>NC_055988.1:10559289-11887116 GCF_018446385.1 Zingiber officinale | reverse complement strand
AGCTTAATTGTTCGAGGAAGGGTTGTCTGTTTTTAATTGACAGGTTATTTACCAACCCTTCTAGCCGGCCCAACGGTCCTACACAAAGTAGACAATATCATATTATTATGGAGATATCTAAATTTTTTTCGATCGAACTGTTTCTCTATAAATTGTGAAAATATTGCCCTGCAGGAAATCAATACAAGCAAATATAAAAAGTATGTAATGGAGCATCAAGAGAACAAACACTTTTGTGGCCAATGACATGACAGAACGTTGAGCAAAAATGGAAATGTAATGAAGCTAACAAAGAACCAATCCGATGTAGTAAGAAAAATCAACTAGGAAGTATGAATGTTCTAGAAAGTATCACCCAACGGCAGTTGAATGAAGGCCTCGAAAGATAAATAGCAAATGCACAAGCAACATGCACAGAGAAAGACGTCGAGGTGAAAATGTTGTAAGCTTATTGCTTTTACAGCCTTTAGCACGTAATACAAAATGAAAAGCATGTTGCTGTAGAACCGACGCAAATGAACTAAGATCCCACGGAACACTAGAATCAGGTCGACGACGCAAGCAAAAAATAGGAAAATTTGCAACAGTTTCCCGGAGATTTCAGTACGGTGAAAACTTACTGCATCTTGACCATCTTGCCCGGGTCGCCACCAGAGGGGAACTTGCCGAATTCGACATCCATGTTCTCCTCCTCTTCCTCTTCACCCTCCTCCTCCTCCTTCCCTTTCCCTCCGCCACCCACGCCTGCCGGTCCCGGGGGAGCGGAGGCCTAGGGCTGCGACGGGGCGTCGGCCTCCGTCAACGTCTACGGCGACCGCTGCGTCCTCCTCGGCGGGTATGGGCGACTCCGGAAGCGAATCTTGCTCCTTCGCCGCCGGCTCGAACGGGCCCTTCATCGTCCCTAGCAAACCCACCACCTTCCATTGATGCCTGTACGGTCTAGTTATGGGGATGGTAGATGGACTTTCGGCCCAATTAGTAATGGGCCTCCATTGCACTACTTAGGAGCACAGACTGCATGGCCCAATTTAAAGAAAATTGCAATTGACCCCATATGAAATATGAGTAAAAATTGGAAACAACACTTCACCAAAGTTATGATTTCCTTTTCTTGAGGGGGAGAAGAAGAAAAATCGGTCGCACGTGTTTGGTGAATCCAGCTGTGCATCATCACCAATCAGATTGACAATTGGATAACACATTGCTTAATAATGCAATCTATTAAATAATTCATTTATATAAAAAAAAACTCAATAGTCAAAATGTGCAATCGAGTCTAATTCGTGTTCACAGCATGTGCATATGGTTTTTTGCTGGTACAATTATTCCTCAAATAATTAATCCAATCAACATGTCCTTTATAAACATTACAAAACAAAATAGTTGGGGGAAAAAATGATATAATACAATTGTTATTACTCTTTTTAGAAGTGCATTTTTTTTCTCTTTATCTATTATTCAAAATGCACCTCCAAAATTTACTTATTGCCCTCACAGTAAATCACACCACCATTCTCTCATTTCCACTCACTAAAGCACAGTATAAAATAAGAGATTGTCAGTGAAACTCAACTCTTCTTTTATCGACCAACGACTACTCTAATTGTTGCTTGCCATAGTAGTAAACGAGCACATGGCCGGGACTTTGGTAGGGATGATAATGGATCTGTTAGAACAAAGAGAGGGATGAATAAATTATTTTATATTTTTATAATGATTTGTAATAGAAATTTGACGAGGACTCATCAATGCTAATATTTATATTTATGTTTTTAAGATGACTAACTTAAGGATTCACTCTTTACTTTCAGATGTATTATAAATTTATTTTTTAGAAATAAAGAAGTCTCGTACAAAAATATAAAATCTGAATAAGAGAATATAATAAGAATAAGGAAATAAATATAAATATAATGAACACAGTATGTCAGTATTCTTGATATCTTGTTACTCGAAAATGTTCTCTTGTTAACTCAGAAATGCAGTAGCGCTTTGCTCCAAAATCACCAAGAATGGCATCTTCGAATGTCCATAAAATCTCCTTTCTAGGATTCATTCGACACCTCCTAATCGATTAGCTTATCTCAATCAATTGTCACGTTAGTTCGACTATTCAATACCTATAGAACAACTCATTTTACCTAACAATCGATTGGTAAGTCATACCAATCGATTACCGGCTTCTAATTGATTAAGTCAGTCGATTCCGAAGCTTTTGTCCGTGAGAGAAAAGATGCCTAATCAATTGTCCAATGAATTCTTGAATTTCCTATTCTCTCGTGAAAAGGGCCTTAATCAATTAGCCCAATCGATTTGCGAAGCCTAAATTGATTCACAACCTTTCTGTTCCTGAGACACATTGCCCAATCAATTACCCTAATAGATTGACATTGTCGGAATTGATTGCCAAATCGATTCCAGTACCTTCCGTGTTCTCGCTAAAATGCTCTTAATTGATTATCCTAATCAATTACTTTGGGTCAATCGATTATTCTAATCGATTGTCCAATCCTAAATTCCTTAATATGAGTTTAGGATTTCTTTATCCAATCTCTGGTCAACTTTAATATGTTAAGAATTCTCGTTATCTAATATCTGGTTAATCTTGACATACTAAAACTTTTTTATCAAATGTCTGATTAATCCTTGATCTATTTGGAATTTTTTATCTCGTGCTAACTTTACGTTAGATTTTAGATCATCAAATGTGTGATCAATTTTTGATCTACTTAAACTTTTTCCTTATCTAGAGAAAGATGTTGAGTTGAAAATGTTGTAAGCTTATTGCTTTTACCGCCTTTAGCGCGTAATACAAAATGGAAAGCGAGTTGTTGTAGAACCGACGCAAATGAACTAAAGATCCCACAAAACACTAGAATCAAAAGGTCGACCACGCGAACAAAAAATAAGAAAATTTGCACCCTCCGTGGATGAACCTTACGGAGGAACCCTTAGGTTTTCGGGACATTGGATTCTCACTAATGTTTGAGTTACTCAAGTCGACATTCTCGCTTCCGCTTCGTCCACACCTGCTTGCACGAGTGCTTCGCTCTAAGGCGGAACGCTCCCCTACCGATGCATTTTTACATCCCACAGCTTCGGCAGATCGCTTAGCCCTGTTCATCTTCGGCGCAAGAGCACTCGATTAGTGAGCTATTACACACTCTTTCAAGGGTGGCTGCTTCTAGGCAAATCTCCAGGTTGTCTCTGCACCCCTCCTTTATCGAGCGGTCATTTAGGGGCCTTAGCTGGTGATTTGGGCGGTATCTAGGGCTGTAAATGAATCAAGCGTTCGTGAACAAGCTTGGTGTTCGGCTTGGTAAGAGCTTGTTTATGTTCGTTCAATATACATTAGATTAATTAAACAAACAAGCTTGAACAGCTCGTTAAGCTAAACAAACAAGCTTGAACACATATGTGTTCAGCTCGTTAACGTTCGTGAACAATGTTCGTGAACAACGTTCGTAAACAATGTTCATGAACAATATTTATTAATAAAATTCTTTTCAATATGCTAAATAAATAATAAAATAAAATAAAATAAATAAATAAATTTAAATTATCAATCTTAATAACCAATCAAACAATTAAAAGTTTCAAACAATCAAACAAGCTTGAATTGAGAGCTTGATAACATCTAAATGAACCAAGCTCAAGCCAAGCTCGAACCAAGCTCAAGCCAAGCTTGAATTGAGAGCTTGATAACATCTAAACGAACCAAGCTCAAGCCAAGCTTCAAACAAGCTCAAGCTCATAAAAAATAAACCAAGCCAAGCTTGAACACTCATTTCAAAAGCTTGGTTCATTTTAAGCTCGGCTCGGCTCGGCTCGGTTATCTTATCAAACAAGCTTGAACACCCCAAAGCTCGGCTTAGCTCGGCTTGTTTACAGCCCTAGCGGTATCCCTCTTGCCGATGAAGCTTATCCCCCATTGTCTCACTGGTCGACCTTGATCCCTCTTATTTTTAGGGGGAGGGGGTCATATCTAGTATTCAGAGTTTGCCTCGATTTGGTATCGCTCTCGCGGCCCGCACTGAAACAGTGCTTTACCCCTAGATGCCCAAACAATTTTCGGGACATTTCAGTATATTGCAAACTTACTGCATCTTGGCCCTCTTGTCCAGTCGTCGCCAAAGGGGAACTTGTCGAACTCGATGTCAATGTTCTCTTCCTCTTCCTCCTTTGCTTTTCTTTTCCTCCCCATCCGAGCTGGTCAGTCATGGGGAAACAGAGGCTTGGGGCTGCAATGAGGCGTCGACCTCCTCCTCCTCGACGTCTACTGCGATTTAGATCAGCAAAGGTGACTTTCAAAACATAATGTAGTTCCATTTTCATTATTCAAAAGTCTAAATTTCGAATCTAGGTAGTGGAAAATGAATTTAAATTTGAAAATTTAGATTTTAGCCATTATTCTATTTGAAATAACGATCCGTTGTTTATGTTATACTTAAAGATGTTCTTTCTTAACCAAGGATCAATACTCATTCAAGTCGGTTTTAAGAATATGTAAAGGAGATAGAAGAGAAGGAGATGAGGGGGGCATACCCGGTAGATTCATCTCGTATCTTTTTAAAATATATTACTATTTTAATTAATTTATCATTAGTATAATATTATAAAAATATAATTATCTAATTTAATAATTATCTTTTTATAATAATTCAAAAATAAATAACAAATAAAATAGTTAGCAAACAAATAACTAGCAAATAAAAACATGAATATATAAAAATTTAATATTATATATTTTTTCAACACTTAAATCCGTAATATAAATAGATTAAATAATAAAACTTCATCTCAATTAAAAAATATTTATTGTGGAGCGTCGACAAAATGATGAGTGTGATATTGGCAGCAAATAATGGTAGCGTTGGCAACAATAGTATGATGTAACAATGAGGAGGATTTTGAAAATAAAATTAGGATTAGAAAAAGAAAATTAAGAAGAGGATTAGAGGAATTAGAAAAAAAATTACTAGAGAAGAAAAATAAAATAGATTTTTAATTAGACTTTTGTGAAAAAATATAAAAAGTTTTAAAATTTATAATTAAATATTTAATTTTTTCTTTTTCAATTTATGATTTTTTTTTCAGCTTTTCATACCACGTAGATCAATTTCTAAAATTACCAAATTATATAGGTAATTTCAAAATTACTAACCTATTTCCAATTTTACTCTTATCAATCGACTGATATTTTAGAGCAATCGAATCGATTTAGGTCTGTATCAAAACGATATATTTTTAATCAAATCAGTCAATTGATTTTTTTTTAATTTTTTTATCAAAATCAATTTTAGATAAAATTGATCTATAGATCAAATGATCTCGGATTGAAAACTAGTTCCTATGTGTTCGTCTATCTCTCCTGATCATATTCATACCTTCAAACATCAATTTGACATTTGGTACATCAACTGATTTTGTCTAAAATCGACTGATTGACCACTGACTTGGATTCACATGAAACTTGTTCCTATGTGTTCCTTTACCTCCCCTAATTATATCCATGCATTTAAATGTCAATTTGACTTAATATATTGAGAGCAATAATTTTTTGAACATTAATATGCATGTTTGAAAATTTTAATTCCTGTTTAAAAAATCTAGCGGATGGACCAAACGACCTTGGATTGACATAAAACTAAATCCTATATGTTCGGCTAGTTCTCCTGATTATATCAATACCTTCAAGTATCAATTTAACCCAACATATTAAGAATAATAATTTTTTAAGCACAAATTAAATTATTCAAATATATTTGTGTTCAAAAAATTATTGCTCTCAATATATTAGGTAAAATTGAAATTTGAGGGCATGGATATAATAAGGAGATGTAGACAAACACATAGGAATTGAACTAGTTTCATGTTAATCTAAGTCGTTTGATTCATCAACCGATTTTTTCAAAATCGACTGATGGGTCAAATAACTTCAAATTGACATGAAACTAGTTCCTATATGTTCGACTAGTTGTCCTGATTATATCATGCTCTGAAACATCAATTTGACCTAATATATTAAGAGCAATAATTTTTTGAATATGAATATGAATATATTTGAACAATTTAATTTATGTTTAAAAAATCATTAATCTTAATATATTGGGTCAAATTAAGGTTTGAGGGCATGAATATAATCAATAGAGGTAGACGAATATATAAGATCTGGCTGATGGACTAAATAACCTTGGATTGACATAAAACTAGACCATATGTCTGTTGGTGCAGAAAACATCAGATGATCGAACCTAAGTTTTGATTATGGCAAAGGGTTTAAAGTTAAGTTGTCATGTTGTTTAATAAGGTGAACTAAGTGTGCAGGAAAAGGCCTAGCTGCGGTTAGGCAATAAAATCTTGGTCTGAGGGACTGGGCGAAGTCTTAGCGAGTCGAGGACTTTGGGCGAAATCCTAGAGTTGAGGACTCTAGGTGGAAATCTTGGGGATCATGGACACCAGGTGGAATACTGAACGGGTCATGGATCGAATGTTCAACATGAAGACTTAAAATCTCAGACGCTGAGCAAAATTCCAGACGGTTTGGAGGACCAGTCTAGCAAAAGATAATTTCTCCTGAGAGGAGTAGATGGGGACGTGTTCCCCGAAAAGGGAACAGTAGGCATCGGTCAGACCTAGAGTTTTAGTGAGACTCAAAGTCAAGATCGGACAGTCTAAATGTTGTTAAAATTATACCTTATTTATATTATTTTTACCTAGACTAACTTTATTTTGCAAAAAAGAAAGGGGCTAGAAAAAGTTGGTCCGAGTGCCCGAAGTCCGGGCCCTCGGAGCTAGTCTGAGCGACCGAAGCTGGTCCGGGTGCTCGATATGCCTTCACTCGGAGCAAGGTGCATGTCCAGGCGCCTTCGTTGTCCGGGAGCCTGGAGTTGCTCCAGGCGCCCGGACGACCAAAAATCAATCTTCACAGTAAGCTGGAGCACGATGATTGGCGAACCTACATGACGGTTCGAGCGCCCGAGGGTGGTCTGGGTGCCTGGAGATGGATAATTTTTGCATATCAAGTTTCGACGAGAGCACACCACGTCGGCCCTATGGGGGTGCCCGGGAGAGGTTTCAGGTGCCTCGAGTGGGCTATAAAAGGAGGATTCAACTAGCACCTCAAGTACGACATTCCAAGCATCTTTTGCTCTTGCATGCTACTCAGAAAATGCTTCCACGATGCCCAAATGCTACTCTGACAATCGAAGGCTTGTAACTTCAGATCTTTACAAGTTATCGGTATAGTTTTGTTTATAGTTTTATAATTATAGTTCTTATACATAATATTTGTAATCTTTCTTCAAACTACTAGTGGATTGCCCATCAAAAGCACTCTCATGTGTGAACCTTGGAGTAAGAGTCGTCACAGGCTCCAAACCAAGTAAATCAAAGTGTTAGCGATTGTTTATCTTTTTTCTGTCTTTATTCTACTGTTATTTTACTCTATCAATTTTAAACGAACATGAAAACCATGAGAGCTATTCCCCCTCCCCCCTCCCCCCCCCCTCTAGCGCAATGATCCTATAATTGGTATCAGAGCGGGGTCACTTCGAATCGGTGAAACCACTATTCAAGTAATTTCTTTCGTGGTTTAGTTTTTAAATTTTTCAGAGTCGATCAGAATCGGTATAATTACCCCTTCCGATCATTTTTTCTTACAATCAATTTTTTCTCGAAGTTGGTGTAACACCACTCGAGTTCTTTTGATTCTTTATACCGCACTACTAATCCAAGGTTAAGTCTTGGGATAAGTTTCCTTATTTTATTGTGTGCAAGATTTGTTTCTTAAATGGCTTACCAAGAAGGCTATAGCACTGCATGCCCACCACTCTTCTCCGGAGAAGATTTTAGCTACTAGAAGAGCCGAATGGAGTATCACCTCAAAACACAAGTCAAGATATGGATCATCATCCAAATCGGCTTTGCACTTCCACTCGACGGCAATGGAAAACCAGTATTCTGCGAAAATTGGTATCAAAGTGTTATGAAGAAGATCGAAGTTGATGCAAAGGCAACTCAAACTCTTCAATGTGGCTTAAACAAAGAGGAATTGAACCGGGTCAGTCCCTTCAATAGCACCAAGAAATTATGGGACAAGCTGATTGAGGTGCACGAGGGCACTTTCGACACTAAGGTAAGCAAACAGGATCTAATATTGAATAAGTTGTATAATATTAAAATACAGGATGGTGAGTTGGCAAGTCAACTCCACGCTCAGATCCAAGACCTGCTTAATGAATTCCACGCGATCAGACAAAAAGTAGAAATCGCGACGTCATCAGGTATGCCCTAACTCTTTTCCGAGAAATATCTTGTGAGCATCGATGGTAGATGCTTACAAGGTATCTAAGGACCTTTCTTTAATTATATTAGATGAGCTATTTTCATAATTTGAATTTCATGAATAGACTAATGCACGTATAGTCGAGAAAGGTATTGTGTTGGTTGCAGGTACAAGCAAGATCATGGAGTCTAGGAACAAGCGCCAGACCGAACCCAAATCCAAAGATGAATCAGACTCAGAAGATGATGACGAAATCACCGTCGAGCTCATTAACCTCGTACGAAAATTGTGCAAGAAAAAGAAGGGCTTCATAAGATGCAAGATCAAAAAAGTAATCCAGTCAAAAACAACGCAACCAAGTCCAAACATAAAGGGCAAGTCTGAAGTCACTTGTTACAACTGCAACAAGAAGGGTCACATCAAAGCGAGCTGTCCAAACCAAAAGGAAACAAAAAAGTAGCGGAAGAAGAAGGCATTACAAGCAACGTGGGATGGATCTTCATCAAAAGATTTCGATGAAGATCTCTAACTAACAAGCTTCCTCGTACTTCCGGCCCGAGAACAAGTCATCGAATCTGAGTCTAAGATAGAATCAAAAGTCGAGTCCGAACAAAGCCACGGATCTGTATCCGATTCAGAAGGTTCCCAATCCACTATAAACATCTCTCTGATTAGATCACATAATTTAATTTCATATTTATTTAGAAAACTAGCTAAATCTAACCTCTGGGTCAAGTCACTCCAAGAGGAGGTCAAAACCCTCAAGGAAGTGACTGACCCAAGCTCCTTGACTGAATCTGTTCAAGATGGAACTTCAACTCAAGTCTAACAACTTGGGAAAGAAAATTCTAACTTGAAAAGTCAAGTCAAGGAACTTAGGGACTCGTTGGAATGATTTACTTTGGGTTCCAAGAACCTTGACCTAATTCTTGGGAAACAAAGGGTCATATACAACCGATCTAGACTTGGGTATAAGGCTAAACACAAATTCAAATCTTATCTATCACTTGTTAATCGAACAAATAGAAAAGTGGTCCAAGCATGGGTACCCAAGTCTAACTTGGTTAATCAAGTTAGATTTGATCAGTATTGGATCTCCAAGGATCAAATTCACTACCATGATAGATCATATCAAGACTATGATCTAAGGGAGTCAATAGAAATACTATCTTTATTATTAAATAAATTTGTTTGATGTTTGATTTACTGCTTTCCTTATACATGCTTAGATTATGATAGATAAGGACTTAGGCTTGATTAACACTTGTTTAGCTAGACCAAGGATTCTCAGAAAGAAAATTAAATATTTAATTTCTTTAAAAGACTTTGTCTAGAAGTGGTTGTTGTTCCAATATCCAAGAAGGTCTAGTGTCTCGCCACAGCCTAAAAGACAATTATTAAAATAAATTTTTAATTGACTGACTGTCAAATCTTAGTCTAACTCAAATATCAATTAATCCTTAGATGTTAATCTAAATTAAAGATTAAAATTAACCATCTCACAAAATCCATAAGATTCCCTAATTGATAATATAGAAAAGGGTGAAATGGATTTAGATTAAAGTAAAAATTAGTAAAATCAAAATTAAATTAAATCTAACCTAAATCAAAACTAAATAAAATCTAACATAAATCAAAACTAAATAAAATATAACCTAAATCAAAATTAAGTCAAATCTAACCTAAATCAAGACTAAATTAAATCTAACCTAAATCAAAACTAAATTAAAACTAACCTAAATCAAAATTAAATTAAATTAAACCTAAATCAATACTAAATCAAAACTAACTTAAATCAAATCTAACTTAAATCAAATCTCAATTAAAATCAACTAATTAAATCAAATCGAATTAATGTTAAATCTAATTAATCTAATTAAACTTAAGTTAAACTCAATTAACTATCTCACAATCACCAATAGGTATAACATGATTGACAACCTAAACTGGGTGAGATGGAAAATTAAGAGATTGAATTCAATCAATCTATCTTATAATCCATCAAACTTGGATCCAAATCAAATATTTTATGTGTAAGAACATAATTATTTGGACCAATGGATGTTGGATAGTGGATACTTCAAACACATGATTGGAGACCAATTGAAGTTCACCAAGCTAAAACTTAAGAACTTAGGATCAATTGTATTTGGTAATGACAGAAAACATAAGGTAATCAGAACAGATAATATCGAACTGAGTTCTGATTTCATTATTCAAAAAGTATTATTAGTCGATAAATTTAATGTTAGCTTACTTAGTATAAATTAACTGTGTAACTCTGGATACATAGTTACTTTTTCTAACTCTGAATGTTTAATAAAAATGTTGAAAATACTGAAATTACAATTAAGAGAATTAGAAAAAATAATATTTACATAATTGACCTATCAACCTCCTCACTAAAGTATTTTTTGACACAATAAGAGAAAATTCGAGTTGTGGCACAAAAGACTGGGCTACACTCACATCAGATTCATTTCAAAAATGAATCAAAATGACTTAGTTAGAGGTCTACCTAAGTTTAAAAAAAAAATAGAAAATACAATCTATAATACTTGTCAACAAGGTAAACAAACTAAGTTAACCCACAAACCTAAATCTAACCAACTCGATACTAAGTAACTAATTTTGGATTGAAGAAATAAATACAACATGTTATATTCAAAATAGAATATTAATTAATAAATTTTACAATAAAACTCCTTATGAATATATTATGATAAAATATCCAATCTACATTATCTAAAAGTTTTTGGATATAAAGTACATATATTAAAAACTAAGGATTATTTAGGTAAATTTACTTCAAAATTTTCAACTGGTATCTTTTTTAGGGTACTCCACAACTAGTAAAGCCTATAGAGTCTATAACAAGGATACTCTAAAAGTTGAAGAAACAACCAATGTAATTTTTGATAAAGAAAATAACCTACCTAATTTAATCAATGAAAATAATAATTAGAATACAAGAAAGATAGATGATGAAGAAGATAGTAAAATTAAACATAGAACAAGTGAATCAGAAGAAACAATTGTTGACCCTAACCTAAGATCATCAAGGATAAGATTTAATTGTAAGTACCCAGAATAGTTTTGATATGGTCAACCAAGTTCAGTTAAGTCATGTTATATTTGATCATTGTGTCTAAGTGTACAGGAGCTTAGTGTTGGGACCAAAAAGTAGCTAGAGGGGGGGGGGGGAGGTGAATAGCTCGTCGCGTGCTCGTGTGCTTCGTTGCTTGTTTCTTTAAGGATTTGCAGCGGAAATACAAAGTAAAAAATGCATACAACGCTAACAAATGGATTTTACTTGGTATCCACCTCACAAGAGGTGACTAGTCCAAGGATCCACACACACACACACCTCCACTAATAAACACTCCTTTTCGGTAACTACCAAAGGCGGAGAAGCCCTACAAGACTCTCAATACAGAAAGAAAGGAAAGAGAATAAAAGTATAAGCAAAGCTTACAATGAATACAAGAAACCCTAACCCTAGCTTTCTTCTTCTTGCTTTTGATCCGCCTCTTGACTTGGAAGAACCTCCAAGAATCTTCAAGAACTGACGATCTGGAGCTTAGAGAGAGCTATGGAGTTGCTGTCGAGGATCTGAGATGAATCGATGAAGAGCTGCAGAAGGAATTGAATGGCTGTGGCTTTTATCGACGCTAACGGTCGGATCCCGATCGATTGGATTGCTCCCAATCGATCGGGAAGGCTTTGGATCGATCAGCTGATCGATCCAGAGCGCTTCTGTGCTCTCGGTAAATTGCCTGGATCGATCGGTTGATCGATCCAGGGCTTATCGTGCGAAATCACAGCTCCCAATCGATCCGTTGATCGATCCAGGGCTTATCGTGCGAAATCACAGCTCCCAATCGATCCGTTGATCGATTGGGGTATCTGAATCGATCGACCGATCGATCCAGCGCTGTTCTGTGCGGTCGCGCACTTATCCCAATCGATCCACTGATCGATTGGGAGGAGGTTGTCGCGAAGACTCGCCCAATCGATCGGCCGATCGATTGGGCATGAGCCAATCGATCGGTCGATCGATCCAGCTCATGATTTCTACCTAAAATCAAGTCTAAAGCCTCCTAAACCAACATCTGGTCAATCATGAGCTGTTGGTACATAAAACCTAGCATCCGGTCACCCTTGACCAGCTAGGACTCTCTCACCAAGTGTCTAGTCAATCCCTTTGACCCACTTGGACTTTTCTCCTCTTGCCAAGTATCTGGTCAATTCCTTTGACCTACTTGGACTTTCACCAAATGTCTGGTCAACCTTGACCCATCTGGACTTCCCTGTGCCTGGCTTCACTCACCAGGACTTCCCTTCTGCCTAGCTTTACTTACTAGGACTTCTCTTCTGTCTGGCTTCACTCACCAGGTCTTTCACCTAGCTTCACTCACTAGGTCTTTCAATTGCCTAGCTTCACTCACTAGGTCTTTCAACTGCCTAGTTTCACTCACTAGGACTTTCAACTGGCTTCACTCACCAGGATTTTCTCACTGCCTAGCTTCACTCACTAGGTCTTTCACCTGGCTTCACTCACCAGGATTTTCTCACTACCTAGCTTCACTCACTAGGTCTTTCACCTGGCTTCACTCATCAGGATTTTTTCTCTGCCTAGCTTCACTCATTAGGGCTTCCCAGTCAAGTATCTGGTCAACTTTGACTTACTTGACTCTTCTTCAACCAAACTGATTAAGCCCCAACCAGTGGAGAATTGCACCAACAATTTCCCCACATGAACAACTGCACCTGCATTGTTCATGTGTCGTCTGTATGTATTGACAAACATCAAAACCATGACCAAGACTCAAGCTTGGTCAACCAGGTCAACCTTGACCTAAAGGATATTGCTCCAACACTTAGGAACACAAGAAATCCAGCAGAAGACGTGGCTAGTGAGAAGGATGACACTAGAAAAGGAGTCAACGAGCTCGGTATATTTGAGGGATGAGATGTTGTGGAAGAGTACACCGGTGAACGAGAAAGATGTGCACAACGTTTGAGGAACGAGAACCTGGGGAGGAGGCCTGCTTGAGGAGAAGGACGGAGTTGGGTTCGAGTGAGCTCAACTTCCGTTAGCCGGAGAATTACCCACGTGAAAAGATCAGCCACTAAGGAGCTGATCTACCACTTGGAAGTCGCCTTCAATGGATGGAAAGCGCCTTTAATAAACAATGCGAAGGCGCCTTCCAACTCTTGTAGGCACCTTCCAGTAGCTGTTAGGCGCAGATAGAGTTTTATCCTCAACGGATAAAACTTAGCTAATGAAAGGCACCTTCGACCATGTTGAAGGCGCCTTTAAACTGCGGGTAGAGTTTTTCTGGGGATATAAAAAGACCTCTGGAGCTAGAAAATATGCAACAACTCCTGTATTCATTTTCTAGCAATTTTCTGAGTGTTTAACAAGTGTAAGAGACTTCTCTGCCTTCAACGAAGGATACTTTTTAGTGTGTTTATTTACCTTGGATTAACAACCACCTAGGTTGTAACCAAGTAACTCTTTTTGCCTCTTCTTTTTAGTTGTTAATTTAATTTAGTATAATTATGCTACTAATTAGAGTTGAAAGATTGAGAAAGGTATATTTTATTTGGCAAGCAATTCATCCCCCCCCTCTTGCCCGCCTATTTGTGCCAACAAGTGGTATCAGAGTCATAACGCCTCAAAAGGACTAATTACCGACTGAAGCATTGAGACAATGGTTAGACTGACAATCTACCTGCCAAAATTTGAGGGGGATTTTGCAACATGGAAAAAATGCATGGAGATATTTTTCAAAATAGATTTTAAATTACTCTTAATTATTAAATATGTTTTTGTAGCCCTCAAGGATCAACAAGGAATTGAAAAAGAAGAGTACTAGTGGACCAAAAAAGACCAAGCTGATTTCATAGCGAACAGACGAGCCGAGTTTCACCTGCTCAGCGTACTTCCACCCCAAGAAGTCAATCGGATCAGATATTAAGAATCAGCAAGGAACTTTGGGAGAAGTTTCTGGAGCTACACGAAGGAACCTCCGAACCAAAGTTCCCGAGACGGGACTTGCTCCAGAACCAACTGATGAACCTCCGGATAGAAGAAGGTGAAATAGTCGCACATCTGCACTCGAGGATCAAAGAACTCATCATCGTATTCACGAATCTCGAAGAAAAGGTAACAAATCGAGATTTATTAAAGTATGCTTTAAATGAATTTCTTAAGACACCCGAGTGGGCACCTATAGTCGACTCGTTTTTTATATCTAAAGACCTCGAAATTAGTTCATTATAAAATCTATTTTCCACTTTTAAACTTCACAAATTAAGATGTGTAGGCTTACAAAATAAAGAAGAAAAGATAGCCCACAACATAGCTCTAAAGGCCAACCAGAAAGGTGAATCAGATCCAGACTCCGAAGCATCAATCGACGAAGATGAAGCAATATTATTGGTAAAAAAATTGAGTAAGTTCATTAGATCTAATATATTTAATAAGTTACTCACGAAAAAACACTTTCAGAGCAAAAGGAAGGTTCAGTACTCCAATTGTCAAGAAGAATGTCACATCAAGAATGACTGTCCTAAACTAAAGAAGAAGAAAGATTAACAAACCAACAAAATCAAAGTACAAAATCTTGAAAGCCACATGGGATGAAACGTCGTCCTCCGAGTTCGAGATTGAAGCTTACGCCAAACTAGCCCTAATGGCAGACCACCAGAGGGACGCCGAAAGTTCCTTAGAGATAAGCATCGACGAAGGGGGAAGATCTTCAGAAGAAAATTGTGATGAAGGGAGAGCATCAGAACACCAGGTAAATGAGGTACATGCGCTATCTCCCAAGTAATCTTTTAAATCTATTAAAACATTATCTAAGAATATAGTATAATTAGAAAGAGAAAATGCTAAGTTAAAATTCAACTTAGCAAATTCATGCCTCTTAGATATATTTGATAATTTAAAGATAGAAAATGAAAAATTTAAAATAGAGATCGAAAAGTTGAAAAATGACCATGCATGTTCAAATGATTTTAAAAAACTAAAATTTAGAAATTATGATAGAATCAACTGATACATTAGAAATCACCAGTGATAAATTAAGAAAATTCTTAAAAATTATGTACCTCTCAAATTTTTAATAAATCAGTTAGATTAAAACTCCAATTCTTTTTATTAGAATAGAAATTGTCTCAATTAGAAAAATATTTTTTTATTATTTTTTCTGCTTATATTTCAAGTTGAAAATTTTTTCTATGTTATCTGACGATTTAATCTACAAATAAAAATTTCTTCAAATTTTATTTACTGCTGAGTTATTTTTTATAAAATTATTAATAAAAATCATATTTTGAAATTTAAATTTATTTTGTAGACATAAATTTTAAAAATCTAATTTTTCTGTGATAAAACATAATACTCTCTATCGTTACAAATATTGTCGATTTTTTTTTATTTATTATAAATTATTTTTCAAAAAGAGAATTGTTAATATTAAAATTACAAGAAAATATAAATTTTAAAAATTTTATTTTTCTGCCATTAAATAATGTGTCTCATATATCCGGAAAATAATAAAATTTTTAGAATTGAAAAAATATTTTAAAAAGATTTATTTTTAAAAATTAATTTATGTACTGAAATAATTTGTTTCTTTTCAAATACAAGTATTTCTTTGTGTAAATTTTTCCACTAATCTAACTTATCCTGTTTAGATTCAAAAAATATTTTTAAGATTTTTAGAAATAGAAAAGTAAATTTTATATTATTTGTGTTAAAATGGAAGCTTTATTGTACCCCTAGAAATATTTGCTTAATAGTTTATTATATTTTTTCGTTTTTTTATATGATCAAAGGGTAAAAATAGGTACAAGTTCAAGGAGAGTTAAATTTTTTTTTTATTTAGAATTTTTACTTATTGAGTCAGATTTAAGTTTGAAGGTATAGATATAATCAAGAGAATTAGTCGAACACATAGGATTTAATTTCATGTCAATCTAAGATCATTTGGTCTATTAGTCAGATTTTTTAAATATGAATAAAAATTTTCAAATAAATTCGTGTTTAAAAAATTATTGCTCTTAATATATTTAGTCAAATTGGCGTTTAAAAGCATAGATATAATCAAGAGAGGTAGAGGAACACATAGGAATTAGTTTTATGTCAATCCAAGTTCATTTGATTTATCAACCAATTTGATCTAAAATCGATTTTGATAAAAAAAATAATAAAAGTAAATCCGTCAACTTATTAAAAATTTCACATTTTGATTAGCCAAATCGGTTCGATTACTCTAAAACATTGTTTTAGTCGACGGTGTAAAATTAGAAATTTGAGAATTTTAAAAGCTTATCTATATAGTTCGAGAACAAGCTATTTCCGCCCCCCCCCCCCCCCCCCCCCCCCACAAATTTAAATTTGACGGGGTCCTTCATCGTCCCTAACAAATCCACCGATATCTGACCTTCTCCATCGATGCCTGTCCGGTCTAGTTATGGGGAAAATAGATGGACTTTCGGCCCAATTAGAAATGGGCCTCCATTGCGCTACTTATAAGCACAGCCAATTGCATGGCCCAATTTAAAGAAAATTACAATTGAACCCATATGAATATGAAATATGTGTAAAAACTGGAGAGAACACTTCACCAAAGTTATTATTTTCTGTTTTTGAGGGGGCGAAGAAGAAAAATCGGTCCCACGTGTTTGGTGAATCCAGCTGTGCATCATTGCCAATCAGATTGACAGTTGGATAACACATTTTGCTTAATAATGCAATGTATTGAATAATTTATTTATAAAAAAACTCAACAGTCAAAATATCATGGCGATGGAGTCTAATTCGTGTTCACAGCTTTTTTGCATATGGTTTTTAGCTGGTACAATTATTTATTCCTCAACTAATTAATCCAATCAACATGTCCTTTATAAACATTACAAAACAAAATAGTTGGGTTGGTGATGATATAATACAATTGTTATTACTCCTTTTAGAAGTGCATTTTTTTTCTCTTTATCTATTATTCAAATCGCACCTCCAAAATTTACTTATTGCCCTCAACGTAAATCACACCACCATTCTCTCATTTCCACTCACTAAAGTGCAGTATAAAATAAGAGATTGTCAATGAAACTCAAATTCTTCTTTTGTCAACCAATGACTACTCTAATACTTTGCTTACATACTAGTAATCGAGCACATGGTCTGTTATAACGTGTAAAGAGTGACAGAATGGATGAATGGCTCGTTTCATTTAGTCATAGTAATAGAAATTTGATGACGGATTGATTGTCAAATTGATTCTGACATATGTGTTGTTACGAAAATGCTCTTAATCATTTATCCTAATCGATTATTTTGGATCAATTGATTATCCTAATTGATAGTCTAACTCTAAATCCCTTAATCCGTGTTTTGGGTTCCTTTGCTCAATCTCTAGTCAATTTTAACCAGTTGGGAATTCTAGTCGTCTAACATCTTGTTAACCTTGATTTGTTAGAGTTTTTTTACTAAATGTCTGATCACCTTTGGTCCACTTGGATTGTCCATTTCGTGTCAACTTCTCGTTAGATTTTAGATCGTCAAGTGTCTGGTTAATCTTTGATCCACTGACTTATTCCTTTCCTAGCCCATCTAACACTTCCACTGACTTATCAACTCGAGTTTAGTCAAATTGATTAACCTAGACCAAAGGACGATTGATTGCACAAACAGAATCAGATTTTATATTCTCCGTCATCATTTCTATTTGGATCAGATATCAGATTTTTCATCGGGTTCAAAGAAAATTATTATTTTTAAACTTTGATCCGTTGATAAGCGATGAGATAATCTCCCTAAATAACAAGAGTTCAAATCTTACTTAATTAGAGCGCATTACATAATTAGAGCCCATTACATTTAAATAAGTTTAAATTATTTATGATCTAGGATCCATCAATATTTTTAATTTATCATAATAATCGATAAAAAAAAGTTTATATGATTAAATCAGTCATCTCAACTATTAGTCGAGATCAGTCGAATTATAAAAGTTAAATATTTATATTTAAAAACAAAGAGCATGTGATAACAAAGAAAAATCAAAGTAACTTATGAATCAATCATTGACTTGAGCCTCTATTTTGATTAACACTCAACTACCATTAATTCCTTCCCCTTGTATTCTTTATCACCCAAATACATAGCAAAATCAATCAAACCTCCATAAATCGGAAACAAATTACTAAAACAAAAATAAAATGAAAATAAATTTGGCATCAACCGGAGGCAAAAAACAAAAAAGAAAAAAGGAAAAAAAATTGTCGGCCGTCCGATTCCATCATCGCCTTTTACGGCAGGTCGACCTCCTAAATCGGAGCCGTCGGTTGGCGACGTCGAACTCCCACAGATGCTCCTGCTGCAGTATGTTGCCGATGGTGGAGAAACTAGGCCACGGCGCCGCCACGATCCCCAGGCACTTCACCCCCTCCGCCACGTCGATCACGTAGCTCTTCGACGGCGGCGCTAACCTCGCCGTCCCTTCCAGGTGCACCGCCATCCGCGGCAGGACGGCAGGCGCCCCCGTTGACCAGTTGTAGCAGTGCTCGAAGGGCTCCACCCTAACCCTCGGCGCCCACGCGAGCCGCCGGGTCAGCGCCTCCACCACCGCTCTGTACGCGGGCTCCGCCAGCACCGTCAGGCTCGTTCCCGAGTCGAGAATGGCGCCGCCGCCCGCTGCGAGGTCCCACACGCTCGCTGGGATCGGGAGCATCTCTCCGTCGACGGAGATCCCCCTCACTCCGACGCCGTAGAACGGCTCGACGTCGAGGGAGATCGCCGTCTCGCGCCACCTCCTCCCGGCCGTCGGAGGCGGCGGCGCCGGAGCCGGCCCAAAGGCGAGGAAACCGGTGGCGTTGCGAGGGCTGAGGTGGTCCACCATGCAATAAGCGAAGTGGCCGCCGGCGCGGTAGGCGAAGGAGATGTCGCTGTACCCGAGCCCCAGCACGCCGTCCGATGCGCGGAAGCTGGATCCAACGGCGGAGGAGGTGCACCCGACCACGAGGCCCCGCAGCTTCCTCCGCCGGCCGTCCGACAGGATCACGGTGGCCGACTCGTTCGCGAAGATGCCGTGCGCCGCCGAGCCGTCGGAGTACCTGCGATCGCATGCGGTCAAACCCACCGTGAATTTTTTTTTCATAAATGAATGATTATCAACTGCGGCTTCAGATCCACTGCGATAGCGTTATTAATTGCCGTCATAAAAGCCGCGGATGCGAAACAGGATCTACCAGTCTTTCACTACGCGCTCTCGCGTTGACCATCATTAACAATGCTCTTGCTAATTCTGTTCCTGATTAATCTCAAGAGAAATATTCACTTTGCCACAATTAGTTTTCAAGAAGTTACATTTTGCTCTCATGAATTTAAATATTAACATTTTGAGACTTGTAGTTTTAAAGGTCATTAAATTGGCTAGATGAGCTGCAATGCAATAATGTAATGTAAGATTTTCAAAGATTAGGAAAGAGCAATTAATTAATTAATTAATTAATTAGGAAAAAAAAAGGATCCGATGCGGCGTTAGGTAATTTACCCGTAATCGTAGGCACATGGGCTCGCCGGCGTCGGGCACGTGGTCAAGGAGAAGGGCAGCGAGTTGCGGCACATGTCGGATGAGCAGAGGATCGGCCGGAACGACGACGACTCGGCGGGGAGGAACGCCCGGCCGCTGACACTTTTGGCATCATCTCCGCGCCGGCGGCACTTGGCCCAGGTGAGGTCGCTGCCGGTGTCGGCCACCAGCTCGAAGCGCTGCGCCGGCGTGCCGAGTTGGAACCGCACGAAGTACTGGCCCGCCCCCGCGTACGCCCCGGAGTTGAGCGGCATGTCGAAGGAGGTCGGCGCTGGAGCCGGCGCCGGCGCGTGCGGGACGCCGCAAGCTCGCCGCCGGTGGCGGGCATGCTCTAGCCGGGCGCGGATCGTGCGCTGCCGTAGCTTGTCGTCGAGGAGGAGCTGCCGCGCTAGGTCGAGCCCGGGCAACGCGGGACGGCGGTGGAACTCGAAGACGAAGGAGTCCGAGTGGTCTCCGGCTGCAGCGGCAAGGGAGAAAGGAAAGCAGTAGAGAAGGAGGAGGAGGAGGAGGAGGAGGGAAGGCGACATTGGAGCAATATGGGACCGGAAATGGAATGTACATTAGCTAGAGAAGCTCCACCATTAATATGGGGCTTTTGCTCTTTCTCATCCTTGGCCTTGTTCTATCTACTTCATCAAAAGTGCTACATAATTAGCAAACATGTAAAAATAAATTAAGTCCCCAGGGCGTAGAGTAGTACAGCTGGAAGCGCATAATTTCGTGGCCGAAACGTTCAGGATTCGATTCTCGGGGTGTCATTGTCTGGGGGTTAGCATCTCGGCTATGTGCTTTTAGCTGTGTACCTGTATTTACTTCTTTCCATATCCATATGACTGATTCTAGGAGATCGTTGATGTGGCGATTCCATATTTTTTATGTAAAAACAAATTAAAAAATAAATTAGCAAATAGATAAACAAGTTCTTTTTTCCACTTTGCCTCCCATATTTTTCAAATACCTTTTCAATTGATAATTTTCTTTAGATAATAGTGGTACCATATTATAGAAAGAAGAGTAGTAAAATATAAAATTAATTTATAGTCGATCATTAAATGATTAAAAAGTAAAAGTGATTTTTTTTTCTTGAAATTATGCGTTCATCGAAAATTAACTCTTTATCTCAGTTATCCTTTTCACCTCCTAAGAACTTTAGTAGTACCATTTTGATTTTATTAGATATATGGTAATTTAATACCTAGATCACAGCCGCAAGTATAGCATTTATGAGGATCCAAGACTGCCTCAGATCCACGTGATGATTAGGGAGCACAATTTGTGAGCAGCACGGATAAGAGAAAATATTTATTTATTTATGTTTTAAAAAGGGGGGAAAATATTATATGTGTATACTTTTTTTAATTAAACTATAAATAAAAAATTAGCACTTTAAATGCTGCTTGTTTTATAGTTGGGTGATAAGTGTACACTTGCCCAATTATTGCGTGAAAGAAATTAAGCAACTTTTGTGTTATTGTTAATGGAGTGAAGCCTTTGGTTTGCACATCGCTTTCATATCATGTATATTTCAACCCCACTTGTTGATTTAATTTGCCACAACTATTTCTTAGTTTTGTTTTTTTGGTTATGTTATTAATATTATCATCATCAGATGAGAAGTTTATTAATAGACTCCAAACTTTGTTTCTATTGATAAATGTGCTACTGAATGATATCATGCTAGTTCATAGCCCTAAATCATATATCTCTTTCAAGTGATAATGACTTATAATTTCCGGTCCATCGACCGTCGTCATCGTTAATGCTACACATGATCGAAAAGAGAAGCTTGAAGCAAAAGTATCCGCACATGATAGACGAAGTCGATTGATGCCTTACCCTCAAAACTAAAAGGATAACAAGGAGTAACAACAAACTGTCTTTAAAATGACTCAAAGGTCTACACAACAATCTAATGCCCAAAAAGATGAGGGACCAAAATACATCAGTGCAAACGAGAAGAAAAAGGGCCATCGAGGACCACATTAGGGGAAGGCCATCACAAGACAATATATTGACATGAAGAGAAAAAGCTATCAAGGAAATCTTAATTACTTCACAACAAATTAATATAAGAGTTTAATGTCTTTGGCCGACACCATGGAACATACTTATTTCAAAGCTCAATCATCTTCTTACGTGTTGACAACTATAAATTGGACTCTCAACTTAATTGTAATGCATCTTTAATTATCATCTTTAATATCATTTCATTCTATGTCAAAGATGAGCAATTTACTATACTTATGATTAAATCATTAGCAACAGTACTCTACTTGTTGATAAACTAAGCATTATCAAGACTGTTTCCTTTACAAAAAGAAAAAACTCAAATGAATAAGAAATAAATATTGGAGATATTTGATGCAATGGTTTAAAATTACAGGTATGAAGTTGGTAGTTGGCATAAATTAAGGCATACCAAACAGGAGGGTGGTGCATTCATGTTGGGTGCATCCGAGAGCATACATATGATCAGTATCTCTATCTTTAGAGATGGTAGAAAGTTGGATCTGGGTTTTGAGAATTCACTGTCCTACAGAAGTCGATCTTCAGACAAAAAATAATAATTAACAGTACAAGTCTGTGGATGAAAAATAATAATAGGAAAAATTTCTAAACCACACACCTAATTTCCATTTTTTTTCCCAGCATTTCTGTCCAGTTTGAAAATGGCCATGACGTGCACCATCTATTGCCTTCTCTTTTTTATTGCTCAAAATATTCTCTAGCTACTGTTTTTTATTGGCCAGAATATTCTCACTGTTTCGAGCCAAAACAGTTCTATGGAGAAACAGATTCAAATCGCAATGAAAACAAAATATGTAGTCTTAAAGAGTGCAAGAGTTCAAATCTAGTCTTAGTAGACAGAATGTTAGCCAGAAAAGTTCCAAGTGAAACTAAAAGCATATGTGTTTCTTAAGAGTGTGAGGAATCTAGTTTTAGTTAATGATTTGAAGTTACTTTAGTCCATCATGCTGTTTAAAACTAAAGCAGCTTGATAGGAGTATTCTACGTGTTTAGGCACACAGACAAAATAAGGATTGGTAAATAAATTCAATTAAACTCAATTCATCATTAAGCCTTGATTCACCTTTGATTGGGTGCGATTTGAGTATGATGTAAGTGAAACACTAATCAATAAACCCATTATCTAAATCTATAAGAGATCTAATTAAATCTATTGATGGGTGACTCATATCTAAATGAAGACCAATGAGAGGGACGTCATCACTACAACAAATTTGTTAAAAGACAACACTATAAAGACAACGGTTTTTGAGGAAACTGTTGTTAATTTGACAAAAGACAACAGTTTTTGACAAAATCATTGTCTTTTAGCTCTATAGAAAAACAAAAGACAACAGTTTTTGTAAAAACCGTTGTCGTTGAGCGAATTATTTTATAATCAACAACACATTTTACAACGGTTTCCTAAAACCGTTGTTTTTAAGCACATTTTTTAGAGGATTACACATTTTACAACGGTTTTTAAACCGTTGTAAACCTAATTCTTTTGTTCCATTACCCTGGTTTAATGTCTTCCCCTCTCTGAAATATATTTTGGCGCGTGTTTTCCCTCCCTCATCCCGCGATCTGTTCGGGAACCCTAGGCAACTGTGTCTTTCTCCTCTCCTCATCCCGCGATCTCTTCACGCTCCCTCTCCTCACAGAATCTCCTCTTCCCGATCTCCTCACACAATCTTCTCCACTCCTCACACATTTTTGCCTTCCACCCCTTTTCATGAACCCCTCTCCTCAAAACTCCTCTCTGGCTAAACCTCTCTCGCTGAAAGTCTCCGACGAACCCTTCTCCTTGAACCTCTCCTTCGAACTCCTCTCAGACTAACCCTCTTCCGCTGAACATCTGAACAAGCCACCTTCGTTCCCTTTTCAAATGGGGTGAATCCATAGTTACACTGATATAACTCAGGTATGGCTGGAAAAACTCTTTCATCTTTTTAGAAGGGTTTATAGTATTTTTTTCATCTTTTTAGAAGGGTTTAGAAAAAGACCATTGTGATGCATTGTTATATGGAGTTTGTAAACAACATACAAAAAGGTTTTTTTTCCCTACTTTGGTAAAGTATATCATAGTAGTTGTTTCACTTATGTGAATTGAACAAATTATCTTGATACTAATCAATGGAGATGGACCTTGTAAAGTCTCCATGAATGTCTTCAGAATTTTATAGGCAAGTCTGCATTTTCAGTTTCAGGGGCAGATCAGGAACTCATGCGAGTCCCTTGATTTGGTTAGCTGTGGACCATGTGCAGCAACTAAAACAGGGAGACATCTGGTACCTGTAGTGATAATGGAAATTAAAAGCTAAAAGACACAATTTGGAAATCAAAATATATCAGAAACATCATGCTACCAGGAGCAATATTTGAACACAAGTTATTTTTTTTAAAACAAGAGAAGCTCAACTAAAAAGGAGATGAGGAAACGAATATACTAGCGATGCATTTAAACACGCTACTTCTGGTTTTAGATTTCCCAATTTAAAACAAGAGCTTGCACTACTTCTTGTTCAAGTTTTCCTTAGGTAAGAAGTTGTCCGACAATTAATAAGAAATCACAATACATTTGATATGATGCCAATAAAGAAGGAAAACATGGTTCCATATAACTTGTCAATCCATACAAGCATGATCTACAACTAGAAGTTTTTTTTGCTAAATCATGTTATCCTGGTCTCTTCTTTACAATTCTTCTAGCTTGTCTCTCTTCAAAGTATACTTCTCTTATCTCTACTACATGCTTAATGTTTAAAATAATTGATTAATAGTTGTCACATTTAATATTAATTTAGCTGTATTTACCTTAATAATTAAATAAAATTATATATATATATTCCAGCATAATTCACTAGAATAATTTTGTGTTGTTTGTAGCATTGCTAATTTAATGTTATTCTTACAATTGTTTTGAAGGATTTGACTCATTATTAGCTGCTTAGTTGTATGAGTAATGGATAAAGATTGGATGTCAAAGAATAGGCTATCACATGAATATGAGATTGGGGTAGAGTCTTTCTTGCACTTTGCAACACAAAACGCTATAGATCCGAATGCAATACCTTGCCCATGTGCAAGATGTGGTAATCTAAAGACGAAAGATGTTGACACTATAAGAGCACATTTGTGTTGTAATGGTATAGATTTAACATATCATACATGGATTTGGCATGGGGAAAAATCTAAGATCGGGAACTCAATGAATGATCGAGTAGGCCAAGATGACCACAAATCTTTTGCTGAGGAACCTATTGATATGGTACATGCTGCATATGATAGTTATGCTGAGAATCCAAAACAATTCCATAAGCTACTTGAAGATGCTGAGAAACCTTTATATCCAGGATGTACTAAATTTACAAAGTTATCTTCACTTGTCAAATTATATAACTTGAAGGCAAAATATAGTTGGAGTGATAAAAGTTTCACTGACATACTTAGTTTGATCAGGGAAATGCTTCTAGATAACAATGAATTACCTTTATCTTTGTATGATGCAAAGAAAAGCTTATCTGCATTAGGGATGGATTACGTGAAAATTCATGCTTGCCCTAATGATTGTATCTTATACCGAAAGGAGTATGAGAATTTTACCAGTTGCCCTATTTGCGGGATGTCACGGTGGAAGTTGGGAAAAAAACATTCAATAAATGAAGGAGTTCCGGCAAAAGTCCTTTGGTACTTCCCACCTATTCCAAGATTTCAAAGATGGTTTAAGAACAAGGAGATATCTAAGGAGTTAACTTGGCATGTTGATAAAAGAATTCGTGATGGATACTTGCGTCATCCGGCTGATTCACCCTCTTGGAAATTGGTGGATCACAACTGGCCTGATTTTGCTTCTGAGCCAAGAAATCTAAGATTGGCCATATCAGCAGATGAGATTAATCCCCATAGTACGATGAGTTCTGCATATAGTTGTTGGCCAATTGTTATGATCACTTACAACTTTCCTCCAATGTTATGTATGAAGAGAAAATTTATGATGCTCACTATGATGATTTCTGGTCCCAAACAACCGGGGAATGATATTGATGTCTACTTAGCACCTTTAATTGATGACCTAAAATGCTTATGGGATATAGGTGTTGATACATATGATGCATATCGAGAGGAAAATTTCTTGCTTAGAGCTGTTTTACTATGGACAATCAATGATTTTCCTGCATATGGGAACATGTCAGGTTGTGTTGTGAAAGGATATCATGCATGTCCAATATGCGGTGAAGAAACATATTCAATAAGGTTAAAGCATAGTAAAAAATGTCATATACTGGCCATAGAAGGTTTCTTCCTAGAAGTCATCCTTATCGAAGGCAAAAGAAAGCATTTAACGGGAATCAAGAGTTTAACCTTGCACCAAAACCATTAACTGGCCATGAAGTATTAAAAAGAGTTGAAAGTATTAATTATTGTTTGGGAAAAATGAGTGGGAAGCTTCAGTTAAAGGATGTTGATGAAAAATCATGCTGGAAAAAGAAATCTATATTCTTTGAACTTGAGTATTGGAAACATCTACATGTTCGACATGTTCTTGATGTGATGCACATTAAAAAAAATGTTTGTGAAAGTCTCATTGGTACGTTACTTGACATTCCAGGAAAAACAAAGGATGGAGTAGCAGCAAGACTAGACCTTATGGAGATGAATGTGAGAACTGATTTGGCACCAAAGATGGGGGAGAATAAAACATATTTGCCAGTAGCGTGTTTTACACTAAGTAAGGCTGAGACAAAAAATTTTTGTAATTCTTTGTTAGGAATAAAGGTCCCAACAGGTTACTCATCCAATGTTAAAAACCTTGTGTCGATGAAGGACTTGAAACTTGTTGGCCTTAAGTCACATGACTATCACACTTTGATGCAACAATTGCTTCCAGTGGCTATCCGTGGTGTCTTGCCTAAACATGTTAGAGATACTATCATTCGGTTGTGTGGATTTTTCAATGTGGTATATAATAAAGTGATAGATGTCTCAAAGTTGGATGATTTGCAAAGAGAGATTGTGATGCTATTGTGTTTACTTGAAAAATATTTTCCCCCATCTTTTTTTGATATTATGATTCATTTAACTGTCCATCTTGTGCGGGAGGTGAAATTATGTGGACCGGTATGGTATAGGCATATGTACCCATTTGAAAGATTCATGAAGATCTTGAAAGGCTATGTGAGAAATCGCAATCGACCTGAAGGATGTATAGCCGAAAGTTATATTGCTGAAGAGGCTGTGGAATTTTGCTCAGACTACTTGTCTAGTGTGCATACAATTGGGATCCCATCAAGGCATCGAAGAGTACAACTCATAAAGCCTCTATCTGGTTCAGTAATTCACTCCCCTAGTCATGATGAGTTGCATCAAGCACATCGTTATGTATTAGAAAATGATGATGATGTTGATCCTTATATCGAGTAATTTCTCTAACTTATTAATACTTTCTTGAACTTTTCTTATATTCAAATGGTTAACTTATCCCTAATCATTTCATCAGGGAGCACATGACATTTTTGAATGCAAAATTTCCTCATAAGGCTAAGTCCAAAAGGTGGCTACAAGATAAGCATAACCGATCATTTATTAACTGGTTACGTGATCGTGTAAGTTTCATAAGTTTTGAAATATAGGTTTTTTCAAAGCTAAGTTCAAATTTTATCACATTGTGAAATATAGGTTGCAAGTGCAGTTTGCCATTCCACTAGTCAAATATCAGAAAGATTGAAGTGGATAGCGCGCGGACCTAGCAATCAAGTGTTAAAGTATTCTAGTTATTTGATTGATGGGGTTACTTATCATACAAAAGAGCGTGATGATATACGAGTTGTTCAAAACTCCAGAGTAAGCTTAATCGCAAAGACAATGCAAGTTGCTAGTTCAAAGGACAAAAATCCAGTTGTCTCAGACATGATTTTTTATGGAGTCATTCAAGAAATATGGGAACTTGATTATCAAAAGTTTCAAGTTCCAATGTTTAAATGTAATTGGATTGAGAATAATAATGGTATTAAATTTGATGATCTTGGTTTCACGCTGGTAAATCTCAAGAGAATTGGATTCAAATCTGACCCTTTTATATTGGCCAGTCAAGCAAAGCAAGTATTTTACATTGAAGATCCTCAAGAGCCTACATGGCATGTTGTACTTGCAACACCTACTAGGGAGAACATTGAATATATAAATGATGATGAGTTGGAAAATGATGTAATCCACTACCAATGTTTTACAAGAGGGTTTATATCAATGGATGTTGATGGAATAGATGAGAAAGAACCACCATGTAGCCGTGAAGATTGTGATGGGACTTGGGTTATCAATAAATAAGTGATGGAACATGTTCCTTTTTTTTATTATGGTTCTTGTATGAGTAGCATTTTGAATGACATTGATGTATGATGCAAATGGAAAACTACTGTACTTTATTTACCAATGCAGTGCATAGTGTAATTTTATGAATGACTAACAAGTTGTCAATGCATAATGCAGGAATTGCATCATTGAAGAACTTAACAAGATTCTGGAATTGTATCTCTTCATTGCTTTGTGGAAACTATGACATCTCGTGGAAAAAAGAGTACAAGAAAGGGAATTCAGGTAGATGGAAATATTGTAGGAACCAAAAAAGGTAATATGGCAAATTCTGCAAATTCTGGAAATTCTGGTACAGTAATGGAATCTCAAGAGACCGAAACAACAAGAACTTCAAGAGGTCGCACTCGTTTGGATAAGCTGGTTAGGCAAAGGGCCCACGGAATTAGAAAGGATATAAAATTCAATAAATTTGGACAGCCAATAGGAGACTTTGCTAGTGAAATGCAAAGTTATATCGGCATTCTCGCTCGGGAAAAGGTTAGGATAAGTTACAAGTCATGGAAGCAAGTTCCAAGTGGCGTTAAGGATTTAATATGGGAATCAGTTAATGTAAGTTAAATTTCTTTTGAAAATTTTAATTACCTTATATATGTTTATGATCTATTTAATGTAATGGGTTAATATTTTTTATAGTTGAGTTACAATGTTGACCCCAGATGGAAAAAGGGGTGTTTGAATTCGGTAAATAGTAAGTGGCGGCAATATAAAGCTCTCCTCACTCATAAGTTTATTTTTAGCAAGCTTGCTAAACCGGAAGAGTTGAAAGAACCACCAATTGGGTATGGTATTACACGAGATGATTGGAGTGTGTTTGTAATCAGTCGCATGTCGGACGACTTCAAGGTAAGGATTATAATTTGCTATTTTCAATTGAGTTGATCACAAGCCACTGTTTTAGTTTTAAAGCTGGTATATATGAGGAATGTTCAATTAACTAGAAAGTAAGTGATGAGCAAAAGAAGAGAAGAAAGCAGAATGTATACCCACATCGGCTTGCCCGTAAAGGTTATGCTCGTTTTGCTGATGAAATAGTAAGTATTTCTGCTTAATTCGGTAAATATGATCTAGAATCTGCCTATATTTTATTCTTACTAAATCTATTAATGTGATTTATAAAGTTGTATATATTATACATTTTGATTGTAGGGAGATGAATTATGTGATGATGAAGAGATTAATCGAGCGATTATTTGGAAGAAAGGACGGATGAATAAGAAGGGGCAATTTGAAGGCGATGATTTGAAAATGGCAATAGAAAAGATTGTAAGCAAGCTCATTATGCGTCTTTCCTACTAAATCTATTATGCCTTTATGGTTTTTATTATGCCTCTGTCCTTTATTGTCGCAACAATAATATATTGTTACATTTATGTACACTACAGCATTGCAGAAAAAAAATCAAAATCTGCATCTGCTTCTTGATCAAAATCTGCATCTGCATCAAAATCGTTTCATCTGCATCTGCATCTGCATCTGCATCAAAATCATTTTGTTTTCTTAATAGGGAGTTATTAATTGATGATTTCTGCATCAAAATCGTTTCTTAATAGATGATTTCTGCATCTGCTTTTGTATATCCATATTAGTGTTAGTACTTAATAGGGAGTTATTTACCAGTAATTAATTTTGTACCAGTAATTATTTTGTTTTCTTTTGCATGACAGGATGATTATGTGCAACAAAAACGGGAGGGTAAGTTGCACTTAGAAGAGGCAAACACGGATATCCTTTCAAAAGCACTTTCATCTGAGGAGCATTCTGGGCGTGTGAGGGGTGTTGGAGGATATGTCACTCCAACATTCTATTTTAATGTTGGCAGCATAGTGCAGAAACACCTTGTTGATGAGCAGTTTATCCTTCAACAAAAAGAGTTGATGGAGGCAAAGATATTAATCTCACAACAAAATGCACGCATATCAAATCAAGATGAACGCATACAGAAACTTGAAGCAATGTTCAGAAAGGGTGCATGCGACTTAGATACGGATGAAAAAGGTAGTTGCTCAGTAAAGTTGCATCCCATGAGTGACGAAAATATCAAAATTGAAAAGTGTGTCCCAAATATTGAAACTTTGGATGATGATGACATGCAAATTTTGAACAATGATGATTTCTTCCAGGTATATATTTAGTTGTCATTATATTACTTAGTATTATTGAAACTATGAGTTGCATCAATTTATAACATGACTACTTATCTTCTAAGGTAAACCGGTTGCATTGACATTGGGTTCTAAGAGCAATATGGTACAATTGTTCATGTCAATGCGGTTGGTAAATTACTTCATGGTGTTCCATTACCTATTAATTGTATGCGTGTCTCCATTGATAAGGCTGTGGATGAATTAGCACAATTGCCATGTCCAATTCCAAATCAATGTGATACAATTGGTGATGCTATTGGAACACATGTGGGATGGCCGGCTAACTTGGTAGTTATGCAAGATGAGGTAAATGTCATATTATATTTATAGTTAAATTGTCCAACAAAGATTAGTGTTGCACCTAACATGTGTACATTTGTAATTTTTAGAATCCTCAAAGGAAAAGAAGTGTTGTCCAAAGAAATAACCCAATTATTTCATCAAGTGTGCCAAGGTCATTGCATCTACTATATTGTTATTGTAACCGTGCTCTAAATGATGAAACAAATATATCAATGATTTGTGAGGAGGGTTTCTTTGACGATCAATATGAAATCCTTGTGCACCTTGAAGATATCATTCCTTTTTATCATTTGGATCCCATAACTGCAAATTGTATAGTAATTTACATGTGGTAAGTCTTCTTATTCTATTTGTTTACCATATAAATTGTATAAACTTTATTGATTTAGCATTGTAACATTCTTCATTTTGAAATGGTAGGCATCTTTATAAAAAGCTGAAAACATATAACAATGTCCACAAAATCAGATTTGTTAATCCACACATTATCCCATATGTGGCATGTGTGACTCGACTGGACAAAAACAGCAAATTCGAGCAGTTGAATGAAAGAGCTAGTGTTTTGGCAGATAAGCTGAGTCAAGCATCAAGAAATCAACTTGTTTTGGTGCCACATAATGTTGGGTAAGTAAGACTTATAATATCAGTTTTAATTTATTGTTTCGAGAAATATGCATGCAATAATTATGTGATTTGTGCATAGTTATCATTGGATTCTCACTGTCATTGATCCATATAAGGAGACAGTTTATTTGTTGGATTCGCTTAGTCATCGCATTCGTGACGAGGATTGGAAATACGTAGTAGATATGTGAGTACATTTTTTAATTTTATTAAGCATTTTTTTAATCAGTAAAACTCTCATATGTCCATTCTTATTGATGTATAAAGGAGCATAAGATTGTTTAATTCAAACAAGGCAAAAAAAGGGAAAAAACATGTTACATGGGAAGTAGTAAAGGTATGCATGTCTACTTATGATTAAATTACAAACAAATAAACATGTATATTAGACATTTACAATTTGTTTTTAACATAGGGCCCTCGCCAACCAGATGCGAAACAGTGTGGTTTTTATGTGATGAGATATATGAGAGATATTATTGAAGAATTGTCAACTATCGAGAGAGATTCACTTCGATCAATAGTAATATTTGACATTCAATTCTCAATCTTATCAAATATTTGTGTGTTTATCATTTTGCACTTATCATCTTTTGATTGTTTTTTACTAATCTAATCTATGTCTTTGTTCACAGTTCATCAAACCCCAGTACTCTAGAGAAGAAATTGATGAAGTGCGTTCCGAGTGGGCAGAATGCATACAAGACTATATTTATGACTAGGTATTTAAAATCATACAATGACTTGATCTATTCGGCAAGTATTTGCATATAATGTAAATTACATAATCTGATCCTAACAGATATGCCCCTGGAAACATCATGATTATTAAAACTTTAGTGTGTAGGACATCTAGGTAGAACATCTCTATTTTATTATTATTCTTATACTGGAATGCATAAAATGTTTTTCAACATCTTAAGATTTTGAGATGTTCAAACATATATATCATTTGCTGGTAAACACATTTCTGTAGGACTAACACACTTGTCAGATTATGATGAACTGATTAACTTTGAGCATCATGAATTGTTTCCTTTCTTAATTGACAGTTTTCTGAAGACTAGGATTTATACGTAAAGGAGGTGAGCTAGATAAATATTTTGAGCAGTTACCTGATTTATGAACATGATAATACATGGGGAAAATGCAGGAGCAAGACCAATTTAATTAATAGTATTGAGATTCTTGTTTTCTTTGGGAATGAAAATGGTTTTTCAATCAAACAAAATTGAAAATATTTGAAATTTGCAATTTGTTGGACATGATGAATGGTCGGAATGGGTTAAAGTTGGATGGAAATAACTTACACTTTGTTGAGAATCACAATGATCAAGTTCATTCACATAGTTGTTTCGACTTACTTATACCAATTTAGCAATCACTGTATGCAAGATACACAAACTATCTAGACTTACCTAGAGTTGCTCTGATCTGACTGCTTTTTTCTTCCCAATGTATTCTGCCCTCCTTTATTTGCTGTTACTAGCTACAGGGATTGTTGGTATATTCCGTGTAAGGCTTCACCTTGACTTAAGCAGGGTGGTGTTATCATATTAGATTATGTATAGCTCATGTGTACTTGGTATGTGTTGGATTCAACTTCATCTGCTTGCTAGACGTTTTTGCCAATCTTGGTTTCAGTCCTTGTTTTTGCTAATCCTGGTTTCAGTCCTTGTCCACTGCACACTTTTGCTCTATTTCATGCACAAGACGATTTAATTCAATTACCTTATTTATTTAACTTATCTGCTGTACTATTTGTCCAACTTTGTACAATTAGCCTTGAACTAACAAAAGAAATGAATTTGAAGGGTTGGATCGAACAACCATATGAACCAGCTGTTTCATAAACTTTTTTTGTTCTCACTGGCTTCACTAATGAAATTGTGAAGCGGCAACGTTTCTCGTGCTTAATTATTTGGCCATCCTTTTTTTTTATGGCTTTAACTATATTTTATTTTCATAACAGAGAGAAATTGCTGGGTTTGCAAGCTGGGAATGTAGAAAAAGAACCAGCTGGGAGAAATTGCTGGGTTTGCAAGCTGGGAATGCAGAAAAAGAACCAGGGAGAAATTGCTGGGTTTAATATAGCTGGGTTTGCAAGGTTGTGGTCTTATAAACTTAATTTTGTGGTTTCATCTTTTGTGGTTGTCATGATATATTGGATACTACTTGTGGTCATGTTTGTTTATAAACTTAAGTGAATGTACACATGCACCTGTTTTTGTTTGAGACAAGATGTATATATAAATTAAAGACAACTAATCGAATGTATATATGTTGAAAACTATTTTTGTGAATGTATAAATGTTATGTTGTACCTGCAGTTTGTGTGCAATGGCTATGGTTTTAATCGTTGTGAAAAGTACATATATAGACATGCAACTGAATGTACAAAGACAACGATTTTTAACCGTTGTGAAAAGTATTCTAAGACAATGGTTTTAAACTAAAATTTGAAGAAAGACAACATGTGTATATGTTGTTAATAGTATATCAGTTGCGATCAAATTTTTGCAAAACTGGCAATTACAACGGTTTTATACTGTTGCAGAACTGTTGTATTTGGTATTAAAAGACAACACTTTAAATCCGTTGCATGACTGTTGTCTAATGTGGTCAAAGACAACGGTTTTAAACCGTTGTCTTTTACCGCACATTTAACAACAGTGTCAGTTACAACGGGTTTAAAGGGCCTATGACAACGGTTTTTAACCGTTGTCTTTTAATGTTTTTGTTGTAGTGCATGGAAGAAAAATATGTTAAGATTTTTTTAATAGAATTCTGTTATGATTTTTTATAATAGAATTCTGTTGCAATTTTTCATAACAGAATTCTGTTGCGATTTTTCATAATAAAATTCTGTTATAATTTTATCGAGTCTGGGGTTTAGGTACTATTTATATGGATCATTATAAATCTATTGAATAATGAAAATCATTGAATGTGATTCTCTTGTACAAAGAGAATTCTAATAAAATTTTAACTATTTTTATGGAGTAAGCATTCTATCAAACCATGGTAACTTTTTTTTTTTTTTCTTTTTCTTCTGCTTCTTCTTCCTCATGTTTGCTCTTTCTTGTGCGTCTTTATCTAGTTGCTTCTCACGATCTCTTTCTCTCTTCCTCTTCTTCTGCGTTAGAGGTTGAGAGTTGTTGCCTCCCCTCTTTACGCAACAATTGGTATCAAAGTGAGGTTTTGGTGGATTTCTTCAATATGTCAGGGATAACTTCTGCGAAATTTGATATGGTGAAATTTGACAGCATCGGGAACTTTAGATTATGGCAAAGAAGGGTCAAAACTTGTAGGTACAACAAGGCATGGTGAAGATGCTAGGAGAAAGGAAGCTGGAAAGCATGGAGAGATCGGATTGAGAAGAACTTTAGGCGAAGGTAGTGGCAACAATTAGGCTTTATCTTACGGATGATGTGATGTACCATGTGATGGATGAGGAGTCATCGGTGGTAGTTTGGAAAAAGATAGAAAGCTGGTACATGTCAATCATTAACAAAATAGTTGTATCTTAAGAAGAAATTATTCGGGTTGAAGATAACAGAGGAAACCGATTTGAGTCAGCACATCAATGTACTCAAACAGATTGTAGCGAATTGAAGTGGATTGATGTGAAGATCGAAGATGAAGACAAGGCACTGAATTCTTTACCTTAATCTCTTACGCACGAGAATTTAGTTACTACTTTTATATGGGGTAAGGAAACTCTTAAATTGAAGGAGATCATAGGTGTGTTGCTAGGTTTTCACCAAAGGAAGAAAACAAGCGATGAAATTTCTCAGGGGGAATAACTTGTGGTAAATAGCAACCAAGAGTATAGTAGGAGCAAATCTTGACATGGATCAGGTAACGATAACAAGCCTCATTCTAAGTCGAGAAGGAAGAATGTGATCACGTGCTGCAAGTGTGGAGGCAAAGGTCAAATGAAGAGAGATTGTCCAGAGATAAATAAACATATTGCAGAGAACAAAGGTAGTTTGACAAACTCTACAAACATAGTTGAAGAAAAAAATTCAGGTAGCAGTGATGGAGATATGGTATCAACTATGTTGAATTTGGAGTAACTGACGGATGCATGAATTTTAGGCTTTATATCTTCATATCACATAACTTCAAATAAGAAATGGTTTAACACCTATAGAACAGTGGATTCTGGTTCAATGTTGATGGAAAATGATATGTCATGCAGAGTTATCGACATAGGGAAAGCCAGAATCAAGATGTTTGATGGTGTGATCAGAACTCTATATGATGTCAGATATATACTAGAGCTAAGAAAGAACTTGATCTCGTTAGGAACACTAGATGATATTGGTTGCAGTTACAAATTAATAATCGGGGTGATAAAAGTCAGTAAGGTATCTTTGATTGTAATGAAAGAATAAAAGTTAGTAGGCAACATCTATAAGTTGATAGAGATTACAATTATAGGTGGAGTTGCCTTAATGGAGTCTGAATATGATAATACTGTCTTGTGACATATACAGCTAGAACATATAGATGAACGTGGGATACTAGAACTTCATAAGAGAGACAATAACACTTAAGATACACTAATTGGAAAATTGAAGAATGAGCTATGCACATCAAATAATTAACAAATCTTGGAGCAATCCAAAGATCTATTTGCAAACATCGGAGATTGACTTTTATAGTCAATAAAAGATTTGAGCAAAAACGTGGATAGTCTGGGATGATATTTAATTATAAATGACTTAATCATAATTGTTAGGAAGACGATTATAAAATACCCGATAAAAACTAACTTTTAAACAAAATACAAAACTTGAAATGATATTCTAAATTTGATATGAAATCAAGATTTAATTTTGGCAAGTTAAAATGCATTTAGACTCTATAGAATGGACTACATTCTCTTGTCCTAAATGGTACTTTGAATGACTAGTAATATCATTTAGACTTAAAGTGACACCATAAATCTTCCAATGAAAAATTGATGACATTTTTTAGGAATGTCTCTATTTTACTTGTGTCTACATTGATGATGTCTTAGTGTTTTCTAAAACAAAGGAAGAACACTATGCCTATCTAATCTACACACAATTTTTAATCTATTCGAAAAACATGAACTAATAGTTTCTCGTAAGAAGATGAAATTAGCCACAAAACATATAGATTTTCTCTGAGCCAACATCGGACAAAGAAATATTACACTTCAACCATGCATTACCTCAAAATTATTAACAATCTTAGATAAAATGGATTATACCAAAACACTTGGAGTATTTTTAGGACTTCTTAATTATGTCAAAGACTATCTAAAAAATCTAGAAAAAATTAGTGGACCTTTATATAACAAAACTTCAAACACCATATAGAAATATTTTAACCAACAAACATTAACTTAGTCAAACAAATCAAAGATATGGTCAAAAATATTCTAGTACTAACTCTACTCCTTGATATTGACTATATGGTCATTGAAACCGACGGATACAAATTAGTATAGAGAGGAGTTTTATTTGGAAAGACCTCCAAATATGACCCAAAGACATTAGACGCTTTATGTAGGTGTGCTTATGGTAAACACAAAGAAAAAGAACATTTTGACTTCTCTTGAGTATGAAATCATAGCTGCCATCTATTGTTTTGATGCTTTTATGCTCTTCATATGCAACAAATCAGAAATCACCATAAGAATTGACTGTGCAACAATTGTTAATACAGTCAACAAATCAAAGGATTAAGAAAAAGCTTAAGTACAAAAAGATTTATGGAATTTACTAATACATTTATAAACAGAGGATTAAAAATTTAATGGGAACATATCAAGGGAATAAACAATTCTCTAACATATACTTTATCTAGATATTTACATTAACATTACATGTTTGTAGGAGTTATGGATAGACAAAAGAAAGTATGAACTTTTACAATAAAAACTATGAAGTTTGGTAACCAAGCGCTTCAATAGTTCACAATATATGAAGACAATTTCACTTTGACTCCTAAACCAAACTTGATACCATACAAACATGTATATTTGACCATATTTGGAATATCCCTACAATACTACAATACTTGGGAGTTCTAACTACAAAATAGCCACCATAAATGCACTATCCAATTACTTCTTAATAATAGTAAAAAACCCAAAAGAAGTAAGTTTTCTTGCTATATTGTGTTTTTTTGAAACACAAGCAAGCGTGTAGTATGATTGGGAAGAAGTAAGATAGTCATCCAAGGATATGAAAAACCTTCTTACAAGGGATTCTACTGTTTAGACGATACTTTTAACTCAGTCAGGGCAAAAAGTAAACCCTAATTTCTTTATCAGTACTTTACTTAAAACTGATAGTAAAGTCCAATCAGAAAAAACTTACTTACAAGCAACCAGTTGCCAATTAGACAAAGAGGTATAACAGTTAAATCTTTCTTATAAGCCAAACCATTACTTAACTTTAATTGCACTAAAAAACAAAGTTGAACTTAAAGCCAAAATTGCTATCACTCTAGAGAGCATAGCCTCTGAAAGAATTCTTATGAGGTTCCCTATTACTATATCCAGCGTTATTTCCACCTACATTTGCAACTTGGCAGAATCTTCAACGTTCTAGATATTTTTCGATTTATGTGAGCTACTTAGAATACTACATGAAAGTCCTCTAGCAAGAATGCCCATCGTTTATGAGGTTGAATTCAACTACAATTGAAATTCCAAAAGCTTTCAACATCATGTACAAATGTAGTTAACTTTGGTTGTCCATACCAATTGCTTTATTCTTTCTGGAAGGCAAACCTTGATTTTTGAGAAATTTAGTCACAACTTCGGAAAGCGACTTATACTGCCTTTACACTTATAGACTATGGGCTACTTTATAAACCTTAGACACTGATCCCGTCCGGAGACTGAGTCGGACGAAGGCTGATCGCGGTGGCCCAGTTGTTGACTGAAAGTCGTGGGTGATTCAGCTTCTACGGGCGGCTGACGATGCTGCAGGCCCCCTGCACACACTCAGACGATCTCCCCCTCCTCACGTTAGAGACCAGAACCCCAGGGAAAAAGTCCCCGGGTCAGGCCCTCCGACGCTCAAGTCAAGTACTTTTTCCCCAGAAAACGCAAAAGAGAAGCCAAAAAAACAACTCAAAGTGAAAAGTTGTGGAAAAAAGTGACGAGAGAGCGTACCCGCGTACGAAGAATCCTCCCCTTTTTATGCCTCCGCCTCGCTTCTAGAACCTGCAACTATGTCAGAAAGCGTTAGACGCTGGGCTTTGTCGTGTAGTCCCGGACACCTGTCGTGCTGCTATTGGTTGTGAAAGCATCTTCTTGTTTAGGAACCTCCGCCTTTACACATGGGTTTTGTCTTCTAATGAAGGACATCTATCAGGCTGCTATTGGTTAGGAGGGCATCTTTTTGTTTAGAAACCTCCGCCTTCGCACATATCACTGGTATGTAATGATTACCCCTTAACGGACAATTTGTGATTCTCCAACTTCCACACGGCTTAGTTCATCCGATCTATTGTGGCCTGCATCTGCCTCGCATCCTCTGATCAGATCCAACCTCTAAGCGTCACCTGCCCGTCGGGCTGACTCTGAACAGCTCTGTCGATCCCGGTCTGTACCCTGTACCTTGTATTTCCTAGCCCTCGACCGTAGGCCTGTAGATCGAGCTGTCTCTAAACAGCTCTGCCGATCCCGACCTATACCCTGCACTTTGTATTTCCTGGCCCTCGACCGTAGGCCTGTAGATCGAGCTGTCTCTAAACAGCTCTGCCGATCCCGACCTATATCCTGCACTTTGTATTTCCTGGCCTTCGACCGTAGGCCTGTAGATCGAGCTGTCTCTAAACAGCTCTGCCGATCCCGACCTATACCCTGCACTTTGTATTTCCTGGCCCTCGACTGTAGGCCTGTAGATCGAGCTGTCTCTAAACAGCTCTGCCGATCCCGACCTATACCCTGCACTTTGTATTTCCTGGCCATCGACCGTAGGCCTGTAGATCGAGCTGTCTCTAAACAGCTCTGCCGATCCCGACCTGCACCCTGTGTTCCGCCTGCCGTCTCCTTTCGTCTTTTAACTACTTTGCCCCCTTGCTCGACGAGTTTGTCTGACCTCTGACTGCCCCATATGCTTGACTTTGACTGCCCGGTCAGCTTGACTATTGACTGCCAAGTCACCTTGACTGTTGACTGCCACATCATCTTAACTTTTGACCGCTATATGGCCTTGACCCTTCTCACCCTTTCCTTTTGGGCCCCTCCATTGCCAGCCATATCACAAGCCTCCCCCACAAGTCTAGTCGAAGGAGGACGACAGTCTGACTGACTAGACCTCAGCATATCTCTGAGATCTCAGTATATCTTTGTGATCTCAGCATATCTTTGTGATCTCAGCATATCTCTGTGTCTTACCATACCTCTGCGCCCTTTGCTTCCTGCCTCATGTACCAACCTTTGCGTCCCGTCGCCTGGGATACCATGCCTCCTTAATTGATTTACCAGTTGCTTGGGGTACCGTGCCCATGCCTCCTTAAGGGCCTTACAGTCACTTCTTTATTCCATCCTTCTTCTTTCATGCTTTCCTACTTCCTTTTGATAACCCACGTTCCACCAGTTTCTTCCCCACGCGATGCATTCTCCTTCTTCTGATGAGGTTGACCAACCATCCTCCCAAATGCGGATAGATCAACTCGCCTCGCAACTTGCCGAGAAAGAACGCGAACTGGAGCGCATGTCCCGGGATCGAGCTCGTCAGCTGGCTGCCCTGCACTCCATGGAAACCCAGTATCACCTCACAAAGTTTTGCGTGCATGCTGAGAAGGCGAGGAAAGAGGAATGCCAAGCTAGCCTGCAACGCCAACTTAGCCTTCAGGAACGTTTGCAGCAAGAGCATGAAACGGAGCTATCTCTCCTCCGTGCATATCTAGATGATAAGCAACACACGATCGCTCAGCAACAAACAGTTATCAACTCCTTACACGTGGAGCTGGCTCGAGCCTGGAACACCCCAGAGGCTCCTGAGTCCCCAGACATTTCTTCACACGGCAGTGCTCATGATGGATCGAAAGCGCTAGAGGGGGGGGTGAATAGCGCTCGTGGCTATTTCTTTTTTCGAAATCGTAAAAGCTTGTTCAGAAATAACGCAGCGGAAAGTAAATAAAGTGGACACGAAGGATTTACTTTGTTCTGAGCCTGTGACGACTCCTACTCGAAGGCCCGCGATCCTTGATCGCTTCCGGTGGGCAACAACTATAATTCGTAAAAGCTATTACAAGCTAAGTACAATTTAAGCAGTAAAGAATATTGTACCGACAATAAAAAGACTAAAACTGAATCTCCGGGTTGTCGTTGCAGCACTTCTGAGTCGAGACATTAGCATCTTGTCGCACGGAGAATGCTTAGAAAATTGTTGTTCTTAAAAGCTGCATCTCAACCCTCCTTTTATATGAGGTTCCGGGCGCCTGGGTCCTTTCCGAGCCCCTCGAGTGTGACGTGGCCAGCCAACCAGGTTGCTCCACGTCGCGAAGTCGCGCAGGGGATAAAAGTTAGTCCCGGGCGCCCGGACCTGTTCCGGGAGCCTGGACCTCCGGGCGCCCGGATCCATCCCGGGCGCCCGGACCTCCTTTTTCCAGGAGCCGCTTCTCCTGCAAAACAAGGTTAGTCCGAGCAATTGCATACCCTGCAAGACAATGTTAAAATCTGATAGTTCATAAGTGAAAAAGAGCTGACAGTCTTCCGACTGTCCGAGTCTGACTTCGGATTTCCAACCGGAAAACCTAGGTCGACCCGACGCCTACTGTTCCCTCTACAGGGAACGCGTCCTCACCTACTCCACTCAGGAGATTTACCTGATGTTAGTCCGGTCCTCCAGACCGACTAGATTTTTCGCCTAGGGTTACCACCCCCTAGGACCTAGGGTTACCGCCCCCTAGGGTTTTTCTCCACCTAGGGTTTTTCTCCACCTAGGGTTACCGCCCCCTAGGGTTTTTCTCCACCTAGGGTTACCGCCCCCTAGGACCTAAGGTTACAGTCCCTTAGGGTTTTCCTCCACCTAGGGTTACCGCCCCCTAGGACCTAAGGTTACCACCTCTTAGGGTTTTTCACCTGCCTAACCGCAGCTAGGACTTTCCTAAAACACTCATTCAAACATGTTAGATCACACACTAACTTAACTTTGAATCCTTTGCCATTATCAAAACTAAGGTTCGATCGTCGGATGCTTCCTGCACCAACAATCTCCCCCTTTTTGATAATGGCAACCGAAATTCAATGTTAAGTAAAAAATATGCAGTTATGTATAAGCACAAGAAACAAGATAAGCAAGATAAGCGTAAACATAGCTCCCCCTTAATATAAGTTATTTTCTTTGATTTTTTTACTAATAGTCATAGCTCCCCCTTAATACAAGCTCCCTTTAAAATATTTTCTTTGAATTTCTCTACTCTCCCCCTTTGCCATATATCAAAAATGAGCTAGTTTTGAAAAACTTAACTTTTCAAGACAGAATTTAGCAGAAAACATTTTAACTTAGGCAAGGAGCAAGTGAAAGGCAACACCTTAGAATAGCAACATTTTTCAAAATTGATTTTGTTTGAAGAGATTTTGTGATATAGCAAAAAGGAGCTCTTTTTAACTTAGTGTATTTTGAGGAGTTTCCAAAATTTTCACAGAAAAATTTTCAAAACACAATTTTCAACTTTAAAAATTTTTCGGAAAAAAAATATTCAGCTTTTTAAAGAAAATTTCCAAGGAAAATAGTCAACTTAAAGAAGTTAATTGCAGGTTAAAATTTTTTTTTCAAACTTTAAGGATTTTTCTAACTTAAAAAAAATTTTATGCTTAATGAATCTTCGAAAAAGTTTCAGCTTAAACAAAATTCCAAAAAAAAATTTCAAAATAGAGGACACTTGAAAGTTTTAAATGAGGAGAAAGTTTTTGAAAAGCTGCTTAAGGCATGTTTTCAAGAATACTTAAGGCAAAGGAGAAGTGATAACCTTAATATTTAATAGCTTGCCATTTTATTTTAGTAAGGTATCAGAGCCCCTTAAGTACAGACATGCTTAAACTTATTATTTCCTTCACCAACTGTCTAACCGTTTAGCTATTTGCTGATTGCCTGGAGGGCAACAGTGTTCACTTGGTTAGCCAAGTCAAGTCAATTGATCCAGTTAGATTTGATTAAGGCTGGAAGACTTGGTTTGATTAAAAAAATGTTTAATTTAATTTAATTTTGAAAATATTTAACTTAACTTAAGTAACATTTAAAATTTAGTTTGCTTAGTCATCTCACCCGATCTATGTTTTCAATCAGGAGATCTTATTATTCTGTGAGATGAATTAGTTCAATTTATAGGGTTTTGTTTAACCTTATGTTAGATTCGGGTTTAGCTTTGGGTTCAACAAGTAAGTGTTCTTTGGATAAACTTCTGGGCTATGGTGAGTCACAAGGAGCTCATTAAAGTAACCATGCCTTTGAGGTTTCCCAAATAGTCCTACCCATTGAGCTTAATACTAAACCTTGGTTTAACTAGTTAGGATCCATTTAAGGGTAGCTTCGGTCAGTTCCACTTGGCCAAATGCACCAGGTTGAAGCCATATCTTCCTAGACATGCGATGCCCAAGCTTCCCTAACGTACTATCATCCAAAAATTTCACCAGTACTGTGGGTCAAGTTAAACCTCACCCTTTTAATCTATCCTTACTTACCCTGTCAGGTAATTTACTCTTGTTTACCCATTTCGGGTAGATAGGTTTCGGAGTTGCCAGCTATTCTGGACCCTCCTTCTATTTTGAATTAATTTTGAATAATTGATTTTGAATTTTGAATTTTGAGTTTTAATAATTTTGAATTTTGAATTTTGAATTTTGAATTTTAGTAATTAATTTCGAATTTTGAATTTTGAGTTTTAAATTAACTTCGAATTTTGAATTTTGAGTTTTAGTATTTAATTTCGAATTTTTAATTTTGAGTTTTAGATTAATTTCAAATTTTTAATTTTGAGTTTTAAATTAATTTCGAATTTTGAATTTTGAGTTTTAGATTAATTTCGAATTTTGAATTTTGAGTTTTAAATTAATTTTGAATTTTGAATTTTGAGTTTTAAATTAATTTCGAATTTTGAATTTTAGATTAATTTCGAATTTTTAATTTTGAGTTTTAGATTAATTTCGAATTTTTAATTTTGAGTTTTAGATTAATTTCGAATTTTGAATTTTAAATTAATTTTGAATTTTGAATTTTGAGTTTTAAATTAATTTTGAATTTTGAGTTTTAGATTAATTTCGAATTTTTATTGTTTTAGCTCCCCCTGGATCATAGCCTCGATAAGGTTATCTCCCGGCTCGGTTTTGTTGCAGCCACTTTCTCCACCACTTACCTGACTTGAGCGTCGGAGGACCGTCGCCGGGGCACCCCTCCCGGCTCGGTTTTGTTGCAGGTTCGCCGGAGCACTCGAGGATCCAGCAGAGAGCGCTACGTGCCCAGCGTCCGCTGACTCTTGGTTCGGACAGGATCAAATTGGCGCCGTCTGTGGGAAACGCTCCTGCATCCGATCGGAGACAATGGACGAGGCTGGACGACAACACACGGTGACGCTTTCAACAGAAGAACTCGATGCTCTGGTCGAGATAAGGGCCGCCAAACTCATGGAGCAAAAACAAAAAGCATCCGCCGAGCGGGCGGAGCAACAAGCAACATCTGCGTCTGGTGGCCGAGCGGAAGCACCTCCAGCCACCGTCGCATTCCATCGGGCCTTATTTCGCACAGGATCAGCCTCCCGGCCAATCGGCTCGGGGGCCTTCGGTTTCGAGCTCCCGGCTCGGATATAAACCTCCCGGCCGATCGGCTCGGGGGCCTTCGGGTTACGATGATAATGCCTTATATTCGATCTTTTGACTTTTCATCTCTGCATTTCAAGTATTTAGTCGAAAAATGAAATACACAGGGTGATTTATAGTGATACACCTTTCACCCCGCCCGGTAAGGCTGGAGGTGGTTCGCCCTCCACGGCCTATCTAGCTGCCGTCCGTCCTCGTCCTCCAGATAATACGCGCCCGAGCGGAGCTTTTCGATGATTTTGAAAGGGCCTGCCCATGGAGCTTCAAGCTTGCCGACGTCGCCGACCGGCTTGACTTTCTTCCAGACAAGATCGCCGACTTGGAACTGTTGATACAGTCTGACCTGGATGTTGTTTTGCTGTTGACACTGATTTAAGTTTGTATCAGATATTTAACTCAGATTAATTACTAATCTAGGTTGACTTGGTTGACCTGATTCGGGAAAAAATCCAAGTATGGAGACTTGGCACTGGAGAAGTCCAAGCAGGGAGCTTGGCACGAGTGGAAAGTCCTAACTGGGATGTTAGGCAGTTGGAAAGTCCTGGTGAGTGAAGCCAGGCAGTGGGAAGTCAGGCAGTTGGCAAGTCTGGTGAGTGAAGCCAGGCAAGGGAAAATCCAGATGGATCAAGGGTGATCGGACATCCGGTGTTGAAAAGTCCAAGAAGGAAGCTTGGCATGCGAAGTCGAGAGGGCTCGGTAGCTCGTTCTCTGGACCGGATGAAGTCGGAGAGCTAGGAGCTCGTTTCTCGGACTAGGTCGAGAGGGCTCGACCCGTGCAGTCAAGAAGGCTGGATCGGTCGGCACCGATCCAAGGAAACCTGGACACCGATCGGTGCGGACCGATCCATTGAAATTTTATACCGATCGGTCCGCCGATCAGGTGATCGATGGCTCGAGCGTTTCGATCGCATCGATCGAAATCGATCGATAGCTCATCGGATTTTACCGATCGGTCCGCGACCGATCGAAATCAACCGATAGCTCATCGAGATTTTATTGATCGATGCGAGACCGATCGAGGCTTTAAGCATCGACGGCGACATCTGATCGGTCCGGGACCGATCAGATTAGTGCCTGATCGGTCCGCCGACCGATCAGAAGCTGCGCACTTTCGGAAAGAGCGACGCCTGATCGGTCTGGGGACCGATCAGATTAGTTCCTGATCGGTCCGCAGACCGATCAGCGATGATCCAGAAAGCGTGGTTCGGTCTGCAGACCGACCCACGGTATTGTTTGCTTTGCATGCACTTTTTCTGATTGCCGTATTTGTATTCACCTATCTGTTTTTAACCATTTGCTGTGAGTCTTTCTAGCTTGCAGGTTGCAGGTCACATTCTCATGTTTGGATTCAAATTAAGCTTCATTAAGAGAAGGAGACAAGTACCCTTTTCACTGTAATTTGCTGCAACAAATACATTTGGGGCATCAACGTTCACTGGCGAAATCCGATTACGATTGGGCTGCTCAGTTTGACTTCTTCCCATTGGTTGGTATCCAGAGACGCCAGTGATTTCCATTGGCATGTGTTCAGAGAATCAGAAGAGGAGGAGAGGTGATTGGCTACGCCTGGCTGGCAGCAGCGATTCTGCAGACGGCGGTGATTCGAGCCAGTGAAGCAGAGAGACATAAGAAGGAAGAAGAGGAGTTCAGAAAGGGATAATTCTGAATTCTCTGTCTTTTGTGATCAAGCCTTCGAGAAAGCAAGTTGGTGAAGCTGTGAGCTCTTTGCTGAGAAGGTTGATTGTGTGCTCTCTGCTCTGTTCTCTTCTCCGCGTGGCTGTAAGCTCATCTTAATATTTTTCTCAGCCACTGTAAGTCTTGTGCTTAAATCTATAATCATCTGAGACTTTGTTGAGAGGTTGCTCCACCGAGAAGGAGACATCTTTAGCCGGATCTTGTCCGGGGTGTGATCTACCGAAAGATCAAGGAGTCGTCCTCCTTACGGACACGCCGAGGAGTAGGGGCAAGTTATCCCTGAACCTCGTATATCCTTGTGTCTGCTGTGTGTTTGTTTTCTTTCTTTTTAGTTTTTCTACTTCCGCTGTGCTGTGCTAACAAAGTTCTTGAAGAAATTTCTGTTTAGTGTTTTTCAAAAAGGCTATTCACCCCCCTCTAGCCATCTAAGATCCCAACAAGTGGTATCAGAGCCTGGTGCTCTTCATCTGGACTAACATTCCAAGGAGCAACAAGATGGCCATGAAGGAAGGATTCAACACCAACAGACCACCCTTTTTCGATGGAGCAGATTTCCAGTATTGGAAGAGCCGCATGGAGTATTACCTCAAGACCGATATCTCCATGTGGTTCTCCGTCAAGGAGGGATTCTCACCTCCAAAGGATGAAGAAGGTAAGGAATTTGACTCATCGAGATGGTCAACCAAGCAAACTCGCAAGGGACAAGCCGATGCCAAGGCGGTTGTCACTTTGCAATGTGGGATAGCCAAGGATCAACTTGTCAAGGTTGGTCCTTTCACAAGTGCGAAGGATCTATGGAACAAGCTCATCGAGCTCCAAGAAGGGACTCGAGACTCTCGGATCGCCAAGAGGGATTTGTTCCTAAACCAACTACAGAACCTTGTCATGAAGGAAAATGAAACTGTAAGTGAGATACATGGAAGGTTCAAGGAGATCATCAATGGTCTCCATTCGGTGGATGAACGAGTAGAAAACCGTGACCTCGTAAGGTATGCTCTAAAAGCTTTTCCTAGGAGTGCCTTGTGGTCATCTATGGTGGATGCCTACAAGGTATCCAAGGATCTTTCCATTGTTAAGTTAGATGAATTTTTTTGTGAAATGGAATTACATGAACTTGCTAACAAAGGGCAAAAAGAGAAAGGTATTGCTTTGGTTGCAGAAGAAAAGAGCAAGGAGGGAAGAAGGAAGAAAGAAAAGAAGAAGGAGAAAGAAATTGTTTCATCTTCATCCTCCTCCGAGTCCGATGATGAAGGTGAATCATCATCAAGCGAGATGGCCAACTTCGTGAGAAGAATCATGAGAAGGAGCAGAAGATACAAAGGGAAAGGTAAACCTAGTGAACAAAATATTGACAAAACTAATGTTACATGTTATGAGTGCAGCAAAAAGGGACACTATCGGAGCGAGTGTCCGAAATTAAAAAGGAAGGAGGAACGAGCCAAAAAGAAGGAGGAAAGAGTCAAGAAGAAGAAGGCTCTAAAAGCTACATGGGATGAGTCTTCTTCAAGTTCATCTGAGGAAGAGAAGAGGGAGAAGAGTACACGGCAGTTAACCCTCATGGCAAGAGAGGAGTCCAAGTCCGAGAGTGAGGACTCAAGCTCTTCAGCCGCGACTTCATCATCTTCGGATGATGAAGAGGTAACATCTCCCCATTTAGAAAAGTGTTATAAAACAATTGCACATTTGTCTACTTCCCTCAAAAAATAAAAAACAGAAACTAAACTGCTAAAAGATGAAATAGAGAAATTAAGGGCCCTTAGGGAAGATGAGGTCGATGACCTTTATCAAGAGGCCCTAGAGGATGAAAACAAAACCTTGAAGGGTGAAATTGAGAAGCTCAAGAAAATGCTTGAGAAATTCTCAACCAGCTCTAAGACCTTAGACATGATTCTAAATGCCCAAAGGGCGGTTTACAACAAGGCTGGATTAGGATACCAACCTAAGGAGTCTAGCTTTATTTCTTTAGTGTCAAGAACCCAATTTCATAGAACACATGTTTCTAGGGTTCATGAGACTAGGAAGAAGGTGACTAAGGCATGGGTGCCTAAGTCTCTCATTGTAGATGCATTAGGTCCCAGAATTTGGGTACCTAAAACATCCGTCTTTCGTGTCTTGTAGGCATTGGTCGAGGGGGAGCGTCTATCAACTTGGTTTGTTGATAGTGGATGCTCCAAGCACATGACAGGGGACAAGTCACTATTCTCTACCATACAAAATAAAAATAGAGGTAATGTGTCTTTTGGCAATAATGGTAGTCTTAAGGTTATAGGGGTTGGAGACATTCATATATCCGAATGTCTCCACATCAAGAATGTTCTTCTAGTCAAGGGGATGACTTTTAATCTCCTAAGTGTCAGTCAATTGTGTGATACGGGTTACACAATTGAATTTCATTCAAGTCAATGTTTGGTTAAACACATTGACACACTTGACACGGTACTAGTAGGCACAAGGGTTGATAATATTTATCAAGTATCGTTTAAAAGTGCTACTAATGCTTTGATTAAGTGTTTCATGTCAAAAGAAGAAGAGTCTTGGCTTTGGCATAGAAGGTTGGCACATGTCAATATGAAGAACATCCGGAAGTTGGCCAACCAAGGATTAGTGCGAGACTTACCCAGTATCAAGTACCACAAGACCAAACTATGTGATGCATGTCAAAAGGGTAAGCAAACAAAAGGTGTTCATAAAGGTAAAAGCATTGTAAGTACATCTACTGCTTTAGATTTATTGCACATGGACCTATTTGATTGCAGTAGTGTAATATCATTGAATGGAAGTAGATATTGCTTGGTAATCGTTGATGATTTTACTAGATACACATGGACTTTCTTTTTGAAACATAAGGACCAAACTATAGATATTTTTATTTCCTTTTGTAGAAGAACTGAAAATGAAAAATCAACAACAATTAAAACCATTAGAAGTGATCATGGTGGTGAATTTCAAAACCATAGGTTCTTAGAATTTTGTCAAGAAAAGGGTATAGACATGAGTTCTCAACTCCAAGGACCCCACAGCAAAATGGGGTTGTGGAGAGAAAGAACCGAGTCTTACAAGAGGCTGCACGAAGCATGCTCAATGAGTACTCACTACCGAGTTACTTGTGGGCTGAAGCTGTGAATACAGCTTGCTATGTGCAAAACCGAATCCTGATACATAGGTTTTTAGGAAAGACTCCCCATGAACTTTGGTTTGGGAAACCACCTACAATTAAACATCTTAGGGTGTTTGGTTGTAAGGTGTTTATTTTAAATACCAAGGACCATCTTGAAAAATTTTCGGCCAAGGCTGAGGGGATCTTGGTTGGGTACTCGCTCACCAGAAAGCCTATCGAGTCTACAACAATAGGACTAAATTGATTGAAGAGTCCTCTGATGTAGCTTTTGAAGAAATCCCTAACTCAAATGATCAATCAAGGGCTATAGGAGAAATTCAATTTGAACTTAGAAATCTAAGTTTGAATGATCAAAATGAAGAACGAGTCGAAGTTGACTCTGATGTTGATGAGCAAAGGCAACAAAGAACTCAATCTGATCCTTTGCCAGTTATTGAGTCCTTGCCTGTGCCTAGTGAGACCATTCATGAGGCACCATCAACACCAAGACAATCTAGGATAGCCTCTAGTCATCCCCAAGACCAAATTGTGGGAGACATTCAACAAGGGGTTAGGACTAGATCATTCTTCAGAAATGAGTCTAATGAAGTCGCATTGATTTCAGAGATTGAACCAAAATTAGTTGATGAGGCATTGCACGATCCTGATTGGATCATAGCTATGCAAGACGAATTAGGTCAATTTGAAAGGAGCCAAGTGTGGGACTTAGTTCCTAGACCTAAGAAGACCACCATTATTGGAACTAAATGGGTCTTCAAAAATAAGTTAAATCAAAAGGGAGAAGTTGTAAGAAACAAGGCAAGACTTGTAGCCAAGGGCTATAGTCAAGTCGAAGGTCTCGATTATGATGAGACTTATGCTCCCGTGGCACGATTAGAGTCCATTCGTTTGATGCTAGCTTTTGCTGCACATAGAGGTTTCAAACTCTATCAAATGGATGTTAAATCTGCCTTCTTAAATGGCTTCATTAAAGAAGAGGTCTATGTTGAACAACCCCCGGGGTTTGTGAGTACCAAGCTCCAAACCACGTATACAAGCTCAAGAAAGCTCTTTATGGGCTTAAACAAGCACCTCGAGCTTGGTACGAAAGGTTGTCAACATATTTACTAGAAAAGGGTTTTGTGAGAGGCCAAATAGACCCAACACTATTTCTGAGAGATGGTGAAAATATTTTTGTAGCTCAAGTATATGTCGATGACATAATTTGTGGCTCAAATAACAAGGGCTATTTGAATGAATTTATTTCTCACATGGAAAGTGAGTTTGAGATGAGTCTAGTAGGAGAATTGACATTCTTCCTTGGACTTGAAATCAAACAAACTCGAGATGGCATTTATGTCCATCAGACGAAATACACTCAAGAGATGCTTAGAAAATTCAATATGAGTGACTCTAAGGAAGTGTCCACTCCAATGGCGACAAACACTCGCCTTGACAATGATGAGAGTGGGAAACCAATTGATCTAACGCAATATAGAAGCATGATTGGTAGTCTTCTATATCTCACAGCTAGTCGACCGGACATACTCTTTGCTGTGGGCATGTGCGCTAGGTATCAAGTCTGTGCTAAGGAATCTCATTTAGTTGCAGTTAAGAGAATATTGAGATACCTTAAGGGCACAATTCGAGTAGGTCTATGGTACCCTCGTACAGAGTCTTTTGACTTGATAGACTATACCGATTCCAATTATGCTGGGTGCAAATTGGATCGGAAGAGCACTAGTGGGGGTTGCCAATTCTTAGGTTCATCATTAGTTAGTTGGTCAAGTCGGAAGCAACATTGTGTTGCTCTCTCCACGACCGAGGCCGAATATATTGCCATGGGAGAGAGTGTATCACAGTTGTTGTGGATGATACACACCCTAGAGGATTATGGACTTTCTTATAAGGGTGTACAAGTGCTATGTGACAACATTAGCACAATCAACCTAACTAAAAATCCAGTCCATCATTCAAGGACCAAGCACATTGAAGTGCGTCATCACTTCATTAGAGATCACGTAGCTAGGGGAGACATTGCACTCACATATGTTGAGTCAAAGTCAAACCTAGCTGATATTTTTACCAAACCCCTTCCGGAGAATGAATTTAGTCATTTAAGGAGGGAGTTGGGAATGTGTTTGGCTCCTTAGGTCATTAGAACTTCACCATGATCAATAAGGACTATTAAAATGACAAGAGTAATTGGGACAATATTTTGGGCAACTTGGGAACATCTCACACAAACTATAAGGTTTAACAAAATATTTTTGTTTGCTAGAAATGGGGTGAGATGCTAGGAACAACCAAATTATTCAAAATGTATCATGCATCCCTTGAATAATTAGGTTGAAGAGACATTAATTGAGTATGGGGAAGACCATTACATAATTCATGTGTATTTGGTTCCTAGATCTTACTCATATATTCCAACCAAGGAAACTTGGTTGGACTTTTCCCTATAAATCATGTAACCTTGATTGTTGGAATGTTTGATACCTTTGATCGATACCTTTCGTGATTTTGATTGAAACTAGGATAAGTCATTGAAATAATGATAGAAATTTGGACATATTTTGCCAAATTTGGGACTGAACATAGTAAGGTTGAAGATTTCAGTTTTTAACCTTGAGTTGTCTATTTTGACAAACTTGAAACTTGTCTGAAATCTCAGTGTTTGTGCTCGAATTTGAAAGTCTCAAGTTATAAACAAATTCACACCATAAGAGCCCATCGTTAGGACATAGTTATGCTTGTAGATTCTCAGCATTCTAGATATTGATTTTGAAAGTTTTACTGGAGAAACTTCTATGAACTATCAAATATATCTAAGGATTTCGGTTACTGAAATCACTGAAAATTTCAGTATCAGACACTGATCGGGCTACAGCCCGATCAGGAGAAGATGGATCGGTCGACAGACCGATCCAAAAACTTCCCAACCTTTCTGTCTGTAATCTGATCGGTCCAGGGACCGATCAGGTTATTTTTGTGCGCCTCACTGATCGGTCCAGGGACCGATCAGGATAATCTGATACGCATAAGGCTCTTCTGATCGGTCCATAGACCGATCAGTGGTTCCATTGGTTAAGTCTGTGACTTAGGGGCTTACTGATCGATCTCTGATCGGTCTACGGACCGATCACGAAGTTCACTGGGCTACTGATCGATCTCTGATCGGTCTACAGACCGATCAGGAGGTTCCCTGATCGGTCTGGTGACCGATCAGGAGGTTCCCTGATCGGTCTGGTGACCGATCAGGGGGCTTCAGATACCTTCTGATCGGACAACCGTCCGATCATTTCTTCACTGTACACCCATCTAAACTCTTAAAACCTCCCGATCCCTTCTTTTCCTCGTTCACGCGAACCCTAGCCGACTCTCCCCACCAGTCCGCCCTTTTCTCTTCTCTTTGCACGCCAAACCCTACCCGAAGCTCTAACCCTCGGAAGCCCTAGTCTAAAGTTCAAATGGCACCAAGGTAACTTCTTACCTCTCTAGAACTTGGCATTATGTTTCTCACTGAATCTGTTGTTCTGTTGTTTCGGTTCTTAATTGTTGGTGGCTTCTGTGCTTTTCGTTTTTCCCATTGTGTCCCCTTAGGAAGAAACCCAATGATGGTGAGGGAACCTCTAAGGAACCAACCAAGACATCCAAATCCAAAACTCATGCTGCTCCTTCCTGACCCCAACCAGCTAGTTCCAGTAGATTCCCAAACCGCCAGTCTGAGCAAGCTTTTCAACAAAGGACATTCAAATTACTCCCTTGTAGGTCCGTGGATAGAAAATTCATGGACGAATTTTGCCCACAAGTGTCCGAAATCATAGCATACTACAAACTCGATTCACTAGTCTACTTGGAACGGGATATCAACTATGACTTGGTCTCTGAGTTCTATAATAACCTTCATGAGACTAATGATCAAGGTTTTAAAACAAGAGTTGCTAAGCGGACTCTTGATTTCAGTATCTCATCTTTCTTTGAGTATCTCAATTGTCGGAGGTGTTCCGGTGATGTCTTTTCGATATTTCCTGACTTACCAGAACAGTTACTTCCACCGTTTGATATCTCACCTGACGATATATATGAGTACTTCTTCAGACAGCCTAGACAAGGGCTAGATGAGCTAGATGTTGACTTCCCTACTTTTACAGCCTTGAGATTATCTCCTCAAGATTACATTCTTTTTAAAATTGTCACGAACTGTCTTCTACCTATCACATCTAAACCATTATCAGAGATTCGACCGTATCATTGTCTGATGCTTTACGGGTTGCGTAGGCGTCTTGATTTTGATATCATGTCGAGCATCTACTCCTCGATCATATCATATTCTCAGCCTAGCGGCTTCACTATTTATATGCCTTATGGGCATATAATTACTGATTGGCTTGAGACCCTTCAGGTTGATGTCTCTAAGGGTAGAATAATCAAAATGGTCAGGCAGGATTGCCGACTTGGGAAACGGGCATTTTCCAAGTCTGGAATCATAGGGCGAAATGGGGATGTTCAGTGGAAGGATGGGAGAGCTTTAGGTGAGTTACCACGGGGACCTCCACGACAGGTTGCAGCTGCTCCTCCTGCTGACATTGGCGAGGCGGATCCTGATCTGCGCTGGCAGATCGCCGAGCTGGAGAGTCGCTTTGATCGACACGAGGAGATGGTGACTGCTGAGTTCGATGGACTACGCTTACGGATTGACCAGCGCTATAATGACCTGCGCGGGCATATTGACCAGCGCTTCGATGATATGCGCAGTCATCAGGTGGTGACACAGCAGTTGCTACTCGGATGGATGGCACGATACCCGCCTCCGCAGTCTTACCCAGGCTATCCATTCTCCAGTGTGCCGCCTCAGGATTTCACCCTTCCTGCCGATGATGATGATGCTCCTCATGTTGAGGACATTGATTGATATAGTCTGTGTGTCACCTTGTCTGTATGTATTTTGGATGTTATTTGTTAGTATGACCTGGATGTTTGCATTTCTGATGCTACTCATATATTTATGCTACTCGGTTTTATATTTGCTTGCTCCTTATTATGCTTTATTTTCTATGTTTTTTTTTTTTTAATATGCTGTTCCTATGCCATGATTTGATTGTATCTTTTGTCTTTCTTACTGTCGTATTGTGACCTTAGAGGGAACTCTAGGTCAGTTAAAAGAAGGCAGTATGGATTAAGGGGGAGCCTTTTTAGTTTTTGTCACCTCATTTGCACCTTTTCGGTGTTTGACAAAGGGGGAGAGGATACCTAAATTTCCTAAGTTTAGAAATGTATGAAAGCTTGATTTTAGGGGAGAGGATAACGGGAAGGATCTTGATTCCCGTCCTTGACTTGGTGGTGTATCCGTCTTAGGGGGAGGATCCTGATTTCCCTAAAATTATGGGTATATGAGCATTTCTGATCTAAACTTAAATCGTGTTGTCAAACAACAAAAAGGGGGAGATTGTTGATCCACGGATGTTGTTTTGTTGTTGACACCGATTTAAGTTTGTATCGATATTTAACTCAGATTAATTACTAATCTAGGTTGACTTGGTTGACTGATTCGGAAAAGTCCAAGTATGGAGACTTTGCAGAAAGTCCAAGCAGGAGCTTGGCACGAGTGGAAAGTCCTAGCCGGGATGTTAGGCGGTTGGAAAGTCCCGTGAGTGAAGCCGGGCGTGGGAAAGTCCTAACTGGATGTTAGGCGGTTGGCAAGTCCGGTGAGTGAAGCCAGCAAGGAAAATCCAGATGGATCAAGGGTGATCGGACATCCGTGTTGAAAAGTCCAAGAAGGAAGCTTGGCATGCGAAGTCGAGAGGGCTCGTAGCTCATTCTCTAGGACCGGATGAAGTCGGAGAGAGCTAGGGAGCTCGTTTCTCGGGACTAGGTCGAGAGGGCTCGACCGGACTGAGTCAAGAAGTCGGATCGGTCGGCAGACCGATCCAGGAAACTGACACCGATCGGTGCGGACCGATCCGGTGGAAATTCTTATACCGATCGGTCCGCCGACCGATCAGAATGTCGATGGCTCATAGCGTTCGATCGATCTGCGGACCGATCGGAAGATCGGTAGCTTTGTGATTTTGATCGGTCTGCGCCGATCCGATATGAGATCCGCCGTAATTATTGATCGATGCGGAGACCGATCAGGAGGCTTTAAGCATGGGACGAGCGACATCTGATCGGTCCGGGACCGATCAGATTGAGCCTGATCGGTCCGCCGACCGATCAGAAGCTGCGCACTTTCGGAAAGAGCGACGCCTGATCGGTCTGGGGACCGATCAGACTAGTTCCTGATCGGTCCGCAGACCGATCAGCGATGATCCAGAAAGCGTGGTTCGGTCTGCAGACCGACCCACGATATTGTTTGCTTTGCATGCACATTTTCTGATTGTCGTATTTGTATTCACCTATCTATTTTTAACCATTTGCTGTGAGTCTTTCTAGCTTGCAGGTTGCAGGTCACATTCTCATGTTTGGATTCAAATTAAGCTTCATTAAGAGAAGGAGACAAGTACCCTTTTCACTGTAATTTGCTGCAACAAATACATTTGGGGCATCAACGTTCACTGGCGAAATCCGATTACGATTGGGCTGCTCAGTTTGACTTCTTCCCATTGGTTGGTATCCAGAGACGCCAGTGATTTCCATTGGCATGTGTTCAGAGAATCAGAAGAGGAGGAGAGGTGATTGGCTACGCCTGGCTGGCAGCAGCGATTCTGCAGACGGCGGTGATTCGAGCCAGTGAAGCAGAGAGACATAAGAAGGAAGAAGAGGAGTTCAGAAAGGGATGATTCTGAATTCTCTGTCTTTTGTGATCAAGCCTTCGAGAAAGCAAGTTGGTGAAGCTGTGAGCTCTTTGCTGAGAAGGTTGATTGTGTGCTCTCTGCTCTGTTCTCTTCTCCGCGTGGCTGTAAGCTCATCTTAATATTTTTCTCAGCCACTGTAAGTCTTGTGCTTAAATCTATAATCATCTGAGACTTTGTTGAGAGGTTGCTCCACCGAGAAGGAGACATCTTTAGCCGGATCTTGTCCGGGGTGTGATCTACCGAAAGATCAAGGAGTCGTCCTCCTTACGGACACGCCGAGGAGTAGGGGCAAGTTATCCCCGAACCTCGTATATCCTTGTGTCTGCTGTGTGTTTGTTTTCTTTCTTTTTAGTTTTTCTACTTCCGCTGTGCTGTGCTAACAAAGTTCTTGAAGAAATTTCTGTTTAGTGTTTTTCAAAGAGGCTATTCACCCCCCTCTAGCCATCTAAGATCCCAACAGGAACGATCTGGGAATTACGCGCCGGTTGTAGTTTTGCTTCATCCGCTGACGGTATGCCATCAGCCGAACGGACGCCTTTGCCCTCTCCTCTTCTACCAAGTCCAGCTCCATGTTTCTTCGTTCGGCGTTGTCATCATCATAGCTCTGGATCCGGGCTGACTCAACGCCGACTTCGACCGGTATGACAGCCTCACCGCCATATACCAAATGGAACGGTGTGACTCCCGTCCCTTCTTTTGGCGTCGTTCGGATGGCCCACAAGACGCTCGGCACTTCATCCGGCCAACTCCCTCCCAAATGGTCGAGCCGAGCGCGTAGAATACGAAGAATTTCCCGGTTGGCGACTTCAGCTTGACCGTTGCTCTGAGGATAGGCCACGGACGTGAAATGTTGCTCAATGCCGTAGCTTTTGCACCAATCCTCTAACATCTTCCCTGTGAACTGCCGCCCGTTTTCGGACACTAGTCGGCGAGGGATGCCGAACCGACAAATGATGTGTTGCCAGATGAATTTTTAACCATTTGTTCAGTGATCTTTGCTCGGCCTCCACCCACTTGGAGAAATAGTCTACCGCCACTAGTAAAATTTCCTCTGCCCGGCGCCATCGGAAATGGACCCACAATATCCATTCCCCATTGATCGAACGGACATGAGATGGTTGATGCCTTCATCTCCTCTGCGGTCGGTGGGAGAAGTTGTGATACTTCTGACAGGAAAGGATACCGTCCGAGCGGCATCTGTTTGTAAAGTTGGCCAAAAGTATCCGCCAAGAGGATCTTCTTGGCCAATGAGCGTGCCCGGATGACCCCGCATGATCCTTGATGTACTTCGGAGGATGTTGAGTCCTCCGAGCTTACACATTTCAGCAAAGGGTGCGAGAAAGCTTTCTTGTAAAGCTGATCTCCGATGAGTGTAAACCGACCGGCTCTTCTTCTGAGGATCCGGGCTGCATATTCATCGGATGGTGTGGTGCCCGAATGGAGGAATTCTATAATAGGTGTCCTCCAGTCACTTGGAAACGCGAGGCCTTGCATCCGGTCGACATGCGCCACCAGCAGCGTTTTTTCAATTGGTTGCTGAATGGCGACCGGCGTTATTGAGCTCGCGAGTTTGGCTAACTCATCGGCCGCCTGGTTCTCCGTTCGTGGGATCTTCTGAATAAGCACCTCTCGGAAAGTAGCTTTGAGTTTTTCAAAGGCCTCAGCGTAGAGTTTGAGCCGAACACAGTTGATTTCAAAGGTGCCGGAAAGTTGCTGAGCGGCCAACTGTGAATCAGAATAGAGTGTCACCCGACCTGCTCCCACATGCCGTGCTGCCTGCAATCCGGCTATGAGGGCCTCATACTCTGCTTCATTGTTAGTAGCTTTGTAATCTAGCCGGACGGATAGGTGCATCTTTTCTTCCTGAGGTGAGAGTAGTAATATTCCGATCCCACTTCCGAGCCGAGTGGAGGATCCATCCACATATATTCTCCACATAGCTTCCGGCTCTGGCCTTTGCACTTCGGTCACAAAATCAGCCAAGGATTGGGCTTTAATCGCCGAGCGGGGCTGATATTGGATGTCAAATTCACTCAATTCTGTCGTCCACTTGATAAGCCGTCCGGACGCTTCTGGATTCAACAACACTCTTCCGAGTGGACTGTTCGTCCGGACAATAATGGTGTGAGCCAAGAAATACGGTCGCAGGCGCCGAGCGGCTAGAACCAAAGCAAAGGCCAACTTCTCGAGCCCAGTGTAACGAGATTCAGCATCTTTTAAAATGTGGCTTAGAAAATACACCGGCTGTTCTTCGCCGTTCGCCCTCACAAGTACTGAGCCTACAGCATGCTCAGTTGACGACAGATACATATAAAGTGACTCACCCCCGACCGGCTTGGCTAACACTGGTAGAGAATTAAGATATGTCTTCAACTCTTCAAATGCTCGGTCACATTCTTCATCCCACTGGAATTTAGTAGCCTTGCGCAGGATCTTGAAGAATGGCAGGCTCCGGTCGGCGGTTCTGGAGATGAATCTCGATAGAGTTTGCACTTCTCTTGTATTTCTTGGGGGCGGCATGTCTTGCAGTGCTTTAATCTTGCTGGGATTTGCTTCAATTCCCCGCTCGGTCACTATATACCCCAGAAAACGCCCTCCTTTGGCTCCGAACAGGCACTTTTGGGGGTTTAGTTTGACTCCATATTTGCGCAGCGTTCGGAAGGTTTCTTCCATATCCTTGAAAAGATCGGCCGCTCGGACGGATTTGATAAGAATGTCGTCCACATAAACTTCCAGATTCCGCCCGATCTGCTCCTTGAACACCTTGTTCATCAAGCGTTGATAGGTGGCCCCGGCATTCTTCAATCCGAACGGCATCACATTGTAACAATATGTGCCGTCAGCCGTTACGAAGCTTACTTTTTCTTGATCTTCCCGAATTCGCAGCCGGCCGTAGAGTCCACCAGCTGATCTATCCGGGGCAGAGGATAAAAATCCTTGGGGCATGCCTTGTTTAAATCTCGAAAGTCGATGCAGACCCTCCACTTGCCGCCCGACTTGGAAACCAAGACTACGTTGGCCAGCCAGCTCGGGAACTGCACCTCGCGTATGTGGCCGGCCTTCAGAAGTTTTTCCACCTCCGCCCGGATAATGGCATTCTGCTCGGCGCTGAAGTCCCTTTTTCTCTGCTTCACTGGCCGAGCGTCCGGTCGGACATGCAATTCATGCTGCGCTAGGCTCGGCGAAATTCCAGGTAACTCATGTGTCGACCAAACGAAGACATCATGATTTCGTTGGAGGCATTGAATCAGCTTCTCCTTCTGTTCTTTCCCCAGATCAGAGGCGATAAAAGTCGTGGCCTCCGATCGGGTCGGATGGATCTGGACTTCCTCCTTTTCATCATAAATTAAAGCAGGAGGTTTCTCGGTTATGGCGTGTACCTCAATTCGGGGCGCCTTCCGAGCGGAACAAGCTTCTGCTCGGATCATCTCTATATAGCACCGCCGAGCTGCTAGCTGATCTCCCCGCACTTCTCCTACTTTGTCCTCCACGGGCAACTTATCTTGGTGGAAGGTTGAGACAACCGCTCGGAATTCGCCGGTCGTCCCAAAATGACGCGTTGTAGGATGAGGAGAGTCGACCACCACGAAGTTTATTGTCCTGGTCCTCCTGAGCGGCTCTTCTCCCGAGGTGGCCGGATTTGTCCGACCGGTGAACCGTTGCGTAAACCCGTAGGGCGGGGTCGTCATGGGCAGCAGCTCGGTTCGATCGCGGTGATCGAACGCCTTCTTGAATATGATGTTGACCGAGCTCCCTGTGTCAACAAATATGCGATGAATGGTGTAATTTGCTATTATCGCTTTAATGAGCAGAGCGTCGTGGGGCACTTCTACTCCTTCTAAGTCCCCGGGTCCGAAAGTGATTTCGGTCCACTTGCCTCTTGCCGACCGCGTGGATCTGCAGCTGCCGGACGCCCGCCTTTCTGGCTCGGTTGGAGTCTCCTCCGGTCGGCCCACCAGCAATAACGTTGATCTCGCCCCGGGAAGTATTGCTCCTATTTTCCTCCTCCCGAGCGGACGGTCGTGACCGTTCTCTGGACGCCCGGCGATTCTCCTGCCTCGGAGATCGGTGCCGATCGGGTGTCTGCTGATGTCGCCCCTCGGTGCGGGTCCGGTCAGCTTTATGAGTCCTACGTCTCCTGTCGATGGGAGGCGACCGTCGTTCGGCTTTCCTGGGAACAGGATTGGACACAAAGGGAAGGCTTCGGCAATCCCTCGTGTTGTGCGTATCCGTCTGGTGGAAGGTGCAGAACATAGGGGTCCACCTCTTCTTTGGCTTGGGCCGAGCGGCAGCCACTTCTTGTACGTGCAATCTGGCGTGAGGGGATCGAATTGCTTTGGCCCTCGGTCCTCTGGGTGGCTGCTGAGCGGCGTGCTGTTTCCGCTCGGCATGAACAGGTGCGCGCTCGGCTGGAGTTTCCTTTTTCCGAGCGGCTTGCGCTTCTTCCACATTTATATATTCGTTGGCCCGATGTAGCATGTGATCATAATCTTGGGGCGACTTTCGGATGAGCGACCGGAAGAAGTCCCCATCCACAAGGCCTTGCGTGAAGGCATTCATCATCGTCTCCGATGTGGCCGTGGGGATATCCATCGCCACTTGGTTGAATCGCTGAATATAACCTCGAAGCGATTCTCTCGGCTCTTGCTTGATGGCGAATAAGCTGACACTTGTCTTTTGATAACGCCGACTACTGGCGAAGTGGTGGAGGAAGGCCGTTCGAAATTCCTTGAAGCTCGTGATGGATCCGTCCGGCAACCTCCGAAACCACCGTTGAGCCGATCCCGAGAGGGTGGTAAGGAAGACTCTACACTTTACTCCATCTGTGTACTGATGGCGGTATTATCGAACTTACCCAGATGATCATCCGGGTCTGTTGTTCCATTGTATTAGCCGATCGTCGGAGGCACGTAGTGCTGGGGCAGAGGGTCTCGTAGGATAGCCTCCAAAATTGGCGATTGATCCGCTCGGGAGGAGTCCGAGCTTTCCCTTCTGTCATCCCGCCTTGGCATTTCATCCGAGGAAGATCCTCTATCTCTTCGGGTATGGCTTCAAGGGTGCGAAATAAGGCCCGATGGAATGCGACGGTGGTCGGAGGTGCTTCCGCTCGGCCACGAGACGCAGCTTGTTGCTCCCTCCGCTCGGCGGATGCTTTTGTTTTTGCTCCATGAGTTTGGTGGCCCTTATCTCGACCGAGCATCGAGTTCTTCTACTGAAAGCGTCACCGTGTGTTGTCGTCCGCCTCGTCCATTGTCTCCGATCGGATGCAGGAGCGTTCCAGACGGCGCCAATTTGATCTGTCCGAACCAAGAGTCGATGAACGTGGCGCTCTCTGCTGGATCCTCGAGTGCTCGGCGAACCTGCAACAAAACCGAGCCGGGTGGGGTTCCTCACGCTCAAGTCAGGTAAGTGGTGGAGAAAGTGGCTGCCAAATTTGTATTATGCGTACCTTTGGCGGTAATAGCCTCTTTATATAGGACGGAGAAGGAACTGATGCACGCCCACCGAGGTGCGTACGTGTCAGCAACCCATACCACGGTATGCACTTGTCAGAGAGCTTACCTGACACCATGCTGCCACAGTCCGAGCATGTTCTTTGATGGGACGGCAGACCACCCGTTGTCAGACTAGAAGTATGGCACAACCACTTTTTCCCACCGTCTGACTGGGGTGCCCGGCCCGCCGGGCGGGCGATGAACGTCGTCCGGACGGCCTTGATTCTTTGCGCCGTCCGGGCGGCACCTCCTTCCGCTCGGTCATTACGCACTGCTTTATTTGAGCGTCGGACCCCTGGTCCCTACCAGGGTGCCTTTTACTATCAGATTTCCCCTTCTTCTGAGTCCGGTCGGCTCGCCCTTTTCCGGCGAGCCACTAGACCCTTTGACCTCCCCTCAGCGTTGACTCCTTATGGGGTTCCGGATTTTTACCGCCGGATCAAAGACCATTGAGCAGATCTTGAATCCGGGCATGGAGTTGGGCAGCTGTTTCACCTTCCTACAATTTGATGTTAAATAATTTATTAAAAATTATGTCTCTTTTACTTACTTTGGTGTCGGATGTCCCTTCGTGAAGTTCAATTAGCTTCTCCCACAACTCTTTGGCACTGTTGAAGGGGCCGACGCGGTTGAGTTCTTCTTTTGATAGGCCACACTGGAGGGTGCAGGTTGCCTTGGCATTAGCTTCCACCTTCTTGATCAAAGATACATCCCAGTCCTCGTACGGTAGTGGTTTGCCGGCGCTATCAGATGGTAGTTGGAATCCGGTTTTGACAATCATCCAGACTTCAAAGTGAGTCTGGAGATATGCCTCTATCCGACCCTTCCAGTACCCGAAGTCGTCTCCGGTGAATAGCGGAGGGCGGGCTGTACTGTAGCCTTCTTTAAGGGCCATTTCAGATTAACCTAAAACGAAAAACAACCAACAAAATGTCCCAAGACTTGGTCCTGGCTTAGCAGTGCGGAAGGAAAAAAAAATGGATCACGAACTCGGTTGGTGTTGCACCAATTCCGAGAAAAACCGATTCGAGTGAAAAAGAATTAGAATACAGCTATGAGGCTAAATTCTAATCGACTCCGAAAATCTAAAAAATACCACGAAAAAATATTTTGAATGGTGGTTGCACCGATTCAAAATGACCCCGCTCTGATACAAATTGATGGATCGAAAGCGCTAGAGGGGGGGTGAATAGCGCTCTTGGCTATTTCGTTTTTCGAAATCGTAAAAGCTTGTTCAGAAATAACGCAGCGGAAAGTAAATAAAGTGGACACGAAGGATTTACTTCGTTCAGAGCCTGTGACGACTCCTACTCGAAGGCCCGCGATCCTTGATCGCTTCCGGTGGGCAACAACTATAATTCGTAAAAGCTATTACAAGCTAAGTACAATTTAAGCAGTAAAGAATATTGTACCAACAATAAAAAGACTAAAACTGAAGCTCCGGGTTGTCGTTGCAGCACTTCTGAGTCGAGACGTTAGCAGCTTGTCGCACGGAGAATGCTTAGAAAATTGTTGTTCTTAAAAGCTGCACCTCAACCCTCCTTTTATATGAGGTTCCGGGCGCCTGGGTCCTTTCTGGGCGCCTGGAGTGTGACGTGGCCAGCCAACCAGGTTGCTCCACGTCGCGAAGTCGCGCAGGGGATAAAAGTTAGTCCCGGGCGCCCGGACCTCCGGGTGCCCGGACCTCCGGGCGCCCGGACCTCCTTTTTCCAGAGGCCGCTTCTCCTGCAAAACAAGGTTAGTCCGAGCAATTGCATACCGCAAGACAATGTTAGAATCGATAGTTCATAAGTGAAAAAGTGACAATCTTCCGGTAAAGTCGACTTGGTTCCAAGGAAACCCTAGGTCGACCGGCCTCTGCTCCTCTACGGGAAGCGTCCTCCTACTCCACTCGGAGATTTACGATGCGGTCAGGTCCTCCGGTGGTGGACTTTTCTCCTAGGGTTACCACCCCCTAGGACCTAGGGTTACCGCCCCCTAGGGTTTTTCTCCACCTAGGGTTACCGCCCCATAGGACCTAGGGTTACCGCCCCCTAGGGTTTTTCTCCACCTAGGGTTACCGCCCCCTAGGACCTAAGGTTACCACCCCTTAGGGTTTTCCTCCACCTAGGGTTACCACCCCCTAGGACCTAAGGTTACCACCCCTTAGGGTTTTTCACCTGCCTAACCGCAGCTAGGACTTTCCTAAAACACTCATTCAAACATGTTAGATCACACACTAACTTAACTTTGAATCCTTTGTCATTATCAAAACTAAGGTTCTATCGTCGAATGCTTCCTGCACCAACAATACCACTTTGGGCCTAAGCCCTCATGGTTTTGCTCTTGGGCTCTACCCAAAAGGCCTCATGCCAATGGAGATATCTTTCTCTTTTATAAACCCATGATCTTTTCCATGTGTTTCCAATATGGGACTATGTTTGCAACCTTGCAACCCCAACAATCCCCCCTCAAACAAAGGACCATAGGCTTCCCACGTCTGATCCTCAACCCACCAGGTCTTCCTGCCACTCGGTCCACCCGACCTACTAGGACTTCCTTGCCTAGTCGCAACTAGGACTTCCTGCCTGGTGTCTGGTCCTCTTGATCCGAACATAGGAGCCCCCACTTTCTTTGTTCGAGGTCAATATTGTACCCACATGGCTCAATCTGACCATAGCACTTGTGCACAGTTGGCAGTTAAACCTTCTGGCAGTCCGAGCTCTGATACCAATTGTAGGATCGAAAAGAATATATATATCTCCACAATGATATAATATTGTCCACTTTGGGCCTAAGCCCTCATGGTTTTGCACTTGGGCTCTACCCAAAAGGCCTCATGCCAATGGAGATATCTTTCTCTTTTATAAACTCATGATCTTTTCCATGTGTTTCCAATATGGGACTATGTTTGCAACCTTGCAACCCCAACAGCTCATACTCCATAACCAATCCTTTCCCCGAGTTAAAGCTAGTCCGGGTTATAGTTGTCTCAGTGACTCCTGACCCACAGGACGTTCCTTCTTGTAGCCTCAGCTGTATCGCCTAATGGTCTTATGTAACTTAGACACAGTAATGTAACTAGTGAGCTTTAGTCGTCTCCGAGGCTCTTGACCCACGGGATGTTCCTTCTTGTAGCCTCAGCTGTATCGCCTAATTATCGAGCTGTGTTGCTATACTTGTATACTTGTCCTTTTCCTGCATAGCCTTTCCTAATCAATTTTCATCTAGCAAGCATTCTTAGAAACTGGCCCGTATGTAAGAGACGAGAGTTGCATCATGACTCATTTTTATGAATTTTGGATAATCAAACCAGTATAATACTTGAAAATTAAAACTGTAATGAATGGACAAAACCTGATTTCGAAGTTAATATTGATGCTTTATGGGTATGGTGGATGACCTCCCGCACTCAGCACCTAGCATGTTTGCTGCATATTTACAATTTGCATAAAGGGGATACAACAAGATCAGAGGTAGCTGACTTGGTTATTTGAAGACACTCTGCTCAGCGTGAGGCATATCAATCTGAAAGGTCGTTAGGCGTCGGCGCCGGGTTCACTTTTGATTCTCGCATGGGAGCCGACCTGAAAGGTCGTTGAGCGTGAGAGCAGAGCTCACTTATAACTCGCACTGAGGCGAGAGTCTGGAACTACCGACCTAAAAGGTCGTTGGGTGTGGGCACAGGGCTCACTTTTAATTCTCGCATGGGAGCCGACCTGAAAGGTCGTTGGGTGTGAGAGCAGAGCTCACTTATAACTCGCACTGAGGCGAGAGTCTGGAGCAACCGACCTAAAAGGTCGTTGGGCGTGGGCACAGGGCTCACTTTTAATTCTCGCATGGGAGCCGACCTGAAAGGTCGTTGGGCGTGAGAGCAGAGCTCACTTATAACTCGCACTGAGGCGAGAGTCTGGAGCAACCGACCTAAAAGGTCGTTGGGCGTGGGCACAGGGCTCACTTTTAATTCTCGCATGGGAGCCGACCTGAGAGGTCGTTGGGCGTGAGAGCAGAGCTCACTTATAACTCGCACTGAGGCGAGAGTCTGGAGCGACCGACCTAAAAGGTTGTTGGGCGTGGGCACAGGGCTCACTTTTAATTCTCGCATGGGAGCCGACCTGAAAGGTCGTTGGGCGTGAGAGCAGAGCTCACTTATAACTCGCACTGAGGCGAGAGTCTGGAACTACCGACCTAAAAGGTCGTTGGGCATGGGCACAGGGCTCACTTTTAATTCTCGCATGGGAGCTGACCTGAAAGGTCGTTGGGTGTGAGAGCAGAACTCACTTATAACTCGCACTGAGGCGAGAGTCTGGAGCAACTGACCTAAAAGGTCGTTGGGCGTGGGCACAGGGCTCACTTTTAATTCTCGCATGGGAGCCGACCTGAAAGGTCGTTGGGCGTGAGAGCAGAGCTCACTTATAACTCGTACTGAGGCGAGAGTCTGGAACTACCGACCTAAAAGGTTGTTGGGCGTGGGAACAGGGCTCACTTTTAATTCTCGCATGGGAGCCGACCTGAGAGGTCGTTGGGCGTGAGAGCAGAGCTCACTTATAACTCGCACTGAGGCAAGAGTCTGGAGCAACCGACCTAAAAGGTCGTTGGGCGTGGGCACAGGGCTCACTTTTAATTTTCGCATGGGAGCCGACCTAAATGGTCGTTGGGTGTGAGAGCAGAGCTCACTTATAACTCGCACTGAGGCGAGAGTCTGGAACTACCGACCTAAAAGGTCGTTGGGCGTGGGCACAGGGCTCACTTTTAATTCTCGCATGGGAGCCGACCTGAAAGGTTGTTGGGCGTGAGAGCAGAGCTCACTTATAACTCGCACTGAGGCGAGAGTCCGGAGCAACCGACCTAAAAGGTCGTTGGGCGTGGGCACAGGGCTCACTTTTAATTCTCGCATGGGAGCCGACCTGAAAGGTCGTTGGGCGTGAGAGCAGAGCTCACTTATAACTCGCACTGAGGCGAGAGTCTAGAACTACCGACCTAAAAGGTCGTTGGGCATGGGCACAGGGCTCACTTTTAATTCTCGCATGGGAGCCGACCTGAGAGGTCGTTGGGTGTGAGAGCAGAGCTCACTTATAACTCGCACTGAGGCGAGAGTCTGGAGCAACCGACCTAAAAGGTCGTTGGGCGTGGGCACAGGGCTCACTTTTAATTCTCGCATGGGAGCCGACCTGAAAGTGTTGGGTTTTTCGGGCCGCGAAAACCGCTTTTCGCGTCGCGGAAACCCCGAATCACCCAAAGTCGTAGATCCGTGCAATGAAAATTTATGAAAAACTTACGAGTACGAGTTTACTATCTAGATCTACATGTTTAGAAATTTACCCTTGTAGCGAAGCCCTTCGCGTTCCCGCTCGTCCAAACGGTGCCGGATCTCGAGAGTGTCAAAATAGACACTCCTCTAGAAGTATCCACACGAACTAATTAGGTGGAGAGAAACTAAACAAAGGTGTGCTAGCACCCTTGATCAGCCACGGCAAGAAGAGGAGAGGGAGAGCTTGAGAGGAAGAAGGAAGAAGAAGCACACTTGAATGGAAAAATGAATTCACATTCAAAACCAAAGTGGCCGGCCACTCTACATTGTGAAACTCCCAAATTAATTGCATTAATTGCAATTAATATGAAGCCATTAAAGAGAATGGCTTTGTAACTTCCATGAGGTGGCACCCATGATGATGTGGAGTAACATCATTGGTCCACATCAATGCCAACTCACCAATGAGGTGGCATAAAGTCAAGTCTAACTTGACTTTTAATCTTCCTCTCAAGTCAAGTCAAACTTGACCAAATCTCTTCCATGGTTGATCGAATCCAACCATTTGATTCAAGCCAACTTAATATAATGAATCTAATTCATTTAATTAAATTGATTCAATGAGTCAAAATCTAAATTAGACTCATTGAACACATGAATCAACTTGAGTCGAACTCAAGTTAGCCCAATTAGGATTACTCTTAATCCAATTTGATTCATCAAATGAATCTAATCCTCTTGGTTCATCATATGAACCTAATCTCCATCTAATTGTCCTTAGTGTGTGACCCTATAGGTTCTTGTAACGTTGGCAATTCCCTAAACCCATTTAGGAGCATAAGTAATGAGCGGTATCTAGCAACACATCATTACTACCCAAGTTACAAGAATGTCGAGATCCAACATCACCTTATGACTACTAATTGTGACTCTTCACAATATATGACATTGTCCTTCTATCCTAGACATCTAGATTGATCAATATGAGGCATAGACCGTGTCATCCTCTAATCAATCTAAATCTTGAACTCCAAGTAGACTCACTCGATCAAATGAGCTCAACATCTAATGTTGACTCATTTGGGCATGGCCATGCACTTAGTGGTCTCACTCTATCAAGAATACCGATGTCGCTCCCGTCATATGGGAGGGATAGATCCCATCTACATCACTCACATCCCTCTACATAATTCGTTATATACCCAGTAATCGCCTTTATAGTCCACCCAGTTACGGGTGACGTTTGACGAAACCAAAGTACATAACTCCTTATGTAGGGATCCATGGTGACTTCAGGTCTAAGGACTAATAGTCATACTAATAGCCACATGAGAAAGTATATGGCACTCATATAACGATCCATGATACTTTCTCATGGCAGGTCATTCAGTATACATTCTCCAATGTATACCCATGTGTCAGCTTGATATCTCTATATCCATGACTTGTGAGATCAAGTCATCGAGCTGACCTACATGCTAGTCTTATTGCATTAACATTGTCCCTGAATGTTAATACTCGACTAGGAATGATTTAGAGTAGTGTTCCCTATATCATCCCACTATCGATTCAACTAATCGATTGATATAGGTATGAACCTTCTACTCAAGGACGCTATTATATTTAGTCTATTTGGCACTAATACAAATAAGTATAATAACCAAACAAATGTCTTTATTAATATACAAGAATATGATACAATGAGTCCATACAATCATCAAATGATTGGCTCTAGGGCTCTAACTAACAGAAAGGTCGTTGGGCGTGAGAGCAGAGCTCACTTATAACTCGCACTGAGGCGAGAGTCTGGGATACTCCGGTCTAAGACCGGTGGCGATGGCGCTGGTCCGAGACCAGTAATGATACTCTGGTCCGAGACCGGTGGCGATGGCGCTGGTCCGAGACCAGTAATGATACTCCGGTCCGAGACCGGTGGCGATGGCACTGGTCCGAGACCAGTTGGGCCCCAAACGACAAAGGCGTAGATGAATTGTTCTTTTCCGCTTTCATACATCTTGCCTGTGTCGACTTACTTGCTTTTGTCGATCTGGTCGTTATTGCCAGCTCTGGGCTTACCCCTCCACACCACTTTTCTCCCTGCAATTGCACTATGTATGGTATAGGATTAAGAATAAAGAAAGGGGAACATAAACCTTACTCGACCCTCGAACCATAATGCCCTCGTAGTTTGTGAGGACCCCTCAGCTCTCGCGACGCGCTTGGTTAGATGATCTAATCAGGCGATATCTGTGTGGAACTACTTACTCGGCTGATCCGAGCAAGCAACACCCCCGCAGGCCTGCCCGCTACTTCTCTGGTCTGACCCCCACTCATGTTGACCTGCCTTGTCTCATTCTCGGCTCTTTTGAATTGCCTGGGTTTTGCAGCTTTGTGAAACTTCCCGCTTAGTCTCGGGCCTTTCATGAAAAGTGCATCTTTCTTAGGCCACGCCCCTTCATGATTGCCTTGCCATGTCCATCCGTAATGCACTTCTTCTCGGGATGACACCTGTCCGACGCCTTTATTGCTCACGCCTCCTAACGCCAGCTTCTGACCCTTTTTCGCACCCTTCGGCGCTTACTTCCTATCAGACGACGCTGGGGCGTATTACCCAAAAAGATACTTGGCTCGGCTCTCGATGTTTCCTAGGAATGAATGGGCTTTATAAACCCTAAAGGCAGTCTACCGTCTTCACTCTGACGCTTCGCTATCCTCTTCCTTCCGCTCGTGGCAGCTTCTGGTAGTGCAACTTTTCGTCTTCCTGCTTGCGCCCGACCTGTGACCCCTCTTCTCTTCGACCTCCTTACTTGCTTACTCCTCGTAATCATGGATGGTAAGGAAATCTTCTGGTATTCATGCTACATTTCTGATTTAGACCATCATGACCTGTTTTCACTTCAATCCAACTTGGGACTAGGCGCCGCATATGAGTTTCGTCTTCCTTCGCCTGATGAACATCCTTCTTCTCCCCCCGAAGGGTTTATCACTGTCTTTAGGGATCAGGTCTTAGGCGGTCTTCGCTTTCCTTTACATCCTTTTCTCTCCGAGTTGAGTCAATATTGCGGTGTTGGTATCTCTCAGTTTGCCCCCAATGTGTTCCGAGCCGTCTGCGGAATCATTATCTTGTGCCGCATTTATCAAATTCCCTTGACCGCTCAACTATTCCATCATTTCTATTCCTTCAGGCGGGCCAAGCCGGGCTATAAATTTTTTGATGACTTACCCTCTTCCAATAAAGGCTGGAGATCTCGTTTTTTCTTTCTTAAGCCCCCCGTCCCCTTAGCCGGGCCTTCCCAATGGCGTTCCATCCTTCCTTCGGACTTCCCTTCACATGTTCATGAATCTGCCTGCTCCACAGCCTCGGAAAAGCTGACCGGTGTTGTTGTTCACTTGTCCGTGCTGATGCTAGAAGGCATTCTGTACGCTTTTGGTCTTAGCCCTGTTTCAACAGAAATTGGAGCTCCTTTTGGTAAGTTGCTATTTTTCATATGCCGTTCTTCGCTAACTGAGGTGTTTTTTCCTCTTATTTTTGCAGTGGCTGCCATTCTCCGTTCTTTTGCCAGCCAGGAAAAACCATCCGTGGCCGTTCTGCAAGCTCTGAACGAAGAGCTAACACAAGGCCTATCTTCTGACCCCGCTGCTTCCGTCGGTCTGCCGCCTTCGGAACCCCAAACTTCTGATGCGGTGGTCACCTCGACACTTATTGAACCACCTGCTCCCAGCCCTGCAGACTCAGCCCTACTTCGAGTCCCTGCTCGTCCCGCGACTGAGCCGTCGCCAGCAGGACAAGTGCCCTCTCCTCTTCCTACTATGAAGCTGCGTCTTGCAGGCAAGGGCAAGAGAGTAGCACCGGCCACCGCAACTTCTCCGCCACCCCCTCGCCGTCAATGTGTAGCTGATATCTCTTCTCCTTCCAGGTCCCCAGATACAAGCTTGGCCTAGGAGAGGGCCTTTGATATGGAAATTGCAGACCTGTCATTGGACCTGACTGCTCCGGTACCGGTCCAGAGCTTATTGCCTGCCCTGCCTTCGCCCTCTGGCGACCAGCCCCAGGGTTCGTTGACTCCCTCGACCTCCCCTCTTCTTCTGCCCACAAGCTCAGCCTCACCGACCCATGAACTGCCTGTTGGAGCAATCTAGTGACCCTAGGTTTTGATGCTTGGGCAAAGGTTTAAGTTAGTTTTATTGTTGTATTTGATATGCATTGTGAGTGTGCAGGATACATGTACAACAAGGAAGTCCAAGTGTGATCTTGGCAAAGGAGGAAAGTCCAAGGATGAGTCTTGGCGGTGTAAGTCCAAGCATGTAGTCTTGGCAACGTAAGTCCAAGTGTAACTTGGCAATGGATGAAGTCCCGGAGGCGCGACCTCTTGGCAAAGGAAGACCCGACAACAATGACAAGGCCGATGGAAGCTCCAGAAGGCAAGACGTGAAGGATGGGGAGGCATCCGAGGGACGCAAGGCTGATGGAGGAGGCTAGAAGGCTAGGTCTAGGTTGGTCGGGCAGGGACGAGTCTTGAGAGATTGTACTCGGAGTAAAATATAAAATTAGGGTTTATAGCGGTATTGTGGCGTTCTTGTAGCGATCGCAGTTCTGTAGCGATCTTGTGAGGGCTCTTGTAGCGATTGTAGCGATCATTGCATGTTTTAGCGATCGTGCGCTTGAGGCGATCGGGCGTGACGAGAATGTGTGAAATCGAGCCGTTGGGGTGTAATTGTCAATTTCCACAGAGGGCATGTTTATGCGACTGGTAGGCGGGGTTTTCAACCCGCGGGCTATAAAACCAAAGCTTGGAGCTTGGTTTGAGTTGATGAAATTAGACTTGGTTAAGGTCTAATTAGTAGTCTACAAGTGCTCAAGAGTTTTCCTTGTGTCCAAGAGGTCTTGGTGAGTTTGTGGTGAGGTTTCTCCACCCACAAGGAGTTTGAGCTAGCCGGAGGTCTTCCGGGGAGTAATCCACCGACGGATAGGGATTGTCCACCTTACGGACACGCCGTGGAGTAGGAGCTTTATCTCCGAACCACGTAAATGATCGTGTAGCTTGGTTTACATTCTTTCTTGTCTTGTATTTTGTTTAGCTTGTTTATTTTTGTATTATTCCGCTGCGCAAGCTAACAACGTAGGAAGTGAACGATTTGGGTGAGCCGCTATTCACCCCCCTCTAGCGGACGTCAAGGTCCCAACAATTGGTATCAGAGCGAGGGCGCTCTTCTACGGACTAACCGCCAAGAGAGCAAGAAGCTAGAGGAAGAAGAAGATGGAGTCCGAATGACCACTCGGATGGGATATCCGAATTCCACCTCCGTACGACAAAGAAGACTTCAATTATTGGAGGAAGCGGTTAGAGACATGGTTCCAAATGGATTGGAACCAATGGGTTGTCTTGAGTGACCCATTTGAAGCTCCTACGGACAAGAAGGGTAAACGCCTCCGACCTCGGCATTGGACCGAAGAGCAACGAGAGCAATCGGAGGCAGACAAGGAGGTAACGAGAATTTTGAATAATTTACTACCTTCTAATATTTTGTTGAGTGTAGGTGAAACCACAAATGCAAGTGATCTTTGGAAAAAGATCATTGCCTATCATGAAGACCCTATAAAAATCCAAGAAGTGGAAGAGCCCAAGGAAAATGGCTCATTGGTCCAAGAAGAGAAGGACCAATCCGATGTTGACAAGAGGTCAACATTCGAGGAGGAAAAGGAAGAGGAGGAAGAGAAAGAGAAGGAAGAGGTGGAAGAGGAGAGATCTTCCACATCCTCAAGAGATGAAGAAGTGGAAGAGTCCACATCTTCAAGTGAAGAGGAAGAAGAGAAATCCGAGGAAGAGGAGATCTTGGAAGTTCAACCCTCTAGTTCAACTACCAAGAAGAGCACAAAGGACCACATCAAATGTTTTGAGTGTAGTAAGATGGGGCACTACAAGAGTAGGTGTCCTTCGCTCAAGAAGGTAAACCCTAAACTCACTAAAGTTAATTTAGAAACTAATGTGAGTTGTAGGAAGAAGAAGAAGGAGAAGAAGCACATTAGGTGCTTTACATGTGGTGAGTGGGGTCACTACCACACAAAGTGCCCAAGGAGAGGAGAGCTCAAGAAATTGGCGCACTTGAAGAAGTGGGAGAAGAAGGGAGCTTCCAAGGTAAAAACCAAGGTATCATTTAATGAATCCATTCCGTTGACATATGATAAAAAGCATGTTAGAAATAACTCTTATCATCTTAATGCTATTTATCATGAGAATAGGAGGCATGATAACCTTAAGGATAAATATATTCCTCCTTATGCTAGATTTACCACACCTAAGGTTAGGAAGGTAAATAACAACTTAGGCAATAACACCAAGGATTTTAGATATATGCCTAAAAATAGAAATGCTCAAGGATTCAATGAAAAACCAAAATCTAGAGATTTATGGGGAGAAAATCAAGTCTTGAGGACAAGACTTGATAATTTAGAAAGGACCTTAACAAGAATGGAAAATATTCTTAGGGGTCAAAATGAGCATAACCTAAGAAAAGCTAGACAAGAGCCATCCAATGGCTATAGAGGTTTGGGATACAAACCTAAAGCCAAGAAGGATGTGACTTCCTTTCATAGGGTTCCATATAGTTATGGGACCAACCCTAGGTTTAGAGGTCAAGTTAAAGATACTAGGGAAGGAATCCCTAAGAGTATTTTTGGCAAGACCAATGTGACTAAGGCTCCAAAAAGGCCTAATAAAGTCACAAATAAGGTTACAAAGGGAGTTAACCCTAGAAGTGACCTAGTGGAAGTGACCAAGGCTTCTAAGAAGCCAAGAAAGGTCGTTAGGAAGGTATCTAGGGAAGTCATCCCTAGTGAGTACCTAGAGCATCCAAGGAGCACCAATAGGTATTGGATTCCTAGGAACATATTCTCTACACCCTAGATGGGTTTAGAGAGTGTCAACTCCAATTGGAAAGGTAGTTAATCCAATCTTGGGAAAGTTGACACTTGAGAGCATTTTCAAAGTGATTGTTAACCTTTGAAAATGAAAAGGATGATAAGTGTTACTCTTTGAAAGAGTAAAATGTGTCAAAATTTGAGGAGTTAAATCTAATTTAAATTGACACACTAGAGAGAAGCAAAAGTGATGCCAAATTTAGAATTTGACATTTTCTTATGGAATTAAGGGAAATGTAAACCTTAATCCAAATTGTCACTCTTGGAAAAGAGTAACATGTGGCAAATCTTAAGGAATTATGTTTGAATTAAATTGGCGCAATGTGGAAAAACATAAGAAATACCAAATTGGGATTTTGGTATCTTCTTAGAGTAATTAAAGAAAAATCTAGGTCATAATGTAAGATGTTCACTCTTTGGAAGAGTGAAATGTGTCAAACTTTGAGGTTTTGAACTTAATTTAAATTGACACATTTAGAAAAGGATAAGAAATGCCAAGTTGGGGTTTTGATATTTTCTTAAAAGGTAAAAGGCAAATCTAAGTTTTAATTTGATTTCATTTACTCTTGGAAAGAGTAAAATGTACCATACTTTGAGAAATTTGTTTAAGTTAAAATGGCACAAATTTAGAAAGGAAAAATAAATGTCAAAATTGGGTTTTGACATTTTCATGGAAAATCATGGGCAATTTAGGGTTAAATTTTGAGTTAGCTAGGGTTAAGAATACTTAGATAGGTAATCTAGGTAAATTTTATTTATGTTAACTTGCCATGTTTTGTTTGCCTATCATATGTCATGACATCATATTTATATTTATCATTCATATTTTATTATGAAAAATACAAAAATACCATGTCATGTCATACATACATCATGTAGCTATAGCTTGCTTTTCATTTTGAAAATTGCTTATTTTGAGGTATGCCATGTAACATCATGCATTACTTTAATTCCCTTGTTATTTAAGGACAAATGACATCTATTATAAATGGTAAATATCCCAACAAGAGGGATTATATCAAGTGGCATCCTAGATGGATGATCATGATTTTTACAATGCCTAAATAGAGATGCATGATCCCTTAGTTTAGGGCAAGACCAAATATACATCTCACAAAGAACTATAAGGTGACTTGTATGTGTTTTAATACACGTTAGATACAAATGAGATGTTAAGATGGTGAACTAAACTCAAGATGTTGATCTAGTGCATCTTGTTGAGTTTTAGGTTCATCAAAACACATAGTTATGTGTCTTCCAATCATTGGGAAAGCTAATGTACAAGTCATGTGCATTGAGCTCAAAGAACGTGGTTGGATATTGGTTTTAAAAATGATTTCAAAATACTTTTTAAAACCCTTGGTGAAGACTATCTTTTGATAGTAATCATCATTGGAAAGTTAGACACAAACTAGGAGAAAACATTGAAATTTTCAAGAGTTTTCAAATTTGTGTCAATCGTTGAAAATAGGAAGTATTTTCATAGAAAACTATTTTTCCTTGATAAAGTATACTCTAAATAATGTCTACATGAGTTTTCATGATGAAAACAAGTATGGTTTGGTTAAGAAAAACCAAAGTGAAGTTTCGGTTGAGGTTAGTTTCATTATTGAATTTTTAACCTCAAAACTTCAAGTTTTGGCCTTCCTAATTATTTAGGAACCCCAAGTCATTGTTGGTGCAATGATAGAAGTTTAACCATGTTTTTAGGGGGAGTTACTCCTTTAAAACATAAAAATCTTTTCCAAAACCAAAAGGACGTCAAATGTTAAGGTAGCACATGACATTGGTATGGGAGGTGTTGCCAAGGACAAGGGAGAGTCATCCAAGGCCAATAAGAAGGAATATGCTAGGGTAGCATATAATTATAGCAAGGATGAGGTGTCCAAGATTAAGGACAAGAAGAAATTAATCAAAGACAAGGTGTCTAAGGTTAAGAAGGTGAGTTTAGTAAGCCAAGTGTCACCCGAGGTGCATCGAAGTGACCTAGCTATAGTGGATGAGTCACCAAGGGAGGTGACTAAGGTTAAGATTCCTAAGGTTAGGAAGAGCCTTTGGGACCCATGGTAGATGGGTTATCAAATGTGCCAAGTGGTTAGGAGACGGACTTAAGTCTCTAACATAGTGGGTTGGCACAATTGAGTTGAGTTTCATGCATAGAAATATGAATTGAGTTCATATTGCATGAAAATTAGTTTTTGATATATAGATGCCATATAAACTAATGCTAGTGATGCATTATGGTTTAGTATGGGCAAATACATCAAGAGGAAGCCAAAACTAGGACTTTAGGTCAAGGTTCAATTGAACTTTTTAGCTAGTTTTGTGTTTTGTGTCAATCTTGGGATTGGTGATAGATATATTTTTATATATATTTTTCCCAAGTAGATATTGATATAATAGACCTCTCCACAAAATTTGGGGATTTTTGGAGGTCTGTGGAATTTCTGGCACATTTCTGAAGTTGGCCAGAAAAGGCTGATTTTTTCATGAATAGTGTACCAGTCGACTGGTAACACTGTTCACGAGCACAGAATGTCTCTGTAAGCTCGTTTTCATAGGGGCAGTCGACTGGTACTTCTTGCAGTCGACTGATACGGTCTAAAATTGTTTTTCAGCACTAGAAAATGACTAAAAGAGAGGTGAACATGTATGTAATCTTATGGGAAATTAATACATGATGTCTATGGTCATTGAGGTCAAAGAGTCCGATAATTGGGATATTGTTGGAGCTCTTTTTGATGTATGACAAAGGGGGAGAAATTTAGGTTTAAGTGGGAAACCTACATACCTTTGCAAGAAATCCTAACTCAAGGGGGAGCTTAGGTGAAGGGGGAGCGATTGCTCATTTATTAGCAAAGGGGGAGAAGTTTACCTCTGCAATAAATCCTAACTCAAGGGGAAGCTTAGGTGAAGGGGGAGCCTAGGATTAGGTTCCATGATTTATGCATGTGTAGATTGCATGTTTATTTGCATTATTATTGATATATTATTTCCCTAACTTAAACGGTTTGCCAAACATCAAAAAGGGGGAGATTGTTGGAGCAATCTAGTGACCCTAGGTTTTGATGCTTGGGCAAAGGTTTAAGTTAGTTTTATTGTTGTATTTGATATGCATTGTGAGTGTGCAGGATACATGTACAACAAGGAAGTCCAAGTGTGATCTTGGCAAAGGAGGAAAGTCCAAGGATGAGTCTTGGCGGTGTAAGTCCAAGCATGTAGTCTTGGCAACGTAAGTCCAAGTGTAACTTGGCAATGGATGAAGTCCCGGAGGCGCGACCTCTTGGCAAAGGAAGACCCGACAACAATGACAAGGCCGATGGAAGCTCCAGAAGGCAAGACGTGAAGGATGGGGAGGCATCCGAGGGACGCAAGGCTGATGGAGGAGGCTAGAAGGCTAGGTCTAGGTTGGTCGGGCAGGGACGAGTGCTGAGAGATTGTACTCGGAGTAAAATATAAGAATTAGGGTTTACTGTAGCAGTACTGTAGCGTTACTGTAGCGTTACTGTAGCGTTACTGTAGCATTACTGTAGCAGTACTGTAGCAGTCGACTGCATGTTTTAGCAGTCGACTGGTGCAGTCGACTGGGGCAGTCGACTGGCAGCGAACAGAATGTGTGAAATCGAGCCGTTGGGGTGTAACGGTCGAATTTCCACAGAGGGCAGTCGACTGCATGTTTTAGCAGTCGACTGGTAGGCGGGGTTTTCAACCCGCGGGCTATAAAACCAAAGCTTGGGAGCTTGGTTTGAGTTGACGAAATTAGACTTGGTTAAGGTCTAATTAGTAGTCTACAAGTGCTCAAGAGTTTTCCTTGTGTCCAAGAGGTCTTGGTGAGTTTGTGGTGAGGTTTCTCCACCCACAAGGAGTTTGAGCTAGCCGGAGGTCTTCCGGGGAGTAATCCACCGACGGATAGGGATCGTCCACCTTACGGACACACCGTGGAGTAGGAGCTTTATCTCCGAACCACGTAAATGATCGTGTAGCTTGGTTTGCATTCTTTCTTGTCTTGTATTTTGTTTAGCTTGTTTATTTTTGTATTATTCCGCTGCGCAAGCTAACAACGTAGGAAGCGAACGATTTGGGTGAGCCGCTATTCACCCCCCTCTAGCGGACGTCAAGGTCCCAACACTGCCTTCCACGGAGCTAGCTTTCGAGGCTTCCTGGAGACTTCCCTCCGAGACCGACCCAGCTTATGCACCTGCTGTCGCCCTATCTTCTATCCTTGGTAGGGTTGACTTTTATGGGGACTTGGCTACCTCCTAGCAATCAACAAATCGTCAATTCTGGGAGAGCAGTTCCCCTTTGGAGGGGTTTGATCAGATCGCCCGTTCCTTGGTATCGGTAAGCTTCTTTTCTTCTCCTGGGCATTCATACACTTCTATAACCCCCTTTCCTTTCCTACGACCACTTGCAGACCTGTTCCGCGAGTTTGAGTGCCGTTCAACAAGCGGTCGAGCTTCAACGAGAGAATGCGGTGCTCAAGGCCCGCCTTCGGGAACTAGAGCCTCCTGTGGCTTCCTCAGCTCCCCCTGAGCCTTCACTGGGAAACTTGGATGCATATCTGCGTGCCGCTGGGGAATCTGCGGCCTCTGCCCGAGCCATCTCCCATGCCGCCTTTGATCAGCTGCAAAAGTTGGGGGGCGGCCTTGAAAACGAGTGAGTCCTCATTGTCCTCTGAGGCGGAGGGCCATCGCACGACGCTTTCTGAACTGAAAAATAAGGAGGCAGAGCTGCTTTCCAGATCAGCTGAGTTGACACTGTTACGTCAAAGTCAGGAGCTCTTGCAAATGAGATTGGCCGATGCCCAGGCTCTGGCCCTTGTTGCCGCTGATCGGGAGGCGACCATGCGAACTCAATGGGAAACGTGCCAAGCCACTCTTCAGTCTTTGCGGGCAGATCTCTTGAAGGTCCAGGAAGCAGCATCTCAGAGCTAGAGCGACCTGTCCGTGGCCCACGCTGAGGTTGCCGAAAACAAGAACAGCTTGGAAGTGTACCGGGCTGGCGAACCAGAGCGGCTGGAGGCTTACAGACTGGCTTATATCCGCTCTTCCTTATTTCTTCGAAAGCTGGGGAGCTGGATGATCTTACTGCTATGTCACGGGGCCGCTGGCGGGGTCAGATAGGCATTCGAGCAAGACTTTCTATGCTCGGCACCTCCTTCCACTTTTCTGGACACCGCTCGCCTATCTAGGGAATTGCCGCAGGAAACTTTTCCTTCTTTTGAAGCGGATGTCGGACTCTTCCTTCTGGAGGCTCCTCCCCTCACGACCGACCAGAACTCCGTTGATATTTCTGCCCAGGCTCTTCCTACTACCATTCCTGAAGCGTCTGCTGATCTTGCGTCTTCCTCCGCAGTGCTGGCCGAGCCCGTGCTCCTTCCGTCAGCCTCCAATGACCCTGCACCTTCTCTTCCGGATGTTGTGTAACCAGAAATATGCCGTAATGCTAACCTTTATGCGGTGATGCCGAATTTTTCAAGAATGTACTTATTTATGCAGTCCTGCTAAACTCTTGACGACTATATCTATCCGCCCTTATATCTGGCTGGTCCCGCTGCTTCCCTTCCATGCATCCTTAGCTTGCCTCTTTTCTTAGCAGGTCGTTCACGGCTTCTGTTAATCCACTGATCTCTAGTAATCAGCTCGCCTTTGCTTATTGTGCTTTGCTACGCTGCTCTTCTTCCAATAATCATTTTTATACTGAGCTCGACGAGAGCTAGATTTTATTTTTTGTCTTTGGTGCATGTCCATGAAGCCCGCTTATCTGATCTGCCCATCTTTCTGACGGCCCTTCAGTACACTTTTGTCCTGCTCGGAGCAATCACCTTATGCGGCGCCTCGTATCTTGAGCCCCTGCTTTTCCTATAACGCCCCCTGGTCATATTTTCGAGGATTATCACAAGGCGTTCCCTGCCTATCTCCGCCCCTGTATCCACCGTCCGTTGTCGGCTTACAAAAATGTCCTTCTTCCACAATACCTATAAGTATCTTCTTACTCTCTTCCTTCTGTCATGATTCGCCATCGCCACGGAGCACTCAAGCGTCGCCGCCGTAGACTGCCTTCCCTTGAGACTTTGCCGAGATCATTCCTTGTCTCCAGGCCTCTTATCTTCACTTGTTATTGCTCCTTCCTGAGGTAATCTCTTTCGGAATGACCTCCTCTTCTTGGTTCTCCCTGTTAGCGGAGCATTTCCCGGATGCTTCGACTTTTGCTGAGTTGGATTGGGATGACCTACGGTATACTTATGAAATCCCTACTAGCTTTCGCCCCATCATCCCTACTGGTGCGAACCTATACTTCGATCCTCCACCTGGTTATTGTACCTTCTTCACTGAACAATTTGCAGCTGGCCTTCGTCTACCCCTACATCCTTTTTTATCTGGAGCGTGCCGCTACTTTAAGATCCCCCTAGGTCAACTGACTCCCAATTCCATAAAGATTTTGTGCGGCTTCGTAATACTCTGCGAAGTTTATGAGGTTTCCTGGTCAGCTCCTCTTTTTCACTGCGTCTTCGCTCTTGCCCGGCACGCTGACGATCTTTTTTATTTCCAAGCTCGCAGTCACACTGCTTTCTTCTCTCCTCTTCCTCCTCCCAGCGTTAACTGGAGGAAAAAGTTCTTTTTTCTCTGGTTCCCAGAGGAAACAAGCTGGCCTACGCATTGGCAATCAGAGCTGCCTCTACCCCCGACATTGGAAGAATTCCATATGGACCTCCCCTTTAGTATGGCTACAACCCAGATGGAGGATTGGCGCCAGAATCTAACAAGACTGCTATCCGGCGACCTACTTTCTTATTTCAGGCTGAGCCCCCCTCTCTTAAAACACCGCACTCCTTAGGTAAGTTCGTACTGAGCTCCCCCTTTCGCTCATTTTCTGTTAGACTGACCTTTCGCGTTGGTGCCTACAGCAGAGGTTTTGTATCGCGCATCAGAGGTTCTGCCTTTGCCCCTCAGTGATCTGGAGATACTGCGGCGCGGTCGGGTGATCTTGGAGAGGAGGCTACTCCCTCATTTTGGATCCACCTCATTTGGGGTAGCGCCTCAGCCTACTTCCAACCCCGCCTCACACAACGCTTCTCCTTCACCTGCCGCCCCGAGCCGAGGTCGGGGTCTTGCTCAAGCCGACCGTCTGGCCAGACGCGTCTCCCGAGGAGCCCCCCGGGCCTCTAGACGTGCTCGCGGAGCCCTTCATCGTGTAGGTCGAGGCTCATCTGGTCGGGGCGCCACGGACAGGGGTGCTTCAGCTTCTCCACAGGGCCAACCTTGCTCTGATAATTCTGACTCTGACAACCAGCCCTTGCTTCACAGACGGCGTCGGAGACCAGGTCTGACTTGACAAATGCTTGATCCTGTTCCTTTCACTGCCATATCGCCCCCCGTTGCCACCGTAGCTGGCTCCAACACCACTCCCCTCTTCATTCTTATTTTATTTATCTGGCAGCTTCTCCCAACCTCTACAGGGGAAGGCCAGCAGCATTCCGCTCTGCCCCTACCCCTGCTGAGGAAATCAGCTCAGGCGAGCGTCGCGACACAGCGCCAACTGAGCGCATCCCAGAGCCACCTCCTGCCCCTCCTGGCTCTGCCGCCGGCCCTTCTCAACCTTCCTCCTCCGCCCTCTATCGCTACAAAACCACTATCCCTTCTGAAGCTGCTTTAGTCCGGCGACACGACGTCCCCACGAGCCTTCTGATGATGAAAGGCTATCTTGGCAGCTTGTGGGCAGAGAGCATGAGTCAAATGGATAGCGCGCCGCCATTAGTCCAGATGGATAGGTTCTCAAAGTCCTGGGCTAAAGTAAGTACCCCTTAACTTACACTTGTTATTAATTCGCTTTAACTGAAGGTTATATCTTCCATCCAGACTCATGCAGAATCTTTAGTTCTGAACCAATCTTTCCGCAACCTCCATCATCAAAGTAAAGAACTTCGAGAGAGAGTCTCTGAATTAGAGCTACAACTGAATGACCCAGCCCAAGCTAGTTATGCATTATGAGCAGAAATCCAAGCCTTAATCAACCAGACCGATCGGCAGAAGAGGTCCCTGGTACAGGTCAAAGATGAGCTCCAAGCTTTGAAGGAGGAGAGAGCTGCATTTGAGGCAGGGTATCAGCAACAAATAGCCCACCAGGCTCAGGAAATACAGTCCAAGGATACCCTTCTGCAGGAGAGGAACAAGAAATTGGAGGTTCAGGCAGCTCAACTGGAAACTCAAGCAGCTGAACTGAGGGCTCTGAAAGCAGAACTATCCTAGTCTCGAGCGGCTCTAACGGGAGTATCCACTGCCTTGGCGGTCTATCGGGAAGGAGAGAGTGATCGTTGCCTTCAAAGTCGAATGTCATATCTGAGCTCTCCTGAATTTTTATCCCAGGCTGGGGCACGTTTTTCTGCAGCCGTACCCTACACGGCGGCCGGAGTTATCCGACAACTTTACGCACAGAACTTCTTGTTCCATCCCTCCTGCAGACTTCTTGGATCAGGACAAGATCATCCAAGGTTTTCCGGATGAGATCTTTGCTCCTTTCAAATGATTTGTTCGAACTGCTTAAACTGATGAGATTTTTACATGTACATGAGTATCTTTGAGTTTTTACTTGACTATCCTACCGTCCCCGGAACCCTCGGCCGACCTGGCTTACACCCATAGAGTCGGCACCCCTCAAACTCGATAGGGCCGTAGGTAGTTAGCACTCCAAGGTCGGTCTAGCTTCCTTCCTTGAGCATCATGCAAATAATAGGCCCCCGATGCCAATTTCTTGATAACTTTGTATGGTCCGTCCCATTGAGGCGCCAACTTTGTCACTTCCCCTAAGGGCTTCACCTGCTTCCAGACTAGATCTCCTTCTCCGAAGAATCGAGGGATCACCCTTCTATTATAATTCTCCCTCATCCTCTGTCTATAGGCTTCTAACCTGGCCGCTGTTCGTTCCCGAATTTCGCTGATGAAATCTAGTTTGGCCAACCGTCTCTCTATGTTCCCTTCATCATACATTATTCTCCTGACGGATGGTATCCCGATCTCCAGAGGTACCATTGCTTCATTGCCATATACCAAATGGAAAGGTGTCAGACCTGTACTTTCCCTGGGTGTCGTGCGGTAAGCCCACAAAATGCTCGGCAGCTCATCCACCCAATTGCCTCCCGTGTGATCCAGCTTGACTTTGAGTCCTTGCACTATTTCTCGATTGACCACCTCTGCCTGACCATTGCTCTGAGGATGAGCCACCGAAGTAAAGGCCTGAGTTATGCCGAACCCTTTGCACCAGTTTTGTATCTTGCGTCCCTGAAATTGTCTGTCATTGTCCGACACTAACTTATGAGGTAAACCGAATCTGCAAAAGATATTCTTCCACAAGAATTGGATCACCGCCTCTTCAGTAATTCTGGCCAGAGCTTCCGCCTCCACCCACTTGGAGAAGTAGTCTACTGCTACCAACAAAAAGTGTCTTTGCCCTGTAGCCATCGGGAAAGGTCCCACGATATCCATACCCCATTGGTCAAATGGACAAGACACTATAGAAGTTCTCAGCAGCTCTGTGGGTCGGTGCGTCAAGTTCTGATACTTCTGGCATGACAAACAAGTATTCACCAGCTTCTGTGCGTCCTTTTGCAGGGTAGGCCAGAAATACCCGGCCAGTAGCACTTTCCGAGCCAGCGTTCTCCCGCCGGCGTGATTGCCGCAGCACCCCAAGTGTATCTCGTGCAAGGCCTGATCTGCTTCTTCCATAATCAAGCACTTGAGCAGAGGTCTGGAGAAAGACCTTTTGTACAGTTGATCTCCAATCATGACATAAGAATGGGCCTGTCTCCTGAGTATACACGCCTCTTCTAAGTTGGTTGGTACTGTTCCTTGCTGGAGGAAATTTATTATGGGCGCTCTCCAATCAATTACTCCTCCCAGGTTATTTTGTAGATCTATCTGGGCTATAAGGCAGGTCTGTGCTATAGATATGTCAAGTACCCAAGTGGTCAGGGAACTGGCCATCTTGGCCAATTCATCCGCTCTTTCATTTTTAGCCCTGGGAATCTTAGTGACTGTGACCTCTTTAAAATCTTTCCTCATCTTCTCATAAGCTTCCTTGTAAACTTGCATCTTTTCGTTATTTACCTCAAAATGTCCAGTCACCTGTTGAGTTACTAGCTGTGAATCTGAATATATTACGACTCGGCTCGCCCCCACATGCCGAGCTGCTTGCAGACCTGCTAATAGGGCTTCATATTCTCCCTCATTGTCAGTAGCTCTGAAATTTAGCCGTACAGCCAGCTGCATAATGTCTCCCTGCGGAGATATTAGGAGTGCGCCTACACCACTTCCACGATAGGTAGCCGACCCGTCTACATAAACTTTCCAAACCTCCTCTGAACCCGCTTGATAAACCTCTGTCAGGAAATCCGCCAGAGCCTGCGCCTTGATCGCGGTTCGGGGCTGATACTGTATATCATACTCCCCTAGCTCGGTTGCCCATTTGATAAGCCGACCTGCTACCTCCACCTTGGCGAGCGCTCGACCCATCGTACTGTTTATCAGGACAGTAATAGGATGCGCCAAAAAATACGGTCGGAGGCGCCGAGCCATGAGAATAAGTCCATAAACCAACTTCTCCAGGGCTGTGTACCGAGACTCAGCCCCCTTCAATAGATGGCTGAAAAAATACGCCGATCGTTGTACATTGTCCTGCTCTTTAACTAGCACGGCCCCCACGGCCTCGGGGGTGGCTGATAAATAGACCCAGAGGGGTTCTCCGACAACAGGTTTGAACAACGCTGGCAAGGATTCCAGGTATTGCTTCAGCTCCTCGAAGGCCTGTGTGCACTCTTCCGTCCACTGAAACTTAGCCGCTTTCCTGAGCACTTTGAAGAAGGGCGCGGCTCGATCTGTAGATCTGGAGATGAATCTGGACAGCGCCGTTATCCTGCCTACTAGCTTCTACGTTTTCTTCATATTCTGAGGGATCTGCATGTTTCGGAGTGCTTGAACCTTCTCAGGATTGGCTTCTATCCCCCATTCAGTCACCAAATATCCCAGAAACTTCCCTCCTTTGGCCCCGAACAGACATTTCAGAGGATTCAGCTTTACACCATATTGTCTCAGAGTCCCACAGGTTTCTTCTACATCTTTTATCAGACTGGACGCCAGGGGGGACTTGATCAAGATGTCATCAACATAGACTTCGACGTTCCGCCCGATCTGACTCCGAAAGATTTTGTCCATCATCCTTTGGTAGGTGGCCCCAGCATTCCTAAGTACAAACGGCATGACCGTATAGCAGAAAGTACCATCAGCCGTTATGAAGCTAACCTTCTCCTGATCCTCCCCAGCTAGGGGTATTTGATGATATCCTTGATAAGCGTCCAACATGCATATCCTCTCACAGCCAGCAGTTGAATCCACCACCTGATCTATCCGCGGGAGAAGATAACAGTCTTTGGGGGTGGCTTTATTGAGGTCGCGGAAGTCTATGCACACCCTCCACTTGTTGTTAGACTTCTTTACTAACACAATGTTAGAGAGCCAGGACGGAAATTGCACCTCCCGAACGTGTCCCGCCTTCTTGAGCTGATTCACTTCAGCTCGGATAATTTTATTCTGGTCGGCAGAGAAATTTCTCTTCTTCTGCTTGACTGGCTTGGTTTCAGGTATTAGATGCAGCTTGTGCTCGGCTATCTCCGGTTTGATTCCGGGCAATTCTTCCGGGGACCAAGCAAAAACGTCCCTATTGCGGATCAGGCACTGTATCAACTCCGACTTAAGCTCCGGTGGTAAGTCACTAGCGATGCAAGTGATGCTCTCTGCTCTGTCAGTATGCAACTGAATCTCTTCCCAAGGGATAAGCTCCTCGGCAAGAGGCAAAGGCTCCTCTTGGATAGCGTGCACACCACCGTCCTGAGTCCTCCTGCTTTTGCGCGCCTCCACCCGGACCATATCGATGTAGCAATTATGAGACACCTTCTGCTCTCCCTTGACTTCTCCGACCCGCTCGCCGACCGGGAACTTAATCTTCTAGTGAAAAGTGGAGACAGCAGCCCTGAACTCATGCAGGGCTGGCCTTCCCAGGATGACATTGTAGGAGGAGGGAGAATCTACCACTATAAAGGTGCTCCTCCTGGTGCGCACCAGTGGCTTAGTGCCCATGGATATAGTCAGCTTGATCTGACCCATGTGCTTGACTTCGTTACCTGTGAACCCGTATAGAGAAGTAGTTACGGGCTGGAGCTCAGTGGCATCAATCTGAATCTCCTCGAACGCAGCTCTAAACAAAATATTGACCGAGCTCCCGGTATCCACGAAGACCCGAGCCACTAGGCTGTTAGCAATAACGACCTTGATTATGAGAGCATCGTCGTGGGGTAGTTCCAGACCCTCCAAGTCTTGTGGCCCAAAGCTAATGACAGGGCCAGACGCCTGCTCGTGGCTGCACCCTACAACTCCCACATATAACCAACGACCGTGTGACTTACGGGCTTGGCCTGAGTCCCCGTCAGTGGGCCCTCCTGAGATCATGCCGATCTCTCGTACAGCAGCGTTACCCCGGTTCTCCAGCTCCCCGACATCTCTTCCCTCTTCCTCGGGATCAGCTGGATGAGGAGGACCGGCTAGGTCGGGCCGGGTCTGACGAGCACGTCCGGCTGCGACCCGTTCTTCTTCCATTCTCTGTATTTGGGGCGCTAACTCCGGCGGGGGTAAGCCCTTCTTTGCAGCTCGCCTGGAGTCACGGGCGAATTGGAAGCAGTTACTGAGATCATGTGTCCTGGACCGATGATATGTGCAATATGGCGCTCCCCTTGGTCCAGGCCTGGGCGCGCGTATGGCAGCAACTCGCGGAGCTGGTCTGCCTCCTTGAGCGGGCTGAGGGGCAGACTTGGGTTGAACGCGCTGAAGAGGCTGAGCTAGCTGTGGTGCCCTCCTCTCAGGTCGGTTGCCAGGAGCCACTGTCTTTTCGACCTTCCTCCTAGCTGCCTGAGCTTCCTCCACTTTAATGTAGCAAGAAGCTTTCTCCACCATATCATCAAAACTTCGGGCGGGGTTTTTGATGAGGTCCCTGAAGAATTCCCCTTCTAGCAATCCGTGGGAAAAGACGCTCATCAGTATTTCTGAGGGGGCGTCATTGGCCACCTGACTGAACCGATTGATGTAGCTTCGCAGAGACTCGGTCGACCCCTGTTTAAGAGCGAAAAGGCAATGGTCGGTTTTTTGATACTTACGACTGCTGGCGAAATGGCGTAAGAAGGCCGTTTTGAAATCCAAGAAGCGATGGATGGACTCTGGGGGCAATCCATCGAACCACTTCTGCGCCGAACCAGACAGGGTATGTAGGAATACTCGGCATTTGACAGCGTCGCTGTATTGATATAACATAGCTGCGTTCTTGAACTTTCGCAGATGCTCTTCCGGATCCTTGCTTCCATCGTACTCTCCAATATTCGGGGCTCGATAACCCCTTGGTAGGTTTTCCCTCAAGATCTGAGCCGAGAAGGGTACCTTGTCATCTGGATCTTCGGGCAGATCTTTGGCAGAGATTATAGCTTTTCCCTTCCCGGAATCCCGGGGTGGATGTAGAGAGCTTTCCGCCACCGACGCCAACGGCTCTTCTTTCTTCGGACTATGCTGGCGAGATCCAGGTTGATGATAGTCGCGGCGAGGCTCTCGGAATGAAGTACGGGGGGGGGTTTCTTCGGGTTGCTTCCTCTTTGAGCCCCTGTCGGAGACAGGAGCTGGTTCTTTGGATGCTTCGGGCGCTAGGCGAGGTCGTGAAACTGTCCCTTGTTTTTCAGAAGCGGCCCGCTTTCTGACCTCCTTGAAGAGCTCGTACTCTCCCGCAGTCATGGTAACATTAATCCTCCGGCTGGAACTTCAACCAGAGTCCTCCATCTTCACGCTTCGGATCAGGCTATTGTGTTTCCCATGGACGACGCCAAATTTGATCCCGTCCGGAAGCTGAGTCGGACGAAGGCTGGTCGCGGCGGCCCGGTTGTTGACTGAAAGTCGCGGGTGATTCGGCTTCCACGGGCGGCTGACGATGCTGCAGGCCCCCTGCACACACTCAAATGATCTCCCCCTCCTCACGTTAGAGACTAGAACCCCAGGGAAAAAGTCCCCTGGTCAGGCCCTCCGACGCTCAAGTCAGGTACTTTTTCCCCAGAAAACGCAAAAGAGAAGCCAAAAAAATGACTCAAAGTGAAAAGTTGTGGAAAAAAGTGACGAGAGAGCGTACCCGCGTACGAAGAATCCTCCCCTTTTTATGCCTCTGCCTTGCTTCTAGAACCTGCAACTATGTCAGAAAGCGTTAGACGTTGGGCTTTGTCGTGTAGTCCCGGACACCTGTCGTGCTGCTATTGGTTGTGAAAGCATCTTCTTGTTTAGGAACCTCCGCCTTTACACATAGGTTTTGTCTTGTAATGAAGGACATCTGTCAGGCTGCTATTGGTTAGGAGGACATCTTTTCGTTTAGAAACCTCCGCCTTCGCACATATCGCTGGTATGTAATGATTACCCCTTAACGGACAATTTGTGATTCTCCAACTTCCACACGGCTTAGTTCATCCGATCTATTGTGGCCTGCATCTGCCTCGCATCCTCCGATCAGATCCAGCCTCTAAGCGTCACCTGCCCGTCGGGCTGACTCTGAACAGCTCTGTCGATCCCGGTCTGTACCCTGTATCTTGTATTTCCTGGCCCTCGACCGTAGGCCTGTAGATCGAGCTGTCTCTAAACAGCTCCGCCGATCCCGACCTATACCCTGCACTTTGTATTTCCTGACCCTCGACCGTAGACCTGTAGATCGAACTGTCTCTAAACAGCTCTACCGATTCCGACCTATACCCTGCACTTTGTATTTCCTGGCCCTCAACCGTATCTGTCTCTAAACAGCTCTGCCGATCCCGACTTATATCCTGCACTTTGTATTTCCTGGCCCTCGACCCTAGGCCTGTAGATCGAGCTGTCTCTAAACAGCTCTGCCAATCCCGACCTATACCCTGCACTTTGTATTTCCTGGCCCTCAACCGTAGGCCTGTAGATCAAGCTGTCTCTAAACAGCTCTGCCGATCCTGACCTATACCCTGCACTTTGTATTTCCTGGCCATCGACCGTAGGCCTGTAGATCGAACTGTCTTTAAACAACTCTGTCGATCCCGACCTGTACCCTGTGTTCCGCCTACCGTCTCCCTTCGTCTTTCAACTACTTTGCCCCCTTGCTCGACGAGTTTGCCTGACTTCTGACTGCCTCATATGCTTGACTTTGACTGCCCGGTCAGCTTGACTATTGACTGCCAAGTCACTTTGACTGTTGACTGTCAAGTCACCTTGACTGTTGACTGCCAAGTCACCTTGACTGTTGACTGCCACATCATCTTGACTTTTGACCACTATATGACCTTGACCCTTCTCACCCTTTCCTTTTGGGCCCCTCCATTACCAGCCATATCAGACACAACACCGATTATGTTCTAGATTTTCTAAAAACTTTGGGCATCATCCTAGCTCATGCTCTGGAGCAATCAGAGATATTTGTCATTTATACATTTGAAAGCTCTCCCCCGTAATGGATCTGGTTTTTGTAGCTAAATTTATGCACACCCCAATAATATGAGTCTCAAAATCAATGAAGGAGGAAACCTTTAATTTCTACACCAAAATATAAACCAAAGAAAAGATATTATCTTAGGAAAAGCAAGGCTAAAAAGCTTATCTTAACAAAGAAAAACATATTAGAAAATTCAAAACAAAGAACACTTATGCCAATATTCATCACATTCTTTGCATGTAATGAACTCGAACACTTATCCTCTACTTGTCCCAATAGAAAAAAAATATGTATAGCAGAGAAGCCAAATTAGTAGGTTGCACAAATGTTAATTTAGTAGAAGTACAATTAGATGTATATCTAATTTGATATGTCTTCTATTTATTCTATCATCTTAGTTAATGACATGGAAGAGATACCTTCTAATTCATACTATACATTAGTCAACTTATTTCTTCAGCATCCTTATGGGATAGCTGGCAAATACAGTGGAACTCATCCTTTCTGTTACACCTCACCTTATATGGTTTCTACAGCCAAATTTATACAGCTCAATAATACAGGTCTCAAAATCAACGTAGTGTAATTTATACACCCCAATAATATGGGATAGCTGACACCCTACCTTATATATAAAAAACTTTGATACGTTGCCCATCTTATGCTGCACACCCGTGCACACCTTGTGTAATTTATTTATTTTTTAAAACTTAGAGTTTAGAGTTTAGGATATAATATTTAAGATTAGGAAGTGAAGAAAATACAATAGATGTGCAGTATAAGATAGGCAGTATATCCAGGGGCGGAGCCAGAAATTGATTAGAGGGGTGGCTAAAAATGTTCTCAAGCTCTATCCTTACGTCTATGCTCCAACTCCTCAAAACTCTTCGATTTTTTGTGTATCCCTAATGAGTCGTGACTCATATAAAATGAAATAAATGATCAGTCAATTACTTTTAATGTTTGGGAAGAATGAGGGAAATGAAAATTAGATTTTGGACTGGGCTAAATTAAATTTGTACATTGGGCATATTAAATTTTTTTTTACTATCCTACTTAATAGTTGAGAGAATAGTCCAAAGCAAGCCTGGGCTACAGCCCAGGCCTGCCACCCCTTAAATCCGCCCATGAGTATATCATTCCTCTCTCTCTATTTATATATGATTTGCTATGTTGCACACCTTTCCTTGCAAAACCATGGGTACCAGATGGTGTCGCATAATCCTTATCATTATCACACACATTTTGATCATGATGTGCAAGTGACCAAGTTAGCAAGTGCCCATGGTTGTGCAGGATAAGATGTGCAACATAACAACACACTCTCTCTCTCTATATAGGTGTTATGCTGGATGCCCCCCATGCACGCCTAGTGTGGACGACTGAGGGGGGAGTCCCATGTGATAATAGGACACATGTGGGGTGACACACACACATGACTTTTGGTCTATGTCTGTGCGCAACATGAGGCATTTGGAATTGTCCAGGTGCATCGAACATTACTTTTTCTTTTATTTTTTTTTTAAATCCTAAATTCCTTAAATTCTAAACCTTAAATATTATACCCCAAATTCTAAATCCTAAACCCTAAAAAAATTTTTAAAAATTATGCACCCTAAATAATAAACCCTAAATACTAAACTCTAAATCCTAAATCCTAAATCCTAAACCCTAAACCCAAAGCTTTAAAAAATTCAAAATAAAAAAATTACGGGCCCTAAATACTATATATTATGCTCCGTGAGTATTTAATTTTTTTTAGCTTGAACAGTATAACTCAATCCTTGAACCCTAAAGGTAGAATTTAATTGACTTAACTCTGAACTAAAAAAATAAACATAAAAAGGAAAAAAAAAATTAATAACAACTAAGGCGCCTTAAGTCGATTCGAGGTGTCTTAGTCATGAAAATTGAAAAAAAAAACACTAAAAACAATTAAGATGCCTTGAATCGATTCGAAGTGCCTCAGTCGCACACAGACGAATAGGGAGAGTCGGACAGATATTATTTTCATGTATGTATATATATATATATATAGAGAAAAAAAAAAAAAAAGAGGGGGAGAGAAAGAGAGGGGGTAAGTTACCTTGGGCGCCTTCCATACAATGGGAGATGCCTCCCATGCAGACCGTCACCCAAGATAACATACCCATATATGAGGTAATTTATCTTGGACGACGGTCTACAAGAGGCGCCTCCCATGCAGACACTTACCCATGGACGACGTGCATGAGCATCACCTGGGTACATACCCATGTATGAGGTAAATTACCCAGGGTGACCATCTGCAGGATATATATATAAATTGCAACAAAGAAACTCCAATAATTATTGGCTATAAAAACTTATTATTATACATATTTCACAATCATATGCTTAGATAAGACATTCGAAAAGTGCTAGAATTTAGACGGAGATTATTAATGTATCCAAAAATTAGTAATTTTACATGTGTCATTAATGTGTCGTTATGAGGTTAACAGTTGTTTAATCTTTTTACTTGGAAGAGTCAAAGATTAGGGAAGTAGTAAACATATGAAAAACTTTTCTTAAAACATGCATGGTTTTAAAAATTGGTCTGTTGTAGAATGAACTGAAGACACTTCGGATAGGTAGTTTTTTCGATCGAACGAGTGGGAAACCCGTAATTTTCCACCCTTTGGAGTCCAAAATTTTGAAAGTTAGAATTGAACGTCAAAATCTCGAACAATTAGATAGATTGAATAGTCCATGGACCACTTTATGTATATTTATATGAATTAATAAATTAAATACAATTAAGATGGCGCTCCCAATTAATAGAATCATCAAGCAGTATCTTTTTTTTTTTAGAAAAAAAAGTTTAAAAAACATCTAGTATATTTTTCATATTAAAAATATCTGTTGTTATCACAGTTAGGCGTAACTATTACAACATATTAAGAATTTAAGTTATACTGTCAAAAATATTATACATATAATACTTTTATATTAAAATTCTTTATCAACTTAATTAAAAATTGCAAACTTATGAATATAACTTTAATAACTTAAAATCATTATAAATTTATTGGAGCAATCATTTAGTAATTATTGTAATAATATGACAAGCATTAAATGATTATTATAACATTGTAGCATACACCAATTGGCTACTATAGTAATTTTACAATAGCATACACAGTTAGAGATACCCTCGGTCGTGCCCGAGATCCTGACGACTGCTTTTGCCCAAGGGCTATGGGAAGGAAACTTCTTCCACTCCTTGTCAAAGAAGCCCTCAAGGGATTACGATAAGCCTCTCGTCTCAGTCAAGAAATTAAATACATCAATATGGAGGATGTAGGATCGTATAGAATGTGAAAGGGGGTGTTCATATTTTAAAAACTTTCCTTTTTTCGATTTTGGAAATCGGTGTGTAACGAAAGAAAAAAGAATAAAAAAACGAATTGAAGAAATTAAAACACAATTGATTTTACTTGGTTCGGATCATTTGACGACTTATACTCAAGACCCACACCCCTTTGGGACATATCCGATGAGAAATCTACTTAACAATCAAATCTCGGTTACAAAAGAAGAAAGTATAACAAATTACACTTTCTAATGCAATAAAAATAACTTTAAATCATTACCAACACTATAGTAGATTATAGATAGTAGCTCGAGGTCGGTGTCACTTTGACTGTAGTAGTTGGGCGTAATAGATTCATAGCAAAGCAGTAGCAGGACAGTGCAACAGAATGATAAAAGAAGCTCATATGAAAGTTGCATTGAATGCACTAATCAAATCCTCCTTTTAAAGGGTATATTGGAGGTGCCTCTAATATAATGTCTCAAGGGTGCCTCCATTGCCCCCAGGGCGTAGCACAAACGGTGGGCGCATGGTATCTCTGGCATAATGGCCAGGGGTCGATTCTCAGGAACTGACGACCTGAGGTTTACCCCGCCATGCGCCTATGGCTTGTGTACTTGCATGAACCTCCCTCCATATCCGTGGGGCCGGCACTAGGGGAGCTGCTAAGGTAGCGGATCTACCTTTTCTAGGGCGCCTCCATTAAAGCTGATCCTCTCCGTGAGCGTTGGATTTTATCTACTTGGAGGCGCCTCCATTTGGCTGAGGGCGCCTCCATCAACTTGAGGCACCTCCAACACTGAATTTTTATCCTCAACGCTTATCCGCTCTGGGACGCTTCCATCCATCCGAGGCGCCTCTAGCTAGTGTCTTAGTTGATTTGCCTCTAATTAGCCGAGGCGCCTCTGATACTATTCATCCAAAGCTTTTTTTTTTTTTTTTTTTTTTTTTTTGCATTTAACTCATGTAAAAGCGTGTTAGTCCAAATAGTAAAATTCCCTACAAAATATAGTTAGCACATAATAAAATAAATAAATTTATGAATTAGATCTTGTCTTTACTAAGACCAAGACCTAGTCTTGGTCTCAACTTAGATTTTCAAAATGGATCTAAGTTGGACCAATGCTTATAGACCCACTGGGACTCATCCTCATTGATCTCTTCTCCAGTTGCTTACCTCAACTTACCATATGTTGACTTACTTGACGTCTAATCTATTGACCCACCAAGTCTTTCTGCCAAATGCTCCACCTGAACTTCAGCCAGTTGTCAGGTCATGCAGACCCAACTAGACTTCCTACCAAATGTCAGGTCCTCTCTTGACCTATCTGAGCTTCCTGCCAGTTATCAAGTTCTCCTGACCTAATTAGACTTCGGTTTGGTGTTAGGTCCTTTATACCCATCAAGTCCTTTAGCCTACACGCTTGGTAAATATATTAGATCACATATAATCTAACTTTAATCTTTTGTCATACATTAAAACCTAAATTTGATTATTAGTGTCAATCGCACCAATAGAGAAGGCTCAAAGAGCTTGATAGGAGTCAAGAGGAGCCTGTCCAACTGAGACTTAGGAGCACCATCTGAAACCTCGACTCCTTAAATGATCATATCAACCTCGCTACCAACCATACATTGGCCCACTCCTCTACGGGTTTCCAAAGAGAGAATGATGCAAATTTGTGAAGAACATCAACTCTTAAGAAGGTTGTTGGATTCTAAACAGGATCTTTGATGGCCATAGGCTCCTACTTATTGTGCCTTCCACCTGGATATGGGCACAACACCAATAATTGCCACTGGTTGAACAACGAGATGGAGCAAGTCATGGGCCTCCATCCTTAGATGAAGGTCATGCTTATTGTTGGTGCGGGAAGCATCCGATGATCGAACCCGAGTTTTGATAATGACAAAGGGTTCAAAGTTAAGGTTATTTGTGGTCTAACAAGTTTAAATAAGATTGTAGGAAAAGTCCTAAGAGTTCTTAGGCAAAAACCCTAGCTGCGATTAGGCAGGTGAAAAACCCTAGGGGGTGGTAACTCTAGGCGGAAAGTCTTGGCGAGTCGAAGGCTTCGGGAAAAAAAAATCCTAGAGTCGGGGACTCTATGTTGAAATCCCGGTGTCGCGAACCGGGTGGAAGTCTAGACGGGTCGTGGAGCGGACGTCCAGCATGAAGATTGGAAGCTTCGGACGCTGAGCAAAAGTCCAGTCGGTCTGGAGGATTGATCTGGAAACAGGTAAATTCTCCTGAGAAGAGTAGGTGAGGGCGCGTTCCTCGGCAAGGGAGCAGTAGGAGTTAGTTGGACCTACGATTTCCGGAGGAAATCCGAAGTCCAGTGACTGTCAAGTACTTATATTTATTTTATGTTATTGTGCTAACTTGATTTTGCAGGGTATACTTTGTTTGTGGACTAATATACCTTGCAAGAATGAAGTTGCCCAAAGGAAGCCTCGGATGAACAGTACCCGAGGCACCCTCCATGGAGCTTGGAGACGCCTTGGGTGCGTTGGATGAAAGCCTCGCAGCAAGGAGCGAAGGCGCCTTCCAAGGAGATGGGAGGCACCTTGAACACTGGATGGAGGGTGCCCTCCATGGAGTTTGGAGGCGCCTTCGGGTGGATAAGCAGCGAACTCTGCGGAGCTTATCAACGCGGCTGACTCGGAGCTGGAGGCGCCTCCTATGGAGGTTGGAGGCGCCCTCGATAGCTTATATAAGGCTGGTCCGAGCATATGCTAAATAACAATCTATACTCGCAATACTTCTTCTGTGTGCTCCTAATAAAATGATCCAAAGAAGCTATAACACTGCTCCGACAACCTAAAGTCTGGATTTTCTCATTCTTAGTTGTTGGTATATTTTTTCTGCGCTTAAATTATATACTTGTAATTAATCTTGTAAAGATTCTTGAGCTTATAGTGATTGCCCATCGAAAGCGATCAACGATCGCGAGCCTTGGAGTAGGAGTCGACACAGGCTCCGAACCAAGTAACCAAAAGTGTTAGCATTGCTTCTGTGTCTTTACTTTTCTGCTGAGAATTTACTTAAAGTTTTTTGAAACGAACGAATTAGCCACGAGTGCTATTCACCCCCCCTCCCCTCTAGCGCTTTTCGATCCTACAATTGGTATCGGAGTCAGGCCACTTTGAATTGGTGAAACCACTAATCGAGTAGAGGTTTTTTTAAAAAAAAATTAACAATTTTTTTTTATATTTTAAATTAGTGAATTTCTAGTTTTACTTTTCTACCGCACTACTAATTCAAGACCAAGTCTTGGAACATTTGTTATTATTCTTTTGTGTGCGAGATTCTTGTTTTAATGGCCCACCAAGAAGGTTACAACACAACTCGCCCATCTCTTTTCTCCGGCGAAGATTTTGGCTACTAGAAGGGCCGAATGGAGTACTACCTCCAAACCCAACTCGAGATGTGGATGATCATCAAAACCGGCATCTCACTCCCACTCGACGACACTGGAAAACCAGTATCATGTGAGAATTGGGACGCAAGTCTAATGAAGAAGGTCGAGGACAACGCCAAAGCGACATGTACTCTTCAATGTGGTTTAACAAAGGAGGAGCTAAACTGAGTAGGCCCGTTCTCAAGCGCCAAAGAGTTGTGGGAGAAGCTAATTGAGCTACATGAAGGGACCTCTGATACTAAGGTAAGTAAAAGAGATTTAATTATAAATAAGTTGTATAACATAAAAATGCAGGATGGTGAATCTGTAAGTCAACTACACGCACGCATCCAAGATCTTCTCAACAGTCTCCACATAATCAGACAGAAGGTGGAAAATCACGACATCATCAGGTATGCATTAAATGCATTTCCTAGGAACACCTTGTGGGCATCAATGGTAGATGCTTACAAGGTCTCTAAGGACCTTTCCTTCATTAGATTAGATGAATTATTCTTAGAGTTTGAATTACATAAACAGACTAATACACTTATGGCTGAGAAATGTATTGCTTTGATTACAGGTACGAGTAGAACGCGGGAAGAAAAAGCAAAGCACAGAACTGAACCCAAGTCCGAAGAAGAACCGGACTTAGATAATGACGATGAAATCACAACTGAGCTGGTGAATTTGGTACGAAAACTCTATAAGAAGAAGAAAGGATTCACCAAAAAGGACATCAAGAAAGTGATTAAGTTGAAGACGGTGCAAGCAGTTCAAAAATGAAGTCCGAGGTAACCTTCTATGGCTACAACAAGAAGGGACACATCAAAGTCAATTGTCCAAACCAAAAGGAAACAAAGAAGCAAAGGAAGAAGAAAGCACTACAGGCGACATGGGATAAGTCTTCTTTAGAAGACTCCGACGAAGAGTTCGAACAGACGAGCTTCCTCACGCTTACGGCTCGGGAACAAGTCGACGAATAAGAAACCGAGAGCGAGTCGGAAACAGAATCTGACAGAAGCCATGGATCTGTATCCATTTCTGAAGGGCCTAACCCCACTGTAAGAACCTCTCAATTAAATAAATTACATAATTTAGTTAATTATCTCATGCATAAATTAGCCAAATCCAATCTCCGAGTCAAGTCACTCCAAAAGAAGATAACAATTTTTAAGAAGGAGACTAAACTAAGTCCTTTGACTGAGTCGGTTTAAAATAGAAGTTCAACTCAAGTCCAACAACTTGAGGAAGAAAATTTCAATTTAAAAACTCAAGTTAAAGAACTTAAGAACACATTGGAACGGTTCACCTTGGGTTACAAGAATCTTAATCTGATTCTTGGAAAACAAAAAGCCGTCTACAACCGATCCGGACTTGGATTGAAGGCTAAACAAAAATATACATCTTACTTATCGCTTGTAAATAGAACAAATAGAAAATTAGTCCAAGCATAGGTCCCCAAGTCAAACTTGATTAATCAAGTTAGACTTAGTCAATATTGGGTCCCCAAGGATCAAATCCATTACCTTGATAGACCTTATTGAGGCTATGATCCAGGGGGAGCCAATAGAAAAATTATTTTTTATCAATAAATAGATTTGTTTGATGCTTGCCTTACTGCTTTCATTATGCATGCTTAAACTAGGATAGATAAGTGTTGGGATCTCTTCGTACTCGGCTAGAGAGGGGGGGTGTGAATAGCCGCCCCAAATCGCTCGCGTTTCTTTCTACAAACTAGGGTTAGCGCAGCGGAAACTAAATGCAGAAAGAAAACAGGAGAAGAAATCAAACCTCAAACAAACCGATGTAACGAGGTTCGGAGATTAGGGCTCCTACTCCTCGGCGTGTCCGTAAGGTGGACGACTCCAGTCAATCCGTCGGTGGATGAGTCCCCGGAGAACCGGCTAATACAAACTCCTTATGGGTGGAGAAACCTCGCCACAACACACTCTTGCAACAGCAAGTAAGGAGAGTACAGAAATACAAAGAAAGACAGCAAGAAATACAACAGTAAGAAAACTCTTGCTTGCCTTCTCTTCGACTGGAAAAAGCAGCAGCTCCAAGCGCCTACAACAGCAGGTGACCCAGCCAAAAGGAAGCTCACGCAAAGCTTCAACGCTTCAAGAACTCAGCAGAGCTCAGCAGCAGAAAGAAGAGAAAGAAGGAGAGTCACGCACAGCAGATGCCCTTGATCCTTTATACCTGCGAAGAAGAAACAGTGAAGAAACTAGCCGTTGCGTAGCAACGAGCCCGATCGGTCTATGGACCGATCAGGGCCTTGATCGGTCCCGCATCGATCGGTCGTGAGAACCCATGCGACTCGTCGATGCGGATCGATCGAGCCACCGATCGGTCCACGCACCGATCCCAACTCGGGCCGCTTCCGCGACATCGTCTCTGATCGGTCCCAGGCCGATCGGGACATAATGGCCTGATCGATGCGTGGGACCGATCGGCTGCTCTTTTCGCCTGTTAGCTTGCGATCGGTCACCGATCGATGCAAGAATCAACAGAGAGCTTATTCGATATCGATCGGTCACCGACCGATCGGGAAAACATAGACACCGGATCGGTGCGGTGACCGATCCGAACTATTTTGCCCAAACCAAGTCCCAAGACTTCCAAACCAATATCCGGTCAACCTTGACCTATTGGTACTTCATCCCTAGCATCGGGTCACTCCCTTGACTGCTAGAACTCCCCGCCAAGTGTCCGATCAATCCTTTGACCTACTTGGACTTTCCAACACCAGTCGATCATCCCCGATCCATCTGGATTTTCCTTGCCTGGCTTCACGGACTTTCACCGCTTCACTCACCGGGATTTCCACACCGCCTAACATCCAGTTAGGATTCTCACTTCCCAGCTTCACTCACGGGACTTTCCCCCGCCTGGCTTCACTCACCAGGACTTTCCACACGCCTAACATCCAGTTAGGACTTTCCCATTCACCTAGCTTCACTCACTAGGATTTTCACCGGCTTCACTCACCAGATTCCAACCTAGCTTCACTCACCGGGACTTTTCCCTGCCGAACCCTGTTTGACTTTCCCTGCCAAGTCTCCATACTTGGACTTTTCACGTGCCAAGCTCCCTGCTTGGACTTTTCCAGTGCCAAGTCTCCATACTTGGACATTTCTAGTGCCAAGCTCCCTGCTTGGACTTTTCCGTGCCAAGTCTTCATACTTGGACTTTTCCCGAATCAGGTCAACCAGGTCAACCTTGACCTACGGTTGCACCAATAATCTCCCAAACATCTATTCTTGTCCCACATCAAGAATAGAACTCTCTCACGAGTGTCAAACATCAACATGCAACACAACTAGGTCAACCTTGACCTAAGGTTGCCCCGACAATCTTCCCAAGTCAAACATCAAAATACAACTCGAGTCACGTCAACTCGAGTCGGGTCAACCAGGTCAACCTTGACCTAAGGTTGCACCAACAATCTCCCCCTTTTTGATGTTTGACAAAACCATAATCAAGTTAGGTTAACCCGATAACCTAACTTAGGTTTTCAATCATCTTCCAATGTCCAATGTTCTTTCCTTGAACATTCTCTGGACATTCTCCCCTAGGTTAGGTTAACCAATTGTTCTCCAATAATTCTCCCCTTTTGACACACATCAAAAAGAATTCCAATGTTCTTCCTCGAACATTCCTTGACATTCTTCCCCTAGCTTAGGTTAACCCGATAACCTAACTTGGGTTCTCCAATAATTCTCCAATGAACACTCTCCCCTTTTTGACACACATCAAAAAGAAAAAGGAGAGTATCAAGGTCAAGAGTTTCTTCCTAATGAAAGTCCCATACCTTTCATTGAAACTCTTAATTTCCCCCTTGATACTAAACTCAACAATCAACTTAGTGATAATCCCATATCACTAATCCTCAAACGTCTTAAGGAGTAAAAACTCCCCCTAAAAGTCAACTCCCCCTTGACAATTAGTTAAGACTCCCCCTAAAGGTCAACTCCCCCTTGACCATTGCACCAACAATGTCTTGGAGAGTTTCAAACTTTAGAAATCCGAAAATCAACTCCCAAAAACTGAAATTTCAGACATCCAGAAGAAATTTCAGCAATTCAGCACGCACTGATCGGTCCCCAGACCGATTCAGGATCCCATTGGATCGGTCCCTAGACCGATCCACATTCACTGGGATCGGACTGCCTCACTGCCTCTTACTGGATCGGTCTCCGGACCGATCCACACCTCCCTGGATCGGTCCAGTGACCGATCCACTCCTTTCTGGATCGGTCCAGTGACCGATCCAAGCTCCCTTATCAGAATTCCTGAATTTCCTTTACCCGAAGTTCAGAAACCCATAAACAATTCCAGAAAATTTCAAAAATTATGAAACTTTGAGGATACACTCCTCATACCATAGTCTATCACGGAAAAATAATTTCCTATGAAAATAGTTTCCATTTTTCAATCTTGATACAAAGTTCAAAAACTTTGAAATAGTTCAAGTTTAACTCAACTTTGTATCACAATGTTCAATGATGAATGCTATCACTAGGAAAGCTTCATCAAGGTTTTTCAAATCAATTTTAAAATGCTTTTAAAACCATTTGAATTTAGGACCATAATCTTGGGGCTAGATGTACATGACTTGTACACAAGCTTTCCCTATGATCCTCCATTTCTTGAATTAGGGTCATCTAGGTACAAGGACAATGCACCTTGATCCTAACTCATGATCCTAATATCTCACACACATCCAAGGTGTATCAAACCACATTCAAGTCAATTTGATGTGAGATATGGGTTTAGGTATCTTAGACTAAGTTCTCATGCATTTTCTAAACACAAATTTGATCTCAATATCAAAATGTGTTTTTCATCCTTAAATCAATTCAATTGATTATTAATGCAAGAGATGATGACATTGCATAAAATGGTATCATAAATGAAAACATGTGCCAATGTCATGATGTCATGGCATAAAGTTTGAAACTAAACTAACACATGACATATTATTACCTAAGCATTATCATGGCATTTCAAATGATCATAAATTAAATATGATGTCATGACATGGCATATGGCAAACAACCATGGTAAGTTAACACAAATAAAATACCTAGATTACCTATCTAAGTATCCTTAATCACTTAGCTAACTTAAATTCTAATCCTAGATTGCCCAAAGTGCTCCAAGAAAATGTCAAAACCCAAATTGACATTTCTTGATCTCTTGTTTGATTTATACCATTTAAAATTCTACAAGAGTAGCACTTCTAAGTTAAGGCCCGGATTGCCTTGATTACCTAAGAGAATATCAAAATCCCAATTTGATATTTCTCTAGGTTTTTCCAAATTGTGTCACATTAAAGTAAGATTAATATATTCTCACTTTGGCACACTTTACTCTTCCAAGGAGTGAATGATAAAGATTATTCCATTTCATTTTCAAAGGTTTCCAAAAACCTTGAAAATGCTCCTTGAGTGTCAATTTCCTCAAAGTTGGGTTAACTACCCTTCTTATTGGAGTTGACACTCTCTAACCCATTTATGGGGTAGAGAAGATGCTCCTAGGAACCCAATACCTATTTGAGCTCATTGGGTTCACTAAATATTCACTAGGGATGACTTCCCTAGCAACCCTCCTAATGACCCTCTTAGGCTTTGAAGCCTTGGTCATTTGGGTCTCGTCAAGGTCAACTATAGGGGTGACTCCCCTTGTAACCTTGGTAATGGTCTTTCTAGCCCTAGATTTTGTTCCATAATCGAATGGAACATTATGATAAGTGGGCTTGACCATTTGGGACTTAAGTTTGTGACCCAAACCTTTCTTGTCCTTGGACTTGGGTTTTTGACTCTTAAACACTAGAGATGACTTCTCCATGTTCTTAAGAGTCTTTTCCAAAGTATCAAGTCTTGACTTCAAGACTTGATTCTCCTTCTCTAATACCTCAATTTTTGATTTATCACTCTTCCTTGAGGTATTCCTAGGCATATGTCTAGTTGATTTAGGATTCCTACCTAGGTTATCCTTAGCCTTAGATGGGTTGATCCTAGGGTTAGCCTTTCTAGAATTATCCTTATCTAGATTCACATGTTTAGCTCCTAAGCACATGTATTGATTCCTAAGGTTATCATGTTTGTTATTATCGACAAGTGCAATAAAATTCCTAGCATGCATTTTATTAGAATTGCAAAAATGAACCTTAGAGGTTACCTTAGGGTTTGCCTTAGCTCCCCCTTTACATGTGTTTGGCCTTTTGTCCTTGTGAGGTTGCCTCCCCCTTGGACATTGACTCCTATAGTGTCCCTTTTGCTTGCATTGGAAGCACACAATGTGCTCCTTGCCCTTGCGTTTCGGGACTCCGGCTTCCTTGACCTTTGGCGCCGGTGGAGTCTTTCTTACCCTCTTTGGACACTTACTCTTGTAATGTCCATGTTCCCTACACTCAAAACACATTATGTGTAATTTGCTTGAAATCACAGTGTTTGAGTTACCTAGGGTTGTGGGTGGAGATGAGCTTTCTTCTTCAACCCTTCCGGAGGTGGAAACTTCTTCTTCTTGCTCCGAACTTGAGCAAGAGGAACTCTCCTCCTCTTCTTCCTTGGATGTTGAGTAGCCCTTAACTCCCAATTCGCTCCCTCCATGATGTGAGCTACTTGACTCACTAGGCTCCTCTTCATGGCTTGAAGTGGAGCTCTCCTCATGGTACTTGGCCAAGTTATCCCACAACTCCTTGGCATTGTTGTATTTACCTATCTTACACAAAATATTAGTAGGTAATGAAAATTCAATTGTTTTCGTTACCTCTTCGTTGATTTCGGATTTGTGAATTTGTTCTCCGGTCCACTCCTTCTTCTCAAGAGGTTTTCCTTCCCTATCCACCGGAGGAGAAAAGCCTTCTTGTACACAAAACCAATTCATTATGTTAGTCATAAGAAAGTACTTCATTCTTACCTTCCAATACGCGAAGTCGCCGCATTCGTAGAAGGGTGGAATGGTGACGTCTTCTCCATAGAGATCCATTCTCTAGCTTTGCTCCCACGGGTGTTGATCCGTCGAAGAGCGGCCTCGCTCTGATACCACTTGTTGGGATCTCTTCGTACTCGGCTAGAGAAGGGGGGTGTGAATAGCCGCCCCAAATCGCTCGCGTTTCTTTCTACAAACTAGGGTTAGCGCAACGGAAACTAAATGCAGAAAGAAAACAGGAGAAGAAATCAAACCTCAAACAAACCGATGTAACGAGGTTCGGAGATTAGGGCTCCTACTCCTCGGCGTGTCCGTAAGGTGGACGACTCCAGTCAATCCGTCGGTGGATGAGTCCCCGGAGAACCGGCTAATACAAACTCCTTATGGGTGGAGAAACCTCGCCACAACACTCTTGCAACAGCAAAGAAATACAAAGAAAGACAGCAAGAAATACAACAATAAGAAAACTCTTGCTTGCCTTCTCTTCGATTGGAAGAAGCATCAGCGCCAAGATCTATGACCCATAAAAAGAAGCTCAAAAGCTATACAAAAACTCAGAGCTCAGCAGAAGAAGAAGAGAAAGAAGGAGAGTCACGCACGGCAGATGCCCTTGATCCTTTATACCGCGAAGAAAGCGGTGAAGAAACTGGCGTTGCGTCGCAGCAGCTGAAACCTGATCGATCATGGACGATCGGGCCTATCTTGTCGGTCCCGGACCGATCGATCTGCGAAACATATGCGTGCTACGTCGATGCGTGGACCGATCGACCTGGATCGGTCCACGCCGATCCCAACTTCTGGCGTGCGCGACATCGTCTCTGATCGGTCCCAGGCCGATCGGGACATCTTTGATCGATCGTGGACCGATCACCGCCTCTTTTCGCCTCTGTTGCGATCGGTCACCGATCGATGAAACTTGATATCGATCGGTCACGGCCGATCGAGAAAAATATCCTGGATCGGTGCGGTGACCGATCGAGCAATTTTGCCCAAACCAAGTCCCAAGACTTCGAACCAATATCCGGTCAACCTTGACCTATTGGTACTTCATCCCTAGCATCCGGTCACTCCCTTGACTGCTAGAACTCCCCCAGTGTCCGATCAATCCCTTTGACCTACTTGGACTTTCCAACACCGTAGTCCGCTCGATCCATCTGGATTTTCCTTGCTCGCTTCACTCACGGGACTTTCACCTGCCTGCTTCGATTTCCACATGCCTAACATCCCGTTAGGACTTTCTCCTGCTTCACTCACTGGACTTTCTTTGCCTCACTCACCAGGACTTTCCACACGCCTAACATCCAGTTAGGACTTTCCCATTCACCTAGCTTCACTCACTAGGATTTTCACCGGCTTCACTCACCAGATTTATGCGGCTTCACTCACCAGGACTTTTCCCCGTGCCAAACTCCCTGTTTGGACTTTCCCCGTGCCAAGTCTCCATACTTGGACTTTTCACGTGCCAAGCTCCCTGCTTGGACTTTTCCAGTGCCAAGTCTCCATACTTGGACATTTCTAGTGCCAAGCTCCCTGCTTGGACTTTTCCGTGCCAAGTCTTCATACTTGGACTTTTCCCGAATCAGGTCAACCAGGTCAACCTTGACCTACGGTTGCACCAATAATCTCCCAAACATCTATTCTTGTCCCACATCAAGAATAGAACTCTCTCACGAGTGTCAAACATCAACATGCAACACAACTAGGTCAACCTTGACCTAAGGTTGCCCCGACAATCTTCCCAAGTCAAACATCAAAATACAACTCGAGTCACGTCAACTCGAGTCGGGTCAACCAGGTCAACCTTGACCTAAGGTTGCACCAACAATAAGGACTTAGGCATGATTTACACTTGACTGGTTAGATCTAGGAGTTTTAGAAAAGAAACTAAATATCCAATTTCTTTGAAAGATTTTGTCTAGAAGTGGTGGATGATCTCATACCCAAGAAGGCCTAGTGTCTCGCCACAGCCTGAAAGTCAATTATTGAAATAAATATTTAATTAACTGATTGTAAAACTAGAGTCTAACTCAAATGTAAATCAATCCGTAAATGATAATCTAAATCAAAGATAAAATTAATCATCTCACAAAAACCTATAAGGTTTCCTGATTGATAATTTAGAAAAAGGTGAGATAGAATTAGGTAAAATTTAGAATTAATAAATCTTAATAAATCTTAATTAATAAATATAAATTAATAAATCTTAATTGATCATCTTAATAAATCTTAATTAATAAATCTTCATAAATCTAAATTAATAAATCTTAATTGATGATCTTAATTAATCTTAATTTATAAATCTTAATTAATTAATCTTAATTTATAAATCTTAATAAATCTTAATTAAGTAATTAATAAATCTTTATTAATAAATCTTTATTAATAAATATGATTACGACACTCTTAATGACATTTAAATTTAAATATTATTATAAATAATTTTTAATAATATTTATCAAAAAAGATTATTTTTAATATTAAAATATCATATTAGACTATTTAGGATGACAAATTTTATTAATGACACCATATAATACCCTAATAACATTAGTTAAGCCCTATTTTTCCAAACAACATAACTTAGCCCATCCTTTTTTGCTTTTTTTTTTTTCTACACGCCAATTTCTCCTCCCTCTGTCGCCGCCATCGCTCACGCCGACCCTTTCTTCTCCCTCCCTAATTTGTTCCCGCCGCCATCGCTCACGCCGACCCTTTCTTCTCCCTCCCTAATTTGTTCCCACCGCCATCGCTCCCTAACCTGCTATCGCCGTCGCTGCTCTTCTCACCCAGCCTCATCCATCCCTGTTGCTGCTCCTCTTGCCATCGCCGCTCCTCTCATGCTCACACATCTTTGTCGCTGTTCTGCTCGTCGCCGCCGCTGCCAGCCGCCGGCCTCCATTGTGCATCTCCACCACGATTCCTCCGTAACACTGCCTAGGCCGCAATGTAAGAATTTCCTCCGCAACACTGCCTCCACCACGAAGAGCCCCAACCTTCATCCCTCCTCCTCATAGGGTTTCTGTTCTCCCCGGAGGCAATGGAAGCGCTGCTGAGGCCGTTGCAGTTTCGGTGCTTGGTCCAGAACTCCGATTGGGGATGTCGCAGGGAGGATTTGACAGTGGCGCATCTGTTCGAGGGGAACTCTGGCACCCAGATCAATCTGTCTCGTCCTTACACAGAGTTTTGGATGGGCACGCACTGCAAGGTTAAACGTTCTGATATCCACTTCTATTCAGTAAATATATCTATAATCAAATTTCAATCAGATGTATAAGAGACTGAAAATTGATAGTTGCGTTATCCATAATTAGAAGAATGTTTACACATTTATTTACTTGTTAGAAAAAACCTATATATTTGACTTTTTCCTTCTTTCTTTTGGCCAAAAGCATACTTGTAAATGCCCATGTTCTGATGTTGTCTTTCCTAACTAGTTACTTCTTGGTAATTAGCATTCGTGACTTGACGAGATTGTGAATCCTACCTCCTGCATGAAGTTAAGATAAAGAAGCTACTTTATGCAAATGATGAGACAAAAATGATAGTCTATAGACAATCTATTTTAGTTTATTGTACTATATAGGCTGGCAATTGATTAAAAAAGTAAAAATTAATTTTGCCATAGGTTTTTAGAAGGTTCTCAAATGGGAATAGAGGAAGATTAGGGTGTGTTTGGTTTGTCCCATTTTCATTTTCATTTTCTGAAAAACACGCGTTTTCCATTTTTTAGAAAATGACTTTTCCGCGTTTTTCGTTTTCTTAGAAAACGCTCTCTCATTTTCTTAAAAATGAACGTGGAAAACGCAAACCAAACGCGTTTTTCATTTTCTCAGAAAATGAAAACAGAAAACAATGTGGAAAACGCAGACCAAACGCCCCCTTATATCGTGTGGCATACTAAGAAATCACACTAAGGAATCAGAATTGGCATACTTATAAGAAATCACAAAAATATGTTACAATATTTGACATTAATTTTGCCTAGTGGCATGTTTTTCTAATTCTGACAGATACCTTTGTTGTTTTAGCTACAAGGCGAAGTCTTAGACATTTTATTAGAACTGTGCTTATTATATAAGGGTAGATATATAATAGTACATTTGCTAAGAAATCACAAAATGCCTACAAACTAATTTAGAAAAACATACCACTATTCTACAAACAACAATTTTGTAGAATATTGTACTTTCCAAGATGGGATAGTCAGAATTGACATACTAAGAAATCACTATTGTCATATTAGGAAACCACTAACTTATTTCACATTTCATGTGTTTCTGATGACTTACCAAGTTACTGTTGTCCAGTGCAAAGAAAAAACCTGTGAGTATTCTAATATTTTTTATCTCAAGAGGTTAGACATTTGACTGTAATTCCCATTGTCAAGGCATTGATTAGGACTTTAAAAATGTAAAAGGCCTTCTTTTTTTATTTCATCTTAGTAACTTTTACCGAATCAAACATACTCTACCTCTTGTCCTCTCCATAATTAAGATAACAAGTTATGAAGTCTATATCTACTTTCATTTTATTGTTAAATTAAGAAGATAAAGAAGAAAATACATCAATAGTCTTGCAAAGTATATAACTCGCCATTCTAAATAGACATTGTTGAAAACTATAGCCTTGACTTTGAAGCTTTTCCTCCAGGAATTTGTAGGTCATCATTATGACCAAAGCCATGGTAACGAATTTGAATTGGATTTTCCTTCCCATATTCTTGTCCATACTCAACTATTGATATTCAACCACAGCATCGTCATCGACCATGTAAATTGTGATTGACATTCTCAAAAATAAAGTACTTAATAGTCTGATCATTAAAGGATAAGTTATATCTGAATGATCTATCCGTATTCATATCAAATGATGTCATGGTCTCTTTGGATTTGGAAGATAATTGTCAAATAAATTTGATCAGGAATGCATAAAAGAGCATTATTTAAATCAGTTTCTTCAAACTTAATAAAGAAGAAAAGGCTCATAGAGCCTCCATTTTCTAGTATTTCCCTCGGTAACGAAATGGAGGACATGTTTGTTCCTACTTTCTTCTATATGTATCCTCATCCCTACTAAGAACCTTAATTTTTGGTTACAGAAAGCTTAGTGTAATAAACAAGCTTGAAATAGTTGAGCTTAGCTCAACTTGGCTAGTTGACAATCATAACTATACTAATTTAGCAACAGATCCAGTTAAATTTATTTCAAAGGACATTTAGATTTGGTAAGATTCTTTTCTTACTTTATTTTATTGTTTAAAGAAAACTTCTTTACAACAGTTAGGTAGGCTTAACAGTTGTGCTAAATCAAGAATTTACATTAGAAATTTGGATATCTCACGATGTTTCTCATAATGGATTTTTGTTTATCCAGTGCATGATGTTCGCATCATAATAGATCAGAGTTCTAGACGTTCTAAAGGAGTTGGGTAAACTTCCTGCTTTTGATATCTTTCTCTCACAAACATTTTTTAAAAAAGTTGAAAAGTCAAGGGAAATACATGTGTTTCTTCCCTTTTCTTAATTAATTTATTTTTCTACTTCTTCTTCTTTTGATTATTATTATTTCAAAATCTTTTAATTTACAAGTTAGTTAGTTCCTAGAGTTGTGGTCACGTAGATTTATTGGAGGTCTACCCTTTATCCTTCCGTATCTTTAGTAAGAAAATTTAATTAAACGTCATGATCTTTGATGATACACTTGGAGGAATGATAACTTGGTCTTGTCATCTGGTATGATTTTAACCTTTTAGTGAAATATTATTAATTTTTTTTACAATGTTATTAAAATTTTAAATAAATATGAAATGTATTTACAGTTAGCAATAAGCGAAAATTTCTATTAATGCATATAGAATGATACTTTATATGTTTCTCGTTTGATATGATTTTCAATCTTTTAAATTATGTTTATTAGGTTTATATTTTCATTGTTTAGTTTATTTATACAAATTTATTGATTGTACTTGTAGGTGACAGGTACTTGGATTTTGCATATGATGGTTGAAGATGGTTTGTAACGCCCCAGCCCGGGGCCCGAGGTCCTTTCAGCGTGCTTTGTCCTCACTCGCACGCACCCTGGAAAATTTCCCAGGAGGTCACCCATCCTCAGATTTCTCCAAACCAAGCACGCTTAATTTTGGAGTTCTTAAGTTTGGGCTTCCGAAAAGGAAGGTGCACCTTGGTGATATGGATAGTACCATCTAACCTTTTAAGTCATACTTAACCAGAATCTCAGAACCGGGGTATTACATGGTTGATAGTAAATTAGTTGAGTTTTTATTTTATAAGACTTTGTTAGTTTTAAAACTCAATGATTTGTTAGTATTTAGTTAGCATTGGATTCAATACTTTTACATTAGTATTGCATTTGTACTTTTGTGATGATGCGATGAATTGTGATGATATGGTGAATGAATTGGATATTTTGGATGTAAAACGTTTCTATTCTTATTACGGTGAATTGTGATATGGTTAAATTGTGATAATGTGTAACTTTTTCTATTATATGATGAATATTTTGTATTCTGAATAAATATTAGTAATTTATTGTGGAGTATTCTAAATGTTTCTATTTAATGGTTTTATAAAATATTATAATTGACATTTAATAATGTCATTATAGATTATATAAGATGACAGTTTAAAATACCCTTATAAATTATCATTATTAACATATTTTATTGTCCTTATATAAAAATTCAAAACATTTATAATTTTCAATATAAATTAGTTTAGGTGATATTTATATTTGTCCTTATTTAGATAATAAAAAGGCATGCACAAATGTCTATGAAATATTTTTTCGTGATATTTTCGAATGTCATTATATTCCTATATTTAAGACACTTTTGAAGTTAGCATAAATATTTTATAATGACATTATACAAATGTCGATCTATGCTAACACCGGATTTCAATACATTTTTTGGTGATGTCACCATAGCTTTAGTGTCGCTAAAAGTATACTATAAGGGCGTTTATGTATGTCCTTAAAAAACTTAATTCTAGCAATGATTTATTAAAACTAATCAATCTAACCAATTCATAACTTAACTTAATAAATTCAATTTAATATAAAATCATCTCACAGTCACCCATAGGAATAACATGTTTGATAATCTAGACTAGGTGAGTTGGAATATTAAGGAGTTGATTTCAATCAAACTATCTCGTGATACGTCAAATTGAACCAAATCAAATACTTTATGTGTAGGAACATAAATATTTGGATCAATGGATGTTAGATAGTGGATGCTCTAGACACATGACTGGAGATAAATTGAAATTCACTAAGCTATAACTCAAGAACTTAGGGTCAGTTGCATTCGACAATGACGAAAAACTTAAGGTAATCAGAATAGGTAATATCGAAATGAGTTCTGATTTTATTATTCGAAAAGTACTATGATTGATAAATTAAATTTTAACTTACTTAGCATTAGTCAGTTATATGACTCTGGGTACTTAGTCACATTTTCAAAATCGAAGTGTTTAATTAAAAATATTAAAAATCCTGAAATTACACTTAAGGGAATTAGGAAACAAAAGGAAATTACACTTAAAAATCAGTTATGTGACTCTACACAATTGACCTATCAACCTCCTCACTAAAGTGTCTCCTGACACAACAAGAGGAAACTAAGTTGTGGTACAGAAGACTGGGTCACACTCATACCAGACTCATTTCAACAATGAGTCAAAATGACTTAGTCAGAAGTTTACCCAAATTAAAAATTATAGAAAATACAATCTGTAATGCTTGCCAACAGGGTAAACAAGCCAAGTCAACCCACAAGTTAACCAACTTAAATAGAACTAACTCAATACTTGAGCTCCTATACTTAGATCTGTTTGATTCACATGGAGCCAAGTCACTAAGCAAAAACAAATATTGCTTAATTATAATTGATGATTACTCAAGATTTACTTGGGTAAAATTTCTAAAAACTAAAAATGAAACTTATGAAATCTTTAAAGTCTTTTGCAAGTTGATAGAAATGAAAAAGATATTAAAATTAAATGAATTAGAAGTGATCATGGAGGGAAATTTGAAAATAATAAATTTACTGAATTTTATGAAATTAATGGATACAAACATGAGTACTCATGCCCTAGAACCCCCCCCCCCCCAAGCAAAATGGTCTAGTAGAACGGAAAAATAAAACCCTAGAACCATGTTAAATGAATATAACCTAAACAATCAATTCTAGGCTGAGGCAATAAATACAGCTTATTACATTCAAAATAGATTTTTAATAAATAAATTTTAGAATAAAACTCCATATGAAATATTTTATAATAAAATCCTCAACTTAAATTATTTAAAAGTGTTTGGATGTAAAGTCCACATTCTAAACACTAAGGACTACTTAGGAAAATTTACATTAAAATTAACCCCAAGAATCTTTTTAGGGCACTCTACAATCAGTAAGGCTTATAGAGTCTATAACAAAAATATCCTAAAAGTTGAAGAAATAACCAATGTGATTTTTGATGAAGAAAATAACTTACCTAATTCAATAAATGAAAATATCAATCAAAATATAGAAAATATTGATACTAGAAATATAGAAGATGATGAAAATATTCAAATTAAACCTAAAGAATCACAAGAACTAGTTGGTGATCCTGACATAAGATCTTCAAGAATAAGTTTCAACCACCCATCTGATCAAATTTTGGGTGATCCAACCCTAGGAGTACGAACTAGATCATTCTACAGAAACCTAAGTCAAATAACCCTTATTTCTAAAATTGAATCCAAAACTATAAAAGAAGCCCTACTTGATCCAGAATGGATCTTAGCAATGCAAGAAGAGTTAGTCCAATTTGAAAAAATCAAGTCTGGGAACTTGTACCTAAACCCATAAGTAAAACCATAGTTGACACTAAATGAGTGTTTAGAAATAAATTGAATGATAAGAGTGAAATAGTAAGAAATAAAGCTAGACTAGTAATAAAAGGGTTCAACCAAGTAGAAGGGTTAGACTATGATGAAACATATGCATCCGTAGCCAAACTTGAATCTATAAGGATACTGCTAGCCTATGTAGCACATAAAGGATTCAAGTTATACCAAATGGATATAAAATCTGCATTCTTAAATGGGTTCATCAAGGAAGAGTTGTATGTAAGTTAACCCCTAGGATTTGGACCATTCAAACAATGTCTTTAGGTTAAAGAAAGCCCTATATGGACTAAAACAAGCACCTAGGGCTTGGTATGAACGCCTATCAACTTATCTAATATCTAAAGGGTTTAAATAAGGTCAAATATATCAAACTTTATTTGTAAAAACCTTAGAAAAAGATATCTTTATAGTCTAAATTTACGTAGATGATATAATTTTTAGCTTAACCAATACTATATTTCTAAAAGAATTTATCAAATTAATAAAAAGTGAATTTGAAATGAGCTTAGTTGGGGAACTTAACTTTTTTTTAGGCCTACAAATTAAACAAATCAAAGAAGGAATATATATATATATATATATATATATATATATATATATATATATATATATTAAACAAAATATGCTAAGGAACTAATTAGAAAATTTAGCATGGAAAATTCTAAAAATATAAATACCCCAATGACAATTAATGCTAAAATTGACTCTGACTTAGAAGGAAAACCAATAGATTTAAAATATTATTGAAGTGTTATAGGAAGTCTACTATACCTAACTGTAAGTTGACCTGATATTCTATTTGCAGTAGGTATATGTGTTAGGTACCAATCTTATGCAAAAGAATCACACCTAACAAATGTTAAAAAAATACTTAGACACATTAAGGGAACCTTAAATGTAGGACTTTGATACCCTAAGATCAGCACCTTTGACCTATTTAGCTATTTTGACTCAGACTATGCCCGGTGCAAACTAGATAGAAAAAGCACAAGTGGAAGCTGTCAATTTCTAGGTCAGTGCCTAATAAGTTGGTCAAGCAGAAAGTAACACTATGTTGCTTTATCCACTACTGAAGCATAGTACATAGCTATGGGGGAATGTGCATCTCAACTATTATGGATGATGCATACCTTAAAGGACTATCAATTAGAATATAAAAATATAAAAATTTCAATTGATAATGTAAGTTCTATTAACTTAACCAAAATTCCTATCCAACACTCAAGGACCAAACACATAAAAGTAAAACATCACTTTGTAAGGGATCATATAGCTAAGGGTGACATTGCCCTTAATTATGTTGAGTCCAAGTCAAACCTGGCTGACATTTAAAAAAAACCTTACCTAAACTTGAGTTCAGTGCACTTAGAAGACAAATAGGAATGTGCTTAGTAGAATAGAGCTTACTTTTGAAAATATTCCTCTTTATTATTGTTTTTTTAAACAACTTGGTTTTAAAAACTCTAGGAAAACTATTTTCAAAATTCCAATTTTATTAGTTTTTTAAAATTTAGACTTAGCTTAGGTAATTACCCCCTGAAAAGCATGTTCCCTTAGGTCTCAGCCAGAGCATCTCATAAGTACACTAAGATTACCTTGCTTGTGTATGAAAAATACTTAGAATGGTGTGAGATGTATAGGGTACTGCTTGGATTTCAGAATGCTTATGTCTGTGCATCAACATAAGTCTGAGTAATAAAATACCAAATTCAAATTAATCAAAGTAAGTTATCCATGCTTAGTCAAACTAACTGGAACACTTATTTAATTTGACTAATCAAGTGAAAGCTACTACCTCATGGTAAATAGTTAGTAGCTAAAGGTTAGACATTTATTTAAAAGTAGATGTTTAAGCTTGAAAATATGTTGTTACTCATGCATGGACTCTAGGACTTTAAAACTTAAAGAGGTTTTTGGCATTAATCAAGGGGGAGTAAAGTTAAATATCTTTGAAAGTTAAAATCTTTTCAAACTTTCAAATTAAAAGTATTTTTTCAGTTTTTATTTTTTTTGTATTTAAACAAAATTGTTTTTAAGCTAAAGTATTTTTATCAAAAGTTTTTTTAAGCTAAGTAATTAACTAAGTTTTTTAAAAGTACTTAACTAAGCTTTTTATGAAAATCCTTTTAATCTAAGTACTTAACTGAGCTTTTATCCGCATCTTTTAAGTTAAGTACTTAACTAAATACTTGACAAAGTTTTTTTTTTTAAAAGTTACGTATTTAATTTTGAACACATTTCTAAATTTCAAAACGTAAGTGTTTTTGACTTAGCTAAGTGTTTTTCAAAACCTTAGCTAAGTGTTTTTCAAAACAATAATTTTCAGAACTTAAATTTATCTAAGTTTTTTTAAAAGCTAAGTCATTTTCAAAGTTTAAATCTATCTAAGTTTTTGGAAAACCCCAAATCACTTTCAAAACTTATAAATTTGTTAAGTTCTTAAATTAAAGTCTACTTTCAAAAATACGAACTTGCCTATATATATATATCCTCAAATAAGAGCTACCTTTCAGGGAGGGCTAAGAATTTTCTATCTTTACATCCTTATCTCTATTTAGTCTTTTTTTTGATATATGGTAAAGGGGGAGAGAAAAGTGAAAGTTAAGTAATTAAAAAGTGAATAAGTGATTAAGGAGGAGCTACAACAAGTTGTTCTAAATATTGCATTCTTTTAATTACACTTGATATTGAATCTTGATATTGCATCTTTTTACTTGTACACATTTATGTTCTTATAATCAAATTATGTTTTACTTAATTTTAAATTTTGTTGCCATAATCAAAAAGAGAGAGATTGTTGGTGCAAGAAGCATCTGACGATCAAACTTGAGTTTTGATAATGGCAAAGGGTTCAAAGTTAAGGTTATTTATGGTCTAACAAGTTTGAATGAGATTGCAGGAAAAGTCCTAAGGGTTCTTAGGCAAAAGCCTAAGCTGCGGTTAGGCAGGTGGAAAATTCTAGGAGATGGTAACCCTAGGCAGAAAGTTTTGGAGAGTCGAAGGCTTCAAGCAAAAATCCTAAAGTCGGGGACTCTAGGTTGAAATCCTGGTGTCACGAACCGGGTGGAAGTCTGGACGGGTCATGGAGTGGACGTCCAGCATGAACACTGGAAGCTTCGGATGCTGAGCAAAAGTCCAGTCGGCCTGGAGGATCGATCTAGCAACATGTAAACTCTCTTGAGAGGAGTAGGTGAGGATGCGCTCCTCGGAGAGGGAATAGTAAGCGCCAGTTCGACCTAGGATTTTTTGAGAAAATCCGAAGTCAGAATTGGACAGTCCGATGACCGTCAAGTACTTATATTTATCTTATGTTATTGTGCTAACTTGATTTTGCAGGGTATACTTTATTTGTGGACTAATATGCTTTGCAGGAATAAAGTTGCCCAAAGGAAGCCTCGGATAAACAGCAATCGAGGTATCCTCCATGGAGCTTGGAGGCACCTCGGGTGTCTTGGATGAAAGCTTCGTAGCAAGGAGCGAAGCCGCCTTCCAAGGAGATGGGAGGCACCTCGAATGCTGGATAGAGGGCACCCTCTATAGAGTTTGGAGGCGCATTCAGGTGGATAAGCAGTAAACTCCATGGAGCTTATCAACACGGTTGACTCGGGGCTTGGGGCGCCTCCTATGGAGGTTGGAGGCACCCTCAATAGCTTATATAAGGCTGGCCCAAGCAGATGGCAAATAACAATCTATAGTCGCAATACTTCTTCCGTGTGCTGCTAACAAAATGATCCGAAGAAGCCGTAGCATTGCTCCGACAACCTGAAGTCCGGATTTTCTCATTCTTAGTTGTTGGTATATTTTTTCTACACTTAAATTATATACTTATAATTAATCTTGTAAATATTCTCGAGCTTATAGTGATTGCCCACCGAAAGTGATTAACGATCGCGAGCCTTGGAGTAGGAGTCGACACAGGCTCCGAACCAAGTAACCAAAAGTGTTAGCATTGCTTCCGTGTCTTTACTTTTCTGCTACGTATTTACTTAAAGTTTTCTGAAACGAACGAATTATCCACGAGCGCTATTCACCCCCTCTAGCACTTTTCAATCCTACACTTAAAACTCCTGCCTTGTATTAGCAATGACCGCATCTGCTATACCCTCCAAGGCAAGGCTGCTCATATGCACCTATGCTAGCTCCACCTTGATAAGATAACCCGATAGCTAGATAGCAATAGGGAACACAACCCAGGATAATCCACCTATCAGGGAGTCATCAATATGATTTACAGAGGACTGATAGTGACTTCAATCGAGCTAGGAAGAAACATAGATGAGAGGAGTGTATGGTCATCACTCTGTCATCTATTGAGGTAGGACCCATATCGAAATTTGGGCTAGGAGATTTAGAAGCCGTCCTCACTCCCTCATTATGATGCCTTGGTAATTTAAGTTATGATCACTAATTTTAATGTTACTCAAGTTTTTATTAATACAAGTAGCTCGGTCAATATTTTTTTGAGCGACAATAAATCATATGGGCATAACCATGGAAGATTTTGTTGGATCGAGAAGCACTAGAGGGAGAGGGGTGAATAGCACTCGTGGCTTTCACGCGTTTTAGATTCAAAAATCGACAAGAGAAAAGTAGCAGAATGAGAAATAAAGACAAGACACAAAGACACCAAGATTTACTTGGTTCGGAGCCTTGGGCGCTTCTACCCTAAGGCCTGCGATCGTTGATCGCTTTTGATGGGCAATAACTATAATATCACAAATTCAGTACAATAAGTGTTTACAATTAAATGCAGAGGAAACTTATACTGACAATAATAAAATGCAAAATTGCAGCTCCAGGTTGTCGGGGACTTGTCATAGCTAAATTGGAACGTCTCTTTCACAACATGTTGCAAAAGGATTGCTTGTTGATTGATTTCCCAAGCTGCTAGTCGAGATCTTCTTAAATAGGCTATTGGAGGCGCCTCAAAGCCCCTTGAGGGCGCCTCCACAGTGTTGAGTCAGCCGCGTGGATGAGTTGAGAAGCAGTCTTCGTCTATCTTCTTGAAGGCGCCTCCAACCTGCCGTCTGAGGCGCCTCAAGCTTCCATGAGGGCGCCTCCAATGTTGCTTCTAGCGCAGGTTCTACCTTGCACCCGAGGCGCCTCAAGCTCCATGGGGGTGCCTCGGGTACTGTTCATCCGAGGCTAATCTTACTCCTTTATACCTACAAAACATGTTAGTCCACAGACCAACCACATATCTTGCAAACCAAAATTAGCACTCACAATAAACATAATAGTGTGAAAGTTTGACAGTCATGGACTGTCCAGTTCTGACTTCGGATTTTCGACCGGAAACCCTAGGTCGAACCGACACCTACTATTCCCTCTTTAGGGGAACACACCCTCATCTACTCCACTCAGGAGAGCATACCTGATACCAGTCCGGTCCTCCAGACCGACTGGACTTTTCACCTAGGGTTACCACCCCCTAGGACATAGGGTTACCACCCCCCTAGGGGTTTTCACCACCTAGGGTTATCTCCCCCTAGGACCTAAGGTTACCCCCCTTAGGATTTCCTCCACCTAGGGTTACTACCCCCTAGGACCTAAGGTTACCACCCCTTAGGATTTCCCTTCACCTAAGGTTACCACCCCTAGGGCCTAGGGTTACCACCCCCTACAGTTTTCCACCTGCCTAACCGCAGTTAGGACTTTCCTGAAAAATCTCATTCACACATGTTAGATAACACATAATCTTAACTTTGAATCCTTTGCCATTATCAAGACTTGGGTTCGATCATCGGATGCTTCCCGCACTAACAATCTCCCCCTTTTTGATTATGACAACTAAAATTCAAAGTTAAGTAAAAAGACACAATAAAGAAGTGTTGTATAGATAATAGTGCAAGTATAACTAAAAAAATAGCGCATGCATAAATTTAACACAAAGCTCCCCCTTAATAGTTGCTTACAAAAACTCCCCCTTAATAAAAGCTTAATTTGAACTTTGAATTACTCTCCCCCTTTGCCATATATCAAAATAAGCAAGACAGTAAAGAAAGATTAGGAAAGTGATCAATGGCCTTAGCTAAGAATAACTTCTTTTTGAGAGATCTTTTTAGAACATTTAAAATAAAGAATTAGAAATACTTTGATAACCATTTAGCTTTTTAGAATAAATTTTCTTGTAATACTTTTAGCTATGTGAACTCAAGAATTTTGAAAAACCTTGAAAAGTACTTAGATAAATTCGAAAGGTTTTTTGAAAAATACTTAGTTAATTTTGAAAATTTTTAAAAAACTTTTGAAAAGTACTTAGTCAAATTAAAAAAAAACTTTTTTGAAAAGTGCTTAGTCAATTTTGAAAAACTTTTTGAAAAGTCAATTTTGAAAACTTTTTGAAAAGTACTTAGTCAAATTTTGAAAAAACTTTTTGAAAAATACTTAGTCAATTTTGAAAAGTTTTTTGAAAAGTACTTTTTAAATCCTCAGTTTTTAAAGAAGGGAATAGGAACTACTACACTTAGCTTTAAATAGGAAATTTGTAGAAAAAAATTAATTTTAGAAATAAATTTAGCTAAGGGAAAGTTTCGATTTGAAAAGTAACTTAACTAAAAGACTTGTAAAAATAGAGGATAAAACTTTAAAGTATAAAAGTATACTTAGTTAAATTTTAAAACCACTTGATTTAAATAATTATAGCTAAGGCCACCCTCACAAAAAGCTCTATAGTCCAAGCATGAGTAAAAAATAACACTTAATACTTAATTTTCTTGGCCACATGTCTAACCATTAACTGCTAGCTGTTTACCTAGAGGGCAACAACTATCACTTGGTTAGTCAAGTTAAGTTAGTGATCCAGTTATATTTGACTAAGTCTGGATAACTTAACTTGATTAATGTAAATTAGGTATTTATAGCCCGGACTTATGTCGATGAACAGACATAAGCATACTGAAGTCCAAGCAATACCCTATGCATCTCACACCGTTCTAAATACTTTCAAACACAACCAAGTTAATCCTAGCGTACTTGTGAGATACTCTGGCTGAAACTAGGGGTACATGATCTCTAGGGGGTAAGATCTTAGGCTAAACCAGATTTAAAAAAAACTAACAAAAGTTGGAATTTTGAAAAATAATTTTCTTAGGATTTTAAAACCAACAAAACACGTTAATCAAAGAACGGAAAGATAAGTGCTAATCTACTAAGCATGATAACAAGCTAAAAGATAGTAAGATAAGTGCTAATCTACTAAGCATGATAACAAGCCAAAAGATAGTTATCCATACACGAAGTAAGTATAGGTGTAATAGATACAATGTGAGTCAGAAAATAGGATCAAATCAGAGGGTTGTCAGCTGGAGGAGGTGATGGAGGTTGTTCCGGTATATGCAATGCTCGATGAATCTCCTCTTGGAGAGTAGTGAAGTCGGTTAGTAGTGTACAAAATCCGTCCAGTACCAGCTATCGTGTCAGCGCGGAGGATTGCTCGAGTCGAGCGAGTCTATCCTCAACGGATAAGGAAGTGGAAGGTCGAGCTGACGTTGATGGCTGTGAAGGATCGAGAGGCTCTCCAAATATTTGATCATGAGTAAACTCAAATAACTCCTCTCGTCCCTCAGGTAGCTGAAAGAACTCATCTGTGGCTAGGCCACCTCCCTCGGCTGGAGCAACTGCTCATCCTCAACTGGATTAGCTGGCGGAGGCCCACCTCTCCATGCTAGGACCCCCTGAGCAGTGATATCTATATGTGCTAATCTAAGATGACGCTGGTCAAACTCATCATAAGGTGTAAGGGGAATAATCGTCCCCCGAGTCACATCTACGCCCTCTATCATCGAGAAGATGTAAGTCAACACATGACAATAGGGCATGTGGACTACTCGAGATGTAACTGTTGGATCCCCGAGGTGTTTTGATGTGATCAAACAAGTTAAGTTAGGTCCTGCGTTGTTTAACCCTTGTGTCTAAGTGTGCAGGAACTTAGGAACACAGGAAGTCAAGCGGAAGACGCGGCTAGCGAGAAGGACGGCACGGGAGAGAGCCGACAGGCTCGGTGCGTCCGAGGGACGAGGTGTCCGCGGAAGAGTACACCGGTGGACGAGAAGAACGCGGCGTCGGCGAGGCAGGAAGGAAGGCTGCTCGAGGAGAAGGCCGGAACATGGGTTCGGGTGAGCCCTATTCCGGATGGCCAAGATCACCCAAGCTAGTGGAGCCGGAACAGAAGACCCGAACCGAGACGAGCTGAACCGAAGCGGAGCGATCGGACGGAAAAAGTCAACCAGAGTTGACTTTTGGGGTCCGAGGCGCCCGGAACCATCCGGGGCGCCCGGACCCCTCCGGGGCACCCGGAACCCTCCGGGGCGCCCGGAACGAGGTTTTTGACCAGATCGAATCAAACTCGATCTGAACATTCGGGGATAAAGTTTTATCCCCCCAGGGCGCCCGGAACCCCTTCGGGGCGCCCCGACCAGTGCTATAAATATCAATTAATCAGAACGACGAACTTGTAATCAACTCGTGTGCTTTACTTTTCTTCTTGTACGTTCAACGCTGTAAGAGGCTACTCCGCCCAGAGGAGAATCAGATAGTGCACTTACATTCCTTGGATTAGCAATCCCCTGATTGCAAACCAAGTAAAACTCTGGTGTCTGCTTTTTTTTACTTAGTCTCTTTTATTTATTTATTACAAGTGTTCATTATACAGTTGAAATCCGAGAAAGGTTCTAGTTTTAATTTGTAGGGCAATTCACCCCTCCCTCTTGCCGGCCTCCAAAGGGACCTACAAGTGGTATCGAGCAAGGACGCTTCAGGAGGACTAACCGCCGATCGAAGCAACAAAGATGGCTGGACCAAGCATCGTTCCACCAAAATTCGAGGGGAACTTCACAGACTGGAAGCGTCGTATGGAGGTATTTCTAAAAACCGAGATTGAAATTTATTTTATTATGAAATACGGTTTTGTAGCTCCAACAAATCAGAACGGTGAAGAAAAAGAAGAAAGCAATTGGACAAAAAAAGAGCAGAATGAGTTCGTAGCAAACAGCCGTGCGGAACATCACCTGCTAAGCGTATTACCGCCTCAGGAAGTAAACCGCATCGGAAGCTACTCATCAGCTAAAGATCTTTGGAAGAAGTTTCTAGAACTCCACGAAGGCACATCCGAAGCGAAGCTCGCTAGAAGGGACATCCTCCGAAACAAACTAATGAACATCCGCTTGGAGAAAGGTGAGAAAGTAGCCGGTCTACATGCAAAGGTAAAAGAACTAGTTACTGGTCTCGAGAACCTCGGTGAAAAGGTAACAAATCGGGACGCCTTACGCTACGCACTCAACGCCTTTCCCAGAACTCCAGAGTGGACGTCAATAATCGACGCCTACTACATCTCAAAGGACCTGGAGGTAAGTACATTAGAGGAATGCTTTTCTACTCTTGAATTACACGAAACTAGATGTGCAGGAACGACAAAGGATACAACCCAGACTATAGCGCTGAACACAACTCAGAAGGATGAACTCGAGTCAGACTCCGAAGACGATCAAGAAGCGCACATGGTAAGAAATTTTAAAAAATTCTTTAGGTCTAATAAATTTAAAATGCAGAATAAAAAGAATCAAAAAGGAGGAAGAAAGGTGCGATGCTACCAGTGTCGGAAGGAGGGACAAGAGAAGACTACCCGAACTCAAAAAGGAAAAGAAGTCTCCCAAGAAACACAACCTAAAAGCAACTTGGGATGACACTTCTTCATCCGAATCAGAAGCTCAAGAATACGCGGGATAGCACTGATGGCAAGCTACGATGGACAAAGTATATCAGAATCGAGCAACGATGAAGAGGGAGCGACCTCGGATGAAGGCAGCGAGGAGATTCAGGCTTTAAGTCCGACATGGTAAGTGAGGTATGCCTCTTACCCCGATCAACTTTACTCCGGCATTAAGGCAATGACTAAATCCATGTATAAATTAGAAAAAGAAAATGCCAAATTAAAAAATGAAATTATGGAAACAAAAGGAATTTTAGCAAAATCATGTCTAATAGAGGATTTTGATAAATTGAAAATTCACAATGAAAAACTAAAAGAAGAAATAGAAAGATTGAAAAAATATAAAAGTTCAAATATTTCTACTTTTAGAAATTATAGAGGTTTAAATTGGTATTATAGATTTCATCAAAGTCAAATTAGAAATATATCAAAAATCTATGTACCTAGGAAATACTTGGTTAACCCTGTAGGTAGGAACCTCTACTGGGTTCCAAAAACCTGTTTAATTTAACTTAGCATTTTCAGCAAGGAAATTAAACGACTAATTTCATTATGAGGCTTTGTCTAAGGAAGTGGTTGTTGCTCCAATAACCAAGAAGGCCTAGTGCCTTACCACGACCTGGAAGCCAAGTATCGAAATGAAAAGTTTAATTGACTAACTGAAAAAGTATTAATTTAATTTACCTAATGCTTTAAAAGAGTTATTCAATTTATATAATTTATAATAATTTTTTTTTTGAAATTAAATTTTTTTTAATTGACTTAGAAAATTTCTGAAAATTATTGACTTAGAAATTTTCTGAAAATTGACTTAGAAATTCTTTTTGGAAATTGACTTAAATCTTTCTAAATTAACTTAGATATTTTTTTAACTTAGGAATTTTTCTATGAATACTGTCTTAGACATTTTCCTTTGAAAATTGCCTTAGAAATCTTTTATAAAAATTCACGTTAAAATTTTCTGAATATTGACTTAGAATTTTTTTTACTAAATATTCTCTTTTGAAACATTGCCTTAGAAATTAATATTAATTGCCTTAGAAAGTTTTATGAAAATTCACTTAAATTTTTTTACCTTAGACTTGTTTAAAGAACCCCTATTTTTAATGTGATCAAAGGGGGAGAAGAATGTTAAGTCTAGGGGGAGGTATATAAACCTTTTTATGAAATATCTTTGGACTTAATTACAAATAAATTGTTTTTATTGCATCTGTTTTTCCCTAGCTTAACTTGGGTTGCTCACATTAAAAAGGGGGAGATTGTTGGATCCCCGAGGTGTTTTGATGTGATCAAACAAGTTAAGTTAGGTCCTGCGTTGTTTAACCCTTGTGTCTAAGTGTGCAGGAACTTAGGAACACAAGAAGTCGAGCGGAAGACGCAGCTAGGTTAGGAACACAGGACCGAGGGATGAAGACTGCGGAAGAGTACACTGGTGGACGAGAAGGAAGCACGCGGCGTTCGAGGGACGAGAAGCCGGAAGGAAGGCTGCTCGAGAAGACCGGAACATGGGTTCGGGTGAGCCCTATTCCGGATGGCCGAGATCACCCAAGCGAGCGGAAGACCCGGACCAAGGCGATGGAGCCGGAACAGAAGACCCGGACTGGAAAAAGTCAACGAGTTGACTTTTTCAACCGGGCGCCCGAATGAGTTTTTGACCAGATCGAGTCAAACTCGATCTGAACGTTGGGGATAAAGTTTTATCCCCAGGTGCCGGAACCCTTCCAGGCGCCCCGACCAAGGCTATAAATATAGCCTTGGTCCAGAAGCAAATCAATTAATCAGAACGACGAACTTGTAATCAACTTCTGTGTGCTTTAATTTTCTTCTTGTACGTTCAACGCTGTAAGAGGCTACTCCGCCCAGAGGAGAATCAGATAGTGCGCTTACATTCCTTGGATTAGTAATCCCCTGATTGCAAACCAAGTAAAACTCTGGTGTCTGTTTTTCTTTACTTAGTCTCTTTTATTTATTTATTACAAGTGTTCATTATATAGTTGAAATCCGAGAAAGGTTCGTGTTTTAATTTGTAGGGCAATTCACCCCTCCCCTCTTGCCGGCCTCCAAAGGGACCTACAGTAACGAGACTGGCTGCATGAATAATGTTATAAAACATATGCAATGCAATGTCTATATCTGGATGATGACATAATGCATATAAAAAGAAAGAGTGAGATGGACGCATCTTCGGGACGTCCCGAGATGTGATGGGTAGAATGCATCACTACAACAAAAACCCTCATAGACATCGGTTTTCCACCGGTGTCTATTTCATTTTCGACCGATGTATATGAAGCCGATGTTAAAAGTCTGTCATTTTAGACATCGGGTTAAAACCGGTGTAGTATCACTTAACGACACCGATTTTACAGCGGTGGAAAACCGATGTAATATTAGTTAATAACACCGGTTTTACAGTGGTGGAAAACCGATATAATATGTATATTTTTTCACAAATTTGATTTCCGAAACCATGAAAAACCGACAATAATAAAAAAAATACACAAAATATTCACAAATTATACAAATATTCTTCATTCAATAATATCCATAAAATACACAAGTATTAACAAATTATATAAATAATCTTCTTAGAACAATATCCATAAAATACTCAAACATTCTTTTTACATCAAAAGCTAGCTAATAGATATACTATCCCTAACCATTAATGGGTACCCCACGGAGCAGTAGGCCTCACTTCTTGTCCAGATCCAACATTCAATCCTTTCCCTAGGTCCCATAGCATAGTTCAGTGGTCGGCTCTGAAGTCCTCAGTGGTAGAAGTCCGACCCCATTCTCCTTTTCTCGTTCGCTCCTCCCTTTTCCTAGTCATCCCTCTTCCCTGTCATCTGTGCAATTAGTTTGTAAATTCAAATAACCAGAACACAAGAAAAATATACATATTCAATGACATTCAATAAAATATATAATATAGTTAAACAAAGTGAAGACCTTGACAAAATTAAGAATCCAATGGTTTAGTCATGCATATTGCATAGAGTTCAATTGAGGAGTAAGAACTAAGAACCATATAGCTGACCAAATAGTTAGCAAAAATATGGGTTCATTGATGTTGATAATATATTTCTCTGTCCTATTTACTAATAACCACATGATATGGGTTCATTAAAAAATTTTGTCATATTTTGTCAAAATTAGAATCAACTAGCTATAGACTGAAACTGAGTCTAAGCAGAATCAGAATCATAAACTTGCTGAACAATCTTGGGCATCCTACAATAGATTATCCAAAAGTTGCAGAACAAAGTTGTAAAAAGTAGTAAAAGATTTGCAACTCTTATTCGATGCATAACAACAATTTTGATTTTGACACACGAGGCATTAACACCTGTTTTAACTTGACGCTATCTACTTGATAAAGTCAAGCAAAGACATTTACCTTCGCTTCGATCCTTGAATCCTCGAATAATACATGCAAGACTCCAAGGCCTTCCACCAGAGCATGCTTTTGCTCCACCTTTTAATATGCCATTGTGTTGCTTCACTCTGAGAATATGTCATCTTTTGTCAAACAATGGGAAGGGTTTCACTTACATATGCACGAATCTATATATTCATCAACAACATCTTCCTGCCAGACGAATCTAATGAAGGTAAAGGCACACAAATAATACAAAAAAAAAATTCTTCTGAGTGTGTGTTGATAAAATATGGCTACGCACCTTAAAAGTCCTCATATTTAACAGAGAAACTTTTCCACTTGATGCAGACGTTGCATAAGAGTCATTCTTAGATAAAGCAATACAAGCAGTTGCTTCTTCTGGATTGTTATCACTCCTTTCATTGGTCATAAGAATACCATTTGGTGGCTGACGGAGCTGAGGAGCAACAGATGCAGTTGACTGAACAAGCAAAGCAAACAATCAGCACTAGGCTTATAGCAAATAGATAATTTCTTACAACTGTTTCTTTCTGACCTTGCTCGATGGATTTTGTTCATCGCACGACCACTGCCAGAGTTTATGCACTGCATTGGAACCAAGTGCTAGTAAACTGCATCCAGAAGAAAAACTGCATTGGAACCAAGTGCTTTGATTTTACCATCAGTTGAAGTTGAGAAGAAAAACTTCACAGATAGAAATAATGAAACACTAGAAATATATAATTCTGTTTCTGTCCAGTATACTGTTTCTGTCCAGTTGAAGCATCCCACAACTATTCATCATGCAACGGAACCTGTTAAGAACATACAATTCTTCTTGTACAATCTTCTGACTGATCAACCACATGGTTTTACTCACTTTAATTGCCTTGTCATTGCCGCAAGTGATGATCGAGAGAGTCTTCTTGGGATAGGAAAAGGCAATGTCATTAACACTGCCTATATGAGCATCAATCTGCAGAACAAGATGCTATCATCATCATCATATATATGGTTGCCAAACACCATAACTATTAACTGACCTCCAAATGTTGTCGTAATTCTTCATTTAAATTAAAAGCATAGATCTGCACTAGATTCTTTGAAAATGCAACACCTATTAGTATCACAGAAGAATAACAAGAATTTTAGTTTGATGAACTTGATCAAAATAATCCAACTTTGTTTTTTTGCTTCGGCATACCAAGAATAGAACCTTCAGGACTCCATAAGCATCTGTTGACAGATTAGAACAAAAAATGATAAAATCTAAATTAATAAAACACATAAATAAAGTCCAATTCGATCGAAAGCTTACCACATATACACAACTATGCAAGTGTCTGTGATTGGCTTCAATTCACAAAAGGGAATTATGTCATTGCAGTTAACATAGACTGTGCGCTCCATGCCAAACACAAAAGGGAATTATGATATCAAGTAACTGTGTCAATTAAAGAGCAAGTTGAATCTCAAGTAGATGTTGATGGTCCATTTGCTGCATGCTTACATTGAGAACTTGTTGCCTTTGCCTTGTCATCTCATTCCCACCCACGAGAAAGTAAGCAGTGTGCCTGAAAGCCAGCCTAAATAATAAAAATAATAATAGTATTCATTTCATCAACAAAGGAAGACACAGTGTGGGTTGATATGTGCCTGAAAAAATTCATCATTTTGACTTTTGAATTAGGATCGATGCTCATGGTGCTATCGAGTGCTTGTTGCATGTGGTGCAACCACCTCTCAGCAGCTTGGTGTGTAACAGGGAATGGTGCATGTCGTCCGATCAGAGCTAGATGACCTGCAATAATGATTGATTCAAACGAAACCGTGTTGCAACAATTCAGCCAAAGGTTTCCCTTCATTACAGAAGCAAACTTAGAATTGGAATCTATAGAGAGAGATGGATGTATCAATTTCTTGTATATTTTTCAGATTTTTTCTTCTGTATCAGCTGAGTCCAGATACTAAATTGTTCTTATGATTTCCTTACCAAATGAATAAAACATGCCTTTTGTTGCATCAAACTCCATAATACTGGTCTAAATATAGCAGCATATCCACAAACTAAAATTAATTATTCATAATAAATTCAAATGCACGAACTCAGGTGTTTCAGTTATGTGACTATTTTTGATATAATCACATAATCGAAACACCAGAGATATGATCGGTATAACAATATCTCAGTATGCATCAAAGTAGGACACCAACCATTCTTGTACTTCCTAACCACCATTCTCCTAAAGGCTCAATGAACAAATCCTGAACACAAGGTGATTACAAAAGAGAATAAAATATTTAAGAGGTCATATGAAATTACAATGATACGAATATTATCACAATAATCAATTTGTGTAAGATTCTGATCATATAAAACAAATATAAAATGATAAATTTGGCAGATGCTAAATGATTTTGCTACTTTAAAAGGCGAAACAAAAAGTGCAAGTTTCAGAAAGAAGCTATCAGACATCAAAATAACAAGTTCCCTTCACCTTTCCTCTGGGAATACAGATTAGGGCCTCCCATCCTCTGAACGAAGAACTCGTACTGGTTCCAAATCGCGTCCTCCTTCTTCGAATTCGAAAAGATAGATCAGAACCCCACTCTTCCTCATCAGCAAAACCCCTACCAACCATCTGTGTTAACAAAATCAGAGATGGTCATAATCAATCGAGCATCTACAACGGACGGAGAGGGCCGCGGAGGAAGAGGTAGGTAGATCGGCTCACCTGTTGTAGAAATTGGTTGAGAGATCGATGAAGGGCTGGATTCCGCCTAGGGTTTCGAAGAGGTTGGTCTCGTCGATGGCGAGGTGTCGCTCACTGCCACTTCGCTCGAGGACGAAGGTAGCGTATTATCTATAGCCTTGATAATTGTGGCGCCACCCATTTTGACTTAACCCACCTGCTAAACTATTGAAGATGAGGAAGAACTTCAGTAGCGACAATGGATAAAGAAAAAAATTTTCGGAATGTAAAGAAGGACTCCAACGATGACAGTGAATGTTGGACCGGAGATGGATGAAGGAAAAACTATCGGAATGCGAAGAAGGCCTCCTCTTCTCAACCAAATGGAGGAGTTGGAGGAGATGCGGTGTGGTTGGACGGAGAACCAAGTTCGTCGTGTCTGTTAGGATCCTTCGTACGGAGGCTAGAGAGGGGGGTGTGAATAGCCGACCCCAAATCGTCGTTTCTTTCTACAAAACGTGTTAGCGCAGCAGAAAATACAAAGAAACGAAAGAGAAGAAAACCAAACCTTAACACAAGGATGTAACGAGGTTCGGAGATTAGGGCTCCTACTCCTCGGCGTGTCCGTAAGGTGGACGAGTCCAGTCAATCCGTCGGTGGATGAGCCCCCGGAGAACCGGCTAATACAATATACTCCTTGTGGGTGGAGAAACCTCGCCACAAACATTTGCAACAGCAAACAAAGAGTACAAGAACAGTAAGAAAAGCAATACAATATGAATACAATAGCACTCTACCAATTGCTTGCTTTCTTGTCGACTGGAGGTGAAGCAGCAACTTCACAACCCAAACGCAGCAGCTGGTCGACGACTGGAAGCTCACGCGAAGCTTCGGAGGCGAGCTCAATCAAAGCTCAGTTGAAGCAGAAGCTTCAGCAGCAGAAGAACAGAAGTTCTAGCAGAAAAGAAGAAGTTACCGTGCAGCAGCAGCCCTCGACTCCTTTATACCTGCGAAGAAGACAGCGAAGAAACAAGCCGTTGCTACACCGATCAGGCATCAGCCTGATCGGTCTGGGGCTTTCCTGATCGGTCGTGGGGACCGTGTTGTTACTGATCGGTCCCCGACCGATCGGAGAACTCAGTAGCATACTGCAGTATGCTACTGTATCGATACTGACCGGTCCCGGGACCGATCAGATTGATGCCTGATCGGTCCGGAGACCGATCAGGCTTGTGCGCGCGACACCTGATCGGTCCGCAGACCGATCAGTAACGATCGACAAAGAGATTTGAACGTATGGATCGGTCTGCAGACCGATCCAGAGCTTGGTTTTTGCCCAAACCAAGTCCCAAGTCTTCCAAACCAACATCCGGTCAACCTTGACCTGTTGGTACATCATGCTTAGCATCCGGTCACTCTCTTGACCTGCTAAGACTCCTCACCAAGTGTCCGATCAATCCCTTTGACCCACTTGGACTTTTCTCTTCGTGTCAAGTATCCGGTCACTCCCTTGACCTACTTGACCTTCTCAACACTAGATGTCCGATCATCCTTGATCCATCTAGATTTTCCCTTGCCCGGCTTCACTCACCAGGACTTTCACCTAGCTTCACTCACTAGGGTTTTCACACTGCCTAACATCCCAGTTAGGACTTTCTCACTGCCTGACTTCACTCACCAGGACTTTCCAACTGCCTAGCATCCCAGTTAGGACTTTCCCACTGCCTGGCTTCACTCACCAGGACTTTCCACACTGCCTAACATCCCAGTTAGGACTTTCTCACTGCCTGGCTTCACTCACCAGGACTTTCCAACTGCCTAACATCCCAGTTAGGACTTTCCCACTGTCTGGTTTCACTCACCAGGATTTTCCACACTGCCTAGCTACCTGCTTGGACTTTTCCCCGTGCCAAGTCTCCGTACTTGGACTTTTCTAGTGCCAAGTCTCCATACTTGGACTTTTCACGAATCAGGTCAACCAGGTCAACCTTGACCTAAGGTTGCACCTACAATCTCCCAAACACCTATTCTTGTCAAACATCAAGAATACAACTCTCTTCTCGTCAAACATCGACATGCAACTCAACTAGGTCAACCTTGACCTAAGGTTGCACCGACAATCTTCCCAAGTCAAACATCAAAATACAACTCGAGTCAAGTCACCTCGAGTCGGGTCAACCAGGTCAACCTTGACCTAAGGTTGCACCAACAATCTCCCCCTTTTTGATGTTTGACAAAACCCATAATCAAGTTAGGTTAACCCGATAACCTAACTTAGGTTTTCCAACCATCTTCCAATGTCCAATGTTCTTTCCTTGAACATTCTCTGGACATTCTCCCCTTAGGTTAACCCGATAACCTAACTTGGGTTCTCCAATAATTCTCCCCCTTTTTGACACACATCAAAAAGAATTCCAATGTTCTTCCTCGAACATTCCTTGACATTCTTCCCCTAGCTTAGGTTAACCCGATAACCTAACTTGGGTTCTCCAATAATTCTCCAATGAACACTCTCCCCTTTTTGACACACATCAAAAAGAGAAAGGAGAGTATCAAGGTCAAGAGTTTCTTCCTAATGAAAGTCACATACCTTTCATTGAAACTCTTAATTTCCCCCTTGATACTAAACTCAACAATCAACTTAGTGATAATCCCATATCACTAATCCTCAAAAGTCTTAAGGAGTAAAACTCCCTAAAAGTCAACTCCCCTTGACAATTAGGTAAAACTCCTCCTAAAGGTCAACTCCCCTTGACCATTGCACCAACAATGTCTTTGTGAGTTCCAAACCTTTAGAAATCCACGTAACCAACTTCTAGCTGAACTTTCAGACAACAGTGAAATCAGAAATTAGGCACGCTCTGATCGGTCCCCAGACCGATCGAGTCCCATGGACCGGTCCAAAGACCGATCCCTCACCGATCGCACCGTGATCTGGATCCTACGGATCGGTCTGCAGACTGATCCATGCTTCCCTGGATCGGTCCGCAGACCGATCAAGGCTCTAAACATAGATTTCTGATTTTCCTCTTCCGAAATTCAGAAACCCTTTAAAAATTCCAGAAAATTTCAAAAATTATAAAATTTTGAGGATACATTCCTCATAACATATACTATCATGGAAAAATAATTTTCTATGAAAATAACTTCTATTTTTCAATCTTGATACAAAGTTCAAAAACTTTGAAATAGTTCAAGTTTAACTCAACTTTGTATCACAATGTTCAATGATGAATGCAATCACTAAGATGACTTCATCAAGGTTTTCCAAATCAATTTCAAAATGATTTTAATCCTTTTAATTTATGACCATAATCTTAGGGCTAAATGTACATGACTTGTACACAAGCTTTCCCTATGATCCTCCATTTCTTGAATTAGGCTCATCTAGGTACAAGAACTATGCACCTTGATCCTAATTCATGATCCTAATATCTCACACACATCTAAAGTGTATCAAACACATCCATGGCAATTTTGATGTGAGATATGGGTTTAGGTATCTTAGACTAAGGTCTCATGCATTTTCAAAACACAAATTTGATCTCAATATCAAGATGTGTTTTTCATCCTTAAATCAATTCAATTGATTATTAATGCAAGAGATGATGACATGGCATAAAATGGTATCATAAATGAAAACATGTGCCAATGTCATGATGTCATGGCATAAAGTTTGAAACTTAAATAAACATGACATAAAAACTAGCCTAAGCATTATCATGACATTTCAAATGATAATGAAACTAAACATGATGTCATGACATGTGGGGGCAAACAATCATGGCAAGATTTAGCATAAATAAATATACCTAGATTACCTATCTAAGTATCCTTAACCACTTGGCTAACTTCAAATTTAATCCTAGATTGCCCCAAAATGCCAAAATCCTAATTTTGACACTTCTTGAACTCTAGATTAATTCATGCCACTTAAAGATCAAATTTATCCTCAAAACTTGGCATGTTTCATTTTTCCTCGAGAGTTCTCTAGATTTTCCCAAATTGTGCCAATTGATATTAAAAATGAAATTTCCAATCTTTAGGCACATTTAACTCTTCAAAGGAGTAAATGATAATTCCATTTCATTTTCAAAAGTTCTCAAAACCTTGAAAATGCTCCTTGAGTGTCAATTTCCTCAAAGTTGGGTTAACTACCCTTCTAATCGGAGTTGACACTCTCTAACCCATTTATGAGGTAGAGAAGATGCTCCTAGGAACCCAATACCTATTAGAGCTCATTGGGTTCACTAAATATTCACTAGGGATAACTTCCCTAGCAACCCTCCTAATGACCCTCTTAGGCTTTAAAGCCTTGGTCATTTGGGACTCATCAAGATCAACTCTAGGGGTGACTCCCCTTGTGACCTTGGTGATGGTCTTCCTAGCCCTAGATTTTGTTCCATAATCGAATGGAACATTATGATAAGTGGGCTTGACCACTTGGGACTTAGGTTTGTGACCCAAACCTTTCTTGTCCTTGGACATTGGTTTTTGACCCTTAAACCCTAGAGATGACTTCTCCAAGTTCTTAAGAGCCTTTTCCAAAGTATCAAGTCTTGACCTCAAGACTTGATTCTCCTTCTCTAATACCTCAAGTTTTAATTTGTCATTGTTCTTTGAGGCATTCCTAGGCATGTGTCTAGTTGATTTGGGGTTTCTACCTAGGTTTTCCTTAACCTTAGAAGTGTTAATCCTAGGGTTAGCATTCCTAGTAGTATCCCTATCTAGGTTGACATGTTTAGCACCTAAGCACATGTATTGATTTCTAGTGTTAACATGCTTATCATTATTGACTAATGCAATAAAATTACTAGCATGTATCCTACTAGAATTGCACGAATGAGCCTTAAAAGATACCTTAGGGTTTGCCTTAGCTCCCCCTATCGATGTGCATCCCTTGTCCTTGTGAGGTTTCCTCCCCTTCGGACATTGGCTCCTATAGTGTCCCCGTTGCTTGCATTGAAAGCACACCACGTGCTTCTTGCCTTTGCGTGTTGGGACTCCGGCTTCCTTGACCTTTGGTGCCGGTGGAGTCTTCCTAACCTTCTTTGGACATTTTCTCTTGTAATGTCCATGTTTCCTACACTCAAAACACATTATGTGTAATTTGCTTGAAATCACAGTGTTTGAGTTACCTAGGGTTGTGGATGGAGATGAGCTTTCTTCTTCAACCCTTCCGGAGGTGGGAACTTCTTCTTCTTGCTCCGAACTTGAACAAGAGGAACTCTCCTCCTCTTCTTCCTTGGATGTTGAGTAGCCCTCAACTCCCAATTTGCTCCCTCCATGATGTGAGCTACTTGGCTCACTAGGCTCCTCTTCATGGCTTGAAGTGGAGCTCTCCTCATGGTACTTGGCCAAGTTATCCCACAACTCCTTGGCATTGTTGTATTTACCTATCTTACACAAAACATTAGTAGGTAATGAAAATTCAATTGTTTTAGTTACCTCATTGTTGATCGTGGATTGGTGGACTTGTTCCTTCGTCCACTTGTTCTTCTCTAGAGGCTCTCCTTCTTTATCCATTGGAGGAGTAAACCCTTCTTGTACACAAAACCAGTTCCACATATTAGTCCTAAGAAAATACATCATCCTTACCTTCCAATATGCGAAGTTGTCGTTGTAGAAGGGTGGAATGGTGATGTCTTCTCCGAATTGATCCATCTCTAGCATGTGCTCCCACGGGTGTGAATCCGTCGAAGAGCGGCCTCGCTCTGATACCACTTGTTAGGATCCTTCGTACGGAGGCTAGAGAGGGGGGTGTGAATAGCCGACCCCAAATCGTCGCTTTCTACGCAGCGGAAAATACAAAGAAACGAAAGAGAAGAAAACCAAACCTTAACACAAGGATGTAATGAGGTTCGGAGATTAGGGCTCCTACTCCTCGGCGTGTCCGTAAGGTGGACGAGTCCAGTCAATCCGTCGGTGGATGAGCCCCCGGAGAACCGGCTAATACAATATACTCCTTGTGGGTGGAGAAACCTCGCCACAAACGTTTGCAACAGCAAACAAAGAGTACAAGAACAGTAAGAAAAGCAATACAATATGAATACAATAGCACTCTACCAATTGCTTGCTTTCTTGTCGACTGGAGGTGAAGCAGCAACTTCACAACCCAAACGCAGCAGCTGGTCGACGACTGGAAGCTCACGCGAAGCTTCGGAGGCGAGCTCAATCAAAGCTCAGTTGAAGCAGAAGCTTCAGCAGTAGTAGAAAAGAAGAAGAAGCAGGAGTGCAGCAGCAGCCCTCGACCCCTTTATACCTGCGAAGAAGACAGCGAAGAAACTAGCCGTTGCTACGCAACGGCTAGGACGTGGACCGATCAGAAGGCTTCACAGAGAGTTGCCCAACTCTCTGTGTGGAATCTGATCGGTCCCCGGACCGATCCCACCTGTGCCTGATCGGTCCCGGGGACCGATCAGGCTCCATGCTGATCGGTCCCCAGACCGATCAGTAAGCCCACAGCCTTCTGTTTGTTATCTGATTGGTCACCAGACCGATCAGATACACAAACGTATCGCTGGATCGGTCTGCAGACCGATCCAGAGCTTGGTTTTTGCCCAAACCAAGTCCCAAGTCTCCCAAACCAACATCCGGTCAACCTTGACCTGTTGGTACATCATGCTTAGCATCCGGTCACTCCCTTGACCTGCTAAGACTCCTCACCAAGTGTCCGGTCTGTTGGTGCAACATCCCTCAGGTCAAGGTTGACCTGGTTGACCAAGCTTTGGTCTTGGTTTGGGTTTCGATGTTTGACAATGCAAGGTTGATTGAAGAAGAGTCAAGTAGGTCAAGGATGACCGGATACTTGACTGGGAAGTCCTAGTGAGTGAAGCTAGGCAGGAGGAAAATCCTGGTGAGTGAAGCCAGGTGAAAGACCTAGTGAGTGAAGCTAGGCAATTAGGAAGTCCTAGTGAGTGAAGCTAGGCAGGAGGAAAATCCTGGTGAGTGAAGCCAGGTGAAAAACCTAGTGAGTGAAGCTGGGCAATTGGAAAAGTCCTGGTGAGTGAAGCCAGGCAAGAGAAATCCAGATGGGTCAAGGTTGACCAGACATCTGGTGAGAGTCCAAGTAGGTCAAAGGGATTGACCGGATACTTGGCACGAGGAAGAAAAGTCCAAGTAGGTCTTAGGGAGTGACCGGATACTTGGCAAGAAGAGAAAAGTCTAAGTGGGTCAAAGGGATTGACCAGACACTTGGTGAGAGAGTCCTAGCTGGTCAAGGGTGACCGGATGCTAGGTCTTATGTACCAAAAAACAAGGTTTGGATTGATCCGTGGATTGATCCAGCAGGTTTGGATTGATCCGTGGATTGATCCAGCAGGTTTGGATTGATCCGTGAATCGATCCAGCAGATCTGGATCGATCAGTGGATCGATCCAGCAGATCTGGATCGATCAGTGGATTGATCCAGAAGATCTGGATCGATCAGTGGATCGATCCAGAAGATCTGGATCGATCCGCCGATCGATCCGGTGAGTCCCCGCGAACAGAACCCCTCTGGATCGATCCGTGGATCGATCAGTGGATCGATTGGGACGCTGCTGCTTCGCGCGATAAGCGCTGGATCGATCCGTGGATCGATCCAGGCATTTTTCCAGAGCACAGAGGCACTCTGGATCGATCCGTGGATCGATCCAAAGCCTCCCCGATCGATTGGGAGCAATCCAATCAATTGGGATTCGACCGTTGGCGTCGTTTATAGCTGTTGGCGTGCGATTTCTTCAGGAGAACTTCACCGATTCATTCGAGATCTTCACCAGCTCCTCCACAACTCTTCTCAAGCTCGAGATCGCCAGTTCTTGAAGGTTCTTGGAGGCTCTTCCAAGTCAAGAGGCGGATCAAAGCAAGAAGAAGAAACTAGGGTTAGGGTTTGTGCACTCATTGTAAGCTTATAAGCTTGTATTTCTTTACTACCCTTTCTTCTTCTTGTATTGAGTCTTGTAGGGCTTCTCCGCCCTTGGTAGTTACCATAAAGGAGAGTTTTATTAGTGGAGGGTGTGTGTGTAGGTGTGGATCCTTGGACTAGTCACCTCTTGTGAGGTGGATACCAAGTAAACCAACCTTGTTAGCGTTGTGTGATTTGTTTCTGTATTTTCCGCTGCGTATCTTTGAAGAAACAAGCAGCGAAGAGCTATTCACCCCCCCTCTAGCTACTTTTCGGTCCTAACAAGTGGTATCAGAGCGAGGCCGCTCTTCACCGGAATCATCGCCGGAAGGGTCAAGCATAACAAGAAGACCTAGAGGGTGAAGAAGTTGAAGCAAATTCATCAAAAGTCAAAGATTTCAAGAAGCTCAACTTCAAGATGCAATTCCAAGATGGACTTGGATTTGACACAAGGGTGGCTCCACCGTACACATCCACAAGCTTCGATTCTTGGAAATCAAGAATCGAAAACTTTCTTATGATGGAGATAGAGCAATGGTTTGCTCTAATGGAAGGATTTGAAGCTCCAACAAACTCCAAGGGCAAGCTTCTCAAGAAAAGCAAATGGAGCTCGGAACAAGTCCAAAGGTGCGAGGCCAATGACAAAGTGACCAAGCTTTTGGTAAATTTATTGCCAAGCACCATCCTTTGCAAAATTGGAGAATTTGAAGATGCAAAGGATTTATGGAGCAAATTGGCCAAGCTTCATGAAGAGATCTCCTCCACTGTACCTAACCAAGAAGAATCCAAAGAGGGTGACTCATTGGAGCAAGATCAAGAGGAGGACTCCGAAGTTGAGAGATGCTCAACTTCCGAAGAAGAGGAAATCCAAGAAGCTTCATTCTCAAGGGAGTGTAATCAAAAGAGCAAGGAAGGAGCATATTCCTTGTTTCATGTACAAGAGGATGAAGAAGAAGGTGAAGCCTCCACCTCTAGAATTGAGGGGGGGCAACTCTTGGTGACACCGGATCAAGAAGAAGGAGAAGCCTCCACATCCGGGTCAAGTGAAGAAGAAGAAGATGGTGCCACCTCCAAAATTCAAGAAATACCAAATGGAGGAACAAGTGCCAACTCTACACAAGAAGGTATAAATGTTTCAATTAAAAATAAAAATCATATAATATGTTTTGAGTGTAGGGAAAGTGGGCACTACAAGAGCAAGTGTCCCAACTTGGCCAAGAAGAAGGGTCAAGTGACACAAAAGGGCAAGGAGAAGCCCAAGGAGACCACCCCCGGGACAAAGAAGAGCAAGGAGCACATTGTGTGCTTCTTGTGTCAACAAAAAGGGCATTACCGAAGTCAATGCCCCAAGGGGAAGAAGATGGTCAAGTCTCAAGGAGGCACTAGTCAAGGGGGAGCCTCCAAGGTAAAAAGAAAGGTAACTTTCATTGAGCCTACTCCTTTAAATTATGGTAAAAAGCATGATAGTTCTAATTTATATCATTTTAATGCTATTTACCATGAAAATAGGAAGCATGATAGCATTAAGGAAAAACATATAGCTTTTCATGCTAAAACTACTACACCTAAGGCTAGGAAAGTAGGTAAAAGTCTAGGCAAGAACTCTAAGGATTTTAGCTACAAGCCTAGAAACAAAAATGCTCATGGATGTAATAAAAATTCAAAATCTAAGGATTTAATGATAGAAAATCAAGTCTTGAGGTCAAGGCTTGATAAAATGGAAAAGACCCTAAAAAGGATGGAAAATATCCTATTAGGGCAAAATGAGCATAACCTAGGTTTAGGGGTACAAAAGACATCTAATGACCATAGAGGTTTGGGATACAAACCCAAAGCTAAAAAGGATGTGCCTAGTTATCATAGGGTTCCATATAGTTATGGAACAAACCCTAAGTCTAGAGGTCAAGTCAAGGATACAAGGGAAGATATCCCTAGAAGTATCTTTGCAACCAAAGTGACTAAGACTTCTAAGAAGTCTAAGAAAGTCACTAACAAGGTCACAAGGGAAGAAATCCCTAGAATTGACCTAGAAAAGGTGACCAAGGCTTCTAAGAAGCCAAACAAGGTCACTAGGAAGGTATCTAGGGAAGTTATCCCTAGTGAATACCTAGAGCATCCAAGGAGCACCAATAGGTGTTGGGTTCCTAGGAGCATTTTCTCTACCCCATAAATGGGTTAGAGAGTGTCAACTCTAAGTGAAAGGGTAGTTAACCCAATCATGAAGAAATTGACACTCAAGGAGCATTTTCAAAGTTTTTTGTTAACCTTTGAAAATGAAATTGAATTATTATTTACTCCTTGAAAGAGTAAAATGTGCCTAATGGTGAAAAATTGATTTTATCTTAAAATGACATAAATTGGGAAAATCTAGAGAAATACCAAGTTGGGATTTTCGTATTCTCTTAGAAATTTAAGGCAATCCGGGCCTTGATTTATGTGATTATTCTTGAAGAAAAATGGAATATGCCAACATTTGAGGATATGCTTAATTTTTAAGTGGCATAAACAAATCAAGAGAAACAGAAATATCAATTTAGGTTTTGGCATTTCTTTGAAGCATTTAGGGCAATCTAGGTTTAACGTTTTAAGTTAAAACAAGTGGGATTAGCTAAGTGGGTAAGGATACTTAGAAAGGTAATTTAGGTATATTTTATTTATGCTGAATCTTGCCATGATTGTTTGCCCATTATATGTCATGACATCATGTTTATTTTTACACTCATACCTTATTATGAAAATACAAAAATACCATGTCATGTCATACATACATCATGTAACTATAGGAATCTTTATTTTGAAAGTTAATTCATTTTGATGTATGCCATAGCATAATCATGCATTAAGTTTAATTCCTTGTAATTAAGGACAAATGGCATTTAACAACACTTATTAACAAGTGACATCCTGGGTGGATGTCTAATATCTCTAAAATGCCTAGATAGTTATGCATGATCCCTAGAATAGGGCAAAACCAAATTTTACATCTCACAGAGACCTATAAGATGACTTGTATGTGTTTTGTCCACAATAGATACAAGTGAGATGTTAGGATGATGAACAAAACTCAACATGTTGATTTAGTGCATTCTTTTGAGTTTTAGGTTCATCAAAATACATAGTTATGTGCTTTCCCATCATTGGGAAAGCTAATGTACAAGTCATGTGCATTAAGCCCAAGGAATGTGATGGGATATTGGTTTTGAAAATTATTTTAAAAGACTTTTGGAAAACCTTGGTGAAGGCTATCTTTTGATAGTAATCACCATTGAATAGTTAGACACGAACTTGAAGAAAACGCTAAAGTTTTAGCAAGTTTTCAAGCTTGTATCAATCTTTGAAGATATGATATATTTTCACAAAAACCTATTTTTCCATGATAAAGTATGCCCTAAATAATGTCTACACGAAATTTCATGATTTTTGGATTTTTGTAGAATTTTCTAGGGGTTTCTGAAGTTAGCTGATTTTGAAATTCAGCTACTATCAGAGCTCCGATCGATCCATGGATCGATTGGAGTGCCTGAATCGATCCGTGGATCGATTCAGAAGGCAAGTCTCCCGCGCTGGATCGATCAGCCGATCGATCCAGGAAGTCTGAATCGATCAGTGGATCGATTCAGAAAGGTTCAATCGATTGGAACCCAACTCCAATCGATCCAAGTTGCTGATTTTGGCTGGGAAAGCCTGATTTCAGCATCTTTAAACCTAATTTAGTCTAGATAACCTTTTCAAACCCCTAAAAATACATGTGTATACATAGAAAGGGTGTTTTCATGTGAAAACAAGGATGGATTGGTTAAGGAAGGCTAAGTTGAAGTTTAGGTTGAGGTTTGTTTCAAATTTTGAATATTTGAACCTCAAAACTTCTAAAATTGGGTTTCCTAAAGTTTTGGGGATTCCAAGTCATTGTTGGTGCAATGACAGAAGTTACCACCATGTTTTTAGGGGGAGAGACTCTTTAAAGACATGAAAATTATTTTTCATGAACCTTGGAAGATGGTCAACCTTCCGTTAAGAACATGCTCAAGGTTGAGCGTTTGAACTTTAATGGGGAGTGGATATCCTCATTGTTCAAGTGGCTTCAAGTGGATAATGCTCAAGAATGGGCATTTGCCTACATTGGGGGAGAATGTAGGGTTAAGGATAATGAAGGGTATGGGACCTTCATTATCGTGTTGATCACAACGAGTGAAGTTGTGAACAACGATGAGCAACTCTTCAGGGGGAGAGTTTTCAACAAGTGAATTTGTTGATGTGTGCCCAAAAATGGGGCATGATTTGATGTGTGCCAATAGGGGGAGAATGAAAGGGAGTAAGTTAGACTTTTATTACCTAGAGGGAGATTGCCCTCTTAGGGGGAGAATGAAGAGCTTAACTTATGTATTCATTACCTAGTGGCATGAAGAAGGTTTAGGCTATGGGATTAGCCTAACTTACATGTGGTATTGTAAGTGATAGTGTTGGTATTGTCAAACATCAAAAAGGGGGAGATTGTTGGTGCAACATCCCTCAGGTCAAGGTTGACCTGGTTGACCAAGCTTTGGTCTTGGTTTGGGTTTCGATGTTTGACAATGCAAGGTTGATTGAAGAAGAGTCAAGTAGGTCAAGGATGACCGGATACTTGACTGGGAAGTCCTAACTGGGATGTTAGGCAGGAGGAAAATCCTGGTGAGTGAAGCCAGGTGAAAGACCTAGTGAGTGAAGCTAGGCAATTAGGAAGTCCTAGTGAGTGAAGCTAGGCAGGAGGAAAATCCTGGTGAGTGAAGCCAGGTGAAAAACCTAGTGAGTGAAGCTGGGCAATTGGAAAAGTCCTGGTGAGTGAAGCCAGGCAAGAGAAATCCAGATGGGTCAAGGTTGACCAGACATCTGGTGAGAGTCCAAGTAGGTCAAAGGGATTGACCGGATACTTGGCACGAGGAAGAAAAGTCCAAGTAGGTCTTAGGGAGTGACCGGATACTTGGCAAGAAGAGAAAAGTCTAAGTGGGTCAAAGGGATTGACCAAACACTTGGTGAGAGAGTCCTAGCTGGTCAAGGGTGACCGGATGCTAGGTCTTATGTACCAACAAGTCATGGTTGACTAGATGTTGGTTTAGGGGGCTTTGGACTTGGTTTTGGGCAAAAACCAAGGTTTGGATTGATCCGTGGATTGATCCAGCAGGTTTAGATTGATCCGTGGATTGATCCAGCAGGTTTGGATTGATCCGTGGATCGATCCAGCAGATCTGGATCGATCAGTGGATCGATCCAGAAGATCTGGATCGATCAGTGGATCGATCCAGAAGATCTGGATCGATCTGCCGATCGATCCGGTGAGTCCCCACGAACAGAACCCCTCTGGATCGATCCGTGGATCGATCCAGAGGTCCCAATCGATCAGTGGATCGATTGGGACGCCGCGATAAGCGCTGGATCGATCCGTGGATCGATCCAGGCATTTTTCCAGAGCACAGAGGCACTCTAGATCGATCCGTGGATCGATCCAAAGCCTCCCCGATCGATTGGGAGCAATCCAATCGATTGGGATTCGACCGTTGGCGTCGTTTATAGCTGTTGGCGTGCGATTTCTTCAGGAGAACTTCACCGATTCATTCGAGATCTTCACCAGCTCCTCCACAACTCTTCTCAAGCTCGAGATCGCCAGTTCTTGAAGGTTCTTGGAGGCTCTTCCAAGTCAAGAGGCGGATCAAAGCAAGAAGAAGAAACTAGGGTTAGGGTTTGTGCACTCATTGTAAGCTTGTAAGCTTGTATTTCTTTACTACCCTTTCTTCTTCTTGTATTGAGTCTTGTAGGGATTCTCCGCCCTTGGTAGTTACCATAAAGGAGAGTTTTATTAGTGGAGGGTGTGTGTGTAGGTGTGGATCCTTGGACTAGTCACCTCTTGTGAGGTGGATACCAAGTAAACCAACCTTGTTAGCGTTGTGTGATTTGTTTCTGTATTTTCCGCTGCGTATCTTTGAAGAAACAAGCAACGCCGAGCAACGAGCACGCGAAGAGCTATTCACCCCCCCTCTAGCTACTTTTCGGTCCTAACACGGTCAATCCCTTTGACCCACTTGGACTTTTCTCTTCGTGTCAAGTATCCGGTCACTCCCTTGACCTACTTGACCTTCTCAACACCAGATGTCCGATCATCCTTGATCCATCTGGATTTTCCCTTGCCCGGCTTCACTCACCAGGACTTTCACCTAGCTTCACTCACTAGGGTTTTCACACTGCCTAACATCCCAGTTAGGACTTTCTCACTGCCTGACTTCACTCACCAGGACTTCCCAACTGCCTAGCATCCCAGTTAGGACTTTCCCACTGCCTGGCTTCACTCACCAGGACTTTCCACACTGCCTAACATCCCAGTTAGGACTTTCTCACTGCCTGGCTTCACTCACCAGGACTTTCCAACTGCCTAACATCCCAGTTAGGACTTTCCCACTGCCTGGCTTCACTCACCAGGACTTTTCACACTGCCTAGCTACCTGCTTGGACTTTTCCCCGTGCCAAGTCTCCGTACTTGGACTTTTCCAGTGCCAAGTCTCCATACTTAGACTTTTCGCGAATCAGGTCAACCAGGTCAACCTTGACCTAAGGTTGCACCTACAATCTCCCAAACACCTATTCTTGTCAAACATCAAGAATACAACTCTCTTCTCGTCAAACATCGACATGCAACTCAACTAGGTCAACCTTGACCTAAGGTTGCATCGACAATCTTCCCAAGTCAAACATCAAAATACAACTCGAGTCAAGTCACCTCGAGTCGGGTCAACCAGGTCAACCTTGACCTAAGGTTGCACCAACAGTGTCTTGATCCTGATCGGGAGAGGATCTAGGAAGGGGGGAAGAGGGAGATGAGGTTGAGAGAGATGGTCGGAGGTTTAGGTTTAGGCTGAGAGAGATGGTCGGATGGTCGGATGGTCGGAGGTTTAGGTTTAGGCTGAGAGAGATGTCTCGGTTTAGGTTATCGCGAGAGAGATGGTCGCGCGGAGGAAGGGGCGGGATAAAGATTTAGGTTTGGAGGGAATTCACAGTGTGCAGATTTTGGCTTGTGGGGAAAATTAAAATATTTTATTTGGGTTCATTAACATCGGATTTTAAAAACCAATGTTAAAATCGGTGTCTATTAACGAAAAAAAGGGCGCTCATAGACATCGCCTAAAAAACCGATGTCTATGAGCTAAAATCTGCGCTCATAGACACCGATTTTTAGAAAAACCGGTGTAAAATACTCAAAGACATCGGTTTTAGCCTAAAACCGTTGTTGTTCCACTGATGTCTATGAGCGATTTTGTTGTAGTGCATGCAGTCAGAACTCTATACATGATGTAGTCCTGTACCCTAAGAGACATCGACCTGAAGTCAGAGACTCCAAGTGGTCTCTCCTCCCCAAAAATATACTCATAGAGTGTATCTAGAGTAATGTGAGAGTAGGGCTCACCAAATGGCAGATCCCTACTAGGGTAGCACAGGAAAGTGCATGTTGATTGTATAAGCTCTAAACTAGTACGTAATAAGGAAGGAGTAAACTGGAGGTCCTTTCCACCAACTCTAGTGGAATAGATCAAATCATCAACCCTCTCAAGGTTGTTGTAAAACTGGACACATAAATCTTGGCTTACTGCATTACTACAGTAAACCAATCTATCAAGCTGATAGTGCTCTATCATCTGAATGACGGGATGATAATAACTAGTGAAAAATGACCTACTTAAATACCTACATTTAATTACAGAGTATGAATGCTCAATGAAACTAAGCCTATGCTGCTCAGTGGGGAATCTAGCATTGACAGAAGGGGCAGTGCTCGATGTGGACGCAACATTGCGTCGTTTCCTAATTTTACCCATATAAGCATAAAATAGTAAAACAAACACAACAAATACATATAAGATGATTTAAAATAGATTAGGGTATACCTAGGAGGCATTGTTGGTCTTAGATGAAGGAAACTTGGGTTGAAGGCGCCTTTAGAGGATTGATTTAGTGAGAAATCAGTGAAGGAATGACGATGAGAAGACGAACAAAAACTCTTCTGTTCGCTATAAATTTTTCGGTTGAAGGCGCCTTCAACGTCTTTGAAGGCACCTTGGAGGTGTAGTTTGAGGTGCCTCGGAGATGATCCGATGTAACGCCCTGCCTCCTACTAACTAGGCTGTGAGGCTGAGCGTCACATTATGCTGTGCTAACTGTGCGGAAAACTGATCTAATTTAAATTTTAGTTGCTAACTGATAACTATTCTTGGTTCTACATGTGCTGAAGGGTATAATCTAAAGGATACCAGGTGTATCCTACATTCCCTATGGACTAGAAGCTGATCTGCTAAGTTTCTTGGTTGAAACTGAACTTCCCAATCGATCCAGACTGAACTGGATCGATTGCTCTCTGTTGGATCGATCCATGGATCGATCCAGACCGCTACTATGCTCGGGTGATAATCTGGACCGATCGGCTGATCGATCCAGGCTCACCGATCGATCCAGCGTGCTTCTGTGCACGGGACTATATTTGGATCGATCGACTGATCAATCCAACATAAGTCAATCGATCCAATGATCGATCAAAAACCTTTCTGTTCGCGAGGAATAGCTTGGATCGATCGACCGATCGATCCAGAGGCCTTCTGTTCGCGACAGAATGTGTCTGGATCAATCGGCTGATCGATCCAGAAGCCTTCTGTTCGCGGAATCAGCCCCTAATCGATCCATGGATCGATCGAGGACCCCTGATCGATCCATGGATCGATCGGAGTTTCTGATTTCGCACTGAAACTCTGATTTCAGCACTAGTTCGAGCCAGAATCTCACACAACAATTATACTATGCATGGAAAACATTCTAATATATACTAACTAGCATTCTAACATGCCGTAGTGCAAGGTTCATTAATTCATAGCATTTAAACCACTAGAAATGCATAAAAGTGTCTTAAGAAAAAGGAACTAAGTTCTTAATTTGCTAAACTCCCTAAGGATCTTCATTCCAGGTCCCTGCCACACACACCATCTCTGCATTGGCCCCCAGCTTCCTCTAGTCCATCTTCCCTTTACCTTTATCTGCAGTATAAGGAAAAGAAAGTATCTATAAGCTTTCGCTTAGTAAGAAACCATCTACCTCACAAAAACAGTGCATACGATGCATTTATGCTTTTAAAACATGCCATTTGAAATATGTACTGATTAAACTAAAACATGGCATGCTATCAAACAGTACATGGAAATCAAGAGCTAAACATGGCATACTATCATCTATAGCATATGTAACCACAAGCTGAGCATAGTATTATCATACATAACCATAAAAGAAATAAGCTGAACTGAAGCATAAACTGAGCTAATTCTAGCAAATGCTTAAGCTATACTGACCTCACCTAACTGTTTTGTGAGAGTTTAAAACTACATACATAATAGATGAAAATACATATACATGCTGCTGTTTGGGCCCGGCAACTGTACGTGCTATGCGCGCGTCCCTAACTAGACCCGGGTTTGCAAGTCCCGAATTTAGTAGGGTTTACTAGGTTATCTAAACCTAGGGACCGACTATGGGAGCCCAGCCCAATGGATATCTAATCCTGTACAGTGCCACTGAAAAGTAAAATACTGAATATAACTAATTATTCTTACCTTGCTCTTTCTAGGTTATCTGAACCTAGAGCTAGGTTATCTGAACCTAGAGGCGACTATGGGAGCCCACCCATTGGACATCTAGTCCTGTAAAAGCTGAAGCAAAGCTAAATAATCTGTAAAAATGCTTCTATTGCATTTATCTAAGCTACTAAAATGCCTAAGTTGCATTTTACTGCGATAAACAATTTAATCGAACACTTGGTGTGCGCTAATTCACATCCCTTGTGTCGAAAGTCTATGTACTGCTAAACTAAAACATAAAATCCACACGGAAGCTACTTATACTGCAGGTGAGGGGTTTCTTACCTCGTACGCTAGTTTCCTTACGGTTCTAGTCGCTAGGTTTCCGGAGAAGACGATCCTTTCGATAGTCTTCTTGCGCCAACACGTTCCTCTCGCGGAGGGGAACGTCCTTGTGCTGGAATCGCTGCCGGAAGGTGCTCTTAGGGCCCTAGGGAGAGAACCCTAGGGTTGGCGCCGAGAAGAAGGAGAAGGAGAGGGGGCAGCGTGTAAGGGTTTGAGGGAGAGGAAAAGTTACGTTAAAACAACTCTTCACCTATTAATTCTCTATTTATATTAAGTGGTTAATTCCGCCCAACTCTAATATAAATTTAATTGTTTCCCTTTCCTTTCAGCACGGCCTTGCTGGGTTCACTTGGTTACCATGGTTCACCATAAGTCATAGAACCCATAGGTCTCGGGTTCAATTCCCGCTTAAGCTATTTTTGTTCTCTATTTATTTTTGCTACTTCCGCTACTCTAAAAATTCCATAAAAATATTCTAAAATTCCAGAAAAATCATAGAATATTTCTAAAAATAGTTTTTAGAATTTTTGAGCGTTACATTCTCCCATACCTTATAAAAAGTTCGTCCTCGAACTTAGAATAATTCTGGGTACTTCTGTCTCATGCTGGCTTCTGTCTCCCAAGTTGCCTCTTCTGCTGTGTGACTGTGCCAAATAACCTTGACTAATGGTACTTCCTTGTTCCGCAATTTCTTAACTGCTCGGTCTATTATCTGAATAGGCCGACTATCATAGCTGAGGTCTTCGCGGATCTGTACCGACTGGGGCTCAATCACCTGGGTGATATCTGAGATATGCTTCTTCAGCATAGAGACATGAAATACATTATGGACAGCTGACATTTCCTGGGGTAGCTCTAGCTCATATGCTACCTTGCCCACTCTTCTGCTGATAAGGTATGGTCCCACATATCTGGGACTTAGCTTGCTCTTCTTCCCAAAACGCATTACTCCCTTCATGGGAGCTACTCTAAGGAACACTGAATCCCCGCCGTGTATCAGCATAGCTTTTCTGGCGGCTCTGAGCTGTCTCTACCCTCTGGCGGATCTGCTGTATAGCTGCTGTAGTATCTGTCACTAGATCTGTCTGAAGTTCTAGTTCTTTCTGTTCACCACTCTCATACCAGCAGATTGGAGATCTACACCTCCGCCCATAGAGAGCCTCATAAGGTGCCATACCGATAGTGGCCTGATAGCTGTTGTTGTATGCAAATTCTGCTAGACTCAGATATTTGCACCAACTTCCTTTGAAATCTAGGGCACATGCTCGGAGCATATATTCGAGTATCTGATTTACTCGCTCCGTCTGTCCATCTGTCTGAGGATGGAAAGCTGTGCTGAACTTTAGTTTCGTGCCTAAAGCTGACTGTACACACTCCCAGAAGTGTGATGTGAATCTGCTATCTCTGTCTGATATAATGGTTCGTGGGACTCCATGTAGTCTAACGATCTCCTTGAGATACAACTGAGCTAGCTGTTCCATGGAGTAGGAGATCCTGATAGCTAAGAAGTGGGATGATTTAGTCAACCTGTCGACTATTACCCAGATGGTATCAAAACCATTCGTGATTCTGGGTAATCCCACGATGAAATCCATAGAAATGTCTTCCCACTTCCATTCTGGGATCTGAATAGGCTGTAAAACTCCTCCTGGTCTCTGATGTTCTGCCTTGACCCTCTGACAGGTCAGACAGGTGCTAACATATCTAGCGATGTCTCCTTTCATCCCAGGCCACCTAAAACGTTTCTTCAAATCCTGATACATTTTGGTGGAGCCAGGATGCATCGCATAGGGAGTCTTGTGAGCCTCATCTAAAATCTTTCTTCGTAGTTCCTCCTGATCTGGAACACATAATCTGTCGCCAAAGTACAACACCCCGCTAGCGGACACTCTGAATTCTCCACTTTATGTTTCTGCTAATCCTCGCTTGATTTTCTGAATTTCAGGATCCTGCTCCTGAGCTGTCTGGAGGTCACCAAGCAAGGTAGACTCTAATGTCATAGTAGAGAGCTGTCCGACTATGAGTTCGAGACCGAAATCTGCGATCTCTTTCTGTAGGGGTGGTGACATGGCTGCTAGAGATAATAGGGCAGCACTGGACTTTCTGCTAAGTGCATCTGCTACCCTATTTGCTTTTCCTGGGTGGTAGAGGATGTCTATATCGTAGTCTTTGACCAGCTCTAGTCATCTGCGCTGTCGCATATTCAGATCCTTCTGAGTGAAGAAGTATTTCAGACTCTGATGATCTGTATACACTCTGCACTGAGCTCCATACAAATAATGTCTCCAAATTTTGAGAGCGAAGACTACTGCTGCAAGCTCAAGGTCATGAGTGGGGTAATTCCTCTCATAATCCTTGAGTTGTCTGGAGGCGTAGGCGATTACCTTGCCATCTTGCATCAGCACTGCTCCTAGTCCCAACTTCGAGGCATCACTATATATATCGAAGCTATCTGCATTTTCTGGTAGAGTCAGTATAGGTGCACTGATTAATTTTCTTTTCAGCTCAGTCCTCTGTCCACTGAAATTTTCTGTTCTTTCTGGTAAGAGCTGTCAGTGGGGAGGCTATCCTGGAGAAATCCTCTACAAACTTTCTGTAATAACCTGCTAATCCCAGAAAGCTTCTGATTTCACTAGCGTTCTTGGGTCTTTTCTAGTTGCTCACAGCTTCTATCTTACTGGGGTCTACCATGATACCATCCTTTGAGATGATGTGACCCAGGAAGGACACCTGATCTAACCAAAATTCACATTTCGTGAACTTGGCATATAGCTGGTTCTGCTGAAGGGTCTGCAATACTGTTTTCAGGTGCTCTGCGTGTTCTTCCTGAGTTCCTGAATAGATAAGAATGTCATCGATGAATACGATAACAAATTTATCTAAGTATTCTCTGAATACCCTGTTCATGAGGTCCATGAAAGTAGCTGGAGCATTTGTCACGCCAAAGGGCATGACTACGAACTTATAATGTCCGTATCTAGTCCTAAATGCTGTCTTGGGTATATCCCCTTCCTTGACTTTCACTTGATGATAACCTGATCTGAGGTCTATCTTAGAGAACACTGCTGCTCCCTTTAGCTGGTCGAACAGGTCATCAATTCTGGGAAGAGGATACCTGTTCTTGATTGTGACTTGGTTCAGTTCCCGGTAATCTATACACAGGCGCATGCTCCCATCCTTCTTCTTTACGAACAATACAGGTGCTCCCCATGGTGAGTGACTAGGGCGTATGAAACCTTTGTCAAACAGCTCCTATAGTTGCTCATGAAGTTCTTTTAGTTCTGCTGGAGCCATGCGGTAAGGTGCTTTGGAGATAGGATTTGTACCGGGGATGAGCTCTATCTCAAATTCGATCTCCCTGTCTGGTGCTACGCCTGGTAACTCTTCAGGGAAGACTGCTGGGTAGTCACATACGACTCAGACCTCTGCTAGCTGTTGGTCGTTGTCCTGACTGGTATGGACTACGTGTGCTAAGAACCCCGTACATCCTGAGTCCATCAACCTCTGTGCCTTCATAGCTGAGAGAAACTTCTTGGCCTTTCTCCTGGGTTCTCCGACGAATTCGAACTGTGCTTCCGCTTCAGGTTGGAATATGACTTTCTATTTACGGCACTTGATGGAGGCACCGTATTTGATCAAGAAGTCCATCCCGAAGATAACGTCGTAGTCGGTCATATTAATCACTATCAGATAGCAAAAGAGCTCTCTGTCTGCTATAGTGACCGGCACTGCTCTGAGCCAGTGCGTAGACGCCATGATTTCTCCTGAGGGTAACGTCGTAAGGAACTGGCTACTGAGTACCTCTGGAGGTACTGCTAACTTCTCAACAAATGCCCTGGATATATATGAATGGGTTGCCCCAGTATCGAATAAGACAGTTGTACTTTGCTGTAAAATACTAATCTGACCTGTAACAACTGTCGAGGCATTCGCTGCGTCCTCTCTGGTGAGTGAGTAGATCCTCGCATTGGTCGTAGCTGGAGGGGCTTCTAATCTGCCCTGGCTGATATGTGGACCATCTAAAGCGGCCTGCATCTGATGTAACTGAGCTGGCTGGCCTCCATACTGAATCGGCTGTGGCTGAGGAAGACTGATCTTGTTTGGACACTGCTTGGCCATATGCCCTTCCTGTCCGCATTCAAAGCATCCTCGTGTGCCCTTACGACAAACTCCAGGATGGAATTTCCCACAAGTAGCACACTTTGGATAACTGGGCTGCTTGCTGGTTGGCCCTCCTTTTGGGTAACTCCCTGGTTTGCGCTTGTTGCTGGAGTTCCCTTTCCAGTTAGAGCCATGGGAGCTGTGGCCCTGCTGTTTCTGAGTGCCTGAGCCTCCTTGGCCCTTAGCTTCTGAGAGGACTTGCTTCTGCTGCTTGATGCTATTCTGGTAATGCTCAGTGATTAGAGCACTGCTCACTAGTTCTTCAGTGGTTTATGGCCTATGAACGCCACCAGCCACGTTCATCGCTATTTCCGGCCTCAGCATCTTGAGCATCAACCAGACTCGTTCCCTTTCTGTGCTGACTAATTCAGGGCATAGACGAGCCAATCTATTGAATTTCTTCACGGCTTCCTCAACTGATAGATTGCCCTGACGAAACTCAGTGAACTCATCGTAGTGGCGGTTGGTGACCCGCATGTGAAAGAACTCCTCAAAGAATTCCTTCTCGAAGTCAGCCCATGTCATCTGGTTTACTGGGCGCTTCGCTCTAATTATCTCCCACCACATGCGTGCATCTCCTGTCAAGCAGAAGGAGGCGCACTTCACCTTTTCATACTCTGGCCAGTCCAGAAGCTCCATCGTACTTTCCAGTGTTTTGAACCAGGCTTGAGCATCCCATGGTTCGCTGGTGCCTGAGAAACTCTCTGGCTTGACTCTCTGCCACTGGATCAGATAGGCTTCCCTCTGTGTTCCTGCTGCTGGAGCCACTGGTGCTGCAGGTTGGACTGGTGGAACCTCTAAAACCACTGGTGTCGCTAAGTTAGGTTCCGGGGTGACAGTGGGAGTGTTCTGCTGACTAGCCGTTCAGCTAGCTGCTGCTGTAACTGAGCCACTAATGCTGTAAGGTCTGGGGGAGGCACTGAGCTGCCTGCCTCATGCTGGGGCTCAGTAGCAGATGTCTTTCTAGCTGGACATCCTCGTACTATTTTCTAAAGACACAGAAGACATACATAACTAGTAGGATCATATTGCATAACCATTGTTATCATGTTAGGTACTATCATACATATACAAGCATGCTTTAGTTATCTAGGAACATGAAAACAAACAAAACATAAATGAAGTGAGAGATGTTCTTACTTGGAAGCTGCAGGTTCAATGCTGATGTGTGTGTAGGAAGTATGGAAATTGCTCTGATACCACTCTGTAACGCCCCGACTCCTACTAACTAGGCTGTGAGGCTGAGCGTCACATTATGCTGTGCTAACTGTGCGGAAAACTGATCTAATTTAAATTTTAGTTGCTAACTGATAACTATTCTTGGTTCTACATGTGCTGAAGGGTATAATCTAAAGGATACCAGGTGTATCCTACATTCCCTATGGACTAGAAGCTGATCTGCTAAGTTTCTTGGTCGAAACTGAACTTCCCAATCGATCCAGACTGAACTGGATCGATTGCTCTCTGTTGGATCGATCCATGGATCGATCCAGACCGCTACTATGCTCGGGTGATAATCTGGACCGATCGGCTGATCGATCCAGGCTCACCGATCGATCCAGTGATCGATCCAGCGTGCTTCTGTGCACGGGACTATATTTGGATCGATCGACTGATCAATCCAACATAAGTCAATCGATCCAATGATCGATCAAAAACCTTTCTGTTCGCGAGGAATAGCCTGGATCGATCGACTGATCGATCCAGAGGCCTTCTGTTCGCGACAGAATGTGTCTGGATCAATCAGCTGATCGATCCAGAAGCCTTCTGTTCGCGGAATCAGCCCCCAATCGATCCATGGATCGATCGAGGACCCCCGATCGATCCATGGATCGATCGGAGTTTCTGATTTCGCACTGAAACTCTGATTTCAGCACTAGTTCGAGGCAGAATCTCACACAACAATTATACTATGCATGGAAAACATTCTAATATCTACTAACTAGCATTCTAACATGTCGTAGTGCAAGGTTCATTAATTCATAGCATTTAAACCACTAGAAATGCATAAAAGTGTCTTAAGAAAAAGGAACTAAGTTCTTAATTTGCTAAACTCCCTAAGGATCTTCATTCCAGGTCCCTGCCACACACACCATCTCTGCATTGGCCCCCAGCTTCCTCTAGTCCATCTTCCCTTTACCTTTATCTGCAGTATAAGGAAAAGAAAGTATCTATAAGCTTTCGCTTAGTAATAAAACATCTACCTCACAAAAACAGTGCATACGATGCATTTATGCTTTTAAAACATGCCATTTGAAATATGTACTGATTAAACTAAAACATGGCATGCTATCAAACAGTACATGGAAATCAAGAGCTAAACATGACATACTATCATCTATAGCATATGTAACCACAAGCTGAGCATAGTGTTATCATACATAACCATAAAAGAAATAAGCTGAACTGAAGCATAAACTGAGCTAATTCTAGCAAATGCTTAAGCTATACTGACCTCACCTAACTGTTTTGTGAGAGTTTAAAACTACATACATAATAGATGAAAATACATATACATGCTGCTGTTTGGGCCCGACAACTGTACGTGCTATGCGCGCGTCCCTAACTAGACCCGGGTTTGCAAGTCCCGAATTTATCTAAACCTAGGGACCGACTATGGGAGCCCAGCCCAATGGATATCTAATCCTGTACAGTGCCACTGAAAAGTAAAATACTGAATATAATTAATTATTGTCTGCCTTGCTCTTTCTAGGTTATCTGAACCTAGAGCTAGGTTATCTAAACCTAGAGGCGACTATGTGAGCCCACCCATTGGACATCTAGTCCTGTAAAAGCTGAACCAAAGCTAAATAATCTGTAAAAATGCTTCTATTGCATTTATCTAAGCTACTAAAATGCCTAAGTTGCATTTTACTGCGATAAACAATTTAATCGAACACTTGGTGTGCGTTAATTCACATCCCTTGTGTCGAAAGTCTATGTACTGCTAAACTAAAACATAAAATCCACACGGAAGCTACTTATACTGCAGGTGAGGGGTTTCTTACCTCGTACGCTAGTTTCCTTACGGTTCTAGTCGCTAGGTTTCCGGAGAAGACGATCCTTTCGATAGTCTTCTTGCGCCAACACGTTCCTCTCTCGGAGGGGAACATCCTTATGCTGGAATCGCTGCCCGAAGGTGCTCTTAGGGCCCTAGGGAGAGAACCCTAGGGTTGGCGCCGAGAAGAAGAAGGAGAAGGAGAGGGGGCGGCGTGTAAGGGTTTGAGGGAGAGGAAAAGTTACGTTAAAACAACTCTTCACCTATTAATTCCCTATTTATATTAAGTGGTTAATTCCGCCCAACTCTAATATAAATTTAATTGTTTCCCTTTCCTTTCAGCACGGCCCTGCTGGGTTCACTTGGTTACCATGGTTCACCATAAGTCATAGAACCCATAGGTCTCGGGTTCAATTCCCGCTTAAGCTATTTTCGTTCTCTATTTATTTTTGCTACTTCCGCTACTCTAAAAATTCCATAAAAATATTCTAAAATTCCAGAAAAATCATAGAATATTTCTAAAAATAGTTTTGAGAATTTTCGGACGTTACATCCGAGGCGCCCTAAAATGGGTAGGTGGGAGTTTTCCCGCCATTCTCGAGGGCGCCCCCCTTGTGTGGGAGGCGCCTCCGAGAAGCGCCTGAGGTTTGATTAAAAATATTTTTTTAATAATTTTTATAAGATTTTTAAATAAGTTTTAAAAGATTTTTAAATAAGTTTTTTTAAAAGATTTTTAAATAAGTTTTTAAGAATTTTTTAAATAAGTTTTAAAAAGATTTCTAAATAAGTTTTTAAAAATATTTTAAAATAAGTTTTAAAGGATTTTTTAAATAAGTTTTAAAAAGATTTTTAAATAAGTTTTAAAGGATTTTTTTTAAATAAGTTTTAAAAATATTTTTAAATAAGTTTTAAAAAGATTTTTAAATAAGTTTTTTCAAAAGACTTTTAAATAAGTTTTAAAAATATTTTTAAATAAGTTTTAAAAATATTTTTAAATAAGTTTTTTTAAAAGATTTTTAAATAAGTTTTAAATAATTTTTAAAATAATTTTAAAAAGATTTTTAAATAAATTTTAAATAATTTTTTAAATAAAATTTAAAAAGTTTTTTAAATAAGTTTTAAAAAGATTTTTTAAATAAGTTTTAGTTTTAAAAAGATTTTAAAATAAGTTTTAAAATAGATTTTTAAATAAGTTTTTTAATTGATTTTTTAAATAAGTTTTAAAAAGATTTTTAAATAAGTTTCAAAAGATTTTTTAAATGAGTTTTAAAAAGATTTTTAAATAAGTTTTAAAAGATTTTTAAATAAATTTTAAAGGATTTTTTAAATAAGTTTTAAAGAGATTTTGAAATAAGTTTTAAAAATATTTTTAAATAAGTTTTAATGGATTTTTTAAATAAATTTTTAAGAGATTTTGAAATAAGTTTTAAAAAGATTTTTAAATAAGTTTTAATGGATTTTTTAAATAAGTTTTAAAAAGATTTTTGAATAAGTTTTTGTTCTAAAAAAATATTTTTAAATAAGTTTTAAAAATATTTTTAAACAATTTTTTTTTAAAAAGTTTTTTAAATAAGTTTTAAAATATTTTTAAATAATTTTTAAAGGATTTTTTAAAAGATTTTTTAAATAAGTTTTAAAGGATTTTTTAAATAAGTTTTAAAAAGATTTTTAAATAAGTTTTAAAAAGATTTTTAAATATTTTTTTAAAAAGAAAATTTAAATAAGTTTTAAAAATATTTTTAAATGAGTTTTTTTTTAAAATATTTTTAAATATGTTTTAAAGGATTTTTAAAAGTTGGTTAATTCGCTTAAGTTAATTAAGTTTATCTAGATTTAAATTGATTAATTAGATTAAAATTTTGAAATTGATTAATTAAATTAACTTATTAAATTGATTAATTAAATTAAATTGATTAATTAAATTAAATTATTAAATTGATTAAATTGGACTAAGTTCAACTTAGATCCATCTCACCCGATTTTAAGTTATTAATTAGGAACCTTGAGTAGTTTTGTGAGATGATTATCTTTGATTTAGATTATTTCTAAGGATTAATTTACATTTTAGTTAAACTTAGGGTTTTCAATTGGTTAGTCAAATATACTTTTTGAAGATTGACTCCTAGGCTGTGGTGAGGCACTAGGCCTTCTTAGGTATGAGATCATCCACCACTTCTAGACAGAGCCTTTTAAAGAAAATATATATTTAATTTCCCTTTTGAAACCCCTAGGTTTAATTAAATAAGTGTAAATTACGCCTAGGTTCTTACTCTAGCCCAATCTAAGCATGCATATTATTAAGCAAAAAAAATAAACAAGGATCAAGCAATTTTTATCTATTTATTAAGATAGTTTTTCTATTGGCTCCCCTGGATCATAGCCTCGATATGGTCTATTAAGGTAATGTACTTGATCCATGGGGATCCAATATTGACCAAGTCTAACTTAATTGACCAAGTTGGACTTAGGTACCCATGCTTGGACTATCTTTCTATTCGGTCTGTTAACAAGCGATAAATAAGACCGATGTTTCTTTTTAGTTCTAAATCCTAGTCCGGATCAATTGTATACGACTTTCTGATTTCCAAGAATCAAGTCGAGATTCTTGGAGCCCAGTGTAAACCGTTCCAATGTTAACTTCAAATCTTTGACTTGACTTTTCAGGCTGGAATTCTCTTCCTCAAGCTTTTGGACTTGAGTTGAGGTTCCAGTCTGAACTAGGTCAATCAAGGATTTGAAGTTAGTCACTTCTTTAAGGGATGTTACTTCTTTTAGAAGTGACTTGATCCGAACATTAGACTTAGCTAGTTTACACATTAAGTAATTTATCAAATTATATAACCAAAATGTACTTACAGAGGGGATCGGGCCTTCGGAAATGGATACGGATCCGTGGCTTCTCTCGGACTCGGCTTCCGATTTGTCCTCTCTTTCGGAGTCGTTGATTTGGTCCCGGGCCATCATTACGAGGAAACTCGTCTGTTTGAGTTCTTCACCGTCGGATTCTTCCGAAGAAGACTTGTCCCAAGTCGCTTTCAGGGCCTTCTTCCTTCTTGATTTCTTCGCATCTTTCTGGTTCAGGCAGTTGTCCTTGATATGCCCCTTTTGGTTGCATCCGTAGCATGTCACCTCGAACTTCACCTTTGGTTGAGCCTCCTTGGATTGGATCACCTTTCTAACATCCTTCTTTTTGAAGCCTTTCTTCTTTTTGTAGAGCTTCCTCACCAGGTTGACAAGTTCGGTCGTGAGCTCATCATCGTTGTCGTCTGAATCTGATTCTTCTTCCGAATCTGGTTCAATTCTGTACCTTCTGCACACTAATGCCTTGTAGAGAAGCGATTGAAGTTGGGGTGACCTAGCTATCCAATCCTCCTTCTAGCCGGCCACCGATCTCCTACAAGTGGTATCAGAGCAAGGATGTCCTTCAACAGACTAATCGTTGCGAAGAGCACTTCATCAAAATGGCTGGTCCAAGCATCCATCCACCCAAATTCGAAAGAGAATTCTCTTGGTGGAAAAAGAGAATGGAGGTATTTTTCGATATCGATTTTGATATTATGCTAATTATGGAAAATGGTTTCGAGATACCTAGGGATGAGAACAACATGATAATCAACAAAGCAAGATGGAGCAAGAAGCAAAAGGAAGAGCACTTAGCAAATTTAAAGGCTTTGCATCATCTACTAAACGTTCTTCCTCAACAAGAAATAACAAGGATTGGAAACTACACAAGTGCCAAGGATTTGTGGGAAAAGCTAGTAGAGCTTCATGAAGGCACATCGGAAGCAAAATTGGCAAGAAGAGATCTCCTTCGAACTCAACTCAACAATGTGAAACTTGAAAAAGGAGATAAGGTATCTACACTTCACTCTAATATTGAGGAAATTTTGAATGGACTAACAAGTGTAGGTGAGACACTCTCAAATCGAGACATAATGATGAAAGCCATTAATGCTTTCCCAACAACCACAACTTGGAGCTCAATTGTAGATTAATTCTACATCTCAAGGGATCTAGAGAAATCCTCTCTAGATGAATTCTTCTCAACAATGGAGCTCCACAAAACTAGAGTTGAAGGGCTAGATGGAGAAGCCCATAGATCAAGAGGAGTAGCCCTTGTGGCAAACAAGGGAAAGGGTAAGAAGAAGAAGTCTTCATCCCCACCATCCTCCGACTCCGAAGAATCAAGCGCCTCAATGGATAGCGATCAAGAGGAGTATATGGTAAGGAAAATGAGAAGGGCATTTAAAAAGTTTTCAACTAACAAATCTCATGCTAGGAAAAACTCAAGAAGCAAAAGTAGAACAAGGAGGATTATTTGCTACAATTGCCAAGGAGAAGGGCACATGAGGGATGAATGTCCTCTCTTGAAGAAGAAAGAAGAAAGGAAGAAGGAAGAGAAGAGGAAGTCAAAAGAAAAGGGGAAGAAGGTCAAAAACCTAAAAGCAACATGGGATGATTCATCGTCATCGGAGGAAGAAGAGCACCATGTATCCTATTTTGCACTAATGAGAATTGATGACATTGCCTCCACCTCATCCGAAAATGAAGAGGGAAAGAGCTCAAGTGAAGATGAAGAAGGGAGCTTTAGTGAAGGGGGAGGTCAAACTTCGGATTCGGACTTCTCGGTAAGTGAGGTACATAATCTTCCTCCCCATGTTTTAATTAAAATTATTTCAAGTACAAATGATGATTTGTTCAAAGCAAAGAAGAAAAACAAATCTTTGAAACACAATATTTGTATGCTTGAAGAAAAATTAGAATCTATGTCCTCCTAAGAAATTCCTCTAGTATGCATGCTTTTTCTAGTTCAAATGATTTATGTTTAGAAGAAGAAAATAGGAAATTGAGGGAAAAAATAGAATACCTTACCAATGCCCTTAGAAAATTTAAAATTGGATCAAAACCCTAAACATGATAATTGGGAGTCAAAGGATAAGTTTTAATAAAAATGGGTTAGGATACAATGAACCCAATAATGAAAAGCCCTATTATTGTATACTTGCTAGGGGCAATAAAAAACTAAGACCATAGATAGAAAATGGATCCCCAAAGAATATTTGGTTAACCTAATTAGAAAGAATTTCTTTTGGGTACCAAAGTCAATCCTCAAAGGTTAGAGGATTGTGGGCTAGTCAACCATTAAAATCATAATTCAAATCCTTGAGAAATAGTTGACTTGAGACCTTAAGGGGGAGTACTTAGCCTTGATAGAAATTCATGATAAAGAGGGCTAAGTAGAGGTAACCTTTATTTTATCTCATAATGACTTTCATTATTTTCTAAACATAAATATGAGATGATAGGATGATACAAATAATTCACTTATGCTTATGGTATTTTGATGAGTTATGAAATGTATCAATTATTAGTGATCATAGGCCAACTATGGGGAAAGCAAATGTTTAATTAATGGAGATCTTGCCCATATATCATAGTTGGACATTTTAAATATTTTGAAAATAATTCTATATTTTATTTACTATGGTATAACTATTTTGAAACTTATGAATTCAAAACAAGTTTTTAAATTGATACAAACTTAAGTGATTTTCAAGGTGTTTGATTTTTTTTATCAAAACTCCAAAAATATGATGAATTTTCATGAAAACATATTTTTCCTTGTTAAAGAACATTATAAAAAATATGTGTTCAAAATTTCATGATTTTTTGAATTTTTTATAATTTTTTATGCATTTCTGAAGTTGGCTTCTGAATACTGAAATTTGGATTGGTTTGTGCCAGTCAACTACAACAGTTATCAGTTGACTGGTAGTTGTTTTCCAACACTTTCAAAAGTTAGTTTTGGGTATTTTAAGCATTGATACCTTGGTATATGTACTTGTTTGGTACAATTTTTGATGGTGTCAAAGGGGGAGAAATGGGAAGGTTTAAGTTAGAAACCTAATTTTGTGCAAAACTTGAAAATTATGGTTGAGAGCATATGTTAAGGGGGAGCTTGGGTTTTATGCTTCATGTCTACATATTGCTTGTAATTTTCAAAGTTATTATCTGTGCCTAACTTAAACATATTACCACACATCAAAAAGGGGATGATTATTGGTACAATCGACCCAAGTTTGATCAGTACGATCATGGTTTTGATGTGTGTGTCAAAGAGTTTAATTTAGGCTTTCATATTATTTTGATAAGTGTTTAAGTCATGCAGGATTTGGTGAAACACACATGAGGAGCTTGGTGCGGCTAAGCTTGGGAAGCTCATCCTATGGCTCGAGTCCATGAGATCGGTGAAGGATGGTGCATCCGAGGGACCGCAGACGAGGAGCAATGGAGTGAAGCCAAAGAGAGCGGACTTCAAGGCAACGTGAAGGATGACACGGAGAGGAGCCGCGGGCTCGGGTGCATGTGAGGGACGAAGGTCGAGGAAGAGGGCTTCAAGGGCGACTCCGGAGAGGATGAATGTGAGTGAGTAATCGGGACCAATCGACTGCTAGAAGTTGCAGTCGACTGGTCCAGTCGACTATGCAGGCGACTGGGAGCAAACAGAAGCATTCTGTTAGCTCAGCCAGTAGTGACCAGTCGACTGGTACTTTTACAATCGACTGGTAAGTAGTTGTTGGCAAACTGTTGGCATTGCGAAGTAGCCGTTGGCTACCTTCAATGGTAGCACCAATCGACTGATGGAAGTACCAATCGATTGGTGCAGAGATGAGTTGATTTGTTGATCAATTCTCTCCTTTTATTTATATGAAGCTTTGGGGCATGAAGGAGGTTATTCATGCTTGTTGAATAACTCCTAACTCTTTGCCCAAAGCTTCCAAGTCCACTCTTCCTCTCCAAACCTAAGTTCCATCTTGTAAGAGGAAGAGAGATTTGTGAGAGGTTGTACTCCATCGAGAAGGAGTAAGATGTAGCCGGAGATTGTCGGGGATTGATCCACTGAAGGATCAAGGGTTCGTTCACCTCAAGGACACGCCGTGGAGTAAGAGCAAGCAATCTTCGAACCACGTAAAGGATTTGTGTTAGCGTTTGTGTTCCTTCTTGTTTGTTTTCATTGTTTTAGTATATTCCGCTTGCGCATTAACGTCTTGTAGAGAAGCAATTGAAGTTGAGGGTGACCTAGCTATCTAACCCCCCTTCTAGCCGGCCACCGATCCCCTACAAACAACTCATGGGTCAGCTTTCTACACTTTTGTTCCTGGGCGGGTTATTAACAAGCAGAGCCTTCACTAACCCTACTTCGGGTCTGCATAAAGTAAAGGAAGTACCAGGGAGGCAAGGAAAAAGGAAACATAAAAAAGATCGATACCCAACCAGGTTCACATTTATTTGATAAAATACAAGACACACTCTTCAAAGGATCATTTTTACATTTAAGACATCTAAGCGATCAGAGTTCTCTGCTAGTATCAACAGCCAGTCAGCACCTTGGGCAACAGCGTTCTGCCTGACTCACCTACTCCAAATAAACTCAAGCCTAAATCAGCTCCGCCTTGGTGGATTGAATAATGCGATGTTGCTGAGCAATGGTTTCCTCTTTGAGCCAGTTTTTTCCTTGAAGAAGGGCTATGAAAGAGGCGTGTTTCTCTTTCAAATAGATCAGGAATTGGGCTTGGCTCTTCATGTCTAAATAAGCTTTCTATTTTAACGCTACTTCAGCCGGGGTCTGAGATTTAGTGGCTAACCAAAGTTCCTCAATGTCTCGGCGAAGAGAAGATTGAAAGTCTCTATCTTGCGTCATCTTGGCTAAGGTCGTACCCCTTTGGGTAAGCAGTTGGGTCATCTGTTCCAATTGTTGACAGAGACGCTGCAGTTTGTCCGACTCAAAATTCACATCCATGGGTAAAAGGCGTCGGTAGAAAGCAAGTATGATTCTATGGATGGTGATCGGCCTCCTTTTAAGCAAGAGAGGAAGGGGAAAGCAACTTATGAAGTTAAAATGACCTTTCTCCCTAGGTTGATTGAGTGGTTAAACAGGTTACACAATCAAGGATTGGGGAAAAGGAGCAGCATTTAAATACATAATGGCGAAATAAATGAAACCAGGGTCTGAGTCTAGTCAGTCAGACATGAGCCTCCTTCGACTAGACTTAGGGGGAGGCTTGTGATACGGTACATAATGGTAGGGCCCGATCATCGAGAGTAAAGGAGACGTGGCAATCAGAAGTCAAGGAGACGTGACAGTCAGAAGTCAAGGGGATGTGGTAGTTAGAAGTCAAGGAGACGTGGCAGTCAAAAGTCAAGAGGACGTGGCAGTCAATAACTAGGGAAAGAAGAGGTAGGACTGCCGGGTGTTGACAGGCGCATAATGCCCGATCGGGTGCTTATATATCAGGATACCAGATTTGAATCAGGGTGTGCAATCGGGATGAGGCCTGGCCTGCTCTGACTAGTCAGGTTGTCATAGCTCGGTTATATTCAGACTTAGGGCAGGTGTTATGTTTGACGGATCATCCCGAGTTGCCCTAGTCATACCCGGTCGGGACAGAAGGTGCTACATGACAACAAGGTCAGGGAATTGTAACCGTCTGTCAGAGAATAACTGCTATATGTCAGGGAATATTCCAATGATTTGCGATTATCTGTGAATGGAACCTTCTTCCAATCCACAAAAGGGTGCCACGCGTTCTCCATTCCCAGATAGGTCTTGACACCCGACATTCCCTGACATCAGTCAGGTTCCAGAGGTATGCACTGTCATATAAAAAGGGAGGTCCTCTCCCTTGCGGAGGTACGCTCTCTCGCACATTCGCACTTGTTTTCTACTTTTCTTTCTCCTTCGTACACTGTTCTTCTGGGGAAAAAGTACCTATCTTGAGCATGGAGGGCCTGCTCCGGGGACTTTTTCCCTGGTTTCTGGCCTCTAACATTCCATGTGCTTGTCTGAGTGTGCGCAGAGCTCAAGTACCGCCGACTCAGTCATCGTCGTCCGTCAATATCACGTGGGGGTCCGTTCTTATGGGCGCATACTAGAAGGATGTCCCAGTCGTCTTTTCGTCAACGCTAGCAATAGCTCATCCGACCTTCGTCTGACTCAGATTCCGGATAGAATCAGAACACATCCTGCAAAGCATATTTGAAGTGATATCGATCTGACCATAATAGATTTAATGTTGGTTGTGTCGAGTATTGTTGGGCATGGGGTGGAAGAAAGGAAAAGAAGGCCATAGAGATGAGCAAGAATCGAACACCCGAATGAAAGATGATAAGATCGTTGTGGTTAGATGACTCGATTGAAATAGGCTATAATATGGAACTTCTATTCAAAGGAAAATCCACACAAAAATTTAGCTTCAAGGTAGATGTAAAGTGTCCTAATCGAACTCTCCATGCTAATACTGCTCTATGGTGAGTAGGGCAAACTCCAACTCGAGGCATTGAACTTTATGAGGTCTTTTAAAGACAGAAAATGATTAGGATGAGAAAAGGAAAACTTGTGGGACTAACAATTTCAGATTACAAATTAAAATGTGCAATTATACATAGATTTTGTCCAACAAAGAACTGCAAAAGAGTTACTCGATCCAATTTCCACTCAATTTTCTTTGCAGATTTAGGCAATGATCTAGAACACAGTTACAGGTTATTGTTTGAATTATGGATAAGGACCTTCAGAAATCATACTGAGTTGAAGCTGATGCATAACTTTTGCATAACGAATAATAAACTCTGCGACCAAAAAATTTCTCATCTCATTTGTTCACATATGGTACAACTCAACATTAAATAAGAAGCATTTATAAGATTAAACATTAGGATTGCTCGAGTCGATATTAGAAGATGTCGTTTGTTGCACAAATAGTCTCAGTCTCACTGATAGCAGTTAACCATCCTGTAAGAACATCCATTGTCACATAGTTTGGTTTGCATCCCTGTGAACTCATCTCTTCCATAAGCTCGAAGCTTTATCAGACATGTTATGATCCTCAAGACCCTTGAAAATGGAGGTGTAGGTAGTTGCGTTGGGCAATATATATTGTTTTTGCATCACATCGAAGAGGTCTATTGTGGCATAAACTTTTTGATTCTTGCAATAAGAATCAATGAGGATGTGATAAATAATAGTGTTGGCCGGCACCACTGACACATCCATGCTCCTGAAGAACTTCATGGCCTGGTCAAGATCACCAGCTTTGCAGTACCCATTGATCAAAGTTCCATAAGTGACAACATTAGGTTTGCATCCATAATCGACCATTTCGCTGAGGATGTATCAGCCTTTGAAAAATCACTAGCCTTGCAAAAAGCATCAATCAAAGTATTGTATGTGAAGATATCAGGCTTAAGCCCTGCCTTGCACATTTGGTCATATATCTTGAATGCCTTATCCAACCTCTTCTTCTTGCAAAATCCACTGATCAAAGTGTTATAACTCTTGATGTCTACTCGAAAACCATTCCTTCACATGAACGACACATTCAAATAAGCATCATCCAGTTTACCAACTTGAGTCAACCCAGAGATGAGAGTGAAGTATGTCGCAGAATCTACGGAAACTCCTTCCTTGATCATCTCATCAAGCAATGCTGTCGCCCTTCCTACATTGTTGGAATGAAGAAAAGCACCAATCAGGGAGCTATAGGTGACAACATTGCCTTTAACTTCAGGTCACTCGACCTTTTTCTTTCGAGAAAAATTGAGGGCACATCCCATCATCCCATGCCTGCATATTCCATTTACAAAGGTGGTTAGCATAACCACATTGGCGGTCACCCTTTCCTTCTCCATCCTGGTAAGCAATTCATGAGCTTTGTCTAACTCTGCAGCCTTGCAGAAGGCATCAATCAAGCTGGTGTAAGTCACACTGTCAGGATCACAAGCATGGCTTGATTTCATCCTATCAAGCAAGGAGAGACCATCCTGAAGCTTTCCTGCCTCGCAGAGCCAATCAATGAGAGTGTTAAAAATGATTGTGTTAGGGGACACACCCTAATCTAGGCTTGACATTGCGTTGAGCACGTTTAGTGCATCGTCGAGGAAGCGGGATTTGGAGAGGTGATTGATGAGTATACCGAATGTGACTACGTCGAGGTGCACGCCTAAGCCTTTCATCTCCGAAAGTAGAAGATTCATCCTTGCGAAGTCTCAAAATACAACGAGGCCCATCAAGAGGGTGTCACACATAGGGGCCTCGATGGAGCCGCTAGAATCCTTTACCGCATGGAAGAAATGTTGGAGAAAATAATTTGCTGCCGGAGATTTATGGAGTATTAGTTGAATTTAAATACATCGAATTAAATTCACTTATATGTTGAAATGACCTGATAATCTCAGGCTACTAGCAGAAGCTGGTTTCTGCTAATTGTTGAGTGCTGACCGAGCTTTGAGTCTGAGCAGCAAAGTTCGAGCGGATTTAAGGGTCGGGCGGGCAAGCAGTAGATTGGCAGACCGGGCAGTGAGATCGAGCAAGTTTGGACAGACAGAGAGCCACTAGGCGAGAAGCTAGCTGGGCGAGCAGATAGGCCGAGCGAGAGGCCAGTCGGGCTAACAGATAGGCCGAGTGAGAGGTCAGTCAGGAGAATAGGCAGGCCGAGCAAGCTGGTGTTGGCCTAGCGAAGAGGTCGAGCGAGCGAGCGAGCGGAGAGGCCGAGCAGGCAGACGAAGAGGTCGACCGGGCGGACGAAGATACCGGACAAGCTGACCAAGACCTACGATTGACATAGTTTCCTTGAAACAGATTCCCCCACCTCTGATAGTACTTCGAGGTTTAATCGAGTCGTTTGTTTCCCATGATACAATGGTTAACTGTGATTCCACCAAGCACTGTGGTTACGGCGAACTGAGTGGTACTCAACTGCTTTCACGGGCACTCCACCAAGCAGGAGTTACATGACAGAGGAAGAGGGAACATAGGTGGAGAGCTTCTGCTACTTTTCTATGTGTAAACCTATGATCACAGCCTCCTTATATAGGAGTTCAGATCAACGATAACGTTAATAGTCGATTAATGACCATTACTTGTCAAGCTGTGAAACACTAGCGTTTTGCTTGGCCGTTTTTCTTTTGCATTAATCTTACTTTAATGCATCCATTACACAAGCAACAAAAGGATTACGTGGCAAAATGTTAGTTGTTCCACTTGGGCAAATTTGGTCCGACTGGCCCGACATTCGACGTGCGCAGGTCGTGCCCGCACACGAGTCAACATGGTTCAGTGCAATCCAACCCCCCTTACGCACCCATGCATGAGAGAGAGCATCTCCCCATGCATTTGTTCACATCCTTAATGCATGTGAATCAATATAAACCAACCAACATGTCATGAAACTCCAATGTGGACTAAAGTCTCATTCACAATGGAGCCTTTTTCCTCTTCCACCTCTTCTCCATTCACATCACTTATATCCAACAATCCCCCATGTGAATGGAGATAGGGTATGTGATAGCATTCTGCAGTTGAGTCTAGTATAGGACAAGTAGCTTTTACCCTTTGAACATTCCCTTCTACAGATCTGTTTGCTTACTGGTTGATAGTAGACGTAATATCCTTGAACTGTTCTGCCGTTTGTATAAGTATTGACATATCTCACCCATGGCTCTTCCTGATACAACTCAATTCTCATGAGGGCGTTCTTTCTTAGCCACGAACACACCTAGTTCCGTGAGAAGCTCTAAGAATTGTGCCTCCAATTCTCTTCGAAGCAGCCCCACTTCTTTCTTACATAGGTGATCCCTCGAGAGTATCCATCTACTCTTCTTGATCATTAAAAATCGTGTGCTTAACCTCCATCCTGTTAGGACCAAAAGGGATTTAGATATCTCCACAATAACATAATATTATCCACTTTGGGCCTAAGCTCTCAGGATTTTACTCTTGGGCTCTACCCAAAAGGTCTCATGTTAATGAAGATATCTTTCTCTTATAAACTCATGATCTTTCCCATGTATTTTCAATGTGGGACTATGTTTGCAACCTTGCAACCCCAACAGTCCCCCCTCAAACAAAGGACCGCAAGCTTCTCACGTCCGATCCTTGACCCATCAGGTCTTTCTGCCCCTCGATCCACCCGACCTACTAGGACTTCCTTGCCTAGCCACAATTAGGACTTCCTACCTGGTGTCTAGTCCTCTTGATCCGAACATAAGAGCCTCCACTTTCTTTGTTCAAGGTCAATATTGTACCCACATGGCTCAATCAGACCATAGCTCTTGTGCACAGTCGACGGTTAAACCTTCGGGCGCATAATATTGTCCACTTTGGGACTAATCCCTCATGATTTTGCTCTTGGGCTCTACCCAAAAGGCCTCATGCCAATGGAGATATCTTTCTCTTATAAACCCATGATCTTTCCCATGTGTTTTCAATGTGGGACTATATTTGCAACCTTGCAACCCCAACACATCCTTCACTGATTCATTGGGTTATTCCTCCACAGTGTGTCTAGTCAGTGTAAATTAGTTGTCCCTTTGAACCTAGTTCTTGGGATCTCCAGTCAGCATAGATTGGGTATCCTCTGCACTGATCACTGACAATGACATCAAGTCCATATCTCGTGATGAGCTTGTAAATAACTCTCGATTTAACCCTTTGGTTAGCGAATCCGTTAGGTTATCCTTTGACTTCACATAGTCAATAGTGATAACTCCCATTGAGAGTAGTTATCTAATGATATTATATCTATGAAGTATATGCCTAGACTTACCATTATACAGATGATTCTGTACCCGGCTAATTGTCGATAAACTATTGCAATGTATGCAAATTGTCGGCACTGATTTTGGACATCTCGGAATATCTTCTAAGAATTGTCGTAGCCATTCAGCCTCTTCACCACATTTGTCAAGAGCTACAAACACAGATTCCATCGTGGATCTGGTTATTACGATTTGCTTAGAAGATTTCTAGGAAATGACTGCATCTCCTAGAGTGAATACATATCCACTCGTAGACTTAGAGTCTGTTATATCGGATATCCACCTCGTATCACTGTATCCTTCTATCACAATAGGATATCTCATATATTGCAGTCCATATTCATGAGTATACCTTAAGTATCTCAGTACTCTTGTTATCTCTTTCCAGTGCTCAACACTAGGATTACTCGTGTATCTACTCAGTTTACTTACTGCGTAGGCCAAGTCTGGTCATGTACAACTCATCAGGTACATCAGACTTCCAATCACTTGAGTGTACTCTATCTGAGAGATATTTTCACCTCATTTTTTTGATTGACGTTGACTCATATCTATCGGCATTCGTGCCAACGTAGTATCACCCTTGGTAAATTTCTCAAGAATCTTATCCATGTAATGAGACTAAGAACAAGTTCTTCTGTTATTCTAAGAATTTTGATTCCTAGAATCACATCAGCTAGACACATGTCTTTCATGTCAAATCTTGAGGTCAACATATCTTTAGTGGATTTGATTATCTTATCATTACTCACAATGATAAGTATGTCGTGTACATATAGGCACAAGATGACATAGTCCTTCTCTGTGTCTTTCATGTAGACACCTTTATCACATTCATTAATCTTGAATCCACATTCCTTCATGGCATTATCAAATTTCTCATGTCATTGCTTTGGTGCTTATTTCAAGCTATATAATGACTTCACCAATCTACAAACCTTGTTTTTCTATCCTGACACAGAAAACCCCTCAGGTCACTCCATGCAAATTTCCTTTTCTAAATACCTATTTAGAAAGGCAGTGTTTACATCTATTTGATGTATTTCGAGATTCCATAGAGCGACAATAGCCAAGAATACTCTAATGGAAGTTATTCTCGATACCGGAGAATATATATCAAAGTAATCGAGATCTTCTTGTTGTCCATATCCTTTGATTACCAATCTAGTATTATACTTATCAATTGTACTATCTGACTTCATTTTCTTCTTGAAGATCCACTTGCAACCTAGTGGTTTACTTCCTGGAGGAAGATCCATAAGTTCCCAAGTGTGATTTTGCAAGATAGAGTCTATCTTAGATGTAATTATTTCTCTCCAGTGAGGTCCATTAGACAAGCTTACTACTTCTGAGTAACTCCGGGACTCACTTTCCAACATGAAAGTGATAAAATCTGATCCGTAAGATTTTTCTACCCAAGCTCTTTACTCCGTCTAAGTTTAACCTCGACTGGTTCATTATTATCTTCTTCACTTTGTGTTTTATATGCTCGTTTTGAGGAGTTAGCATCCTCTCAGGACTTATAGAGAAACACATGTTCGAAGAATGAGACATTTCTCGATTCGATTATCGAGTTCTTGTGCATCTCCGGTATATGTGACTCATACACACAAAATTGATACGCAGTGCTGTTATGTGTAAACCGAATGAATATGCAATCAACAGTCTTTGGTCCTATCTTAATCCTTTTTCAGATTAGGCACCAAAACTTTGACAAGATACCCTCACATTCGTAAATATTTGTAGGACGGTTGTCTTCCATTCCACAACTCATAAGAGCTCTTATTTATTTTCTTCTGAGACACCTTATTTAAAAGGTAATTAGCTGTTAATACAACTTCTCTCCACATGGAATCTGGCAATCCAGAGCTCAATAGAAGAGCATTCATCATATCCTTTAGAGTTCGATTCTTTTGATCAACAACTCTATTTTGTTGAGTAGTATAAGGAGCTGTTGTTTCATGTCTGATCCCATGTTCAGCACAACTCAGCAAACGGTAATACATATTCACTGTCTCAGTTACTTCGAACCACCTTAATCTTTCTATTAAGGTGGTTTTAACCACATTCTTATAGAGAGCAAATTTCTCTATTGCTTCATCCTTACTTTTGAGAAGATACACATAACGGTATTTTGTGTTATCATCTATAAAAGTGATGAACTATTTATTACCACCACGTGTTAGCGTACTTTTTAGGTCACACACGTCAGTGTGGATTAGTTCAAGTGGTTCGTTACTTCTTTCAATATGTTGAAAGGATGACCTTATCATTTTTGCTTCAACACAAATCTCACACTTGTGTTTTGGGTCAAGGTGGAATGTAGGTATGCTTTGTATATTTATTAATCTACGCAACACATCATAGTTAATATGTATTAGTCTACCATGCCACAAACATGAAGACTCAAGCATATCAGTGGAAGAACTTTCATTTTTATTTATCTTGGGCCTAATGGCCATTGCATTAAGCGTGAATAGCCCATCAGATACATAGCTCCTTCCATCAAACATTCCATCCTTGGACAATACAAGTCTGTCCGACTCAAAAATAATACGAAAGTCATGCTTGCTTAATAGTGATCCGGATACTAGATTCTTCTGAATCTTCGAAACATACAACACATTATTCAGAGTAAGGCCCTTGCCTGAAGTCATCTATAGCACCACTTTTTCTTGGCTCATGATGTCCGAGGCTGCTGAGTTCCCCATGAACAGTTTGTCTCCAATGACTTCTTCGAAGTTGTGGAGTAGCTTCTTGTTGCAGCACACATGTCTGGTGGCTCCAGTATCGATCCACCATTGCCACGGGTTTGAATAGACCAGATTCAGTTCTGAGACCACTGCGCAAAGGTCGCCCATTTCTGGTCCCTCGTTCAGGTTGGCCTCCTGCTTCTTCTTTGACTTCTTGCACTCCGAAGATTTGTGACCGACTCGGTCACAGTTGAAGCACTTCCTAGAGAACTTCTTCTTGTTGATACCTTCTCTAGGTCCAATCTTGGAAGATTTGGGGTTCTTCGATTTCGAGCTTTGACCGTGCTCAACCACGTTGGCTTTCACAATAGCTTGACAGAATAACTTTCTCTCTGAACTCTTGTTGTCTTCTTCGATGTGAAATCTAACAATGAGTTCCTCCGTATTCATCTCCTTCTACTTGTACTTCAGATAGTTCTTAAACTCCTTCCGGCCGGAAGACAACTTCTCAATGATAGTAGCCACCTGAAAGGATTCACTCAGAACCATCCCTTCTGAGTGGATCTCGTGCAAGATCACCTGAAGCTCTTGGACTTGGCTGATCACCGTCTTGGAGTCAACTATCTTGTAATTCAAGAATCAGCACACGATGAACTTCTTGGTCCCTGCATCCTCCGGCTTGTACTTCTTGTCCAGGGACTCTCACATCTCCTTAGCTGTTCTCTTCATGTTATATACAGCATACAGCGAGTAGACAAGACAGCTGAGGATGTAATTTCGGCAAAGGAACTCAGAATGAATCCATGCCTCGACTGTACTGATGGTTTGCGCATCAGCATCCTCAGCACGCTTGGGAGGGTCCTCAGTCAAGAATCGAGCCAGATGAGTGTGGTCAAGTAGAAGAGCATCTTCTGCTGCCACCTCTTGAAGTTCACTCCAGTGAACTTCTCTGGCCTTTCCCCATGGTTGATTAATTTAGTTCTAATATGGGCAGAGGGGGCCTGCATATGTTGAGCCTATTGCACATCAACACTTGATTTGTGGTCATCTCAACATAATCGAATATGTTTCAAGATTGTTGGAGAAAATAATCTGTTCTTAAAGATATACGGGATATTAGTTGAATTTAAATACATCAAATTAAATTCACTTATTTATTGAAATGACCTTAGTTGATAATCTTAAGCTGCTATCAAGGGCTAGTTTCTGCTAATTGCTGAGTGTAGATCGAGCTTCGAGCTTGAGCAGTAAAGTCCGCGCGGACTTAATGGTCGGGTGGGAAAGCAGTAGATTGGTCGATTGGGCAGTAAGGCAGAGCAAGTTCGGCCAGACAGAGAGCCAACCGGGAGAGAGGCCGGCTGGGCGAGCAGACAGGCCGAGCGAGAGGCCGGTCGGGCTAACAGACAGGCCGAGTGAGAGGTCGATTGAGAGAATAGGCAGGCTGAGCGAGTGGTTTCGGCCAAGTGAAGAGGCTGAATGGGCGAGCGGAGAGGCTGAGGAGGCAGACGAAGAGGCCGACCGAGCAGATGAAGAGGCCGACCGAGTGGACGAAGATGCCGACCGGGAAGAAGAAGAGGTCGACCGGGCGGACGAAGAGATCGGGCGAGCTGACTGAGACATGCGATTGACGCAGTTTCCTTGAAACAGATTCGCCCACCTCCGGTAGTGCTTCGAGGTTTACTCGGGTCATCTGTTTCACAGGATATAATGGTTAACCATGATTCCACCAAGCACTGGTGGTCACGATGAACTGAGTGGTACCCGACTGCTATCATGGACACTCCATCGAGTAGGAGTTACGCAATAAAGGAAGAGGGAACATAGGTGGAGAGCTTCTGCTACTTTTCTGTGTGTGTAATCCTATGATCACAACCTCGTTATATAGGAGCTCATATCAACGATATCGTTAATAGTCGATTAATGACCATTACTCGTCGAGCTGTGAAACACTAGCATTTCGCTCAGCCGTTTTGCTTTTGCATTAATCTTACTTTAATGCATCCATTACACAAGCAGCAAAAGGTTTACGTGGCAAAATATTGGTTATTCCACTTGGGCAAATTTTGCCTCGACCGGTCCAATATTCGGCGCGTATAGGTCGTGCCCACATACGAGTCAACATGGTTCAGTGCAATCCAAATCCTACATTTGCACCCCCCCCCCTTTACGCACCCATGAATGAGAGAGAGCCTCTTCCCATGCATTTGTTCACATCCTCAATACATGTGAATCAATATAATCCAACTAACATGCCATGAAACTCCTAATGTAGGACTAAAGTCTCATTTACAATGGAGCATCTTTCGTCTTTCACCTCTTCTCCATTCACATCACGCATATCTAACAAGAAATACCAAGCCCCGGAGGTGGCGCCGCCACGGCACAACTTGTGGATGAGCTGAGTGAACAAGAAGGCGTTGGAAGGGAAAAAAACCCATCTTAGCCATCTGGACGAGGACGACAAGGGACTCCTCGCTAAAGGGTTGTCTTCGCTTGGCCAGGCAGGAGAAAACGATTGACCGGGTAGTGGCATCGGGGAGCCTGCCGTGGAGGATTGACAAGAAGTGGAGAGGCGGCTGGGAGAGGCGGAGCCTAGCAGGGAGTGGAGCTGGTAGTTAAGGTTGCAAAGTGAGGCATTGTGAGAGTGCTTCTTAGTTAAGAGGTGCTTCTCGTCGCTTCAGGTACCTACACCACCATTGCAATCAACGACATCGGTGGAAAAGGAGGAGGCGTGGAGGTGGCGGAGAGCCGTCAAATGCAAACACCTGGATTCTTCACCAGCTTCATCTTCCATTTGGCCACTTGACGTGGCTGCATTGGCAAAAACCTAGATTCTTATACCCAAAAAGGAATCCATTGGAAAGCATCGTCAGCATCCATACTGCCATTAGATTTGTGCAGTGGATGTGATTAACCCGTTTGGGTAGAGGAACCAGATTTACTCTACGGATCTTCTCAAAGAATGTCTGATCTATCACTAAACCCAAATTTATCCCAATAAATGATAACAGAATATATATATTATATTTCATTACGGATCTGTCAGGACTTCACTCGGGGTTGTGGGTGGCATGGTCCAAGCACTTAGATGAATTTAAGCACCTGAACTTCTTCAATATATATATATATATATATATATATATATATATATATATATATATATATATATATATATATATATATATATATATATATATATATTATATGTATTTATGATTCAAAATTTTAGAATTAAGAGTTGAGTTATAACGGGTTTGACTCAATAAAATTTTTCTTCTAGGGTTTAGGCTTTCCTCTTGGGTTATAGTATTCTAGATTAAAAATTTTAGATACTCACGGGGTATATTATATGCATTTAGAGTTTAAAATTTTAAAATGTAGGCATTGAGTTAGAATGAGTTTAAGCTAATAAGATTTTCCTCTAGGGTTCAGGTTTTGCTCTTAAATTATAGTGTTCAGGATAAATAATTTTAGATGCTCACGGGATGTAATATAAGTATTTAGGATGTTTTAAGGAATTTTAAATTTTTAAAAATAAAAAAATAGGATGAAGGCACCCGACCAAAAACTTTAAAAATAAACTAAAATAGAATCAAAGCGATTGAATTATTTCCAGGCGCTTCAATCGACTTGTATTAAAACTATTATTTTTTCATTTAAAGTTTGATTTATGAGCTTATTAATGAACATATTCATGAGCTAACGAGACGAGTATTATGAAGCTTGAGTTTCATTTGTTTATCTTAACGAGCCTTATTAAACGAGTTTAAATGAGCTTTTATCAAATCGAGATTCGAATAGCTCATGGATGACTTGATTCATTTATACCCCTAAACTTAAGAGCTTGAAAAACTTATGATATTGGACCATTTGACAAGACTCATTTGTACTTTCTAATTTATCCTAATAATTTATAGAATTTTTTTCTAATTTATCCTAATAATTTATAATAATTTTTATGAGATTGAATTGATCAACTTCATGAGTAATATATAGTTCTAAGGAATGAATACCTGAATTAAAAAATATATATTATACATTTGAAAAAGTACTCTAATACTGTTGGAGATCATTAATGAATCCGAAATTAGTGATTTTGCATGTGTTAGCAGTTGCTTTATCAGTTTATTTGAATCAGTTTATTTGGAAGATTCAAAGATGAGGGAAGGTAATAAACATATGAAAAACTTTTCTTAAAACAGGGTTTTAAAAATTGGTCCAGTTTTTTTGCTCCAACAGTGGGAGCTTCGTCATTTTCCACGTTTTGAAAATTAGAATTGAATGTCAAAATGGCAAAGTTAGTAGGTTGACAATTATATAGATCGAATAGTCAAAGGACCATTTGATGTAAAATATAATTTTTATATGAATTAAAACAAAAAGATGAAATCAAAAAGAGGCCTACAAATTAATGGAATCATCAATTGACATTTGTTTTTTTATTAACAATATACTTATTTCATGACTCTTAGCCACATCTGTTACAACGTATTAAGATATACTAATTCAGATAAGTGATCTGTTGTGGACCATCTGTGCTACAGGGAGGCAGCGCTAATTCAGACGTCTGAATTTATTTTTTTGTTAAAAAATTAATATTTCTTTAAAAATATCTAGTACAGATTAAAAATTTTTTATCATAAATATTATAATTTAAAAGAAAAATCTAAACTCGAAGGTAAAATTTTATTAATTTTAATCTATTATAACTGAATACTTAAATTTTAAAATCTTAAATCCTAAATATATATAATATAACATATGAGCATATACATTATAATTTAAAAGAAAAATTTAAACACTAACCCTATGTTTGGATGGAGTGGGGAAAGATTCATTAAGGAAAGGAGAAGGGAGGGGAAGAGAGAGGAAGTAAAGTATTTAACTTTTTTGGGAAGGAAGGAAGGTTCATTAACGTAACATGTGTTACTTTGTTTAGGAGGAAAGGAAAGGGAATGAAGATTAAATAGATAAAGTTTCAAAAATACCCTTACTTTTTAAATTAGACATTTTTCATAATATTAATATTTATTTTATAAATATAAATTAGATATTTTTAATGATAAAATTAATTTTTATATTATCATTTAAATTAGTTATTTTTTTAATAAAAAATTAACCTTTTTATACTATTCATAATAAAACAATAAATTACCGATAATCGAGTAATTAAATGAGAAATAATGAAAATAATGATTTTAGAAATCTTAAATAAAAAATTTGATTGAAAGATAACGCTGATAACGAGAATTCTTATTTTTTAAAAACTTATTAAATTTTGATAGAAAAATTAAAAAATAGTAGATAATCTATTAGATTTTGACGGTAAAAATGGTTTCTCCCTTCAATTCAGTTAGAAGACACGTCGGATCCCATCCTCTGATGATCTAGCAGCAAGCAAACTATGAAGAAGATGAAGAAATTGGACTCCAGCGACTTAAAATTAGAAATTGAAAAATTTCTTAAACTATTAAAAATAGGGATAAAATTGGAATAATTTTTTTTTTATTTTCCCTTCACCTTCCTTACACCCCAATTCGGGATATAAGAAAATCTCTCTTTTCATGAGTAATGAAAGTTAAAATTTACCCTTTCTTACCTTTCCTTCCCTTCCCTTCCCTCACTCCTTCCCAAACAATGTACAAAGTTTTCCTTCCCCTTATTTCCCCTTCCCTCACATCCTCCTAAACAGACCGTAAAGGATAAGATCAAATTCTATTAAAATTACATTTTCTAAATCTTAAAATCTTAAATTTTAAATATATATAATATACATTAAAATAAAATTAAAAATAAAAAAAATACTGAATAAATTTAGGTGTCAGGATTCATTTCAGATCCATGAACCAGTATTTCACGGTGAAAGATCTGAAAGATATTATACATATACTACTTTTATATTAAAATTCTTTATCAACTTATTAAAATTACTTAAACTTATCAGCTTTAAAAAATTAAAATCATTATAAACTTCTTGCAGCAGTCATTTAGTAATTATTGCAATAATATAAGCATCATTAAATGGTTATTATAACATTGCAGTAGCCACTAATGGGCTACTACAGTAATTTTTTTGATGCTTTTAATATTGTTGAAATGATTTTGATCAATCGATTTGATAAAAAAAAATGATTAAAAAGTATTTTATGCACAGTCATTACAACAACACACAAATAAAGATCTACTCTATAGTTTTACAATAGCATTGAAATAAAAATATTTTTATATAAAAAATATGGTTGAATATCTTTTTGACTATTTTTTTTTTAAATGCCCTTTTCACTATTCAAATAATCAAAGTTGTCATTTTAATTTCCACCTAAAAAAATTATAAAACTGAGGGCATTAGGCGTCTTCTGACTATTAGGTGACGTTTGATTTAGAGATTTAGGAATGAGATAATGGATTCATTCTCAAATCTTATATTTGGTTGATGAGAATGGAATCAAAAGTTTAGAATGAAAGCCAAACACTTGGGTATAGATGAAACTCACCCCCGCCCTTGGGTTCGGATGAAATGAGAATGAGAATTAAGTTTTGGACGAAAATACCCTTAGTATGTTTGTTCAATTTTTCTTTCATTTCACTATCTCTTTGTTCTCTCTCATCATTCTATCATCACACTTTCTCTCTCAACGTACTTTCTCTCCTCATTCTCTCTCATCACACTTTCTCTCTCAACGTACTTTCTCTCCTCATTCTCTCTCATCACATATTCTCTATCATTTCCTTTGTATTCTCTCTCATCACACACACTCTCATTATTTTCTCTCTTCATTCTCTCATTTTTTATCATACTTTCTCTCTCCTCAATCTCTCTTACCATACTTTCTCTCTATTCTCTTCCATCACACTCTCTCTCCTCATTTTCTCTCATCACATTTCCATCTCTTCATTTTTTCCCATCACACTTTCTCTCTCATCACATTTTCTCATCATACTTTCTCTCCTCAATCTGTCATTTTCTCTTATCACACTTTCTCTCTCTTATTTTTTCCCATTACTCTTTCTCTCTCAGCACACTTTCTCTCTCATCATGTTTTTTCTCTTCTCAATCCCGTATCACGCTCTCTCTCCTCATTTCTGTTATCACATTTTTCTCTCATCATTCTCTCTCATCATATGTTTCTTTCACATTTAACTTTCTCTTCCATCTATTTTTTTCTCTTATTTTCCTCTAAGGGTAAAAAAAAGAAATTTAGGTTCATTAAAATTGAAAATATTCAACTAACCAAACATTATTTTTAAAATTGATATCCAAGCTCATATCAATTCCTATTCCACAATACTATGATACTCATTCATATTCTGATTTCTAGGAGAGAACCAAACGTCACCTTAATTTAATTAAGTCTAACCTCATTAACCTCAAGTAATTAATATGGGCATTGATAGTCACCTTAGCACATCCCTCTTCACACCTCCACCAACGGACCTCCAACTTAGGAGACCTCGCTAATGTTTCACCTCGATTAAGTTGCATTTGTGACCTCTAGTCCAACCTTGACTTGCACTCTTTTGGTTACATTAGAGTTGTCAATTTGGATCGGATCCGTCAGATCGACCCTTTCTGTCAAACAATTTAAATAGATTAGGTTAAAATTTTATCAACTCAAGTCCGCTATGGGTCAACTCGCCTAGGCCTGCGACCCGTGCGAGTCAGCTTGCGACAAGCTTGGACTGGTCTAGGGGTTGAGAAATACATGTAAATTAAATTTTATATTAATTTATTATCTTTCTTTGTTATAATTAAAAAAATCATTAAATATACGTACTCATTTATTTCCATTTACATTTAAAATGTTGAAGATATTAATTTTTTTAAATTTGTTGGCTCCGTAGATTGGTCCGCCAAATCTGTAACCTACCTTGGATTTGGTTGAATTGACGATTTCTCAACTTGCCAAGATGATGGGTCGACTTGTTCCATCCTGCCAAATGATTAGCCTACCACAGGCCGATCCACCCCATCACAGATTGATCTGTCTGACAGTTCTAGTTACGATCGCTCACATTTTTTGCCCAAGCGAGCATACTATAAGAACACATTCCGCAAAGCATATTTGATGTGATATTGATCAGACCATAATAGATTTAGTATTGTCCATGTCGAATATTATTGGGCATGGCATGAAGGAAAAGGAAAAGAAGGCCCTAGAAAGGAGCAAGAATGGAACACCTGAGATGAAAGACGATTAGATGACTCAATCGAAATAAGCTATAATATGACACTTCTATTCCAAGGAAAATTCACACAAAATCTAACTTCCAGGTAGATGTAAAGTGTCCTAATCGAACTCTTAACACTAATAGTATTCTACAGTAGGCGAAGCAAAACTGCAACTTGATTACGATGGAAATGATTAGGATGAGAAAAGGACAGTTTGGACAGTTTGGAAGATTTTCCAACAAAGAACTGCAAAAGAGTCACTAAATCCCATTTTCTTTGCAGATTCAGGCAATGATGTGAAACACAGTGACAAGTTATTGCTTGAATTATGAAAAGGAACTTCAGAATGCATACCGTAATGGTACAACTCAATACTACATAAGAAGCATCTATAAGATTAAACATCAGGATTGCCCGAGTCGATATCAGAAGATGTTGCCCGTTGCACAAATAGTCTCAGTCTCTCCGTCTCACCGATCACAGTTAACCATCCTGTAAGAAGAAGCATTGTCCCATAGTCTGGTTTGCATCCCTGCAAATTCATCTTGTCCATAAGCTCGAAGGCTTTATCAGACATGTTACGGTTCTTAAGACCCTTGAAAATAGCAGTGTAGGTCCTGACGTTGGGCAATATATCTTTTTCCTGCATCTCATCGAAGAGGTATATTGCTGCATCAACTTTTTGATTCTTACAATAAGAATCAATGAGGGTAGTATAAATAACAGTGTTGGCCGGCACCATTGACAAATCCATGCTCTTGAAGATTTTCATGGCCTGCTCAAGATCACCAGCTTTGCAGTAACCATTGATCAGAGTTCCATAAGTCACAACGTCAGGGTTGCATCCATTGTCGACCATTTTGTTGAGGAATTTACCAGCCTTTGAAAAATCACCAGCCTTGCAGAAAGCATCAATCAAAGAAGTGTATGTGAAGATATCAGGCCTAAGCCCTGCCTCGCATATTTCATCGTGTATCTCCAATGCCTTATCCAACCTCTTCTTCTTGCAAAACCCACTGATCAAAATGTTATAGCTCTTTATGTCTACTCGAAAACCATTCTTTCTCATCAACGACACGTTAGAATAAGCATCATCCAGTTTACCAACTTGAGTCAACCCACATATGAGAGTGGAGTATGTCACAGAATTAGGGGAAACCCCTTCCTTGATCATCTCGTCAAACAATGTCGTCGCCCATCCTACATTGTTGGAATGAAGAAAAGCACCAATCAAGACGGTATAGGTGAAAGCATTGCCTTTAACTTCCGGCCACTCGACCTTCTTCTTTCGAAAAAAATTGAGGGCACTTCCGATCATCCCATGCCTGCACATTCTATATATAAAGGTATTCAGAATAACCACATCGACAGCCACCCTTTCCTTCTCCATCCTCGTAAGCAATTCATGAGCTTTGTCTAACTCTGCAGCCTTGCAGAAGGCATTAATCAAGCTGGTGTAAGTCACACTGTCAGGATCACAAGCATGGCTTGATTTCATCCTATCAAGCAAGGAGAGACCATCCTGAAGCCTTCCTGCCTTGCAGAGCCCAGCGATGACAGTGTTAAAAATGATTGTGCCAGGGGTGACCCCTGAATCTGGGCTTGACATTGCGTCGAGCACGTCCAGTGCATCATCAATGCGACGGGATTTGCATAGGCAAGTGATGAGTATACCAAAGGTGACTACGTCGGGCCGCACGCCAAAGCTTTTCATCTCCGAAAACAGAAGATTCATCCTAGCGAAGTCTTGAATTGCAGCGAGGCCAGTCAAGAGGGCGTTGCACACAGGGGCCTCGATGGAGCCGCCAGCATCCTTTACCGCGTGAAAGAAATCCCAGGCCCCGGAGGTGGCGCCGCAGCGGCACAGCTTGGTGATGAACTGAGTGAACAGGATGGCGTCGTGCGGAAAAAGTCCCATCTTGGCCATCTCGACGAGGAGGGCGAGGGACTCCTCGTTCAGGGGATGGCTTCGCTTAGCCAGGCCGGAGAAAACGATCGACCGAGTGGCGGCGTCAGGAGGGGAAGTGGAGTCGGGGGGAAGCATACCGCGGAGGATCGACAAGGCGGCGGAGAGGCGGCCGGGAGAGGTGGAACCGAGCAGGGAATAGAGCTGGTATTTAAGGTGGCGAGGTGAGGCATTGCTAGAGGGTTTCTGGTGTTTCACGTCGCTCCGGGTGCCTACGCCACCATCGCAATCGAAGTCGGTGGCAGCGGCGTCTGTAGAAGAGGAGGCGGTGTGGCAGCGGCGGAGAGCTGTCAAACGCAAACACGGATTCTTCACCAGCTTCATCTTCCGTTTGACCAATCGACGCGGCTGCGTTGGTAAAAACAGGATAAATTTCACCCTACCTGTACAGGCACTGCCCCAACCTCTCACAATGAGATGGTGAGACCCACTACTTAAGTGTGGGCCTCACCACCTCATTGTGAGAGGTTGGGGCAATGCCTGTACAGGTAGGATCGAATTAACCCAAAAACAGGGGCTGATAATAAAGGATTAGTTTTAGCAAAACGAAGGACTGCACTTATGGACAAATTAACTGGATGCATAAAATAGGAGCAAACAATTTGCCCAAGCGAGCTTGCTATAGGAATACATTTCGCAAAACCTATTTGATGTGATATCCATTTGACCATAATAATAGATTTAGCGTTGTTGATGTACGCTCTAGGCGTAACGTAAATGTGTACTTATACTTATCTCTTTTTATATTTGTAGGATCAACATTAGAAAATCATTAAGAAAGCGGATCTATGTTGAATATTGTTATGCATGGGGTGAAAAAAAGGGGGGAAAAATCAAGAATAACTGTCATTGTGGATGACGTGTCAAATAAAGCGAGCTTCTTCTTGTGTGTGGGAGCATACTCATTTTATTATCTCAATGGGATGCCTAATTCATTAGAGGATGATAGACTTATTATGATACAACCCCAGATCAGCTTCAAGCCAATGAGACAGGACTGCAAGTCGAGATGTACGTCCCGAACCAAGAGGAGCAGGAAGGGGACTTGCACGTGCCAGCTGAGCCGATAACGAAAGTAGAGGTCAAGCAAGTTCAACGTGCTGTACAAGCATTGACATCTCGTATCTTGGAAGGGCAGGCTATGGAGTCACAGTCGATACCATGCCGAATGATCAACGTCATACAAGTCGATCCTAAAATGGACCAATCAGCTACAGAAGAATGAAATATCATGATGCAACATGTTCCTAGTCAAATACCATACTGGAATGCATATTATTAGGTGGGAAAACCAACCATTTTGGTTGGAATTGGTGTGTCATTTAATGCCACCTATATTTTGGATGAATTCCCAAGATGGAGGACAGGTAGAGGAAGTGTGCATGAAGACTTGCATTCATTATCTTCTCTTTTCATTCCTTGGAAACTATCATTTTCAGTTCTATATAATATCTTGAGTAGATATCAAAGGTAGAAAACATTATATTTTGAGAGAGTTTTCCTCCTTGTTGTTCTTCAGCAACTCTGCAGGGATTACGGGTGAGTACTTGTAATTCTCAGCACTTTTATAATATCGGTTCTTGGTTTTGTTATAATCATTGGGTCAATATTCTCCATTGTTCTCATAATATTGGTTCTTGATTCTCTTTAATCAACGGGTTAATATTTTATCCCTTCGAAACCACCTTTGGACGATCCCGGAACTGAGTTCCAATTTTATTTTGCTGGGTCTCGCGGCATTGTTCGTCAAGGTTCGCATCATATTATAATTGGGCAAGAGGTCAATTCCCGAGATGAATGCATATTCTTGAAAAAAAAAAACTTCCCTCATGGTTAGCTAATTTGACGATCGACTATCAACTGATCTTGTAATTTATCTCTTTTTATATAATTTAGAATGAACTATGGAAAAAATAAGAAAACTCATTTTATTAACATGGAAGTGACTCCTCCTCCTAATTTCCTTTTTATTTTTTTAATAAAATTAAAATTATTTTATAATTTGATAATGATTAATGATTTTTAAAAAACTAAAATAAATAAAACGTAAAAGTTAGTCGATGATGAATGATAAATTTTTTTAAAAAAAATACATATAACTTCATTTTTAATATTTCATTTTTTCATTTATCCCACCACTTTCAACCTCCTCTTTTTTATTCTTTCATTCTATATTTATATATTTATTTGAGATAAAAATTTCAATATTTTTATACAAATCTTTTAAATTATCGAAATGTGAAAGAAAATATATCTAGTAGTCATCCAAATGTTTAATATTCTCAATATTACTCTCTCACACACAATAACTTTTAAATTTCTAAAGTTTTCTAAAAATCGATGAATCTTAGTGATGTTGCCCCAACTCCATTTTGTATATATTCACCTGAAGATTCGTAGGCTATGGGAACCCAATTTGGGATGTCAGCTCTGTCATACGTATTTTCTCCTCCTCGACTATTGGTTATGTCTTCGAACGAATCAAGAAGGGCTAGTGTCAATGCATCTGTCAGCGACACAGAACCCGTAACGTTATCATCTATTCTAGGAACTCAGTGATTACCACACTCATCACACATAGAACACAAATAGAAACTAGAGATAAATGATGAAAAAGAGATAGTTTTGTCTCCCAATAAAAATATCATCCTTGCTTAGTCATGGATGACTATCAGTACTAGCACAACCACTGGTAATGACCAAAAAGATGAAGATTTTTGGAAACGTATCGCTGATTACAAAAATGAGCATCAGCACGTTGGAACTATATCAAGAATTTGAAAGCGGCTAAAATCACATTACTATTTATTTAGTAACATGACATTCGTTGATTACCCCTTATTGAATAAGCTTCCTTTTGCAGTGGGAGGTAACTCATTTTATTAACATTGGGAGTGACTCTTGTTTGGGGAGCCTTTCCTTTTTAGTTTTTAATAAAATTATTTTATTATTTGATAATGATTTTTTCAAAATAAATAAAACATAAAAGTTAGTCATTATTCAATGATTAATTTTTATTTTTATTTTTTTAAAAAAAATACATGTAATTATATTTTCAATATTTCATTTTTTCCATTCATCTTACCACTTACTCCGTCTTCTTTGTTATTCTTTTCATTCAATATTTGTATTTTTATTCGAAATAGATAAAAATTTTAATGTTTCCTTTGTAAATCTTTTGAATTATCCAAATGTGAAAGAAAACACATCTTCTCAATATAATCCCATTCATCCAAATATCTAATATTCTTAATTTTCCTCTCTCACACAATAACTTTTAAATTTCTAAAATATTTCATATGTTCCACAATATTCTATAAATTTCTCAAAATTTTAAAGTTTTCAAAAAATTCTAATGAATCTTAATAACACCGCCTCAACTCCGTTTTGTATGTATCCACCCCAAGATTGGTCGACCATGGGCACCAAATTTGGGATGTCAGCTCTATCGTATGTATTTTCTCCTCCTCAACTATCGATTATGTCTTTGAATGAATCAAGAAGAGCTAGTGTCAATGCATATGTCAACGACAAAGAACCTATAATGCCATCATCTGTTCTAGGAATTCATTGGCCACCACATTCATCACATAGAGCGCGAATACAAACTAGAGATAAATGACGAAAAATAAACAGTTTGGTCTGCCAATAAAAATGTAGTCCTTGCGAAGTGATGGTCAACTCGGTCATAGTTGAAGAACTTCTCAAAGAACTTCTTCTTGCTAATGTCTCCTCTAGGTCCCATCTTGGAAGATTTGGGGTTCTTCAATTTCGAGCTTTGACCGTGCTCAACCACGTTGGTTTTCATAATAGCTTGAGAGAACAACTTTTTCTCTGAACTCTTGTTGTCTTCTTCGATGCGAAGTCTAATAATGAGTTCCTCCACATTCATCTCTTCCGCTTATGCTTCAGATAGTTCTTAAAATCCTTCCAACCGGGAGGCAGCTTCTCAATGATAGTAGTCACCTGGAAGGTTTCAGTCAAAACCATCTCTTCTGAGTGGATCTTGTGCAAGATCACCTGAAGCTCCTCGACTTGGTTGATCACTGTCTTAGAGTCAACCATCTTGTAATTCAAGAATCGGCCCACGATGAACTTCTTGGTCCCTGCATCCTCCGTCTTGTACTTCTTGTCCAGGGATTCCCACGGCTCCTTAGCTGTTCTCGTCATGTTATATACAGTGTACAGCGAGCCGGCAAGGTAGCTGAGGATGTAGTTTCGGCAAAGAAACTTAGAATGAATCCATGCCTCGACTGTACTGATGGTTTGCGCATCAGCATCCTCAGCACGCTTGGGAGGGTCCTCGGTCAAGAACTGAGCCAGATGAGTGTGGTCAGATAGAAGAGTATCTTCTACTACAATCTCTTGAAGTTCACTCCAGTGAACTTCTCTGGCCTTTCCCCATGGTTGATTGACACAGTTCTAATATGGCCAGAGGGGGCTTGCATATGTTGAGTCTGTTGCACATCAACACTTGATTTGTGACCATCTCAACATAATCGAATATGTTTCAAGATTGTTGGAGAAAATAATCTGCTCTCGGAGATTTATGGGATATTAGTGGAATTTAAATACACCGAATTAAATTCACTTATCTATTGAAATGACCTGAGTTGATAATCTCAGGCTGCCAGCAGGGGCTGATTTATGCTAATTGCTGAGTGCAGACCGAGCTTCGAGTTTTAGCAGTAAAGTCCGCGCGGACTTAATGGTCAATTGGGCAACCGCTGCCACGCCGCCTCCTCTTCTACAGCCGCCGCTGCCACCGACTTCGATTGCGATAGTGGCGTAGGCACCGGGAGCGACGTGAAACACCAGAAACCCTCTAGCAATGCCTCACCTCGCCTCCTTAAATACCTCCTCTATTCCCTGCTCGGTTCCGCCTCTCCCGGCCGCCTCTCCGCCGCCTTGTCGATCCTCCGTGGTATGCTTCCCCCAAACTCCACTTCCCCTCCTGACGCCGCCACTCGGTCGATCGTTTTCTCCGGCCTGGCTAAGCGAAGCCAGCCCCTGAACGAGGACTCCCTCGCCCTCCTCGTCGATATGGCCAAGATGGGACTTTTTTCGCACGACGCCATCCTGTTCACTCAGTTCATCACCAAGCTGTGCCGTTGCGGCGCCACCTCCGGGGCCTGGGAATTCTTTCACACGGTAAAGGATGCTGGCGGCTCCATCGAGGCCCCTGTGTGCAACGCCCTCTTGACTGGCCTCGCTGCAATTCAAGACTTCGCAAGGATGAATCTTCTGTTTTTGGAGATGAAAAGCTTTGGCGTGCGGCCCGACGTAGTCACCTTTGGTATACTCATCAATTGCCTATGCAAATCCCGTCGCATCGACGATGCACTGAACGTGCTCGACGCAATGTCAAGCCCAGATTCAGGGGTCACCCCTGGCACAATCATTTTTAACACTGTCATCGATGGGCTCTGTAAAGCAGGAAGGCTTCAGGATGGTCTCTCCTTGCTTGATAGGATGAAATCAAGCCATGCTTGTGATCCTGACAGTGTGACTTACACCAGCTTGATTGTTGCCTTCTGCAAGGCTGCAGAGTTAGACAAAGCTCATGAATTGCTTGCCAGGATGGAGAAGGAAAGGGTTGTCGTCGATGTGTTTACGCTGAATGCCTTTGTAAATGGAATGTGCAGGCATGGGATGATCGGAAGTGCCCTCAATTTTTTTCGAAAGAAGAAGGTTGAGTGGCTGGAAGTTAAAGGCAATGCTTTCACCTATAAATTCCTGATTGGTGCTTTTCTTCATTCCAACAAAGTAGGAAAGGCGATGGCGTTGTTTGATGAGATGATCAAGGAAGGAGTTTCCCCTGATTCTACAACATACTCCACTCTCATCTGTAGGTTGACTCAAGTTGGTAAATTGGATGATGCTTATTCGAATGCGCTGTTGATGAGAAAGAATGGTTTTCGAGTAGACATAAAGAGCTATAACATTTTGATCAGTGGGTTTTGCAAGAAGAAGAGGTTGGATAAGGCATTGGAGATACACGATGAAATATGCAAGGCGGGGCTTAGGCCTGATATCTTCACATACACTTCTTTGATTGATGCTTTATGCAAGGCTGGTGATTTTTCAAAGGCTGGTAAATTCCTCAACAAAATGGTCGACAATGGATGCAACCCTGACGTTGTGACTTATGGAACTTTGATCAATGGTTACTGCAAATCTGGTGATCTTGAGCAGGCCATGAAGATCTTCAAGAGCATGGATGGGTCAATGGTGCCGGCCAACACTGTTATTTATACTACCCTTCATTGATTCTTATTGTAAGAATCAAAAAGTTGATGCAGCAATATACCTCTTCGATGAGATGCAGGAAAAAGAAATATTGCCCAATGTCGTGACCTACACTGCTATTTTCAAGGGTATTAAGAACCTTAACATGTCTGATAAAGCCTTCGAGCTTATGGACAAGATGAATTTGCAGGGATGCAAACCAGACTATGTGACAATGGATCTTCTTACAAGATGGTTAGCTGTGATCGGTGAGACGGAGAGACTGAGACTATTTGTGCAACGGGTGACATCTTCTGATATCGACTCGGGCAATCCTGATGTTTAATCTTATAGATGCTTCTTATGTATTGTTGAGTTGTGCCATAACGGTATGATTTCTGAAGCTCCTTTTCATAATTCAAGCAATAACTTGTCACTGTGTGTCACATCATTGCCTGAATGATCTGCAAAGAAAATTGGATTTAGTGACTCTTTTGCAGTTCTTTGTTGGAAAAAATCTTTTTGTAATTGCACATTTTAATTTATAATCTGAAACGGTTTAGTTCCAAACTGTCCTTTTCTCATCCTAATCATTTCCATCGTAATCAAGTTGACACTATTTGTGGTAAGAGTTCGATTAGGACACTTCACATCCACCTGGAAGTTAGATTTTGTGTGGAAGTTAGATTTTGTGTGGATTTTCCTTTGAATAGAAGTCTCATATTATAGCCTATTTCGATTGAGTCATCTAACCGTCTTTCATCTCGGGTGTTCCATTCTTGCTCCTCTCTAGGGCCTTCTTTTCCTTTCTTTCATCCCATGCCCAATAATATTCGACATGGACATTACTAAGGGGGTGTTTGGTTTAGGGGAATAAGAGTGGGGAATGAGAATGAGAATCATTGATTACCATTGTTAATGTTTGGATTATAGGAATAGGAATACAAATAAAGGAATGAATCCTTGAAATTGGATAATAACTCATTCTCATGTACCTCCCCTTCAATGAGTCATTACCTTATTTTCATCAATCAAAATATTCCCTTATTCCAAAAATACCCTTGACCTAAAACTAAAATTTTCTTCCTTAATATCAAATATCAAAATATATTTATTTGTTTTTTTTTCATATCACTTCTCTCTCCTTATTCTCTCTCATCATTTTATCACACACTTTCTCTCTCCTTAATCTCTCCTATCACACTCTCTTTCCTCTTTTTTTCTCATTACACTTTCTCTCTCATCATACTTTCTCTCTTCTCAATCTCTTCCATCACACTCTCTTCCTTCTTTTTTTTTCTCATCATACTTTCTCTCTCCTCAATCTCTCTTGTCACACTCCCTCCTTTTTTCCTCAACACACTTTCTCTCTCATCATACTTTCTCCCTCATCATACTTTCTCTCTCCTCAATCTCTCCCATGACACTCACTGTTCTTTTTTTTTCTCATCACACTTTCTCTCTCATCATACTTTCTCTCTCACCATACTTTCTCTCTCCTCAATCTCTCTCATAACACTCTCTCTTCTCACTTTTCTCATTACATTTTCTCTCTTCATCCTCTCTCATCATACTTTCTCTCACATCATACTTTCTCTCTCATCTTCTCTCATCATGCTCTCTCCTATCACACTCTCTTTTCTCATTTTCTCTCATCACACTTTCTCTCTCTTTATTCTTTCTCATCACACTTTCTCTCTTATCATACTTTCTCTCTCATCATTCTCTTTCATTATATTTTTCTCTCACATCTAATTTTTTCTCTTATTTTCCTTTATGGGTAAAAAAGAAAATTTTAATTGATTCCGATAGAAAATATGCAACTAACCAAACATTACTTTTAAGAGTGATATCCATGCTCATACTCATTCCCATTCCACAATACAATGATTCCCATTCCGATTCCTATTCCTAGGAAAGAACCAAACGCCCCCTAAATCTATTATGGTATGATCGATATCGCATCAAATATGCTTTGCGGAATGTGTTCATAGTAAGTTCGCTTGGGCAAAAAATGTGAGCGATCGTAACTAGAATTGTCAGACGGATCAATCTGTGATGGGGTGGATCGGTCTATGGTAGGCTAACCATTTGGCGGGATGGAACAAGTCGACCCATCATCTTGGCAAGTTGAGAAATTTTCAATTCAACCTAATTCAAGGCAGGTTGCAGATTTGGCTGACCAATCCACAGGCCCAACAAATTAAAAAAAATTAATATCTTCAACATTTTACTTTAGAAAGATTTCATTAATCAAATATGTCCAGAAACTGATATTTTAAATGTAAATGGAAATAAATGAGTACGTATATTTAATGATTTTTTAATTATAATAAATAAAGATAATAAATTAATATAAAATTTAATTTACATGTGTTTCTCAACCCCTAGACCAATCCAAGCCTGTTGCACCGGGTCGCGGGCCTAGGCAGGTTGACCCGCAGCGGACTTGAGTTGATTAAATTTTAACCTAATCTATTTAAATTGTTTAACGGAAAGGGTCAATTTGACGGATTTGATCCAAATTGACAACTCTAATGTAACCAAAAGAGTGCAAGTCAAGGTTGGACTAGAGGTCACAAATGCAACTTAATCGAGGTGAAACATTAGCGAGGTCTCCTAAGTTGGAGGTCCGTTGGTGGAGGTGTGAAGAGGGATGTGCTAACGTGACTATCAATGCCCATATTAATTACTTGAGGTGAATGAGGTTAGACTTAATTAATTAAGATGGCGTTTGATTTTCTCCTAGGAATCGGAATGGGAATGAGTATCATAGTATTGTGGAATGAGAATGAATATGAGTTTGGATATCATTCTTAAAAATAATGTTTGGTTAGTTGAATATTTTCAATTGGAATGAATCTAAATTTTTTTTTACCCTTAGAGAAAAATAAGAGAAAAAAAATAGATGGAAGAGAAAGTTGAATGTGAGAGAAACATATAATGAGAGAGAATGATGAGAGAGAAAGTGTGATGAGAGAAAATGAGGAGAGAGAGTGTGATACGAGAGATTGAGAAGAGAAAAAGCATGATGAGAGAGAAAGTGTGCTGAGAGAGAAAGAGTAATGGGAAAAAATAAGAGAGAGAAAGTGTGATAAAAGAAAATGAGAGATTGAGGAGAGAAAGTATGATGAGAAAATATGATGAGAGAGAGTGCGATAGGAAAAAAATGAAGAGATGAAAATGTGATGAGAGAAAATGAGGAGAGAGAGTGTGATGGAAGAGAATAGAGAAAAAGTATGATTGAGGAGAGAGAAAGTATGATAAAAAAAATGAGAGAATGAAGAGAGAGAAAATAATGAGAGAGTGTGTGTGATGAGAGAGAATACAGAGAAAATCATAGAGAATATGTGATGAGAGAGAATGAGGAGAGAAAGTATGTTGAGAAAGAAAATGTGATGATAAAATGATAAGAGAGAATAAAGAGAGAGAGTGAAATGAAAGAAAAATTGAACAAATATACTAAGGGTATTTTCGTCCAAAACTTAATTCTCATTCTCATTTCATCCAAACCCAAGGACGGGGGTGAGTTTCGTCCATACCTAAGTGTTTGAGTTTCATTCTAAAATTTTGATTCCATTCCCATCAACTAAATACAAAATTTGAGAATCAATCCATTCTCTCATTCCCAAATCTCTAAACCAAATGTCACATAATAGTTAGAAGACGCCCAATGCCCTCAATTTTATAATTTTTTTAGGTGAAAATTAAAATAACATCTTTGATTATTTGAATAGTGAAAAGGGCATTTTTTAAAAAATTAGTCAAAAAGATATTCAACCATATTTTTTATATAAAAATATTTTTATTTCAATGCTATTGTAAAACTATAGAGTAGATCTTTATTTGAGTGTTGTTGTAATTACTACGCATAAAATACTTTTTAATCATTTTTTTTTATCAAATCGATTGATCAAAATCATTTCAACAATATTAAAAGCATCAAAAAATTACTGTAGTAGCCCATTAGTGGCTACTGCAATGTTATAATAACCATTAAATGATGCTTATATTATTGCAATAATTACTAAATGACTGCTGCAATAAGTTTATAATGATTTTAATTTTTTAAAGCTGATAAGTTTAAGTAATATTTTTAAAGAAATATTATTTTTTAAAAAAAAATAAATTCAGACGTCTGAATTAGCGCTGCCTCCCTGTAGCACAGATGGTCCACAACAGATCACTTGTCTGAATTAGTATATATCTTAATACGTTGTAACAGATGTGGCTAAGAGCCATGAAATAAGTATATTTTAATAAAAAACAAAGGTCAATTGATGATTCCATTAATTTGTAGGTCTCTTTTTTATTTCATCTTTTTGCTTTAATTCATATAAAAATTATAATTTACATCAAATGGTCCTTTGACTATTCGATCTATATGATTGTCAACCTACTAACTTTGCCATTTTGACGTTCAATTCTAATTTTCAAAACGTTGGACTCTAAAGGTGGAAAATGACGGAGCTTCCCACTGTTGGAGCAAAAAACTGGACCAATATTTAAATGAAAAATTAATAATTTTAATACAAGTCGGTCGAAGCGCCGGGAAATAATTCAATCGCCTTGATTTTATTTTAGTTTATTTTTAATGTTTTTGGTCGGGTGCCTCGATCCTATTTTTTTATTTTTAAAAATTAAAAATTTCTTAAAACATCTTAAATACTTATATTACTTCCCGTGAGCATCTAAAATTATTTATCTTAAACACTATAATCTAAGAGCAAAACCTGAATCCTAGAGAAAAATCTTATTAACTTAAACTCATTCTAACTCAATGCCTAAATTTTAAACTCTAAATACATATAATATACCCCGTGAGTATCCAAAATTTTTAATCTAGAATACTATAACCCAAGAGGGAAGCCTAAACCCTAGAAGAAAAATTTTATTGACTCAAACCCGTTATAACTCAACCCTTAAATTTTAAAATTTTGAATCATAAATATATATATTCAGGTGCTTGAATTCATTCCAAGTGCTTGGACCATGCCACCCACAACCCCGAGTGAAGTCCTGACAGATCCACAACGAAATATAATATATATATTCTGTTATCATTTATTGGGATAAATTTGGGTTTAGTGATAGATTAGACATTCTTTGAGAAGATCTGCAGAGTAAATCTGGTTCCTCTATCCAAACGGGTTAATCACGTCCACTGCACGAATCTAATGGCAGTATGGACGCTGACGACGCTTTCCAATGGATTCCTTTTTGGGTATAAGAATCTAGGTTTTTGCCAACGCAGCCACGTCGAGTGGCCAAATGGAAGATGAAGCTGGTGAAGAATCCAGGTGTTTGCATTTGACGGCTCTCTGCCACCTCCATGCCTCCTCCTTTTCCACTGATGTCGTTGATTGCGATGGTGGTGTAGGTACCCGGAGCGACGAGAAGCACCTCTTAACTAAGAAGCACTCTCACAATGCCTCACTTTGCAACCTTAACTACTAGCTTCGCTCCTTGCTAGGCTTCGCCTCTCCGCTGCCTTGTCAATCCTCCGCGGCAGACTTCCCCCCCACCCCTTGACGCCGCTACCTGGTCGATCATTTTCTCCTGCTTGGCCAAGGGAAGACAACCCCTTAGAGAGGAGTCCCTCGTCGTCCTCGTCCAGATGGCTAAGATGGGTTTTTCCCTTCCAGTGCCTTCCTGTTCACTCAGCTCATCCACAAGTTGTGCCACGGCGACGCCACCTCCGGGGCTTGGTATTTCTTGTTAGATATACGTAATGTGAATGGAGAATAGGTGAAAGACGAAAGATGTTCCATTATGAATGAGACTTTAGTCCTACATTAGGAGTTTCATGGCATGTTGATTGGTTTTTATTAATTCACATACATTGAGGATGTGAATAAATACATGGGAAGAGGCTCTCCCTCATGCATGGGTGCGTAAGGGGGGGTGCAAATGTAGGGCTTGGATTGCACTGAACCATGTTGACTCGTGTGCGGGCACGATCTGCGCGCGCTGAATGTTGGACCAGTCTGGGCAAAATTTATCCAAGTGGGACAACCAATATTTTACCACGTAAATCTTTTGCTGCTTGTGTAATGGATGCATTAAAGTAAGATTATTGCAGAAGTAAAATGACTGAGCGAAACACTAGCGTTTCACAGCTCGACGAGTAATGGTCATTAATCGACTATTAACGCTGTCGTTGATCTGAGCTCCTATATAACGAGGCTATTGTTGGTTGATCCCAGGAAGATCGTACCGGTTCCACTGTACAAAATTTTGTACAAGTGTCGAACCTTTCCTAACAACCTATTGTGTTCTTTAGAATTTAAATTTGGAATCGCAAACAGAACTTAACATTGTTGATTCCAAAGTTAACTTATATGCTTTTTAGGTTTAGACTTGGATCGCAAACGGAACTTAACATTATTGATCCAAATCCACCTATGTTATAAATTTAATTAAATATTAATTTCTAAAATTGGCTTCCAGGACTGCATGGCGAGGCACTATGCCTTCTTGGGTATGGGATCATCCACCACCGCCTAGACAAAGCCTTTTAAAGAAATCTAATATTTAATTTCCTTATATAACTCTAGGTTTAACCAAAGAGAATAATCAAATCACAAGATCGAAAAAAAATAAAACAAAAGAAAATGTTGGTGCGGGAAGCATCCGACGATCGAACTCGTGTTTTGATAACGGCAAAGAATTCTAAGTTAAGAATGTTTTTGTGTCTAACAAGTCTACTTGAGGATTTTAGGAAAGTCCTAGCTGCAGTTAGGCAAAGGGAAAACCCTAGGGGGCGGTAACCCTAGGTCATAGGGGGTGGTAACCCTATGCGGAAAGTCTTGGCAGGTCGAGGGCTTCAGGCAAAAGTCCTAGGGGGTGGTAACCCTAGGTGAAAAGTCCTGGTGTCGCGAACCAGGTGAAAGACTAGACTAGCCGAGGAAGCGGATGTCCAGCAGAAAGTCCGGAAGCATCGAGTGCTGAGCGAAAGTCCAGTCGATCTGGAGGATCGACTGGCAACAGGTAAATCTCCTAAGTGGAGTAGGTGAGGACGCGTTCCCCGCAGAGGAAACAGTAGGCGTCGGGTCGACCTAGGGTTTCCGGTGGGAATTCCAAAGTCAGACTCGGACAGTCCGAATACTGTCAAATATTACTCATTATGGTTTATCAGATTCTAACACTGTCTTGCAGGGTATTTTGCTCAGACTAACCTTTGTTTGCAGGTGAGGAGCCTGCTGGAAAAAGGCTGTCCGGGCGCCCGGGATGGATCCGAGTGCCCGGAGGTCCGGGCGCTCGGGACCAAACTTTATCCCTGCCGCGACTTCGCCACGTGGATCATCCAGGTTGGTTGGCCACGTCACACTCCAGGCGCCCGGAACCGCATATAAAAGGAGGGTTGAGGTGCAGCTTCAAAAAGAACAATCATCTAAGCAATCTCCTTGCAACAAGCTGCTAACAACTCAATCCAGAAGTACTGCAACGACACCCCGACAACCCGGAGCTTCGGATTTAATCTTTTTGTTGTCGGTATAATCCTTTTACAGCTTTGAATTGTAATTAGTTTGTAATACTCTTAACGAACTTATAGTTGTTGCCCACCGAAAGCGATCAAGGATCGCGGGCCTTCGAGTAGGAGTCGTCACAGGCTCCGAACGAAGTAAATCCACTGTGTTCATCTGCTTGTGTTTCTTTCATTTCCGCTGCGTTTTTTTACTCGAGTGTTTTACGATTTCGATAATCGAACGAAATAGCCACGAGCGCTATTCACCTCCCCCCCCCCCTCTAGCGCTTCTCGATCCAACAGAAAACACAACTTCGAATATCTAATCCAAAAATCTAGAATCATATGCCTCTTGTGTTTGGAATTCATACAAAGAAAAACTAGTATAATGCGAAAAATAATTACTAGTTATACCTTTCTTTGTATGCAACGACCTCTTGATCTTCTTCCGTATTCCTCGCCTTCTCTTGGACGTCGTGTGGGCGACGGTCCTCCAAGATGAACACCACCCAAAAGCTCCTCCTTCTCTAAGATTCGGCCACCACCACTATAAAGGAACAAAAGAGAGCAAGGGGAAAGGGAAGGAGAGAGGGCCGACCACAAGAGAGAGCACAAGCAAGAGAATAAGACTTGATGCAATCCCTACTTCTCCTCTTCTTCTCCTTCTCTTTGTATCTGGCCACACAAAGCAACCACAAGAGGCGGCTAGCCCTAGCATGAAGAGAATCAAGGGCCGACCCTTAGGAGAAGACTAGAGAGAAGAGAGAAAAGAATAGACCGCCTCATGAGCCCTCTCCTCCCCTTCTTTTATAATACTTGCCCAAGGCAAATAAGGAAAGATTTTTACAAAAATAAAATCTTCCTCTTGATTTCCTTTCCCCCTTTTATTTTTTCCTTTTCTCCTCTTTTATACTCTTAATGGCCGGCCCCTTGCTTGGACACCAAGCAAGGGTGACCGACCACATCATCATGAAGAGAATTTTTTTTTTTATAAAATTTTATAAAAGAAGGAATCCTCTTATAAAATTTTACAAGCTCTCTTTCCTTTTGTGGATGTTAAAAAAAAGGAAATTTTAAAAATTAAAACCAAGTTTTAAAATTTAAAACTTCTCTTATAAAATTTCCTTTTTTAACATAGTTACAAAAAAAAGGAAAGTTTTAAATTTAAAACTCTCTTTTTAAAAACCATGTGGATGGTTAAAAAATGAAAGTTTTAAAACTTTTTAAAACTTTCTTTTAAACCATGTGACCTAATTCAAATAAGGAAAGTTTTGGAAATTTAAAATCCCTCTTTTAAAACTTGTAGATGTCTACAAAGAGAAGATTTTAAAAATTCAAAACGTCCCTTAAACTTTGAATATAGTGGCCGATCCCCTTCTTGCTTGGGCACCAAGCAAGGGGTCGGCCCCTTTGAGGAGGAAGTGGCCGGCCCCATGGCTTGGTCACCAAGCCATGGGCCGACCCCCTCTTGGACATCAAGATGAGGTTTTCATGAGTGGATTTGAGGCTTCATTGAGGCTACGACAGGGACCTAGAAAAGAAATTGGTTTTAGCCTCCCGACGAGCTTGAGTATCCCGTGTTCGCCCCGAACACACAACTCAAGTTCATCAATAATAACTCATTCCACTAGAGAGTTATTATTGCACTACCGCACCAATCCCAAATTACATTATGGGCTCCTTCTTATCATGAGTGCGTAAGTCTCCTTGTGTTTAAGATATCAAATGTCCACTAATTAAATAAGTTACTGACAACTCACTTTAATTAATTTCTTAATCCAAGAGTAGTACCACTCAACCTTATTGTTATGTTGGACTAAATCCACCTGCAAGGTTTAACATGACAATTCTTATGAGCTCTTCTTGGGGACATTATCAACCTAGATTACTAGGACACAGTTTCCTTCTATAATCAACAACACACACTATAAATAATATCAGTTCCAATTTATCGGGCTTATTGATTTATCGAACTAAATCACACCCTTTGATAAATCAAAAAAATAAATATTAAGTATATGTTCTTGTTATTATATTAGGATTAAGAGCACACACTTCCATAATAACAGAGGTATTGTTCTTTTATTTAGTTAGTATAAAAAGAAACTACCTCAAATGGTCCTGCTCAATACACTCATAGTGTACTAGTGTAATTTATCAGTCAAGATAAACTAATACTTTATTACACTACGACTATTCCAATGGTTTGTTCCTTTCCATCTCAGTAGTGAGCTACCGTTTATAATTTATAAGGAATTGATAACATGATCTTTTGTGTGTGACACCACACACCATGTTATCTACAATATAAATTAATTAAACAACTACACTTAGCATATAAATGTAGATATTGACCAATGTGATTCTTATTTCTAAATATATGTTTATACAAAAAGCTGAGACTTTTAGTATACATTCCAACAGTTACACACACAGAAAAGTAGCAGAAGCTCTCCACCTATGTTCCCTCTTCCTCTATCGCGTAACCCCTACTCAGTGGAGTGCCCGTGATAGCAGTCAGGTACCACTCAGTTCGCCGTGACCACCAGTGCTTGATGGAATCACGGTTAACCGTTGTATCTTGTGAAACAAATGACTCGAGTAAACCTCGAAGTACTACTGGAGGTGGGCGAATCTATTTCAAGGAAACTGCGTCAATCGCATGCCTCAGTCAGCTCGCCTTATCTCTTTGTCCGCCCAATCGGCCTCTTCGTTATATTGACATGTAAATATATTTTCAATATTTCATTTTTTTCATTCATCTTACCACTTACTCCGTCTTCTTTCTTATTCTTTTCATTCAATATTTGTATTTTTATTCGAAATAGAAAATTTTTTTAATGTTTCCTTTGTAAATCTTTTGAATTATCTAAATGTGAAAGAAAACACATCTTCTCAATATAATCCGATTCATCCAAATATTTAATATTCTTAATTTTCCTCTCTCAAACAATAGCTTTTAAATTTCTAAGACAAGAAGGGCGAGCTCGCCTTGATTCGTTCGAAGACATAACCAATAGTCGAGGAGGAGAAAATATGTATCACAGAGCTGACATCCCAAATTGAGTTCCCATAACTGACGAATCTTCAGGTGGATATATACAAAATGGAGTTGGGGCGACATCACTAAGATTCATTGATTTTTAGGAAATTTTAGAAATTTAAAAGTTATTGTGTGTGAGAGAGTAATATTGAGAATATTAAACATTTGAATGACTACGAGATGTATTTTCTTTCACATTTCGATAATTTAAAATATTTGTATAAAAATATTGAAATTTTTATCTTAAATAAATATATAAATATAGAATGAAAGAATAAAAAAGAGGAGATAGAAAGTGGTGGGATAAATGAAAAAAATGAAATATTAAAAATGAAGTTATATGTATTTTTTTTAAAAAAAAATAATTAATCATTCATCGTCGACTAACTTTTACGTTTTATTTATTTTAGTTTTTTTTTAAATTATTAATCATTATCAAATTATAAAATAATTTTAATTTTATTAAAAAAAATAAAAAGGAAATTAGGAGGAGGAGTCACTTCCATGTTAATAAAATGACTTTTCTGATTTTTTTTTCCCATAGTTCATTCTAAATTATATAAAAAGAGATAAATTACAAGATCAGTTGATAGTCGATCGTCAAATTAGCTAAACATGAGAGAAGTTTTTTTTTTCAAGAATATGCATTCATCTCGGGAATTGACCTCTTGCCCAATTATAATATGATGCGAACCTCGACAAATAATGCCGCGAGACCCAGCAACAATAAGATTGGAACTCAGTTCCGGGATCGTCCAAAGGAGGTTTCGAAGGGATGAAATATTGACCCGTTGATTATAGAGAATCAAGAACCAATATTATGAGAACAATGGAGAATATCGGCCCAATGATTATAACAAAACCAAGAACCGATATTATAAAAGTGCTGAGAATTACAAGTGCTCACCCGTAATCCCTGCAGAGTTGCTGAAGAACAACAAGGAGGAAAACTCTCTCAAAATATAATGTTTTCTACCTTCGATATCTACTCAAGAGATTATATAGAACTGAAAATGGTAGTTTTCAAGGCATGGAAAGAGAAGATAATGAATGCAAGTCTTCATGCACACTCCCTCTAGCTGTCCTCCATCTTTTCAAGGCATGGAAAGAGAAGATAATGAATGCAATTCTTCATGCACACTCCCTCTTGCTGCCCTCCATCTTGGGAATTCATCCAAAATGTAGGTGGCATTAAATGACACACCAATTCCAACCATAATGGTTGGTTTTCCCACCTAATAATATGCATTCTAGTATGATATTTGACTATAGGAACATGTTGCATCATGATATTTCATTCTTCTGCAGTTGATTGGCCCATTTTAGGGTCGACTTGTATGACGTTGATCATTCGGCATGGTATCGACTGTGACTCCATAGCCTGCCCTTCCAAGATACGAGATGTCAATGTTTGTACAGCACGTTGAACTTGCTTGACCTCTACTTTCGTTATCAGCTCAGTTGACACGTGCAAGTCCCCTTCTTGCTCCTCTTGGTTCGAGACATACATCTCGATTTGCAGTCCCGTCTCATTGGCTTGGAGCTGATCTGGGGTTGTATCATAATAAGTCTATCATCCTCTAATGAATTGGGCATCCTATTGAGATAATAAAATGAGTAAGCTCCCACACGCAAGAAGAAGCTCGCTTTATTTGACACGTCATCAACAATGACAGTTATTCTTGATTTTTTTCCCCTTTCTTTCACCCCATGCATAACAATATTTGACATAGATCCGCTATCTTAACGATTTTCTAATGTCGATCCTACAAATATAGAAAGAGATAAGTATAAGTACACATATACGTATGATGAAATAAATCATAAATCGTCAATTCTTAATAATCGATCCTTGACTATTAAACTAAAAATATTATATGTCCATCGTTTACACTATGCCTAGAGCGTACATCAACAACGCTAAATCTATTATTATGGTCAAATGGATATCACATCAAATAGGTTTTGCGAAATGTATTCCTATAGCAAGCTAGCTTGGGCAAATTGTTTGATCCTATTTTATGCATCCAGTTAATTTGTCCATAACTGCAGTCCTTCGTTTTGCTAAAACTAATCCTTTATTATCAACCCCTGTTTTTGCCAACGCAACCGCGTCAATTGGCCAAACGGAAGATGAAGCTGGTGAAGAAGCAGAAAAAGGTTTACATGGTAAAATATTGGTTGCTCCACTTGGACAAATTTTGCCCCGACTGGTCCAACATTCAGCGCGCACAGATCGTGCCCGCACACGAGTCAACATGGTTCAGTGCAATCCAAGCCCTACATTTGCACCCCCCTTATGCACCCATGCATGAGAGAGAGCCTCTTCTCATGCATTTGTTCACATCCTCAATGTATGTGAATTAATATAAACCAATCAGCATGCCATGAAACTGTAACACCCATGAAATATTTAAGCTATACATATGGGTATTCTCTTTTAGAATAAAAGGGAAATGGAAATAGAACCAAAAAGAAATAAAAAGAAAGAGAATTTAAGGCTTGAACCATGAACCCCTCATAATAGATAAAGCTAAATTGGTGTATGATAACCACTAGAGTCATGAATGATATATGAATAGCAAAGAATGGAAATTGTAGTTAAAAATAAGAATATGATTAAGTAAGAGAACAAGAGAAAATCAAGTAGCTTTCCTCCTCTTCCTCTTGGTTAAGAGAAGAAGCAAGCAAAAGACAAAGACAAGTTGTCTTTTTCTCCTTCCTTCTTGTTATTTTCGTGGGAATGAAGAGGGTGAGAGAATAGAGGAGTCAAGGGGATGAATTGGGACATTTTTTCATCCTGATTGAAAATAAATAGGAATGAGAGAAGAGAAGGGAAAGAAAGTTTGGCTACTTCTTCCTCCTTCTTCTTCCTCCTCCTTCCTCCTCCACCGAGACTAGGACTCTTCCCTCTTCCATTTCCGAATCCAAGCTAAGGTTTTCTCCCTAATAAAACTAATCCACAAGAAGGAGTCCTCAAGATCTACTCCTTACAAGCAAGAGAAGCACAAAGAAGAACTAGGAGGAGAAGTTTTCTTCTTCCTCTTCACAAGGGTACCTTCTTTTAAGAAAAACCAAGCAAAAGAAAGTAAGTATCCCCTCACCTGTGGTGCAAGTAGTTCATGTGTTTTTCCATGAGTTTAGATTACAAAAAAAATCTAGGGTTGCCTCTTGGAACTTTCGGCCACCAAAGTATAAAAATCTTAAGGAAGCTTAAGATCTAAACTAAACATGCTCACTATTTCCTTATGATATGTACCCTATGATAGAAGATTAGTTTAATGTTCTCATGCTTGTATGTTGCTTAGAACTTATATTCATGTTCCTTAAACTCTCGGCCATGATGAGATTAAAGGCCTACGAAAGCTAAAAAAAAAAAAATCTAATATGCTCATGGTTTTCCTTATGATATGACATGAAGTTAGCTTGATATTCTTATGCTTGTATGTTGCTTAGGCTTAGTTTCATGTTCCTTGAACTTTCGGCCATAACAAGACCAAAGACCTAGGAATAGAACGTAAACTAAACATGCTCATGATGCTCTTTATGGTTTATGATATGAAATTGGTTTAGGGTTCACATGCTTTTATGTTGCTTGTAACCTAGGGCAAGGCTTGGAAACTTTCGGCCATAACAAGACCAAGGACCTAGGAAGCTTGGAACTTAAACTAAACATGCTCATGATGTTCTTTATGGTTTATGATATGAAATTGGTTTAGGGTTCACATGCTTTTATGTTGCTCGTAACCTAGGGTTAGGCTTGATAACTTTTGGCCATAACAAGACCAAGGACCTAGGAAGCTTGGAACTTAAACTAAACATGCTCATGATGTTCTTTATGGTTTATGATATGAAATTGGTTTAGGGTTCACATGATTTTATGTTGCTTGTAATCTAGGGTTAGGCTTGGTAACTTTCGGCCATAACAAGACTAAGGACCTAGGAAGCTTGGAACTTAAACAAAACATGCTCATGATGTTCTTTATGGTTTATGATATGAAATTGGTTTAGGGTTCACATGCTTTTATGTTGCTTGTAGCCTAGGGTTAGGCTTGGTAACTTTCGGCCATAACAAGACCAAGGACATAGGAAGCTTGGAACTTAAACTAAACATGCTCATGATGTTCTTTATGGTTTATGATATGAAATAGGTTTAGGGTTCACATGCTTTTATGTTGCTTGTAACCTAGGGCTAGGCTTGGTAACTTTCGGCCATAACAAAACCAAGGACCTAGGAAGCTTGGAACTTAAACTAAACATGCTCATGATGTTCTTTATGGTTTATGATATGAAATTGGTTTAGGGTTCACATGCTTTTATGTTGCTTGTAACCTAGGGTTAGACTTGGTAACTTTCGGCCATAACAAGACCAAGGACCTAGGAAACTTGGAACTTAAACTAAACATGCTCATGATGTTCTTTATGGTTTATGATATGAAATTGGTTTAGGGTTCACATGCTTTTATGTTACTCATAACCTAGGGTTAGGCTTGGTAACTTTCGGCCATAACAAGACCAAGGACCTAGGAAGCTTGGAACTTAAAATAAACATGCTCATGATGTTCTTTATGGTATATGATATGAAATTGGTTTAGGGTTCACATGCTTTTATGTTACTTGTAATCTAGATCCAATACCTTGTAAGTTTCAGCCACTTTATGGAATTAGGGTTAGAGACCCAATTATGATTTACTATGTGTCTCACATGCTATGATATGAATTAGGAGATGCTAGTTAATGATTTCCATGAATGATTATGTTTTTCCTATGATATGTCATATGTTCCTTTTTGTATGCTTATGAATCATGCATGATAATGACTCTTATGATGGGCTATATGCTCAAGTATGCATGCTTTATGATATGACAAGCAAAGGCTTAAGAGTTGCTTCCCTAGTAGTTGGGACTAACAGCACTCTTTATGATATGACAAGTAAAGGCCTAAGAGTTGCTTCCCTTCTTGTTGGGACTAAGAGCACTCTTCATGATATGATAAGTAAATAAGACATGCTATTTTACTTTTTATGTGGCTTGTACCAGGACCTTAGTGTCCAAGGGATGAGCTCCTTAGTTCTCCCCTAGGTCGACGGACGTAGTACGTGTTGGTTAGTCCTAAGAAAATCGTACTGGTTCCACTGTACAAAATTTTTTTTGTACAAGTGTCGAACCTTTCCTTAAATAACCTATTGTGTTCTTTAGAAGTTAAATTAGGAATCGCAGATGGAACTTAACATCATTGATTCCAAATTTAACTTATCTATTCTTAATGGTTTAGATTTGAATCGCAAGCGAAACTTAACACTATTGATTCAAATCTACCTAAGTTATTAATTCCATAAATATTAATTTCCAAAATTGGCTTCCAGGACTGCATGGCGAGGCACATGACCTTTTGGATATGGGAGCAACCACCACCGCCTAGGCAAAGCCTTTTAAGGAAAGCTAATATTTATTTCCTTAAATAACTCTAGGTTAACCAAAAATAACAATCGAATCACAAATTCGAAAAAGAAGAAAACACAAACTCAAAAAAAAACAATTTCGAAAACTCTAGAATCATATGCCTCTTGTGTTTGGTATTTTCATAAATAATTATATAAAGAAAACTAGTATGATGCGGAAAATAATTACTAGTTATACCTTTCTTTGTAAGCAAAACAACCTCTTAATCTTCTACCGTATTCCTCTTCTTATCTCGGACGTTGTGTGGGCAACGATCTTTCGAGACGAGAACCACCAAGCTCTTTCTTCTCCAAGCTAGATTCGGCCACCATAATTCTTCAAGAGAAGTAGAGGTCCGGCCACCACCACCAAGCTCCAAGGGATGCAAGAAACAAAACCTCCTTTCTCTCCTTCTTCTCCTAGCTTGAACCGGCCACCATCAAGAGCTCCAAGAGGGGATAAAACCGGCCACTAAAAATAAGAGAAGAGGAGAGGGAGAACCTCTAAGGGCCGGCCACACCAAGGAAAAAAAGAGAGGAAGAAAAGAATAGAGTTGTTCACCATGAAGGCACCTCTACCCCCTCTTTTATAATCCTTGGTCTTGGCAAATAAGAAAATTTTAATAAAAACTTCCTTAATTCTTTTGCCATGAAAAGGAAAATTTATTTAATTAAAAAATAATTTTCTCTTCTCCAAATTATTTGACCGGCCACTTTTCTCCCCAAAACAAGGAGAGTTTTAATTAAAACAAAAATTAAAACTTCCTAATTTGTTTCCGGAAATTTATAAAAAATTTCTTCAATAATTTTTCCCTTCATGGTGGGTTATAAAAAGAAAATTTTATAAATTAAAATCTTTCTTTTAAACATGTGGATAATTTCGAAAAAGGAAAATTATCTCTAAAAATTTAAATCTCTTTTCAATCTATAAATAAGGAAAGATATCAAATCTTTTCTTAATCTTTTGTAGAAACTAATAAAAGAGAATATTTAATTTTTAAAACTCTCTTTTAAATTATGATCATGATTAAAAAGGAAAGTTTTCTCAAAATTAAAATCTCCTTTCAATCTACAAATAAGGAAAGATTTCAAATCTTTTCTTAATCTTTTGTAGAAAGCTATAAAAGGAAAATTTTAAATTTTAAACTCTCTTTTAAAACCATGATATCCACATAAGAAATAATTTTAATAAAAATTCTTTTTTAATATTCTAGTGGTCGGCCACCTAAGCTTGGGACCCAAGCTTTGGCCGGCCACCAACTTGGCTCATCCACTTGGTCTTGGCCGGCACTAGCTTGGGTTCCAAGCTAGTTTGGCTGGCCCCATTAGGATGGGTAAGAAGGTGGGTATGTGGTGGGTATAAATCTCTATATACAAGAGGCTACGATATGGACCGAGAGGAGGAATTGGTTTTGGTCTCCCGATGAAATTAAGTTTCCCGTGTTCGCCCCGAACACACAACTTAACTTCATCAATAATAATTCATACCACTAAAGAATTATTATTGAACTACCGCACCAATCCCAAATTACATTTTTGGGCTCCTTCTTATTATGAGTGTGTTAGTCTCTCTGTGTTTAAGATGTCGAATGTCCACTAATTAAGTGAGTTACTGACAACTCATTTAATTAATATCTTAGTCCAAGAGTAGTACCACTCAACCTTATCGTCATGTCGGACTAAGTCCACCTGCAGGGTTTAACATGACAATTTTTATGAGCTTCTCTTGGGGACATTATCAACCTAGATCACTAGGACACAGTTTTCTTCTATAATCAATAACACACAATATAAGTGATATCATTTCCCAACTTATCGGGCTGATTGATTTATCGAACTAAATCTCACCCATTGATAAATTAAAAAAATAAATATCAAATATATGTGTTTGTTATTATATTAGGATTAAGAGCACACACATTCATAATAACTGAGGTCTTTGTTCCTTTATAAAGTCAGTATAAAAAGAAACGACCTCTAATGGTCCTACTCAATACACTCTAAGTGTACTAGTATAATTATATAGTTAAGATAAACTAATACCTAATTACACTACGACCTTCCAATGGTTTGTTCCTTTCCATCTTGGTCGTGAGCTACTGTTTATAATTTATAAAGAACCGATAACACGATCTTCTGTGTATGACACCACACACTATGTTATCTATAATATAAATTAATTGAACATCTACATTTGGTATATATAAATGTAGACACTTGACCAATGTGATTCTTATATATGTTTATACAAAAGCTAGGCTTTTAGTATACACACCAATAATCTCCCACTTATACTAAAAGACTATGCTGCCATAAACGCTGTCATACACCTGATTCCCATCCATTCAACATGTCCATCAAAAGCTCTTGCCTTAAGGACTTTAGTGATGCAATCTAGGCGGCAACAACTTCTCCTGGTTTATACGATTTCTCGTATTGGGTGGTACTTGCGCTCTATTGTGTTTACTTGCCTTATGGTCTCATGGTTTTTTCGAGTTTGCTACTGCACCACTATTATTACAATAAATTGTAATAATCTTTGGACAAACCTGAAATCATATCTAAGTCCATCTTGAGGTTACTGAGTCACTTAGCTTCTATGACTGCCTCAGAGGCTGCCACTTACTCAGCTTCTATGGTAGAGTCCGAAAAAGCACCTTTACTTATCACTCTTCCATAGTTATGACTTCACCTCCTAAAGTAAACACAAAACCCCGAGGTCAACTTACTATTGTCCCTATCCGATTGGAAGTCAAAATCCGTGCAACCCACAAGGACCAAATTAACTGCCTTATAAACTAGCATATAATCTCACACTACAACATAATCGCTCATAGACATCGGTTTTCCACCGGTGTCTATTTGATTTTCGACCGATGTCTATGAAGCCGATGTTAAAAGTCTGTCATTTTAGACATCGGGTTAAAACCGGTGTAGTATCACTTAACGACACCGGTTTTCGAATCGGTTATTAACCGGTGTAGTATCACTTAACGACACCGTTTCATACACGGTGTAAAACCGATGTAATATTGTATGTTAATAACACCAGTTTTGGCAGCGGTAAATGACCGATGTAATATTACTTTATAACACCGGTTTTACATCGGTGGAAAATCGATGTAATATGTATTTTTTCTAACAGCACAGATTTGATTTTAAAACCGACAATAACAAAAAAAATACACAAATATTCACAAATTGTACAAATATTCTTCATTCAATAATATCCATAAAATACACAAATATTCACAAATTATATAAATAATCTTCTTACAACAATATCCATAAAATACCCAAACATTCTTTTACATCAAAAGCTAGCTAATAAATATCAAAATCAAGGTAGAACATTCTTTTAACACATCAAGGTAGAACCGCACTTCAAATGTAATCTAGCATGCATTCAGCCCACTCGAACCGCACTTCATCAATTTCAACTCTGGAGTACTTGAGATTTGTAAACTGTAAAAACACATAAATCCACCATATGTCAAATAACTAAAACAAATGTGTACATGTATCAAATAAAATAGAATACTGAGTTTTTAAAGGCTGCTGTGGAAGATAACGAATATAACATAGAATCTAAAACTTTCATATATGACACTTAGTATATGCTGCTTAGAATATAACATAGATAATTTGCTCCTTCTAATTCAAGTGTACAGATTGATAAGAACCGACAGCATCATACAACAACTTACTAGGCATGATAATGGTTGAACAAAGAAATATGACTACACAACAAATCTAGTGAAGCATAGAAGAACAAAGCTACCTCTGATGAAGAGATATACTATTTATTGTACTACCTCTGATGCCATCTTGGTATCCTGAATATCCTACACTAAGCCCCCTATTTTCTGTGATTTCTGCTACCAACCACAGCAGCAAGGAATGCGGCAAGAAGGCAGCTGCCTCCTTAATTACAAAACAACAAGTTAGAGCTTCCTTTTGGGTCCATTCAATCCTCTAGTAAGTAGAAACTATTTTCCCTTTGGTTTATGATGGATTTGGAGTGTCTTGACCTAAGATATAATCCTCTTGTAGCCCTCTATATTAAAGGCCAGCATACATGGAAAATTCAGCATATTCTTCTGAAGTCATAACAGGGTAGGTAAACTTTACTTGTAGTTTTTATTCATTTGCTTCATGTAGGAGTAGATTCTAGTAAATTCCCACACATTTAATGTTTAATGATCGGCTAGGGATAAGATTAGGGATCAACATGATCATTTCCTCCCTATAGCCATGTGGTAGAGGTCGAGCTTGTAGCCTAAATAATGTAGTTAGGGGTCTCTATCCGATTAATGAAAAACATGAATATAGGTAAAAACAAAAGAGGTGAGTAAAATAATGAAGAGGGGTTAAATCATAAAAACAAAGAGTTCCCTATTCTTGAGGTACCCACAGGCATATTGACACTCACTCTTACTTCTAGTTGAACTTGAAATTCATTGGTATAGCTAAATATGGTAATGGGTACCCTTTAAGTTTGATTACCCATTTATCTTAATAGGTTAGGTTAAATTCGAGTATCAATGTGTTAGATATTTAGAGGAAGTTGAGCAGGTTAAAAATGTAATCAATACTTTAATCCTAAGGTTACCATTTAAGATAGCTTATCCAGCCACTCTACTCACTGCAGCTCCTAATCTCTAATTCCTTTCTTCTTAGGCAATCATTTAGTCTCCAACTAGTATCTGGTTTGTAACAAAAGCATAGCATCCGGTTTGTAACTTATTTTAGGCAAATAAAGCAACCATATAAGCTTATGAAATGAGAGAATGCTACACTCATTAATGGTTGCATAAGGATTGCTTAAGTCAACATATAAATTTTCTTTAATGGGATGTAGGTCAATTAATATGGGTTGTTTAATTCATGTGTTTTATGTTGTGTGAATTGCTTAAGGTCATCCCTAAGCTACTGTACATGCTATGTCAGAGCTAAATTCGTCCCAATTTGTAACAAACGTTTACATGCTATCAAATTAAGAGTGTCAAGTTTTGATTGGAAGTGTGGATGTTTCCAGCGGTATACAGCTTTCTGAAGAATCAAACATAATCAGATACACCGCTACAATGTGATAGTGTACATAAGCATATCACGCATAACAAGCCACAAGTCCTATCAATCTACAATTAATTATGTACTTACATTCATAGTATTGGTTCAAGTCATATCTAAGTTCATGTCGATCTCTTCACATTTATAAATTTTTCAAATAATTAATATTAGCTTCTGCAAATGATGTTGCCCCTACAGATAAAAACATTCATTGGACAATAAAGGTTGAGAAAAATAACCACCTCAAAGTTTCCTTTCAGTTCTGATTCGAGCTTTTTGGTGAGACTCTCGTTGTACAATTCCTCTTAAGCCAACTGAATCTGCTGTCTTCTCTGGCCTCCCAGTATCCTCCTATGTACCAGTATGTCTCGCTCCCTTTATCTTTCACAAACCACTGCGGTTTCCAACCACTTTCCTGCATCTTTCTCGCCTGCAACACATGGTGACCAAAACATCAAAGGAAATACTCAGGGAATAGCATTTACAAAAAACAGCAAACAATAAATTAGACATTTAGAAATCTAACTGTGAAGACAACTCAATTTTTTTAGCAATGTCACTGAACAAATTTACAACACTAAATTCTCACTATTCACCATGCATTTATATGTGTTAACCTCTTATTTTTGATGTCCCTAATTCAATTTTTCTTATGGACATGTTAGGATCCTAGGGATATCCTTATGCAATGGATTCATGAAACTTCAGATTTCAGTTAGTTTTGGATGACTGAAAAAGTTTATAATAGGCAATTCAATGAATGATCATAAGATTTTAAAAAATGTCCCTATCGATTGCCCAAATATATAAAAAGCAACATGGAAGCAAGGCTACATAGGAGCAATGACTTCCGCACCAATTACCAATCGTAAAACAATATTCAAAACCTAACCTGGCGTTGTCTCTGTTCCAGTCTCAACTTCTCAGCATTTGCCATCTCATACTCCCCATTCTCCAAGCACCTCTGATCAGGCCTCAACCTTGAATCTGTTGGTGGCAGTTTTTCCTGCTCAAGGTTGAGGATAAGAAGTAAAGAAATAAATTGAAACTTAAAACAAAGGATGCATGGATAATAAGTAGAACACAAATTGTAACCTTTAATCCCAGGGTCAGCTCATTTACTGTTATTGCAAAACGTGTGAGATTATATGAGGCCTTGATGAACCCATTGCTAGACATTAGGCTTCAAAGGGACAAGGCTTCAGGGATTGACAAACAGAACACTTTTGCAAACTCTTACAAGGAGATTTCCAAAGAACATAACAATACTAGGAAACATAAATAACACATGGAAATGAAGACTATAATCTCTGTGCTCCTCTTTTATGAGTTTCATTATGGAATATCACATTATCAAAGGTTTGAAAAATCAATCTTCTATCAATTATTAAAAGAAGAAAAAATCTATGTAAATCAATTGGACAAGAAGAAAACAATTTCATATATCAAAACAATTATTTGCCTGATCCATTAAATAAAAAAAAAAACTCATTTCTTGAAGATTTCTTCCTTGGTCTATGTTATGATCACAAAAACTATCAGAGATAACAAGTTCATATCACTTAGAAAGATGAAACCTCTCTATTTTCTGGGAAATATGTAGATTTATTTCTGATCGGTGTTAAAAAAAAGTAATCTTGAACTCATAGAGGAATGATCTAAGCATTAGATCTGCATACAACTATGTGCTATTGCTACAGATTGCTGATCGGCATAAAAAAAAAGTCATCTTGAACTCACAGACAAATGATCAAGCATTAGATCTGCAGATACCTCATTAGATCTAATGATCAAGCATTAGATCTACACTCATTAAGATAAGATCCATATAGTTAAGCCCAAATAATTAAGACAAACACATCACGATTAACATGATAAAGGTTAATTATATTAAAATTAACAACCCGACAATAGAGGCGATGGAAGATTGCAGTGATGCTTATTTCACCAAAAAAAAATGCCTTTAGTGTTGGGCATGAATGGCATCATCACATGGACAGAAGACGAGTGTGGTCCTCTATTGTCTTTAAAGACTCGCTTCAAAAAAATATATGGGAAAATGACTTTCCATAACCTTCATTATAGATAAACAAATACCTTCATAATCCCATATATTGAGGAAGCCATCCTCAGCAGCTCTTCTAAAAATTGATGCTTGGAATAAAGTTAAAAGGACAGTAAGTTATAGCAGCACTTAACAGAAGTATTCCAATGCTAATAATATAGTAATATAGCATGCCTGAACATAGAGAACAGCAACCTTGTGACCATCAAGTTTGTGTACTGGTGCACCAACACCACCAGAAGTTAGGTTACGTTGATCAAACATATGCACAGACTTATCAACAAACCTGAGAAAAAATATGATCATAGATAAAGAAATGCTAAGGCTGCATATAATCACTGACTCACAAACTCAAGACATCATGTTTATAGGAGAAAGTAACAAAATACTACCTAAGAACCAGCAGAGGTCATAGAATGGGAACAAATAAACATCAAGAATATACGTAGTCACCAGCTCTCCTCATTGCAGCGATAACTCGTTGATAAAGATCAATTTTTAGCACAGAAATGTCTTCCACCCACCAGTCCTGACAATGCATCATTAATTTTCCTGATCTGCTATCACATTCTAAGTGAGCTAAACCAGAAACCAAATCAAAAGAAATCCGTAAACGATGCTGCAGGGGAAAATTCATTGAGTGAAAATTACCCAAAGATTTCAAATCAACTTCTCACGAAGACACAAATTCGACTCTAAATCATTCCGAAACCCTCCAATTAGGAACCAAAACTTCAAGGAAAGCTCGAATCACTTCTGACCTCTCTGTGACCCATTCTAACAAACAGGTAACGTGCAACTCTCTACAACTTGTTCATCATGGAAAACACAACACAACTCAACCTCAAATCATCGAACACCAGCCAAAATCTCTAGCAAAACCTACTGTGAACACATCAGAAATCACTGTCAAACAATTTTGGGTAACATACGCAAACCAAACAGTAACCTTCAACCGAAACCTCCAACAAGAACACATCCCACCGAGAAGAATCCAACCCGAATCGTATACAAAGAAAAACCAATCAAACACATCCACAGAAGAGGAAAACATATCGAAAGCGTCTACAAAAGAAGTAAATCAAAACATCTCCAGGAAGAACAATCAAAGCCTTTACCAGAAGAAAACCAGTCGAAATCCATACCAAATCCTCACTTTCTATAGGTTTTCCACCCCACTATACCTCATGGATTTCGAGTTATCACAGGTAGATACACTTGCCTCTTTCTTCTTCGTCTCGCCTCCACTCGTCCTCGCGTTGTGCCCCGTCAGCTGTGGCGCCGCCTGCGAAGCTCAGCTAGGCAGCGAAATGGCGCGACGAGTGGCTCTGTCGACTCGGGAAAAATGGAAAGAAGAGAAGGGTCGGCGGAATCGGGCAGGGAGATGTGACGAGGAAATGAACCCACTGTTCAAAGGGGACGGCGACGGCGAGAAATCGAGGGAGCGGAAGTTGAGGCGGCACCAGCAGCTAGGGTCGAGGGAGGCGCGGTACCAGGACTTGCAGACGAAGGGGACGGCGACGGCGAGATCTCCGAAGGCGAGACGGCGGAAGTGGAAGAGGGAGATGAGGCTGAGGTTTAAGTTTAGGTTTAGGTTTATGTTGAGAGAAGGGGCACGATATTGGTTTAGGTTTGGAGGGAATTTTGTGAAGTCTTGTAAATTTTGGCCGGTGAAAAAATTAAATTATTTAAGAAGGGGTTTATTAACATCGGATTTTAAAAACCGATGTTAAAATCGGTGTCTATTAACCAAAAAAAGGGCGCTTATAGACATCGCCTAAAAAACCGATGTCTATGAGCTAAAATATGCGCTCATAGACACCGGTTTTTAGAAAAACCGGTGTAAAATATTCAAAGACTTCGGTTTTAGCCTAAAACCGATGTTGTTCCACTGATGTCTATGAGCGATTTTGTTGTAGTGTCAAGTGCCTCTAAGGTACTTCAATATATGCTTTACTGCAGTCTAATGTCCTTGTCCAGGGTTACTTTGATATCTTCTTAACTATGCACTAGGCAAAACAGATATCCGATCTCGTGCATAGCATACATTAGGTTGTCCAACTGCCGAAGTATAAAGAACTGCCTACATGTCCTCAATCTCCTTTAATGTCATCGGAGACATCTCTTTAGATAAAGACACTCCATGCTTAAAAGGTAGAAAAACCTTTCTTGGAGTTTTGCATGCTAAAACGATCTTGTTATATAAAGCTTGAGATAAGCACAATATTCTTTTCTTGCGAACCTTGTTCCCAAGAATATGTGTTCATTTTCCTAAGTCTTTTATAACGAATTGCTTGGACAACCATACCCTTACTTCCGATAACACCTTGATTTTGTTTCCAACTATCAAAATGTAATCTACGTATAGTACAAGAAATACACCACGTTTCCATCACACTTCTTGTATACAAAAGACTTATCCGGTAACTAAATCCATAAGACTGAATTACAACCGGACGTTCCAAGACCTTGAAGCTTGCTTCAGTCCATAGACTGATTGAGCTTACAAACAAAATGCTCTTTTGCCCTTTGCAATGAATCCCTCTGGTTGCTTTATATGAATGTTTCCTTCAAGACTTCCATTAAGGAAAACTGTCTTGTCATCCATTTGCCAAATCTCATAGTCCATATGAGCAGCAATAGATAAAAGAATCCGGATAGACTAAAACATGGCTACCGGTAAAGGTTTCCCTTTTCAACAAGCCTTGCTTTGGAAGTTCACACCTTCCTGTCTATCCTTCTTTTCCTATTGTAGACCTTTTTACACTCAATGGCTTTTACACCATCTGGTGATTCTACAAGCTTCTAGATTAGAATACATATATTCTAATTTTGTATTCATTGCTCTTTGCCAAGATGTTGCATCTTTATCTTGGAGTGTTTTATCATATGTTCGGGATCAGGCTCATGTTCATTTGGGATCAAGTCCAAAGACTCTCCCAAAACATGAATCTTTTAGGTTGCTTGACAACCCTCCTACTACGATGAGGCACTGTCTGTAATTGTGTATCATTTATGATACGTGTTGCAGTTTCTTGTGATATTTCATCTTGTACAGTTGGTACTAAGTTAGACGTGTCCATTAATTTCCTTAAGAATAATTTTTACTCATGGGCTTGTGGTTTATAGTATAGTCCTTTTCTAAAATCGAGCATTGGTGCCAACAATGACATTCCGATTTTAAGAACTACAAACATCTTTTCGTTTTTCTAGGATAACTCACAAACAAGTGAACTCATGTCCAATTTTTCAGTGTCTCTCACGTGCTAGACCACCCAAATCCGAATATGCTTCAGACTAGGCTTATGCCCATTCTGCAATTCTGTGGGAGTAGAGAGTTCTGACTTAGAAGGTACTATGTTCACTTCCGTTTCCAGTGTATATCCTTAAAACGAATTTGGTAATTTTCTAAATAACTCATCATTGATCTAATTATTCCATAAGAGCCTTATACCTTTTTTCTACTACACCATTCTGTTGGGATGTACCAAGTGCAGTTAGTTGGGATTAAATCTCTACTTCTGATAAGTGACTCCTAAATTCTCTCAAGAGGTATTTGCTACTACGATCTCACCGTAGTGTCTCGATATTTTTACTTTGACATTTTTCCGCATCAGCCTCGTACTCTTTGAACTAATCAAAGCACTTAGACTTGCGGTGTATCAAGTAAATATATCCGTGTCTTGAATAGTTGTCTATAAAATAGACGAAATATTCGAAACTACCTCTTGTCTGGATAGTCATAGGACCACACAAATCAGAATGAAACAATTCCATTATATCTTTGGCTCCATACCCCTTAGAATTAAAAGCTTCTCGGTTATTTTTCCTTCCAAGTAAGACTCGCAGGTTGGAAAGATTTCCACTACCAATGAACTCAAGAGTTCATTGGTTATTATCCTTTGAATCCTACTCAAGTTAATATAACCTAGCCTTGGATGCCAAAAATATTATTGGTTCATTTCTGAAGGTTGCTTTCTCTTAATAGTTAGAAGATGTGTTATTAATATCCATTTATTGCATTGTGGGAGTTATTGTATTATAAATTGTCAACCAACATACCAAAACAAATAACTTCCCTATTTTTCTTGATAACAAGTTTGTTATCAAAATAGACAGAATATCTATTCTTTAATAGTTTTAGAAACTGAAATCAGGTTCTTTCTAAACTTAGTATGTAAAGACAATTTCTAATAATCCATATTTTATTCCTATCAAAGGATAAACATCTCCCACTGCAACAGCTACTACTTTTACAGCAGTGCCCATGTGGATGGTGATTTATATAGTTGTCGGATTTCCTGGAACCCCTGCAATGAATTGTAGACATAATCAGTGGTTCCTGTATCTACACACCAGGTACTGGTAGATAACACCACTAAATATGTTTCAACAACTAATAAAATACACCGTTATTATTCTCAGTTTTTGTGAGGACAGTCTACCTTAATGTCCAAGTTTTCCGATCATTACAATTGGGGCTACTAAGTCTATTCTATAGTATAACAGCTAGGGGATTGACTAACATTTGTAAACCTAAGAATCACAAAATTATTTGGTCAAGACCAACATTTCAAAATCTCCGTGAATTTTGTATGCCACGTTAGTGTGGACGTATACAAATTCTAAAAAAGATTTTATCCATTAATTTTATTATCTTATCAACCTATGACAAATAAAATTAATAGTTGATCTGTCTTTGATCAAATATTTGGTTAAGACTCTAAATTTAAAATAATATTGATTCCTCAAAAAATACTATTTAAATTTACCAACACCTCAAAACACCGTGAATTTTGCATGTCATGTTAGTGTGGACGTATACAAAATCAACATTTGTAAGAGAAGGGTTTTACCCATTAACTATCTTGTCAACTTAACTTTATGACAAATAAAATTATCTCAAACACCGTTAATTTTGTATGCCACGTTAGTGTGAACGTATACAAAATCAATCATTTGTAAGAGGGATTTTAACCCATTAATTTTATTATCTTGTCACCCTAGTTTTATGACAAATTAATAGTTGGGTTCCTTTTGGTCACACAAGTGATAGCAGTGACTCCGTTGGGGAGGATACTATTAAATGTGTCTAAGTGTATACCATTATTTGATACTAAGTCCATTAAATAGAATTGTGCCCCTTCAGTTGGAGAAGATCACACACATCCTAAATAACTTCCTATAACCATCCATTAAGGAAGTTTGATCTAGTGATCCGCAAACAAACTCATCCGTTGTGGAGGGAGGCACTCAGAGCCAACACACAAGCTTGTTGCATCACTTACAAACCAGTAATGGAGACCGTGGGATTAATATACTAATCCCTCTCCCACTTAGTTATTTAAGGTGAGGAATTTTAACCTATATTAGCATATAACACAAGCATACACACACATCACAGTAAATAAAAGCAATAAACATGGAAATTAATTTTCCAACTATTATGGCATTTTCATCACTGTCCTCCGTGTGCTCCAACCCTAGCTGCTGCCATCTTTAGCCACCTCCATCGGGTCGAGTTGTCGCATCTATCTTGCGTCTTATTCCGTTGCGCCTCTAGTCCTCCGATAGCATCACGCCTCGCAAGGATACGATCCGCGACAAATATAGAATTTTACATACATCGATCATATATTCCATAAAGGAATGTACATATATTCTAGATCGAACAAAAAATGTAAAATCCTAATAACTAATACAGCTCCTGTTGTATTTAATTTTACAATCATGCACACACAATTAAATGCCCTTGACATGTCCAAGGGTCCAATCACACACAATAAAAATATGCCATAATAGTTTGAGCCTGCAACCATAAAGTTAGCACATCCTACTATTATCCTGTCTAAATTATGTATGACATGTGCATAACCTATTTGAAAACCAAACACACAGAGGCAAACCCTAGCTCTAATACCAATTGTTGGTTAGTCCTAAGAAAATTGTACCGGTTCCACTGTACAAAATTTTTTTTGTACAAGTGTCGAACCTTTCCTTAAATAACCTATTGTGTTATTTAGAAGTTAAATTAGGAATCGCAGATGGAACTTAACATCATTGATTCCAAATTTAACTTATCTATTCTTAATGGTTTAGATTTGAATCGCAAGCGAAACTTAACACTATTGATTCAAATCTACCTAAGTTATTAATTCCATAAATATTAATTTCCAAAATTAGCTTCCAGGACTGCATGGCTAGGCACATGACCTCCTTGGATATGAGAGCAACCACCACCGCCTAGGCAAAATCTTTTAAGGAAAGCTAATATTTATTTCCTTAAATAACTCTAGGTTAACCAAAAAGAACAATCGAATCACAAATTCAAAAAAGAAGAAAACTCAAACTCAAAAAAAAAACAATTTCAAAAACTCTAGAATCATATGCCTCTTGTGTTTGGTATTTCCATAAATAACTATATAAAGAAAACTAGTATGATGCGGAAAACAATTACTAGTTATACCTTTCTTTGTAAGCAAAATAACCTCTTGATCTTCTACCGTATTCCTCTTCTTATCTCGAACGTTGTGTGGGCAACGATCTTCCGAGACGAGAACCACCAAGCCCTTTCTTCTCCAAGCTAGATTCGGCCACCATAATTCTCCAAGAGAAGTAGAGGTTCGGCCACCAGTACCACCAAGCTCCAAGGGATGCAAGAAACAAAACCTCCTTTCTCTCCTTCTTCTCCTAGCTTGAACCAGCCACCATCAAGAGCTCCAAAAGGGGATAAAACCGACCACTAAAAAGAAGAGAAGAGGAGAGGGAGAACCTCCAAGGGCCGGCCACACCAAGGAGAAAAAGAGAGGAAGAAAATAATAGAGTTGTTCACCATGAAGGTACCTCTACCCCCTCTTTTATAATCCTTGGTCTTGGCAAATAAGGAAATTTCAATAAAAACTTCCTTAATTCTTTTGCCATGAAAAGGAAAATTTATTTAATTAAAAAATAATTTTCTCTTCTCCAAATTATCTGGCCGGCCACTTTTCTCCCCAAAACAAGGAGAGTTTTAATTAAAACAAAAATTAAAACTTCCTAATTTGTTTCTGGAAATTTATAAAAAATTTCTCCAATAATTTTTCCCTTCATGGTGGGTTATAAAAAGGAAATTTTATAAATTAAAATCTTTCTTTTAAATATGTGGATAATTTCCAAAAAGGAAAGTTATCTCTAAAAATTTAAATATCTTTTCAATCTATAAATAAGGAAAGATATCAAATCTTTTCTTAATCTTTTGTAGAAACTAATAAAAGAGAATATTTAATTTTTAAAACTCTCTTTTAAATTATGATCATGATTAAAATGGAAAGTTTTCTCAAAATTAAAATCTCCTTTCAATCTACAAATAAGGAAAGATTTCAAGTCTTTTCTTAATCTTTTGTAGAAAGCTATAAAAGGAAAATTTTAAATTTTAAACTCTCTTTTAAAACCATGATATCCACATAAGAAATAATTTTAATAAAAATTCTTTTTTAATATTCTAGTGGTCGGCCACCTAAGCTTGGGACCCAAGCTTTGGCCGGCCACCAACTTGGCTCATCCACTTGGTCTTGGCCGGCACTAGCTTGGGTTCCAAGCTAGTTTGGCTGGCCCCATTAGGATGGGTAAGAAGGTGGGTATGTGGTGGGTATAAATCTCTATATACAAGAGGCTACGATATGGACCGAGAGGAGGAATTGGTTTTGGTCTCCCGATGAAATTAAGTTTCCCGTGTTCGCCCCGAACACACAACTTAACTTCATCAATAATAATTCATACCACTAAAGAATTATTATTGAACTACCGCACCAATCCCAAATTACATTTTTGGGCTCCTTCTTATTATGAGTGTGTTAGTCTCTTTGTGTTTAAGATGTCGAATGTCCACTAATTAAGTGAGTTACTGACAACTCATTTAATTAATATCTTAGTCCAAGAGTAGTACCACTCAACCTTATCGTCATGTCGGACTAAGTCCACCTGCAGGGTTTAACATGACAATCTTTATGAGCTCCTCTTGGGGACATTATCAACCTAGATCACTAGGGCACAGTTTCCTTCTATAATCAACAACACACACTATAAGTGATATCATTTTCCAACTTATCCGGCTTATTGATTTATCGAACTAAATCTCACCCATTGATAAATTAAAAAAATAAATATCAAATATATGTGCTTGTTATTATATTAGGATTAAGAGCACACACATTCATAATAACTGAGGTCTTTGTTCCTTTATAAAGTCAGTATAAAAAGAAACGACCTCTAATGGTCCTACTCAATACACTCTAAGTGTACTAGTGTAATTATATAGTTAAGATAAACTAATACCTAATTACACTACGACCTTCCAATGGTTTGTTCCTTTCCATATTGGTCGTGAGCTACTGTTTATAATTTATAAAGAACCGATAACACGATTTTCTGTGTGTGACACCACACACTATGTTATCTACAATATAAATTAATTGAACATCTACATTTGGTATATATAAATGTAGACACTTGACCAATGTAATTCTTATATATGTTTATACAAAAGCTAGGCTTTTAGTATACACACCAACAGTACGGACCTAGTATCCCTAGTAGGTTCGGGATTAGCTACCCCGTCTTAGGGATTGCGCGCATTTATGTTATGTGGTACATAGCCGGGCCCTTATGTTGAGATTATATTTAAGTATTATATGATATTGTTTTAAAAACATCTTGTACATGACATGACGCATGTTTTTTAAAGACATCTTGCATATACTTTGATGATATGACATGATATGACATGATGATCTTTTATGTTATGATATGATATGTTATGATGCTCTTTTACGATATGATATGATATGACATGATGCTCTTTTATAATATGACATGATGTTTTGGTTCGTAGAATGATATGATATGTTATGATGCTCTTTTACATGATATGATGTTTTAGATGTTTATGACTCCATGCTATATGTTTATGTGATTATGCTATGATACATGGTTTTTGTGAGTATGAACGGATCTTACTAAGCCTATGCGCTTATAGTTATTTTCCTTGTACCGCAGATAAAGGTAAAGGATGGATAAACTAAGGGAGCAGCAGGAGGGGCAAGAGATGTGTGTGGTGGTGGCTCGGCTAAGGAAAAAGATCTGCTTATGTTAATTTATACATGTTATGAACCATGTTTATCTTATGTTTATGTTTTGCATAATTACATAATACTTATTCATGCTTATGTTGGGAATTGATATCATGACCTTTTTAAAATTCAAATTAGGCTTAACATGCTTATATGATCATAAATGGTTAGATAATTAGTTATGGGTGTTAAAAAGAAAAATAATTTATAAACTTAAGAGAATATATTAATAAATACTTCTGCTGTTTTAGAAATAGTTTAATATGCATGTATGTTTTCCCGTAACCCCGCCCTAGCAGAGGGGCGGGCGTCACAAGTTGGTATCAGAGCCAGGTTAGCCTTCCCGATATACACACATCAAGCCTCCATCTTGCCGCTCCAAGCAAGAATCTCTGTACTTACTCTATTTTCTTTATGCATGATAATAAATGCTTTTAGTATGCATGAACATAAGTATAACTGATATGAATTGCCTTTATGTATGATAAGCGATGTTTTAATATGCACAGATATAAGTAGGGATGACCATGGACTTATGCCAGCCTTATTGTCATTTTTGAAGATAGATATGGCTAGAAGACGCGGTAACAGGACCGAGGAGACAGTGACTCCACCAGATCTGACACAGGTAGTCACAGATCTCCATCGTCAGATCGCAGAACAACAACAAGTAATCACCTCTTTGATGAATCAGCAAGGAAACCCTGTCACCCCACCAGCAAATCAAAATACATTGCCCGTCATACCTACAGCTGCACCAGTACCACCGATAGCCCCTGCCCCAGTGGTCCGACAGGAGACTTACTTAATACGGTGGCTAAGGTTGAAGCCGGAGAACTTCACGGGTACTTGTGAGCCATGGGACACCCAAGCCTGGTTCAAGACGGTGGAAAGTATAATGGAACTGCTGGACTGGCCCGTACTAGAAAAGATCAAGTGCGTGTCATTCTGCTTTTCTGGAGACGCAAGAATGTGGTGGGAAAGGGTTAAGGTCAAGAGACAAGTTAATCAGATGAACTGGGCGGACTTCGAAGCAGAGTTCTTCGAGGAGTTTTTCCATATGCGGGTAACAAACCGGCATTACGACGAGTTCACCGAGTTCCAGCAAGGTGACTTATCAGTTAACGAAGCAGTGAAGCACTTCAACCGTCTCGCTCGCCTCTACCCAGAGTTGGTCAGCACGGAAAGAGAAAGGGTCAGACTGATGCTGAAGATGCTCCGACCCGAGATAGCTTTGAATGGCCGGCGGAATTAATAGACCGCAGACTACAGAAGAACTGGTCAACAGTGCCCTGATCACTGAACACTATCAGAAGGCGATGAACGAGAGTAAGAATCAAGCACAAATAGAAGGACAGAAACCTCAAGGTACCAAAGCAAGCTGGAAAGGAAACCCTAATGGAAAAAGAAAGCAATGGAACAACACTAAAGGAGGTCCAGTGAATAAGCAACCTAAGTACCCTCAGTGTACCACTTGTGGGAAGCAGCATTCCGGAGTATGCCACAAGGGTACGAGAAAGTGTTACAATTGCGGACGGGAAGGACATATGGCCAGAGACTGTCATATCTAGTCCCAGACACCATCCCAGCAGTATAACCAGAACAGGAGTGCCCCCTCACAGCTACACTAGATGCAAGCTGCCATTGAAGGGACTCCGATAAGACAAGGGAGATTGGAAGCCCCGCCAGTTACGACGAATGCCAGGGTTTTCTCTCTCACCAAAGAGGATGTGGCGAGTGCTTCTACAGTTGTCACAGGTCAGCTACCTATTTTCGGTCAGTATGCTAATGTGTTATTTGATACTGGGGCGACACATTCGTTTGTCTCTACACTCTTCATGGAGAAGTTAGAGATGCCACCACAAGCCTTAAATGGCAAATTCTTAACAACCCTGCCTTCGGGAGAAGTAATGCCATCTACTCATATGTTGCGGGTCGCGCCCATCAGAATCGCAGGCAGAGAACTCTACTGTGACCTGATAGTGCTTGACATGCAGGATTATGATAGTATATTGGGTATGGATTTCCTGAGCAAGTATGGTGCTTTGATCGATTGCCGTAAAAGAAAAGTAGTTTTCCGACTGAAGCTGAACCGATATTTGAATTTGTTGGGGAACCAAGGAAAGAAACTGAGAGATTCCTGTCATCCATAAAGGCACAAAAGATGTTAGTAAGGGATGTACTGGATTTCTAACACACGTGGTCGAAGCAAGTCAAACCAAGGACCAGAAGTTAGAAGATGTCAGGGTGGTATGCAACTATCCGGAGGTGTTTCCCAATGAGCTACCAGGGTTAGCCCCCGATAGAGAAATAGAATTTGAAATCGAATTGATTCCTGGTACTAAACCGATCTCTAAAGCACCTTATCGTATGGCGCCGGCTGAGTTGAAGGGACTTCAGGAACAGCTACTCGAGTTACTCGACAAGGGACTTATTCGCCCGAGTCACTCTCCATGGGGAGCTCCAGTACTGTTTGTGAAAAAGAAGGATGGGTCTATGCGAATGTGTATAGACTACCGAGCGCTGAATAATGTGACAATCAAGAACAGGTACCCTCTTCCACGGATCGACGACCTATTTGACCAATTAAGGGGTGCAACCGTCTTCTCTAAGATTGACCTAAGATCCGACTATCATCAAGTGAAAGTGAAACAGGATGATATACCGAAGACGACATTTCGAACGAGATACGGACACTATGAGTTCATAGTTATGCCCTTCGGAGTGACAAATGCTCCTGCTGTATTTATGGATCTGATGAATTGGGTGTTTATGACATATCTCGATAAATTTGTGATCATCTTCATTGATGATATCCTCATCTATTCAAGAACCCAAGAAGAACATGTTGAACACCTGAATACTGTACTACAGATTCTTCGAGAGAAACAACTATATGCAAAGTTCTCCAAATGCGAGTTCTAGCTCGATCGAGTATCATTCTTGGGTCATATTATCTCCAAGGATGGAGTAATGGTAGATCCGAACAAGATCGAAGCTGTAAGTAACTGGAGCAGGCCAAAGAATGCTAGTGAAATCAGAAGTTTTCTCGGGCTAGTAGGCTACTATAGGAAGTTTGTAGAGGATTTCTCCAAAATTGTAGCCCCTATGACCGTTCTCACCAAGAAGAACAAAAAGTATGAATGGACGGATGACTACGAGAAGAGTTTCACAGAATTGAAAAGGAGACTGACCAGTGCTCCAATCCTTACTCTTCCGGAAGGTGACAAAGGCTTCGATATGTACAGCGATGCTTCCATATTAGGACTTGGAGATGTACTCATGCAAGACGGCAAGGTCATTGCCTACGCCTCTAGACAACTCAAAGAGCATGAAAGGAATTACCCCACTCATGAACTAGAACTAGTAGTCGTGGTCTTTGCTCTCAAAACATGGAGACATTATTTATATGAAGCCCAGTGTAAGATTTATACCGACCACCAGAGTTTGAAATATTTCTTCACACGGAAAGACTTGAATATGAGACAACGTAGATGGCTCAAGCTAGTCAAGGACTATGACTGCGAGATCTTTTATCATCCAGGAAAAGCGAACAAAGTGGCCGATGCACTGAACAGGAAGACCTGTGCCACCTAATGTCGCTATTTTAAGTTCGAGGATGAACTTTCTATGAGGTATGGGGTACTGTAACACCCATAAAATATTTAAGCTATACATATGGGTATTCTCTTTTAGAATAAAAGGGAAATGGAAATAGAACCAAAAAGAAATAAAAAGAAAGAGAAGTTAAGACTTGAACCATGAACCCCTCATAATAGATAAAGATAAATTGGTGTATGATAACCACTAGAGTCATGAATGATATATGAATAGCAAAGAATGGAAATTGTAGTTAAAAGTAAGAGTATGATTAAGTAAGGGATCAAGAGAAAATCAAGTAGCTTTCCTCCTCTTCCTCTTGGTTAAGAGAAGAAGCAAGCAAAAGACAAAGACAAGTTGTCTTTTTCTCCTTCCTTCTTGCTATTTTCGTGGGAATGAAGAGGGTGAGAGAATAGAGGAGTCAAGGGGATGAATTGGGACATTTTTTCATTCTCATTGAGAATAAATAGGAATGAGAGAAGAGAAGGGAAAGAAAGTTTGGCTACTTCTTCCTCCTTCTTCTTCCTCCTCCTTCTTTCTCCTTCTTCCTCCTCCACCGAGACTAGGACTCTTCCCTCTTCCATTTCCGAATCCAAGCTAAGGTTTTCTCCCTAAGAAAACTAATCCACAAGAAGGAGTCCTCAAGATCTACTCCTTACAAGCAAGAGAAGCACAAAGAAGAACTAGGAGGAGAAGCTTTCTTCTTCCTCTTCACAAGGGTACCTTCTTTTAAGAAAAAAAACCAAGCAAAAGAAAGTAAGCATCCCCTCACCTGTGGTACAAGTAGTTCATGTGTTTTTCCATGAGTTTAGATTACAAAAAAATCTAGGGTTGCCTCTTGAAACTTTCGGCCACCAAAGTATAAAAATCTTAAGGTATCTTAAGATCTAAACTAAACATGCTCACTATTTCCTTATGATATATACCCTATGATAGAAGATTAGTTTAATGTTATCATGGTTTTCCTTATGATATGACATGAAGTTAGCTTGATATTCTTATGCTTGTATGTTGCTTAGGCTTAGTTTCATGTTCCTTGAACTTTCGGTCATAACAAGACCAAAGACCTAGGAAACTTAGAACTTAAACTAAACATGCTCATGATGTTCTTTATGGTTTATGATATGAAATTGGTTTAGGGTTCACATGCTTTTATGTTGCTTGTAACCTAGGGCTAGGCTTGGAAACTTTCAGTCATAACAAGACCAAGGACCTAGGAAACTTGGAACTTAAACTAAACATGCTCATGATGTTCTTTATGGTTTATGATATGAAATTAGTTTAGGGTTCACATGCTTTTATGTTGCTTGTAACCTAGGGTTAGGCTTGGTAACTTTCGTCCATAATAAGACCAAGGACCCATGATGTTCTTTATGGTTTATGATATGAAATTGATTTAGGATTCACATGCTTTTATATTGCTTGTAACCTACGGTTAGGCTTGGTAACTTTCGGCCATAACAAGACCAAGGACTTAGGAATCTTGGAACTTAAACTAAACATGCTCATGATGTTCTTTATGGTTTATGATATGAAATTGGTTTAGGGTTCACATGCTTTTATGTTGCTTGTAACCTAGGGTTAGGCTTGGTAACTTTCGGCCATAACAAGACCAAGGACCTAGGAAGCTTGGAACTTAAACTAAACATGCTCATAATGTTCTTTATGGTTTATGATATGAAATTGGTTTAGGGTTCACATGCTTTTATGTTGCTTGTAACCTAGGGCTAGGCTTGGTAACTTTCGGCCATAACAAGACCAAGGACCTAGGAAGCTTGGAACTTAAACTAAACATGCTCATGATGTTCTTTATGGTTTATGATATGAAATTGGTTTAGGGTTCACATGCTTTTATGTTGCTTGTAACCTAGGGTTAGGCTTGGTAACTTTCGGCCATAACAAGACCAAGGACTTAGGAAGCTTGGAACTTAAACTAAACATGCTCATGATGTTCTTTATGGTTTATGATATGAAATTAGTTTAGGGTTCACATGCTTTTATGTTGCTTGTAACCTAGGGTTAAGCTTGGTAACTTTCGGTCATAACAAGATCAAGGACCTAGGAAGCTTGGAACTTAAACTAAACATGCTCATGATGTTCTTTATGGTTTATGATATGAAATTGGATTAGGGTTCACATGCTTTTATGTTGCTTGTAACCTAGGGCTAGGCTTGGTAACTTTCGGCCATAACAAGACCAAGGACCTAGGAAGCTTGGAACTTAAACTAAACATGCTCATGATGTTCTTTATGGTTTATGATATGAAATTGATTTAGGATTCACATGCTTTTATATTGCTTGTAACCTAGGGTTAGGCTTGGTAACTTTCGGCCATAACAAGATCAAGGACCTAGGAAGCTTGGAACTTAAACTAAACATGCTCATGATGTTCTTTATGATTTATGATATGAAATTGGTTTAGGGTTCACATGCTTTTATGTTGCTCGTAACCTAGGGTTAGGCTTGGTAACTTTCGGCCATAACAAGACCAAGGACCTAGGAAGCTTGGAACTTAAACTAAACATGCTCATGATGTTCTTTATGGTATATGATATGAAATTGGTTTAGGGTTCACATGCTTTTATGTTACTTGTAATCTAGATTCAATACCTTGTAAGTTTCGGCCACTTTATGGAATTATGGTTAGAGACCCAATTATGATTTACTATGTGTCTCACATGCTATGCTATGAATTAGGAGATGCTAGTTAATGATTTCCATGCATCATTATGTTTTCCCTATGATATGTCATATGCTCCTTTTTGTATGCTTATGAATCATGCATAATAATGACTCTTACGATGGGTTATATGCTCAAGTATGCATGCTTTATGATATGACAAGCAAAGGCCTAAGAGTTGCTTCCCTAGTAGTTGGGACTAAGAGCACTCTTTATGATATGACAAGTAAAGGCCTAAGAGTTGCTTCCCTTCTTGTTGGGACTAAGAGCACTCTTCATGATGATAAGTAAATAAGATATGTTATTTTACTTTTTATGTGGCTTGTACCAGGACCTTAGTGTCCAAGGGATGGACTTCTTAGTTTGCCCCTAGGTCGACGGACATAGTACGGACCTAGTATCCCTAGTAGGTTCGAGGTTAGCTACCCCGTCCTAGGGATTGCGCGCATTTATGTTATGTGGTATATAGTCGGGCCCTCATGTTGAGATTATATTTAAGTATTATATGATATTATTTTAAAAACATCTTGTACATGACATGACGCATGTTTTTGAAAGACATCTTGCATATACTTTGATGATATGACATGATATGACATGATGATCTTTTATGTTATGATATGATATGTTATGATGCTCTTTTACGATATGATATGATATGACATGATGCTCTTTTATAATATGACATGATGTTTTGGTTCGTTGAATGATATGATATTTTATGATGCTCTTTTACATGATATGATGTTTTAGATGTCTATGACTCCATGCTATATGTTTATGTTATTATGCTATGATACATGGTTTTGTGAGTAGGAAAGGATCTTACTAAGCCTATGCGCTTATAGTTATTTTCCTTGTACCGCAGATAAAGGTAAAGGATGGATAAACTAAGGGAGCAGCAGGAGGGGCAAGAGATGTGTGTGGTGGTGGCTCGGCTAAGGAAAAAGATCTGCTTATGTTAATTTATGCATGTTATGAACCATGTCTATCTTATGTTTATGTTTTGCATAATTACATAATACTTATTCATGTTTATGTTGGGAATTGATATCATGACCTTTTTAAATTTCAAATTAGGCTTAACATGTTCATATGATCATAAATGGTTAGATAATTAGTTATGGGTGTTAGAAAGAAAAATAATTTATAAACTTAAGATAATATATTAATAAATACTTTCGCTATTTTAGAAATAGTTTAATATACATGTATGTTTTCCCGTAACCCCGCCCTAGCAGAGGGGTGGGCGTCACAGAAACTCTTAATGTAGGACTAAAGTCTCATTCACAATGGAGCATCTTTCGTCTTTCACCTCTTCTCCATTCACATTACGTATATCTAACAAGAAATACCAAGCCCCGGAGGTGGCGTCGCCGCGGCACAACTTGTGGATGAGCTAAGGGAACAGGAAGGCGCCGAAAGAGAAAAAAAAAACCCATCTTAGCCATCTGGACTAGGACGACGAGGGACTCCTCGCTAAGGGGTTGTCTTCGCTTGGCTAAGCAGGAGAAAACGATCGACCAGGTAGCGGCGTCAAGGGGGGGGGGGGGGGGGGGAGCCTGCTGCGGAGGATCGATAAGGCAGCGCAGAGGTGGTGTCTAGCAGGGAGTGGAGCTGGTAGTTAAGGTTGCAAAGTGAGGCATTGTGAGAGTGCTTCTTAGTTAAGAGGTGCTTCTCGTCGCTCCGGGTACCTACACCACCATCGCAATCAATGACATCGGTGGAAAAGGAGGCGTGGAGGTGGCGAAGAGCTGTCAAATGCAAACACCTGGATTCTTCACCAGCTTCATCTTCCATTTGGCCACTCGACGTGGCTGCGTTGGCAAAAACCTGGATTCTTATACCCAAAAAGGAATCCATTGGAAAGCGTCGTCAGCATCCATACTGCCATTAGATTCATGTAGTGGACGTGATTAACCCGTTTGGGTAGAGGAACCAAATTTACTCTGCAAATCTTCTCAAAGAATGTCTGATCTATCACTAAACCCAAATTAATCCCAATAAATGATAACATAATATATATTATATTTCGTTGCGGATCTGTCGGGACTTCACTCGGGGTTGTGGGTGGCATGGCCTATATATATATATATAGAGTTTTGATACTGTGCGCGACCGCACAGTGCGCGACTGTGCGCGCTTTTTTTGTTTTTTTTTTTGTTTTTTGAATTTTAAAAATTCAACATTTCCTTATTTAAAATTTAATATATAGATATATCCCTTAAACACATTACAATACTCAATAAATACTTAAATTAATTTTATTTTATTTTTTATTTTTAAACTAAACACTATAACCTAATTAGAAGGTCTAAACCCTATAGGTAAAATCTAAAAAAAAAAAAAGCTTTAACACTATACCCAGAGCCTGAACCCTATAAATAAAATCGTAAAGAAATTTTTTAATCATTTTTTAATTTAAAACAAAAAAAAATAAAAAAAAAACAAAAAAAGCGCTGATACTGTGCGCGTCGCGCACTGTATCAAGTCTATATATATATATATATATATATATATATATATATATATATATATATATATTTATATATATAGGCCATGCCACCCACAACCCCGAGTGAAGTCCCAACAGATCTGCAACGAAATATAATATATATTATGTTATTTTGTATTTATGATTCAAAATTTTAGAATTTAAGGGTTGAGTTATAACGGGTTTGAGTTAATAAGATTTTTCTTCTAGAGTTTAGACTTCCCTCTTGGGTTATAGTATTCTAGATTAAAATTTTTAGATACTCACGGGGTATATTATATATATTTAGAGTTTAAAATTTTAAAATTTAGGCATTGAGTTAGAATGAGTTTAAGCTAACAAGATTTTCCTCTAGGATTCAGGTTTTGCTCTTAGATTATAGTGTTCAGGATAAATAATTTTAGATGCTCACGGGATGTAATATAAGTATTTAAGATGTTTTAAGGAGTTTTTAATTTAAAAAAAAGGATCGAGGCACCCGACCAAAAACTTTAAAAATAAACTAAAATAAAATCAAGGCGATTGAATTATTTCCAAGCGCTTCGACCGACTTGTATTAAAACTATTATTTTTTTCATTTAATGCTTGATTTATGAGTTTACTAATGAACATGCTCATGAGCTAATGAGACGAGTATTATAAAGCTTGAGTTTTGTTTGTTTATCTTAACGAGCCTCATTAGACGAGTTCAAATGAACTTTTATCGAATCGAGATTCGAATAGCTCATGGATGGCTTGGTTCATTTATATCCCTAAACTTAAGAGCTTGAAAAACTTGTGATATTGGGTCGTTTGACAAGACTCATCTGTACTTTCTGATTTATCCTAATGATTTATAGAAATTTTTATGAGATTGAATCGAACATCTTCGTGAGTAAGGCCATCTGCAACGCTATTAACGTGTCATGCGTTAATAGCAATATAATATTATATTTTTTTCAATCTGTAGGCATTTAACACGTTCAATTCTTTGAACGCATGAAATGCTATAGTGTATCTATCGTACATTCACGTAGATATTAACGCTTGAGTTTTAACAACGTTGCAGATGACCTAATAGTTCTAAGGAATGAATACCTGAATTAAAAAAATATTATATATTAAGTGCTCTCATACTGTTGGAGATCATTAATGAATCCGAAATACGTGATTTTGCATGTGTTAGCAGTTGCTTTATCAGTTTATTTGGAAGATTCAAAGATGAAGGAAGGTAATAAACATATGAAAAACTTTTCTTAAAACAGGGTTTTAAAAATTGCTCCAGTTTTTTGCTCCAACAATGGGACGCGCCGTCATTTTCCACCTTTAGAGTCCAACGTTTTGAAAATTAGAATTGAACGTCAAAATGGCAAAGTTAGTAGGTTGACAATTATATAGATCGAATAGTCAAAATGGCAAAGTTAGTAACTAATTCAGACAAGTTATCTGTTGTGGACCATCTGTGCTACAGTGAGGCAGTGCTAATTCAGACGTCTGAATTTATTTTTTTTTTAAATTAATATTTCTTTAAAAATATATACTATAGATTAAAATTTTTTATCATAAATATTATAATCTAAAAGAAAAATTTAAACTCGAAGATGAAATTTTATTAGTTTTAATCTATTATAATTCAATTCTTAAATTATAAAAAAACATGTAAACATATACATTATAATTTAAAAGAAAAATTTAAACACGAGAAAAAATCTTATTAGCTCAGACTCTATTAAAATTAAATTTTCTAAATCTTAAAATCTTAAACTTTAAATATATATAATATATATTAAAATAAAATTAAAAATAAAAAATAAAAAAAATACTGAATAAATTTAGGTGTCAGGATTCATTTCAAACGCCTGAACCAGTATTGTGCACAAGCACACGGTGAAAGATCGGAAAGATATTATACATATACTTCTTTTATATTAAAATTCTTTATCAACTTATTAAAATTACTTAAACTTATCCGCTTTAAAAAATTAAAATCATTATAAACTTATTGCAGCAGTCATTTAGTAATTATTGCAATAATATAAGCATCATTAAATGGTTATTATAACATTGTAGTAGCCACTAATGGGCTACTACAGTAAAATTATGATGCTTTTAATATTGTTGAAATGATTTTAATCAATCGATTTGATAAAAAAAAATTTTGATTTAAAAGTATTTTATGCGTAGTAATTACAACAACACTCAAATAAAGATCTGCTCTATAGTTTTACAATAGCATTGAAATAAAAATATTTTTATATAAAAAATATGGTTGAATATCTTTTTGACTATTTTTTTTTAAAAAAAATGCCTTTTAAACTATTCAAATAACCAAAGTTGTTATTTTAATTTTCACCTAAAAAAAAATATAAAACTGAGGGCATTGGGCGACTTCTAACTATTAATTTAATTAAGTCTAACCTCATTCACCTCAAGTAATTAATATGGGCAGATAGTCATCTTAGCACATCCCTCTTCACACCTCCACCAACGGACCTCCAACTTAGGAGACTTCGCTATGTTTCACCTCGATTAAGTTGCGTTTGTGACCTCTAGTCCAACCTCGACTTGCACTCTTTTGATTACATTAGAGTTGTCAATTTGGATCGGATCAGTCAGATCAACCCTTTCCGTCAAACAATTTAAATAGATTAGATTAAAATTTTATCAACTCAAGTCCGTTGTGGGTAACCCGTCTAGGCCCGCGACTCGTACGGGTCAACCTGCGACAGACTTGGATTGATCTAGGGGTTGAGAAACATATGTAAATTAAATTTTATATCAATTTATTATCTTTTTTTGTTATAATTTTAAAAAAAAATCATTAAATATACGTACTCATTTGTTTCCATTTACATTTAAAATATCGATTTCTGGATATATTTGATTGATGAAATCTTTCTGAAGTAAAATGTTGAAGATATTAATATTTTTTAAATTTGTTGGGCCCGCGGATTGGTACGCCTAATCTGCAATCTGCCTTGGATTAGGTTGAATTGAAGATTTCTCAACTTGTCAAGATGATGGGTCGACTTGTTTCATCCCGCCAAATGGTTAGCCTATCACAGGCCGATCCATCCCATCACAGATGGATTCGTCTAACAGTTCTAATTACAATCCCTCACATTGTTTGCCCAAGCGAGCTTACTATAAGAACACATTCCGCAAAACATATTTGATGCAATATCGATCAGACCATAATAGATTTAGTATTGTCCATGTCGAATATTATTGGGCATGGGATGAAAGAAAGGAAAAGAAGGCCCTAGAGAGGAGAGGAGCAAGAATGGTACACCCGAGGTGAAAGATGGTTAGATGACTCGATCGAAATAGGCTATAATATGACACTTCTATTCAAAGGAAAATCCACACAAAATCTAACTTCCAGGTAGATGTGAAGTGTCCTAACCGAACTCTTAACACTAATACTGTTCTACAGTAGTCGAAGCAAAACTGCAACTTGATTAGGATGGAAATGATTAGGATGAGAAAAAGACAGTTTGGAACTAAACCGTTTCAGATTATAAATTAAAATGTGCAACTACAAAAAGATTTTTTCCAACAAAGAACTGCAAAAGAGTCACTAAATCCAATTTTCTTTGCCGATTCAAGCAATGATGTGAAACACAGTGACAAGCTATTGCTTGAATTATGAAAAGGAGCTTCAGAAATCATACCGTAATGGTACAACTCAACACTACATAAGAAGCATCTATAAGATTAAACATCAGGATTGCCCGAGTCGATATTAGAAGATATCGTCCGTTGCACAAATAGTCTCAGTCTCTCCGTCTCACCGATCACAGTTAACCATCCTGTAAGAAGATCCATTGTCACATAGTCTGGTTTGCATCCCTGCAAATTCATCTTGTCCATAAGCTCGAAGGCTTTATCAAACATGTTACGGTTCTTAAGACCCTTGAAAATAGCAGTGTAGGTCCTGACGTTGGGCAATATATCTTTTTCCTGCATCTCATCGAAGAGGTATATTGCTGCATCAACTTTTTGATTCTTACAATAAGAATCAATGAGGGTAGTATAAATAACAGCGTTGGCCGGCACCATTGACACATCCATGCTCTTGAAGATCTTCATGACCAGCTCAAGATCACCAGATTTGCAGTAACCATTGATCAAAGTTCCATAAGTCACAACGTCAGGGTTGCATCCATTGTCGACCATTTTGTTGAGGAATTTACCAGCCTTTGAAAAATCACCAGCCTTGCAGAAAGCATCAATCAAAGAAGTGTATGTGAAGATATCAGGCCTAAGCCCTGCCTCGCATATTTCATCGTGTATCTCCAATGCCTTATCCAACCTCTTCTTCTTGCAAAACCCACTGATCAAAATGTTATAGCTCTTTATGTCTACTCGAAAACCATTCTTTCTCATCAACGACACGTTCGAATAAGCATCATCCAGTTTACCAACTTGAGTCAACCCACATATGAGAGTGGAGTATGTCACAGAATCAGGGGAAACCCCTTCTTTGATCATCTCGTCAAACAATGTCATCGCCCATCCTACATTGTTGGAATGAAGAAAAGCACCAATCAGGACGGTATAGGTGAAAGCATTGCCTTTAACTTCCGGCCACTCGACCTTCTTCTTTCGAAAAAAATTGAGGGCACTTCCGATCATCCCATGCCTGCACATTCTATATATAAAGGTATTCAGAATAACCACATCGACAGCCACCCTTTCCTTCTCCATCCTGGTAAGCAATTCATGAGCTTTGTCTAACTCTGTAGCCTCGCAGAAGGCATCAATCAAGCTGGTGTAAGTCACACTGTCAGGATCACAAGCATGGCTTGATTTCATCCTATCAAGCAAGGAGAGACCATCCTGAAGCCTTCCTGCCTTGCAGAGCCCACCGATGACAGTGTTAAAAATGATTGTGCCAGGGGTGACCCCTGAATCTGGGCTTGACATTGCGTCGAGCACGTTCAGTGCATCATGGATGCGACAGGATTTGCATAGGCAATTGATGAGTATACCAAAGGTGACTACGTCGGGCCGCACGCCAAAGCTTTTCATCTCCGAAAACAGAAGATTCATCCTTTCGAAGTCTTGAATTGCAGCGAGGCCAGTCAAGAGGGCGTTGCACACAGGGGCCTCGATGGAGCCGCCAGCATCCTTTACCGCGTGAAAGAAATCCCAGGCCCCGGAGGTGGCGCCGCAGCGGCACAGCTTGGTGATGAACTGAGTGAACAGGATGGCGTCGTGCGGAAAAAGTCCCATCTTGGCCATCTCGACGAGGAGGGCGAGGGACTCCTCGTTCAGGGGCTGGCTTCGCTTAGCCAGGCCGTAGAAAACGATCGACCGAGTGGCGGCGTCAGGAGGGGAAGTGGAGTCGGGGGGAAGCATACCGCGGAGGATCGACAAGGCGGCGGAGAGGCGGCCGGGAGAGGCGGAACCGAGCAGGGAATAGAGCTGGTATTTAAGGTGGCGAGGTGAGGCATTGCTAGAGGGTTTCTGGTGTTTCACGTCGCTCCGGGTGCCTACGCCACCATCGCAATCGAAGTCGGTGGCAGCGGCGGCTGTAGAAGAGGAGGTGGCGTGGCAGCGGCGGAGAGCTGTCAAAGGCAAACACGGATTCTTCACCAGCTTCATCTTCCGTTTGGCCAATCGACGCGGCTGCGTTGGCAAAAACAGGGGCTGATAATAAAGGATTAGTTTTAGCAAAACGGAGGACTGCAGTTATGGGCAAATTAACTGGATGCATAAAATAGGAGCAAACAATTTGCCCAAGCTAGCTTACTGTAGGAATACATTTCGCAAACCCTATTTGATGTGATATCCATCTGACCATAATACATTTAGCATTGTCGATGTATGCTCTAAGCGTAGTGTAAACAGTGGTCATATAATATTTTTAGTTTAATAGTTAAGAATTGATTATTAAGAATTGACGATCTATGATTTATTTCACCTTACATATTTGTATATTTATATTTACCTCCTTTCATTTTTGTGGGATTGTCACTAGAAAATCGTTAAGATTGCGGATGTACTTAGTGTTGTCTATGTCGAATATTGTTAGGTATGGTGTGAAAGAAAGGAGAAAAAAAATAAAAATAACTGTCATTGTGGATGACGTGTCAAATAAAACGAGCTTCTTCTTACGTGTGGGAGTGTACTCATTTTATTATGTCAATAGAATGCCCAGTTTATTAGAGGATGATAGACTTATTATAATTGGGCAAAAGGTCAATTCCCGATGAACGCATATTTTTGAAAAAAAAAAAATCATTCTCATTTTTAGTTAATTTTATGATCGACTACCAACTGATCTCGTAATTTATCCCTTTTTATATAATTTAGAATGAACTATGGCAGAAATAAAAAAAACTCATTTTCTTAACATGGAAGTGACTCCTCTTCCAAATTTCCTTTTTATTTTTTTAATAAAATTAAAATTATTTTATAATTTGATAATGATTAATGATTTAAAAAAACTAAAATAAATAAAACGTAAAAGTTAGTCGATGATGAATGATTAATTTTAAAAAAAAAAACATATAACTTCATTTTTTAATGACTATCAGTACTAGCACAACCACTGGTAATGACCAAAAAGATGAAGATTTTTGAAAACGTATCGCTGATTTCAACAATAAGCATCAGTACATTGGAACTATATCAAGAATTTGAAAGCGGCTAAAATCACATTACTATTTATTTAGTAACATGACATCCTTTTATTACTCCTTATCAAATATGCTTCCTTTTGCAGTAGGAGGTAACTCATTTTATTAACATTAGGAGTGACTCTTGTTTGGGAGTCTTTCCTTTTTAGTTTTTAATAAAATTATTTTATTATTTGATAATGATTTTTTCAAAATAAATAAAATATAAAAGTTAGTCATTATTCAATGATTAATTTTTATTTTTATTTTTTAAAAAATACATGTAAATATATTTTCATTATTTCATTTTTTCATTTATCTTACCACTTACTCCGTCTTCTTTCTTATTCTTTTCATTCAATATTTGTATTTTTATTCGAAATAGATAAAAATTTTAACGTTTCCTTTGTAAATCTTTTGAATTATCCAAATGCGAAAGAAAACACATCTTCTCAATATAATCACTTTCATCCAAATCTCTAATATTCTTAATTTTCCTCTCTCACACAATAGCTTTTAAATTTCTAAAATATTTCATATGTTCCATAATATTCTCTAAATTTCTCAAATTTTTAAAGTTTTCAAAAAATTCTAATGAATCTTAATAACACCGCCTCAACTCCGTTTTGTATGTATCCACCCCAAGATCGGTCGACCATGGGCACCAAATTTGGGATGCCACCTCTGCAGTATGTATTTTCTCCTCCTCAACTATCGATTATGTCTTTGAATGAATCAAGAAGAGCTAGTGTCAATGCATATGTCAACGACAAAGAACCTATAATGTCATCATCTATTCTAGGAACTTATTGGTCACCACACTCATCACATAGAGCGTGAATACAAACTAGAGATAAATGACGAAAAATAAACAATTTGGTCTCCCACTAAAAATGTAGTCCTTGCGAAGTCATGGGCAACTCGGTCACAGTTGAAGCACTAATCAAAGAACTTCTTCTTGCTGATGCCTCCTCTAGGTCCCATCTTGGAAGATTTGGGGTTCTTCAATTTCGAGCTTTGACCGTGCTTAACCATGTTGGTTTTCACAATAGTTTGAGAGAACAACTTTCTCTCTGAACTCTTGTTGTCTTCTTCGATGCGAAGTCTAACAATGAGTTCCTTCACATTCATCTCCTTCCGCTTGTGCTTCAGATAATTCTTAAAGTCCTTACAGCCAGGAGACAACTTCTCAATGATAGTAGCCACCTGGAAGGTTTCACTCAGAACCATCCATTCTGAGTGGATCTTGTGCAATATCACCTGAAGCTCCTGGACTTGGCTGATCACCGTCTTGGAGTCAACCATCTTGTAATTCAAGAATCGACCCACGATGATTTCTTGGTCCCTGCATCCTCCGTCTTGTACTTCTTATCCAGGGACTCCCACAGCTCCTTAGTTATTCTCTTCATGCTATATACAACATACAGCGAGCCGACAAGGTAGCTGAGGATGTAGTTTTGATAAAGAAACTCAGAATGAATCCATGTCTCGACTGTATTGATGGTTTACGCATCAACATCCTCAGCACGCTTGGGAGGACCCTCGGTTAAGAACTGAGCCAGATGAGTGTGGTCAAGTAGAAGAGCATCTTCTGCTGCCATCTCTTGAAGTTCACTCAAGTGAACTTCTCTGGCCTTTCCCCATGGTTGATTGGCACAGTTCTAATATGGGTAGAGCGGGCCTACATATGTTGAGTCTGTTGCACATCAACACTTGATTTGTGACCATCTCAACATAATCGAATATGTTTAAAGATTGTTGGAGAAAATAATCTGCTCTTGGAGATTTACGGGATATTAGTTGAATTTAAATACACCGAATTAAATTCACTTATCTATTGAAATGATCTAAGTTGATAATCTCAGGCTACCAGCAGGGGTTGGTTTCTGCTAATTGCTGAGTGCAGACCGAGCTTCGAGTTTGAGCAGTAAAGTCCGCGCAGACTTAATGGTCGGGTGGGCAAGTAGTAGATTGGCCGATCGGGCAATAAGGCGGAGCAAGTTCGTTCAGACAGAGAGCCAACCGTGCGAGAGGCTGGCTGGGCGAGCAGATAGGCTGAGCGAGAGGTCGGTCGAGAGAATAGGCAGGCTGAGCGAGCTAGTGTCGGCCGAGCGAAGAGGCTGAGTGGGCAAGCAGAGAGGCCAAGCAGGCAGACGAAGAGGCCGATCGAGAGGACGAAGAGGCCAATCGGGAGGACGAAGAGGCCGACTGGGCGGACGAAGAGATCAGGTGAGCTGACTGAGACATGCGATTGACGCAGTTTCCTTGAAACAAATTTGCCCACCTCCAGTAGTGCTTCGAGGTTTACTCGAGTCATCTGTTTCACAGGATACAACGGTTAACCATGATTCCACCAAGCACTGGAGGTCATGGCGAACTGAGTGGTACCCGACTACTATCACGGGCACTCCATTGAGTAGGAGTTACGCGATAGAGGAAGAGGGAACATAAGTGGAGAGCTTCTGCTACTTTTATGTGTGTGTAAACCTATGATCACAGCCTCGTTATATAGGAGCTCAGATCAACGACAGCGTTAATAGTCGATTAATGACCATTACTCGCTGAGCTGTGAAACGCTAGCGTTTCGCTCGGTCATTTGCTTCTTCATTAATCTTACTTTAATGCATCCATTACACAAGCAGCAAAAGGTTTACGTGGTAAAATATTGGTTATTTCACTTGGGCAAATTTTGCCCCGACTAGTCCAACATTCGGCGCTCGCAAGTCATTCCCGCACACGAGTCAACACGGTTTAGTGCAATCCAAGCCCTACATTTACACTCCCCTTACGCACTCATGATGAGAGAGAGTCTCTTCCCATGCATTTGTTCACATCCTAAATGTATGTGAATCAATATAAATCAACCAACATGCCATGAAACTCCTAATGTAGGACTAAAGTCTCATTCACAATGGAACATCTTTCGTCTTTCACCTCTTTTCCATTCACATTACGTATATCTAACAAGAAATACCAAGCCCCGGAGTTGGCGTTGCCACAGCACAACTTGTGGATGAGCTGAGTGAATAGGAAGGCGTCAGAATGGAAAAACCCCATCTTAGCCATCTGGACAAGGACGATGAGGGACTCCTCGCTAAGGGGTTGTCTTCGCTTGGCCAGGCAGGAGAAAATGATTGACTGGGTAGTGGCGTCGGGGGGGGGGGGGGGAGCCTGCTGTGGAGGATTGACATGGAAGCGGAGAGGCGAAGCCTAGCAGGGAGCAAAGCTGGTATTTAAGGTTGCAAAGTGAGCCATTGTGAGAGTGCTTCTTAGTTAAGAGGTGCTTCTTGTCGCTCCGGGTACCTACACCACCATCGCAATCAACGACATCTGTGGACAAGGAGAAGGCGGAGAGCCGTCAAATGCAAACACCTGGATTCTTCACCAGCTTCATCTTCCATTTGGCCACTCGACGTGGCTGTGTTGGCAAAAACATGGATTCTTATACCCAAAAAGGAATCCATTGGAAAGCATCGTCAGTGTCCATACTGCCATTAGATTCGTGCAGTGGACGTGATTAACCCATTTGGGTAGAGGAACCAGATTTACTCTGCAGATCTTCTCAAAGATTATCTGATCTATCACTAAACCCAAATTTATCCCAATAAATGATAACAGAATATATATATATTATATTTCATTGCGGATCTGTCGGGACTTCACTCGGGGTTGTGGGTGGCATGGTCCAAGCACTTGGAATGAATTCAAGCACCTGAATATATATATTATGATTCAAAATTTTAGAATTTAAGGGTTGAGTTATAATGGGTTTGAGTCAATAAGATTTTTTTTCTAGGCTTTAGGCTTCCCTCTTGGGTTATAGTATTCTAGATAAAAAATTTTAGATACTCACGGGGTATATTATATGTATTTAAGTTTTGCTCTTAGATTATAGTGTTCAGGATAAATAATTTTAGATGCTCACGAGATGTAATATAAGTATTTAGGATGTTTTAAGGAATTTTTAATTTTTAAAAATAAAAAAATAGGATCGAGGCACCCGACCAAAAACTTTAAAAATAAACTAAAATAGAATCAAGGCGATTGAATTATTTCCTAGCGCTTTGACCGTCTTATATTGAAACTATTATTTTTTCATTTAAAGCATGATTTATGAGCTTACTAATGAACATGCTCATGAGCTAACGAGACTGAGTATTATGAAGCTTGAGTTTGATTTGTTTGTCTTAACGAGTCTGATTAAACGAGTTCAAATGAACTTTTATCGAATCTAGATTCGAATAGCTCATGGATGACTTGATTCATTTATATCCCTAAACTTAAGATCTTGAAAAAATTGTGATACTAGGCCGTTTGATAAGACTTATCTGTACTTTCTGATTTATCCTAATAATTTATATAAATTTTTATGAGATTGAATCTATCATCGTCGTGAGTAATAGTTCTAAGGAATGAATACCTGAATTAAAAAAATATATTATACATTTGAAAAAGTGCTCTAATACTGTTGGAGATCATTAATGAATCCGAAATTAGTGATTTTGCATGTGTTAGCAGTTGCTTTATCAGTTTATTTGGAAGATTCAAAGATGAGGGAAGTAATAAACATATGAAAAACTTTTCTTAAAGCATGTATGGTTTTAAAAATTGGTCCAGTTTTTTGCTCCAACAGTGGGAAGCTCCGTCATTTTCCACCTTTAGTGTCCAACGTTTTGAAAATTAGAATTGAACGTCAAAATGGCAAAGTTAGTAGGTTGACAATTATATAGATCGAATAGTCAAAGGACCATTTGATGTAAATTATAATTTTTATATGAATTAAAGCAAAAAGATGAAATCAAAAAGAGGCCTACAAATTAATGGAATCATCAATTGACCTTTGTTTTTTTATTAAAAATATACTTATTTCATGACTCTTAGCCACATCTCTTACAACGTACTAGGATGCACTAATTCAGACAAGTGATCTGTTGTGGATCATCTGTGATAAGGGAGGCAGGCGCTAATTCATACGTCTGCATTTATTTATTTTTTTAAATTTAATATTTCTTTAAAAATATGATTAAATTTTTTTTTCTTAGATACTGATCCGGTGGTAGGGATCGGGAGCCCACAGAGGAAGGGGTCAATGGCACAGGAGAGTCAAAGGTCCGACCGAGCAGAGAGGAAGTCAAATGTCCGGCCGAGCAGGGAGGAATCTCCTGGCCGACCGGCCTGGGTAGACTCCGGGCCGCCACGAAGACAGCTCGACCTCGGGTTGAACTTCCGACGCTCACAAGCTCCTTTATAGAGGAACCGCTATGCCGAGTAGCTGAGCTGCTAGGCCGAACGGCAGAACAGCTAGTCGGTGCCCCATCCGAGTATGTGACCGATTGGCCGTCTCACCCGGTCCGAGGTGCGTGTATACCCGGGTGCCCTAGAGGCCGAGCGATCAGCCCGACCGGCCCGGTTAAAGACAAAGGGCTTAGAAGAGGACAAAAGGGGCAGCTAGTGATATCATTCTCGAGACGTCTGTCGCCGACAAGCAGCATGGTCGACGGTCGGGTCGTACCAAGGATCGTACGGAGGAAGTTTCCGCTGCCATGACAGAGATATGCTCGGACAATTGAGGTATGACGTCAGGCATGCTTTTCTGACACAGCCATTCCAATGTATGCTTTGAGGAACGTGCACATCTTGGGAAGCGTGCACGCGCCTCTCCGGGGTCCTATATAAAGATCCCCCGGACTTCGACGGGGGTATGATTTTTCTCCTTATCTACTGTAGCCACAATGTCTATTCTGCCTCTGTCTCTTCTTGCCATCGCCTGGCTTGAGCGTCGGAGGGTCGTCGCCAGGAACCCCTTCTCGGTCCGACTTTGTTGGAGGTTCATCGGAGGCTACGTCGCTGCGAAGATCACCGGGGAGCAACAGAGAGTGCAACGTTCCCAGTTTCCATCGACTCAGTGTGCGGACAGGATCAAATTGGCGCCGTCTGTGGGAACGCACCTGAATCCGAGCCGAGAAGATGGAAGAAGCTAGACGCCAACTCATGGTAACACTCTCTCCTGAGGAGCTAGAGGCACTCATCCAAGCGTGAGCCGCAAAGATGGTTGAGCAACAGCAGAAGGCCCAAGCCGAAAGGATAGCGCAGCAGGCTGCCTCGGTTTCTAGAGGCCGAGTGGCAATGGAGGATCGACCGGAACTATAGTCCACCCGGGCTCAGAACAAGGGTCAGACCGGCACACCAGGAGACGCGTCGGCCGCCCCTATTCCATTCCATCGGGCACTATTCCAGACTCCGTCGGAGTTGGCCCTAGCCAACCAGGGATCGTCCGATGAAGCACCCGTGCGGGATGCCAGAAAGGGGAAAGCGCTGCGCGCGGATTCATCCCCCAAGCGGGTCAATCGCCAGTTCTTTGAGGCGATCTTGCAAGACCCTCTCCCAAAGCATTACGCTCCAATATCGATCGGGGAGTATAGTGGTGTAACCGATCTGGACGACCATCTCGGTAAGTTCGATAATACTGTCACTCTTCATCAATACACCGACGGAGTCAAATGTAGAGTCTTCCTTACTACATTGTCCGGTTCGGCTCAACGCTGGTTCCCGAGGTTGTCGGACGGATCAATTAAGAGTTTCAGAGATTTCCGAATGGCGTTCCTTCATCACTTTGCCAGCAACCGACGCTATTAGAAGACTAGCGTCAACCTCTTTTCCATGAAGCAAGGGCCAAGAGAAACTCTCCGAGCCTACATCCAGCGCTTCAACCAAGCAGCTATGGACATCCCCTCGGTCTCGTCTGAGACAATGATGCATGCTTTTACACAAGGCTTAGTCGACGGGGATTTTTTTCGCTCGCTCATTAGGAAGCCGCCTCGCGACTACGATCACATGCTGAAAAAGGCAAGTGAGTATATTAATGTGGAAGAAGCACAGGCGGTCCAAAAAAAGGGAGCGCCGGGCGAGCCCCCAGCCCAAACCGAACGGAGAGCACACGTCAACCAGCAACCGCCAAAAGGACCGAGGGCCGAGGGGATGAGGCCACCTCAAGATTCTAGGGCACCAGCCGTTCAACACATTTCGGCCGAGCGGCCTCGACAAAAAGGCAAGGTATGGACGCCCATGTTTTGCAAAATCCATCAATCAGCTACCCATAATACTCGGGACTGTCGGAGTCTTCCCCCGGTCAGCCAACCTGAGCCAATGATCTATCGCCACCGATCACCTTCACCGGACAGGCGAGCTCATCATCAGCACGTCGAGCGGAGAATAGTTAGGCGTTCACCCGAGCGACATCACTATCAGCAGCAACAGCACCAACCAAGGGCTAACCCTCGAGTCTCCCACGAGCAAGCCAGACCATCCGCTCAGGAGGAAGAAAATAGAAATAATTCCGCGCGGGGAGAAATCAACATCATCGCTAGTGGGCCAACCAGTGGTGACTCCAACCGAGCCCGCAAGTTGTATGCCCGATGACTGGAAATACATGCTGTAGGATGCAACTAGGAGAAGGCGAGCGGGTCGGCAATCAGCTTTGGTCCTGGCGACCTCGATGGCGACCTCGAGGGAGTCGAAGTGTCGCACGATGACGCCCTCATCATCCGAGCGGTAATAGCAAACTACACTATCCATCGTATCTTTATTGACACAGGGAGTTCGGTTAACATCATCTTCAAGAAAGCGTTCGACCAGCTCCAGATCGACAAGGCGGAGCTACTACCGATGACCACACCCTTGTTTGGATTCACGGGCAACAAGGTTCAACCAGTCGGTCAGATGAAGTTGGTTATTTCGCTCGGACAAGAGTCACTCAGAAGGACGCGGACTGCTAACTTCATCGTTGTGGACGCTCCCTTAGCGTACAACGTCATTTTGGGCCGACTGGCTCTCAACGAGTTCCGGGCAGTTGTCTCAACTTTCCACCAAAAGATCAAATTCCTCGTGGAAGACCGAGTGAGAGAAGTTAGAGGCGATCAGTTGGCAGCGCGACGTTGCTATGTGGAGATGGTGCGAGCAGAGGCGAGATCCGCTCGGAAGGCTCCCCATATCGAGGTAAATACTATAACCGAGAAGTCGCCTACTTTTGTTTATGAAGAAAAGGAGGAGGTGTAGATTAATCCGGCTCGATCGGAGGCCACGACGTTCATAGCCTCCGATCTGGAAGCAAGCCAGAAGGAGGAGCTGACCAGATGTCTCCAACAAAACCATGATGTCTTCGCGTGGTCGACGCACGAGCTGCCAGGAATCTCGCCGAGCGTCGCGCATCAAGAGCTACATGTCCGGCCGGACGCTCGACCCATCAAGCAAAAGAAGTGGGATTATAGTGCCGAGTAGAACGTCATAATACAGGCGGAAGTTGAGAAGCTTCTGGAGGCCGGCCACATACGCGAGGTGCAGTTCCCAAGATGGCTCGCAAATGTAGTGCTAGTCTCAAAGCCCGGTAACAAGTGGAGAGTCTGCATCGACTTCCGCAACCTGAACAGGGCGTGCCCGAAAGATTTCTACCCACTGCCCTGGATTGACCAAATGGTGGATTCTGTAGGACCGTGATCGTTCGATAGAGTGGGGGGGGTGAATATCGATTCGAAAACTCGAGTGTAAAAGTACGCAGCGGAAAAGTAAATGAACACAATTGATTTTACTTCGTTCGGAGCCTGTGACGACTCCTACTCGAAGGCCCGTACTCCGTGAGTACTTTCGTTGGGCAATCATTATCAATTCGAATATTACAGAGTTAAGTACAAGAATTGACAAATTAAGAAAATACCGACAATAGAATTAAAACAAAACCAGCACTGAGTCGGAAAGCTTTTCGTGGCGTCGCAAGAGCACTGAGCAGCAGATCTTGGATTCTTAGTTCATGTCGAAGCTCTACCCTTGCCCCTTCTTTTATATGAAGCTCAGGGCGCCCCGGATCCCTTCCAGGCGCCCTGGAGAGACGTGGCAGGTCCAACCAATGAGCTTCACGTGGCGACGCGCAATCAGGATAAAGTTTGCCTCCCGGGCGCCCGGACCCTGTTTTCCTGCAGAATCCGTCCTGCAAGACAAACGTTAGTCCGGAGGCAAATATATATCCTGTAAAACAGATTGTTAGCACAATTAAAGTTCAACAAAGTAATAGCAAAGAGTATGACTTAGATTCCGTCTTTCCGAGACCGGAATCTAGTCACGATCTCGACTTAGATATCCGAAATGGATCTAAGCCGGATCGACGCCTAATGTTCCCTTCCTGGGAACGCGTCCTCGCAGTCACTCCCCTCCAGTGACTTACCTTACTTACCTGCCAGACGTCCGGTCAGCCCTTCGACCCGTCTGGACTTCTCGCCAGCTATCCGGTCAGCCCGTCGACCTAGCTGGACTTCTCGCCAAGCGTCCGGTCAGCCCGTCGACCCGCTTGGACTTCTCGCCAGCTATCCGGTCAGCCCGTCGACCTAACTGGACTTCGTGCCAGACATCCGGTCAGCCCGTCGACCTGTCTGGACTTCTCCTGCACACTCGATCAAAGTGTCAGACAACAACAAAACTAACTTAACCTATTTGTCATTCATCAAAACCTAGGTTAGACCGTTAGTGCTACCTGCACCAACAATCTCCCCCTTTTTGATGGAATGGCAACCTGGTTAAGTTAGTGAAAAAAAATGCAAAAATAAATAAAGCAGGTACATGGTAGTTAGTTTTAGTGTTTTCAATTTGGTTTAGCTAACTTAACCACCTAACCCTCTCCCTTTGGCATTCATCAAAAATAAGCATGGATTAAGTAAGCATAGACTTCAGACAAAGAAAAAATGTTAAGATAATCTGGGGGAGTTTAAACTTTTGAAAACTTGTTTAAAGCATTAGCTTTTAGATTTTAGAAAAATAGCTAAGTTTAGATAAACAAAATCTCAAACACAAGTGTATAAGTTCTAAATTTCAAGATCAAATTTTAAATTTTCAAAACAAGTTTCAATTTTGAAATGCTTTTCAAATAAGTTTTCAAAAATTCCAAGACTGAGTTTGAAAATTTTATTTTTCAAAACTGATTGAAAAATACTAGAAAAATTCAGTTTTCTAGAATACTAGAAAAGTACTAGTTTCAAAACCATGGTTTAAAATACTAGAAAAGTTCAGTTTTCAAGGACTAAGTAAAAAGGATAAAAATTTTGTGATTTAAAACAAATAATTGTGAGTTGATTTAAGAAATTTTTCACAATTTTAAACAGGTTGATTTTGAAAATTGATTTTTAAACTTTGATTTTCAAAATTAAGTTTAAAATTCGATTTGAAAAACTGAATTAGTTTTATTTCTCCCTCTAAACCTGACATAAAATTTTGAAAATATTTGCTAAATATATTCAAAGGAGAAAAAAAATTGAGGTAGAATTTTATAGAGAGATTTTAAAGAAAAGATTAAAAAATAACACTTAAGGAGATAATTAAAAACCTCCCCCTGAATTTGATACTCCTTTAATTTATTAATCCTCCTTATTTATTACTCCCCCTTAATATAAAATTTTACAACCGTAACATATTTTCGTACCTAAGTGTTTTAGGCGATTGTATAATTATCTTTATAAAATTGTTCATTTAAATTTGACTAAACGTAATTAACGTTAGATTCAGTTGAAATGAGTTAACCTTTAGTGTGATGTTAAGTAAGATAAGTTGTTATTAATTCAATAATTAATCAATATTAATAATTTATTGATTAAATTTTGCTTGATTCAATAATTTAATATAATCTAAATTTTGTATTAATTGATGAAGGTGTTAGTTATAATTTAACTTTTCATTTACTTCCTTTTAAGTTGGATTAACTTAGTTTAAAGTTGGTAGAAGTTTGAAGTTAAACTCGTTATTAAACAAGGTTAAGTAAGGTTCAATTTAAGTCAAACTTTAATTATGTTTTAATAAAAATAATTAATATTTTAAAGGTTGATAAAAAAATGACTTAGAGTAATTTTAATATTTTTACTAAGGTTAAACCTAGGTTCTAATCAAATCAAGCTTAGTTCTCAAATAAAGTAAAACTTAAATAGTTAAGTTCTACTTATTAATTACATAATTAAGTTTAAAGTTAAAGTTAACGGAATTTAAGTTTTTAAGTTAGGTGTCTAAGTTTTAAATGAATTTAAAAGAATTATAATTATTATTATTTTTAAGGGATTTCTAACAGGATTTTAAAATGATTTTTATAATTATTTAATGACAATTAATATATGTTCAATTCAGTTTTGATTTTAGATTAAAATTAATATCAGTGATTAATTTAGGTTTAAGTTTTAAGTTTAAGTTAAATTTTTAAGTTTTAATTGAAGTTTTAATTTTCAGTTAGGTTAAATTAAAAAATAATTTTAAGGTTAAAATGATGTTTAAGATTAAAAATGAGTTTAAAGTCAAAATAATAATTTTTAAAGTGAAAATAGTCTATAGAAATAATTTATTATTATTACTATTTTTTATTAAGTTAAAAGAATTTTATTATAGTGAAAAAATAAGAAGAATTTTTCAAAATGATACATAATTTTTAAAATAGTTTTAAAATGATTTTTAAAATAGTTTTTAAATGATTTTTAAAAGTTTTTAAAATAATTTTTGAAATAATTTTTAAGTTAAAATAATTTTAAAAATATAATTTTTATATTAAAATAATTTTAAGTTAAAATAATTTTTAAGTTAAAATAATTTTTATGTTAAAATAATTTTTAAAATAACAATAATTTTTAAAAGGTTTTAAAAGAATTTTTAAAGTTTTTAAAATGATTTTTAAAAGAGTTTTTTTTTTAAAAAAAATAATTTTTAAAATGTTTTAAAATAATTTTTAAAAGAATTTTTTAAAGTTTTTAAAATGATTTTTAAAAGAGTTTTTAAAATAATTTTTAAAAATTTTTTTAAAGTTTTTTAAATGATTTTTAGAAGAGTTTTTAAAATAATTTTTAAAATATTTTAAAATAATTTTTTAAAAGAATTTTTTAAAGATTTTTAAAATGATTTTTAACAGAGTTTTTAAAATAATTTTTAAAAGAATTTTTTAAAGTTTTTAAAATAATTTTTAAAAGAGTTTTTAAAATAATTTTGAAAATGTTTTAAAATAATTTTTTAAAAGAATTTTTTTTTTAAGTTTTTAAAATAATTTTTGAAATAATTTTTAAGTTAAATATAAAATTTTTAAAGTTAAATTTAAAAATATTTTTTAAAGTTAATTTTTGTTTTAAAATAATTTTTTAAAGTTAATTTAATTTTTAAAATAATTTTTAAAGTTAATTTAATATTAAATTTTTTTTTAAAAAAAAAATTAATTTAGTTTTAATTCGAAATTTAATTTTTAGTTAATTCGAAATTTAATTTTAATTTGAAATTCAAATTTTAATTTGAAATTCAAATTTTAATTTGAAATTCGAAATTTAAATTTAATTTGAAATTCAATTTGAAATTTGAAATTTAATTTTAATTTGAAATTCAATTTAAAATTTGAAATTTAATTTTAATTAATTTTAATTTAATTTGAAAATTAATTTGATCCTTATTCATCTCACCCGATCTAGATTATCAATCAGGGAATCCTATAATTTTGTGAGATGAATTAGATTTAATTACAGAGTTTGGTTTAACTTGTGTTAGATTCAGATTTAGCTTTGGTCTCAACAAATAGGCATTCTTCGGATAAACTTCTAAGCTTGGTGAGTCACCTGGACATCATTAGAAGTAACCAACCCTTCGAGGTTTTCCGAATAGTCCTATCCACAGAGCTTAGTACTAAACCTTGGTCTACCTAGTTAGGATCCGTAAGGGGTAGTTTCGGTCAGTTCCACTTGGCCAAATGCACCAGATCGAAGTCATATCTTTCTAGACATGCGATGTCCAAGCTTCCCCAACGTACTATCATCCAAAACTCCACCAGTACTATGATTCAAGTTAAACTTGAACCCTCTTTAACTAGTCCTAATTACCCTGTCGGGTAGGTTGGTTAGGGTTACTCTGTCGGGTAGGTTAGTTTTGGAGGTGTCAGTTGTTCTGGAGCCTCCCCCTGAATTATTGGCCATTAATTTAAGATTTTTGTATAATTAGAATTGGTTTTAGTTAAGTTGTAATGTTTAATTTGTAATTTAAATTTAAGTTTTTAATTTTGAATTAATTAAATTGGTCAAATTATCTTTTTTTAAGAGAGTGTATTTAATATTTGAATTTTCTTTCAATTTCAATTTTATTGGGTTAATTGAATTATATTTCTTTAATAGCTTATTTTTAAAGTTTACGTTTTTATTTATTTTTAAATTTGAATTAACTAAACTATTTGAATTATATTTTCTTAACGGTTTATCTTTTAGCTTTTTATTAATTGTTAATTTTAAAATTTCTAGATTATTTTTGTTTAATATGTTATCTTTAACATTTAATTTTAAGTTTGTTAAATTCCGTTTTGATTTTATCAAAGTGTTTAATTTTATCCTTATATTTTCTTTGCCTTTTAAATTGACATGGTTAATTGAATTTATTAGATTAGTTTTATCTTTAAAGTTTAATTTTTTATTAATTAAATTATCTTGGTTTTGGATAGCATTTTCTAGACTGATTTTATCTTGATTACTAAATATTTTATCAAGGTATTTATTGATTTTATCCATTTTAGCATTTAAATTCAAATTTATTTTAATGTTTGACTTATTTATGTCTAAATGCTCACCTAGTTTTAAATTTTCTGAATTGATTAAATTATTTGAATTGATTTGGTCATTGTTCTGTTTGACCAAGTCAAGATTGATGCCAAATTGATCAGAGTCTTGATTGACTTGATCAGAGTCTAGATTATTTTGTGATTTTGAATCTAAATCATTTAAATCTAGATTATCATGCATCATACTTTGACTAATTTCATACCTATCATCATGCTGATTATTTAAACTACTATTAGCAGGGGTATTTTGGTAAATATTACTAACCTTAGCACAACCCCTAATTCAGTAGGCTTCTCCGTTGGATTTGACTCGAGTCCATATTTGACTTTAACTTGATCTTCTAGCTCCATCGGCGTCTCGTGAAACTTGATCAACTGGGTCCGCAGCTCATATGCATTCTTGTACTTTTCTAATCTACATAAAATATTGTTAGGTAAAACGTTACAAATAATGTTACTTACCTTTTTGTTCAGTTCCGAGTTTTGAGAAGGTTTCCTCAAATTTAGCATATAATCGATGTCTACGCTTCCAAAGAAGCATTCCATTAATCGCTTCCAGTAGTTGAAGTCTTCATGATCGTATGGTGGAGGTTCATGAGGGTTCCGTCCTTCTAGAAGAGTCATTATTCTTGCACACAGAGAAACAAACAAAAAAAATCCCAAGACTTGGTCTTGGATTAGCAGTGTTGGAAAAAAATAATATTTCACTATTTTCAAAAAAAGTAATAAGATATTATTAAAATATTAATAAAAAAATATTATTTCAAATTTTTGAAAATGTAATATTTTGTCAATACTAAGCAATGGTGAAGAGATGGCGATGTATTTTTCAAAAACAGTTTTGGAGGGAAAAAACGAAAGACAAACGATATCTAATTTTTCTTTCAAAAGGTCCCCCCTTTGCCTGATTGGTGGTTGCACCAAATCAGAGCGGTACCTGCTCTGATACCACTTGTAGGACCGTGATCGTTCGATAGAGGGGGGGGTGAATATCGATTTGAAAACTCGAGTGTAAAAGTACGCAGCGGAAAAGTAAATGAACACAATTGATTTTACTTCGTTCGGAGCCTGTGACGACTCCTACTCGAAGGCCCGTACTCCGTGAGTACTTTCGTTGGGCAATCACTATCAATTCGAATATTACAGAGTTAAGTACAAGAATGGACAAATTAAGAAAATACCGACAATAGAATTAAAACAAAACCAGCACTGAGTCGAAAAGCTTTTCGTGGCGTCGCAAGAGCACAGAGCAGCAGATCTTGGATTCTTAGTTCATGTCGAAGCTCTACCCTTGCCCCTTCTTTTATATGAAGCTCAGGGCGCTCCGGATCCCTTCCAGGCGCCCTGGTGAGACGTGGCAGGTCCAACCAATGAGCTTCACGTGGCGACGCGCAATCAGGATAAAGTTTGCCTCCCGGGCGCCCGGACCTCCGGGCGCCTGGATTCCTTCCGGGCGCCCGGACCCTGTTTTCCCGTAGAATCCGTCCTGCAAGACAAACGTTAGTCCGGAGGTAAATATATATCCTGTAAAACATATTGTTAGCACAATTAAAGTTCAACAAAGTAATAGCAAAGAGTATGACTTAGATTCCGTCTTTCCGAGACCCGAATCTAGTCACGATCTCGACTTAGATATCCGAAATGGATCTAAGCCGGATCGACGCCTAATGTTCCCTTCCCGGTAACGCGTCCTCGCAGTCACTCCCCTCCAGTGACTTACCTTACTTACCTGCCAGACGTCCGGTCAGCCCTTCGACCCGTCTGGACTTCTCGCCAGCTATCCGGTCAGCCCGTCGACCTAGCTGGACTTCTCGCCAAGCGTCCGGTCAGCCCGTCGACCCGCTTGGACTTCTCGCCAGCTATCCGGTCAGCCCGTCGACCTAGCTGGACTTCGTGCCAGACATCCGGTCAGCCCGTCGACCTGTCTGGACTTCTCCTGCACACTCGATCAAAGTGTCAGACAACAACAAAACTAACTTAACCTATTTGTCATTCATCAAAACCTAGGTTAGACCGTTAGTGCTACCTGCACCAACAGATTCGACCGCCGGGTGCGAACTGATATGCATGCTGGATGCATATCAGGGTTATCACCAGGTGCCACTCGCCCGGGAGGATCAAGAGAAGGTCAGTTTCATCACGGCGGACGACACTTATTGCTATAACGTCATGCCGTTCGGACTGAAGAACGCAGGGGCTATGTACCAGCGACTTATGAACAGGGTGTTCCGGAAGCAGATCGGGTGAAATCTAGAGGTATATGTTGATGATATACTCATTAAATCATTCCGAGCGGCCGACCTCTGTGCAGATATAGAGGAAACTTTCTAGACACTACGACGTACGGGATCAAGTTGAACCCGCAGAAGTGCTTGTTCGGAGCAAAAAGTGGTCATTTCCTAGGCTACATAGTCACCGAGCGAGGCATTGAGGCCAACCCTAGCAATGTCAAAGCGCTACAAGATATGCCTCCGCCCAAAAACTTGAAGGAAGTCCAGTGCCTTACGGGCCGCATAACAGCGTATCCCGGTTCATCTCTCGGACGGCCGATCGGAGAATGTCATTCTTCAAGATCCTGCATCGGGCAACCAAATTCTAATGGGACGAGGAGTGTGATCAAGCGTTCGAAGAATTGAAGACCTACCTAAACTCATTACCTATATTAGCTAAGCCATCTGTCACCGAGCCTCTCCGCATTTATTTGTCTTCAACCGAGCACGCGGTCGGCTCAGCGCTGGTCCGGCAGAACGGCGAAGAACAGCCGGTGTATTTCCTTAGTCACATTCTAAAGGATGCTGAGTCCCGCTACACTGGTCTTGAGAAGCTTGCCTCCGCACTTGTTCTAGCCGCTCGAAGGCTCCGGCCCTATTTCCTGGGGCATACAATCATCGTCATGATGAATAGCCCCTTAAGCCGAGTTCTACTGAACCCTGAGGCGTCCGGGCGGCTGATCAAATGGACCACAGAGCTTAGCGAGTTTGACATACAGTATCAGCCATGTACGGCAATCAAGGCACAGTCATTGGCAGACTTCATCACTGAGGTACAAAATCCTGAGCCCGAAGCCACCTGGAAGGTGTATGTAGATTGATCGTCCACTCGATAGGGAAGTGGGGTAGGCGTACTGCTGGTCTCCCCCCATGGAGAACGGATGCACCTATCCGTACGACTGGACTACAAAGCGACCAACAATGAAGCGGAGTATGAGGCGCTTATAGCAGGTCTGCAGGCTGCTCGACATGTGGGAGCTAGCAATGTGTTAATTCATTCAGACTCACAGTTGGCCGCTCAGCAACTTTCGAGAGCATTTGAGATAAGCAACGTTAGGCTAACTCTTTATGCGGAAGCCTTCGCCAAACTTAGGACCGGTTTCCAAGAGGTGGTGGTACAGAAGATCTCCCGCGTAGCCAATCAGGTTGCAGATGAACTGGCTAAGCTGGCCAGTTCGATATCACCAATCGTCATTGAGCAGCCAGTCGAGCAAGTGTCCCTGGTCGCCCACATTGATCGGATGGAGGGACTCACATTCCCAAATGATTGGCGAACGGCTATAATCGAGTTTTTGAAGTCCGAAACAACGCCGCCCGATCGGTCGGAGGCACATCTGCTCAGAAGAAGAGCTGGTCGGTTCGTCCTCATTGGCGACCAGCTCTACAAAAAGGCGTTCTCCAGGCCTCTGCTTAAATGCGTCGGCCCGGAGGATGTGGACTACATTTTGCAAGAAGTACACCAAGGCTCATGTGGCGGGCATCCGAGCGGCCGCTCGTTGGCGAGGAAGATTCTTTTGGCCGGCTAATTTTTGGCCGACTTTACAGGAGGACACCGCTCGGACAGTCGCTACATGCTTATCCTGCCAACGATACCACAGTTTCTCACATCGTCCCGCGAAAGAATTAAAAACTTCCATGGTGTCCTGCCCGTTCAATCAATGGGCCATGGACATTGTGGGACCATTCCCAATGGTGACCGGACAGCGAAAGTTCTTGCTGGTAGCAGTGGACTATTTTTCCAAGTGGGTTGAAGCCGAGCCACTAGCTAAAATAACCGAGAACATGGACAAGAAATTTATATGGCAGGATATCATTTGTCGGTTCGGCATCCCACGGCGGCTCATCTCCGATAATGGGAGGCAGTTCTCGGGTCAACAGCTCAAGGAATGGTGCGAGGGGTACGACATTCAACAAGCCTTCACCTCTGTAGCTCCTGGTGTCGGGCGATTCAAGATTGTAGAAAAGCTCCATTCGAGTGCCTATTACCTCAAGGATGAAGATGGACGGAAGCTAGAGCGAGCGTGGAGCGCAAATCACCTCCGGCCTTACCGAGCTGGGTGAAAGGTGTGTCATTGTAACTCATAATGTTCAATCATGTTGTATCTTTTGACCGCAAGGGTAAAATCAAAGGAACAATTTATGCCGAATGAAGACCGTCGAGCGGCGACATTAAATTCCAGAGTCGGACCGGCGACTATAAAAATCCCGGCGTGAAGACCGTCGAGCGGCGACATTAAATCCCAGAGTCGGACTAGCGACTATAAAAACCCAGGCGTGAAGACCGTCGAGCGGCGACGTTAAATCCCAGAGTCAGACCGGCGACTATAAAAACCCCGGCGTGAAGACCGTCGAGCGGCAACGTTAAATCCCAGAGTCAGACCGACGACTATAAAAACCCCGACGTGAAGACCGTCGAGCGGCGACGTTAAATCCCAGAGTCGGACCGACGACTATAAAAACCCTGGCGTGAAGACCGTCGAGTGACGACGTTAAATCCCAGAGTCGGACCGACGACTATAAAAATCCCGGCGTGAAGACCGTCGAGCGGCGATGTTAAATCCCAGAGTCAGACCGGTGACTATAAAAACCCCGGCGTGAAGACCGTCGAGTGGCGACGTTAAATCCCAGAGTCGGACTGGCGACTATAAAAACCCCGGCTTGAAGACCGTCGAGCGGCGACGTTAAATCCCAGAGTCCGATCGGCGACTATAAAAACCCCGGCTTTGAGACCTCCGAGCGGCGATGTTAAATCCCAGAGTCGGACCGGCGACGTTAAAAATCCCGGCTTGAAGACCGTCAAGCGGCGACGTTAAATCCCAGAGTCGGACCGGTGACTATAAAAACCCCGGCGTGAAGACCGTCGAGCGGCGACGTTAAATTCCAGAGTCGGACCGGCGACTATAAAACCCCCGGACCGAAGACTACCGAATACCACTCGGGAAGAATAAGTGCGAAGAAGTAACATTAGCAGAGTCGGAATTTAATATTGACTCGCCGTATAAAAATAATATAGTCAAGTTGGTGGAAAGTCAGATTAAAGCGGATAATTTTAACTCGCAGAACGGCGAGCATACAGATGCAGTTTCAAAACATAAAAATAAAGACAAGCTAAAAATGTTCCTCACTCCAGGACCTCAAAGATGGGTTCGGGGATGGTTTCTAGCAGTCCGACAAAGTCTTTAGGAGGGATAGAGGCCGTCTCTCGGAGTTGACCCTTAGCCTTCAGATAAACAGTTGTCACCCGGATGGCTTCCTCAAAGGCCAGGACTAGCCGATCGCTAAACTTCTCGCCAAATTCGTCCGAGCGGAAGTAGTTCTACTTCAACACCGCGAAGCGACCTGATTCACCGTCTTGATATTCATTTAATGCAGCTCGGGAAGCGTCGAGAGCGTCTTGGAGATCCTTCTTATCTCCTTGAAGTTTAGCTTCAGCAGCCGATCGACTTTCTCGTTCGATGGATAGCAGGTCGGCTAATTCTTTGACGCGCTGCTCCAGTGCTCGGGCCTGCACATTCTTGGTTTCTAGATCGGTGACGACCCTATTCTTTCTGTTAGTGGCCAACTTGATCTCCTGGTCATGGGACTTAACCTGCGCTTCAAGCCCAGCAACCCTGGTTTCCAAGCCAGAGGACTTATGCCGCTCGGCCGCAAGCAGTTTCTCTGCCTTGGTCAGCTCGGACCAAAGCGTGGCGTACGAAGGCCCCTAAGCCAGCGCTCCTCCAGAAATCTAGAATTTCTTCAACTCTTCCTCCAGCGCAGCCAGGCGGTTGCTGACCGCGATGTTCTCTACCCAGTTCTGCGCTCAGATGAAATAATATCAAGAACCAAGTTAAATAGTCATGCAGTCTGTTAAGAAGCATACCCCGGTAGCTTGCTGCAAGTGGCTGTCGCCGAGCTGGCCAGGAGTCATCAAGGCAACGCAGGCCCTCACATCCTCCCATATCTTGGCGAGCGGTCCGCGGATGGTGATCTGATGCTCCGGGGCGACTGGCCAATCAGCCGCCAGAAGAAATTCTTCTGTTGGGAGATGGAGGACGGCCTTAACCACTCGATGGTCGCTCGGATCCGACTGGGCTGAAGCTGCGCGGCCAGAAGACTCGCCGAGCGGGGTGGAGATTATACCAGAGCGACTAAGCCGAAGATGAGCTCGTGGCTGGGAATTGACCGGCTGCGCTCCAAGGGAAGTCACAGGCAGATCCAACTGGGAGGGAGTGCAGTCCGAAGATATGGCCTCAACTGAAGCGGGGGCCGGGGTGATTGCGGCAGAGGGGGGCGCCGACCGGCTCTGTCACCGGCTCCACAGATGTAGCTGAGTGGGTTTGAAGGTTCGTCCGGCGCCGTTTGCGTATTATCAGTGGGGAGTCCTCGGCCGAGTGCCCCGTGTCTTCCGACGCCGGGTGTCCGACAAACGAGATAGCATCGCCGACCGTTTCAGTTGTAGGGATCCGAACGACCAATTCTCCAGCTGCGGGCGGAACTTCTTCGCTTTCACCCTCATGTGAGCCGACTGGGGCGATGCCCAGATTGGCCATCTCCTTAGCGGTCGCCGCCTCTACCTCGGTAGCTTTCAACCTCATTCGATCAGTAGCCTTGGCACGCCACATGATGTCGGTTGCATAAAAGAAGAATAAATCAGTTAGACCAAAAGGAAGGGGGACGAGGAAAACGCTTACCCATGCTGCTTGGAAGCTTCATTCGGATCGGGATCAATCCGAATATGTACAGCACCCCCTCGTAGAGCAGCTTGTGGATGTTGAATCTCTGCCCGACCAGCAGATTGGCTGCGTGGAGGTAATCTGACTAGCTCTTGTATTTGCCAAGGTCCGGCGGGCTCGGCACAGTGGTCTGCCATTTAGTATGGAAAGATGGCCGCTCGGGAAAACGAAGGTAGAAGTAGTTCTTTTTCCAATGTTTGTTCGAGGTCGGCATCTTGTCGAAGAAAACAAGACTGATCCGCGACTGGAAGAGAAAAGTGCCCCACTCGGACTGTTTGGGATAATAGAAGTAGTGGAAAGTTTTGGGGACTAAGGGGATGTCGTGCAGCCTAAAGAGGACAACTACCCCGCACAGCAACCTAAAGTGTTGGAGCAATCTGGGTACCCTAGGTTTTGATGTTTGGGCAAAAATTTAAGTTAGGTTTATTGTTGTATTTGATATGCATTGTGAGTGAGCAGGATACAGGTACAACAAGGAAAGTCCAAGGGTGAGTCTTGGTGGTGTAAGTCCAAGCATGTAGTCTTGGCAACGTAAGTCCAAGTGTGATCTTGGCAAAGGAGGAAAGTCCAAGGATGAGTCTTGGCGGTGTAAGTCCAAGCATGTAGTCTTGGCAACGTAAATCCAAGTGTGACTTGGCAATGGATGAAGTCCCGGAGGTGCGACCTCTTGGCAAAGGAAGACCCGACAACAATGACAAGGCCGATGGAAGATCCAGAAGGCAAGACGTGAAGGATAGGGAGGCATCCGAGGGACGCAAGGCTGATGGAGGAGGCTAGAAGGCTAGGTCTAGGTTGGTCGGGCGAGAACGAGTGCTGAGTGAATGTACTTCGGGTAAAATTCCAAAATTAGGGTTTACTGCAGCAGTACTGTAGCGTTACTGTAGTAGTACTGTAGCATTACTGTAGCAGTATTGTAGCAGTCGACTGGTGCAGTCGACTGGTAGCGAACAGAGGGTTGGTATCGAGCCGTTGGGCTGCAACGGTCGAATTTCCACGAAGGGCAGTCGACTGCATGTTTTGGCAGTCGACTGGTAGGCAGGGTTTTCTAACTCGTGGCCTATATAACCAAGCATTGGAAGCTTGGTTGAAGTTGACGAAATTAGTGGTGGTCAACCCTAATTAGAGTCTCCAAGTGGCCAAGTGATCTAGCGTGCTTGTACGAGGTTGTGGCGAGGTTTCTCCACCCACAAGGAGCTACGCGAGCTAGCCGGAAGTTCTCCGGGGAATCATCCACCGACGGATCGAGATCGTCCACCTTACGGACAACCGTGGAGTAGGAGCTTTATCTCCGAACCACGTTAAATCAACGTGTTAGGTTTGCTTTCTATTGTTAGTGTTTATCTTGTATTTTCGCTGTGCACACTAACCATTGTAGGAAGCGACGATTTGGGTGAGACGCTATTCAGCCCCCCTCTAGCGGACGTCAAGGTCCTAACAAGTGGTATCAGAGCAAGGTGAGCTCTTGTTGGACTAATTGCCAAGAGAGCGGCTAGAGGAAGAAGATGGAGTCGGAGGGACCTCTCGGATGGAACATCCGAATCCCACCTCCATATGAGCGCGAGGACTTCAACTATTGGAAGAAGCGCACAAGCGCACGGCGAAAGATCTGAAAGATATTATACATATACTACTTTTATATTAAAATTCTTTATCAACTTATTAAAATTACTTAAACTTATCAGCTTTAAAAAGTTAAAATCATTATAAACTTATTGCAGCAGTCATTTAGTAATTATTGCATGGTTGTTATAACATTGTAGTAGCCACTAATGGGCTACTACAGTAATTTTATGATGCTTTTAATATTGTTGAAATGATTTTGATCAATCGATTTGATAAAAAAAAATTTGATTTAAAAGTATTTTACGCGTAGTAATTACAACAACATTCAAATAAAGATCTACTCTATAGTTTTACAATAGCATTGAAATAAAAATATTTTTATACAAAAAATATGGTTAAATATCTTTTTGACTATTTTTTTTTTAAAAATGCCCTTTTAACTATTCAAATAATCAAAGTTGTCATTTTAATTTTCACCTAAAAAAAATTATAAAACTGAGGGCATTGGGCGTCTTCTAACTATTAAGTCTAACCTTATTCACCTCAAGTGATTAATATGGGCATTGATAGTCACCTTAGCACATCCCTCTTCACACCTCCACCAACGGACCTCCAACTTAGGAGACCTTGCTCATGTTTCACCTCGATTAAGTTGCATTTGTGACCTCTAGTCCAACCTTGACTTGCACTCTTTTGGTTACATTAGAGTTGTCAACTTGGATCGGACTTTTTCCGTCAAATAATTTAAATATATTAGGTTAAAATTTTATTAACTCAAGTCCGCTGTAGGTCAATCCACCTAGGCATGCGACCCACGCGGGTCAGCCTGCGACAAACTTGGATTGGTCTAGGGGTTGAGAAACACATGTAAGTTAAATTTTATATCAATTTATTATCATTTTTTGTTATAATTTAAAAAAAATGTCATTAAATATACGTACTCATTTGTTTCTATTTACATTTAAAATATTGGTTTCTGGATATATTTGATTGATGAGATCTTTCTGAAGTAAAATGCTGAAGATATTAATTTTTTTATTTTTTTTAAATTTGTTGGGTCCGCGGATTGGTCCGTATAATCTGCAGCAACCTGCCTTGGATTAGGTTGAATTGAAGATTTCTCAACTTGTCAAGATGATGGATCGACTTGTCCCATTCCGCCAAATGGTTAGTCAACCACAGGCCGATCCACCCCATCACAGATTGATCCGTCCGACCGTCCTAGTTACGATCCCTCGCATTTTTTGCCCAAGCGAGCTTACTATAAGAACACATTCCACAAAGCATATTTGATGCGATATCGATCAGACCATACTAGATTTAGTATTGTCCATGTCGAATATTATTGGGCATGGGATGAAAGAAAGGAAAAGAAGGCCCTAGAGAGGAGCAAGAACGAAACACCCGAGATGAAAGACGGTTAGATGACTCGATCGAAATAGGCTATAATATGACACTTCTATTCAAAGGAAAATCCACACAACATCTAACTTCCAGGTAGATGTGAAGTGTCCTAATCAAACTCTTAACACTAATACTGTTCTACAGTCGGCGAAGCAAAACTGCAGCTTGCTTAAGATGGAAATGATTAGGATGAGAAAAGGATAGTTTGGAACTAAACCGTTTCAGATTATAAATTAAAATGTGCAATTACAAAAAGATTTTTACCAACAAAGAATTGCAAAAGAGTCACTAAATCCAGTTTTCTTTACAGATTCAGGCAATGATGTGAAACACAGTGACAAGTTATTGCTTGAATTATGAAAAGGAGCTTCAGAAATCATACCGTAATGGTACAACTCAACACTACATAAGAAGCAACTATAAGATTAAACATCAGGATTGCCCGAGTCGATATTAGAAGATGTCGTCCGTTGCACAAATAGTCTCAGTCTCTCCGTCTCACCGATCACAGTTAACCATCCTGTAAGAAGATCCATTGTCACATAGTCTGGTTTGCATCCCTGCAAATTCATCTTGTCCATAAGCTCGAAGGCTTTATCAGGCATGTTACGGTTCTTAAGACCCTTAAAAATAGCAGTGTAGATCCTGGCGTTGGGCAATATATCTTTTTCCTGCATCTCATCGAAGAGGTATATTGCTGCATCAACTTTTTGATTCTTACAATAAGAATCAATGAGGATAGTATAAATAACAGTGTTGGCCGGCACCATTGGCACATCCATGCTCTTGAAGATCTTCATGGCCTGCTCAAGATCACCAGATTTGCAGTAACCATTGATCAAAGTTCCATAAGTCACAACGTTAGGGTTGCATCCATTGTCGACCATTTTGTTGAGGAATTTACCAGCCTTCGAAAAATCACCAGCCTTGCAGAAAGCATCAATCAAAGAAGTGTATGTGAAGATATCAGGCCTAAGTCCTGCCTCACATATTTCATCGTGTATCTCCAATGCCTTATCCAACCTCTTCTTCTTGCAAAACCCACTGATCAAAATGTTATAGCTCTTTATGTCTACTCGAAAACCATTCTTTCTCATCAACGACATGTTCGAATAAGCATCATCCAATTTACCAAATTGAGTCAACCTATAGATGAGAGTGGAGTGTGTCACGGAATTAGGGGAAACCCCTTCCTTGATCATCTCATCAAACAATGCCGTCGCCCATCCTATATAGTTGGAATGCAGAAAAGCACCAATCAGGTAGTTATAGGTGAAAGCATTGCCTTTAACTTCCGGCCACTCAACCTTCTTCTTTTGAAAAAAATTGAGGGCACTTCCGATCATCCCATGCCTGCACATTCTACATATAAAGGTATTCAGAATAACCACATCGACAGCCACCCTTTCCTTCTCCATCCTGGTAAGCAATTCATGAGCTTTGTCTAACTCTGCAGCCTTGCAGAAGGCATCAATCAAGCTGGTGTAAGTCACACTGTCAGGATCACAAGCATGGCTTGATTTCATCCTATCAAGCAAGGAGAGACCATCCTGAAGCCTTCCTGCCTTGCAGAGCCCATCGATGACAGTGTTAAAAATGATTGTGCCAGGGGTGACCCCTGAATCTGGGCTTGACATTGCGTCGAGCACGTTCAGTGCATCATCGATGCGACGGGATTTGCATAGGCAATTGATGAGTATACCAAAGGTGACTACGTCGGGCCGCACGCCAAAGCTTTTCATCTCCGAAAACAGAAGACTCATCCTAGCGAAGTCTTGAATTGCGGCGAGGCCAGTCAAGAGGGCGTTGCACACAGGGGCCTCGATGTAGCCGCCAGCATCCTTTACCGCGTGAAAGAAATCCCAGGCCCCGGAGGTGGCGCCGCAGCGGCACAGCTTGGTGATGAACTGAGTGAACAGGATGGCGTCGTGCGGAAAAAGTCCCATCTTGGCCATCTCGACGAGGAGGGCGAGGGACTCCTCGTTCAGGGGCTGGCTTTGCTTAGCCAGGCCGGAGAAAACGATCGACCGAGTGGCGGCGTCAGGAGGGGAAGTGGAGTCGGGGGGAAGCACACCGCGGAGGATCGACAAGGCGGCGGAGAGGCGGCCAGGAGAGGCGGAACCGAGCAGGAAATAGAGCTGGTATTTAAGGAGGCGAGGTGAGGCATTGCTAGAGGGTTTCTGGTGTTTCACGTCGCTCCGGGTGCCTACGCCACCATCGCCATCGAAGTCAGTGGCAGCGGTGGCTGTAGAAGAGGAGGCGGTGTGGCAGCGGCGGAGAGCTGTCAAAGGCAAACACGGATTCTTCACCAGCTTCATCTTCCGTTTGGCCAATCGACGCGGGTGCGTTGGCAAAAACAGTGGCTGATAATAAAGGATTAGTTTTAGCAAAAGGGAGGACTGCAGTTATGGACAAATTAACTGGATGCATAAAATAGGAGCAAACAATTTGCCCAAGCTAGCAGACTGTAGGAATACATTTCGCAAACCCTATTGGATGTGATATCCATCTGACCATAATAGATGTAGCGTTGTTGATGTACGCTATGGATGCAGTGTAAACAATGGACATATAATATTTTTAGTTTAATAGTAAAGATTGATTATTAAGGATTTATTTCATTATTATACGTTTGACGTCTGTATATTTATATTTACCTGTAAAACGAGCTTTTTCTTACGTGTGAGAACTTATTTATTTTATTATCGCAATGGGATGCCAATTCATTAGAGGATGATAGACTTATTATAATTGGGCAAGAGGTCAATTCCCGATGAACACATATTTTTGAAAAAAAAACTTCTCTCATGTTTGGTTAATTTGACGATCAACTATATACTGTTCTTATAATTTATCTCTTTTTATATAATTTAGATTGAACTATGGAAAAAATCAGAAAACCCATTTTATTAACTTGGAAGTGACTCCTCCTCCTAATTTCCTCTTTATTTTTTTAATAAAATTAAAATTATTTTATAATTTGATAATGATTAATGATTTTAAAAAAAACTAAAATAAATAAAACGTAAAAGTTAGTCGATGATGAATGATTAATTTTTTTAAAAAAAATACATATAACTTCATTTTTAATATTTCATTTTTTTTCATTTATCCCACCACTTTCTACCTCATCTTTTTTATTCTTTCATTCTATATTTATATATTTATTTGAGATAAAAATTTCAATATTTTTATACAAATCTTTTAAATTATCGAAATGTGAAAGAAAATATATCTCGTAATCATTCAAATATTTAATATTCTCAATATTACTCTCTCACACACAATAACTGTTAAATTTTTAAAATTTTCTAAAAATCAAGGAATCTTAGTGATGTCGTCACAACTCCATTTTGTATATATCCACCTGAAAATTCGTCGACTATGGGAACTCAATTTGGGATGTTAGCTCTGTCATACATATTTTCTCCTCCTCAACTATTGGTTATTTCTTCGAACGAATCAAGAAGGACTAGTGTCAATGCATCTGTCAGCGACAAAGAACCCGTAATGTTATCATCTATTCTAGAAACTCAATGATTATCACACTCATCACACATATAACACAAATAGAAACTAAAGATAAATGATGAAAAAGAGACAGTTTGTCTCCCAATAAAAAATATCATCCTTGCGAAGTCATGGACGACTATCAGTACTAGCACAACCACTGGTAATGACCAAAAAGATGAAGATTTTTGGAAACGTATCACTGATTACAACAATAAACATCAGCACAATGAAACTATATCAAGAATTTGAAAGCGGCTAAAATCACATTATTATTTATTTAGTAACATGGCATTCGTTGATTACCCCTTATCGAATAAGCTTCCTTTTGCAGTGGGAGGTAACTCATTTTATTAACATTGGGAGTGACTCTTATCTGGGGAGCCTTTCCTTTTTAGTTTTTAATAAAATTATTTTATTATTTGATAATGATTTTTTCAAAATAAATAATATAAATAAAACATAAAAGTTAGTCATTATTTAATGATGAATTTTTTTAATTTTTTTTTAAAATACATGTAAATATATTTTCAATATTTCATATTTTTTCATTCATCTTATCACTTACTCCGTCTTCTTTCTTATTCTTTGCATTCAATATTTGTATTTTTATTCGAAATAGATAAAAATTTTAATGTTTCCTTTGTAAATCTTTTGAATTATCCAAATGTGAAAGAAAACACATCTTCTCAATATAATCTCATTCATCCAAATATCTAATATTCTTAATTTTCCTCTCTCACACAATAGCTTTTAAATTTCTAAAATATTTCATATGTTCCATAATATTCTCTAAATTTCTCAAATTTTTAAAATTTTCAAAAAATTCTAATGAAACTTAATAACACCGCCTCAACTCCGTTTGTATGTATCCACCCCAAGATCGGTCGGCCATGGACACCAAATTTTGAATGTCAGCTCTATCGTATGTATTTTCTCCTCCTCAACTATCGATTATGTCTTTGAATGAATCAAGAAGAGCTAGTGTCAATGCATATGCCAACGACAAAGAACCTATAATGCCATCATCTGTTCTAGGAACTCATTGGCCACCACACTCATCACATAGAGCGTGAATACAAACTAGAGATAAATGACGAAAAATAAATAGTTTGGTCTCCCAATAAAAATGTAGTCCTTGCGAAGTCATGGGCAACTCGGTCACAGTTAAAGCACTTCTCAGAGAACTTATTCTTGTTGATACCTCATCTAGGTCCCATCTTGGAAGATTTGGGGTTCTTCAATTTCGAGCTTTGACCGTGCTCAACCACGTTGGTTTTCACAATAGCTTGAGAGAACGACTTTCTCTCTGAACTCTTGTTGTCTTCTTTAATGCGAAGTCTAACAATGAGTTCCTTCACATTCATCTCCTTCCGCTTGTGCTTCAGATAGTTCTTAAAGTCCTTCTAGCCGGGAGGCAGCTTCTCAATGATAGTAGCCACTTGGAAGGTTTCACTCAGAACCATCCCTTCTGAGTGGATCTTGTGCAAGATCACTTGAAGCTCCTGGACTTGGCTGATCACCGTCTTAGAGTCAACCATCTTGTAATTCAAGAATCGGCCCAGATGAACTTCTTGGTCCCTGCATCCTCTGTCTTGTACTTCTTATCCAGGGATTCCCACAGCTCCTTAGTTGTTCTCTTCATACTATATACAACGTACAGCGAGCCGGCAAGGTAGCTGAGGATGTATTTTCGGTAAAAGAACTCAGAATGAACTCATGCCTCGACTGTACTGATGGTTTGCGCATCAGCATCCTCAGCACGCTTGGGAGGGTCCTCGGTCAAGAACTGAGCCAGATGAGTGTGGTCAAGTAGAAGAGCATTTTCTGCTGCCACCTCTTGAAGTTCACTCCAGTGAACTTCTCTGGCCTTTCCCCATGGTTGATTGGCACAGCTCTAATATGGGCAGAGGGGGCTTGCATATGTTGAGTCTGTTGCACATCAAGACTTGATTTGTGACCATCTGATCAACATAATTGAATATGTTTCAAGATTGTTGGAGAAAATAATCTGCTCTCAGAGATTTACGGAATATTAGTTAAATTTAAATACATCGAATTAAATTCACTTATCTATTGAAATGACCTGAGTTGATAATCTCAAGCTATCTGCAGGGGCTGGTTCCTGCTAATTACTGAGTGTAGACCGAGCTTCGAGTTTGAGCAGTAAAGTCTGCGCGGACTTAATGGTCGGGCAGGCAAGCAATAGATTGGTCGATCGGGCAGTAAGGTCGAGCAAGTTCGTCCAGACAGAGAGCCAACCGGGCGAGAGGCTGGCTAGGCGAGTAGATAGGCCGAGCGAGTGGCCGGTCGGGCTAACAGACAGGTCGAGTGAGAGGCCGGTCGAGAGAACTGGCAAGCTGAGCGAGCTGGTGTCGGTCGAGCGAAGAGGCTGAGTGGGCAAGCGGAGAGGCCAAGCAAGCAGACGAAGAGGCCGACTGAACGGACGAAGAGGCCAATCGGGAGGACGAAGAGGCCGACTGGGCGGATGAAGAGATCATGCGAGCTGACTGAGGCATGCGATTGACGCAGTTTCCTTGAAATAGATTCGCCCACCTCCAGTAGTGCTTCGAGGTTTACTCGAGTCATCTGTTTCACAGGACACAACGGTTAACTGTGATTCCACCAAGCACTAGTGGTCACGGCGAACTGAGTGGTACCCGACTGCTATTACGGGCACTCCATCGAGTAGGGGTTACGCGATAGAGGAAGAGGGAACATAGGTGGAGAGCTTCTGCTACTTTTCTGTGTGTGTAAACCTATTATCACAGTCTCGTTATATAGGAGCTCAGATCAATGACAGTGTTAATAGTCGATTAATGACCATTACTCGGTGAGCTGTGAAACGCTAGCGTTTCGCTCAGTCATTTTACTTCTGCATTAATCTTACTTTAATGCATCCATTACACAAGCAACAAAAGGATTAGGTGATAAAATATTGGTTGTTTCACTTGGGCAAATTTTACCCCGACTGGTCCAACATTCGGCGCGCGCAGGTCGTGCTCGCACACGAGTCAACATGGTTCAGTGTAATCCAAGCCCTACATTTGCACCCCTTTACGCACCCATGCATTAGAGAGAGCCTCTTCCCATGCATTTGTTCAGATCCTTAATGTATGTGAATCAATATAAACCAACCAACCAACATGCCATGAAACTCTTAATGTAGGACTAAAGTCTCATTCACAATGGATCATCTTTTGTCTTTCACCTCTTCTCCATTCACATTATGTATATCTAACAAGAAATACCAAGCCCCGGAGGTGGTGTCGCCGCGACACAACTTGTGGATGAGCTGAGTGAACAGGAAGGCGTCGGAAGGGAAAAAACCCGTCTTAGCCATCTGGATGAGGACGATGAGGGACTCCTCGCTAAGGGGTTGTCTTCGCTTGGCCAGGCAGGAGAAAACGATTGACCGAGTAGTGGCGTCGAGGTGGGGGGGGAGCCTGCCGTGGAGGATTGACATGGAAGCGGAGAGGCGGAGCCTAGCAGAGAGCAGAGCTGGTAGTTAAGGTTGCAAAGTGAGGCATTGTGAGAGTGCTTCTTAGTTAAGAGGTGCTTCTCGTCGCTCCAGGCACCTACACCACCATCGCAATCAACGACATCGGTGGGAAAGGAGGAGGTGTGGAGGTGGCGGAGAGCCGTCAAATGCAAACACCTAGATTCTTCACCAGCTTCATCTTCCATTTGGCTACTCGACGTGGCTGCGTTGGCAAAAACCTGGATTCTTATACCCAAAAAGGAATCCATTGGAAAGCGTCGTCATTGTCCATACTGCCATTAGATTCGTGCAGTGGACGTGATTAACCCGTTTGGGTAGAGGAACCAGATTTACTCTTTTGATCTTCTCAAAGAATGTCTGATCTATCACTAAACCCAAATTTATCCCACTAAATGATAACAGAAAATATATATATATATATATATATATATATATATATATATATATATATATATATATATATATATATATATATATGTTTCATTGCGGATCTGTCGAGACTTCACTCGGGGTTGTGGGTGGCATGGTCCAAACACTTGGAATGAATTCAAACACCTGAATATATATATATATATATTATATGTATTTATGATTCAAAATTTTAGAATTTAAGGGTTGAGTTATAACAGGTTTGAGTCAATAAGATTTTTCTTCTAGGGTTTAGGCTTCCCTCTTGGGTTATAGTATTCTAGATAAAAAATATTAGATACTCACGGGGTATATTATATGTATTTAGAGTTTCAAATTTTAAAATTTAGGCATTGAGTTAGAATGAGTTTAAGCTAATAAGATTTTCCTCTAGGATTTAGGTTTATAATCTAGTGTTCAGGATAAATAATTTTAGATGCTCACGGGATGTAATATAAGTATTTAAGATGTTTTAAGGAATTTTTAATTTTTAAAAATAAAAAAATAGGATCGAGGCACCCGACCAAAAACTTTAAAAATAAACTAAAATAGAATCAAGGCGATTGAATTATTTTCAGGCGCTTTGACCGACTTATATTGAAACTATTATTTTTTTATTTAAAACTTGATTTATGAGCTTACTAATGAACATGTTCATGAGCTAACGAGATGAGTATTATGAAAATTGAGTTTTGTTTGTTTATCTTAACGAGCCTCATTAAACGAGTTCAAATGAACTTTTATCGAATCTAAATTCAAATAGCTCATGGGTGACTTGGTTCATTTATACCCCTAAACTTAAGATCTTGAAAAACTTGTGATACTAGGTTGTTTGACAAGACTCATCTGTATTTTCTGATTTATCCTAATGATTTATATAAATTTTTATGAGATTGGATCGTTCATCTTTGTGAGTAATAGTTCTAAGGAATGAATATCTGAATTAAAAAAAGTATTATACATTTGAAAAAGTGCTGTAATACTGTTGGAGAGCATTAATGAATCCGAAATTAGTGATTTTGCATGTGTTAGCAGTTGCTTTATCAGTTTATTTGGAAGATTCAAAGATGAGAGAAGGTAATAAACGTATGAAAAACTTTTCTTAAAACAGGATTTTAAAAATTGGTCCTGTTTTTTGCTTTATCAGTGGGAAGCTCCGTCATTTTTCACCTTTTAGAGTCCAACGTTTTGAAAATTAGAATTGAACGTCAAAATGGCAAAGGTAGTAGGTTGACAATTATATAGATCGAATAGTCAAAGGACCCTTTGATGTAAATTATAATTTTTATATGAATTAAAACAAAAAGATGATATCAAAAAGAGGCCTCCAAATTAATGGAATCACCAATTGACCTTTGTTTTTTTATTAAAAATATACTTATTTCATGACTCTTAGCCACATCTCTTACAACGTACTAGGATGCACTAATTCAGACAAGTGATACCATCTGTGCCAAGGGAGGCAGGCCCTAATTCAGACGTCTGAAATTTTTTTTTTAAATTTAATATTTCTTTAAAAATATTATTAATTTTTTTTTCATAAATACTAAGATCTAAAAGGAAAATCTAAATTCGAAGATAAAATTTTATTAGTTTAATTCTATTATAACTAAATATTTTAATTTTAAAATCTTAAACTCTAAATATATATAATATAACATGCGAGCATATACATTATAATCCAAAAAAAAATCTGAGCATCAACAAATAAATCTTATTAGTTCAAACTTCATTAAAACTAAACTTTTTGAATCCTAAAATTTTAAACTTTAAATACATATAATATATATTAAAATAAAATAAAAAAATAAAAAAAAAATACAGAATGAATTTAGGTGTCAGAATTCATTTCAGACGTCCGAACCAGTATTGCGCACAAGCGCACGGCGAAAGATCTGAAAGATATTATACATATACTACTTTTATATTAAAATTCTTTATCAACTTATTAAAATTACTTAAACTTAACAGCTTTAAAAAGTTAAAATCATTATAAACTTATTGCAGCAGTCATTTAGTAATTATTGTATGGTTGTTATAAAAGGGCATACCAGAAGAAAGATAAGAAAAAGATCTTTATCCTTAGTACTGATTTTTTTCCTCCTCTATTTCTGATTTGAGCGTCGGAGGATCAATGTCAGGGACCTCTTCCCTGATTTTGATTTTATTTTGTAGAGAACGAGGTCTTTAAACGAAACTATCACCCCCGCGGCTTTCTAGCTTCGCACCTTCGGACACAATCAATATTAATTCTAACTTGTTTAATTTTTTTACCCTAAACTCTTCGATAGCACCGTCGGTTGCTATAATCGTTCTCGGGTTAAAATTGATCCATTTAATTAAGCTCGGATGGACTCTACCTTAAGTTCCCATATTTTATAATATCGTAAAGAAAATAATAATAATCCATATGTACAAACGATTTTACTTATTTATCATAGTTTAGTTAAATAGATTAGATTAATCATATGATCTATTTAATTATATAAATAATTTCACACAATAATTAAAAAAATTAAATTAAATTAAATATAACAATATGCATTAATTATTTCAATTATACAAAATGTAAAATATAATTTATGATTATATAATACAAAGACTTTTATCAATTGTGCAATGGTGCGGTGCCTCTACTTAGGGCTGCAAGCGAATCGAGTCGGCTCGCGAGTTTTTCGAGCCAGCTCGAAAAATATTCGATTCGTATTCAAATTTATCGAATTCGAGCTGAACTTGAACATGTTCAAACTTTTTTCGAACCGAACTCGAGTCCAAATTATATTATTCGAGCCATTCGCGAGTTGCTCGCGAGCCTTAATATTTATTAATATAAGTTAAATATATATTGAATAAATAAATTTCGAGCCTTTCGAACCTATTTTCGAGCAATAATTTGAATAGTTCACAAATATGTTCGAATATTTCGAGTCGAACTCGAACTCGAACCCTAATTCGAACCGAACTCGAACCAGACATTTTAAATTTTTCGAACTTCGAATCGAGCTAGAATTCGAATATATCTATTTCGAGCCGAATTCGAGTCTTATATTTTTCTATATATTCAGCTCGATTCGATTCGTTTGCACCCCTAAGAACAGATAAGTATGTCTATGTTGCAAACCTTATCTCCTCATAAATAAAAAGAAAAGTACACTACTAATTAGCTACTTAAATAGAAATAGTACAACACACTAATTAACTATTTTACAATAGCATTAAAATAAAAAAAAATTATATAACAAATATGGTTAAATATATTTTTGACTATTTTTTTAAAAAATACCCTTTTAACTATTCAAATAATCAAAGTTGTCATTTTAATTTTCACCTTAAAAAAAATTATAAAAATGAGGGCATCGGGCGTCTTCTAACTATTAAGTCTAACCTCATTCACCTCAAGTGATTAATATGGGCATTGATTGTCACCTTAGCACATCCCTCGTCACACCTCCACCAACGGACCTCCAACTTAGGAGACCTTGCTAATGTTTCACCTCGATTAAGTTGCATTTGTGACCTCTAGTCCAACCTTGACTTGCACTGTTTTGGTTACATTAGAGTTGCCAATTTGGATCGGACCTTTTCCGTCAAATAATTTAAATAGATTAGGTTAAAATTTTATTAACTCAAGTCCGCTGTAGGTCAACCCACCTAGGCTCGCGACCCGCGCGGGTCAGCCTACGACAGGCATGGATTGGTCTAGGGATTGTGAAACATATGTAAGTTAAATTTTATATCAATTTATTATCTTTCTTTGTTATAGTTAAAAAAAATGTCATTAAATATACGTACTCATTTGTTTCCATTTACGTTTAAAATATCGGTTTCTGAATATATTTGATTGATGAGATCGTTCTGAAGTAAAATGTTGAAGATATTATTTTTTTTATTTTTTAAAATTTGTTAGGCCCGCGGATTGGTCCGCCTAATCTGCAACCTACTTTGGATTAGGTTGAATTGAAGATTTCTCAACCTGCCAAGATGATGGATCGACTTGTTCCATCCCGTCAAATGGTTAGCCTATCACAGGCCGATCCACCCCATCACAGATTGATCCATCTTACAGATCTAGTTACGATCCCTCACATTTTTTTGCCCAAGCAAGCTTCCTATAAGAACACATTCCACAAAGCATATTTGATGCGATATCGATCAGACCATAATAGATTTAGTATTGTCCATGTCGAATATTATTGAGCATGGGATGAAAGAAAGGAAAAGAAGGCCCTAGAAAGGAGCAAGAATGTAACACCCGAGATGAAAGACGGTTAGATGACTCGATCGAAATAGGCTATAATATGACACTTCTATTCAAAGGAAAATCCACACAACATCTAACTTCCAGGTAGATGTGAAGTGTCCTAATCGAACTCTTAACACTAATATTGTTCTACAGTCGGCGAAGCAAAACTGCAGCTTGCTTACGATGGAAATGATTAGGATGAGAAAAGGACAGTTTGGAACTAAACCGTTTCAGATTATAAATTAAAATGTGCAATTACAAAAAGAATTTTTCCAACAAAGAACTGCAAAAGAGTCACTAAATCCAGTTTTCTTTACAGATTCAGGCAATGATGTGAAACACAGTGACAAGTTATTGCTTGAATTATGAAAAGGAGCTTCAGAAATCATACCGTAATGGTACAACTCAACACTACATAAGAAGCATCTATAAGATTAAACATCAGGATTGCCCGAGTCGATATTAGAAGATGTCGTCTGTTGCACAAATAGTCTCAGTCTCTCCGTCTCACCGATCACAGTTAACCATCCTGTAAGAAGATCCATTGTCACATAGTCTGGTTTGCATCCCTGCAAATTCATCTTGTCCATAAGCTCGAAGGCTTTATTAGGCATGTTACGGTTCTTAAGACCCTTGAAAAGAGCAGTGTAGATCCTGGCGTTGGGCAATATATCTTTTTCCTGCATCTCATCGAAGAGGTATATTGCTGCATCAACTTTTTGATTCTTACAATAAGAATCAATGAGGGTAGTATAAATAACAGTGTTGGCCGGCACCATTGACACATCCATGCTCTTGAAGATCTTCATGGCCTCCTCAAGATCACCAGATTTGCAATAACCATTGATCAAAGTTCCATAAGTCACAACGTCAGGGTTGCATCCATTGTCGACCATTTTGTTGAGGAATTTACCAGCCTTTGAAAAATCACCAGCCTTGCAGAAAGCATCAATCAAAGAATTGTATGTGAAGATATCAGGCCTAAGCCCTGCCTCACATATTTCATCGTGTATCTCCAATGCCTTATCCAACTTCTTCTTCTTGCAAAACCCACTGATCAAAATGTTATAGCTCTTTATGTCTACTCGAAAACCATTCTTTCTCATCAATGACATGCTCAAATAAGCATCATCCAGTTTACCTAATTGAGTCAACCTATAGGTGAGAGTGGAGTGCGTCACGGAATCTGGGGAAACCCCTTCCTTGATCATCTCGTCAAACAATGCCGTCGCCCATCCTACATTGTCCGAATGAAGAAAAGCACCAATCAGGACGTTATAGGTGAAAGCATTGCCTTTAACTTCCGGCCACTCGACCTTCTTCTTTCGAAAAAAATTGAGGGCACTTCCCATCATCCCATGCCTGCACATTCTATATATAAAGGTATTCAGAGTAACCACATTGACAGACACCCTTTCCTTCTCCATGCTGGTAAGTAATTTGTGAGCCATGTCCAACTCTGCAGCCTTGCAGAAGGCATCGATCAAGGTGTTGTAAGTCACACTGTCAGGATCACAAACATGGCTTGATTTCATCCTATCAAGCAAGGAGAGACCATCCTGAAGCCTTCCTGCCTTGCAGAGCCCATCGATGACAGTGTTAAAAATGATTGTGCCAGGGGTGACCTCTGAATCTGGGCTTGACATTGCGTCGAGCACGTTCAGTGCATCGTCGATGCGACTGGATTTGCATAGGCTATTGATGAGTATACCGAAGGTGAATAAGTCAGGGCGCACGCCCAAGCCTTTCATCTCCGAAAACAGAAGATTCATCCTTGCGAAGTCTTGAATTGCAGCGAGGCCACTCAAGAGGGCGTTGCACACATTGGCCTCGAAGGAGCCGCCAGCATCCTTTACAGCGTGAAAGAAATCCCAGGCCCCGGAGGTGGCGCCGCAGCGGCACAGCTTGGTGATGAACTGACTGAATAGGATGGCGTCGTGCGGAAAAAGTCCCATCTTGGCATTCTCGACGAGGAGGGCGAGGGATTCCTCGTTCAGGGGCTGGCTTCGCTTAGCCAGGCCGGAGAAAACGATCGACCGAGTGGCGGCGTCAGGAGGGGAAGTGGAGTCGGGGGGAAGCATACGGCGGAGGATCGACAAGGCGGCGTAGGGGCGGCCGGGAGAGGCGGAACCGAGCAGGGAATAGAGCTGGTATTTAAGGTAGCGAGATGAGGCATTGCTAGAGGGTTTCTGGTGTTTCACGTCGCTCCGGGTGCCTACGCCACCATCGCAATCGAAGTCGGTGGCAGCGGCGGCTGTAGAAGAGGAGGCGGCGTGGCAGCGGCGGAGAGCTGTCAAACGCAAACACGGATTCTTCACCAGCTTCATCTTCCGTTTGGCCAATCGACGCGGCTGCGTTGGCAAAAACAGGGCCTGATAATAAAGGATTAGTTTTAGCAAAACGAAGGACTGCACTTATGGACAAACTAACTGGATGCATAAAATAGGAGCAAACAATTTGCCCAAGCTACCCAAGATAGGAACACATTTCAGAAAACCTATTTGATGTGATATCCATCTGACCATAATAGATTTAGCGTTGTTGATGTACCCTCTAGGCATAGTGTAAATGGTGGACATATAATATTCTTAGTTTAATAGTCAATGATCAATTATTAAGAATTGGCGATGTATGATTTATTTCATCATAGTATCTGTGTACTTACATTTATCTCCTTTCATATTTGTGTGATCGACGTTAGAAAATCATTAAGATAGTGGATGTACTTTGTATTGTCTATGTCGAATATTGTTAGGCATGGGGTGAAAAAAAGGGAAAGAAACCAAGAATAACTGTCATTGTGGATGACGTGTCAAATAAAATGAGCTTCTTCTTGCGTGTGGGAGCTTACTCATTTTATTCTCTCAATGGGATGCTCAATTCATTAGAGAATGATAGACTTATTATAATTGGGCAAAAGGTCAATTTCCGATGAACGCAAATTCTTAAAAAAAAACTTCTCTCATGTTTAGCTAATTTGACGATCGACTATCAACTTGTAATTTATCTCTTTTTATATAATTTAGAATGAACTATGGAAAAAATCATAAAACTCATTTTATTAACATGGAAATGACTCCTCCTCCTAATTTCCTTTTTATTTTTTTAATAGAATTAAAATTATTTTATAATTTGATAATGATTAATGATTTAAAAAAAACTAAAATAAATAAAACGTAAAAGTTAGTCGATGATGAATGATTAATTTTTTTTAAAAAAATATATATAACTTCATTTTTAATATTTCATTTTTTTCATTTATCCCACCACTTTCTACCTCGTCTTTTTTATTCTTTCATTCTATATTTATATATTTATTAGAGATAAAAATTTCAATATTTTTATACAAATCTTTTAAATTATCAAAATGTGAAAGAAAATATATCTCGTAGTCATTCAAATGTTTAATATTCCCAATATTACTCTCTCATACACAATAACTTTTAAATTTCTAAAATTTTATAAAATTCGATGAATCTTAGTGATGTCGCCCCAACTCCATTTTATATATATCCACCTGAAGATTCGTCGGCTATGGGAACTTAATTTGGGATGTCAATTCTGTCATAAGAATTTTCTCCTCCTTAATTATTGGTTATGTCTTCGAACGAATCAAAAAGGGCTAGTGTCAATTCATCTGGCAGCGACAAAGAACCCGTAACATTATCATCTATTCTAGGAACTCAGTGATTACCACACTCATCACACATAGAACACAAATAGAAACTAGAAATAAATGATGAAAAAGAGACAGTTTTGTCTCCCAATAAAAAATATCATCCTTGCAAAGTCATGGACGACTATCAGTACTAGCACAACCACGGGTAATGACCAAAAAGATGAATGGTTACAACAATAAGCATCAGCACATTGGAACTATATCAAGAATTTGAAAGCGGCTAAAATCACATTACTATTTATTTAGTAACATGACATTCGTCGATTACCCCTTATCGAATAAGCTTCCTTTTGTAGTGGGAGGTAACTCATTTTATTAACATTGGGAGTGACTCTTGTTCGGGGAGCCTTTCCTTTTTAGTTTTTAATAAAATAGTTTTATTATTTGATAATGATTTTTTCAAAATAAATAAAACATAAAAGTTAGTCATTCTTGAATGATTAATTTTTATTTTTATTTTTATTTTTTATTTTTATTTTTTTAAACTACATGTAAATATATTTTCAATATTTCATTTTTTTTTCATTCATCTTACCACTTACTCCATCTTCTTTTTTATTCTTTTCATTCAATATTTGTATTTTTATTCGAAATAGATAAAAATTTTAATGTTTCCTTTGTAAATCTTTTGAATTATCCAAATGTGAAAGAAAACACATCTTCTCAATATAATCCCATTCATCCAAATATCTAATATTCTTAATTTTCTTCTCTAACACAATAGCTTTTAAATTTCTAAAATATTTCATATGTTCCACAATATTCTCTAAATTTCTCAAATTTTTAAAGTTTTCAAAAAATTCTAATGAATCTTAATAACACCGCCTCAACTCCGTTTTGTATGTATCCACCCCAAGATCGGTCGACCATGGGCACTAAATTTGGGATGCCAACTCTATTGTATGTATTTTCTCCTCCTCAACTATCGATTATGTCTTTGAATGAATCAAGAAGAGCTAGTGTCAATGCATATGTCAACGACAAAGAACCTATAATGTCATCATCTGTTCTAGGAACTCATTGGCCACCACACTCATCACATAGAACGTGAATACAAACTAGAGATAAATGACGAAAAATAAACAGTTTGGTCTCCCATTAGAAATGTTGTCCTTGCGAAGTCATGGGCAACTCGGTGACAGTTGAAGCACTTCTCAAAGAACTTCTTCTTGCTGATGCATCCTCTAGGTCCCATCTTGGAAGATTTGGGGTTCTTCAATTTCGAGCTTTGACAGTGCTCAACCACGTTATTTTTCACAATAGCTTGAGAGAACAACTTTTTCTCTGAACTCTTGTTGTCTTCTTTGATGCGAAGTCTAACAATGAGTTCCTCCACATTCATCTCATTCCGCTTGTGCTTCAGATAGTTCTTAAAGTCCTTCTAGCCGGGAGGCAGCTTCTCAATGATAGTAGTCACCTGGAAGGTTTCACTCAGAACCATCCCTTTTGAGTGGATCTCGTGCAAGATCACCTGAAGCTCCTGGACTTGGCTGATCACCGTCTTGGAGTCAACCATCTTGTAATTCAAGAATCAGCCCACGATGAACTTCTTCGTCCAGACAGAGAGCCAACCGGCGCGAGAGGCTGGCTGGGCGAGCAGATAGGCCGAGCGAGAGGCCGGTCGGGCTAATAGACAGGCCGAGTGAGAGGACAGTCGTGAGAACATGAAAGCTGAGCGAGCTGGTGTCGGCCGAGCAAAGAGGCTGAGTGGGCAAGTAGAGAGGCCAAGCATGCAGACGAAGAGGCCGACCGAGGGGACGAAGAGGCCAATCGTGACGACGAAGAGGCTGACTGGGCGGATGAAGAGATCAGGTGAGCTGACTGAGGCATGCGATTGACGTAGTTTCCTTGAAACAGATTCGCCCACCTCCAGTAGTGCTTCGAGGTTTACTCGAGTCATTTGTTTCACAGGATACAACGGTTAACCGTGATTCCACCAAGCACTGGTGGTCACGGCAAACTGAGTGGTACCCGACTGCTATCACGGGCACTCCACCGAGTAGGGGTTACGCGATAGAGGAAGAGGGAACATAGGTGGAGAGCTTCTGCTTCTTTTCTGTGTGTGTAAACCTATGATCACAGCCTCGTTATATAGGAGCTCAGATCAACAACAGCGTTAATAGTCAATTAATGACCATTACTCGCCAAGCTGTGAAACGCTAGCGTTTCGCTCGGTCATTTTGCTTCTGCATTAATCTTACTTTAATGCATCCATTACACAAGCAGCAAAAGGTTTACGTGGTAAAATATTGGTTGTTCCACTTGGACAAATTTTTCCCCGACTGGTCCAACATTCGGCGCGCGCAGGTTATGCCCGCACATGAGTCAACATGGTTCAGTACAATCCAAGCCCTACATTTGCACCCCCTTACACACCCATGCATGAGAGAGAGCCTCTTCTCATGCATTTGTTCACATCCTCAATGTATGTGAATCAATATAAACAAACCAACATGCCATGAAACTCCTAATATAGGACTAAAGCCTCATTCACAATGGAGCATCTTTCGTCTTTAACCTCTTCTCCATTCACATTACGTATATCTAACAAGAAATACCAAGTTCCGGAGGTGGCGTCGCCGCGGCATAACTTGTGGATGAGCTGAGTGAACAGGAAGGCGTCGGAAGGGAAAAATCCCATCTTAGCCATCTGGACTAGGGACTCCTCGCTCTGGGGTTGTCTTCGCTTGCCCAGGCAGGATAAAACGATTGACCAGGTATTGCCGTGGAGAATTGACATGCAAGCGGAGAGGCGGAGCCTAGCAGGGAGCGGAGCTGGTAGTTAAGGTTGCAAAGTGAGGCATTGTGAGAGTGCTTCTTAGTTAAGAGGTGCTTCTCGTCGCTCCGGGTACCTACACCACCATCACAATCAACGATATCGGTGGAAAAGGAGAAGCGTGGAGGTGGCGGAGAGCCGTCAAATGCAAACACCTGGATTCTTCACCAGCTTCATCTTCCATTTGGCCACTCGACGTGGCTGCGTTGGAAAAAACCTGGATTCTTATACCCAAAAAGGTATCCATTGGAAAGCGTCGTCAGCGTCCATACTGCCATTAGATTCGTGCAGTGGACGTGATTAACCCGTTTGGGTAGAGGAACCAGATTTACTCTGCGGATCTTCTCAAAGAATGTCTGATCTATCACTAAACCCAAGTTTATCCCAATAAATGATAACATAATATATATATTATATTTCATTGCGGATCTGTCGGGACTTCACTCTGGGTTGTGGGTGGCATGGTCCAAGCACTTGGAATGAAGTCATGTCATTGTTATGGACTCTATCATGCGGATTGTTATGGACCAACTACCATGTCATATTATTTTATTTTTTTTAATACAATATTTTCTCTTTCGTAGGTTTTTTTCTTCTTCGTTCTCGCTGTAACGAAGCCACACTCACCGCGCCTCGTCGCCGCTGGCCACCCGCCTGTCCGTCGGCCGCTTGACCACTACTTCTGGCGCCCGGATTACGACACGATTGCGGCCGGAGGCAGGCGGCCTGAATCCAGACGCGATGGCGCCAGAATCCGGACATGATGGCACCAGAATCCGAACGCGATGGCGCCGAAATCCAGACGCGATGACACCGGAATCCGGACGCGATGGCGCCAAAATTCGGACGTGATGGCGCCGAAATCCGGACGCGATGGCGTCAGAATCCTATCACCTGCCCAACACTGCCGCGATAGTGCTGGATCGCGGCTGGAATCGAGCTGCGAAGGAACCCAATCTGGCGCGATCGTGGTCGGATTCCGTACGCTATCGCGACTGGACGCGATCGCACCAGATTCCGGCAAGATCGCGGTCGGATTCCGGCGTGATGGTGTTCGGAATCTGGCGTGACTAGATCCCCTCGCCATTGAGACTTCCTCTCAGCTCGGCCGTGGACAAGCGGCAGCAGCCAGAATGTAACGACCCGCCTTCTACTGGCTAGGCTGTAAGGCCGGACCGTCACAATATGCTGTGCTAAGCTATATCCAAGACCAACACTAAGTCTAGGTGCGGAAGCTGTACAAATTAAAACTTGGCTAAACTGTTATCATTTCTTTATTCTATATGTGCTAAGGGGTGTAATCAAACTATTCATGCCATATATTACATTCCCCATGGTCAAGGAACTGGAATAAGAGGTTTCCCGCTGCTATCAGGCTTCCCAATCGATCGGTGGATCGATTGGAATGGTCTAATCGATCCAGTGATCGACCCAGCATGCTGCTGTATGCGGAACTTAGGTTGGATTGATCCAGTGATCGATTCAGCACGCTACTGTGCTCGGGCAATATTCTGGATCGATTGGCTGATCGATCCAGACTGGCCAATCGATCCTGTGATCGATCCCAGGGCTTTCTGTTCGCGACCGAAGGCATCCGGATCGATCGGCTGATCGATCCAGGAACTTACTGTTCGCGATACGAACTTCTCAATCGATCGGCTGATCGATTGAGAAGCCTCCAATCGATCGGCTGATCGATTGGGGTTTCTGATTTCGTACCACCAGTCTGATTTCAGCATTGTTTTGTGCCAAATTCACACACACAAGTTCTAACATGACCATAAACATCCCAATAACACTAACTGACATTCTAAGCAGGAACACTAACAATCTAACCAGGTCTTTCACGATTCATAGCATTAAAATAATTGAAATAAGGAAAGTAACAACTTAATAAAATGCTAAAGTTTCAGATTTATTTCTAGTTTCTCCAAGGTCTTTATTCCAAGTTCCATCCACACACATCTTCATCGTATTGCCCTCCAGCCTCCGCTAGTCCATCTTTCCTTTACCTTTATCTGCAGTATAAGGAAAGAGTATCTGTAAGCTTTATGCTTAGTAAGAAACCATCTACCTTACAAAACATGCGTACGATGCAATTTATGCTTTGAAAACATGCTATTTGAAATATATGTATACTGAATATGCTAAGCATGGCATGGCATACAACACATAGAAATCGAACTAATCATGGCAATAAAGCTAATCATAACTATCACATTGTATCAATAGGGAAAACTAATCTGATACAGAAAGCTGAACTAAGCTAATGCTAGACTAATGCTGAGGCTATACTGCATTCACATAACAATCTTGTGAGAGTTTGAAAACTATGTATAATAAGTGAAAATACATAATCATGCCGCTGTTTGGGCCCGGCAACTGTACTTGCTGTGCGCGCATCCCTAACTAAACTCGGGGTTGCAAATTCCGAATCTAGTAGGGTTTACTAGGTTAGCTGAACCTAGGGACGACTATGGGAGCCCAACCCAATGGATATCTAATCCAGTACAGTGCCACCGAGAAAGTAAAATACTGAACATAGCTAATTATTACTTGTCTTGCTCTTTCTAGGTTATCTGAACCTAGAGCTAGGTTGTCTGAACCTAGAGGCGATTGTGGGAGCCCACCCATTGGACATATAGTCCTATAAGAGCTGTAGCAAGACTAAATAAGCTATGAAAATGCTTCTATTGCATTTATCTAAGCTAATAAAATGCCTAAGTTGCATTTTAACTGTGCTAACAATTTATTCGAACACTTGGTGTGCGCTAGTTCGCATCCTTTGTGCCGAAAGTCTACATACTACTAAACTGAAGCTTAAAATTCATACGAAAGCTACTTATACTGCAGGTGAGGGGTTTCTTACCTCCTGTTCGGATTTTCTTAGAAATCTAATCGCTAGGCTTTCCGGAGGAGAGATCTCTTCGACGATCTGCTCGCGTATATGCTTTCCTCTAGCGGAGGGAAGCGTCCTCGTGTCGGAGTCGTCGCCGGAAAGTACTCCTATGGCCCTAGGGACGGAACCCTAGGTGTGCTTGTGGTTGGCGCCGAGAGAAGAAGAGGAGAAGGGGGCGGCGTGGCTAGGGTGAGGGTGAGGAAAAGTTACGTTAAAAATAACTCTTCGCTTATTAATTCCCTATTTATATTAAGTGGGTAATTTCGCCCAACTCTAATATAAATTTAATTGTCTCCCTTTTCTTTCAGCATGGCCCTGCTGGGTTCACTTGATTACTAGAGTCCACCATAAGTCGTAGGACCCATAGGTCTCTGGTTCAATTCCCGCGTAGGCTATTATACGGTTCTATTTGTTTTTGCTACTTCCGCTACCCTAAAAATTCTGTAAAAATATCCTAAAATTTCAGAAAAATACTAGGATATTTCTAATAATTATTTTGAGAATTTTCGGGCGTTACAATCCCCCATACCTTATAAAAAGTTTGTCCTCGAACTTAGAATAACTCTGGGTACTTTTGTCTCATACTGGCTTCTGTCTCCCAAGTTGCTTCTTCTGTTGTGTGATTTTGCCAAATGACTTTTACTAATGGTATCTCTTTATTCCGCAATTTCTTAACTGCGCGATCTACTATCTGAGTAGGCTGACTGTCATAGCTGAGGTCTTCACGGACTTGTACCAGCTAGGGCTCAAACACCTGGGTGGCATCTGGGATATGCTTCTTCAGCATAGAGACATGATATACATTATGAATAGCTGACATTTCCTGGGGTAGCTCTAGCTCATATGCCACCTTGCCAACTCTCCTGTTGATAAGGTATGGTCCCACATATCTGGGACTTAGTTTGCCCATCTTCTCAAAACGCATTACTCCCTTCATGGGAGCTACTATGAGGAGCACTGAATCCCCAACTGAAAACTCTAAGGGTCTGCGCCGTGTATCAGCATAGCTTTTCTGGCGGCTCTGAGCTATCTCTATCCTCTGGCGGATCTGCTGTATAGCTGATGTGGTATCTGCTACTAGATCTGTCTGAAGTTCTAGTTCTTTCTGTTCACCACTCACATACCAACAGATTGGAGATCTACACCTCCGCCCATAGAGAGCCTCGTAAGGTGCCATGCTGATAGTGGCTTGATAGGCATTGTTGTATGCAAATCGCTAAGCTCGGATATTTGCACCAACTTTCTTTGAAATCTAGGGCACATGCTCGGAGCATATCTTGAGCACGATTTACTCTGTTTGACCATCATGCGAGGATGGAAAGGCAGGTGAACTTTAACCGTGCCCAATCTTGTTGTATACACTCCTAGAAGTGTGATGTGAACCCACTGTCTGAAATAATGGTTAGTGGGACTCTATGTAATCGACTATCTCCTTGAGATACAACTGAGCTAATTGTTCCATGGAGTAGGATATCCCGATAGAAGTGGGGTGATTTAGTCAATCAGTCAACTATTATCCAGATGGTATCAAAACCATTCATGGTTCTGGGTAATCCCACTATGAAATCCATAGAAACGTCTTCCCACTTCCATTCTGGGATCTGAATAGGCTGCAAAACTCCTCCTGGTCTCTGGTGTTCTGCCTTAACCCTCTGATAGGTTAGGCAGGTGCTGACATATCGAGCGATGTCTCTCTTCATCCCAGGCCACCAAAAATGTTTCTTCAAGTCCTGGTACATTTTGGTGGAGCCAAGATGCATCGCATAGGGAGTCTTGTGAGCCTCATCTAAAATCTTTCTTCGTAGTTCCTCCTGATCTGGAACGCATAATCTGTCACCAAAGTATAATACCCCGCTATCTGATATTCTGAACTCTCCACCTTCTGATTCTGCTATCCCTTGCTTGATTTTCTGAATTTCAGGATCCTGTTCCTGAGCTGTCTGAATGTCACCAAGCAAGGTAGACTCTAATGTCATAGTAGAGAGCTGTCCAACTATGAGTTCGAGACCGAAATCTGTGATCTCTTTCTGTAGGGGCGGTGACATGGCTGCTAAAGATAATAGGGTAGCACTGGACTTTCTGCTAAGTGCGTCTGCTACCCTATTGGCTTTCCCTGGGTGGTAGAGGATGTCTATATCGTAGTCCTTGACCAGCTCTAGCCATCTACGCTGTCGCATATTCAGATCCTTCTGAGTGAAGAAGTACTTCAAACTCTAATGATCTGTATACACTCTGCACTGAGCTCCACACAAGTAATGTCTCCAAATTTTGAGAGCGAACACCACTGCTGCAAGCTCAAGGTCATGAGTAGGGTAATTCTGCTCATATTCCTTGAGTTGTCTGGAGGCATAGGCGATCACCTTGCCATTCTGCATCAGCACTGCTCCTAGAGCCAACTTAGAGGCATCACTATAAATATCAAAGCTGTCTGTGTTTTTTGGTAGAGTCAGAATAGGTGCACTGATCAATCTTCTTTTTAGCTCGCTGAAGCTGTTCTCGCATTCCTTTGAGATGATGTGACCCAGGAAGGACACCTGATCCAATCAAAATTCACATTTTGTGAACTTGGCGTACAACTGGTTCTGCTGGAGGGTCTGCAGTACTATTCTCAGGTGCTCTGCGTGTTCTTCCTGAGTTCCTGAATAGATAAGGATGTCATCGATGAATACGATAACGAACTTATCTAAGTATTCTCTGAATACTTTGTTCATGAGGTCCATGAAAGTAGCTGGAGCATTTGTCACACCGAAGGGCATGACTACGAACTCGTAGTGTCCGTATCTAGTCCTGAATGTTGTCTTGGGTATATCCCCTTCTTTAACTTTCACCTGATGATAACCTGATCTAAGGTCTATCTTAGAGAATACTGCTGCTCCTTTAGCTGATCGAATAGGTCATCTATTCTAGGAAGAGGATACCTGTTCTTGATGGTGACTTGGTTCAATGCCCTGTAGTCTATGCACAAGCGCAGGCTCCCGTCCTTCTTCTTCACGAACAATACTGGCGCTCCCCATGGTGAGTGACTAGGACGTATGAAGCCTTTGTCAAGCAGCTCCTGTAATTGCTCATGAAGTTCCTTCAGTTCTGCTGGAGCCATGCGGTAGGGTGCTTTGGAGATAGGATTTGTACCGGGAATGAGTTCTATCTCAAATTCAATCTCCCTGTCTGATGCTAGGCCTGGTAACTCTTCATGGAAGACTGCTGGGTAGTCACATACGACTCGGACCTCTGCTAGCTATCGGTCCTTGTCCTGACTGGTACTGACTACGTGTGCTAAAAATCCCGTACATCCTGAATCCATTAATCTCTGTGCTTTCATAGCTGAGAGAAACTTTTTGGCCTTTCTCTTGGGTTCTCCGATGAACTCGAACTGTGCTTCTGCTTCAGATTGGAATACGACTTTCTGTTTATGACACTCGATGGAGGCACCGTATCTGCTCAAGAAGTCCATTCCAAAGATGACATCGTAGTTAGTCATATTTAGCACTATCAGATCACAAAAGAGTTCTCTGTCTGCTATAATGACTGGCACTGCTCTGAGCCAGTGCGTGGATGCCATAATTTCTCCTGAAGGTAACGTTGTCCAGAACTGACTACTGAGTACCTCTGGGGGTATCGCTAACTTCTCGACAAATGTCCTGGATATATAAGAATGGGTTGCCCCAGTATCGAATAAGACAGTTGTACTTTGCTGTAAAATACTAATCTGACCTGAAACGACTGTCGAGGCATTTGCTACGTCTCTCTGGTGAGTGAGTAGATCCTCGCATTAGTCGTAGCTGGAGGGGCTTCTAATCTGCCCTGGCTGATCTGTGGACCATCTAAAGTGGCCTGCATCTGATGCAACTGTGCTGGCTTGACTTCATACTGAACCGGCTGTGGTGGAGGAAAGCTGGTCTTGTTTGGGCACTGCTTAGCCATATGCCCTTCCTGTCCACACTCGAAGCATCCTCGTGTGCCCTTACGACAAACTCCAGGGTGGAATTTCCCACAAGTAGCACATTTGGGATAACTAGGCTGTTTACTAGCTGGTCCTCCATTTGGGTAACTCCCTGGTTTGCGCTTATTGCTAGAGTTCCCTTTCCAGTTAGAGCCGTGGGAGCTGTGGCCTTGGTGTTTCTGAGTGTCTGAGCCTCCTTGACCTTTGGACTCTGAGAGGACTTGTTTCTGCTGCTTGATACTGTTCTGGTAGTGCTCGGTGGTCAGAGCACTGCTAACTAGTTCTTCAGTGGTTGCGGCCTATGAATGTCGCCAGCCACGTTCATTGCTATTTCCGGCCTCAGCATCTTGAGCATCAACCGGACTCGTTCTTTCTCTGTGCCGACTAGTTCAGGGCATAGACGAGCCAATCTGTTGAATTTCTTCACGGCTTCCTCCACTGAAAGGTTGCCCTGGCGAAACTCAGTGAACTCGTCGTAGTGGCGATTCGTGACCCACATGTGAAAGATCTCCTCAAAGAATTCTTTCTCAAAGTCGACCCATGTCATCTGGTTTACTGGGCGCTTCGTTCTAATTCTCTCCCACCACATACGTGCGTCTCCTGTTAGGCAGAATGGGGCGCACTTCACCTTCTCGTGTTCTGGCCAGTCCAGAAGCTCCATCGTGCTTTCCAATGTTTTGAACCAGGCTTGAGCATCCCATGGTTCACTGGTGCCTGAGAAATTCTCTGGCTTGACTCTCTGCCACTGGATCAGATAGGCTTCTCTCCTTGCCTCTGTTGCTGGGGCTACTGGTGCTGTAGGCTAGACTGGTGGAACCTCTAAGACTACTGGCGTTGCTAAGTTTGGTTCCGGGGTGACTGTAGGAGTGTTCTGCTGATTAGCTTTTAATGTGGCTATCTCCTGTTGCTGTTCAGCTAGCTGCTGCTGTAACTGAGCCACTAAAGCTGTAAGGTCTGGGGGAGGCACTTAACTGCCTGCCTCATGCTGGGGCTCAGTGGCTGGTGCCCTTCTAGCTGGGCGTCCTCATGCCATTTCTAAAGGAACAAAGGACATACATAACTAAATATCACGTTCACATAGCTAATACTATCATGTTAGTTACTATCACAGATAAGCATACTTTAGTTATCTACAACATGAAAGCAATAAACATACAAAGTGAGAGGTATTCTTACTTGGAAGCTACAGGTTCAATGCTGATGTGTGTGTAGGAAGTATGGAAGCTGCTCTGATACCACTCTGTAATGACCCGCCTTCTACTAGCTAGGCTGTAAGGCCGGACCGTCACAATATGCTGTGCTAATCTATATCCATGACCAACACTAAGTCTAGGTGCGGAAGCTGTACTAATTAAAACTTGGCTAAACTGTTATCATTTCTTTATTCTATATGTGCTAAGGGGTGTAATCAAACTATTCATGTCATATATTACATTCCCCATGGTCAAAGAACTGGAATAAGGGGTTTCCCGCTGCTATCAGGCTTCCCAATCGATCGATGGATCGATTGGAATGGTCTAATCGATCCAGTGATCGACCCAGCATGCTGCTGTATGCAGAACTTAGGTTGGATTGATCCAGTGATCGATTCAGCACGCTACTGTGCTCGGGCAATATTCTGGATCGATTGGCTGATCGATCCAGACTGGCCAATCGATCCTGTGATCGATCCCAGGGCTTTCTGTTCGTGACCGAAGACATCTGGATCGATCGGCTGATCGATCCAGGAGCTTACTGTTCGCGGTATGAACTTCTCAATCGATCGGCCGATCGATTGAGAAGCCTCCAATCGATCGGCTTATCGATTGGGGTTTCTGATTTCGTACCACCAGTCTGATTTCAGCACTGTTTCGTGCCAAATTCACACACACAAGTTCTAACATGACCATAAACATCCCAATAACACTAACTGACATTCTAAGCAGGAACACTAACAATCTAACCAGGTCTTTCACGATTCATAGCATTAAAATAACTAAAATAAGGAAAGTAACAACTTAATAAAATGCTAAAGTTTCAGATTTATTTCTAGTTTCTCCAAGGTCTTTATTCCAAGTTCCATCCACACACATCTTCATCGCATTGCCCTCCAGCCTCCGCTAGTCCATCTTTCCTTTACCTTTATCTGCAGTATAAGGAAAGAGTATCTGTAAGCTTTATGCTTAGTAAGAAACCATCTACCTCACAAAACATGCGTACGATGCAATTTATGCTTTGAAAACATGCTATTTGAAATATATATATACTGAATATGCTAAGCATGACATGGCATACAACACATAGAAATCGAACTAATCATGGCAATAAAGCTAATCATAACTATCACATTGTATCAATAGGGAAAACTAATCTGATACAGAAAGATGAGCTAAGCTAATGCTAGACTAATGCTGAGGCTATACTGCATTCACATAACAATCTTGTGAGAGTTTGAAAACTATGTATAATAAGTGAAAATACATAATCATGCTGCTGTTTGGGTCTGGCAACTGTACTTGCTGTGTGCGCATCCCTAACTAAACCCGGGGTTACAAATTTCGAATCTAGTAGGGTTTACTAGGTTAACTGAACCTAGGGACGACTATGGGAGCCCAACCCAATGGATATCTAATTCAGTACAGTGCCACCGAGAAAGTAAAATACTGAACATAGCTAATTATTACTTGTCTTGCTCTTTCTAGGTTATCTGAACCTAGAGCTAGGTTGTCTGAACCTAGAGGCGACTGTGGGAGCCCACCCATTGGACATCTAGGCCTATAAGAGCTGTAGCAAGACTAAATAAGCTGTGAAAATGCTTCTATTGCATTTATCTAAGCTAATAAAATGCCTAAGTTGCATTTTAACTGTGCTAACAATTTATTCGAACACTTGGTGTGCGCTAGTTCGCATCCTTTGTGCCGAAAGTCTACATACTACTAAACTGAAGCTTAAAATTCATACGAAAGCTACTTATACTACAGGTGAGGGGTTTCTTACCTCCTGTTCGGATTTTCTTACAAATCTAATCGCTAGGCTTTCCGGAGGAGAGATCTCTTCGACGATCTGCTCGCGTCTATGGTTTCCTCTCGCGGAGGGAAGCGTCCTCGTGTCGAAGTCGTCGCCGGAAAGTACTCCTATGGCCCTAGGGACGAAACCCTAGGTGTGCTTGTGGTTGGCGCCGAGAGAAGAAGAGGAGAAGGGGGCGGCGTGGCTAGGGTGAGGGTGAGGAAAAGTTACGTTAAAAATAACTCTTCGCTTATTAATTCCCTATTTATATTAAGTGGGTAATTTCGCTCAACTCTAATATAAATTTAATTGCCTCCCTTTTCTTTCAGCACGGCCCTGCTAGGTTCACTTGGTTACTTGAGTCCACCATAAGTCGTAGGACCCATAGGTCTCGGGTTCAATTCCCGCGTAGGCTATTTTACGGTCCTATTTGTTTTTGCTACTTCCGCTACCCTAAAAATTCTGTAAAAATATCCTAAAATTCCAAAAAAATACTAGGATATTTCTAATAATTATTTTGAGAATTTTCGGGCGTTACACAGAATCCTTGCCGCGATCCCCGACGGGTTCACTGTTGGTTAATCCTAGGAAAACGTACCGGTTCCATTGTACAAAAAATTTTTTGTACAAGTGTCGAACCTTTCCTTAAATAACCTATTGTGTTCTTTAGAAGTTAAATTAGGAAGGAACTTAATATCATTGATTCCAAATTTAACTTATCTGTTCTTAATGATTTAGATTTGAATCGCAAGCGGAACTTAACACTATTGATTCAAATCTACCTAAGTTATTAATTCCATAAATATTAATTTCCAAAATTGGCTTCCAGGACTGCATGGCGAGACACATGACCTTCTTGGATATGGGTGCAACCACCACCGCCTAGGCAAAGCCTTTTAAGGAAAGCTAATATTTATTTCCTTAAATAACTCTAGGTTAACCAAAAGGAACAATCGAATCACAAATTCGAAAAAGAAGAAAACACAAAATCGAAAAATAAATTTGATAAACTAGATCTAATTGCCTCTTGTATTTAGAATTCTTACAAAGAAAATAACTAGTATGATGCGGAAGAAAACTACTAGTTATACCTTCTCTTTGTAAGCTAATGACTTCGAGATCTTCTGCCGTATTCCTCGCCTCGCCTTGGACATCGTGTGGGCGACGATCCTCCAAGATGAACACCACCCAAAAGAGTCCTTCATCTTCCTCTAGAATTCGACCACCACCACCACCAAGGAGAAGAGAGCAAAGGGAAAGGGAGAAGGGAGAGGGCCGGCCACCAAGAGATCTCCAAGAAAGAGAATAAGAGTTGTCTCTCATGAAGCCCCCTCACCCCTTCTTTTATATTACTTGCCCAAGGTAAATAAGGAAAAACTTTTTACAAAAAAATAAAATCATCCAAGAGTTTTTCCTTTTCCCTTTTAATTTTTTCTTTTCTTTCCTCTTGATTGAATCAATCACTAATTTTAATTTTGTGATGATTTTAATTAAATTAATATGGCCGGCCACTTGCTTGGGCACCAAGCAAGGTGGTCGGCCACCTCATCAAGGGGAAAAAGGAATTTTATTTTTATAAAATTTTATAAGAAAAACTCTTATAAAATTTTACAAGCTCTCTTTCCTAAAGTAGGAGTTAAAAAAGGAAAGTTCTAAAAATTAAAACCATGTTTTAAAATTTAAAACTTCTCTTACAAAATTTCCTTTTTTAATATGATGATAGAAAATTTTAATTTTAAAACTTATCTTCCTTTTTTCTTAAACCATGAGGATGGTTAAAAAAGGAAAGTTTTAAAACTTTTAAAACTCCCTATTAAAACATGTGACCAAATTCAAATAAGGGAAGTTTTTAAAATTAAAATCTCTCATTTAAAACTTATAGTTTTCAACAAAGAGAAGATTTTAAAAATTCAAAAACAACCCTCCTTGTTTGAATATTGTGGTCGGCCCCTTCATGCTTGGTCACCAAGCAAAGGGCCGACCCCTATAGGAGAGGATGTGGTCGGCCCTTGCTTGGTCACCAAGCATTGGACCGGCCCACTTCTTGGACACCAAGAAGAGCCTTACATTTGGATGGACTTGAGGCTATAATGAGGCTACGACAGGGACCTAGAGGAGAAATTGGTTTTGGCCTTCCGATGAGCTTGAGTATCCCGTGCTCGCCCTGAACACACAACTTAAGTTCATCGATAATAGCTCATTCCACTAGAGAGTTATTACCGCACTACCGCACCAATCCCAAATTACATTATGAGCTCCTTCTTATCATGAGTATGTTAGTCTCCTTGTGTTTAAGATTATGAATGTCTACTAATTAAGTAAGTTACTAACAATTCACTTAATTAATATCTAGCTCCAAGACTAGTACCACTCAACTTTATTGTCATGTCGGACTAGGTCCACCTGCAGGGTTTAACATGATAATCCTTATGAGCTCCTCTTGGGGACATTCTCAACCTAGATAACTAGGACATAGATTCCTTCTATAATCAACAACACACACTATAAGTAATATCATTTCCCAACTTATCGGGCATATTGATTTATCGAGCTAAACCTCACCCTTTGATAAGTCAAAGAAATAAATATTAAATATATGTGCTTGTTATTATATTAGGATTAAGAGCACACACTTCCATAATAACTAAGGTCTAGTTCTTTTACTAAGTCAGTACAAAAGGAACATACCTAAATGGTCCTACTCAATACACTTAAAGTGTATCAGTGTAATTTATTAGTCAAGATAAACTAATACTTAATTACACTACAACTATTCTAATAGTTTGTTCCTTTCTTTCTTAGTCGCGAGCAACTGTTTATAATTTATAGAGAACCGACAACATGATCTTCTGAGTGTGACACCACACTCCATGTTGTCTACCATATAAATTAATTGAACAATTACAATTAATAAATAAATGCAGATATTGACCAATGTGATTCTTTTATTTCAACAAATAAATGTTTACAAAAGTTAGGCTTTTAGTATACACTCTAACATTCACCCCCTAGGCTATAGTGTGGGTGGGTCCAGGCGATCGGAGGCTACCAGCGGTGGGTAGATGGCCGGCGGCCGAGCGAGTGACGGGCGCGCGAGTGACGGGCGCGCGAGTGACGGGCGCGCGAGGAGGCGCGGTGGGCTGCTTCGGTTCGACGAGAACGAAGGAAAAAGAGAAGAGAAAAAGATTTTATGGAAAAAAAATGACGTAGCGGATGATCTGTATCATTCTGTAGATAAAAGTCCGTAGGTTGACATTTCTCTCTCTCTCTCTCTCTCTCTCTCTCTATATATATATATATATATTATATGTATTTATGATTTAAAATTTTAGAATTTAAGGGTTGAGTTATAACGGGTTTGAGTCAATAAGATTTTTCTTCTAGGGTTTAGGCTTCCCTCTTGGGTTATAGTATTCTAGATTAAAAATTTTAGATACTCACGGGGTATATTATATATATTTAGAGTTTAAAATTTTAAAATTTAGGCATTGGGTTAGAATGAGTTTAAGCTAATAAGATTTTCCTCTAGGATTCAGGTTTTGCTCTTAGATTATAGTGATCAGGATAAATAATTTTAGATGTTCACAGGGTGTAATATAAGTATTTAAGATGTTTTAAGGAATTTTTAATTTTAAAAATAAAAAATAGGATCGAGGCACCCGACCAAAAACTTTAAAAATAAATTAAAATAGAATAAAGGCGATTGAATTATTTCCAGGCGCTTTGACCGACTTATATTGAAACTATTATTTTTTCATTTAAAGCTTGATTTATGAGCTTACTAATGAATATGTTCATGAGCTAACGAGACAAGTATTATGAAACTTGAGTTTAATTTATTTATCTTAACGAGCCTCATTAAACGAATTTAAATGAACTTTTATCGAATCGAGATTCGAATAACTTATGGGTGGCTTGGTTCATTTATACCCTTAAACTTAAGATCTTGAAAAACTTGTGATACTGGGCCATTTGACAAGACTCATCTGTACTTTCTGATTTATCCTAATGATCCATAAAAATTTTTATAAGATTGAGTTGATTATCTTCATGATTAACTGGTTCATAAGAAATGAATACCTGAATTAAAAAAATATCATACATTTGAAAAAGTACTCTAATAGTGTTGGAGATCATTAATGAATCCGAAATTAGTGATTTTACATGGGTTAGCAGTTGCTTTATCAGTTTATTTGGAAGATTCAAAGATGAGGGAAGGTAATAAACATATGAAAAACTTTTCTTAAAACAGGATTTTAAAAATTGGTCCAGTTTTTTTGCTCGAACAGTGGGAAGCTCCGTCATTTTCCACCTTTAGAGTCCAACGTTTTGAAAATTAGAATTGAACGTCAAAATGGCAAAGTTAGTAGGTTGACAATTATATAGATCGAATTATCAAAGGACCATTAATTGATGTAAATTATAATTTTTATATGAATTAAAACAAAAGGATGAAATAATGTTGTTTATTTGAGAGCATGAAACGAAAACAAAATCAAAGTGATAATTATTCACAGTGATCTTCTGAAGAAATCCCAGATGAAGACGTTGATCGACGAAGACGCTGTTGCTGTCCGAAGCACGATCACGGGCAATCGGAAAGTGCTTCAAGGTTCACGAACCAAATCCCAAATATTCTACTTTTAGCTCTCTGATCACCTCACAAACCCTTTGATGCGTTCTCTCTGATCACCTTTACTTTGGCGGTTCTTTTCTCATTGCTTGGACGCTCCTTTTATAGAAAGGTTAAGGAAGACGATGGGGAAACACCACCCCTTCATTTCCTCAACGTCTAACATCTCCCACTCGTTCAAGTCAATCCATATGGTCACATAGACCATGTCGGTCACATAGACCATGTTAGTCACATAAACATCAAGATGATCATGTCACGAAGACCAGAGTAAAATTAGTCACAAAGACCAAATAAGTCACGTAGACTTTATGAGGATCAAGTCACAAAGACCAGAGCATAAAATTAGTCACAAAGGTCATATAAGAACATCCATTCCATACATTAGGAAAAATGGTTCGTGCGACAGCAAGCACAGTGAGCATTCAATTGCTAAGAAGATTGTCACACCTTACTTAGCTGCTCCATTGAACGAATCAGAGGCATCAATGACTTGCCTTTACCCCAGATTAAATTATTTACATCATTATGAACATCTCTAATCCCTCATATTGACTATATGTCAAGAGCATGTTCAACGTCTCCAATCAAACAAATTATTTACAATTATATTTTATGTACTGAACTAAAAATGTAACTGGTACCAGTGAATAAATGTCATAGATGTAAATCAATCTTAATTTTCCTTTTTAGCTAGAATCTATTCATTCTAATTAGTCGATTTCCTAGTTATGCTCCATAAACCGAATCATCCATAGCCAATAGGAAACATACTAAAGTAGCATATATTGATCAGAACTTCAAGTAGACAGTCAAATAGTCACTTAGGGTAAGATTGAGATTAACTTATAATCTCAAGGGTCTCACATAGTAGAGAAGCAAGGATCCATTCTCCTATTACCCTTCTTGTCGCCATAGCACATGTGGTATGAATCACATGCTACGATGTTATTCTCTTTACTAAAAAGAGTGCATGTTTTCCCCAAAGTTTAACATCGTACAGATTTCGATCTAGACATACCTAATGTACAATCCTGAATTCAACATATGAATTCCAATCTGACTTTAAGCAGATTCAGTAAATGCTGGGTGCATTTACTCCGATCATTACATAAATGATCTCATCTTGACACAAGGAGACCTTAACTTACGGGTATGTCTCTATTCATAGCTACATAAGCTATCCCATAAGCAACGGTCTTACCTCTATTAGTACTTAACAAATAGAGATGATTGTCTATGTGAGTTGACTAATCTCAATCTTTCAACATGCTTATCGAGACTTTTATTCGAATGTAATAAAGACATATATACTGAATAGATCATGATATTTTTTTTATTTATCAAAATTTTTTCACAATAAGTTACATTCTTCGAAGTCCCAAAGACTTCACATGTTTATGAAATGACTTTTTAGTCAATGACTTAGTAAAAGGATCAGCAAGCATATTCCATGTAGGGATGTACTCAAGAATAATTTTTTTCTTGTCAACAATATCCCTTACAAAATTATACTTAATTTCTATATGTTTACCTTTGTTATGATATTTGGGATCTTTGGAAAAAGTTATCACAGCTTGACTGTCATAGTACACTGTAACAAGACTCTCACTATCCTCAGCAATCTTCATATGCTTCAGGAACCTTCTTATCCAGACAGCCTCTTGCACAGCCACTGCACAAGTCACATACTCAGCTTTCATATTATCAACAAGGCTACACAAGTCTGCTTCTTGCTGTTCCATGAGATGGCGCCACCATTCAGCAAGAAGATATAGCCAGATGTGAATTTTTTGTCATCAAGGTCCCCTGCCCAATCTGCATCTGTGTAGCCACTTAGGCTCATTTCTGATCCTTGGAAACAGAGGTAATAATCCGCTGTTCCTTTGATATATCTAAATATCCTCTTCACCGCTTTCCAGTGTCTCGATCCTGGGTTTGACTGGAAACGACTAACTAAGCCAACAACATAGCTTATATCAGAACGAGTACACAACATAGTGTACATAAAACTACCAATAGCACTGACATATGGTTTTTTTCTTCATTTCGGCTATTTCCTCAGGAGTCTTGGGATACATACTTTTGTTGGAACCCCAAGGTTGTTTTGGTGTGATCAATAAGTTAAGTTAGGTCCTGTGTGTTTCTAACCTTGTGTCTAAGTGTGCAGGAACTTAGGAGCACAGCTAATCGAGCGGAAGATGCAGCAAGCGAGAAGGACAGCACACGGTGCGTCCGAGGGATGAGGCATTGCGGAAGAATACACCGGCGGAGGAGAAGGAAGCGTGCGGTGGTTCCGAGGGACGAGAAGCCAGAGCGGAAGACTGCTTGAGGAGCAAGAGACGCAGCTAGCGAGAAGGTCGGCACGGGGTGCGACCGAGGGACGAAGACTGCGGATGAGTATGTTGGTGGACGAGAAAGAATCACGCGGCGATTCCGAGGGATGAGAAACCGGAGCGGAAGCCTGCTCAAGAAGACCGGAAGTTGGGTTCGGGTGAGCCCTATTCCGAATGGCAAAGATCACCCAAGCGAGCGGAAAACTCGGTCTGAGGTGAATGGAGCTAGAGTAGAAGACCTGGGCTGGAAAAACTCAACGGGGTTGACTTTTCTAGCGGGGGCGCTCGGAGCTGTCCGGGGCGCCCGGAACCTTTCCGAGCGTCCGGAGTTGAGTTTTTGACCGGATCGAATTTTGACTCGATATGAACGTTGGGGGATAAAATTTATCCCCCTAGGGCGCCCGGAACCCTCAGGGTGCCCCGACCAAGTCTATAAATATAGCCTTGGTCCAGAAGCTTTTAAACGAACTCAAGAATTGTAATTCCAACGCTTGTGTGCTTTAAGTTTAGAGTTGAGCTTTTGTTTCTGTGCTTAAACGCTATAAGAGGCTTCTCCGCCTGAAAGAGATATTCTAGTGTACTTCATCTTCCTTGGATTAACAACCTCACCGGTTGTAACCAAGTAAATATCTTTTGTCTCTTACTTTTAGTTTATTTGTTTAATTTATTTATGCAAGTGTTCTGTTGAGAGTTCGAGAAGGGTTGGTTTTTGTTTTTGTGTTTGCAGGCTATTCAACCCTCCCTTCTAGCCGGCCCAGCGGTCCAACAAGTGGTATCAGAGCCAAGGCACCTCAGAAGGAGTAACCGCTGACTGAAGCAACAAAATGATGGTCGGAGCTAGCATCTACCCACCAGCATTCAAGAGGGAGTTTGCTTTATGGAAGCAACGCATGAAGGTATATCTAAACACAGATTTTGGTATTTCATTAATTATGAAATTTGGTTATGAAGAACCAAAGATAACAAATGGAGAAGAAATCAAGAAATATCTCTGGAATGAGAAGCAACGTAACGAATCGATGGCAAACGTTCGGGCTGAATTTTATTTTTTAAGCGTAATACCAGATGAAGATATTGACAGAGTCGGAGAATACAAAAGCGCAAAAGAACTTTAGGAAAAGTTCTTAAAGATCTACGAAGAACCAGCTGAAGTCAAATCCAACTCTTCGATGGACACCAAGTCACCATCAGAACAGTCCGAGAATGAGGAAACTGCCAAGACATCCGAACTCCATCCCGAGGACACAGAAAGCTCATCCCAGATGAGCATCGATGAAGGGAAAGAGACTTCAGAAGAAAGTAACACAATAGGGGCAGAATCAGCAGCTGACAAGGTAAGTCAGGTATGGTCTCTATCTTCTGAACAACTGGTTAAATCAATTGAAAAGTTGTCTGAAGACTTTTGCAAATTCAAAATTGAATCGTCAAAAGAGTTTCTCGGATTAGAAAATCTTTTGTTCAAAGAATTTAGCAAATTAGAAGTATTGCCAAAAGATTCTTGTGAGTTAAAAAATACTTTGTCGAACGAATCTTGCAAATTAGAAACGTTGTCGAAAGAATTTTCTGAATGCTGAATATTGTTTGTTTTAAATCTGGAAAATTATGATTTGAGAAATTATGATAGACTAAAATGGAAATTTAGATATCATAATGATATTAAAGAAATAGCAATAACTTGAGAACGAATTTTGTTTAAATAAAAATGAATAAATAAATATTTTTACCTAAGTTAAAAGTTTTTCTGAAATTATAAATTTCTACTTAAATTTTTATTTAGAATTTTCAAAAATATATTTACAAATTGCCTAAGTCAGAATTGTTTTTACTTAACGCGATACTTAGAAAAAAAAATTTTAAACTGCTTCTGTGAAAATTATTGCAAAAATTTTCAAAGTTCTCAAAATTTTCTAAGTCTTAACCCTTAGATTTTTTTCTTGCAACCCTATTTTTTTATGTGATCAAAGGGGGAGAGGGAAAGTATAAGTCTAGAGGGAGGTAGACAAAAAATAATTTTTCTATCTGTTTGCACTTAATTGCAAAAATTAGTTAGTTTATTTTAATGTCTATTTTTACCCTAGCTTAATTTAGGTTGATCACATCAAAAATGGGGAGATTGTTGGAACCCCAAGGTTATTTTGGTCTGATCAAAAAGTTAAGTTAGGTCCTGTATGTTTCTAACCTTGCGTCTAAGTGTGCAAGAACTTAGGAGCACAGGTAATCGAGCGGAAGATGCAGCTAGCGAGAAGGATGGCACGCGGTGTGTCCGAAGGACGAGGCATTGCAGAAGAATACACCGGCGGACGAGAAGGAAGCGTGCGGTGGTTCCGAGGGATGAGAAGACGGAGCGGAAGACTGCTCGAGGAGCAAGAGACAGAAGGTCGGCACGGGGTGCGACCGAGGGACGAAGACTGCGGATGAGTATATTGGTGGACGAGATGGAATCACACGGCGATTCCGAGGGACGAGAAGCTGGAGCGGAAGCCTGCTCGAGAAGACCGAAAGTTGAGTTCGGGTGAGCCCTATTCCGGATGGCAGAGATCACCCAAGCAAGCGGAAGACTTAGTTTGAGGCGAACGGAGCCAGAGCAGAAGAACCGGGCTGGAAAAAGTCAACGGGCTTGACTTTTCTAGCCGGGGTGCTCGGAGCTGTTCGGGGCGCCCGGACCCCTTTCGGGCGCTCGGAGTTGACTTTTTGACCGGATTGAATTTTGACTCGATCTGAACGTTGGGGGATAAAATTTATCCCCCCAGGGCACCCCGACCAAGGCTATAAATAAAGCCTTGGTCCAGAAGCTTTTAAACGAACTCAAGAATTGTAATTCCAACGCTTGTGTGCTTTAAGTTTAGAGTTGAGCTTCTGTTTCTGTGCTTAAACGCTGTAAGAGGCTTCTCCGCCTGAAGGAGATATTCTAGTGCGCTTCATCTTCCTTGGATTAAAAACCTCCCCGGTTGTAACCAAGTAAACCTCTTTTGTCTCTTACTTTTAGTTTATTTGTTTAATTTATTTATACAAGTGTTCTGTTGAGAGTTCGAGAAGGGTTGATTTTTGTTTTTGTGTTTGCAGGCTATTCAACCCTCCTTCTAGCCGGCCCAGCGGTCCAACAACTTTTTCTCAAGATAGTACCTCTCGCTATAGGTGTCTGTTCAATGTTGCAATCTGATATATTGAAGTGTTGTAGCATCTTTGTGATATAAGCTTCTTGAGACAAATCCAAAAGCCTTTTTGATTGGTCTCTAACGATCTTCACTCCTAAGATGTTCTTTGCTTCTCCCATATCTATTATGTTAAATTGCGATGAAAGCTAACTTTTGACTTCTATCACACACTTTATGTCACTTTCAGCTATTAGCATATCATCAACATATAATGACAAAATGACAAACTTTCCTTTTTCCTTTCTTAAGTAAACACAATGATCCTCATTAATCATTTTGAAATCATAAGACAAAATGACTTCATTAAATCTTATGTTTCATTGTCTTGACGCTTGTTTTAGCCCTTATATAGAATTCCTAAGTCTACATACTCTTTTTTCTTGGCTTTCAGCAGCTAACCTTCTGGTTGTACCATATAGATTTCTTCGTCAAGATTACCATTAAGGAAAGTCGTTTTTACATCCATCTGATGTAATTCCATGTCATATTGTACTACTATAGCTAGGATAACACGTATTGACACAAACTTCACAACTAGAGAGAATGTCTCTTCAAAGTCAATACCCTCCATTTGGGTATATCCTTTTACAACTAATCGAGCTTTGTATTGATTAATCGATCCATATGCTTTCCTCTTTACTTTGAAAATCCACTTATTCCCAATAGCACTTCAGCCCGGAGGAAGATCGATTAATTCCAAACTTGATTCTTTCTCATTAACTCTATTTCCTCATCCATTGTAATTTTCCATTTTTCTCTTACTGAGCTTCTCAAAGCTTCCTCAACTGTTCAAGGTTCCTCATCATCAACTAGGAGAATCATCAATACCTCATTCTCAATATCAAACCTTCTATTGGAGTGTATACTAAAAGTCTAGCTTTTGTAAATATTTATTTTAGAAATAAAAGAATCACATTGGTCAATATCTGTATTTATTTGTTAAATATAATTGTTCAATTAATTTATATAGTAGACAACATGGAGTGTGGTGTCACACTCAGAAGATGATGTTGTCGGTTCTCTATAATTATAAACAGTCGCTCACGACTAATATGGAAAGGAACAAACCATCAGAATAGTCGTAGTGTAATTAAGTATTAGTTTATCTTGACTAATAAATTACATTGATACATTCTAAGTGTATTGAGTAGGATCATTTAGTTATGTTCTTTTTATACTGACTTAGTAAAAGAACTAGACCTTAGTTATTATGGAAGTGTGTGCTCTTAATCCTAATATAATAACAAGCACATATATTTAATATTTATTTCTTTGACTTATCAAAGGGTGAGGTTTAGCTCGATAAATCAATATGCCCGATAAGTTGGGAAATGATATTACTTATAGTGTGTGTTGTTGATTATAGAAGGAATCTGTGTCCTAGTTATCTAGGTTGAGAATGTCCCCAAGAGGAACTCATAAGGATTGCCATGTTAAACCCTGCAGGTGGACTTAGTCCGACATGACAATGAAGTTGAGTGGTACTACTCTTGGAGTTAGATATTAATTAAGTGAGTTGTCAGTAACTTACTTAATTAGTGGACATTTGTTATCTTAAACACAGGGAGACTAACACACTCATGATAAGAAGGAGTCCATAATGTAATTTGGGATTGGTGCGGTAGTGCGATAATAAATCTCTAGTGAAATGAGTTATTATCAATGAACTTGAGTTGTGTGTTTGGGGCGAGCACGGAATACTCAAGCTCATCGGAAGGCCAAAACCAATTTCTCCTCTAGGTCCCTGTCGTAACCTCATTATAGCCTCAAGACCATCTAAATGTAAGGCTCTTCTTGGTGTCCAAGAAGTGGGCCGATCCAATGCTTGGTGACCAAGCAAGGGCCGACCACATCCTCTTCTATAGGGGTCGGCCCTTTGCTTGGTGAGTAAGCATGAAGGGGCCGACCACAATATTCAAACAAGGAGGGTTATTTTTGAATTTTTAAAATCTTCTCTTTATAGAAAACTATAAGTTTTAAAAGAGAGATATTAATTTTAAAAACTTTCCTTATTTGAATTTGACCACATGTTTTAATAGAGAGTTTTAAAAGTTTTAAAACTTTCCTTTTTTAACCATCCTCATGGTTTAAGAAAAAAAAGGAAGATAAGTTTTAAAATTAAAATTTTTTATCATCATGTTAAAAAAGGAAATTTTATAAGAAAAGTTTAAATTTTAAAACATGGTTTTAATTTTTAGAACTTTCCTTTTTTAACTCCTACTTTAGGAAAGAGAGCTTGTAAAATTTTATAAGAGTTTTTCTTGTAAAATTTTATAAAAAATATATTTCCTTTTTCCCTTGATGAGGTGGCCGGCCACCTTACTTGGTGCCCAAGCAAGGGGCCGACCATAATTAAATAAATAAAATCATCATCAATTAATTTTGGTGATTGATTCAATCAAGAGGAAAAAAAAGGAAAAATAAAAAGGAAAAAGGAAAAACTAGATGATGATTTTATTTTTTGTAAAAAGTTTTTCCTTATTTACCTTGGGAAAGTAATATAAAAGAAGGGGTGAGGAGACTTCAAGAGACACAATTCTTATTCTCTTGCTTGAAGATCATCAAGTGGTCGGCCCTCCCTCTCCCCTCTCTTTTCCCTTTTGCTCTCTTCTCCTTGGTGATGGTGGTGGCCAGTTTTAGAAGAAGAGGAAGGAAGCTTTTGGGTGGTATTCATCTTGGAAGATCATCGTCCACACGACGTCCAAGGCGAGACGAGGAATACGGCAGAAGATCTCGAGGTCATTAGCTTACAAAGAGAAGGTATAACTAGTAATTTTCTTCCGCATCATACAAGTTATTTCTTTGTAAGAATTCTAAATACAAGAGGCAATTACATCTAGTTTATTGAATTTATTTTTCGAGTTTGTGTTTTCTTCTTTTTCGAATTTGTGATTCGATTGTTCCTTTTGATTAACCTAGGGTTATTTAAGGAAATTAAATATTAACTTTCCTTAAAAGACTTTGACTAGGCTATGGTGGTTGCTCCTATATCCAAGAAGGTCATGTGCCTCACCATGCAGTCCTGGAAGTCAATTTTGAAAATTAATATTTAATGGAATTAATAACATAGATGGATTTGAATCAATAATGTTAAGTTCCGCTTGCGATTCAAATCTAAACCATTAAGAACAGATAAGTTAAATTTGGAATCAATGATGTTAAGTTCCGTCTGCGATTCCTAATTTAACTTCTAAAGAACACAATAGGTTATTTAAGGAAAGGTTCGACACTTGTATAAAAAAATTTTGTACAGTGGAATCGGTACGTTTTCCTAGGACTAACCAACACCTTCTCTGAGGAATAATCTGATGACTACTTCTTCGAAGGTTAGACTATTGAGAAACTGACTCATTCAGTGGTAAATTGCTCCCACTAGGTTGACTAGACTCAGACATCTCCTGATTTTTTAATAAAGGAACATTATCCTCCTCCTCTATCTCATATAGAGAAATTGTCTTATCAACTTCACCTCATGTTGGGAACTCAATTTCAAAAAAAGTAGTATCTCTTGACTTTATTTAAGAGATGGTTCCATCTTGTCGCTCACCAATAAAAATATAACCCTTAGAAGTCTCAGAATATCTTATAAAGATAGCTTCTTACCTCTAGGTCATAATTTTTCATGTTCATGAGTCTTATCATGAACGTAGGCAGCTGACTCCCAAGGTTTCAGATTACTTAAATCTGACTTTCTGTCTGTCCAACGTTTATGTGGGGGTAGATGGAACTAACTTTGAAGACACTTTGTTAAGTATATAGGCCGTAACTAATAATGCATCTCCCCAATAGGAGATTGGCAAATTAGCCCGCGCCATCATAAACCTAATCATTTCAAGAAAAGTCCTATTTCTTCTTTCAGCAACCCAATTTTGTTGTGGAGTTCCAGGGATAGTTAGCTGTCTAATAATCCCTTTCTCATTATATATTGTCTTGAACTGATCCGACAAATATTCACCTCCACGGTCAGTGCGCAAAGTTTTAACCTTACGTTCCAATTGATTCTCAACTTCGTTCAAGTAACGAATAAAGCAACCCAGTGCTTCAGATTTGTGAGAAATCAAATATATATGACCAAAACTTGTGAAGTCATCAATAAATGTAATGAAATAAGAACTTTCATTTCTAGCCTTCATATTTATCGGACCATAAATATCCAAATGAATTAATTGCAATGGTGATTCGTCCCTAGTAGCCTTACCAAATAATTTTTTTTGTCGTCTTTCCAACAAGACAATGCTCACATATAGACAAGTTAATCTTAGCATGAGTGCCTAAAAGGCTCTCCTTGGCTAATATATTCATTCGTTCTTATCCTATATGTCGTAACCTAGCATGCCAAATTTCATCATTAACATCAGCTTTACTAGTAAGAGCAATGTTTGGAAAACAACCATTATTATTATTTGGTTCTATATCAAGAACCATAAAACCATTTGTTACATAACCATGTCCAATTAACACAGAGTTAATTCGAAGTTCCACACAACGGCTATAAAAATTTACATTATAACCTAAATCAAGAAGACAAATGATGGAAACCAGATTCCGTCGTATCTCATAAGCATACAGGACATCATGTAGAAACAAGGTGTGTCCACCACGTAGGTTGAACTTGCAAGTGTCAATTCCTTTGACTTCAATTATTGCATCATTTCCTACATATATCCACTTGTTGTCAGCTGGTACCCAATGGTACTCCACATATGTAGCTCGATCACGTGCTACGTGGTTCGTTGCTCCTGAATCCACAATCCATAAAGGATACGAATTAGCTAACAATACTGTACTTGCAACATATTGCTCGTGGAAAGAAGATAACAATGAATCTACCTTTTTAGGCTCAGTATAATCTAGAGCAAAATGACCCTTCTTGTCACAGTTGAAGCAGGTCAACTTGCTCATAGGTCTTTGTCCATATCTCTTTCCTTTCTTCTTGATTTGGTTTTTAACAACAACAACACTAGCCTCCTTTCCTTTTCCTTTTACTTTTCCTTTCTTAAACCCTCTTTTCTTATTCTTGGAACCAGAACATTCAACTACAAAAACTTGACTAGAAATCCTTGCGGATTCAATCCTCTCTGCCTCAAGTTCAACATGGTGTGAGACATCGGTGAAAGTCTTGATACTCTCACTGTGGGTCAGATTTTGTTTCATCGTTTCCCAAGAATCAGGAAGGAAACAGATAATTGCTTGAACCTGTTGTTCATCGATCAACGCATGACCAACAGTCTTAAGCTCTCGAATCATGTTACCCATCTCCCTGAGATGTTAGGGCATGGTAACATTCGAGCGTTTTTTATAGCTATCAAACTTGATAGTTAACTGACGGAGCTTACTCAGACTTACTCCACTATACTTCTCTCTAAGGGTTGCCCAGATACCATGAGCCGATGGTAATGGCTCATACTCAAATATCAGGTCATCCACCATTGAACTAATTAATATACCCTTAGCAATGAAGTCCTTCCTTTTCCATACCTTATAGGCATTAAGGTCACATCTGTGTTGTGTTATAGAACCATCAGCTAGTTCTTCCGTGATTTGATTTACAGCCTCTAGAACTTCTTGTTCCTCAAGAACGTATTGTATCTTGAGATACTAGATTTTGTAGTTATCCCCATATAATTTCTAGCCCTTATTGAGTTCAGCTATGATGTTTTTAGTTGTCATGATCTACATAAATAAATATATTATTTATTATTTCAGTGTAATTCATATATATGCAATTAATTATTGACTCAATGTAAATTAGAATTAATTTACAAAATCAAGTGATAACTTTGTTTTCACTCATTATTCGTATGTTCTAATGTAATTAACATTGATCAATTTTATTACACACATCTCATCTAATGAACGAATCATTATTAAAATGAACTCATTTTCCATATGAACTAATCATATGGATATATGAACGAATCATATTCACATGAACTAATCATGTCATAAAATGAACTAATCATTTACAAGTTTGTTAACATATAACATAACTTTTCATTATATAATTCTGTTCGTACATAACGACAAAGATTATTACATGATTCAAAAACTAAATGAGCTAATATTGTTCGTACATAACGACAGTAAATAGAACACTAATGAACTATATAGGCCAGCACTACTCCCACTAGGATAAATGCTAGAGCAGTGGGCAATTGTATCCCGTTTATCCCGGACTCTATGATGAGTGGATCAGCCTCAGATGTATCCATCAAATCCATTTCTGGATCTTCTACACACTCTTGAGGATCCTCCTCTGATTCTTCGGGATCCATTTCTATATCCTCCTCGGGATTCATCTCTGGATCCTCTTCAGAATCTTCAGGGTCCATTTCTAGATCCTCCTAAGATTCTGCAGGATTTGGATCCTCCTCAAAATTTTGAGGATCCATTTTCGGATCCTTCTCAAATTCTTCGAGGTCTATTTCTTTTGGATCTTGATCTGCTTCAGATTCTTCAAGACTCCATTTCAAATGAAGTAACTATCTGCACATCTCTGAATATGAGATGTGTTGGGACAATCCCAATGGTTCGTGGGACCATGTGTTTTGGTGTTTGGGCAAAGGGTTTAAGTTAGGATTACCCTTGTTATTTGATATGTGTACTTGAGTTGTGCAGGACTGCAGGTGACACATATGACTCAGGTTGACGGCTTCGGGTCCGGTGAAGGATGGAGCATCCGAGGGACCGTGGACAAGGCAGCGAGGACAAGGGCCGAGGGAAGCGACTTCGAGGCATACGCGAAGGATGGCATTGGGGACGAGCCGCGGGCTTGGATGCATCCGAGGGACGAGAGCCAAAGGAAGTAGGCTTGAAGGCAAGAGGTCAAGGCTGCAAAGAAGAGTCAAATGAGTCGTGAGGGTACGAGTGCATGAGAGATTGTACTCGGAGTAAAATCCAAGTTTTAGGGGTTTACTGTAGCGGTACTGTAGCAGTTACTGTAGCGTACTGTAGCAGTCGGCTGGTGTATGGACCAGTCGACTGATGCACTGTAGCAGATAGCCGTTGAGAGAGCCGTTGGGCTGGCATCAGTCAACTGGTGCAAGGACCAGTCGACTGGTAATGAGCAAATCAGGTTCTGATTTGTTCCAAGCTCTATAAGAAGGAGCTTGGTATGGCCGGCCAAGGCGACGAAATTAGACTTGGTTAAAGCCTAATTAGTAGTCACTAAGTGCTCAAAGGTTCCCTTGTGTCCAAGTGTTTTTGGAGAGTGTTGTGGTGAGGTTTCTCCACCCACAAGGAGGTTGAGCTAGCCGGAGTTTGCCGGGGACTAATCCACCGACGGATTGAGGGATCGTCCACCTTACGGACACGCCGTGGAGTAGGAGCAAGTTATCTCCGAACCACGTAAACGAACGTATTAGCGGTTTGCATTTCCATTCTTGTATTTAGTGTTTAGCTTTCTATTTGTGTTTGTTTGTATTCCGCTGCGCTAACATCATAGGAAGCAAGGATTTGGGGGTGCCGTCTATCCAACCCCCCTTCAAAACGGCCGCAAGATCCTCCAACAATTGGTATCAGAGCGAGGACGCTCTCCGTTGGACTAACCGCCAAGGAAGCATAAGATGGCCGGGTTTATTGTCCCTCCAAAATTTGAAGGAGGAAGCCTTGGGGACATCACCTTTTGGATGGTGAAGATGAAGAGCTTCCTCGACACGGATTGGGACACAATGATGGTCGTCGAAGAACCATTTGAAGCCCCAAGAGACAAGAAAGGAAAGAAGCTCCGAACACGACATTGGACGGAGGAGCAAACCTCACGATCGGAGGCAAACTCAAAGGTAATAGCAATTTTAATTGATTTATTGCCTCCTAATGTGATAAATGGTGTAGGTGAGTATAAGAACGCCCATGATTTGTGGAGCAAAGTGAAGAAATTTCCATGGGAGGAATTTTTGCCTACACAAGAAGAAGAAGAAAAATCCGAAGAAAGTGATGAAGTGGTCCAAGAGGAGAAGAAGGACCAATCGGATGTGGAACCCAAGGAGTTGAGTTTAATAGCTCAAGAAGAGGAGGTGGAGCAAACGGAAGTTGAGTCACGCTCAACATCCGAGGAGGAGAAGGAAGATGAAGCATCATCAACATCCTCAAGGGTTGAAGAAGAATCCAAGACGGATGAAGAAGAGGTCTTGGAGGTCAACCTAGTGAGCACCTCCACCGAAGCTAAGTTCAAGGACCACATTGTATGCTTCGGGTGCAATAAGAAAGGACACTACAAGAGTAGATGTCCTATGAGTAAGAAAGAGGTATCTCCTAAACCCAATCAAGTTATTTTGAATACTAACATGGGTTGTAGGAATAAAGAAGCCCAAAAGAAGGAGAAAAAATGGCACATAGTGTGCTTCACGTGTGGTGAGCGGGGTCATTACCACACCAAATGCCCAAAGAAGAAAGAAATCAAGAAGTTGGCGCATTTGAAGAAATGGGAGAAGAAGAGAAGCAAGAGTCAAGGGGGAGCTTCAAGGGTAAGGGAGGTATACCCTAACTTGAAGGTTAATTCAAATTTAAACTCCTCCATGCATGCTAGGAAAAATAATGTTAATCATTATATGCCCATGCAAAATTTTGGTTTTAGATATCATGATAGGAGTAGGGTAAATGTGGATCATAACCCTAGGAAATCTATGCATGATAAATTTAGAAATGGTAGACCTAAGGAGACCCAAGACATTAATCCCAAGAAGGGGAGACATATGCCTAGAAAGGGTAGGTCTAGGAATGTCCAAGGTGGACATGTTGACTCTAGGGTTAGGAACCTAGAAAGGGAGAATCAAGCTTTGAAGGCAAAGCTTGATGGTTTAGAGAAACTCCTTAAGAGATTCACTATTGGATCTAAGGGATTAAGTATGGTGTTGGGGAGTCAAAAACCCAACAATGATAGATCGGGTTTGGGATACCGATCTAGTGTCTCCAAGGTCAAAAGGAGACCATGTGCTAAGGTGGCACATGATAAGGGCAAGGGAGAGCCATCCAAGGCTAAAAATAAATATGCTAGGGTTGCATATGATTATGGCAAGGATGATGTGTCCAAGATCAAGAAGATAAGGAGATCTTCTAAGGGACATCATTGTGGTGTAGCCACAATAGATGAGTCACCTAGGGAGGTGGCTAAGGTTAAGAGCTCTAGGGGGAGCTCAAAGAGTCAAATTGGGACCCATGGCCAATGGATCTCAGGTGGGTTCTACTTGGGAGTCTAGAGGAGCCATGGAGTGTGCCAAGTGGTTTAGAGACGGACTTGAGTCTCAAACCTAGGGAATTGGCACACATGGTTTGTGTTTCATGCAAGAAATATGACAATTGGGGTCATATTGCATGATAATTGGTTTTGGATGTATAGATGCCATACAAACCAATGCTAGGGATGCATTGTGGGTTGGTATAGGCAAATACATCAACAGGAAGCCAAAACTAGGACTTTAGGTCAAGGTTCAATTGAACCATTTAGCTAGTTTTGGATTTTGTGTCAATCTTGGGATTGGTAATAGATATATTTTTTAATATATTTTTCCCAAGTAGACAAGGGTACAATAGACCTCTCCACAAAATTTGGGAATTTTTGGAGGTCTAGGGAATTTCTGGTGCATTTCTGAAGGTGGCCTGAAAAGGCTGATTTTTTCAGAAATAGGGTACCAGTCGACTGGTAACAATGTTTTTGAGCACAGAATGGTTCTGTAAGCTCATTTTGACGAGGGCAGTCGACTGGTGCCGATACCAGTCGACTGGTAACAGTGTTTTTCGACCACAGAATGCTTCTGTAAGGTTCTGTCGAAGGGGGCAGTCGACTGGCACTTGGGGCAGTCGACTGATACCAGTCTGAAATTGTTTTCAGCATTGGTTTGTGACCATGTCAACTCGCTTAGATGTATGGGATCCAAGGGGGATTAATACATGAGTTTAGGGTCAGTTTGGATGATAAGTTTTCAACAATTGGGATATTGTTGGAGAACTTTTTGGATGTTAGGCAAAGGGGGAGAAGTAAGGTTTAGTTGGGAAAACCTTAGTCCTTTTGCATAGGGGGAGCCTTGGGATAGGTTCTTAAAAAAAACCCGTTGTAAAAATCCTAGCTCATTGGGGGAGCATAGGTGTAGGGGGAGCCTTGGGATAGGTTCCAATACATGATACATTGATTCGGCGGTTGCCACGTGTATAACCTTGGCAACGTAAGTCCATTCGGCGGTGTAAGTCCAAGTGTGTAGCCTTGGCATCGTAAGTCCATTTGTTTTAGCATATTGTTTTGCTATTTGTTTTCCCTAACTTAAACGTATTGCCAAACACCAAAAAGGGGGAGATTGTTGGGACAATCCCAATGGTTCGTGGGACCATGTGTTTTGGTGTTTGGGCAAAGGGTTTAAGTTAGGATTACCCTTGTTATTTGATATGTGTACTTGAGTTGTGCAGGACTGCAGGTGACACATATGACTCAGGTTGACGGCTTCGGGTCCGGTGAAGGATGGAGCATCCGAGGGACCGTGGACAAGGCAGCGAGGACAAGGGCCGAGGGAAGCGACTTCGAGGCATACGCGAAGGATGGCATTGGGGACGAGCCGCGGGCTTGGATGCATCCGAGGGACGAGAGCCAAAGGAAGTAGGCTTGAAGGCAAGAGGTCAAGGCTGCAAAGAAGAGTCAAATGAGTCGTGAGGGTACAAGTGCATGAGAGATTGTACTCGGAGTAAAATCCAAGTTTTAGGGGTTTACTGTAGCGGTACTGTAGCGGTACTGTAGCAGTTACTGTAGCGTACTGTAGCAGTCGGCTGGTGTATGGACCAGTCGACTGATGCACTGTAGCAGATAGCCGTTGAGAGAGCCGTTGGGCTGGCATCAGTCAACTGGTGCAAGGACCAGTCGACTGGTAACGAGCAAATCAGGTTCTGATTTGTTCCAAGCTCTATAAGAAGGAGCTTGGTATGGCCGGCCAAGGCGACGAAATTAGACTTGGTTAAAGCCTAATTAGTAGTCACTAAGTGCTCAAAGGTTCCCTTGTGTCCAAGTGTTTTTGGAGAGTGTTGTGGTGAGGTTTCTCCACCCACAAGGAGGTTGAGCTAGCCGGAGTTTGCCGGGGACTAATCCACCGACGGATTGAGGGATCGTCCACCTTACGGACACGCCGTGGAGTAGGAGCAAGTTATCTCCGAACCACGTAAACGAACGTATTAGCGGTTTGCATTTCCATTCTTGTATTTAGTGTTTAGCTTTCTATTTGTGTTTGTTTGTATTCCGCTGCGCTAACATCATAGGAAGCAAGGATTTGGGGGTGCCGTCTATCCAACCCCCCTTCAAGCCGGCCACCGATCCTCCAACAAGATGTGCCCTTCAGAATCATCCCAAAGTTGGAATACTATCTGCCTTAGATGTTCCGATAATAAATAAACCAGAGCCCATCTTCTTTCTTTTTCTTGGACTGGATACCCTTCTTGCTCAAGATTCGAAACAACCAATCAAGCCGACCAATAAACCTACACTCCGTGATCCAGGTCATATTCCAGCTTTTTGATCTCCTCCCATAGTTCATGTTGTTGTTCATAGCGACCAGTCATCATGTATATCATTCTTTGTATCTGGAATTGAAAATCATGATGTCAGTACAAAAGCGACAGACCAGTAATAAAAACCGTTCATATTCAATTCCCACATATAGAACAAAATATACATAATACACAAGTAATTAAGAAAAACAAATTTCCTTATTTTGGAGAGTCTTATGTGACTGACACATTAGATTGGTTGATCAAGAATCTGGTTCTTAAGCTTAGTCTATCGTCCTCATTAGAACTAATCTAATTGGACAGGGATTTCTGACCTATGTTCTGTTATTGTTTAAACTCATTTGAGTCAATCTCAGACTTATTGATCAAACTTAGGTCCGTTTGATTCATCCAATTGCCCATTGGATTAAGTCTGACCCATTAGAACAAATGTAATTTTTTTTATGATCAAATCTGACACAACAGAACTAATTCGGTCATATTTGATCATCCCAACTTATGTAATCAAAATCACCTCAATTAATTCAATAATACACCGAACTGGTTAAACCAACAAATAATTTGAACCAGATCTAGGTATCATTGAATCAAACTGGTCTTCTTAAATCAACTAATAATTTAAACCAGACCTGGGTTTTATTGGATAAGTTGGTCTGGTTCAATTTTTAATTAATTGAATCATAAATTAATTAAATATCTATTTATTAATTAATAATACATTTCCTTATGTATTTAATTAATTAATAAATATATCTAATTAAACTTTAAACATGAAGTGATTGATATACGTGAAGAGATTTTTTTTTTACATGCATTGTGCTTAGTAAAAATAATACTGTTCAACCTTTTTTTTCTTCAATCGATTCAGTGTGCTTCAATCGATTCTTGAATCGATTCAGTGTGCTGTTCGCATTTTCTGAATTTCTCTTCAATCGATTCATTCACTGTGCATCTCATTCAATCGATTGATGAATGATTAAGTCACTGTGTCGTGAACTTAATCGATTCAATTTCCTTCTCAATCGATTCAAAATGCATGAATCGATTGAGTAATCGATTAAAACAAAAAAAAAATGCACTGTTCATCTTCTTCGCGGTGACATCGGCAACAGAAAAATGCCAGGCTTTCTCACGTCGATTTTCATCGGTATTAAAAACACGATTGCCGGCACTCCTCTGCCGCGACTTTATGCCACCGAGAACTACGAGATTCCGGGTGGAAATCACATAAACAAGATTTGGCAGAGATCCCAGAAATTGCAACTTCGCAATTTCTCAACCGATCGTGATTTCTCAGCCACGGGGATTTACATGCTTTCAAAAACTTTCTCTGATACCATTGTTGTTTCTTTGAGAGCATGAAATGAAAACGAATTCAAAGTGATAACCACTCACAGTGATCTCCCGAAGAAACCCCAGATGAAGATGCTGATCGACAAAGACACTGTTGCTGTCGGAAGCACGATCATGGGCAACCGGAAAGCGCTTCAAGGTTCACGAACTAAATCTCAGATGTTCTACTTTTGATCATATCACAAACCCTCTGTTGCGTTCTCTCTGATCACTTTGCTTCGCTTGCTCTTTTCTTATTGCTTGGACGCTCCTTTTATAAGAAGGTTAAGGAAAACGAAGGAGAAATGATGCCCCTTCGTCTCCTTGATATTATGCAGCAAAAAAAAGATGAAAAAGAAACAACAGTCATTCATTTTCTCAACGTCTAACAATCAAAAAGAGACCTCCAAATTAATGGAAACATCAATTGACTTTTGTTTTTTTATTAAAAATATACTTATTTCATGACTCTTAGCCACATCTGTTACAAGGTATTAAGATATACTAATTCAGACAAGTGATCTGTTGTGGACCATCTGTGCTACAGGGAGGCAGGCGCTAATTCCTGAATTTATTTTTTTTAAATTAATATTTCTTTAAAAATATCTAGTAGAGAATAAATTTTTATCTTAAATACTATAATAAAAAAATCTAAACTTAACATAAAATTTTATTAATTTAAATTTATTATAACTCAATCCTTAAATCTTAAAATCTTAAATCCTAAATATATATAATATAACATATGAGCATATATATATATATATATATATATATATATATATATATATATATATATAATCCAAAGAAAAATCTGAATATCAAAAGAAGATATTTTATTGGCTCAAATTTTATTATAATTAAATTTTCTAAATCTTAAAATCTTAAATTTTAAATACATATAATATACATTAAAATAAAATAAAAAAAAATACTGAACAAATTTAGATGTCAAGATTCATTTCAGACGCCTACACCAGTGCGCACTGTAAAAGATCTGAAAGATATTATACATATACTACTTTTATATTAAAATTCTTTATCAACTTATTAAAATTACTTAAACTTATCAGCTTTAAAAAATTAAAATCATTATAAACTTATTGCAGCAGTCATTTAGTAATTATTGCAATAATATAAGCATCATTAAATGGTTGTTATAACATTGTAATAGCCACTAATGGGCTACTACAGTAATTTTATGATGCTTTTAATATTGTTGAAATGATTTTGATCAATCGATTTGATAAAAAAATTGATTTAAAAGTATTTTATGCGTAGTAATTAAAACAACACTCTAATAAAGATCTATTTTACAAAAGCACTGAAATAAAAATATTTTTATATAAAAAATATGATTGAATATCTTTTTGACTATTTTTTTTAAAATGCCCTTTTAACTATCAAATAATCAAAGTTGTCATTTTAATTTTCACCTTAAAAAAAATTATAAAACTGAGGGCATTAGTCGTCTTCTCACTATTAATTTAATTAAGTATAACCTCATTCACCTCAAGTAATTAATATGGGCATTGATAGTCACTTTAGCACATCCTTCTTCACACCTCCATTAACGGACCTCCAACTTAGGAGACCTCACTAATGTTTCACCTCGATTAAGTTGCATTTGTGACATCTAGTCCAACCTCGACTTGCACTCTTTTGGTTACATTAGAGTTGTAAATTTGGATTGGATCCGTCAAATCGATCCTTTCTGTCAAATAATTTAAATAGATTAGGTTAAAATTTTATCAATTCAAGTCCGCTGCGGATCAACCCACTTAGGCCCGCGATCCATGCGGGTTAACCCGTGATAGGCTTGGATTGGTCTAGGGGTTGAGAAACACATATAAGTTAAATTTTATGTCAATTTATTATATTTCTTTGTTATAATTTTTTTTAAAAAAATCATTAAATATACGTACTCATTTGTTTCCATTTACATTTAAAATATCGATTTTTGAACATATTTGATTGATGAAATCTTTCTTAAGTAATGTGGTTAAGATATTAATTTTTTTTTTAAATTTGTTGGGCCCGCGGATTGGTCCGCATAATCTGTAACCTCCCTTGGATTAGGTTGAATTGAAGATTTCTCAACTTGCCAAGATGAAGGGTCGACTTGTCCAATCCCGCCAAATGATTAGCCTACCATAGGCCGATCCACCCCATCACAGATTGATCCATCTAACAGTTCTAGTTACGATCCCTCGCATTTTTTGCCCAAGCGAGCTTACTATAAGAACACATTCCGCAAAGCATATTTGATGCGATATCGATCAAACCATAATAGATTTAGTATTGTCCATGTCGAATATTATTGGGCATGGGATGAAAGAAAGGAAAAGAAGGCCTTAGAGAGGAGCAAGAATGGAACACCCGATATGAAAGATGGTTAGATGACTCGATCGAAATAGGCTATAATACGACACTTCTATTCAAAGGAAAATCCACACAAAATCAAACTTCCAGGTAGATGTGAAGTGTCCTAATCGAACTCTTACCACTAATAGTGTTCTACAGTTGGCGAAGCAAAACTGCAACTTGATTACGATGGAAATGATTAGGATGAGAAAAGGACAATTTGGAACTAAACCGTTTCAGATTATAAATTAAAATGTGCAATTACAAAAAGATTTTTTCCAACAAAGTACTGCAAAAGAGTGACTAAATCCAGTTTTCTTTGCAGATCATTCAGGCAATGATGTGAAACACAGTGACAAGTTATTGCTTGAATTATGAAAAGGAGCTTCAGAAATCATACTGTAATGGTACAACTCAACACTACATAAGAAGCATCTATAAAATTAAACATCAGGATTGCCCGAGTCGATATCAGAAGATGTCGCCCGTTGCACAAATAGTCTCAGTCTCTCCGTCTCACCGATCACAGTTAACCATCCTGTAAGAAGATCCATTGTCACATAGTCTGGTTTGCATCCCTGCAAATTCATCTTGTCCATAAGCTCGAAGGCTTTATCAGACATGTTAAGGTTCTTAAGACCCTTGAAAATAGCAGTGTAGGTCACGGCATCAGGCAATATATCTTTTTCCTGCATCTCATCGAAGAGGTATATTGCTGCATCAACTTTTTGATTCTTACAATAAGAATCAATGAGGGTAGTATAAATAACAATGTTGGCCGGCACCATTGACACATCCATGCTCTTGAAGATCTTCATGGCTTGTTCAAGATCACCAGATTTGCAGTAACCATTGATCAAAGTTCCATAAGTCACACCGTTAGGGTTGCATCCATTGTCGACCATTTTGTTGAGGAATTTACCAGCCTTTGAAAAATCACCAGCCTTGCAGAAAGCATCAATCAAAGAAGTGGATGTGAAGATATCAGGCCTAAGCCCTGCCTCGCATATTTCATCGTGTATCTCCAATGCCTTATCCAACCTCTTCTTCTTGCAAAACCCACTGATCAAAATGTTATAGCTCTTTATGTCTACTCGAAAACCATTCTTTCTCATCAACGACATGTTCGAATAAGCATCATCCAGTTTACCAAATTGAGTCAACCTATAGATGAGAGTGGAGTATGTTGTAGAATCAGGGGAAACTCCTTCCTTGATCATCTCATCAAACAATGCCATCGCCCTTCCTACTTTGTTGGAATGAAGAAAAGCACCAATCAGGATTTTATAGGTGATAGCATTGCCTTTAACTTCCGGCCACTTGACCTTTTTCTTTTGGAAAAAATCTAGGGCACCTCCGATCATCCCATACCTGCACATTCCATTTACAAAGGTATTCAGAATAACCACATTCACAGTCACCCTTTCCTTCTCCATCCTGGTAAGCAATTCATGAGCTTTGTCTAACTCTGCAGCCTTGCAGAAGGCTTTAATCAAGCTGGTGTAAGTCACACTGTCAGGATCACAAGCATGGCTTGATTTCATCCTATCAAGCAAGGAGAGACCATCCTGAAGCCTTCCTGCCTTGCAGAGCCCATCAATGACAGTGTTAAAAATGATTGTGCCAGGGGTGACCCCTGAATCTGGGCTTGACATTGCGTCGAGCACGTTCAGTGCATCATCGATGCGACGGGATTTGCATAGGCTATTGATGAGTATACCGAAGGTGACTACGTCAGGGCGCGCGCCCAAGCCTTTCATCTCCGAAAACAGAAGATTCATCCTTTCGAAGTCTTGCATTGCAGCGAGGCCAGCCAAGAGGGCGTTGCACATAGGGGCCTCGAAGGAGCCGCCAGCATCCTTTACCGCGTGAAAGAAATCCCAGGCCCCGGAGATGGCGCCGCAGCGGCACAGCTTGGTGATGAACTGAGTGAACAGGATGGCGTCGTGCGGAAAAAGTCCCATCTTGGCCATCTCGACGAGGAGGGCGAGGGACTTCTCGTTCAGGGGCTGGCTTCGCTTAACCAGGCCGGAGAAAACGATCGACCGAGTGGCGGCGTCAGGAGGGGAAGTGGAGTTGGGGGGAAGCATACCGCGGAGGATCGACAAGGCGGCGGAAAGGCGGCCGGGAGAGGCGGAACCGAGCAGGGAATAGAGGAGGTATTTAAGGAGGCGAGGTGAGGCATTGCTAGAGGGTTTCTGGTGTTTCACGTCGCTCCGGGTGCCTACGCCACCATCGCAATCGAAGTCGGTGGCAGCGGCGGCTGTAGAAGAGGAGGCGGCGTGGCAGCGGCGGAGAGCTGTGAAACGCAAACACGGATTCTTCACCAGCTTCATCTTCCGTTTGGCCAATCGACGCGGCTGCGATGGCAAAAACAGGGGCTGATAATAAAGGATTAGTTTTAGCAAAACGAAGGACTGTAGTCACTGCACTTATGGACAAATTAACTGGATGCATCAAATAGGAGCAAACAATTTGCCCAAGCTAGATTACTATAGGAATACATTTCGCAAACCCTATTTGATGGACATATAATATTTTTAGTTTAATAGTCACGGATTGATTATTAAACATTGAGGATCTATGATTTATTTCACCATACATATCTATGTACTTATATTACCTCTTTCCATATTTATACGATCGACATTAGAAAATCGTTAAGATAATAGATTTATGTCGAATATTGTTAGACATGGGGTGAAAAAAAGAAGAAAAAAAACCAAGAATAACTATTATTGTGGATGATGTGTCAAATAAAGCAAGCTTCTTCTTGCGTGTGAGAGCGTACTCATTTTATTATCTCAATGGGATGCTCAATTTATTAGAGGATGATAGACTTATTATAATGAGGCAAGAGGTCAATTTTTGATGAACGCATATTCTTAAAAAAAAAGCTTCTCTCATTTTTAGTTAATTTGATGATCGACTATCAACTGATCTCATAATTAATTTCTTTTTATATAATTTAGAATGAACTATGGAAGAAATCAGAAAACTCATTTTATTAATATGGAAGTCACTCCTCCTCCTAATTTCCTTTTTATTTTTTTAATAAAATTAAAATTATTTTATAATTTGATAATGATTAATGATTTAAAAAAATTAAAATAAATAAAACGTAAAAGTTAGATGATGAATGATTAATTTTTTTAAAAAAAATACATATAACTTCATTTTTAATATTTCATTTTTTCATTTATCCCACCACTTTCTACCTCGTCTTTTTTATTCTTTCATTCTATATTTATATATTTATTTGAGATAAAAATTTCAATATTTTTATATAAATCTTTTAAATTATCAAAATGGGAAAGAAAATATATCTCCTAGTCATTCAAATGTTTAATATTCTCAATATTACTCTCTCACACACAATAACTTTTAAATTTCTAAAATTTTCTAAAAATCGTTGAATCTTAGTGATGTCGTCCCAACTCCATTTTGTATATATCCACTTGAAGATTCGTCGACTATGGAAACTCAATTTGGGATGTCAGCTCTGTCATACGTATTTTCTCCTCCTCAACTATTGGATATGTCTTCGAACGAATCAAGAAGGGCTAGTGGCAATGCATATGTCAGCGACAAAGAACCCGTAATGTTATCATCTATTCTAGGAACTCAGTGATTATCACACTCATCACACATATAACACAAATAGAAACTAGAGATAAATGATGAAAAAGAGACCGTTTTGTCTCCCAATAAAAAATATCATCCTTGCAAAGTCATGGACGACTATCAGTGCTAGCACAACCACTGGTAACAGGGGCGTAGCCACATGGATGAGAGGGAGTGCGACCGCCCCCTCTCACATTTTGTTAAAATATTAATATTATATATTTGAAAGTCTTCATATCACTTTGATGGCTAATTCATCACTGTTCATTTTCAGAAATTGAAATTGATCACATATTTGAAAAGACCACAACCTAAGTTATCCATCAGTGCCGCTTTTATTAGGAAATATCACAACTTAAAATATTAAGTATTGAATTTTAAAAATAAAATATATAATAATAAATGGATGAACTAAATCATAGAACACGAAGTGAGAGTGTTAAATAAAATTGAATCAGGTTTGAACTAACTCTAACAGGTAGGTGCGAGATAAGGATTATATTAGTTCAAAAAAGAATTGATTTGGAGTTGATTTGGTTAAGTTATAGTCGAACCGAGTTTAAGATTTATACAAATTTGATCAATTTAAAATAAATTAGAATATTTTTTGAGTAAACTTTTTATTTCATTTTTTTTCTCACCCTTTTCTCTGTAAGAATATTGCAACCCCGACCCATTGTACCTCATGTCACCCTTTCGTCCATCTCTCTTTTATTTTTCTCTTCCTCTTCTTCCTCATTTGCTTCTTCTCCAATAGTAGTAAACTTACCACTTTTTTCTCTCCTCTTCTCGAGCACAAGAGTTCTCTTTTCTTCTCCTTTCTCTTCTCTGGTAAGCAAGAAATGTAGCATCAACTGCTACCCTCTTTCAGCAACAAGAGTAGCCCTTAGCCCTCGCAACTTCTTCTTCTTCTCGTGTTTTTTAGGATTTTATTGGCACCGCAAGAATAATCATATTTTGTCTTGCCTTGCTCTCTTTCTGTCGTTACCGAACTCACCGAAACTAGTCAAGGTTGTTAATAAATAAGGTATAGTTCTCCTCTTTTGCTTATTCCTCCCTATTTTCTTTTCTCTATTTTTCTCAAAAACAATGATATTCCAAGAGGAGTAAATTATTTCGTTCTTCTTTTAATATTTCATTAATTGAAGGAGAGCGGTAAACTATAAATTTTATTTTATTAGGTTGTTAATTAGGATAGTTATTTAGATCGCAAATGAAAACCTCGTATGTAGGAATGCTAAATATTATAAGAAAATGAGATTACAAATGATTTTTCAAACTTTGAATCATAAATAAGCTTTGGAGATCGACGAATCATTGTTCAACTAGAACCAAGGGCTATGGTCTAAATTTTCGAATTTAAGTTCATTTCATCTCCTTAAATTTGAAATTTTAACTTTTAGATGGTGAAAATCGCCCCTCTTGATTGAAAATTCTGGCTACGCCACTGACTGGTAATGACCAAAAAGATGAAGATTTTTGAAAACGTATCGCTGATTACAATAATAATCATCAGCACAATGGAACTATATCAAGAATTTGAAAGCGACTAAAATCACATTATTATTTATTTAGTAACATGACATTCGTTGATTACCCTTTATCGAATAAGCTTCCTTTTGCAGTGGGAGGTAACTCATTTTATTAACATTGGGAGTGACTCTTATTTGGGGAGCCTTTCCCTTTTAGTTTTTAATAAAATTATTTTATTATTTGATAATGATTTTTCCAAAATAAATAAAACATAAAAGTTAGTCATTATTCAATGATTAATTTTTTTTATTTTTTTTTAATACATGTAAATATATTTTCAATATTTCATATTTTTCATTCATCTTACCATTTACTCCGTCTTCTTTCTTATTCTTTTCATTCAATATTTGTACTTTTATTCGAAATAGATAAAAATTTTAATGTTTCCTTTTTAAATCTTTTGAATTATCCAAATGTGAAAGAAAACACATCTTCTCAATATAATCCCATTCATCCAAATATCTAATATTCTTAATTTTCCTCTCTCACACAATAGCTTTTAAATTTCTAAAATATTTCATATGTGTTGGAGCAATCTAAGTACCTTAGGTTTTGATGTTTGGGCAAAAGTTTAAGTTATGTTTATTATTGTATTTGATATGCATTGTGAGTGTGCAGGATACAGGTACAACAAAGAAAGCCCAAGTGTGATCTTGGCAAATGAGGAAAGTCCAAGAATGAGTCTTGGTGGTGTAAGTCCAAGCATTTAGTTTTGACAACGTAAGTCCAAGTGTGACTTGGCAATAGATGAAGTCCCGGAGGTGAGGAGCCTCTTGGCAAAGGAAGACCCGACAATATGGACAAGACCGAAGGAAGTTCCAGAAGGCAAGATGTTAAGGATGGGGAGACATCCGAGGGACGCGAGGCTGATGGAGGAGGCTAGAAGGCTAGGTCTAGGTTGGTCGGGCGAGGACGAGTGCTGAGTGATTGTACTCAAGGAAAAATTCTATGTGTTTTAGGATTCACTATAGCGACACTGCAGTAGTACTGTAGCGACACTGTAGTAGTACTGTAGTGACAATGGAGCAGCACTGTTGTGACACTGTAGCAGTATTGTAGCACTCGACTGGTTACTGTGTACCAGTCGACTGGTTACTGTGTACCAGTCGACTGGTACACTGTAGCCGAACGTTGGGTAACGGTCGGCTTCACTTAAAGGACTAGTCGACTGGTGCATACACCAGTCGACTGATAGCGGGAAAACAGTTTAGTGTTTTCCTCTCGAGCTCTATTTAATAGAGCTCGAGGTGCTTGGGCATGGTTGACGAAATAGACTTGGTTAAAGCCTATTAGAGTCTCCCAAGCCTTCGTGTGATCAGTATGCTTGTATTCAAGTGTTTGTGGCGAGGTTTCTCCACCGACAAGGAGCTTGAGCTAGCCGGAGGTCTTCCGGGGAATCATCCACCGACGAATCGGGATCGTCCACCTTACGGACAGCTGTGGAGTAGGAGCTTGATCTCCGAACCACGTTAAATCAACATGTTAGGTTTGCTTTCTCTTATTAGTATTTGTTTTTGTATTTCCGCTATGAACTAACATTATAGGAAGCGATCGATTTGGGTGAGACGCTATTCACCCCCCCTCTAGCGGATGTCAAGGTCCCAACAATATGTTCCACAATATTCTCTAAATTTCTCAAATTTTTAAAGTTTACAAAAAATTCTAATGAATCTTAATAACACCGCCTCAACTCCGTTTTGTATGTATCCACCCCAAGATCGGTCGACCATGGACACCAAATTTGGGATGTCAGCTCTACGTATGTATTTTCTCCTCCTCAACTATCGATTATGTCTTTGAATGAATCAAGAAAAGTTAGTGTCAATGCATATGCCAACGACAAAGAACCTATAATGTCATCATTTGTTCTAGGAACTCATTGGCCACCACACTCATCACATAGAGCGTGAATACAAACTAGAGATAAATGACGGAAAATAAATAGTTTGGTCTCCCAATAAAAATGTAGTCCTTGCGAAGTCATGGACAACTCGGTCATAGTTGAAGCACTTCTCAGAGAACTTTTTCTTGCTGATCCCTCCTCTAGGTCCCATCTTGGAAGATTTGGGGTTCTTCAATTTCGAGCTTTAACCGTGCTCAACCACGTTGGGTTTCACAATAGCTTGAGAGAACAATTTTCTCTCTGAACTCTTGTTGTCTTCTTCGATGCGAAGTCTAACAATGAGTTCCTCCACATTCATCTCCTTTCGCTTGTGCTTCAGATAGTTCTTAAAATCCTTCCAGCCGGAAGGCAGTTTCTCAATGATAGTAGCCACCTGGAAGGTTTCACTCAGAACCATCCCTTCTGAGTGGATCTCGTGCAAGATCACCTGAAGCTCCTGAACTTGGCGGATCACTGTCTTGGAGTCAACCATCTTGTAATTCAAGAATCGGCCCAAATGAACTTCTTGGTCCCTGCATCCTCCATCTTGTAGTTCTTATCCAAGGATTCCCACAGCTCCTTAGCTGTTCTCTTCATATTATATACAACGCACAACGAGCCGACAAGATAGCTGAGGATGTATTTTCGGCAAAGGAACTCAGAATGAACCCATGCCTTGACTGTACTGATGGTTTGCGTATCAGCATCCTCAGCACACTTAGAAGGGTCCTCGGTCAAGAACTGAGCCAGATGAGTGTGGTCAAGTAGAAGAGCATCTTCTGCTGCACCTCCTGAAGTTCACTCCAGTGAACTTCTCTAGCCTTTCCCCATGATTGATTGTCACAGTTCTAATATGGGCAGGGGGGCATGCATATGTTGAGTCTGTTGCACATCAACACTTGATTTTTGACCATCTCAACATAATCGAATATGTTTTAAGATTGTTGGAGAAAATAATTTGCTCTCGGAGATTTACGGGATATTAGTTAAATTTAAATACATCGAATTAAATTCACTTATCTATTGAAATGACCTGAGTTGATAATCTCAGGCTACCAGCAGGGGCTGGTTTCTGCTAATTGCTGAGTGTAGACCGAGTTTCGAGTTTGAGCAGTAAAGTCTGCGCAGACTTAATGGTCGGGCGGGCAATCAATAGATTGCCCGATCGGGCAGTAAGGTCGAGCAAGTTCGTCCAAACAGAGAGCCAACTGGGCGAGAGGCTGGTTGGGCGAGTAGATAGGCCGAGCAAGAGGCCGGTCGGGCTAATAGACAGGTCGAGTGAGAGGCCGGTCGATAGAACAGGCAGGCTGAGCGAGCTGGCGTCGGTCGAACAAAGAGGCTGAGTGGGCAAGCAGAGAGGCCAAGCAGGCAGACGAAGAGGCCGACTGAGTTGACGAAGAGGCCAATCGGGAGGACGAAGAGGCCGACTTGGCGGATGAAGAGATCAGGCGAGCTGACTGAGGCATGTGATTGACGCAGTTTCCTTGAAATATATTCGCCCACCTCCAGTAGTGCTTCGAGGTTTACTCGAGTCATCTGTTTCACAGGACACAACGGGTTAACCATGATTCCACCAAGCACTGGTGTTCACGATGAACTGAGTGGTACCCGACTGCTATTACGGCCACTCCGCCGAGTAGGGGTTACGTGATAGAGGAAGAGGGAACATAGGTGGAGAGCTTCTGCTACTTTTCTGTGTGTGTAAACCTATGATCACAACCTCGTTATATAGGAGCTCAGATCAAAGACAACGTTAATAGTCGATTAATGACCATTACTCGGTGAGCTATGAAACGCTAACGTTTCGCTCAGTCATTTTACTTCTGCATTAATCTTACTTTAATGCATCCATTAAACAAGCAGCAAAAGGTTTAGGTGGTAAAATATTGATTGTTCCACTTGGGTAAAATTTACCCCGACTGGTCCAACATTCGGCGCGCGCAGGTCGTGCCCGCACACGAGTCAACATGGTTCAGTGCAATCCATGCCCTACATTTGCACCCCCCCCCCCCTTACACACCCATGCACGAGAGAGAGCCTCTTCCCATACATTTGTTCACATCCTCAATGTATGTGAATCAATATAAACCAACAAACCAACAGGCCATGAAACTCCTAATGTGGGACTAAAGTCTCATTCACAATGGATCATCTTTCGTCTTTCACCTCTTCTCCATTCACATTATGTATATCTAACAAGAAATACCAAGCCCCGGAGGTGGCGTCGCCGCGGTACAACTTGTGCATGAGTTGAGTGAACAGGAAGGTGTCGGAAGGGAAAAAACCCATCTTAGCCATCTGGACGAGGACGACGAGGGACTCCTCGCTAAGGGGTTGTCTTTGCTTGGCTAGGCAGGAGAAAACGATTGACCGGGTAGTGGGGGGGAAGCTTGCCGTACGTGGAGGATTGACATGGAAGCGGAGAGGCGGAGCCTAGCAGGGAGCAGAGCTGGTAGTTAAGGTTGCAAAGTGAGGCATTGTGAGAGTGCTTCTTAGTTAAGAGGTGCTTCTCGTCGCTCCGGGTACCTACACCACCATCGCAATCAACGACATCGGTGGAAAAGGAGGAGGCGTGGAGGTGGCGGAGAGCCGTAAAATGCAAACACCTAGATTCTTCACTAGCTTCATCTTCTATTTGGCCACTCGACGTGGCTGCGTTGGCAAAAACCTGGATTCTTATACCCAAAAAGGAATCCATTGGAAAGCGTCGTCAGCGTCCATACTGCCATTAGATTCGTCCAGTAGACGTGATTAACCCGTTTGGGTAGAACCAGATTTACTCTTTTGATCTTCTCAAAGAATGTATGATCTATCACTAAACCCAAATTTATCCCAATAAATGATAACAGAATAATATATATATATATATATATATATATATATATATATATATATATATATATATATATATATATATATATGTATTATATTTCGTTGTGAATCTGTCGCGACTTCACTCAGGGTTGTGGGTGGCATGGTCCAAGCACTTGGAATAAATTCAAGCACCTGAATATATATATATATATATATTATATGTATTTATGATTCAAAATTTTAGAATTTAAGAGTTGAGTTATAACAGGTTTGAGTCAATAAGATTTTTCTTCTAGGGTTTAGGTTTCCCTCTTGTGTTATAATATTCTAGATTTAAAATTTTAGATACTTACGGGGTATATTATATGTATTTAGAGTTTAAAATTTTAAAATTTAGACATTGAGTTAGAATGAGTTTAAGTTAATAAGATTTTCCTCTAGGATTTAGGTTTATAATCTAGTGTTTAGGATAAATAATTTTAGATGCTCACGAGATGTAATATAAGTATTTAAGATGTTTTAAGGAATTTTTAATTTTTAAAAATAAAAAAATTGGATCGAGGCACCCGATCAAAAACATTAAAAATAAACTAAAATAAAATCAAGGCAATTGAATTATTTCCAGGCGCTTCGACTGACTTGTATTAAAATTATTAATTTTTCATTTAAAAATTGATCCAGTTTTTTGCTCCAACAGAGGGAAGCTCCGTCATTTTCCACCTTTAGAGTCCAACGTTTTGAAAATTAGAATTGAACATCAAAATGGCAAAGTTAGTAGGTTGACAATTATATAGATCGAATAGTCAAAGGACCATTTGATGTAAATTATAATTTTTATATGAATTAAAAACAAAAAGATGAAATAAAAAAGAGGCCTCCAAATTAATGGAAGAGACCTGCTTTTCCCCCCCTCCCCTGACACCCTGACCTCCCGGCCCCACCCATTTTTTTACCTTTATACCCCTTATTTTGTGTCCATGTTTTTTTTTACAAATTTTTATTTCTTTTTAATCAGTTTTTTTATCAAAATTTTTTTAACGGATTTATATTTTAATCAGTTTTTTTTATCATTTTTTTTATCAATTTTATTTTTTTTAAATAATTTTTTATTATATATTTACCATGATAAATAATATTTATTTAATATTAAAAAATAGTATAATTTTTTTATATTTTATTTATTTTTTAATGGTATATTTTCACATTCCACACTCTCTTTTCCCGCTCCATCATATTATTTATCTTTATATTATTTTTTTTATTCCATTTTTTTTATTAAGTATTTTCTCTGCAAGAATATCATATTTGTAATATGAGATTGAATTCTATGTCCCTAATTTTCTCTGTCCCCGTGTTCCACTCGTCGCCTCCAGCCCACTATTAGCGACCTCTGGTCGTCGTCCCGATCAGAACTATATCCTAGGGGGAAGATGAACTCAAGGGGATATATCGTCATCGACACGATCGACATCGGTATTCGACCGAATCTGAGCAGGGACTCAGATTGACGGTGAAGGAAAATCTGCTCAGATCCGGTAAAATTTTGACGCTGATCGCGCCGATGCGACCTCACTACGTTCACATTCTCCCTAGAATATAATTTTAATCGAGGAGGCAACCGAGGGCCTCCGAGGGTGCCGCCGACGGTGGGATGAGGCGACGAGTGAGAACAAGAGCAGGTAATATTGAAATAGAGGATTCGATTTCTTGTAATCTTTTATTTTTTTTAATAGTATATTTTAGGGGTTATTATTTATAAAAAATTTAAAAGTAAAATATGGATAAAAAATATTAAAAAAATTGATGAAAAAAAAATAAACAGAATTTATTAAAAAAATAAAACTAAACAAGTAAATAAAATTGAAAAAAAAAAGAAGTAAATACAATTAGAAAAAAAAAACCTGTGATTTAAAGGAGGGGGCGAAAAAGTCATTTAACATAGGAGAAAGAGGGGGGTGGGCTGTCAGAGGGGGTGGGAAAAGCAATTTACTTAATGGAATCATCAATTGCCTTTGTTTTTTTATTAACAATATACTTATTTTATGACTCTTAGCCACATCTGTTACAACGTACTAGGATGTACTAATTCAGACAAGTGATCTGTTGTGAACCATCTGTGCTAAGGGAGGCAGGCGCTAATTCAGACGTCTGAATTTTTTTTTTAAATTTAATATTTCTTTAAAAATATTATTAAATTTTTTTTTCTTAAATACTAAGATCTAAAAGGAAAATCTAAATTCGAAGATAAAATTGTATTAGTTTAATTCTATTATAACTAAATACTTAAATTTTAAAATCTTAAACTCTAAATATATATAATATAACATTTGAGCATATACATTATAATCCAAAAGAAAAATCTGAAATCAAACAAAAAATCTTATTAGTTCAAACTTCATTAAAATTAAACTTTCTAAATCTTAAAATCTTAAACTTTAAATACATATAATATATATTAAAATAAAATAAATAAAATAAAAAAATAAAGAAAAAATATAGAATGATTTAGGTGTCAGAATTCATTTCAGACGTCCGACCAGTATTGCGCACAAGCGCACGGCGAAAGATCTGAAAGATATTATACATATACTACTTTTATATTAAAATTCTTTATCAACTTATTAAAATTACTTAAACTTATCAGCTTTAAAAAGTTAAAATCATTATAAACTTATTGCAGCAGTCATTTAGTAATTATTGCATGGTTGTTATAAAAAGGGCACGCCATGTTGCCATGGTACGAAAAAAGGTAAGAAAAAGATCTTTATCTTTAGTATTTATTTTTTTCTTCTCCTATTTTTAACTTGAGCGTCGGAGGACCAACGTCAGGGACTTTTTCCTTGATTTTGATTTTATTTTACAGAGAACGAGGTCTTTAAACGAAACTATCACCCCCGCGGCTTTCTAGCTTCGCACCTTCAGACAGAATCAATATTAATTCTAACTTGTTTAATTTTTTTACCCTAAACTCTTCGATAGCACCGTTGGTTGCTGTAATTGTTCTCGGATTAAGATTGATCCATTTAATTAAGCTCGGATGGACTCTACCTTAAGTTCCCACATTTAATAATATGGGAAAGGAAATAATAATAATCCATGTACAAACGATTTTACTTATTTATCATAGTTTAGTTAAATAGATTAGATTAATCATATGATCTATTTAATTATATAAATAATTTCACACAATAATTAAAAAACTTAAATTAAATTAAATATAACAATATGCATTAATTATTTCAATTATACAAAATGTAAAATATAATTTATGATTATATAATACAGTGACTTTTATCAATTGTGCAGCCTCTGCTTAGGGCTGCAAATGAATCGAGTCGGCTCGCGAGTTTTTCGAGCCGGCTCGCGAGTTTTTCGAGCCAGCTCGAAAAATATTCGATTCGTATTCGAATTTATCGAATTCGAGCCGAACTCGAACATGTTCGAACTTTTTCGAACCGAACTCGAGTCCAAATTATATTATTCGAGTCATTCGCGAGCTGCTCGCGAGCCTAATATTTATTAATATAAGTTAAATATATATTAAATAAATAAATTTTGAGCCTTTCAAACCTATTTTCGAATAATAATTTGAATAGTTCTCGAATATGTTCGAATATTTCGAGCCGAACTCGAACCCTAATTCGAACCGAACTCGAACAAGACATTTTAAATTTTTCGAACTTCGAATCGAGCTCGAACTTCGAATATACCTATTTCGAGCCAAATTCGAGTCTTATATTTTTCTATATATTCAGCTCGATTCGATTCGTTTGCACTCCTAAGAGCAGATAAATATGTCTATGTTGCAAACCTTATCTCCTCATAAATAAAAAGAAAAATATACTACTAATTAACTATTTAAATAGAAATAGTACAACACACTAATTAACTATTTTACAATAGCATTGAAATAAAAAAAAATTATATAAAAAATATGGTTAAATATCTTTTTGACTATTTTTTTTTAAAATACCCTTTTAACTATTCAAATAATCAAAGTTGTCATTTTAATTTTCACCTAAAAAAAATTATAAAACTGAGGGCATCGGGCGTCTTCTAACTATTAAGTCTAACCTCATTCACCTCAAGTGATTAATATGGGCATTGATAGTCACCTTAGCACATCCCTCTTCACACATCCACCAACGGACCTCCAACTTAGGAGACCTTGCTAATGTTTCACCTCGTTTAAGTTGCATTTGTGACCTCTAGTCCAACCTTGACTTGCACTCTTTTGGTTACTTAGAGTTGTCAATTTGGATCGGACCTTTTCCGTCAAATAATTTGAATAGATTAGGTTAAAATTTTATTAACTCGAGTCCACTGCAGGTCAATCCACCTAGGCTCGTGACTCGCGCGAGTCAGCCTACGACAGGCTTGGATTGGTTTAGGGGTTGAGAAACATATGTAAGTTAAATTTTATATCAATTAATTATTTATCTTTGTTATAATTTTTAAAAAAATATCATTAAATATACGTACTCATTTGTTTCCATTTACATTTAAAATATCGATTTCTGGATATATTTGATTGATGAGATCGTTCTGAAGTAAAATATTGAAGATATTAATTTTTTTATTTTTTTAAATTTGTTGGGCCCGCGGATTGGTCCGCCTAATCTACAGCCTACCTTGGATTAGATTGAATTGAAGATTTCTCAACCTGCCAAGATGATGGATCGACTTGTTCCATCCCGTCAAATGGTTAGCCTATTACAGGCCGATCTACCCCATCACAGATTGATCCATCTGACAGATCTAGTTAAGATCCCTCACATTTTTTTGCCCAAGCGAGCTTCCTATAAGAACACATTCCACAAAGCATATTTGATGCGATATCGATCAGACCATAATAGATTTAGTATTGTCCATGTCGAATATTATTGAGCATGGGATGAAAGAAAGGAAAAGAAGGCCCTAGAGAGGAGCAAGAATGGAACACCCGGGATGAAAGACGGTTAGATGACTCGATCGAAATAGGCTATAATATGACACTTCTATTCAAAGGAAAATTCACACAAAATCTAACATCCAGGTAGATGTGAAGTGTCCTAATCGAACTCTTAACACTAATAGTGTTCTACAGTAGTTGAAGCAAAACTGCAACTTGATTAGAATGGAAATGATTAGGATGAGAAAAAGACAGTTTGGAACTAAACCGTTTCAGATTATAAATTAAAATGTACAATTACAAAAAGATTTTTTCCAACAAAGAACTGCAAAAGAGTCACTAAATCCAGTTTTCTTTACAGATTCAGGCAATGATGTGAAACACAGTGACAAGTTATTGCATGAATTATGAAAACGAGCTTCAGAAATCATACTGTAATAGTACAACTCAACACTACATAAGAAGCATCTATAAGATTAAACATCAGGATTGCCCGAGTCGATATTAGAAGATATCGTCCGTTGCACAAATAGCCTCAGTCTCTCCGTCTCACCGATCACAGTTAACCATCCTGTAAGAAGATCCATTGTCACATAGTCTGGTTTGCATCCCTGCAAATTCATCTTGTCCATAAGCTCGAAGGCTTTATTAGGCATGTTACGGTTCTTAAGACCCTTGAAAAGAGCAGTGTAGATCCTGGCGTTGGGCAATATATCTTTTTCCTGCATCTCATCGAAGAGGTATATTGCTGCATCAACTTTTTGATTCTTACAATAAGAATCAATGAGGGTAGTATAAATAACAGTGTTGGCCGGCACCATTGACACATCCATGCTCTTGAAGATCTTCATGGCCTCCTCAAGATCACCAGATTTGCAATAACCATTGATCAAAGTTCCATAAGTCACAACGTCAGGGTTGCATCCATTGTCGACCATTTTGTTGAGGAATTTACCAGCCTTTGAAAAATCACCAGCCTTGCAGAAAGCATCAATCAAAGAATTGTATGTGAAGATATCAGGCCTAAGCCCTGCCTCACATATTTCATCGTGTATCTCCAATGCCTTATCCAACCTCTTCTTCTTGCAAAACCCACTGATCAAAATGTTATAGCTCTTTATGTCTACTCGAAAACCATTCTTTCTCATCAATGACATGCTCAAATAAGCATCATCCAGTTTACCTAATTGAGTCAACCTATAGGTGAGAGTGGAGTGCGTCACGGAATCTGGGGAAACCCCTTCCTTGATCATCTCGTCAAACAATGCCGTCGCCCATCCTACATTGTCCGAATGAAGAAAAGCACCAATCAGGACGTTATAGGTGAAAGCATTGCCTTTAACTTCCGGCCACTCGACCTTCTTCTTTCGAAAAAAATTGAGGGCACTTCCCATCATCCCATGCCTGCACATTCTATATATAAAGGTATTCAGAGTAACCACATTGACAGACACCCTTTCCTTCTCCATGCTGGTAAGTAATTTGTGAGCCATGTCCAACTCTGCAGCCTTGCAGAAGGCATCGATCAAGGTGTTGTAAGTCACACTGTCAGGATCACAAACATGGCTTGATTTCATCCTATCAAGCAAGGAGAGACCATCCTGAAGCCTTCCTGCCTTGCAGAGCCCATCGATGACAGTGTTAAAAATGATTGTGCCAGGGGTGACCTCTGAATCTGGGCTTGACATTGCGTCGAGCACGTTCAGTGCATCGTCGATGCGACTGGATTTGCATAGGCTATTGATGAGTATACCGAAGGTGAATAAGTCAGGGCGCACGCCCAAGCCTTTCATCTCCGAAAACAGAAGATTCATCCTTGCGAAGTCTTGAATTGCAGCGAGGCCACTCAAGAGGGCGTTGCACACATTGGCCTCGAAGGAGCCGCCAGCATCCTTTACAGCGTGAAAGAAATCCCAGGCCCCGGAGGTGGCGCCGCAGCGGCACAGCTTGGTGATGAACTGACTGAATAGGATGGCGTCGTGCGGAAAAAGTCCCATCTTGGCATTCTCGACGAGGAGGGCGAGGGATTCCTCGTTCAGGGGCTGGCTTCGCTTAGCCAGGCCGGAGAAAACGATCGACCGAGTGGCGGCGTCAGGAGGGGAAGTGGAGTCGGGGGGAAGCATACGGCGGAGGATCGACAAGGCGGCGGAGGGGCGGCCGGGAGAGGCGGAACCGAGCAGGGAATAGAGCTGGTATTTAAGGTAGCGAGATGAGGCATTGCTAGAGGGTTTCTGGTGTTTCACGTCGCTCCGGGTGCCTACGCCACCATCGCAATCGAAGTCGGTGGCAGCGGCGGCTGTAGAAGAGGAGGCGGCGTGGCAGCGGCGGAGAGCTGTCAAACGCAAACACGGATTCTTCACCAGCTTCATCTTCCGTTTGGCCAATCGACGCGGCTGCGTTGGCAAAAACGAAGGACTGCAGTTATGGACAAATTAACTGGATGCATAAAATAGGAGCAAACAATTTGCCCATAATAGATTTAGCGTTGTTGATGTACGCTCTAGGCCTAGTGTAAACGATGGATATATAATAGTTTTAGTTTATTAGTCAAGGATGATTACTAAGAATTTAAGATCTATGATTTATTTCACCATACATGTTTGTATATTTATATTTACTTCCTTCCATATTTGTGGGATTGACACTACGAAATCGTTACGATAGCGGATGTACTTAGTGTTGTCTATGTCGAATATTGTTAGGCATTGGGTGAAAGAACGGGAAAAACCCCAAGAATAACTGTCATTGTGGATGACGTGTCAAATAAAGCGAGCTTCTACTTGCGTGTGGGAGCATACTCATTTTATTATCTCAATGGGATGCTCAATTTATTAGAAGATGATAGATTTATTATAATGGGGGCAAGAGGTCAATTTTCGATGAACGTATTTTTGTAAAAAAACTTCTTTCATTTTTAGTTAATTTGACGATCGACTATCAACTGATCTCATAATTTATCTCTTTTTATATAATTTAGAATTAATGATGAAAGAAATCAGAAAACTCATTTTATTAACATGGAAGTGACTCATCCTAATTTCCATTTTATTTTTTAATAACATTAAAATTATTTTATAATTTGATAATGATTAATGATTTAAAAAAAAATTAAAATAAATAAAACGTAAAAGTTAGTCGGTGATGAATGATTAATTTTAAAAAAAAATACATAAAACTTCATTTTTAATATTTCATTTTTTCATTTATCCCACCACTTTCTACCTCGTCTTTTTTATTCTTTCATTCTATATTTATATATTTATTTGAGATAAAAATTTCAATATTTTTATATAAATCTTTTAAATTATCGAAATGGGAAAGAAAATATATCTCCTAGTCATTCAAATGTTTAATATTCTCAATATTACTCTCTCACACACAATAACTTTTAAATTTTTAAAATTTTCTAAAAATCGGGGAATCTTAGTGATGTCGTCGCAACTCCACTTTGTATATATCCACCTGAAAATTCGTCGACTATGGGAACTCAATTTGGGATGTCAGCTCTGTCATACGTATTTTCTCCTCCTCAACTATTGGTTATTTCTTCGAACGAATCAAGAAGGACTAGTGTCACTGCATCTGTCAACGAAAAAGAACCCGTAAAGTTATCATCTATTCTAGAAACTCAATGATTATCACACCTATAACACAAATAGAAACTAAAGATAAATGATGAAAAAGAGACAGTTTGTCTCCCAATAAAAAATATCATCCTTGCGAAGTCATGGACGACTATCAGTACTAGCACAACCACTGGTAATGACCAAAAAGATGAAGATTTTTGGAAACGTATCACTGATTACAACAATAAACATCAGCACAATGAAACTATATCAAGAATTTGAAAGCGGCGAAAATCACATTATTATTTATTTAGTAACATGACATTCGTTGATTACCCCTTATCGAATAAGCTTCCTTTTGCAGTGGGAGGTAACTCATTTTATTAACATTGGGAGTGACTCTTGTCTGGGGAGCCTTTCCTTTTTAGTTTTTAATAAAATTATTTTTTTATTTGATAATGATTTTTTCAAAATAAATAAAATAAATAAAACATAAAAGTTAGTCATTATTCAATGATTAATTTTTTTTAATTTTTTTTTAAAATACATGTAAATATATTTTCAATATTTCATATTTCTACATTCATCTTACCACTTACTCCGTCTTCTTTCTTATCATTTTCATTCAATATTTGTACTTTTATTCGAAATAGATAAAATTTTTAATGTTTTCTTTGTAAATCTTTTGAATTATCCAAATGTGAAAGAAAACACATCTTCTCAATATAATCCCATTCATCCAAATATCTAATATTCTTAATTTTCCTCTCTCACACAATAGCTTTTAAATTTCTAAAATATTTCATATGTTCCACAATATTCTCTAAATTTCTCAAATTTTTAAAGTTTTCAAAAAATTCTAATGAATCTTAATAACACCGCCTCAACTCTGTTTTATATGTATCCACCCCAAGATCGATCGACCATGGACACCAAATTTGGGATGTCAGCTCTATCGTATGTATTTTCTCCTCCTCAACTACCGATTATGTCTTTGAATGAATCAAGAAGAGCTAGTGTCAATACATATGCCAACGACAAAAAACCTATAATGCCATCATTTGTTCTAGGAACTCATTGGCCACCACACTCATCACATAGAGCACGAATACAAACTAGAGATAAATTAAATGACGAAAAATAAATAGTTTGGTCTCCCAATAAAAATGTAGTCCATGCGAAGTCATGGGCAACTCAGTCACAGTTGAAGCACTTCTCAGATAACTTTTTCTTGCTGATGCCTCCTCTAGGTCCCATCTTGGAAGATTTGGGGTTCTTCAATTTCTAGCTTTAACCATGCTCAACTACGTTGGCTTTCACAATAGCTTGAGAGAACAACTTTTTCTCTGAACTCTTGTTGTCTTCTTCGATGCGAAGTCTAACAATGAGTTCCTCCACATTCATCTCCTTCCGCTTGTGCTTCAGATAGTTCTTAAAGTCCTTCCAGCCGGGAGGCAGCTTTTCTTTATCATATGATAGTAGCCACCTGGAAGGTTTCACTCAGAACCATCCCTTCTGAGTGGATCTCGTGCAAGATCACCTGAAGCTCCTGGACTTGGCTGATCACCGTCTTGGAGTCAACCATCTTGTAATTCAAGAATCGACCTAGATGAACTTCTTGGTCTTTGCATCCTCCGTCTTGTACTTCTTGTCCAGGGATTCCCACAGCTCCTTAGTCGTTCTCTTCATACTATATACAGCGTACAACGAGCTGGCAAGGTAGCTGAGGATGTATTTTCGACAAAGGAACTCAGAAAGAACCCATGCCTCGACTGTACTGATGGTTTGCGCATTGGCATCCTCAGCACGCTTGGGAGGGTCCTCGGTCCAGAACTAAGCCAGATGAGTGTGGTCAAGTAGAAGAGCATCTTCTGCTGCCACCTCTTTAAGTTCACTCCAGTGAACTTCTTTGGCCTTTCCCTATGGTTGATTGGCACAGTTCTAATATGGGAAGAGGGGGCATGCATATGTTGAGTCTGTTGCACATCAACACTTGATTTTTGACCATCTCAACATAATCGAATATGTTTCAAGATTGTTGGAGAAAATAATCTGCTCTCGGAGATTTACGGGATATTAGTTAAATTTAAATACACCGAATTAAATTCACTTATCTATTGAAATGACCTGAGTTGATAATCTCAGGGTACCAGCAGGGGCTGGTTTCTGCTAATTGCTGCGTGCAGATCGAGCTTCGAGTTTGAGCAGTAAAGTCTGTGCGGACTTAATGGTCGGGCGGGCAAACAATAGATTGGCCGATCGGGCAGTAAGGCTGAGCAAGTTCGTCCAGACAGAGAGCTAATCGGGCGAGAGGCTGGTTGGGCGAGCAGATAGGCCAGTCGGGCTAACAGACAGGCCGAGTGAGAGGTCGGTTGAGAGAACAGGCAGGCTGAGCGAGCTGGTGTCGGTTGAGCGAAGAGGCTGAGTGGGCAAGTGGAGAGACCAAGCAGGCAGACGAAGAAGCCGACTGAGCGGACGAAGAGGCCAATCGGGAGGACGAAGAGGTCGACTGGGCGGATGAAGAGATCAGGCAAGCTGACTACGGCATGCGATTGAGGCAGTTTCCTTGAAATAGATTCGCCCACCTCCAGTAGTTCTTCGTGGTATACTCGAGTCATCTGTTTCAAAGGACACAACGGTTAACCGTGATTCCACTAAGCACTGGTGGTCACGGCGAACTGAGTGGTACCCGATTGCTATTATGGGCACTCCACCGAGTAGGGGTTACGCGATAGAGGAAGAGGAAACATAGGTGGAGAGCTTCTGCTACTTTTCTGTGTGTGTAAACCTATGATCACAGCCTGGTTATATAGGAGCTCAGATCAACGACAGCGTTAATAGTCGATTAATGACCATTACTCGGTGAGCTGTGAAACGCTAGCGTTTCGCTCGGTCATTTTACTTCTGCATTAATCTTACTTTAATGCATCCATTAAACAAGCAGCAAAAGGTTTAAGTGGTAAAATATTGGTTGTTCCACTTGGGCAAATTTTACCCCGACTGGTTCAACATTAGGCGCGCGCAGGTCGTGTCCGCACACGAGTCAACATGGTTCAGTGCAATCCAAGGCCTACATTTGCACCCCCCTTACGCACCCATGCATGAGAGAGCCTCTTCCCATGCATTTGTTCACACATTCTCAATGTATGTGAATCAATATAAACCAACCAACCAACATGCCATGAAACTACTAATGTAGGACTAAAGTCTCATTCACAATGGATCATCTTTCATCTTTCACCTCTTCTCCATTCACATTATGTATATCTAACAAGAAATACCAAGCCCCGGAGGTGGTGTCGCCGCGGCACAACTTGTGGATGAGCTGACTGAACAGGAAGGCGTCGGAAGGGAAAAAACCCATCTTAGCCATCTGGACGAGGACGACGAGGGACTCCTCACTAAGGGGTTGTCTTCGCTTCACTAGGCAGGAGAAAACGACTGACCGGGTAGTGGCGTCGGGGGGGGGGGGGGGGGGGGCCTGCCGTGGAGGATTGACATGGAAGCGGAGAGGCGGAGCCTAGCAGGGAGCAGAGCTGGTAGTTAAGGTTGCAAAGTGAGGCATTGTGAGAGTGCTTCTTAGTTAAGAGGTGCTTCTCATCGCTCCGGGTACCTACACCACCATCGCAATCAACGACATCGGCCGGGTGGAAAAGGAGGAGGCGTGGAGGTGGCGGAGAGTCGTCAAATGCAAACACCTAGATTCTTCACCAACTTCATCTTCCATTTGGCCACTCGACGTGGCTGCGTTGGCAAAAACCTGGATTCTTATACCCAAAAAGGAATCCATTGGAAAGCGTCGTCAACGTCCATACTGCCATTAGATTCGTGCAGTGGATGTGATTAACCCGTTTGGGTAGAGGAACCAGATTTACTCTTTTGATCTTCTCAAAGAATGTCTGATCTATCACTAAACCCAAATTTATCCCAATAAATGATAACAGAATATATATATATATATATATATATATATATATATATATATATATATATATATATATATATATATATAGATCTATCGGGACTTCACTCGGGGTTGTGGGTGGCATGGTCCAAGCACTTGGAATGAATTCAAGCACTGAATATATATATATTATATGTATTTATGATTCAAAATATTAGAATTTAAGGGTTGAGTTATAACAGGTTTGAGTCAATAAGATTTTTCTTCTAGGGTTTAGACTTCCCTCTTGGGTTATAGTATTCTAGATTTAAAATTTTAGATACTCACGAGGTATATTATATGTATTTAGAGTTTAAAATTTTAAAATTTAGGCATTGAGTTAGAATGAGTTTAAGCTAATAAGATTTTCCTCTAGGATTTAGGTTTATAATCTATTGTTCAGGATAAATAATTTTAGATGCTCACGGGATGTAATATAAGTATTTATGATGTTTTAAGGAATTTTTAATTTTTAAAAATAAAAAAATAGGATCGAGGCACCCGACCAAAAACTTTAAAAATAAACTAAAATAGAATCAAGACGATTAATTATTTCCATGCGCTTTGACCGACTTATATTGAAACTATTATTTTTTTCATTTAAAACTTGATTTATGAGCTTACTAATTAATGAACATGTTCATGAGCTAACGAGACGAGTATTATGAAACTTGAGTTTGGTTTGTTAATTAAATGAGTTCAAATGAGCTTTTATCGAATCCAGATTTGAATAGCTCATGGGTGACTTGATTCATTTATATCCCTAAACTTAAGATCTTGAAAAACTTGTGATTTATATAAATTTTTATGAGATTGAATCGTTCATCTTCGTGAGTAATAGTTCTAAGGAATGAATATCTCAATTAAAAAAAATATTATACATTTGAAAAGTGCTCTAATACTGTTGGAGATCATTAATGAATCCGAAATTAGTGATTTTGCATGTGTTAGCAGTTGTTTTATCAGTTTATTTGGAAGATTCAAAGATGAGAGAAGGTAATAAACGTATGAAAAACTGTTCTTAAAACAGGGTTTTAAAAATTAGTCCAGTTTTTTGCTTTATCAGTGGGAAGCTCTGTCATTTTTCACCTTTAGAGTCCAACGTTTTGAAAATTAGAATTGAACGTCAAAATGGCAAAGGTAGTAGGTTGACAATTATATAGATCAAATAGTCAAAGGACCATTTGATGTAAATTATAATTTTTATATGAATTAAAACAAAAAGATGATATCAAAAAGAGGCCTCCAAATTAATGAAATCACCAATTGACCTTTGTTTTTTTATTAAAAATATACTTATTTCATGACTCTTAGCCACATCTCTTACAACGTACTAGGATGCACTAATTCAGACAAGTGATACCATCTGTGCCAAGGGAGGCAGCGCTAATTCAGACGTCTGAATATTTTTTTTTTTAAAAAAAATTAATATTTCTTTAAAATTATTATTAAATTTTTTTTTCTTAAATACTAAGATCTAAAAGGAAAATCTAAATTCGAAGATAAAATTTTATTAGTTTAATTCTATTATAACTAAATATTTAAATTTTAAAATCTTAAACTCTAAATATATATAATATAACATGCGAGCATATACATTATAATCCAAAAGAAAAATCTGAGCATCAAAAAATAAATCTTATTAGTTCAAACTTCATTAAAACTAAACTTTTTAAATCCTAAAATTTTAAACTTTAAATACATATAATATATATTAAAATAAAATAAAAAAATAAAAAAAAAAATACAGAATGAATTTAGGTGTCAGAATTCATTTCAGACGTCCGAACCAGTATTGCGCACAAGCGCACGGCGAAAGATCTGAAAGATATTATACATATACTACTTTTATATTAAAATTCTTTATCAACTTATTAAAATTACTTAAACTTATCAGCTTTAAAAAGTTAAAATCATTATAAACTTATTGCAGCAGTCATTTAGTAATTATTGCATGATTGTTATAAAAAGGGCACGCCATGATATGAAGAATGATAAGAAAAACATCTTTATCCTTAATACTTATTTTTTCCTCCCCTATTTTTGACTTGAGTATTTGAGGACCAACGTCAAGTATCTCTTCCCTGATTTTGATTTTATTTTATAGAAAACGAGGTCTTTAAACGAAACTATCACCCCCGCGGCTTTCTAGCTTCGCACCTTCGGACATGATCAATATTAATTCTAACTTGTTTAATTTTTTTACCCTAAACTCTTTGATAGTACCATCGGTTGCTGTAATCGTTCTCGGGTTAAGATTGATCCATTTAATTAAGCTCGGATGGACTCTACCTTAAGTTCCCATATTTAATAATATGGGAAAGAAAATAATAATAATCCATGTACAAACGATTTTACTTATTTATCATAGTTTAGTTAAATAGATTAGATTAATCATATGATCTATTTAATTATATAAATAATTTCACACAATAATTAAAAAAATTAAATTAAATTAAATATAACAATATGCATTAATTATTTCAATTATACAAAATGTAAAATATAATTTATGATTATATAATACAAAGACTTTTATCAATTGTGCAACGGTGCGGTGCCTCTACTTAGGGCTGCAAACGAATCGAGTCGGCTCGCGAGTTTTTCGAGCCGGCTCGAAAAATATTCGATTCGTATTCGAATTTATCGAATTCGAGCCGAACTCAAACATATTCGAACTTTTTTCGAACCGAACTCGAGTCCAAATTATATTATTCAAGCCATTCGCGAGCTGCTCGCGAGTCTTAATATTTATTAATATAAGTTAAATATATATTAAATAAATAAATTTCGAGCCTTTCGAACCTATTTTCAAGCAATAATTTGAATAGTTCGTGAATATGTTCGAATATTTCGAGCCGAACTCGAACCCTAATTCGAACCAAACTCGAACCAGACATTTTAAATTTTTCGAACTTCGAATCGAGCTCGAACTCGAATATACCTATTTCGAGCCGAATTCGAGTCTTATATTTTTCTATATATTCATCTCGATTCGATTCGTTTGTACCCCTAAAAGCAAATAAGTATGTCTATGTTGCAAACCTTATCTCCTCATAAATAAAAAGAAAAGTACACTATTAATTAACTACTTAAATAGAAATAGTACAACACACTAATTAACTATTTTACAATAGCATTGAAATAAAAAAAATATATAAAAAATATGGTTAAATATCTTTTTGACTATTTTTTTTAAAAAATGCCCTTTTAACTATTCAAATAATCAAAGTTGTCATTTTAATTTTCACCTAAAAAAAATTATAAAACTGAGGGCATTGGGCGTCTTCTAACTATTAAGTCTAACCTCATTCACCTCAAGTGATTAATATGGGCATTGATAGTCACCTTAGCACATTCCTCTTCACACCTCCACCAACGGACCTCCAACTTAGGAGACCTTGCTAATGTTTCACCTCGATTAAGTTGCATTTGTGACCTCTAGTCCAACCTTGACTTGTACTCTTTTGGTTACATTAGAGTTGTCAATTTGGATCGGACATTTTCCGTCAAAATAATTTAAATAGATTAGGTTAAAATTTTATTAACTCAAGTCCGCTGCAGGTCAACCCACCTAGTCTCGCGACCCGCACGGGTCAGCCTGCGACAGTCTTGGATTGGTCTAGGGGTTGAGAAACATATGTAAGTTAAATTTTATATCAATTTATTATCTTTCTTTGTTATAATTTTAAAAAAAATGTCATTAAATATACGTACTCATTTGTTTCCATTTACATTTAAAATATCGGTTTCTGGATATATTTGATTGATGAGATCGTTCTGAAGTAAAATGTTGAAGATATTAATTTTTTTTTATTTTTTTAAATTTGTTGGGCCCGCGGATTGGTCCGCCTAATCTGCAACCTACCTTGGATTAGGTTGAATTGAAGATTTCTCAACCTGCCAAGATGATGGATCGACTTGTTCCATCTCGTCAAATGATTAGCATATCACAGGCCGATCCACCCCATCACAGATTGATCCATCTAACAGATCTAGTTATGATCCCTCACATTTTTTTGCCCAAGCGAGCTTCCTATAAGAACACATTCCACAAAGAATATTTGATACGATATTGATCAGACCATAATAGATTTAGTATTGTCCATGTCGAATATTATCCGGTCCCAAGCCCGGATAAAGGAGGAGGGTTGCGTTAGGTTGCCAGCCAGCGTCAAACTATGATAAATATTTCATGAATGAATCCATTAAACTATTTGTGCTAATGCTAGGTTGTTCCCCGGAAGGAACGCTTTGCAGGGTCCGACTGTAACGCCTCGGCAAGGACCGTTATATTTCCAGAACTCGGGTGTAGTGATAAATATGCAAGAGTTCGCGTTACAGGGTCCGACTGTAACGTCTCAGCAAGGACCGCTACATCTCCATGAGAACTTGAGTGTAGTGTTAAATAGGCAAGAGTTCTCACACTATAGGTTAGATAAGAACAAATATGATAGGAAAGCTAATAATCTAAGATTTGGAACATGGAACATAGGAACTCTCACTGGTAAATCAATGGAGGTAGTAGATATGATGATTAGGAGAAAAATTAATATTTTGTGTGTACAAGAGACAAAATGGACAGGTGAGAAGGCAAAGATGATAGAGAACTCAAGTTTTAAGTTATGGTACACTGGAAAGAGTAAAACAAGAAATGGAGTGGGTATTATTGTAGATAGTTTGTTAAAGGATGAAGTTGTAGGAGTAGTTAGAAAAGGGGATAGAATTATAACCCTTAAGATAATAGTGGCGAAAGAAACTATGAACATAATTAGCCTATATGCACCACAAGTAGAATTAGATGAAGCTACCAAATTAAGGTTTTGGGAGGACTTAGATGAAATATTACAAAATATTTCACCAAATGAAAGGATTTTAATAGGAGGTGATCTAAATGGGCATGTCGGAGTGAAAAATGAGGAATATGAGAGAGTACATAGGAGCTATGAGTTTGGAACGAGGAATGAGGAAGGGAAAACTATATTAGATTTTACGATAGCATATGACCTTATATTAGCTAATACGTTTTTTAAGAAAAGAGAAGAACACTTAGTCACATTCAAAAGTGGGAATAATAAATCGCAAATTGACTTTCTTATAGTTAGGAAGAAGGATAGAAAGATTTGTAAAGATTGCAAAGACATCCCTGGATAAAGCTTAACTATCCAACATAAGGTAGTAGTATTGGATATACGCCTTAAACATAGTATCAATAGAAAGAAAATATATACAATTCCTAGAATTAAGTGGTGGAAGTTAAAGGATGGGAAGCAACATATATTTAAGGAGAAGATAGAAGTACAAGCATTAGGTGAAATATATGATGACTCTAATACAACATGGGATAAGATGGTATCAAAGTTAAAAATAGTAGCTAAGAGTGTCCTCGGTGAGTCAAAGGGACATGCACCGCTAAGTAAAGAATCTTGGTGGTGGAATGAGAAAGTACAAGAGAAAGTGAAAGAAAAACGAATAGCTTATATGGAATTATATATTTGTAAGAATGAGGAAAACTTAAAAAAATATACAATAGCCAAGAAAGAAGCTAAGAAAGTGGTGAGTGAAGCAAAAAATGAAACTTTTGAACGGTTATATCAAAAATTGGATACAAAAGAAGGGGAAAGAGACATTTATAGAATAGCTAAAGTGAGAGAAAAAAAAACAAGAGATCTTAGTCAAATAAAATGTATTAAAGATGAATGTAATAGGGTATTAGTAGCGATGGAAAATAAAAAGCGGTGGAAGAGGTATTTTCATCAACTTTTAATGAAGGTTTAGGAGACCAACTTAACTTGGGTAATTTAATTAGGTCGAATGAGCATCGAAATTTTAATTTTTATCGTAGAATTCAAACTTGAGTAAAACAAACTTTAAATGAGATGCACAATGGAAAAGCCGTTGGACCAGATGATATTCCGATAGAGGTGTGGAAGTGCTTAGGGAAACAAGGTATTGAATGACTTACAAAATTATTTAACATGATATTGAAAACGAAAAAAATGTCTGATCAATGGAGGTTAAGTACTCTAGTTCCCTTATATAAGAATAAGGGAGACGTACAAAATTGTGCAAACTATAGGGGTATTAAACTAATGAGTCATACTATGAAACTTTGGGAAAAAGTAATAGAAAAAAGATTAAGTAAGGAGACCACAGTGACAGAAAATCAATTTGAGTTTATGCCTGGAAGGTCGACAATAGAAGCTATACATCTTCTTAGACAATTAATTAAAAAATATCGGGAGTAAAAACAAGATCTACACATGGTATTCATTGACTTAGAAAAAGCGTATGATAGAGTCCCAAGAGAAATTATATGGTGAATTTTAGAAAAGAGAGGTGTTAGCGTAACATATATTGAACTAATTAAGGATATATACGAGGATGTAACGACCAGAGTAAAGATTTCAGGCGGAGTAACTGAAGCATTTCCAATAAAGATAGGGTTACATCAAGGATCAGCTCTAAGTCCTTATCTTTTTACACTAATTATGGATGAACTCACTGCGCACATTCAAGACACAGTACCGTGGTGCATGTTGTTTGCAGATGATATTATTTTGGTAGATGAGACACGTGAAGGAGTAAATGCTAAGATGGAATCTTGGAGGGAAACACTAGAAGTGAAAGGTTTTAAACTTAGTAGATTAAAGACAGAATATATGGAATTTAAGTTTAGCAATATTAGAAGTAATGAAACAATTGTTAAGATAGAAGAGGACGAGTTGCCTGGAACCGAGCGATTTAAATATTTAGGATCATTTTTACAAAATGATGGAGGGATTGAGAGAGATGTCTTACATAGAATACAAGCAGGATGGGTGAAAAGGAGGGGAGCGTCGAGTGTTTTATGTGACCGTAAAGTACCTCTTAAACTTAAAGGTAAGTTCTATAAAACCGCAGTTAGACCTGCTATGTTATATGGAGCTGAATGTTGGGCTATGACTCGAGCACACGAGCAGAAGATGAGAGTTGCAGAGATAAGGATGTTAAGGTGGATGTGTGGACATACGAAGATGGACAAAATAAGAAATGAGAACATTAGAGAGAAAGTCGGAGTTGCATCTATTGAGGGAAAACTCCGAGAGACACGTTTAAGATGGTACGGACATGTACTTAGACGACCAATAAATGCTCCAGTTAGGCGATGTGAAACTATGATAAATATGCATATCAAACGAGGAAGAGGAAGACCAAAAACGACTTGGTTAGCAACAATAAAACAAGATAAAATTTATTTAAATATAGATGATGAAATAATAGGAGATAGAGCTCAATGGCGTAAAAGGATTCATACAGCCGACCCCACCTAGTGGGAAAAGGCTTGGTTGTTGTTGTTTGTTGTTGGATGAAAGAAAGGAAAAGAAGGCCCTAGAGAGGAGCAAGAATGGAACACCCGAGATGAAAGACGGTTAGATGACTCGATCGAAATAGGCTATAATATGACACTTCTATTCAAAGGAAAATCCACACAACATCTAACTTCCAGGTAGATGTGAAGTGTCCTAATCGAACTCATAACACGAAATACTGTTCTACAGTCGGCGAAGCAAAACTGCAGCTTGCTTACGATGGAGATGATTAGGATGAGAAAAGGACAGTTTGGAACTAAACCGTTTCAAATTATAAATTAAAATGTGCAATTACAAAAAGATTTTTTCCAACAAAGAACTGCAAAAGAGTCACTAAATCAAGTTTTCTTTACAGATTCAGGCAATGATGTGAAACACAGTGACAAGTTATTGCTTGAATTATGAAAAGGAGCTTCAGAAATCATACCGTAATGGTGCAACTCAACACTACATAAGAAGGATCTATAAGATTAAACATCAGGATTGCCCGAGTCGATATTAGAAGATGTCGTCCGTTGCACAAATAGTCTCAGTCTCTCCGTCTCACCGATCACAGTTAATCATCCTGTAAGAAGATCCATTGTCACATAGTCTGGTTTGCATCCCTGCAAATTCATCTTGTCCATAAGCTCGAAGGCTTTATCAGACATGTTAAGATTCTTAAGACCCTTGAAAATAGCAGTGTAGGTCACGTCATTGGGCAATATATCTTTTTCCTGCATCTCATCGAAGAGGTGTATTGCTGCATCAACTTTTTGATTCTTACAATAAGAATCAATGAGGGTAGTATAAATAACAGTGTTAGCCGGCACCATTGACCCATCCATGCTCTTGAAGATCTTCATGGCCTGCTCAAGATCACCAGATTTGCAGTAACCATTGATCAAAGTTCCATAAGTCACAACATCAGGGTTGCATCCATTGTCGACCATTTTGTTGAGGAATTTACCAGCCTTTGAAAAATCACCAGCCTTGCAGAAAGCATCAATCAAAGAAGTGTATGTGAAGATATCAGGCCTAAGCCCTGCCTCGCATATTTCATCGTGTATCTCCAATGCCTTATCCAACCTCTTCTTCTTGCAAAACCCACTAATCAAAATGTTATAGCTCTTTATGTCTACTCGAAAACCATTCTTTCTCATCAACAACATGCTCGAATAAGCATCATCCAATTTACCAACTTGAGTCAACCTACAGATGAGAGTGGAGTATGTTGTAGAATCAGGGGAAACTTCTTCCTTGATCATCTCATCAAACAACGCCATCGCCCTTCCTACTTTGTTGGAATGAAGAAAAGCACCAATCAGGATGCTATAGGTGAAAGCATTGCCTTTAACTTCCGGCCACTCAACCTTCTTCTTTCGAAAAAAATTGAGGGCACTTCTGATCATCCCATGCCTGCACATTCTAAATATAAAGGTATTCAGAATAGCCACATTGACAGCCACCCTTTCCTTCTCCATCCTGGTAAGCAATTCATGAGCTTTGTCTAACTCTGCAGCCTTGCAGAAGGCATCAATCAAGCTGGTGTAAGTCACACTGTCAGGATCACAAGCATGGCTTGATTTCATCCTATCAAGCAAGGAGAGACCATCCTGAAGCCTTCCTACCTTGCAGAGCCCATCGATGACAGTGTTAAAAATGATTGTGCCAGGGGTGACCTCTGAATCTGGGCTTGACATTACGTCGAGCACGTTCAGTGCATCGTCGATGCGACGGGATTTGCATAGGCTATTGATGAGTATACCGAAGGTGACTACGTCGGGCCGCACGCCCAAGCCTTTCATCTCCGAAAACAGAATATTCATTCTTGCGAAGTCTTGAATTGCAGCGAGGCCAGTCAAGAGGGCGTTGCACACAGAGGCCTCGAAGGAGCCGCCAGCATCCTTTACCGCGTGAAAGAAATCCCAGGCCCCGGAGGTGGCGCCGCAGCGGCACAGCTTGGTGATGAACTGAGTGAACAGGATGGCGTCGTGCGGAAAAAGTCCCATCTTGGCCATCTCGACGAGGAGTGCGAGGGACTCCTCGTTCAGGGGCTGGCTTCGCTTAGCCAGGCAGGAGAAAACGATCGACCGAGTGGCGGCGTCAGGAGGGGAAGTGGAGTCGGGGGGATGCATGCCGCGGAGGATCGACAAGGCGGCGGAGAGGCGGCCGGGAGAGGCGGAACCGAGCAGGGAATAGAGCTGGTATTTAAGGTGGCGAGGTGAGGCATTGCTAGAGGGTTTCTGGTGTTTCACGCCGCTCCGGGTGCCTACGCCACCATCGCAATCGAAGTCGGTAGCAGCGGCGGCTGTAGAATAGGAGGCGGCGTGGCAGCGCCGGAGAGCTGTCAAACGCAAACACGGATTCTTCACCAGCTTCATCTTCCGTTTGGCCAATCGACGCGGCTGCGTTGGCAAAAACAGGGGCTGATAATAAAGGATTAGTTTTAGCAAAACGAAGGACTGCACTTATGGACAAACTAACTGGATGCATAAAATAGGAGCAAACAATTTGCCCAAGCTACCTCAAGATAGGAACACATTTCAGAAAACCTATTTGATGTGATATCCATCTTACCATAATAGATTTAGCGTTGTTGATGTACCCTCTAGGCGTAGTGTAAACGGTGGACATATAATATTTTTAGTTTAATAGTCAATGATCGATTATTAAGAATTGACGATCTATGATTTATTTCATCATAGTGTCTGTGTACTTACATTTACCTCCTTTCATATTTGTGTGATCGACATTAGAAAATCATTAAGATAGTGGATGCACTTAGTATTGTCTATGTTGAATATTGTTAGGCATGGGGAGAAAAAAAGGGAAAAAAACCAAGAATAATTGTCATTGTGGATGACGTGTCAAATAAAATGAGCTTCTTCTTGCGTGTGGGAGATTACTTATTTTATTCTCTCAATGGGATGCTCAATTCATTAGAGGATGTTAGACTTATTATAATTGGGCAAAAGTCAATTCCCGATGAACGCATATTCTTAAAAAAAAACTTCTCTCATGTTTAGCTAATTTACTATCAACTTGTAATTTATCTCTTTTTATATAATTTAGAATGAACTATGGAAAAAATCATAAAACTCATTTTATCAACATGGAAGTGACTCCTCCTCCTAATTTCCTTTTTATTTTTTAATAAAATTAAAATTATTTTTATAATTTGATAATGATTAATGATTTAAAAAAAACTAAAATAAATAAAACGTAAAAGTTAGTCGATGATGAATGATTAATTTTTAAAAAAATATATATATAACTTCATTTTTAATATTTCATTTTTTTCATTTATCCCACCACTTTCTACCTCGTCTTTTTTATTCTTTCATTTTATATTTATATATTTATTTGAGATAAAAATTTCAATATTTTTATACAAATCTTTTAAATTATCAAAATGTGAAAGAAAATATATCTCTTAGTCATTCAAATGTTTAATATTCCCAATATTACTCTCTCATACACAATAACTTTTAAATTTCTAAAATTTTCTAAAATTCGATGAATCTTAGTGATGTTGTCCCAACTCCATTTTGTATATATCCACCTGAAGATTCGTCGGCTATGGGAACTCAATTTGGGATGTCAGCTCTGTCATACGTATTTTCTCCTCCTCAACTATTGGTTATGTCTTCGAACGAAACAAGAAGGGCTAGTGTCAATACATCTGTCAGCGACAAAGAACCCTTAACGTTATCATCTATTCTAGAAACTCAGTGATTACCATACTCATCACACATAGAACACAAATAGAAACTAGAGATAAATGATGAAAAAGAGACAGTTTTGTCTCCCAATAAAAAATATCATCCTTGCGAAAGTCATGGACGACTATCAGTACTACCACAACCACTGGAAATGACCAAAAAGATGAAGATTTTTGGAAACATATCGCTGATTACAACAATAAGCATCAGCACATTGGAACTATATCAAGAATTTGAAAGTGGCTAAAATCATGTTACTATTTGTTTAGTAACATGACATTCGTTGATTACCCCTTATCGAATAAGCTTCCTTTTGCAGTAGGATGTAACTCATTTTATTAACATTGGGAGTTACTCTTGTTTGGGGAGTCTTTCCTTTTTTATTTTTTAATAAAATTATTTTATTATTTGATAATGTTTTTTTCAAAATAAATAAAACATAAAAGTTAGTCATTATTCAATGATTAATTTTTATTTATTTTTTTTTTAAAAAAAATACATGTAAATATATTTTCAATATTTCATTTTTTTTCATTCATCTTACCACTTACTCCATCTTCTTTCTTATTCTTTTCATTCAATATTTGTTTTTTTATTCGAAATAGAAAAAAATTTTAATGTTTCCTTTGTTTATCTTTTGAATTATCCAAATGTGAAAGAAAACACATCTTCTCAATATAATCCCATTCATCCAAATATCTAATATTCTTAATTTTCCTCTCTCACACAATAACTTTTAAATTTCTAAAATATTTCATATAATCCCATTCATCCAAATATCTAATATTCTTAATTTTCCTCTCTCACACAATAACTTTTAAATTTCTAAAATATTTCATATGTTCCACAATATTCTCTAAATTTCTCAAATTTTTAAAGTTTTCAAAAAATTCTAATGAATCTTAATAACACTGCCTCGACTCTGTTTTGTATGTATCCACTCCAAGATCGGTCGACCATTTGGGATGCCAGCTCTATTGTATGTATTTTCTCCTCCTCAACTATCGATTATGTCTTTGAATGAATTAAGAAAAGCTAGTGTCAATGCATATGTCAACGACAAAGAACCTATAATTCCATCATCTATTCTAGGAACTCATTGGCCACCACACTCATCACATAGAGCGCGAATACAGACTAGAGATAAATGACGAAAAATAAACAGTTTGGTCTCCCAATAAAAATATAATCCTTGCGAAGTCATGGGCAACTCGATCACAGTTAAAGTACTTCTCAGAGAACTTTTTCTTGTTGATGCCTCCTCTAGGTCCCATCTGAGAAGATTTGGGGTTCTTCAATTACGAGCTTTGATCGTGCTCAACCACGTTGGTTTTCACAATAGCTTGAGAGAACAACTTTTTCTTTGAACTCTTGTTGTTTTCTTCGATGTGAAGTCTAATAATGAGTTCCTCCACATTCATCTCCTTCCGCTTGTGCTTTAGATAGTTCTTAAAGTCCTTCCAGCCGGGAGGCAACTTCTCAATGATAGTAGCCACCTGGAAGGTTTCACTCAGAACCATCCCTTCTGAGTGGATCTCGTGCAAGATCACCTGAAGCTCCTGGACTTGGCTGATCACCGTCTTGGAGTCAACTATCTTGTAATTTAAGAATCGACCCACGATGAACTTCTTAGTCCCTGCATCCTCCGTCTTGTACTTCTTATTCAGGGACTCCCACAACTCCTTAACTGTTCTCTTCATGCTATATACAGCGTACAGTGAGCCGACAAGGTAGCTGAGGATATAGTTTCAACAAAGGAACTTAGAATGAATCCATGCATCGACTGTACTGATGGTTTGCACATCAGCATCCTCAGCACGCTTGGGAGGGTCCTCGGTCAAGAACTGAGCCAGATGAGTGTGGTCAAGTAGAAGAGCATCTTCTGCTGCCACCTCTTGAAGTTCACTCCAGTGAACTTCTCTGGCCTTTCCCCATGGTTGATTGACACAGTTCTAATATGGGCAGAGGGGGCCTGCATATGTTGAGTCTGTTGCACATCAACACTTGATTTGTGACCATCTCAACATAATTGAATATGTTTCAAGATTGTTAGAGAAAATAATCTACTCTTGGAGATTTACGGGATATTAGTTGAATTTAAATACACTGAATTAAATTCACTTATCTATTGAAATGACCAGTTGATAATCTCAGGCTGTCAGCAGGGGTTGGTTTCTGCTAATTGCTGAGTGCAGACCGAGCTTCGAGTTTGAGCAGTAAAGTCCGCGCGGACTTAATGGCTGAGCGGGCAAGCAATAGATTGGCCGATCGAGCAATAAGGTCGAGCAAGTTCATCCAGGCAGAGAGCCAACTGGGTGAGAGGCTAGCTGGGTGAGCAGATAGGCCGAGCGAGAGGCCGGTCGGGCTAACAAACAGGCCGAGTGAGAGGCCGGTCGAGAGAACAGGTAGGCTGAGTGAGCTGGTGTCGGCCGAGCGAAGAGGCTGAATGGGTAAGCGACGAGGCCAAGCAGGCAGACGAAGAGGTCGACCAAGCGGACGAAGAGGCCAATCGGGAGGACGAAGAGGCCGACTGGGAGGACGAAGAGATCAGGCAAGCTGACTGAGGCATGTGATTGATGTAGTTTTCTTGAAACAGATTCACCCACCTCCAGTAGTGCTTCGAGGTTTACTTGAGTCATTTGTTTCACATGATACAACGGTTAACCGTGATTCCACCAAGCACTCGTGGTCACAACGAACTGAGTGGTACCCGACTGCTATCACAGGCACTCCACAGAGTAGGGGTTACACGATAGAGGAAGAGGGAACATAGGTGGAGAGCTTCTGCTACTTTTCTGTGTGTGTAAACATATAATCACAGGCTCGTTATATAAGAGCTCAGATCAACGACAGCGTTAATAGTCAATTTATGGCCATTACTCCCCGAGCTGTGAAACGCTAGCATTTCGCTCGGTCATTTTGCTTCTACATTAAGCTTACTTTAATGCATCCATTACACAATTTGAAAAAGGTTTATGTGGTAAAATATTGGTTGTTCCACTTGGGCAAATTTTGCCCCGACTGGTCCAACATTCGACGCGTGCAGGTCGTGCCCGCACACGAGCCAACATGGTTCAGTGCAATCCAAGCCCTACATTTGCACCCCCCCCCTTACGCACCCATGCATGAGAGAGAGTCTCTTTCCATGCATTTGTTCACATCCTCAATGTATGTGAATCAATATAAACCAACCAACATGCCATGAAACTCCTAATGTAGGACTAAAGTCTCATTCACAATGGAGCATCTTTCGTCTTTCACCACTCTAGCAGGGAGCGGAGCTGGTAGTCAAGGTTGCAAAGTGAGGCATTGTGAGAGTGCTTCTTAGTTAAGAGGTGCTTTTTGTCGCTCCGGGTACCTACACCACCATCGCAATCAACGACATCGGTGGAAAAGGAGACGTGGAGGTGGCGGAGAGCCGCCAAATGCAAACACCTGGATTCTTCACCAGCTTCATCTTCCATTTGGCCACTCGACGTGGCTGCGTTGGCAAAAACCTGGATTCTTATACCCAAAAAGGAATCCATTCGAAAGTGTCGTCAGCGCCCATAGTCCCGTTAGATTCGTGCAGTGGACGTGATTAACCCGTTTGGGTAGAGGAACCAGATTTACTCTGCAGATCTTCTCAAAGAATGTCTGATCTATCACTAAACCCAAATTTATCCCAATAAATGATAACAGAAATATATATATATATATATATATATATATATATATATATATATATATATATAATTTAAGGGTTGAGTTATAATGGATTTGAGTCAATATGATGTTTCTTCTAGGGTTTAGGCTTCCCTCTTGGGTTATAGTATTCTAGATTAAAAATTTTAAATACTCACGGGGTATATTATATGTATTTAGAGTTTAAAATTTTAAAATTTAGACATTAAGTTAAATGAGTTTAAACTAATAAGATTTTCCTCTAGGATTCAGGTTTTGCTCTTAGATTATAGTGTTCAGGATAAATAATTTTAGATGCTCACGGGATGTAATATAAATATTTAAAATGTTTTAAGGAATTTTTAATTTTTAAAAATTAAAAAATAGGATCGAGGCACCTGACCAAAAACTTTAAAAATAAACTAAAATAGAATCAAGGCGATTGAATTATTTTCAGGCGCTTTGACCAACTTATATTGAAACTATTATTTTTTTTCATTTAAAGCTTGATTTATGAGCTTACTAATGAACATGTTCATGAGCTAACAAGACGAGTATTATGAAGCTTGAGTTTGATTTGTTTATCTTAACGAGCCTTATTAAACGAGTTCAAATAAACTTTTATCGAATCGAGATTCGAATAGCTCATGGGTGGCTTGGTTCATTTATATCCCTAAACTTAAGAGCTTGAAAAACTTGTGATATTGGGCCGTTTGACAAGACTCATCTGTACTTTCTGATTTATCCTAATGATTTATAGAAATTTCTATGAGATTGAATCGAACATCTTCGTGAATAAGGCCATCTGCAACGCTATTAATGTGTCATGCGTTGATAGCAATATAGTATTATATTTTTTCAATCTGTATGCATTTAATGCGTTCAATTCTTTGAACGCGTTAAATGCTATAGTGTATCTACCGTACATCCACGTAGATATTAACGGTTGAGTTTTAACAATGTTACAGATGACCTAATAGTTCTAAGGAATGAATACCTGAATTAAAAAAATATTATACATTTGAAAAAGTGCTCTAATACTGTTGGAGATCATTAATGAATCTGAAATTAGTGATTTTGCATGTGTTAGCAGTTGGTTTATCAGTTTATTTGGAAGATTGAAAGGTGAGGGAAGATAATAAACTTAAAAACTTTTCTTAAAACAGGATTTTAAAAATTGGTCCAGTTTTTTTTGCTCGAACAGTGGGAAGCTCCGTCATTTTCCACCTTTAGGCTACGTTTGGTTCGATGTAATGTAATTTTGTTTGTAATGTAATCAAATTTGTAATGTAATGTAATGTAATTTTGATTACATTACTACGTTTGGTAATGTAATGTATATAATCTTTAATTACAAGGATAATTACATTCTTTTATTTGGTGTCCAATATTTTTTATAAAGAATGTAATTCATATTATTATAAAATGACAAAAATATCCTGCGACCTCTACCGATGACCGCCACACCTCTGTCGGAGCTTACGGCAACCAACGATCGTCGTCGTTGGCCTTCTCCGCCGACAGCCGCCACCGACAACTAGCGACGGTCGCCGATGGTGGTCGCCGGCGACAGCGGTCGGCAGGCGACGACTGGCGGTGGTTGTTGACGGCAGCGGCAGTCAGTGGTCGCCGACGACGGCGGCGATCGGCAGGCGACAACCGGCGGTGGTCGCCGACGGTGGTGGCGATCGGCAGGCGGCAACCGGCGGTGGTCGCTGGCTGCGGCGGGGGGCGATGGTCACCAGCAGCGACGACCGGCGGTGGTCGCCAGCGGCGGCGATGGTCGTCGGCGGCCGGCAGCGATCGGCAGGTGGGGCCGACGCCGGTGAGCAGCGGCATCCAACGATAGTGGATGGCGACCACGGTGGACTTCAGGTATATTCGACATTTAATTTTTGATTAAACGATGACCTTGTAATGTAATTCGATTATATAGTATTTGCTTTGTAATCCAGATTACAAAATTTCACTACCTTTTGTAATCCATATTATATTTAAAATTAAATCAAATAAAATAATTAATCTTGTAATATAATCCTGATTACATTACAAGACAGATTATACCCTATCAAATGTAACGGTAGAGTCCAACATTTTGAAAATTAGAATTGAACGTCAAAATGGCAAAGTTAGTACGTTGACAATTATATAGATCGAATAGTCAAAGGACCATTTGATGTAAATTATAATTTTTATATGAATTAAAAACAAAAAGATGAAATCAAAAAGAGGCCTCCAAATTAATGGAATCATCAATTGCCTTTGTTTTTTATTAACAATATACTTATTTCATGGCTCTTAGCCACATCTGTTACAACGTATTAAGATATATACTAATTCAGACAAGTGATCTGTTGTGGACCATCTGTGCTACAGGGAGGCAGCGCTAATTCAGACATCTGAATTTATTTTTTTTAGAAATTAATATTTTTTAAAAATATCTAGTATAGATTAAATTTTTTTATCATAAATATTAAAATCTAAAAGAAAAATCTAAACTCGAAGATAAAATTTTATTAATTTTAATCTATTATAATTCAATCCTTAAATTCTAAAATCTTAAACGCTAAATAAAAAATCTTAAACTCAAACTCTATTAAAATTAAACTTTCTAAATCTTAAAATCTTATACTTTAAATATATATATAATATACATTAAAATAAAATTAAAAAAATAAAAAAATAAAAAAAATACTGAATAAATTTAGATGTCAGGATTCATTTCAGAAGCTTGAACCAGTATTGCGCACAAGAGCACGATGGAAAAATCTGAAAGATATTATACATATACTACTTTTATATTAAAATTCTCTATCAACTTATTAAAATTACCTAAACTTATCAGCTTTAAAAAATTAAAATCATTATAAACATATTGCAGCAGTCATTTAGAAATTATTGCAATAATATAAGAATCATTAAATGGTTATTATAACATTGTAGTAGCCACTAATGGGCTACTACAGTAATTTTATGATGCTTTTAATATTGTTGAAATGATTTTGATCAATCGATTTGATATAAAAAAAAAATTGATTTAAAAGTATTTTATGCGTAGTAATTACAACAACACTCAAATAAAGATCTACTCTATAGTTTTACAATAGCATTGAAATAAAAATATTTTTATATAAAAATATGGTTGAATATCTTTTTGACTAATTTTTTTTTAAAAATGCCCTTTTCACTATTCAAATAATCAAAGTTGTCATTTCAATTTTCACCTAAAAAAATTATAAAACTGAGGGCATTGGGCGTCTTTTAACTATTAGATGACGTTTGGTTTAGAGATTTAAGAAGGAGAGAATAAATTGATTTTCAAATCTTATATTTGGTTGATGGGAATGAAATTAAAATTTTAGAATGAAATCTAAATACTTGGATATGGATGAAACCCACCCCCGTCCTTAGGTTTGTATGGAATGAGAATGAGAAAAGTTTTGGACGAAAATACCCTTAGTATATTTGTTTAATTTTTCTTTCATTTCACTCTCTCTTTATTCTCTCTTATCATTTTATCGTCACACTTTCTTTCTCAACATACTTTCTCTCCTCATTCTCTCTCATCACATATTCTCTATTATTTTCTCTGTATTCTCTCTCATCACACACACTCTCTCATTATTTTCTCTCTCTTCATTTTGTCATTTTTTTATCATACTTTCTCTCTCCTCAATCTCACTTACCATACTTTTTCTCTATTCTCTTCCATCACACTCTCTCTCCTCATTTTCTCTCATCACATTTCCATCTCTTCATTTTTTTTCCCATCACACTTTCTCTCTCATCATATTTTCTCATCATACTTTCTCTCCTAAATCTCTCATTTTCTTTTATCGCACTTTCTCTCTCTTATTTTTTTCCATAACTCTTTCTCTCTCAGCACACTTTCTCTCTCATCATACTTTTTCTCTTCTCAATCTCTCGTATCACGCTCTCTCTCCTCATTTTCTCTCATCACACTTTCTCTCTCATCATTTTCTCTCATTATATGTTTCTCTCACATTCAACTTTCTCTTCCATATATTTTTTTCTCTTATTTTTCTCTAAGGGTAAAAAAAAAAATTTAGATTCATTCCAATTGAAAATATTTAACTAACCAAACCTTATTTTTAAGAATGATATTCAAACTCATATTCATTCTCATTCCACAATACTATGATACTCATTCCCATTCCGATTCCTAGGAGGAAACAAAACACCATCTTAATTAATTAAGTCTAACCTCATTCACCTCAAGTAATTAATATGGGCATTGATAGTCACCTTAGCACATCCCTCTCACACCTCCCCCAACGGACCTCCAACTTAGGAGACCTCGCTAATGTTTCACCTCGATTAAGTTGCATTTGTGACCTCTAGTCCAACCTTGACTTGCACTCTTTTGGTTACATTAGAGTTGTCAATTTGGATCAGATCCGTCAAATCGACCCTTTCCGTCAAACAATTTAAATAGATTAGATTAAAATTTAATCAACTCAAGTCCGCTGCGGGTCAACCCGCCTAGGCCCACGACCCGCGCGGGTCAGCCTGTAACAAGCTTGGATTGGTCTAGGGGTTGAGAAACACATGTAAATTAAATTTTATATTAATTTATTATCTTTATTTATTATAATTAAAAAAACATTATTAAATATACGTACTCATTTATTTCCATTTACATTTAAAATATCGGTTTCTGGACATATTTGATTAATGAAATCTTTCTAAAGTAAAGTGTTGAAGATATTAATTTTTTTTTTAATTTGTTGGGCCTGTGGATTGATCCGTCAAATCTGCAACCTGCCTTGAATTAGGTTGAATTGAAGATTTCTCAACTTGCCAAGATGATGGATCGACTTGTTCCATCCCGCCAAATGGTTAGCCTAACACAGGCCGATCCACCCCATCACAGATTGATCCGTCTGACAGTTCTAGTTACGATCGCTCACATTTTTTGCCCAAGCGAACTTACTATGAACACATTCCGCAAAGCATATTTGATGCGATATCGATCAGACCATAATAGATTTAGTAATGTCCATGTCGAATATTATTGGGCATGGGATGAAAGAAAGGAAAAGAAGGCCATAGAAAGGAGCAAGAATGGAACACCCGAGATGAAAGACGGTTAGATGACTCAATCGAAATAGGCTATAATATGACACTTCTATTCAAAGGAAAATCCACACAAAATCTAACTTCCAGGTAGATGTGAAGTGTCCTAATCGAACTCTTACCACAAATAGTGTTCTACAGTAGGCGAAGCAAAACTGCAACTTGATTACGATGGAAATGATTAGGATGAGAAAAGGACAGTTTGGAACTAAACCGTTTCAGATTATAAATTAAAATGTGCAATTACAAAAAGATTTTTTCCAACAAAGAACTGCAAAAGAGTCACTAAATCCAATTTTCTTTGCAGATCATTCAGGCAATGATGTGAAACACAGTGACAAGTTATTGCTTGAATTATGAAAAGGAGCTTCAGAAATCATACCGTAATGGTACAACTCAACACAACATAAGAAGCATCTATAAGATTAAACATCAGGATTGCCCGAGTCGATATTAGAAGATGTCGTCCGTTGCACAAATAGTCTCAGTCTCTCCGTCTCACCGATCACAGTTAACCATCCTGTAAGAAGATCCATTGTCACATAGTCTGGTTTGCATCCCTGCAAATTCATCTTGTCCATAAGCTCGAAGGCTTTATCAGGCATGTTACGGTTCTTAAGACCCTTGAAAATAGTAGTGTAGATCCTGGCGTTGGGCAATATATCTTTTTCCTGCATCTCATCGAAGAGGTATATTGCTGCATCAACTTTTTGATTCTTACAATAAGAATCAATGAGGATAGTATAAATAACAGTGTTGGCCGGCACCATTGACACATCCATGCTCTTGAAGATCTTCATGGCCTGCTCAAGATCACCAGATTTGCAGTAACCATTGATCAAAGTTCCATAAGTCACAACGTTAGGGTTGCATCCATTGTCGACCATTTTGTTGAGGAATTTACCAGCCTTTGAAAAATCACCAGCCTTGCAGAAAGCATCAATCAAAGAAGTGTATGTGAAGATATCAGGCCTAAGCCCTGCCTCACATATTTCATCGTGTATCTCCAATGCCTTATCCAACCTCTTCTTCTTGCAAAACCCACTGATCAAAATGTTATAGCTCTTTATGTCTACTCGAAAACCATTCTTTCTCATCAACAAGGCATTCGAATAAGCATCATCCAATTTACCAACTTGAGTCAACCCATAGATGAGAGTGGAGTATGTTGTAGAATCAGGGGAAACTCCTTCCTTGATCATCTCATCAAACAACCCCATCGCCCTTCCTACTTTGTTGGAATGAAGAAAAGCACCAATCAGGATTTTATAGGTGATAGCATTGCCTTTAACTTCCGGCCACTTGACCTTTTTCTTTCGGAAAAAATCTAGGGCACTTCCGATCATCCCATGCCTGCACATTCCATTTACAAAGGTATTCAGAGTAACCACATTGACAGACACCCTTTCCTTCTCCATGCTGGTAAGTAATTTGTGAGCCATGTCCAACTCTGCAGCCTTGCAGAAGGCATCGATCAAGGTGTTGTAAGTCACACTGTCAGGATCACAAACATGGCTTGATTTCATCCTATCAAGCAAGGAGAGACCATCCTGAAGCCTTCCTGCCTTGCAGAGCCCATCGATGACAGTGTTAAAAATGATTGTGCCAGGGGTGACCTCTGAATCTGGGCTTGACATTGCGTCGAGCAAGTTCAGTGCATCGTCGATGCCACGGGATTTGCATAGGCTATTGATGAGTATACCGAAGGTGAATACGTCAGGGCGCACGCCCAAGCCTTTCATCTCCGAAAACAGAAGATTCATCCTTGTGAAGTCTTGAATTGCAGCGAGGCCAGTCAAGAGGGCGTTGCACACAGAGGCCTCGAAGGAGCCGCCAGCATCCTTTACCGCGTGAAAGAAATCCCAGGCCCCGGAGGTGGCGCCGCAGCGGCACAGCTTGGTGATGAACTGACTGAACAGGATGGCGTCGTGCGGAAAAAGTCCCATCTTGGCCATCTCGACGAGGAGGGCGAGGGACTCCTCGTTCAGGGGCTGGCTACGCTTAGCCAGGCAGGAGAAAACGATCGACCGAGTGACGGCGTCAGGAGGGGAAGTGGAGTCGGGGAGAAGCATGCCGCGGAGGATCGACAAGGCGGCGGAGAGGCGGCCGGGAGAGGCGGAACCGAGCAGGGAATAGAGCTGGTATTTAAGGTGGCGAGGTGAGGCATTGCTAGAGGGTTTCTGGTGTTTCACGTCGCTCCGGCTGCCTCCGCCACCATCGCAATCAAAGTCGGTGGCAGCGGCGGCTGTAGTAGAGGAGGCGGTGTGGCAGCGGCGGAGAGCTGTCAAAGGCAAACACGGATTCTTCACCAGCTTCATCTTCCGTTTGGCCAATCGACGCGGCTGCGTTGGCAAAAACAGGGGTTGATAATAAATGATTAGTTTTAGCAAAACGAAGGACTGCACTTACGGACAAATTAACTGGATGCATAAAATAGGAGCGAACAATTTGCCCAAGCTAGCTTACTATAGGAATACATTTCGCAAACCCTCTTTGATGTGATATCCATCTGACCATAATAGATGAATCTTAGTGATGTCGCCCCAACTCTATTTTGTATATACCCACCTGAAGATTCATCGGCTATGGGAACTCAATTTAGGATGTCAACTCTGTCATACGTATTTTCTCCTCCTCAATTATTGGTTATGTCTTCGGACGACTATCAGTACTAGCACAACCACTAGTAATGACCAAAAAGATTAAGATTTTTGGAAACGTATCACGGATTACAACAATAAACATCAGCACAATAGAATTATATCAAGAATTTCAAAGCGGCTAAAATCATATTACTATTTTTTTTAGTAACATGACATTCGTTGATTACCCCTTATCCAACCCCTTATCGAATAAGCTTCCTTTTGCAGTGGACGGTAACTCATTTTATTAACATTGGGAGTGACTCTTGTTTGGGGAGTCTTTTCTTTTTATTTTTTTAATAAAATTATTTTATTATTTGATAATAATTTTTTCAAAATAAATAAAATAAATAAAACATAAAAGTTAGTCATTATTCAATGATTAATTTTTTTATTTTTTTTAAAATACATGTAAATATATTTTCAATATTTCATTTTTTTTCATTCATCTTACCACTTCATCTTCTTTCTTATTCTTTTCATTCAATATTTGTATTTTTATTCGAAATAGATAAAAATTTTAATGTTTCCTTTGTAAATCTTTTGAATTATCCAAATGTGAAAGAAAACACATCTTCTCAATATAATCACATTCATCCAAATATCTAATATTCTTAATTTTCCTCTCTCACACAATAGCTTTTAAATTTCTAAAATATTTCATATGTTCCATATAATATCCTCTAAATTTCTCAAATTTTTAAAGTTTTCAAAAAATTTTGATGAATTTTAATAACACCGCCTAACTCCATTTTGTATGTATCCACCCCAAGATCGGTCGACCATGGACACCAAATTTGGGATGCCAGCTCTATCGTATGTATTTTCTTCTCCTCAACTATCGATTATGTCTTTGAATGAATCAAGAAGAGCTAGTGTCAATGCATATGTCAACGACAAAGAACCTATAATGCCATCATCTGTTCTAAGAACTCATTGGCCACCACACTCTTCACATAGAGCGTGAATACAAACTAGAGATAAATGACGAAAAATAAACAGTTTGGTCTCCCAATAAAAATGTAGTCCTTGTGGAGTCATGGATAACTATCAACACTGACACAGTCATTGATAATTACAAGAAAGACTAAGATTGTTGGAAACATATATATCACTTATTACTAAAACAAGCATCGACTCACTGAAACTATATCTAGAATTTGAAAGTGGCTAAAATCACATTACTATAAGTTCACGCTGATGTTGAATGAAATTTTGCAAACTATAATAATTTTTATATTTATTGTCAAAGTGGTTGGAGTGACAAGAATGTGTCGGAGAACATATTGAATATATGGAAAACCTATAATAATAACAATGACTTTAAGTATATGTATGTGTGGAGGGTTCTAAGAGAGTATGAAAAATATACTACACAATCAATTAGTCATCACTTTAGCAAATAGGCAAGGACATCCGAATCAGGGGGACACACTTCTACATCAAATCCAGATACGGGTATTGATGTGTATGACCATTTGTCCAATAGAGTAAAATGCGACAAAGAGGAAGAGCAAATCTAAAGTCAAAGAGAGTGACAAAATAACACAAATTATCAATATAGATTGACAAGATATATATTAAGGATTATCAAATGCAAAAATTTATTTTGTGGGAAGATGAGGTTCTTCATAAGGATTATAAATTCTTATAAAGGATACCAGTAAGATGATACCCAACCAGCTTCATATATATAATAAAATAGTTTGGAAAAAACTAAAAGAGACATGGACTGATGTAGAGTTTAAGTTGATCTTTATATATTATTATAATTTCTTCCTCTTATTTGATATACTACAGTATTTATGTAAATTATTTTTTAATTATTAATGTCATTCAATACTAGAATTATATAGGTTTAATAAACTAGTTGTTAATAAGTAGTCGTTACAAAATAACCATTATAAAATAGTCAATAGAAATTAGTCGTTATAAACTAATCATTATATATAGAGAGTGATGTTAGCCTGGACAACGCGTGTGCATGACACACATTGGTGCCTCACTGCATGGGAGGCACCTCCATTCACTAGAGGAGCCTCCCATGCAGTGAGGTGTCCACGCACGTCACCTAGGTTATTAATATATGTAATACACACACACACACATATACTCTGCACACTCTTATATGGAGGGCTGTGAGTGACAACATACGTGGCCATCTGATGCGGCCTAAATTTGATTTTTTTTAATCTCTCTTTTCCTTCGCATGGGCTTATTTATTCTCATTCTCTTCCTTCGTTTGCTTCTCTCCCTTAAAATGAAAGGCCTAAACCGTCTTTGTCGCTCATTTACTCCTCTCTTCCTCCACTTTCAACCCTAGATACAGGTTATCTTATTCAACTCTCAGCTCGTACCAAGTGAGTTAAGGGTTTTGCTCACAATTTTACTATTCATCTCCCTCCTCTCCTTTTTCTACTCATGTTTTAGAATGGTGTAAAAAAGTGTTGTGAAGGTATGTTGAGTGTTTGTCTTTTACATATCCATCGTAGTTTCTAAGAACCAGTTGTGTAGAAACCACTGTGAGAACACTTTAGTACTTGATTTCGAAGAACATGATGGTGCTGGTTTTCAAAAATTACAACATTAGTGTTGGTCTTCAAAAACCAACACCAACATTGGTGCTGGTTTTCAAAAATCCATTGACTACACATTGGTGCTAATTTTCATGTTGGTACTAGTTTGTAAAGACTAGTATCAACGTTGGTGCTGGTCTTTATAGCACCAACGTTGGTGCTGGTCTTTATAGCACCAACGTTGGTACTAGTTTTTAGGGATGTAAATGAACCAAACAGTTCGTGAGCTATTCGGAGCTCGATTCGGTAAAAAGCTCGTTCGAATTTGTTCGTTTATCTTATTGAGCCGAGCTCGTGCTTGATTTCGAGCTCGACAGTTTTATTGAGCCGAGCTCGAGCTTAAGAATATTCGGCTTGTGAGCTCGCGAACATGTTAGTTTATAGGCTCGCGAGCCAAAAAGACGAGCCTTACAAAGAGTCTTAAACCGAGCCAAAATACGAGCTCTAAAATGAGCCAAAAAAATGAGCTCTAAAACGAGCCTTAAAATGAGCTTTCAAATGAGCAAAAAAAACGAGCAAAAAATGAGCTCTAAATGAGCCAGAGCTCGCTTAACGAGTTAGACTCGTTAACTTTGATAATCGAGCTAATAACGAGCCGAGCTCGAACTGTTCACGAGCTTGATAATTCTAAATGAGCCGAGCTCGAGCCTTGTGATAAAAGCTCGATTCGAGCTCAAGCCGAGCTCGAGCTAGAATATAACTTAAATGAGTCGAGATCGAGCCTAATACTGTTCCGCTCGATTCGGCTCATTTACATCCCTACTAGTTTTCAAAAATCTACACGTTGGTGTTGATTTTTACAAACCAACACCAATGTTGGTGTTGATTTTCATGTTGGTGCTAGTTTGCAAACACCAGCACCAATGTTGGTGCTATTTTTCAAAAACCAGCACTAATGTTGGTGTTAATTTTCAAAAGCACCAATATTGGTGCTACTTTTTGCAAACTAGCACTAACGTTGATTCTGATTTTCAAAAATCCATTGATTTCTAAATTGATGATGATTTTAAAAAATGGACACATTGGTGCTGGTTTTAGAAAACCACCACTAATGTGATAGTGGTTTCTCAAAACTAGCACCACCCAATTTTATAAAAACACAGAAGTCATACCAACATGTTATCCCATATGTTTGAAAAACTAATATCAATGTGGTATTGCAATATGAAAACTAGCACCATCCTAATATATTGATAAAGACATAAAAGTCAGAAAATATATTGGTATATTAATGTCAAAATCTTAGAACCATTATTTCTACATATGTACACTTGTTTATTTATGTTAATGATATACACTTTAAATAGTTCTAATCATCAGTTGACGTGATCATGGATTAGTTCTTTTACATGATTGACATAAAGCGATCATTAAACAATCCCCTTTTGCTATATTTTTAGACATATAAAATATTTAGCAAATTTATGGTCTACTGGTCAATATATTTCAAAGTAGGGATTCAACATCTCAAACCTTTAAATTTTTAAGTATATTTTCTAATTTTGAAAGTTAGAAGCATACAATAGAAAACTAATCATTGTAAATTTGCAAGTGTCCTAGTTACTTTCACTAGAAAAGATGTATCTCTATTGCTTGGTATTTCAGATAGAGGTGCTTCCATTCCTATGAACTCAATTAATGCATCGGGTGACCTCTCTTTCTTGCTCACTTCTCTAATAAAAAACACCTACTAGATCAAGAATTGAGGAGTTGCTTAAACTCTACTCTCATAGTGTTGAAATAGATCATGATGTTTTAGCATTTTATAAATTATACTGGTATATATTTGTTTGTATGTTATTTTCTTCTAGTACATACAAGGTTCCATTAGGTCTTATAGATATTGTAGATGATTTTTAAAATCTATGTAGATTCAATTGAGTTGAAGTGATTTAGCAATTTATTACTCCTTAATTACATACTATCGGGGATTTTTTTCATCAAGTCATACATATCAAACGACCACTTCAGTTTCATACCTAAAAGGATTTGCTAGTCTTTTGGTAGTAATTTTTTTTTAATGGTAAATGTGATTTGTTAAATGAACATTATTATATATGTTAGATTGCATATATTGAAGCAGACATGATTTTTGGAGCATGTCCCAATCCAGAAACCATATAGTATTGAAGGTCCATGAATAAATAAGTGGAGGTCTACTCCTTCACATATTAGTAAGGTGAGAACTTTGTTTGACAAAGTCTTAGCTGAAGAGGTAAATATTGAAGACTATCACCTGACTTTCATTTGCAGTGTCTAGATAATTATTTATAATTTGATAGGTTATTAGTGAACTAGTCCTTACCCCTTTTGAAAACACATTGGTAGAAAATCTCCATTAGCTCGATGATACTCCACATCCATTAGAGACATCACCGATACATGATATAGAAACTAAACGCCCAAGTGATAGTGATTGCCTTGATTGTATTATTCATCAGAACTGAATCAAGAAGCTAACAATGGAAAACATGAAACTAAATGAAAGGATGAAAGAATTACTTGGAATAATATAAAAATAAGGCATCTTGGATGAATCAAGTGACCCTGTAGTGGATCATTATCCTAAACTAGTTGCTTCTAGAATAAAGACTAGAAGAGGACATGATCAAACTCACTATGATTACAGGGTTACTCCTATTAATAGTCTTATGTGTTGGATCATAAAGACGCTAGAAGGGGGGGGGGGTAAATAGAGATCATCAAAAATCACAATTTAAAACAAGTTACGCAGCAAAATAAAGAAAACAACAACACACACTAACACAAGTAATTTTTTACTTAGTTTGGAGCCTTCGACGACTCTTACTCCAAGGCCCACACTCATCAAGTGCTTTCATTGGGTATCACTAATAGTTCAAAAAGTTACAATAATGAAGTACAAGAACTATAACGAAAAGTTACTGATGACAAAGAAAACTAGGTAAAACTTGATGTCAGGTTGTCGGTGGAGCATTACAGCATCATAGAAGCTTTTTTAGAGTAGCGCGCAGGAACAAAAGTTGTAAAATTGTTGTTCTGAAGTTGCTAGTCGAAGGCTTTTATATAGGCTCATTCTGGGCACTTGGAACCCCTCTGGGCTCCTGGACCGATGTTGACATGGTGATCTCTCATCAAAACTTAATCCGTCAAGTTTATCCACCTCTGGGTGCCTGGACCCCCTTCGAACGCCTGGACCATTGATGTGGATTCGACCAATCATCACACTCCAATTCAGCTTTGGGATGAAATTTCTAGCCTGAGAACCTGGACCAACTCCGGGTGTCCGGAGCACTAGGGTTCCTGGCTAAGCCGCTTGGACGAGGCTAGTCCGGGAGCCTGGACCAGCTCCAGGTGCCCGGACACTCTTTTTTCCAGCCATCTTCCCTATAAAAAAGAGTTAGTCCTGTGCAACAAAAATAAATTTATCCTACAAAATAAAGTTAGCACAATACAGTAGGATAGTAGTAGTAATTAGATCCTGTATCCCCGAGACCAAGATCTAGTAAAGGTCTCAACTTAGGTTTTCCAAATGGACCTAAGCTGGATCGACGCCTATAATTCCCTCAACCGGGAATGCTTCCTCACTGGATCTTTCATCTAGTTGCTTACCTCTTACTTACTAACAGCCGTCGCTTGACTTGTCTTTGACCCACCAGGTCTTCCCTCCAATTGTCAGGTCCCATGGACCTAGCTAGATTTCGACTGGTAGTCAGGTCCCGCGGACCCAATCGGACTTTTCGCCATATATCGGGTCCCATAAACCTATCTAGACTTCACACCAGCTATCAGATCCAACTGACCTAGCTAGATTTTAGCTTGGTTTCAGGTCCTTCAGACCATTAACTTCTGCACACTTGGTAGAGTAATTAGACTACAAAAAACTTTGACTTTAATCCACTTGTCATTTATCAAAACTTGAGTTAGATCATTAGTGTAAATTGCACAAAAAATCTCTCCCTTTTTGATATAATGACTACCTACGTTAAAGTTAGAAAAAAAATAATATTGAAAGATAATATGCAACATACAAATAAATGATCTAAGTTAGTTTTAAAATTGATTTGCTTGATCAAATATATTTGTTCTTTTTCTATATTAATCTATATCCTCCCTCTTTGACATTCATAAAAACAACAAGGTAAAAAAATTAAGAAAAAGATAAGTAATGTCAAACAGTAATGCAAAAAGAGAACTGAAGGTCAATGCTTTGTATATGTCGAACTCAGGAAGAGGTTTGAAAATTTATTTATACTTTGTATTTTAATAATCTGTTTTAAAAATGTCTAAGTATACTTTTTCAACATTGTCGAAGTAAATTTGTACAAAATTTTATAAGTAAACATTTTTCAAAATTTAAGTAAAAATTTCAAAGTAAACTTTTTCAAAAATCATTCGAGTAAACTCTTTCAAAAATTTCTAAGTATTTTTTTTTTAAAAAAATTATTTGAGTAAACTCTTTCAAAAATTTCTAAGTATACTTTTTCAAAAATTATTTGAGTAAATTCTTTTAAAAATTTCTAAGTAATTTTTTAAAAAAATTTAAGTAAAATTACTAAGTAAATTTTTTAAAAAATCACCTGAGTAAACCCATTCAAAAATTTCTAAGTAAACCTTTTCAAAAAATTTAAAATAAACTTGTTCAAAAATTCTCTAAGTAATCTTTTTTTAAAAAATAAACTTTTTTTAAAAAACTTTTTCAAAGTAAGTCAAAGTAAGTGTTCATAAATTTTCAAGTAGGAAATATTTTTCAAAATAATTTAAAAATTTCTAAAGTAATTTCAAAGAAAATTTTCTAAGCAAAATTGTCCAAGTAAAACAAAAAAATTTCTAAGAAATATTTTCAAAACAATTTAAAAAAAATCTTCAAAGTAAAGATTTTTTTTTAAAAAAAATTCTCAAAGTAATTTTAAAAGTATGGATTCAAAATAATCTTCCAAGATGTTTTCTAGGTTAAGCTTTTTCAAAAAGTTGCTTAAACAAATATTTTAGAATTTTTTTATAAATGATTAGATTCTATGCTGAATCTGATATTTCTTCAAAACTATTCATTTAAAAAGTATCTTTAAATATCTAGCCTTTAGTTACTAACTTACTATCAGAGAATATCAGTGTTCACTTGGTTAGCCAAATTAAGTACTAATGTCTACTTAGAAATTACTGAAAATGGACTACTTAATTTGATCAATATACTATTATATTTATCGCCTAGACTTATTTTGATACACTAATATACGCATAGAAGTCCGACAAAATGCCTACGCATCTTATACCGTTCTAAGTTTTTAATACACAATCAAGGTAGACCTAGTGTGCTTGCGAGATGTGTTGGATCGAGACGCGCTAGAGGGGGGTGAATAGCGCTCGTGGCTATTTCGTTAATTCGTGAAACTCGAGTTAAAGCAGCGGAAAAGAATAACACACAAAAACCCAAGTATTTTTACTTGGTTCATAGCCTTGGGCGACTCCTACTCCAAGGCCCTCGCTCGTTGAGTGATTACTGTGGGCATTTCACTATTTCGCACAAATAGATTATAAATATGGATTATAAACTGAAATATTAAAGTTATACTGACAATAGAATTGGAGAAAGTAAAGTTCTGGGCCGTCGACGTCAAGTCGTAGCTTTGTTGGAACTTTACGTTAGCAGCTCGTAGCAGAAGGGTCGCTTGAAAGATGATTATTCAAGAAGCTACTCGAGACCTGCTTTTATAGCATACTGGAGGCGCCTCCAGTGCCATCCAAGGCGCCTCCAATGAGCCGATTCAGCCGCGTAGATCAGCGCAGACTTCTTCTGCGCTTATCTTGCTCAAGGCGCCTTCATGACAGTCCAAGGCGCCTTCAATCCCAGCTCTAAGGCGCCTCCAGATCCAACCAAGGCGCCTTCAGTTCCTCTTCGCGGACTCCATCTGGCTTGCACCCGAGGCGCCTCTAAGCTCCATGGAGGCACCTCGGACATTGTTCATCCGAGGCCAAAGTTGCTTCTTTGTTCCTACAAAATGTGTTAGTCCCAAACACATACCCTGCAAAACAAAGTTAGCACAGAATAGGTATACTAAATCAAAATATCGACAGTCAACGGACTGTCCGGGTCTGACTTCGGATTTCCCACCGGAAACCCTAGGTCGACCCGACGCCTACTGTTCCTTCTGCAGAGAACGCGTCCTCACCTACTCCTCTCAGGAGAATTACCTGTTGCCAGTATGATCCCCCAGATCGACTGGACTTTTGCTCGACGCTCGATGCTTCCGGACTTTCTGCTGGACGCCCGCTTCTCGGCCCGCCCTGTCTTCCACCTGGTTCGCGACACCAGGACTTTCCACCTAGGGTTACCACCCCCTAGGACTTTTGCCCGAAGCCCTCGACCCACCAAGACTTTCCGCATAGGGTTACCACCCCCTATGACCTAGGGTTACCACCCCTTAGGGTTTTCCACTTGCCTAACCGCAGCTAGGACTTTCCTAAAATACTCAATCATACACATTAGATAACAATTAAACTTAACTTTGAATCCCTTTGTCATTATCAAAACTAAGGTTCGATCGTCGGATGCTTCCCGCATCAACAATCTCCCCCTTTTTGATTATGGCAACCGAAATTCAAAGTTAAGTAAAAAATGTAATAAAGATAAACATAAATGAGCACAAGCATAAATAAAACATAAGCACATACAAAGCTCCCCATAAATAGAAGCTCCCCCTTAACAAAAATTTTCTTGTTATTTTGAAATTTCTTTCTTTGAATTTCCTTATACTCTTCCCCTTTACCATATATCAAAATAAATACGAGAGAAAAATGAGTATAGAAGTAAACACTTAGCTTTTTAATTTTCTAGGAAATTTGTATCTTTAAACTTTTGAACAGATTTTCTTAAATTAATTATACTAATTTTGAAAGAATTTTTAGAGTATTTTTCAAATAATTTGGAAATGAATTTTAAAAGGGGTTTTCAAATGAAATTATCAAAGTATTTTTTAAATGATTTTTAAAATGAGTTTTAAAGAATTTTTCAAATAATTTTGAAATGAATTTTTCAAAATATTTTTCAAATAATTTTGAAATGAGTTTTAAAGAATTTTTAAAATGATTTTTAAATGAATTTTTCAACGTATTTTTCAAATCATTTTGAAATGAGTTTTAAAGAATTTTTAAAATGATTTTGAAATGAATTTTCCAACGTATTTTTCAAATCATTTTGAAATTAGTTTTAAAGAATTTTTCAAATGATTTTGAAATGAATTTTTCAACGTATTTTTCAAATCATTTTCAAATGAGTTTTAAAGAATTTTTCAAATGATTTTGAAATGAATTTTTCAAAGTGTTTTTCAAATAATTTTGAAATGAGTTTTAAAGAATTTTTCAAATGATTTTGAAATGAAATTTTCATCGTATTTTTCAAATCATTTTGAAATGAGTTTTAAAGAATTTTTCAAATGATTTTGAAATGAATTTTACAAAGTATTTTTCAAATAATTTTGAAATGAATTTTTCAAAGTATTTTTCAAATAATTTTGAAATGAGTTTTAAAGAATTTTTCAAATAATTTTGAAATGAATTTTTCAAAGTATTTTTCAAATAATTTTGAAATGAGTTTTAAAGAATTTTTCAAATAATTTTGAAATGAATTTTTCAAAGTATTTTTCAAATAATTTTGAAATGAGTTTTAAAGAATTTTTCAAATGATTTTGAAATGAATTTTTCAAAGTATTTTGAAATGAGTTTTAAAGAATTTTTCAAATAATTTTGAAATGAATTTTTCAAATAATTTTGAAATGAATTTTTCAACGTATTTTTAAAAGTATTTTTCAATGTATTTTTCTAATAATTTAGAAATGAGTTTTAAAGAATTTTTCAAATAATTTTGAAATGAATTTTTCAAAGAATTTTTCAAATAATTTTGAAATGAGTTTTAAGGAATTTATCAAATAATTTTGAAATGAATTTTTCAAAGTATTTTTCAAATAATTTTGAAATGAGTTTTGAAAAATTTTTCAAATGATTTTGAAATGAATTTTTCAAAGTTTTTTTCAAAGTATTTTGAAATGAGTTTTAAAGAATTTTTCAAATAATTTTGAAATGAATTTTTCAAATAATTTTGAAATTAATTTTTCAAAGTATTTTTCAAAGTATTTTGAAATGAGTTTTAAAGAATTTTTCAAATAATTTTGAAATGAATTTTTGAACGTATTTTTCAAAGTATTTTTCAAATAATTTTGAAATGAGTTTTAAAGAATTTTTCACATGATTTTGAAATGAAATTTTCAAAGTATTTTTCTAAGTATTTTGAAATGAGTTTTAAAGAATTTTTCAAATAATTTTGAAATGAATTTTTCAACGTATTTTTCAAAGTATTTTTCAAAGTATTTTTCAAATAATTTTGAAATGAGTTTTAAAGAATTTTTCAAATGATTTTGAAATGAATTTTTCAAATAATTTTAAAGAATTTTAAAATGATTTTTGAATAAAAAAATGATTTATGAATAATTTTAAAATCATTTTTGTAATAATTTTTAAGGAATTATAAAATGATTTTTGAATAATTTTAAAATGATTTTTGAAATAATTTTTAAGGAATTTTAAAATGATTTTTGAATAAAAAATGATATTTGAATAATTTTAAAATGATTTTCGTAATAATTGTTAAGGAATTTTAAAATGATTTTTGAATAATTTTAAAATGATTTTCAAATAATTTTAAAATGATTTTTGAAATTATTTTTAAAGAATTTTAAAATGATTTTTGAATAAAAAAATGATTTTTGAATAATTTTACAATGATTTTTGAAATAATTTTAAAGGAATTTTAAAAGGATTTTTTCAAAAATGTTTTTTAAAATAATTTTTCATATATATATTTTTTTGGTTTAACTTTAATTGTTTAATTAAACATGGGATAAATTGAATTTGTTCAACTAAGTTATCCCTAGGTCAATCTCACCCGATTCTAATTTATCATTCAGGTAATCTAAGTAATTTTGTGAGATTGTTATATTTGGTTTTTGATTATTTCTAAGGATTAATTTATATTTGAGTTAAACTTAGATTTTTCAATTAGTCAATTAAATATGTCTTTCCATGATTGGTTCCCAGGTCAGGGCGAGGCTTTAGGCCTTCTTGGGTATGAGATCATCCACCCATTCCTAGATAGAACCGCTCAAAGAAATTACATATTTAATTTTCTTTTTGAAACCTCTAGGTTTAACTAACAAGTGTAAATTATGCCTAGGTCCTTAAGCTATCCTAAATCTAAACATGCATAATGTAAAGGAAAATCAAGCATCAAACAATTCTATCCATTGGCAAAGATAGTCTTTCTATTGGCTCCCCCTGGATCATAACCTCGATATGGTCTATCAAGATAATGGATCTGATCCTTGGGGACCCAATATAGTTCAAGTCCAGCTTGATTAACCAAGTTTGACTTGAGGACTCATGCTTGAACTATGGTTTTATTATTTCTATTTACTAAAGATAGATATGATTTATATTTTCGCTTGGTTTTAAATCCAAGTTCGGATTTGTTGTAAACAGCTCGCTGTTTTCCAAGGATCAGATCCAAATTCTTGGAACCCAAGGTGAACCATTCCAACGTGTTCTTGAGTTCTTTAATTTGAGCTTTCAAATTGGAATTTTCTTCCTCAAGTTATTGGACTTGAGTTGAACTTCCAATTTGAACTGACTCAGTTAAAGAACTCGAGTCAGTCGCTTCCTTAAGGGTTGTTACCTCCTTTTGGAGCGACTTAACCCGGACGTTGGATTTAGCCAACTTTTTAAGCAAGTACGGAATTAAATTTTCCGAGTCATCTAAGTTAATACTAGACATTAAGGAGCTTACAGTGGGTTTGGGCCCTTCAGAAATGGATGCAGATCCGTGGCTTCGCTCGGACTCGGTGTCTGATTGGTTCTCGGCTTCAGTCTCAGACTCGGTCTCAGTTTCGACGATGTTTGCTTGCATTGGTAGTGCGAGGAAGCTCTTTGGTTCTTCTTCATCAGTCTCAGATTCGTCTGACGACTCAGACCAGGTTGCCTTCAATGCCTTCTTTTTGCGTTGCTTTTTGTTTGGACAATCCAGCTTGTAGTGCCCCTTCTGGTTACAACCATAGCAGATGACTCCAGATCTGCCCTTTGTGTTTGTTTGAGTCACCTTTTTTGACATGCATATCTTCCATACGAGCTTTATCAGTTCGGAAATAACTTCATCTTCGTCCTCTGCGTCCGATTCGTCTTTGGACTCGGGTTTGGATTTGCGCCTTGATATCGGTTCGCACGTTCTGCTAGTACCTGCAACCAAAGCTATACCCTTTTCGACCGGGCGTGCATTAATCTGCTCATGCAATTCGAATTCAGAAAATATTTCGTCTAATTTAATAGAAGAAAGATCCTTGGAAACCTTGTAAGCATCTACCATAGATGCCCACAAGGTATTCCTCGGAAAGGCGTTTAAGGCATACCTTATAACGTCCCTGTTCTCCACCCTTTGGCTGATTGCATGAAGCCTGTTGAGTAGGTCCTGGATGCGCGCATGGAGCTGGCTGGCCATCTCACCTTCCTGCATTTTAATATTATACAATTTATTTAAAATTAAATCTCGCTTACTTACTTTAGCATCAGAGGTGCCCTCGTGCAGCTCGATTAGTTTGTTCCACAGCTCTTTCGCACTTGAGAATGGTCTGACTCTGTTCAGTTCTTCTTTCATCAACCCGCATTGTAGCATACAGGTTGCTTTGGCACCAGCTTCCACTTTCTTCATGATGCCGGTGTCCCAGTTGACGCATGAAACCAGCTGTTCGGTGCCGTCGTTGTTGGTTGCTACTTGGAAAGCCTAGAGGTTCCACTGTACAAAAATTTTGTACAAAGGTCTGAACCTTTTCCTAGCTACCATGTGTTCTTTTAAATTAAATTTTGGATCTCCTGCGGAACTTAACACGTTTGATCCAAAACTTAATCTATTTGTTCTTTTAGGTTTTGACTTGGATCTCCTGCGGAACTTAACACGTTCGATCCAAATCACCTTAAGTTATTAATTCCATTAAATATTAATTTCCATAATTGGTTCCCAGTACTGACGTGGCGAGGCACATGACCTTCTTGGATATGGGAGCAACCACCACCGACTAGACAAAACCTTTTATAGAAATCTAATATTTAATTTCCTAAAATAACTTTAGGTTAACCGAAAAGAACAATCAAATCACAAGGAAAAATAAAACAAACGAACACAAGTTCGAAAAACATATTCGAAATACTAGAACGTAAGCCTCTTGTATTTGATATTATTTCCATAAATAACTAGTATGATGCGGAAAAGGAAAAACTACTAGTTATACCTTTTAGAAAGACCTCTTGATTACCGTATTCCTCTTCTAACCTCGGACGTTGTGTGGGCAACGATCTTCCGAGATGAGAAACCACCAACCACCTTCTTCTCCTCCTAGCTAGGTTCGGCCAAAAAAAAGCTTTACCAAGGATGAAGAACAAAACACCAACCAAGCTCCAAGAGATGCTAGCTTTCTCTTCTTCTTCTTCTTCTTCTTCTCCAAGTAGTATCCGGCCGCCACAAGAGCTCCAAGCCTTTGAGAGTTTCGGCCACCACAAAGAGGAAGAGGATGGCCGGCCACTCCAAGGAATAAAAGAGGGAGAGAAAATAATAGAGGTTATGTCTCATGAAGGCACCCTCACCCCTTCTTTTATATTCCTTGGCCTAGGCAAATTAGGAAATTTAATTACAATAAAATTTCCTTAATTCCCTTGACATGATTTAATTGAGAAAAATAAAATAAAATTTCCCCAATTAATCTCTAATGGCCGGCCACATCAAAAGAGATAAATTAGACAAGTTTTAATCAACAATTAAAACTTCCTAATTTGTTTCCGGAAATTTTAAATATTTAAATTTCTCTTTAAAAATCTCTTCATGGTTGATAAAAAGAAATTTCTATAATTTTAATTTTATCAACATGTGGATAATTTTAAAGAGAAAATAAAATATCTCACCAATCTACAAATAAGGAAAGAGATCTAATCTCTTTCTTTAATCTTTTGTAAATCTTTTACAAGAGAGATATTTTAATTTTAATTCTCTTTAATAAATTATTTATTCCACATAATAAAAATTAAAATTAAATTTTTTTTTTAATTTAATTTGGCCGGCCCCCACTAGCTTGGGTTCAAGCTAGGGCCGGCCACCCCAATTTATACTTAGGCCGACCCTAGCTTGGTTCCCAAGCTAGCTTGGCCGGCCCCCTTTAGGTGGGTATAGTGTAGGATCGAAAAGAATTTAGATATCTCCACAATAGAATGATATTGTCCACTTTGGGCCTAAGCCCTCATGATTTTGCTCTTGGGCTCTCCCCAAAAGGCCTCATGTCAATGGAGATATCTTTCTCTTATAAACCCATGATCTTTTCCATGTGTTTTCAATATGGGACTATGTTTGCAACCTTGCAACCCCAACAATCCCCCCCTCAAACAAAGGACCATGGGCTTCCCACGTCCGATCCTTGACCCACCAGGTCTTCCTACCCCTCGGTCTACCCGACCTACTAGGACTTCCTGCCCCTCGGTCTACCCGACCTACTAGGACTTCCTGCCCCTCGGTCCACCCGACCTACTAGGACTTCCTTGCCTAGCCGCAACTAGGACTTCCTGCCTGGTGTCTGGTCCTCTTGATCCGAACATAGGAGCCCCCACTTTCTTTGTTCGAGGTCAATATTGTACTCACATGGTTCAATCAGACCATAGCTCTTGTGCACAGTCGGCGGTTAAACCTTTTGGCAGTCCGGGCTCTGATACCAATTGTAGGATCGAAAAGAATTTAGATATCTCCACAATAGCATGATATTGTCCACTTTGGGCCTAAGCCCTCATGATTTTGCTCTTGGGCTCTCCCCAAAAGGCCTCATGTCAATGGAGATATCTTTCTCTTATAAACCCATGATCTTTTCCATGTGTTTTCAATATGGGACTATGTTTGCAACCTTGCAACCCCAACATATAGAAGGTGGGTATAGGTGGGTATAGTACTCTATAAATAAGAGGCTATGATAGGGACCGAGAGGAGGAATTGGTTTTGGTCTCCCGATAAAATTAAGCATCCCGTGTTCGCCCCGAACACATAACTTAATTTTATCAATAATAATTCATTCCGCTAGAGAACTATTATTGAACTACTGCACCAATCCCAAATTACATTTTTGGGCTCCTTCTTATTATGAGTGTGTTAGTCTCCCTGTGTTTAAGATATCAAATGTCCACTAATTAAGTGAGTTACTGACAACTTATTTAATTAATATCTTAGTCCAAGAGTAGTACCACTTAACCTTATCATCATGTCGGACTAGGTCCACCTGCAGGGTTTAACATGACAATCCTTATGAGCTCCTCTTGAGGACATTATCAACCTAGTATCTCTAGGACACAGTTTCCTTCTATAATCAACAACACACACTATAAGTGATGTCATTTCCCAACTTATCGGGCTTATTGATTCATCGAACTAAATCTCACCCATTGATAAATAAAGAAATAAATATCAAATATATGTGCTTGTTATTATATTATGATTAAGAGCACACACTTCCATAATAACCAAGGTCTTTGTTTCTTTATAAAGTCAGTATAAAAGAAACGACCTCAAATGATCCTACTCAATACACTCTAAGTGTATTAGTGTAATTATACAGTCAAGATAAACTGATACCTAATTACACTACGACCTTCTAATGGTTTGTTCCTTTCCATTTTGGTCGTGAGCTACTGTTTATAATTTATAAGGTACTGATAACATCATCTTCTGCATGTGACACCACATACTATGTTATCTATAGTATAAATTAATTGAACAACTACATTTATCACAAATGTAGACATTTGACCAATGTGATTCTTATTTCTAGATAAATGTTTTATACCAAAAGCTAGGCTTTTAGTATACATTCTAACAATCTCCCACTTATACTAAAAGACTAAGCTGTCATATCTGCTGCCATACATCTGATTCCCATGCCTTTCAAAAAGCTCTTGCCTTAAGGACCTTAGGTTATCATCTGATGCAATCTAGGCGGCAACAACTTCTCCTCGTTATACAATTTCTCGTATTGGGTAGTACTTGCGCTCTATTGTGTTTACTTGCCTTATAGACTCATGGTTTCTTCGAGTTTGCTACTGCACCATTATTATTACAATAAATTGTAATAATCTTTGGACAAACTAGAAATCATATCTAAGTCTATCTTGAGGTTATTAAGTCATTCAGCTTTTATGGCTACCTCAGAGGCTTGCCATATACTCAGCTTCTATGGTGGAGTCCAAAAAAATACCTATGCTTATCACTCTTCCATAGTTATGACTTTTCCTCCTAAAGTAAACACAAAACCCCGAGGTTGACTTATTATTGTTCCTATCCGATTGGAAGTCAAAATCCATGCAACCCACAAGAACCAAATTAACTGCCTTGTGAGCTAGCATATAATCTCTAGTGCCTCTAAGGTACTTCAATATATGCTTTACTGCAGTCCACTGTCCTTGTCCAGGGTTACTTTGATATCTGCTAACTATGCCCTTGGCAAAACAGATTTCTGATCTCGTGCATAGCATACATTAGGCTTCCGACAGCCGAAGCATAAAGAACTGCCTTTATTTCCTTTATCTCCTTTGATGTCTACAGAGACATATCTTTAGATAAAGTTACTCCATCCTGAAAAGGTAAGAAACCTTTCTTGGAGTTTTGCATGCTTAAAACGAGCAAGGATTTTTTCGATGTATGAAGCTTGGGATAAGTAAAATATTCTTTTCTTGCGATCCCTTATTACTTTGATCTCAAGAATATATACATTCTCCCAAGTCCTTTATATCGAATTATTTGGACAACCATACCCCTACTTCTGACAACATTTTGATATTGTTTCCAACTACCAAAAATGCTATCTACGTATAGTACAAGAAATACCACCATGTTTCCATCACACCTTTTGTATACACAAGACTTATCCGTTTACTCAATAAATCCATAGGTCTGGATTACTTTGATAAACCGGATATTTCAAGACCTTGAAGCTTTGCCTCAGTCCATAGACTGACTGAGCTTGCACACAAGATGCTCTTAGCCCTTTGCAATGAACCCTTCTGGTTGCTTTCATCAAGACTTCCATTAAGGAATGCTGTCTTGACATCCACTTGCCAAATAGATAAAAGAATCCGGATAGACTTAAGCATGGCTACCAGTGAAAAAGTTTCCTTTTTCATCAAGCCTTGCTTTGAAAGTTACTACCTTCCTTTCTATCCCTCTTTTCCTATTATAGACCTTTTAACACCCAAAGGCTTTTACACCATTTGGTGGTTCTACAAGCTTCCAGATTTTATTAGAATACATATATTCTAATTCTGTTATTCATTACTCTTTGCCAAGATGTTACATCTTTATCTTGGAGTGTTTCGTCATATGTCCGGAGATCAGGTTCATGTCCTCCAGGGATCGAGTCCAAAAATTCTCCCAAAACATGAATCTTTTTAGATTGCCTAACAACCCTCCCACTATGACAAGACATTTTCTGCAATTGTGTATCATTTGTGATACATGTTGCAGTTTCCTTGTGGTATCTCATCTTGTACAGTTGGTACTAGATTAGACATGCCTTTTATTACTTCCTTAAGAACAAATTTTCTTATGGGCACATGGTTTATTACATAGCCCTTTTCTAAAAATCGGTCATTGATGCTAACAATGACCTTCTGATTTTTAAGACTATAAACCTACTTTCATTTCACTAGGATAACCCACAAACAAGTGAATTCCTGTCCAACTTATCATTGTTTCTCTTCTGCATATGTGCTGGACTACCCGAATCCGAATATGCTTCGAAATAGGCTTACGCCTATTCAGCAATTCTATATGAGTAGAGAGTTCTGACTTTAGAAGGTACTATATTCACTCTCGTTTCCAGAGTATATCCTTAAAATGATTTTGATAATATTCTTAATAACTCATCAATCTACTTATTTCCATAAGAGTCCTATACCTTCCTTTTCCTACACCATTCTGTTGGGGTGTACCAGGTGCAGTTAGTTGGGATTGAATCCCTACTTCTGATAAATGACTCCTAAATTCTCCCAAGAGGTACTGGCCACTACGATCTTACCGTAGTGTATTGATACTTTTACTTTGTCGTTTCTCCACATCAGCCTCGTATTCTTTGAACTAATCAAAGCACTTAGACTTGCGGCACATCAAGTAAATATATCCGTATCTCAAATAGTTGTCTATAAAATAGATGAAATATTTGAAACAACCTCTTGCCTGGATGCTCATAGGATCACACAAATCAGAATGAACCAATTCCAATATATCTTTGACCTCTTACCCCTTAGACTTAAAAGCTTCTTGTTATTTTTCCTTCCAAGTAAGACTCGTAGGTTGGAAAGATTTCCACTACTAATGAACCCAAAAGTTCATCAGCTACCAATGAATCCTACTCAAGTTAATATAACCTAGCCTTAGAAGCCAAAGATATAATTGGCTCATTTTCGAAGGTTACTTTCTCTTAAAGTTAGAAGATGTGTTACTAATTTCCATTTGTTGCATCGTGAGAGTTATTGGATTTATAAATTGCCAACCAACGTACTAGAACAGATAACTTCCCTCTTTTTCTTAATAACAACTTTGTTATTTAAAAGAGGCAGAATATCAAGTTCTTTGAATAGTTTAGAAACTGAAAACTAGTTCTTTCTAAACTTGGTGCGTAAAGACAATTACTCAAAAATCCATATTTTATTCTTATCAAAAGATAAACATCTCCCATTGCAATAGCTACCATTTTTACAGTAGTGCCCATGTAGACGGTGTTTTAATTTTCATTTAGTTGCCGGGTTTCCTGGAACCCTGCAATGAATTGCGGACATGATTAATGGCATCTGTATCTACACTCCAGGTTCTGGTAGATAACACCACTAAACATGTTTCAACTAATGAATTAAATACACCTATATTGTTCTTAGTTCTAAGAAGACAGTCTACCTTAATGTCCAAGTCCTATTTCCAATCATTACAATTGGGGTTACTAAGTCTTTCTTATAGTATGACTACTAGGGGATCGACAAACATTTTAAATCCTAAGAATCACAAAAAATACTTGGTCAAGATCAACTCCTTAAAAATCCCCATGAATTTTGTATGCCACGATAGTGTGGACGTATACAAAATCGAAGAGGAGATTTTATTTATTAATTTTATTATCTCGTCAACTTTACTTTATGACGAATAAAATTAATAGTTGATCTGTCTTTAATCAAATATTTGGTCAAAAACTTTTGAATTAAAAAAAAATATTGATTCCTCAAACAATATTATTTAAATTCACCAACACCTCAAACACCGTGAATTTTGCATGCCACGTTAGTGTGGACGTATACAAATTCAACATTTGTAAAAAGAGGGTTTTAACCCATTAATTTTATTATCTTGTCAACCTAATTTTTTGACAAATAAAATTAATAGTTGGTATCATTTGGTCACACAAATAATAGCAGTGACTCCGATGGGGAGGATACTATTAGATGTGTCTAAGTGTATATCATTACTTGACACTAAGTCCATTAATAAGATTATGCCCATTCCGTTGGGGAAGATCACACGCTCTTAATTAACTTCCTATAGTCATCCAAAAATGGAAGTCTGTTCTAGTGATCCACAAACAAGCTCATCCGTTATGGAGGAAGGCACTCAGAGCCAACGCGCAAGCTTGTTTGCATCACTTACAAACCAGTAATGGAGACCATGGGATTTACTTAAAAATCCCTCTCCCACTTAGTTATTTATAAATGAGGAATTTTAACTATGCTAACCTACTAAATATGTAAACTAACATGCACACACAACACAATATAAAAGCAATAAATAGAAAATCTAATTTTCAACTATTATGGCTTTTATCTCTTGTTGTCCTCCGTGTGTTGTCATCCCAAGCTGCTGCCATATTTGGCCACTGCCACCGGGTCTAGCTGTCGCATCCATCTTGCTCCTAGTTCCGCTGCGCCTCTGGTCCTTAGAAGGTTCCACGCTTTGCAAGATTCGATCCGCGACATAAATAGAATTTTACATTTTGATCCTATATTCCTCGAAGGAATGTACATATAAACTAGATCGAACATAAAATAAAATTTACATCTATCGATCCTATATTCCATAAAAGGAATGTACATATAACTAGATCAAAAATAAAATCCTAATAAAACTAAATACAGCTCCTGCTGTATTTTATAATACAATCATGCACAAACAATAAAATGCCCTTGACATGTCCAAGGGTCCAATCACACACATAATAACTATAAGCCATAATAGTTAGATCCTGCATCCACAAAGTTAGCACATCCTACTATTAACCTGCCTAAATTATGTATGACATGTGCATAATTAAACTAATACCAAATACACAGAGGCAAAACCCTAGCTCTGATACCAATTGTTGGTTGCTACTCGGAAAGCCTAGAGGTTCCACTGTACAAAAATTTTGTACAAAGGTCTGAACCTTTTCCTAGCTACCATGTGTTCTTTTAAATTAAATTTTGGATCGCCTGCGGAACTTAACACGTTTGATCCAAAACTTAATCTATTTGTTCTTTTAGGTTTTGACTTGGATCTCCTGCGGAACTTAACACATTCGATCCAAATCATCTTAAGTTATTAATTCCATTAAATATTAATTTCCATAATTGGTTCCCAGTACTGATGTGGCGAGGCACATGACCTTCTTGGATATGGGAGCAACCACCACCGACTAGACAAAACCTTTTATAGAAATCTAATATTTAATTTCCTAAAATAACTTTAGGTTAACCGAAAAGAACAATCAAATCATAAGGAAAAATAAAACAAAAGAACACAAGTTCGAAAAATATATTCGAAATACTAGAACGTAAACCTCTTGTATTTGGTATTATTTCCATAAATAACTAGTATGATGCGGAAAAGGAAAAACTACTAGTTATACCTTTTAGAAAGACCTCTTGATCTTCTACCGTATTCCTCTTCTAACCTCGGACGTTGTGTGGGCAACGATCTTCCGAGATGAGAAACCACCAACCACCTTCTTCTCCTCCTAGCTAGGTTCGGCCACAAAAAGCTTTACCAAGGATGAAGAACAAAACACCAACCAAGCTCCAAGAGATGCTAGCTTTCTCTCCTTCTTCTTCTTCTTCTTCTCCAAGTAGTATCCGGCCGCCACAAGAGCTCCAAGCCTTTGAGAGTTTCGGCCACCACAAAGAGGAAGAGGATGGCCGACCACTCCAAGGAATAAAAGAGGGAGAGAAAATAATAGAGGTTATGTCTCATGAAGGCACCCTCACCCCTTCTTTTATATTCCTTGGCCTAAGCAAATTAGGAAATTTAATTACAATAAAATTTCCTTAATTCCCTTGACATGATTTAATTGAGAAAAATAAAATAAAATTTCCCCAATTAATCTCTAATGGCCGACCACATCAAAAGAGATAAATTAGACAAGTTTTAATCAACAATTAAAACTTCCTAATTTGTTTCCGGAAATTTTAAAAATTAAAATTTCTCTTTAAAAATCTCTTCATGGTTGATAAAAAGAAATTTCTATAATTTTAATTTTATCAACATGTGGATAATTTTAAAGAGAAAATAAAATATCTCACCAATCTACAAATAAGGAAAGAGATCTAATCTCTTTCTTTAATCTTTTGTAAATCTTTTACAAGAGAAATATTTTAATTTTAATTCTCTTTAATAAATTATTTCTTCCACATAATAAAAATTAAAATTAAAATTCTTTTTTAATTTAATTTGGTCGGCCCCCACTAGCTTAGGTTCAAGCTAGGGCCGGCCACCCCAATTTATACTTAGGTCGGCCCTAGCTTGGTTCCCAAGCTAGCTTGGCCGACCCCCTTTAGGTGGGTATAGAAGGTGGGTATAGGTGGGTATAGTACTCTATAAATAAGAGGCTACGATAGGGACCGAGAGGAGGAATTGGTTTGATCTCCCGATAAAATTAAGCATCCCGTGTTCGCCCCGAACACATAACTTAATTTTATAAATAATAATTCATTCCACTAGAGAACTATTATTGAACTACCGCACCAATCCCAAATTACATTTTTGGGCTCCTTCTTATTATGAGTGTGTTAGTCTCCCTGTGTTTAAGATATCAAATGTCCACTAATTAAGTGAGTTACTGACAACTCATTTAATTAATATCTTAGTCTAAGAGTAGTACCACTCAACCTTATCATCATGTCGGACTAGGTCCACCTGCAGGGTTTAATATGACAATCCTTATGAGCTCCTCTTGAGGACATTATCAACCTAGTATCTCTAGGACACAGTTTCCTTCTATAATCAACAACACACACTATAAGTGATGTCATTTCCCAACTTATCGGGCTTATTGATTCATCGAACTAAATCTCACCCATTGATAAATTAAAGAAATAAATATCAAATATATGTGCTTGTTATTATATTAGGATTAAGAGCACACACTTCCATAATAACCGAGGTCTTTGTTTCTTTATAAAGTCAGTATAAAAGAAACAACCTCAAATGGTCCTACTCAATACACTCTAAGTGTACTAGTGTAATTATACAGTCAAGATAAACTGATACCTAATTACACTACGACCTTCTAATGGTTTGTTCCTTTCCATTTTGGTCGTGAGCTACTGTTTATAATTTATAAGGTACTGATAACATCATCTTCTGCATGTGGCACCACATACTATGTTATCTATAGTATAAATTAATTGAACAACTACATTTATCACAAATGTAGACATTTGACCAATGTGATTCTTATTTCTAGATAAATGTTTTATACCAAAAGCTAGACTTTTAGTATACATTCTAACAGTCGTGTGGAAGCTCGAGATCGGTTTGGATAATAATCCACATCTCAACTTGCGTCTTGAGGTGATATTCCATTCGATTCTTCCAATATGCAAAATCATCTCCGAAGAAGAGCGGGGGGCGAGCAGTGCTAAATGTGGGAATTGAATTGGACCAGTTTTTGTTACTGGTCTATCGTTTTTGTACTGACATCATGGTTTTCAATTCCAGATACAAAGAATGATATACACGATGACTGGTCGCTATGAATGACAACATGAGCTATGGGAGGAGATCAAGAAGTTGGAATATGACCCGGATCATGGAGTCAGTCTGAGTAAGCTTCGTCAGCTAACTATCAAGTTTGATAGCTGTAAAAAACACTCGAATGTTACCATAGCCCAACATCTCAGAGAGATGGGTAACATGATTCGACAGCTTAAGACTGCTGGTCATGCGTTGACCGATGAACAACAGGTTCAAGCAGTTATCCATTCCCTTCCTGATTATTGGGAAACGATGAAACAGAATCTGACTCACAGTAAGAGTATCAAGATTTTCACCGATGTCTCACGCCATGTTGAACTTGAGGCGGTGAGGATTGAATCCGCAAGGCTTTCTGGTCAAGCTTTTGTAGCTGAAGGTTCTGGTTCCAAGAATAAGAAAAGATGGTTTAAGAAAGGAAAGGGAAAAGGAAAGGAGGCTAGTGCTATTGCTGTTAAAAACCAAATCAAGAAAAAAAGGAAAGAGATATGGACAAAGACCTATGAGCAAGTTGACTTGCTTCAACTGTGGCAAGAAGGGTCATTTTGCTCGGGAGTGTACTGAGCCTAAAAAGGTAGATCCATCTTTGTTTTTTTTCCACAAGCAATATGTTGCAAGTACAGTGTTGTTAGTTGATTCGTATCCTTTGTGGATTGTAGATTCAGGAGCAACAAACCATGTAGCTCGTGATCGAGCTACATATGTGAAGTACCGTCGGGTACCAGCTGGCAACAAATGGATATATGTGGGAAACAATGCAAGAATTGAAGTCAAAGGAATTGGCACTTGCAAGCTCAACCTACGTGGTGGAGGCACCTTGTTTCTACATGATGTCCTGTATGCTCCTGAGATTCGACGGAATCTGGTTTTCATTATTTGTCTTCTTGATTTAGGTTACAATGTAAATTTTTATAGTCGTTGTGTGGAACTTCGAATTAACTCTGTGTTAATTGGGTATGGTTTTATGGTTCTTGATGTAGAACCAAATAATAATGATGGTTGTTTTTCAAATATTGCTCTTACTAGTAATGCTGATGTTAATGATGAAATTTGGCATGCTAGATTGGGATATATAGGATAAGAATGAATGAATAGATTAGCTAAGGAGAGCCTTTTAGGCACTCATGCTAAGATTAACTTGTCTATATGTGAGCACTGTCTTGCTGGAAAGATGACTAGGAAACCATTTGGTAAGACTATTAGGGATGAATCACCATTTCAATTAATTCATTCGGATATTTGTGATCAAATGAATATGAAGGCTAGAAATGAGAGTTCTTATTTCATTACATTTATTGATGATTTCACACATTTTGGTCATGTGTATTTGATTTCTCACAAATATGAAGCATTGGATTGCTTTATTCATTACTTGAACGAAGTTGAGAATCAATTGGAACGTAAGGTTAAAACTTGGCGCACTGACCATGGAAGTGAATATTTGTTTGATCAGTTCAAGACAATGTGTAATGAGAAAGGAATTATTAGATAGCTGACTATCCCTGAAACTCCACAGCAAAATGGGGTTGCTGAAAGAAGAAATAGGACTCTTCTTGAAATGGTTAGGTCTATGATGGCGCAGGCTAATTTGCCAATCTCCTATTGGGGAGATACATTATTAGTTGTGGCCTATATACTTAACAAAGTGCCTTCAAAGTTAGTTCTATCTACCCCACATAAACGTTGGACAGGCAGAAAGTTGAATTTAAGTAATTTGAAACCTTGGGGGGTCAGCTGCCTACGTTCATGATAAGACTCACGAATATGGAAAATTATGACCCATAGGTAAAAAGTGTATCTTTATAAGGTACTCTGAGACTTCTAAGGGTTATGTTTTTATTGGTGAGTGACGAGATGGAACCATCTCTGAAATAGAGTCAAGAGATACTACTTTTCTTAAAACTGAGTTCCCAACACGATGTGAAGTTGATAAAATAATTCCTCTATATGAGATAGAGGAGGAGGATAATATTCCTTTATCAACAGATCAGGAGATGCCTGAATCTAGTCAACCGTGTGGGAGTAATTTGCCACTGAATAAATCAGTTTCTCAACAGTCTAACCTTCGAAGAAGTAGTCGTCAGATTATTCCTCGGAGAAGGTTTGATATTGAGAATGAGGCATTGATGGTTCTCCTAGTTGACGATGAGGAATCTTGAACAGCTGTGGAAGCTTTGAGAAGCTCAGTTAAAAAAGAATGAAAAATTGCAATGGATGAAGAAATAGAGTCAATGAGAAAGAATCAAGTTTGAGATTTAGTCGATCTTCCTCTGGGTCGAAGGGCTATTGGAAATAAGTGGATTCTCAAAGTAAATAGGAAAGTGGATGGATCAATTAATCGATACAAAGCTCGATTAGTTGCAAAAGGATATACCCAAATGGAGGGTATTGACTTTGAAGAGACATTCTCCCCAGTTGTGAAGTTTGTGTCAATACGTGTCATCCTAACTATAGTAGCACAATATGACATGGAATTACATCAGATGGATGTAAAAACAGCTTTCCTTAATGGTAATCTTGACGAAGAAATCTATATGGTACAACCAAAAGGTTATGTTGCTGAATGCCAAGAGAAAAGAGTATGTAGACTTCGAAAGTCTATATATGGACTAAAGCAAGTGTCAAGACAATGGAACATAAGATTTAATGAAGTAATATTATCTTATGATTTTGAAATGATCAATGAGGATCATTGTGTTTACCTAAAAAAGGAAAAAAAGAAAAGTTTGTCATTTTATCATTATATGTTGATGATATACTAATAGCTAGAAGTGACATAAAGTGTGTGATAGAAGTCAAAAGTTGACTTTCATCACAATTTGACATAATAGATATGGGAGAAGCAGAATACATCTTAGGAGTGAAGATCATCAGAGACCGATCAAAGAGGCTTTTGAGTTTGTCTCAAGAAGCTTATATCACTAAGATGCTGCAACACTTCAATATTGTTAGTTAGAGACATACAGCCAATCATTTGATCATTGTATTATGGACTTGTTGTATCATATTCTTATATAAATAAAGGCATTTATTTTTGGTTATTATACTTACTTGTATTGGTGCCAAATAAACTAAGTATAATAGCGTCCTTGAGTAGAAGGTTCTCACCTATATCAATCGGTTAGTTGAACCGATAGTGAGATGATATAGGGAACACTACTCTTAATCATTCCTAGTCGGGTATTAACATTCAGGGACAATGTTAATGCAATAAGACTAGCATGTAGGTCAACTCGATGACTTGATCTCACAAGTCATGGATATAGAGATATCAAGTTGACACATGGGTATGCATTGGAGAATGTATACTGAATGACTCGCTATGAGAAAGTATCATGGATCGTTATATGAGTGTCATATACTTTCTCATGTGGCTATTAGTATGACTACTAGTCCTTGGACCTGAAGTCACCATGGATCCCTACATAAAGAGTTATGTACTTTGGTTTCGTCAAACGTCACCCGTAACTGGGTGGACTATAAAGGCGATTACTGGGTATGTAACGAATTATGTAGATGGATGTGAGTGATGTAGATGAGATCTATCCCTCCTATATGACGGGAGAGACATCGATATTCTTGATAGAGTGAGACCACGAAGTGCATGGCCATGCCCAAATGAGTCAATATGAGATATTGAGCTCATTTGATTTAGTGAGTCTACTTGGAGTTCAAGATTTAGATTGGTCAGAGGATGACACGGTCTATGTCTCACATTGATCAATCTAGATGTCTAGGATAGAAGGACACTTGTCATATATTGTGAAGAGTCACAATTAGTAGTCACAAGGTGATGTTGGATCTCAACATTCTTGTAACTTGGGTAGTAATGATGTGTTGCTAGATACCGCTCATTACTTATGCTCCTAAATGAGTTTAGGGGCATTGCCAACGTTACAAGAACCTATAGGGTCACACACTAAGGACAATTAGATGGAGATTAGGTTCATATGATGAACCAAGAGGATTAGATTCATGTGATGAATCAAATTGGATTAAGAGTAATCCTAATTGGGCTAATTGAGTTGGACTCAAGTTGATTCATGTGTTCAATGAATCTAATTTAGATTATGACTCATTGAATTAATTTAATTAAATGAATTAGATTCATTATATATTAAACTGGCTTGAATTAAATGGTTGGATTAGATCAACCATGAGAAAGATTAAGTCAAGTTTGACTTGACTTAAGAGGAAGATGAAGAGTCAAGTTTGACTTGACTTTATGCCACCTCATTGGTGAGTTGGCATTGAGTGGGCCAATGATGATGCTCCACATCATCATGGTTGTTTAAGTGGGATGCCACCTCATGGGAGTTACCAAGAGTTGTGACTCTTGGCATTCCATGGAGGTTACAACTCCTCTTAATGTGGCCGGCCACATCAATTGCATGGGTGAGTTTTCATTTGTGAAGTAACTCTCATCTTCTTCCTCCTAGAGCTCTCTCTTCTTGCTCTTCCTCTCCTCACCTTGCCGAACCCTACTAAAGTGCTAGCACACTTTAGTTTGGTGATCTCCTTCTTGTGTTCGTGTGGATACTTCTAGAGGGTTGTCTACTTTGACAATCTTGAGATCCGGCACCTTTGGACGAGCGGGATTCGCGAAAGGCACGCATCAAGGGTAAAACTCATACTCTAATGTAGATCTAGAGTTTGTAAACTCATACTCGTAATGTTTTCAAAGTTTTATTCTTCGTACGGATCCGGTGGCGGGGCTTTCGGGGTTTCTGCGACGCGAAAAAGCGGTTTTCGCGGCCCGAAAAATCCAACAGTGGTATCAGAGCCACGTGCGAAGACTTGTACGAGTTTAATTTGATTTTTATGAAAAATATAGCTTCTGTGATTTTCTATAAATTTAAGTTTTTATTGTTTTTTATGAGTAATTTTCTCATAGAAGCGAAGCACAAGTGTTTATACACTTGTAGGCTTCGACTACCGAGAAGATTTTTCCGAAACGGCAAGGTTTCGCCCCAAATCCTTTTGGGACAACGGACTAAAAGACATGGCCCAAAAGACCCAAAAGACCCAATCTGATAATTAGTATTAAAATTACAGAAAATTATGGAAATTACATAATTTAGAATTATGTATAATTTGTGATAGTCATGGCCTAAAAGACCTAATCTAATTGGATTTGTGTTGTAATTCATATTACGGCCTGCGCGCCGTCATTTGTGTTGTGTGTGTTGTACGTTTGATTCACGACCTGCGCATCGTGCCTTTCTCTATTATATATTCTTGTTGTAAATTAATTTAGACTCGAATGTAACTCGAGTTTCAAAATTAAAATATATAAAATTAGAGCCGTGGAAGGTCCACTCGAGACGGAGTTACAAGGAAGGCGCGAGCAACACTGTTGGTTGCTACTCGGAAAACCTAGAGGTTCCACTGTACAAAAATTTTGTACAAAGGTCTGAACCTTTTCCTAGCTACCATGTGTTCTTTTAAATTAAATTTTGGATCGCCTGCGGAACTTAACACGTTTGATCCAAAACTTAATCTATTCGTTCTTTTAGGTTTTGACTTGGGTCTCCTGCGGAACTTAACACGTTCGACCCAAATCACCTTAAGTTATTAATTCCATTAAATATTAATTTCCATAATTGGTTCTCAGTACTGACGTGGCGAGCCACACGGCCTTCTTGGATATGGGAGCAACCACCACCGACTAGACAAAACCTTTTATGGAAAGCTAATATTTAATTTCCTAAAATAACTTTAGGTTAACCGAAAAGAACAATCAAATCACAAGGAAAAATAAAACAAAAGAACACAACATCAAAAAACATATTCGAAATACTAGAATCGTAAGCCTCTTGTATTTGGTATTATTTCCATAAATAACTAGTATAATGCGGAAAGGAAAAATTACTAGTTATACATTCTAGAAAGATCTCTTGATCTTCTACCGTATTCCTCTTCTAACCTCGGACGTTGTGTGGGCAACGATCTTCTGAGATGAGAAACCACCAACCACCTTCTTCTCCTCCTAGCTAGGTTCGGCCACAACAAGGAAGCTTTACCAAGGATGAAGAACAAATCACCAACCAAGCTCCAAGGGATGCAAGCTTTCTCTCCTTCTTCTTCTTCTTCTCCAAGTAGTATCCGACCACCACAAGAGCTCCAAGGGAGATGAAGGATTCAACCACCACAAGAGGAAAAGAGAGAGAGGATGATGACCGTCCACAACACCAAGGAAAAGAGGGATAGAAATAATAGAGGTTGTTACCCTTGAAGGCACCCTCACCCCTTCTTTTATATTCCTTAGCCTTGGTAAATTAGGAAATTTAATTACAATAAAATTTCCTTAATTTCCTTGACAACAATTAATTAAGAAAAAATAAATAAAATTTCCTAATTAATTGAATTGTGGCCGGCCACCTCATGGAGAACAAATAAGCCAATTTTAATCAACAATTAAAACTTCCTTATTTGTCTTTGGAAATTTAAAAAAATAAAATTTCCTTTAAAATCCTTTCATGGTTGATAAAAAAAAATTTCTATAATTTTAATTTTCAATCATGTGAATAATTTTCAAAGAGAAAAAATAAAATATCTTTCCAATCTACAAATAAGGAAAGAGATCTAATCTCTTTCTTTTAATCTTTTGTAGATCCTTTAAAGAGAGATATTTTAATTTTAATTCTCTGTAATAAATTTTATCTTCCACATAATAAAAATAAAAATTAAAATTCTTTTTAATTTAATTATGGTCGGCCCCCTCTAGCTTGGGTTCAAGCTAGGGCCGGCCACCCTAAACCATGCTTAGGCCGGCCCTAGCTTGATTCCAAGCTAGCTTGGCCGGCCCCTTTTAGGTGGGTATAGAAGGTGGGTATAGGTGGATATAGTACTCTATAAATAAGAGGCTACGATAGGGACCGAGAGGAGGAATTGGTTTTAGTCTCCCGATAAAATTAAGCATCCCGTGTTCACCCCGAACACACAACTTAATTTTATCAATAATAATTCATTCCACTAGAGAACTATTATTGAACTACCGCACCAATCCCAAATTACATTTTTGGGTTCCTTCTTATTATGAGTGTGTTAGTCTCCCTGTGTTTAAGATATCGAATGTCCACTAATTAAGTGAGTTACTGACAACTCATTTAATTAATATCTTAGTCCAATAGTAGTACCACTCAACCTTATCGTCATGTCGGATTAAGTCCACCGGTAGGGTTTAACATGACAATCCTTATGAGCTCCTCTTGGGGACATTATCAACCTAGTATCTCTAGGACACAGTTTCCTTCTATAATCAACAACACACACTATAAGTGATATCATTTCCCAACTTATCGGGTTTATTGATTCATCGAACTAAATCTCACCCATTGATAAATTAAAGAAATAAATATCAAATATATGTGCTTGTTATTATATTAGGATTAAGAGCACGCACTTCCATAATAACTGAGGTATTTGTTCCTTTATAAAGTCAGTATAAAAGAAACAACCTCAAATGGTCCTACTCAATACACTCTAAGTGTACTAGTGTAATTATATAGTCAAGATAAACTAATTCCTAATTACACTACGACCTTCCAATGGTTTGTTCCTTTCTATTTTGGTCGTGAGCTACTGTTTATAATTTATAAGGTACTGATAACATCATCTTCTATATGTGACACCACATACTATGTTATCTACAATATAAATTAATTGAACAACTACAAACAAATGTAGATAAATTGACCAAATGTGATTCTTTATTTAACATAAATGTTTACAAAAGCTTAGGCTTTCAGTATACACTCCAACAATCTCCCACTTATACTAATGACTAAGCTACCATATCTTCTACCGTACATCTGATTCCCATTCCCTCCATATGCCGATCGAAAGCTTTTTGTAATGACCACCCTTCTTACTACTACTACTCTCTAAGGATGACCATTACTTAACTGCTAACTCTACTTAACCGGTGTGATTAAAAACCACATGGAAACCCTACCGAAAAATTTCGGCAGAGTCTCCCCTGTACCGGTGACCATATTCAACAATACATGCAGTATATATACTCAGCCACAAGCGGCTGGAACACATAACAATCAACCACACAGTATAATAATTCTAACTCAGCAACAATAAAGGAAAACTAATCCATAACCACAACTGAATAGCAAACACAGTATCAAGTGTCCTTATAAATAGTTATCAAATTTCCTTAACACATAAAGACTTAATTAACTCAAAGAATAAATCATAATTTATTTTATTCGCAAGGATCCCTAGGACTTCCATAGTGCAGACATCACACACCCCTCTTGCATCTCCTTGTCGCCTTCCTTCATATTAGCTTCCCTTTTTCTTTATCTGTAGTAGGAGAAAGTGCAGTCTATAAGCATAAAGCTTAGTGAGCGCTATCTAACTCACAAAAACTCGAAATGCATGTATACAAATAAAAACATGCTAAAACTGAATGCTAACATGTAAAGCTACTCATGCTCATAAATAGCAAAGAAATCAATTAACAGAAAAGATAACATGTATAACTACTCATGCTCATAAACTAATAAAGAAAGCAAACTAACTGGAATGCTAACATATAAAGCAAAACATGCTCATCAACTAGCAAATAAATAACATGTAAGAAACTAAACATGTAAAAGCTGCTAGCATAAAAGAAAGCTAAACTTGCTGATCTTTAAAACAAAGTGAAACTTACTTCTTTTACTCTAAACTTATTCTTTTATTTCACTTGTTTAAAATTTATACTTTAATACTTGAAAATAATAATCAACTTCTCTTGGGCCCAGGTGTAGTATCATCTTGTGCGCGCTCCCTAATAGGTTGGGGTAGCGAGCCACCAATCCTAAAAGAGCAGACCTTGGTCTACCAGGGCCAAGACCTTGGAATTGGACACCTAGATTTGTTTAACGACAACCTTGGAAGTCGGGTACTAGCCTCTTCTTAAAAGTAAAATACTTATTATCTTAATTACTTCTTTAAATGCCTTGGCATATTAATAAGCACCTTGTGTGCTACAATCCTTAAAGTCTTGACTTTGGGATCTACTTAAGGCCTTGGCCTTTTTCTTTCTTTTCTTTACTCATACTTCTCATACTCCTTGATTAAAGCTTATTAAAATCCTGTAGATATATCTATCAAGTGTAGAATTACAACCAACCAAACATGCTATATAAAAATAACATAAGAGAAACAGATCTGAACTCTCTAAGCATGTTATAAAACAAAGCAAAGGAAAGCAAATCTGAACTTACTAATCATGCTATAAAATAGAGCAAAAGAAAGCAACTTTGAACTTACTAATCATGCTTTAAAATAGTACAAAAGAAAGCAACTTTAAGCTTCCTAAACATGCTATAAAATAGGGCAAAAGAATGCAACTTAAAACTAGAAAATCTGTTCATGTACATCTATTGCTACACAAACAGAAATGTAAATAAAGAAAGGTTGTTCTAGGCCCTAAATGAAATTGTTCTTGCTTGCGATTATGCGATTAAAGAGAAACTGTTCTAAGCTCTAAACAGAGCTGTTCATGCTTGCAGAAATGCAAATAAAACTAGTATGCTAAGACTGAGATGCTAATTAAGGTAACAAAGAAGTCTAAGATTGATATGCTTAATTTCAAAGCTGTTCTTTTATCGCAGCAAGGAGAAAATCCAACAAGAGCTATAAATCTACAACATTTCATGCTCTAACAATTCAATAAAAGGTCTATAGCTAATATGGATCCAAAACATGCTTGTTCTTCTTGTTATGTTCCCCGGCACAAACCAACCAGAAAGTACTGTTATAACTAAAATCTTTGCAAACATGTTCACAACATAAAGCAATAGAATTCTTCAAGTTTACTTCAAAACAACCCGGAACCATAGACCATTCCCTGTTTAGTGCCACGGTAGGAACCAATAAGAGTAAAACACCCCACTTACTTAATCCATAAATTAGCATGCTTAATATGTATGCTACAGAAATGAAAGGGAAACCCTAGCTTATAATTCTGTTCAACAGCAACCCAATCTTACTCCAAAGGAAAACCCTAGCATAGAAATCCAAAACCTATTGCCCTAACTTAGCAAATTCGGCCCAGCACCCTTAGGACAGCAAATTAACACAGCAAAAATCGAAAACAAGGAACGAAAATCCCGGAGCTATCCTACTGCAGGTGAGTAGCAACTCACCTCGCTGTTCTTGAACTTACAACCGAAGGAAGACCTAGGGTTCGGATGAGCCCCTAACCGAAGGAGGAAGAAGGTTCTAGGGTTTGGAAACTTGCAACTCTCGGCCTCTTCTTGTGCCCGCGCGCTCTCCTTGCCGAGAGAAGGTCGGACTTGTGAAGAATCCGCCGGAGTCGCCTAGGTACGTGCTGCGATTTTCGCCGAGAAGGGTTAGCGCCGTCGCGAGTGAGAAAGGAGAGGTTTCGGGAGAAAGAAAAATAGGTTTAGGGAAAAGAAATCCAATCCTTATACTTAGGGTTATTTCCATTATAGCTACATCTTAAATCTCTTTCTCCTCATACTTGGTTAACAAAACGAACGCAGCCCAGTTGGTTGGCTGCGTCTGGTTAGGTCGGGTTCGGCCGGAGGTCTTGGGTTCGAGTCTCACCTTCAACATTTTTTGGTCAAAACTTCTTTCTTTTTGTAACATACTAAACAACCTCCAAAAATTACGTAAAAATACTCTAAAAATTCCTAAAAATCTCTAGAATATTTTAAAAGTATTTTCAAATATTTTTATGGACTTTTAGAACTTGAAACAGGGAAAATTGGGTTGTTACACTTTTGCCGGAAGGGCCTTAGTGAAAGGATCTGCCAGGTTATCCGCTGATGCAATCTTGGCGATGACAACTTCTCCTCGCTTCACGATATCTCGTATCAGGTGGTACTTGCGCTTTATATGTTTACTTGCCTTATGAGCTCGTGGTTCCTTCGAGTTTGCAACTGCACCGCTATTATCACAATAAATTGTGATGATTTTGGGCAAACCAGGAATCACATCTAAGTCCATTAGAAAGTTCCTGAGTCATACTGCTTCTTTAACTGCCTCAGAGGCTGCTACATACTCTGCTTCCATGGTTGAGTCCGAAACGCATTTCTGCTTAACACTCCTCCATGAAATGGCTCCACCTCCTAAAGTAAACACATAGCCTGATGTAGACTTACTGTTGTCCCTATCTGATTGGAAATCTGAATCCGTATAACCCACAGGGAGTAAATCGTCTGCTTGGTAAACTAGCATATAATCTCTAGTCTTTCTCAGATACTTTAATATATGCTTTACGGCAGTCCAATGTCCTTGTCCAGGGTTACTCTGATATCTGCTGACCATGCCCACGACAAAACAAATATCAGGTCTCGTACATAGCATTGCATACATAAGGCTTCTTACAGCCGAGGCATAAGGAACTGCTTTCATGTCTTCTATCTCCTTTGATGTCTTAGGAGACATCTCTTTAGATAGAGCTATTCCATGCCTAAAAGGTAAGAAACCTTTCTTGGAATCCTGCATGCTAAAACGAGCAAGGATTGTATCTATATATGAAGCTTGGGACAGACACAACATTCTTTTCTTGCGATCCCTTATTACTTTGATCCCAAGAATGTGTGCACACTCTCCTAAGTCCTTCATATCAAATTGTTTGGACAACCATACCCTTACGTCTGATAATACCTTGACATTGTTGCCAATTAACAAAATATCATCTACGTATAGTACAAGAAATACCACCACGTTTCCGTTACACTTCTTATATACACAAGACTCATCCGGACTTTGAATAAATCCATATGACTGGATTACTTCATTAAACCGGATGTTCCAAGATCTTGAAGCTTGCTTCAGTCCATAAATGGACCGATTGAGCTTGCACACTAGATGCTCTTTGCCTTTTTCAATGAACCCTTCTGGTTGCTTCATATGGATGTTCTCTTCAAGACTTCCATTAAGGAAAGCTGTCTTGACATCCATTTGCCAAATCTCATAATCCATATGAGCTGCAATGGATAAGAGTATCCGAATAGACTTAAGCATGACTACCGGTGAAAAAGTTTCCTCATAATCGATTCCCTCTTTCTGAGTGTACCCTTTCGCAACAAGCCTAGCTTTGAAAGTTTCTACCTTCCCGTCTTTTCCTTTTGTAGATCCACTTGCATCCAACGACTTTTACACCATCGGTGGTTCTACAAGCTCGGACCTTATTAGAGTACATAGACTCTATTTGAATTCATCGCCTTTTGCCAAGATCTTGCATCTATATCATGGAGTGCTTCGTCATATGTCAGGGATCAGGTTCATGTTTACGGATCAAGTCCAAGACTCTCCCAAAACATGAATCTCTCGGGTTACCTCCCACTACGACGAGACATTGTTTGTGGTTATGTATCATGTGTGACACGTGTTGCGGTTTCTTGTGGTACTTCATCTTGTTGGTACTAAAGTAGACGTGTCCTCTCTTAGTTCTTCTAAAACAACTTTACTATCTGGGCTTGTGATCTATTATATAGTCTTCTTCTAAAAGCGGGCATTGGTGCTAACAATGACCTTATGGTCTTAGGACTATAAAATAAACCTCCTTTCGTTCCTTTGGGATATCCCACAAACACTCAAACTTCGTACGAGATTCTAACTTATCGACATCTGGTTCAGCACGTGTTGGACTACCCCAAATCAAATATGTCTTAGACTGGGTTTCTCCCATTCCACAATTCGTGGGAGTAGAAGAAACCGATTTAGAAGGTACTAAGTTGAGAACATATACTGCTGTTTCAAAGCATATCCCTAAAGAATTTGGTAATTCGAATAACTCATCATTGATCTAACCATCTCCATAAGAGTCCTATTCCTTCGCTCGCTACACCATTCTGTTGGGGTGTTCCAGGTGCAGAGAGTTGAATCCCGGCCTCTGATAAGTAATTCCTAAACTCTCCTAAGAGGTATTCGCCACCACGATCAGATCGTAGTGTCTTGATACTTTTACCTAGTCGTTTCTCCACATCAGCCTTGTATTCTTTGAACTTATCAAAGCACTCGGACTTGCGGCGCATTAGGTAAATATATCCGTATCTTGAATAATCATCTATAAAAGAGACAAAATATTTAAAACCACCTCTTGCCTAGACAGACATAGGACCACACAAATCAGAATGAACCAATTCTAACACTTCTTTGGCTCTATACCCCTTGGCCTTGAACGACCTCTTGGTCATTTTACCTTCCAAGCAAGATTCACAAGTTGGAAAATTTTCCAACTCTAATGAACCCAAAAGTCCATCGGCTATTAGCCTCTGAATCCTACTTAAGTTAATATGACCAAGCCTTAGATGCCAAAGATATGCTTGATTCATTTCCGAAGGTTCTTTTCTCTTATTTGAGTTAGAAGATGAGTTATAAATTTCCATGTTTTGCTTTGTGGGAGAAATTAGATTTAAAATATATAAATTGCCAACTAATGTACCAGAACAGATAATCACTTTATTTCTCTTAATAACTACATTGTTACTAAAGGAAACTGAATATCCATCTAAAAATAGTTTAGAAATTGAAATTAAATTCTTTCTAAAACTGGGTACATAAAGACAATTTCTTAAAACCAATTTTTTATTTCTACTAAAAGATAAGTAGACGTCTCCCACTGCAACAGCTGCCACCTTAGTAGCATTGCCCATGTAGACGGTAATCTCTCCTTCAGATAGTCGTTCCTGGAACCCCTGCAAGGAATTACAGACATGATCAGTGGCTCCTGTATCTACACACCAGGTGCTGGTAGATAACACCGCTAAACATGTTTCAACAACTAGAGCATGAGATATACCTTTGTTGTTCTGATTCCTATGAGGACAGTCCGCCTTCCAATGCCCTGACTGCTTGCAGATGAAACACTTGCCCTTCAGCTTCTTCATTCCAGCTTTAGGTCCTGCACTCTGAGATTTATTCACTTTCTTTGCTGAACCAACTTGTTTCTTCTTCTTCTTTCCTTTCGGCTTAGAAGTAGAACCATTTTCAATATAGTGAATATGAGAGTTGTGACGAAACAATCCTTCTGCTGTCTGAAGTTCTGTCAGTAGTTCCGCCAATGAATATACCCTTTTGTTCATATTGTAATTCAGGCGAAATTGCTCAAAACTTCTAGGTAGTGTTTGGAGGATCATATCGATCTGGGTTTCCCCATCAATTTCTTCTCCAAGGATCTGTATCTCGTTCAGATAAGCCATCATCTTTAGGATATGATCACTCACAGGAGTACCCTCTTGCATGGTGGCTGTCATTATCTTTCTCATGACTTCTTGTCTAGAAGCCCTATCCTGATGACCAAAGAGTTCCTTGAGATTGTTCATAATATCATAGGCTGTTGGTAAATCTTGATGCTAATGTTGCAATACATTTGACATTGAAGCCAAAATGTAACACCGCGCCATCTCATCTGCTTTTACCCATTTCCTATGATATTCAATCTCCTCTTGGGTAGATTCACCAGTAGGTGCTTCAGGACAAGGCGCAGTCAGTACAAATTTATAGCTTTCAGCAGGAAGGACAATGTCCAGGTTCCTTTTCCAATCTATGTAATTAGGTCCAGTAAGTCTATTCTGTTGAAGTATGATGGACGGTGGGTTGAAAGTCATCCTAAGAATCATAAATAACTTTTGGTCAGAACTCTAAATTTAGAATAATATTGATTCCTCAAACAATACTATTTTAAATTAACCAACACCTCAAACCACCGTGAATTTTGTATGCCACGATAGTGTGGACGTATACAAATTCAACATTTGTAAAAAGAGGGTTTTAACCCATTAATTTTATTATCTTGTCAACCTAACTTTTTGACAAATAAAATTAATAGTTGGTATCTTTTGGTCACACAAATAATAGCAGTGACTTCGATGGGAAGGATACTATTAGTTGTGCCTAAGTGTATACCATTACTTGGCGCTAAGTCCATTAATAAGATTGTGCCCCTTCCGATGGGGAAGATCACACGCTCTTAATTAACTTCCTATAGTCATCCCAAATGGAAGTTTGTTCTAGTGATCCACAAACAAGCTCATCCGATATGGAGGAAGGCACTCAGAGCCAACGCGCAAGCTTATTTGCATCACTTACAAACCAGTAATGGAGGCCATGGATTTTACTTAAAAATCCCTCTCCCACTTAGTTATTTATAAATGAGGAATTTTAACTATACTAGCCTACTAAACATGTATACTAACATACACACACAACACAATATAAAAGCAATAAATAGAAAAATCTAATTTTCAACTATTATGGCTTTTATCTATGGTTGTCCTCCGTGTGTTGTCATCCCAAGCTGCTAACATATTTGGCCACTGCCACCGGGTCTAGCTGTCGCATCCATCTTACTCCTTGTTCCACTGCGCCTCTGGTCCTCAAAAGGTTCCACGCTTTGCAAGATTCGATCCGCGACATAAATAGAATTTTACAATTTTGATTCTATATTCCATAAAAGGAATGTACATGTATCTAGATCAAAAATAAAATCCTAATAAAACTAAATACAGCTCCTGTTGTATTTTATAATACAATCATGCACACACATATAAATGCCCTTGACATGTCCAAGGCTCCAATCACACACATAAAACTATAAGCCATAATAGTTGGATTCTGCATCCACAAAGTTAGCACATCCTACTATTATCCTGCCTAAATTATGTATGACATATGCATAATTAAACTAATACCAAATACACAGAGGCAAAACCCTAGCTCTGATACCAATTGTTGGTTGCTACTCGGAAAACCTAGAGGTTCCACTGTACAAAAATTTTGTACAAAGGTCTGAACCTTTTCCTAGCTACCATGTGTTCTTTTAAATTAAATTTTGGATCGCCTGCGGAACTTAATACGTTTGATCCAAAACTTAATCTATTCGTTCTTTTAGGTTTTGACTTGGGTCTCCTGCGGAACTTAACACGTTCGACCCAAATCACCTTAAGTTATTAATTCCATTAAATATTAATTTCCATAATTGGTTCCCAGTACTGACGTGGCGAGCCACACGACCTTCTTGGATATGGGAGCAACCACCACCGACTAGACAAAACCTTTTATGGAAAGCTAATATTTAATTTCCTAAAATAACTTTAGGTTAACCGAAAAGAACAATCAAATCACAAGGAAAAATAAAACAAAAGAACACAACATCGAAAAACATATTCGAAATACTAGAATCGTAAGCCTATTGTATTTGGTATTATTTCCATAAATAACTAGTATGATGCGGAAAGGAAAAATTACTAGATATACCTTCTAGAAATACCTCTTGATCTTTTACCGTATTCCTCTTCTAACCTCGGACGTTGTGTGGGCAACGATCTTCTGAGATGAGAAACTACCAACCACCTTCTTCTCCTCCTAGCTAGGTTCGGCCACAACAAGGAAGCTTTACCAAGGATGAAGAACAAATCACCAACCAAGCTCCAAGGGATGCAAGCTTTCTCTCCTTCTTCTTCTTCTTCTCCAAGTAGTATCCGGCCACCACAAGAGCTCCAAGGGAGATGAAGGATTCAGCCACCACAAGAGGAAAAGAGAGAGAGGATGATGGCCGACCGCAACACCAAGGAAAATAGGGAGAGAAATAATAGAGGTTGTTACCCTTGAAGGCACCCCCACCCCTTCTTTTATATTCCTTAGCCTTGGTAAATTAGGAAATTTAATTACAATAAAATTTCCTTAATTTCCTTGACAATAATTAATTAAGAAAAAATAAATAAAATTTCCTAATTAATTGAATTGTGGCCGGCCACCTCATGGAGAACAAATAAGCCAATTTTAATCAACAATTAAAACTTCCTTATTTGTCTTTGGAAATTTTAAAAAATAAAATTTCCTTTAAAATCCCTTCATGGTTGATAAAAAGAAATTTCTATAATTTTAATTTTCAATCATGTAAATAATTTTCAAAGAGAAAAAATAAAATATCTTTCCAATCTACAAATAAGGAAAGAGATCTAATCTTTTTCTTTTAATCTTTTGTAGATCCTTTAAAGAGAGATATTTTAATTTTAATTCTCTGTAATAAATTTTATCTTCCACATAATAAAAATTAAAATTAATTTTTTTTTAATTTAATTATGGCCGACCCCCTCTAGCTTGGGTTCAAGCTAGGGCCGACCACCCTAAACCATGCTTAGGCCGACCCTAGCTTGATTCCAAGCTAGCTTGGCCGACCCCCTTTAGGTGGGTATAGAAGGTGGGTATAGGTGGGTATAGTACTCTATAAATAAGAGGCTACGATAGGGACCGAGAGGAGGAATTGGTTTTGGCCTCCCGATAAAATTAAGCATCCCGTGTTCGCCCCAAACACACAACTTAATTTTATCAATAATAATTCATTCCACTAGAGAACTATTATTGAACTACCGCACCAATCCAAAATTACATTTTTGGGCTCCTTCTTATTATGAGTGTGTTAGTCTCCCTGTGTTTAAGATATCAAATGTCCACTAATTAAGTGAGTTACTGACAACTCATTTAATTAATATCTTAGTCCAAGAGTAGTACCACTCAACCTTATCGTCATGTCGGACTAAGTCGACCTGCAGGGTTTAACATGACAATCCTTATGAGCTCCTCTTGGGGACATTATCAACCTAGTATCTCTAGGACACAGTTTCCTTCTATAATCAACAACACACACTATAAGTGATATCATTTCCCAACTTATCGGGTTTATTGATTCATCGAACTAAATCTCACCCATTGATAAATTAAAGAAATAAATATCAAATATATGTGCTTGTTATTATATTAGGATTAAGAGCACACACTTCCATAATAACTGAGGTATTTGTTCCTTTATAAAGTCAGTATAAAAGAAACAACCTCAAATGGTCCTACTCAATACACTCTAAGTGTACTAGTGTAATTATATAGTCAAGATAAACTAATTCCTAATTACACTACGATCTTCCAATGGTTTGTTCCTTTCCATTTTGGTCGTGAGCTACTGTTTATAATTTATAAGGTACTGATAACATCATCTTCTATATGTGACACCACATACTATGTTATCTATAATATAAATTAATTGAACAACTACAAACAAATGTAGATAAATTGACCAAATGTGATTCTTTATTTAACATAAATGTTTACAAAAGCTTAGGCTTTCAGTATACACTCCAACAAACACAAGGTGGTCAAAGGAAGGAGCTTGAGAAGCTGTTGACCTTAGGTTGACCATCCGATCTTCTCATTGGCTTGAGAAGATCGTAGTAGGGCCATGACTAATGACAAATAAATTTAATTAATTGCTTGTGTGTATGTGATGCATGATTAGTAATTAATTAGTGCCTAACGATTAGATTAGATCTAAATCGTGTACAAGATGTACCCTTTTGATTAGATTAGATCTATCACGTATTTGATACACATCGACGATTAGATTAGATCTAAATCGCGTCAACGCTAATGCCTACCGTGCCGTGATACCTATCACTACCTCGATCACATGTGTTGTTGAATCTGCCAAAGCAGAGCATAACATATTATCTTGGTAGGGTACGGAGGGACAATCTTGATCCCGCTTATCAACGCATGGGCGAGTACAAACTCAATTAGATTGAGTATTCCTAGTTTGCTCGGTTGGATCGAGTACAACTATAGACATTCTTCCAACGGTTGAAAAGATAGGACATAAATCACATTTATATTAATTCTTGGGCGTATTAGCCAAAATTAACTCAAGTTTTAATATAACTGCGGATAATGATCCTATAAACAAGAGTTGCATAGAGATGTAATTGGTAAATCGTTACCTACCGATCATACTAAGTCTTGGGCGTATTAGCCAAAGCTAACTCAAGGGTTAGTATGATGTGGATCTTGTCCCACATGAATTATAGAATTCAGTGGGAGCATCATTTAGTTAAAAGCCTAATTAAATGATTTAAAAGAATATGATATTTATTTTTCTACATTTTTCTGTTGTAGATAACCATGACGTCGAATACGAACACCTTCTCTCTGCGTTCTGTCCTTGAGAAGGACAAGCTCAACGGAGCAAATTTCCTGGACTGGTACAGGAACTTGAGAATAGTTCTCACCCAGGAACGTAAACTGTACGTTCTGGAGCAGCCCATTCCGGAGTCTCCTCCTGCCAATGCCACACGAGCAGACAAAGATGCTTACAAGAAGCATCAAGATGATGCATTAGATGTATCCTGTCTAATGCTCGCGACCATGAACTCTGAGCTTCAGAAGCAACACGAGTTAATGGGCGCTTACGATATGGTTGAACATCTTCATCAACTGTATCAAGGACAAGTGAGGCATGAGAGATTTGAGATCTTAAGGGCATTATTTCAGTGCAAGATGTCAGATGGGGCTCCCGTAGGCCCATGTGTACTCAAAATGATTGGGTACATAGAAAACCTATAGAGGTTGAGATTCCCGCTTGGCCAAGAGCTGGCCACTGATCTGATCTTGCAATCCTTGCTGGATAGCTATAGTCAATTCGTTCTAAACTACAATATGAACGAAATTGACAAGCCACTGCTCGAGCTGCTTAGTATGTTAAGAACTACTGAGCTGAACCTTAAGAAGGCAAAGCTCCACTCTATTCTGATGGTTCAGAAACACAAGGGTAAGGGCAAGCCCAAAGGCAAGGGAAAGCCCCAAGCCAAGGGCAAAGGCAAGGCACTGAAGCCTAAAGGAGGGGTCGCCAAGGATGCTACCTGCTTCCACTGCGGTCAGACCGGGCACTGGAAGAGGAACTGCAAGGTGTACCTGGAAGATCTTAAGAAGAAGTGAAGTGAGACTTCCACTTTAGGTATATATGTTATAGAAGTCAATCTATCTATTTCTTCATCATGGGTATTAGATACCGGATGTGCTTCTCACATTTGTACTAATGTGCAGGCGCTGAGAAATAGCAGGGCATTAGCGAAGGGCGAGGTGGACCTACGCGTAGGCAATGGAGCACGGGTTGCTGCTGTTGCTGTAGGGACTTATTTTCTATCTCTACCCTCTGGGGTTGTATTAGAGTTGGATGATTGTTGTTATGTGCCTGCATTAACTAAGAACATAATTTCAGTTTCTTGTTTGGACAAGAAAGGTTTCTCTTTTACTATAAAGGACAAATGTTGTTCTGTTTATTTAAAAGATATGTTCTATTGTAGTGCATCTCTGATGAACGGACTCTACATTCTAGACCTTGAAAGCCCTATCTATAACATAAATACCAAGAGGTTCAAGTCAAATGATCTGAACCAAACATATCTTTGGCACTGTCGCTTAGGTCATATAAATGACAAGCGCTTATCCCAGCTCCATAAGGATGGTTTACTGGACTCATTTGATTTTGAATCTTATGAGACGTGTGAGTCATGCCTACTAGGCAAGATGACCAAGACTCCCTTTAGTGGGCACAGTGAGAGAGCGACTGACTTGTTAGGTCTTATACATAGTGATGTATGTGGCCCTTTTAATGTCGCTGCTAGAGGCGGTTATAGGTACTTCATCACATTTACTGATGACTTAAGTAGATATGGTTATGTGTACTTGATGACACATAAGTCAGAATCATTTGAAAAGTTCAAAGAATTCAAGAATGAAGTACAGAACCAGCTTGGCAAGAGTATTAAGATACTTCGATCAGATCGAGGTGGAGAATACCTTAGCCATGAGTTTCGTGACTATCTAGCTGAGTGTGAGATTCTATCCCAACTCACTCCTGCTGGAACACCACAGTGGAATGATGTATCTGAAAGGAGGAATCATACCCTATTAGATATGGTACGATCTATGATGAGTCACACAAATCTTCCGACATTCCTTTGGGGCTATTCTCTAGACACGACAGCTTTTATACTCAACCGAGTTCCATCCAAGGCCGTGATAAAGACACCATATAGGATATGGACTGGGAGAGATGCCCAGGTGTCTTTCATGAGGATTTGGGGTTGTGAGGCTTACGTTAGATGTCAAGTCTCAGACAAATTAGGACCCAAATCCGACAAGTGTTATTTCATTGGATATCCCAAGGAAACTAAGGGATATTACTTCTACATTCCCAGTCAGCACAAGGTAGTTGTGGCAAAAATTGGGGTATTTCTAGAAAAGGACTTTGTTTCTAGAAAGACTAGTGGGAGTACGTTCGATCTTGAAGAAGTTCAAGATGCGGACCATAGCACTGAAGCCTCGATGGAAATTTAACTGGAACCACAAAGTGTTGTGGATGATGTTGTTCCACAAGGAGTTGAGGAACAACAACCAGTTCAAGTAGACATATCTCTTCGCAGGTCTGATAGGGTACGTCGTCAGCCTGAGTAATACTCATTTCTATTGTCTGACCATGATGATATTGTGTTCATAGATGATGAGCCTACCACCTATCAGGAAGCTGTGATGAGACCAAATTCTGAGAAATGGCTTGAGGCCATGAGATCCGAGATGAAATCCATGTACACCAACCAAGTATGGACTTTGGTTGATCCACATGAAGGGGTAAAACCCATTGGGTGTAAGTGGGTCTTTAAGAGAAAGACTGACATGGATGGACTTATCTATAAGGGTCGCTTGGTAGCTAAAGGTTTCAAGCAGATTCATGGTATTGACTATGATGAAACCTTTTTTCCAGTAGCGATGTTTAAGTTCATTCGGATCATGCTTGCTATTGCAGCTTACCATGACTATGAGATATGGCAGATGGATGTCAAAACCATATTTCTGAATGGAAACCTGCTCGAGGATGTGTACATGACACAACCTGAGGGTTTTTTAGATCCACAACATACTAGCAGAGTATGCAAGCTGCATAGGTCCATTTATGGACTAAAGCAAGCTTCTCGGAGCTGGAATCTTCGATTCGATGATGCAATCAAACAGTTTGGTTTCATCAAGAATGAAGATGAGCCTTGTGTCTACAAGAAGGTTGTAGGGGATATAGTTGGCTTCCTCATATTGTATGTGGATGACATACTACTCATTGGGAAGGGCATCCCTATGCTTCAGTATGTCAAGACCTGGCTAGGGAGTTACTTCTCAATGAAGGACTTAGGTGAGACATCCCGCATTCTAGGGATACAGATCTATAGAGATATATCTAAGAGATTGCTTGGCCTAAGTCAAAGTATATATATTGACAAGGTACTCCTTCGGTTTGCCGTGCAGAACTCCAAGAAGAGATTTCTGCCGATGTCACATGACGTGAGTCTTTCGAAGACTCAAGGTCCCTCTTCTAGAGAGGAGAGAGACCGTATGGATCAGATCCCTTATGCCTCAGCCATAGGATCTATCATGTACGCCATGCTATGTACTCGGCCTGATGTTTCATATGCTTTGAGCATGACGAGCAGATACCAGTCAGATCTAGGTGAAAGTCACTGGATAGCGGTCAAGAATATTCTTAAGTACTTAAAAAGACTAAAGAATATTTCTTGATATATGGAGACAATGATGAGCTAGCTGTAAAGGGTTACAGTGATGTCAGCTTCCAGACTGATCAGGATGATTATCGATCGCAGTCAGGGTTCGTATTTTGCATAAATGGTGGTGTTGTGAGCTGGAAGAGTTTGAAGCAGGACACAGTAGCTGATTCTACGACAGAGGCCGAGTACATTGATGCATCAGAGGCAGCAAAGGAGGCAATTTTGATCCGCAAGTTCATCACTGAACTTGGGGTGGTTCCTAATATCACTGACCCTATTGAACTTTATTGTGACAACAATGGAGCTATAGCACAGGCGAAGGAACCTCACTCACACCAGCGGACCAAACACATGCTGCGACGCTTCCATTTCATTCGAGAGATTATCGAGAGAGGAGATGTGAAGATATGCAGAGTACCTACAGAGGCTAACATCGCAGATCCCTTGACCAAGGCTTTGGCACAAAGGAAGCATGATGGTCACACTAGGTCATTGGGGCTTAGAGCCTACACTGATTGGCACTAGTGCTAGTGGGAGATTGTTAGTTAGAGCCCTAGAACCAATCATTTGATGATTGTATTATGGACTTGTTGTATCATATTCTTATATAAATAAAGACATTTATTTTTGGTTATTATACTTACTTGTATTGGTGCCAAATAAACTAAGTATAATAGCGTCCTTGAGTAGAAGGTTCTCACCTATATCAATCTGTTAGTTGAACCGATAATGAGATGATATAGGGAACACTACTCTTAATCATTCCTAGTCGAGTATTAACATTCAGGGGTAATGTGAATGCAATAAGACTAGCATGTAGGTCAACTTGATGACTTGATCTCACAAGTCATCGATATAGAGATATCAAGTTGACACATGGGTATGCATTGAAGAATGTATACTGAATGACCCGCCATGAGAAAGTATCATGGATCGTTATATGAGTGTCATATACTTTCTCATGTGGCTATTAGTATGACTACTAGTCCTTGGACCTGAAGTCATCATGGATCCCTACATAAGGAGTTATGTACTTTGGTTTTGTCAAACGTCACCCGTAACTGGGTGGACTATAAAGGCGATTACTGGGTATGTAACGAATTATGTAGAGGGATGTGAGTGATGTAGATGGGATCTATCCCTCCTATATGACGGGAGAGACATCGATATTCTTGATAGAGTGAGACCACAAAGTGCATGACCATGCCCAAATGAGTCAATATGAGATATTGAGCTCATTTGATTTAGTGAGTCTACTTGGAGTTCAAGATTTAGATTAGTCAGAGGATGACACGGTCTATGCCTCACATTGATCAATCTAGATGTCTAGGATAGAAGGACACTTGTCATATATTGTGAGGAGTCACAATTAGTAGTCACAAGGTGATGTTGGATCTCAACATTCTTGTAACTTGGGTAGTAATGATGTGTTGCTAGATACCGCTCATTACTTATGCTCCTAAATGGGTTTAGGGGCATTGCCAACGTTACAAGAACTTATAGGGTCACACACTAAGGACAATTAGATGGAGATTAGGTTCATATGATGAACCAAGAGGATTAGATTCATGTGATGAATCAAATTGGATTAAGAGTAATCCTAATTGGGCTAATTGAGTTGGACTCAAGTTTATTCATGTGTTCAATGAGTCTAATTTAGATTATGACTCATTGAATTAATTTAATTAAATGAATTAGATTCATTATATATTAAATTAGCTTGAATTAAATGGTTGGATTAGATCAACCATGAGAGAGATTAAGTCAAGTTTGACTTGACTTGAGAGGAAGATGAAGAGTCAAGTTTGACTTGACTTTATGCCACCTCATTGGTGAGTTGGCATTGAGTGGGCCAATGATGATGCTCCACATCATCATGGTTGCTTAAGTGGGATGCCACCTCATGGGAGTTACCAAGAGTTGTGACTCTTGGCATTCCATGGAGGTTACAACTCCTCATAATGTGGCCGGCCATATCAATTGCATGGGTGAGTTTTCATTTGTGAAGTAACTCTCATCTTCTTCCTCCTAGAGCTCTCTCTTCTTGCTCTTCCTCTCCTCACCTTGCCGAACCCTACTAAGGTGCTAGCACACTTTAGTTTGGTGATCTCCTTCTTGTGTTCATGTGGATACTTCTAGAGGGTTGTCTACTTTGACAATCTTGAGATCCGGCACCTTTGGATGAGCGGGATTCGCGAAAGGCACGCATCAAGGGTAAAACTCATACTCTAATGTAGATCTAGAGTTTGTAAACTCGTACTCGTAATGTTTTCGAAGTTTTATTCTTTGCACGGATCCGGTGGCGGGGCTTTCGGGGTTTCCGCGACGCGAAAAAGCGGTTTTCGCAGCTCGAAAAATCCAACAAATATGTCATATTGCAACATTGAACAGACGCCTATAGTGAAATGTACTGTCTTGAGCAAAAGTATGTATCCCAAGACTCCTGAGGAAATAGCCGAAATGAAGAAGAAACCATATGCCAGTGCCATTGGTAGTTTAATGTACACTATATTATGTACTCGTCTCGATATAAGCTATGCTGTTGGCTTAGTTAGTTGTTTCCAGTCAAACCCAGGATCGAGACACTGGAAAGCGGTGAAGAGGATATTCAGATATCTCAAAGGAACAACGGATTATTGCCTCTGCTTCCAAGGATCAGAAATGAGCCTAAGTGGCTACACAGATGCAGATTGGGCAGGGGACTTTGATGACAGAAAATCCACATCTGGCTATGTCTTCTTGCTGAATGGTGACGCCATCTCATGGAACAGCAAGAAGCAGGCTTGTGTAGCCTTGTCGATAATGGAAGTTGAGTATGTGGTTTGTGCAACGGCTGTGTAAGAGGCTGTCTGGCTAAGAAGGTTCTTAAAGCATCTGAAGATTGCTAAGAATAATGAGAGTCCTGTTATTGTGTACTGTGACAATCAAGCTGTGATGGCTTTTTCCAAGGATCCCAAATATCACAGCAAAGGCAAGCATATAGAAATTAAGTATAATTTTGTAAGGGATATTGTTGACAAGAAAAAGATTATTCTTGAGTACATCCCTACACGGAATATGCTTGTTTATCCTTTTACTAAGCCATTGACTAAAGAGTCATTTCATGGGCATATGAAGTGTTTGGAACTTCAAAGAATGTAACTAATTGTAAAGACATTTTGATAAATGAAAAATGTCATGATTTATTCAGTGTATATGTCTTTGTTACATTCGAATAAAAGTCTCGATAAGCATGTTGGCAGATTGAGATTGGTCCACTCACATGGACAATCATCTCTATTTGTTGAGTACAAATAGAGGTAAAATCGTTGCTTATGGGACAACTTATGTAGCTGTGATAGAGACATACCCATAAGTTACGGTCACCTTGATATTTGTGTCAAGATGAGATCATTTGTGTAATGATTGGAGTAAATGCACCCACCATTTACTGAATCTGCTTGAGGCCAGATTAGAATTCATATGTTGAATTCAGGATTAGACATTGGGAATGTCTAGATCGAAATCTGTGCGATGTTAAATTTTGGGAAAAAACATGCGCTATTTTTGGTAAAGAGAATAACATCGTAGCATGTGATTCATACCACATGTGCTATGACGACAAGAAGGGTAGTAGGAGAATGGATCCCTGCTTCTCTACTATGTGAGACCCTTGAGATTATAAGTTAATCTCGATTTTATCCTAAGTGACTATTTAGCTGTCTATTTGAAGTTCTGATCAGTGTCTGCTACTTTAGCATGTTTCTTATTGGCTATGGATGATTCGGTCTATGGAGCGTAACTAGGAAAGCGACTGATTAGAATGAATAGATTCTAGCTAAAAAAGGAATATTAAGATTGTTTTACATCTGTGACATTTATTTACTGGTACCAGTTACATTTTTAGTTCAATACATAAAATGTAATTGTGAATAATTTGTTTGATTGGAGATGTTGAACATGCTCTTGACATATGGTCAATATGAGGTATTAGAGATGTTCATAATGATGTAAATAATTTAATCTGGGGTAAAGACAAGTCATTTATGTCTCTGATTCGTTCTATGGACATATGTCTCTGATTCGTTCTATAGAGCAGCTAAGTAAGGTGTGACAATCTTTTTAGCAATTGAATACTCACTATGCTTGCTGTCGCACGAACCATTTTCCCTAATGTATGGAATGTATGTTCTGATCTGGTCTTCATGACTTGATCCTCATAAAGTCTATGTGACATATTTGGTCTTTGTGACTAACTTGCTCTGGTTTTCGTGACTTGATCCTCATAAAGTCTATGTGACTTATTTGGTCTGTGTGACTAATTTGCTCTGGTCTTCGTGACATGATCACCTTGTAGTCTATGTGATTGACATGGTCTATGTAACCATATAACCTTATGGATTGACTTGGACGAGTGAAAGATGTTGGGCGTTACAGGAGACGAAAGGGTTCATCCCTTTCGCTGCTGCAAACGGCTGTTTGCTGCAAACGCCAGGGAGACGAAGGGGCATCCTTTCCCCTTCGTCTTCCTCAGCCTTCCTATAAGAGGAGCGTCCAAGCACAGATCCGGAAGAGTGGAGAAGGTTTTCGCGAAGGTGATCAGAGATCTCTACCAAGCTGTGTGAGGTGATCGTGTGTGAGCAAAAGGAGAGCATCCAGAGGCTGGGATTTGGCTTGTGAACCTTGAAGCGCTTTCTGGCAGCTCCGTGATCGTGCTTCCGATAGTGGCAACCCCTTCATCGACTGACGGTTCTTCAGCGACGTCTCCGACAATTCACTGTGAGTGGTTACCATTTTGCTTCGTTTTAGTTTTCATGCTTTCTGGGCCAACAACTTCGGCGTCTGTTGTCAAGAACCAGCTAGGGCCTAGGGCAACAGCTAGGGTTGAATGAGTGAATGGTCAGTCGTTAGAGAAGAAAATGGCAGCAAAGATAAGAAAGGGAGGGAAAAGATGAAGAGGTGATGGCTGTTCGAAGAGGAAGAGATGGCTGGAGGAAGAGGCGGCTACTACGAGGCGAACGAACATCTGAAATTTGTTCTAAATGATTCAGAAATCGAAATATAAACCCGTTTCGTCGCCGCAATCGATTGATAGAAACTCATCAATCAATTCGGTAGTCTTGTTTTTCGTGAAACTCATATGAATCGATTGACCAATTGATTGAAGGTGTTCAATCGATCGATCAATCAATTTGGTAGGCTTCTATTTCTCATGAAAGAAACTCATTTAAATCAATTGGCCGATCGATTGAACATTTCTAATCGATCGATCAATCGATTCAAAAGACTTCTGTTTCTCGCGAAATTCATGTAAATCAATTGGTCAATTAATTAAAAATATTTAATTGATCAACCAATTGATTCGGTAGACATTTTTAAAAAAAAAATAAAAAATTGACACCCTACGCCTAAGCAGCGCCTAGCCCCTAGGTGGCCTCCTAGTGCGGCGACGCCTATTGGTGTCACCTTGGCAAAAGGCAGGGTGATGGACAGTCGTCCACCGTTTAGGTGCCGCCTTTTAAAGAAGATGGATATACATAATGTAAAATATAAATAAAGAATAGGGACTCATAAAAAAAACTATTATTGGAAGATTTTTTTTAAAATTTTTTTTATATGGGAGAGATGAGTAAAAATTTTCTGCTTTTGACCTGGATTGCAGGTGAAAAAAAAAACCACTACAACTACCACCACTGAGATGCTCTAGGCATTGAACTTTATGAAATCTTTGAAGGGATGAAAATGATGAGATGATCGAGAAAAGGAAACACTAATGGAACTATACTGTTTCAGATTACAAATTAAAATGTACAATTATACATAGATTTTGTCGAACAGAGAACTGCAAAATAATTACTAAATCCAATTTCCATCTAAATTTCTTTGCAGATTCAGGCAATAATCTGAAACAGAGTGACAGGTTATTGTTTGAATTACGAAAAGGAGCTTCAGGAAACATATCGAGTAGAAGCTCATGCATAACTTTTGTGTAACGAATAATAAACTCTGCGACTAAAAAATCTCTCATCTCACTTTCACGTATGATACAATTCAACATTAAATAAGAAGCATCTATAAGATTAAACATCAAGATTGCCCGAGTCAATATCAGATGTTCGTTGCACAAATAGTCTAAGTCTCTCTATCTCACTGATCGCAGTTAACCGTTCTGCAAGAACATCCATTGTCACATAGTTTGGTTTGCATCCCCAAGAACTCATCTTGTCCATAAGCTTGAATGCTTTTTCAAATATGTTATGGTCCTCAAGACCCTTGAAAATGGAGGTGTAGGTCGTTGGGCAATATATTTTGTCTATGCATCTCGTCGAAGAGTTTTATTGCGGCATCAACTTTTTGATTCTTAGAATAAGAATGGATGAGGATGTTATAGTAACCGTGTTGGCCGGCCCCGCTCACACATCATGCTCCTGAAGAACTTCATGGCCCGGTCAAGATCACCAGCTTTGCAAAAACCATTGATCAGAGTTCCATAAGCGACAACATTAGGTTTGCATCCATCGTCGCCCATTTCGCTGAGGAATTTATCAGCCTTGGAAAAATCACCAACCTTGCACAAAGCATCGATCAAAGTATTGTATGTGAAGATATCAGGCCTAAGCCCTACCTTGCACATTTCGTCGTGTATCTCGAATGCCTTATCCAACCTCTTATTCTTGCAAAACCCACTGATCAAAGTGTTATAGCTCTTTATGTCTACTCGAAAACCATTCTTTTTCATCGACGACACGTTCGAATAAGCACCATCCAGTTTACCAACTTGAGTCAACCCAGAGATGAGAGTGAAGTATGCCATAGAATCAAGGAAAACCCCTTCCTTGATCATCTCATCAAACAATGTCGTCGCCCTTCCTACATTGTTGGAATGAAGAAAAGCACCCATCAGGATGTTATAGGTGATAGCACTGCCTTTAACTTCCGGCCACTCAGACCTTTTTCTTTCCAAAAAAATCTAGGGCACTTCCGATCATCCCATGCCTTCATCTTCCGTTCGGCCATACCCGAAGAGGAATCCGTTGGTAGGCATCGGTCATCGTCCATACTGCCATTAGACTCGTGCAGTGAACGTGATTAACCCATTTGTGTAGGGTTGGTAAACAAGATATTACTCTCTGAATCTTCACAAAGGATATCTCATCTGTCACAGATTACTAAACTCAAATTTATTAAAAATACATATATACTACGTACTTAAACTTTTTTTCTTATTTCTCTTATGCCAAACATAAATAGCTGGAATATAATACAATGATCAATTATAGAATGACACAGATGCTTTAAACTGCAAACGTATGAATGAACTAACAACTTGTTTATTTCATCTTTCCAGGGGAATTTGATGACTCAGTAAATCACAACAAAGAAGCTCCAGTAATTGCCGGCTCAATCACGGTAAGAAATATTACGAGACAGATTTCATAATCATCTGCTCAGATAAGACATTCAAAAAGTGTTATATTCCAGAAGGAGATCATTATTTTAGACAACGATGGAGAAGTCATCTATCATAAGCCGAAGCGAGTGTAAATTAAGTGTAAATTACGCAGCTGCCTGTCCGTAGAGACACTTCCTTATCTGCAATCAACAGAAACAACTCAACTATTAGAAATTTGATGACAAATGTTCTCAAAAAACAATAGGAGAGAGACCTGCGAATGTTTATCTAATGTCAAATATATTGTGCATACAGAAGGGGGGGAGCAAGTAGGAGAGGAAAATATTTTTGACAAATATAGAGCAAATAAATTACATTATCGAACTCTTTATTTTCCACCGATCTTATTTTGAATGATGAAAAAACATAGGAGAAGCAATGTTATTATGTGTTTATATTCAAAATAAAAGGGCGAATTTCATTCCAATGCTTTTAAATTACCTTTCTAAATATGTATTTCCATCCAAACACTAAGTAGACTAGAAATGGCAGGACATTAGACGGATAAAATTTCACATCATCGAGAATATCTTGAATCTTGTTTCTATATCATTCACTGAAGTTATCGAAGTGAGTATTACCTCAGGCAATTTCTTGCGGAAAGCAACTTCCAGTCTTGCATCAAGTGTATTTTCACAGACAATCTTCCCATCTATAGAAGCCAAGGCAACACCACCAGAGCTGATAATAAAGGATTTGTGTTAGCAAAACAGGAGGACTGCACTCCCAGGCAAATTAACTTGATGCATATAATAGGAGCAAACAATTTGGTTAACTATTGTTGCTTACACTGCACGATTGATATTATCAACCATGTAAAGATACCAAGGTTCCATTTACTTGAACAGATAAGTGAATAGATGGACAGGTTATAGGCCGGATCACTTTTGTTTTTGATCCATCCACTTGTTTACTTAAACATGGACTAAAATGAATGAAGAAAGAAATGTCGACTTGGTATTAAGTCTTCCTGAATCATCCAAATCAGGTGAGTTGAAGGACATGTTTCAGTCACTTTAGTATGCATCCATCCTCTCTTCAATTCATTCTATTGCCAATTCATCCACTCTTGAATTCATCCATCCCATCAAACAAATTCAAAATGTTCAATCATTCACACCATTAAATTAACACAGAATCTTGATTAATGTGCAAATATTATCAAATTCTTCCATTTTATAATAATAAATATTGAATTATCTTTGCCAAGATATGTTTATCCCAATTATTTGGGGTTGCTACATTGCTGATAGTAGATTTATTCAATTCAAAAGGTTAATGAAATATTTAGTAATCAACTACTTTATTACATCAACTAACGTTTTCTTTGACCACCTTCTACTTATTAACTAATGTTTTTATTGCATGCATTATTAAATGATATTTAATGAATATTAGATAAAATTGCACTTAGATCCTTGTAAAATACAAATGTGTACCATTCCCATCTAATTTTACAAATATATCAAACTAATACTTAAAATCTTGCATATGTGTCATTAATGTATCCTAAATTAGTAATTTAATGGATATAAGTGGAAATTTTACCCTTCAATTTCAAACATCATATGAAGTATGGTTTGCAACGATTGAAAGTTTGAGTTGACAACATTCTCCTCCAACCTTACTAATCTATCTGATGCCACAATGAACAACAATCTTCTTCCCTTTCCATTTGTCATTGAAAAACTAATGTTTATGTTGTCTATCTTTCATTCAGGATTGTCATCTTTTGCCTGTGATCACTGTGTCCCTTGAGATGTTATCCTCTATTCCTCTCAACCAATCCTAGGACCCTTGCCTATTGCCTCCACTTTCATCAGTCCACACTATCTTGTCAGACAAGCAAAAATCCCACTTAGGAGACTGTCTCTAAGAATCTCTCCTTATCCTCACTCGTTAATGTGTTAATCTACTGCAATGCCTGTTCTAGCATTGTTCGTTCAACGAACTTCTAGATTGTACCTTCATGTATGCTGTGTCGAGTGACACAATCAAAATGTACCACTATGAAATTACTAAAACCTAATACTAATCAGTACAAGGAATCTCTTTTCTGTTGCATATATTAATTGTGTATTGATGATTATTGTATTGTGCCGACACCCATCATGTTTTGGTATTACAATTGTATCATTTTGATTAGAGACTAAAACTCAAGCACGGCATGACATGACACGACACAACATCAAAATAATATCGGTATTATTGGAGACAAACTTTAGCATCGCACGAGATATTAAACCTTGGGGATGTCTTAATCCTTGCTGAGATCCCTTTTTTGTTTATGTATTAAGTTGGACATGGTATTTATGCTCTAGTTAAGGAAATTTGTTGAAGTCATTAGTTATGTGTTTGGATTTAGACCCCCACATTAGATGTTTAAGATTATGGTTTATGGTCGTCCAACAAAATAGTCCTCTTTGCAACAAACAATACAATAATGTCTTTCCTTTCCATTGAACAAATATTGTATATGTGCTTATTAAACAAGTTGGGGTAAAACACTTAATTATGATAAACATATTCAATTCCTAATCCCCATGGATGTAAAAATGGACATTTATGACTATGTTCTGAAAGTGCATTACCAATGGAGACCATGAGCGTTATGGTGACTAGGGGCAGGTGGTAAGTAGACATTGGCATCTACAACAATATTTGGTGGGTGAACACTTTCTTTAGATGCATATTCTTCTTTTGCTGACTCCAAAACTGACTCCACAAGATGATGATCTTCTTTCCGACAACGCAACAAAACAGCTGGTTCTTTCAATCTGAGCAAGCTCTACAAGGACAAAAGAATTCCAATTTCAAAGCCAACAAATTTGGAATGGAAAAAATAAATGAAATGAAGAACCAGTCCTTTAAAATTAGCACACATAAAGAGAATAAAGCATATTGCTTGGACAATTAGCAGAGACTCTTAGTAGTCTTTAGTTAGATCAAGGTGAAAAATAATGGTGAAATAACTAACATCTATGGCTAGCTATAAATAGGAAAGATCACGCCATCATAATGCTAATCTCACAAGTTCAAAGATTATATCAAAATAAGCTAAACCTGAGTTATAAATATGTCCTGTTAACCGTTACTGTCCATAAGCAGTAATGCAAGACAAGATGAACAAGAGTCAAACCTGAACAATGAGATCCTTCAATAGGTGTTTATATGAATGATCATGATGGATAACATTCGATATGTGATGATGGCTGACACCCAGGAGCTCCTTTGCAGCAGCCTCTTTCATGGAGCTGACTAAATCATCTTGAGATTGAAGAACTTTGATACGAGAAGCATTAAGTTGCATTGAATATTCACTGCAAATGGTAATAGAGGAGACTCATGTTATCACTGATCACCACACAAATAACTTAATATCCATTATTAGATGATAACTTATCAAAATCTAAAGAATAAACTTCTCTCCACGATATGTAAAAGGAAAAAAGGATTATTATGGAGAAAAACAAACTTCAACTTCACTATCTATAAACCTTTTGAGTACTTTATAAATATTATAAAGTTTTCAATTATTTGTCCTTATTCATATAAGGATAACCACCAAGCCTTATCCCACTAAGTAGAGTCGACTATATGAATCCTTCTACGTCATTAAACTCTATCCCCTATTATATCATCATCTATATTTAAATAAATTTATCTTATTTTATTGTTATTAATCAAGTTTTTTTGGTCTTCCACTTCCTTGTTTGTCATGCATTTGTTATAGTTTCAGATCACCTAACTCGCATTTATTGGTCGTCTAAACAGATCTATACTATCTTAAACGTGTCTCTCGGAGTTTTCTCTTGATATATGCAACCTGACTTTCTCTCTAATTCTCTCATTTCTTATCTTGTTCATCCTCGTATGTCCACACATCCGTCTTAACATCCTCATCTCTGTAACTCTCATCTTTTGCTCCTGTGCTCAAGTCATAGCCCAATATTCAGTTTAGTAAGTCTAACTGTCTTTTTGTAAAACTTCTCTTTAAGTTATAGAAGTACTTTACAATCACATAGAATACCCGACGCTCTTCTCCATTTCATTCATCCTGTTTGTATTCTATATAAGACATCTCTCAATCCCTCTATCCTTTTGTAAAAAAGAACCTAAATACTTAAAACTCTCAGTTTCAAACAACTTGTCATCTCCTATCTTAACAATTGTCTCATTACGTATAATATTGCTAAACTTAAATTTCATATATTCTATCTTTATTTTGTTAAGTCTGAAACCTTTCACTTCCGATGTTCCCTGTCGAAATTTAAGTTTAGCATTTACTCATCCACTTGTCTCATCTAGCAAAATAATATCATCTACAAACAACATGCACCACGGTACCATGTCTTAGATGCGTCAGTGAGTTCGTACATGATTAGTATAAAAAGATAGAAACTTCGAGTTGATCCATGATGTAATCCTATATTATAGGAAATGCTTCGATTAATCCGCCTAAAGTCTTCACTTAATTAGTTGAACATATATTACGCTAACACTACTCTTTTCTAGAATTTTTCATATAATTTCTCTTGAGACTTTATTATAAGTTTTTTCACTACATTACTATTTCCAACTTTGATATCATCTTATTTTACGTCGTATTCAAGTCACCGTATATTTCTCCTAATACTTGTACTCCTACCCTTTCCTTAAATATATTTTAATTCTCATCCTTTAGCTTCTACCATCATTTAATTCTAGGAGTCGTATATATTTTGCTCTTATTGATGCTATGTTTAAGGCATATATCCAACCGTACTAATCAGTGTTGGGTAGTTAAGTTTTCTCCAGATGACCTTTCAATTTTTATAAATCTTTCTATATTTCTTCCTAACCATAAGAAAGTCAATTTGCGATTTATTATTTTCACTTTAAGGGTGACAAAGTGTTCTTTCCTTTCCTTAAAAAATGTATTTGATAATATAAGGTCATATGCTATTGCAATATCCAATACAATTTTTCCTTTTTCATTTCTTGTTCCAAACCCATAACCCTAATCACCCTATCATATTCCTCATTTTTCACTCTCACATGTTCATTTAGATCTCATATTAAAATCATTTCATTTAGCAGAATGTTTTGTTATAGCACATCTAGATCATTCCAAAACCTAGATTTGATTTCTTTATCTAATCCTACTTGAGGTGCATATATGTTAATTAAGTTAATAGTTTCTTTCGCCACTACGAGCAATAATCCTATACCCTTTCTAACTACTCCTACAACTTCATCTTCATCCTTTAACGAACTATCTACAATAATACTTACTTCATTTCTTGATTTACTCATGTCTATCTATCATAACTTAAAACCTGAGTTCTCTATTATTTTTGTCTTCTCTCCTACTCATTTAGTCTCTTGTATACATAAAATATTAATTCTTCTCCTAATCATCATATCTACTACCTCCATTGTTTTGCCGATGAGCATTCTTGTGTTTCATGTTCCAAATCTTAGATCACTAGTTTTCCTATAATATTTGTTCTTATTCAACCTATGCTATAAGAACTCTTACATATCAACCTAACGTAACTCTCACCCTTTCTCATCCGGGCTTGGGACCGGTCATGGTGGGCTTTCATATAACATAACACATATCAAAAGAAATTGCTCCTAGAAAAATACTTTCACATAAACACCAAGCTGAGATGAAAAGTATTACACTGAATTTGGCTGCTAACATAAATATACTGGTAACTAATGATAGACGAGCATTAGCCCAATCTCATTCCTTTGTGAAAATCTAAAAAGGCTATATACATATATAGCATTTCCATAAATTAGCTGATGAAATTTATATACTTATATTCCATATTATATATTTCTTGGTTCTCTAATCCAAATATATATGAATTTACATAATTTCAGTTATTTATATTTTCAATCATTGTCCTTTTTAATTTTGGACAAAGCATGACTCACGCATCTAGTTTCTATGCTTTTAGCTGGTCAGTATATTCTCTGTCAAACAAAAACATGACATAGAGAAGCAATTTCTTCGTATACAATTTTCAATGAAATAAATAAATGCTAAAGTGAAAAATATTTGTGTACAAGTTTGAATTTTATGGTATATGAAAATTAAAGCCATTAAGAATTAGAAATCAGAATGCCACGATGTCAGGATGATGAGTCAAGTATATAGTTAATGAGGTTACTATCTAATCAAGGTATCAAAGTATTGTGATATTGTTGTGATTGCCTTCGAATGCAAATGAAGTAATTGTGCTATTTATTACCTTTTTTCAATATTAGTATGTTCTTCATAGAAGAGTCATGTTAGTGCCTATGGCGTCAACCAACAATAGTTCATAGATTGTTTCTAAGCTTAGTTGTCTGGATGAACTATACTTAATGACCACAAAATTAATGAAGTTGGCTACGTCATATGTAAACATTAATTTTGAAATAGTTCACAAAATGAAGTGACCACTTAACATCAATGAACCAAATGTTTGCTGGAAAACTAGTACAATGTACCACAAATAATAAGTGACGAGATCATTGGTTAGCAAATTAACAAAACAAAAAAGCAGCAGAAAATAAATGGACAAGCATTTTACATTTTCTTCCGAATTTCAACTTGCTTCTCTTTACGTTCATATTCTTGTCTGATCTTCTTCTTTTCAGCTTCAACAAGTTGTAATTTCTCAATGTTAAATTCCTAGAAAGTAAATTGAGGAGCAAACAGTTAAACAAAGACCAAAGCAAAAGGCTTACTAGAGTGAGAAATCAAAATTGCATGTCATGCAATGAAAAATGCTTCTTAATTTATACATATAATTCTAGGAGAAATGATGCTATGGCGACCACTGTGTTTGGTAGGGAAAAAGACCGGTCCAGTAGGGATAAAGATGAGGTAGTATCTCAAGAAAATATTCTCATCATACCAGATGCATGTTCATCTTGAGTATCAATTATCTTTCTATTACTCAATTTACATTAAATTAACATGCAGCTAAGTCTGAATAAATATTTTTGAAGAGTTAATGCTTCTTTTACCTCTTTTAGTTCCCCCTCTAATGATTTATTATTCTTCATTTTAAATTGCAAGAGCATTCCATGAGCATTTCCTTTTATTGAGAGAAATTTGATAGGTAATCCATCAACATATTTGGTATGCAATCAGCTCATATTAGTAGTGAGTTAGTTTATTGAATTACTCATATTCAGCTGAGTTCCACTATAACTTTGTTGAATCTCCAAGGATGATTCATCTCCATAACTCCATTGATACTGATTGAACATGTCTCACTGTGTTTGTTAAGGGTCTAAACTTTAAATTGAATCCCTTATTTATGTTCATTAACATCAATCACTCCCATGCTTCCTTTTACCTACCATTTATTAACCTCTAATAAACAATATAAGACATAGCCACTTGTAATATGAAGAAAATGAAAATAGGGCGAAAATCCAATTAATACTATCGAGAATAAACAGTACAACATTATTGTTATTTATCATACAGTTGGATCACAGATCAACAAAACCATGACTAGTTCACTTTGTCCAATTATGAGCGACAGACAGCAAACGAAGACCTAATAAGACGAAAGCAAAACAAGAGGGAGAGATCCGGAAAGTCAAACCTCTTCGGCGGAGATGGAGATCTCGTTGGCCTTCTCCTCCGCCTCCTGGCGGATAAACCGCACCATCTGCTCTATCTGCTTGGAGACCTCGGCGTCGTTCATCTTCCCTCTCTGGTTGGCTTCCGATCGTCTGGAAACGAGAGCGGAGAAGATCGACCGCCACAAGGTAAAGGCAGCAGCAGGAAGTCAAGAAGACGGACGATGGACCGAAGGGGCAAGCGGAGTTACCTAGTTGATTGCTATTGTACCGGATGAGGATCCGCTCCAAGTATTGTTGTAAATGGAAACCCAACTTCACATCTCAACATATCATCATCCTTATTCAACTCTCCGTCCGTTCGATGATGGCGGAGATAACTCTCTGTATTCCATCCAATATCCGAAAGGCATCTCATATCTATGTCATATCTTGAAAATATTTTAATTTTATTATTATATATTTTTAATTAAAATTAATTTAATATTTGATTAAAATTATTTTAATTTAATAAAAATAATTCAACTTAATTAAAATTGATCAAATACTATTGAAATAATTTTTATACTCAAAGGTGCTCTAATTATTCTGGTTCCATTAGTTTTACTTAAAACAATTAATCTATGTTAGAGTCGTGTTCATCAAAATTATTGCAATGGGAGTATTTTTTTTACTAAAATTATTATAACAATATTTGGAGAAGAGTATTTGTGTGAGATGAGGCATCATTTTCATTTTTTTTAATGATATTTTTTTAATAATAATATAAATAAATTTAATGAAGAATCTGGACCCTTTAATAACCAACTCTGAATTGATTTAGTGAAATCTAAAATTAAATTATGTTAATGTCTTTTTTTCTTTTTTATCAAAAAATAATTTCAAAGTTTATTAGTAATTTCAACTTCTTATTCTTCTCAAATCACAGATACATAACTTAATTTCTACTATCTACATTACTTTTTCTCTCTGTCTCAATCCTCATCGGTTCTTCGTCATTCTCTCCTCTCCCTCCCTCTTTAATTTTTGCTATAGTTTTCTCTTTCTAATCCTTTTTATATCATAACACATCAATCCATCTGTTTCAATTCTTCTACATATCGACATAATCGTATCAATCCATCTGCATCTCATTGATTCTTAAGGAAAAATCACAGTGACATCTATCCATCTCTGTGTATCATCTATTATCTCATCAATTCTTCGGGTGATATAAGATATTATCGTTACATAATGCATGATTAATAATTTAATTTATACTTTATTGTTGGATTAAGTTTTTTATAAAATAAATCATACTAACATTGAATAATGTTGTTTAATTACTTGATAGTATATATTCATTTTATATAATTTATGCGTATTCATGTATTATATTATATATATTGATCTCTTTTTGTCTCCAGATTTTAAATTATATTCTTCATGCAATAATTTGAAAGAATGAATTAGTAATAAATGAGAAAATAATTATTGTACAAGAATTTTGAAATTAAAATTGAGTTTGATTTTAGAGATGGGTTAACCTTGTTCATGTGATGTCGTTAATCTTATTTGTTGATGTGCATAGATTATATATACTTTTATTCATGTTTTAACACACATCTACTTATATTTCATGAGATAATTTATGTTTATTGCACCCTATTTCATTATATTATCATATTTCCATTTCTTTGTCGAAGATCTGCTCTTTGTGTTTTTTCTTATTGACAGGATGCTATTTAGAGCAAAAATGGATCAAAAAGACGTACATTGGAGCAACTTGTGAAAATCAAGCTTAGGCCGTGTGAAACCACACGACCGTGCTCCACACCAAAGGCAAATCAAGATGAAAAACCAAAAACTAAGAATTTAATGAGAGAAAATCAAGTCTTGAGGTCAAGACTTGATAAATTAGAAAATACCCTAAAAAGGATGGAAAATATCCTAAAAGGGAAAATGAGAAAAATCTAGGTTTAGGACAACAAGGGTCATCCAAGGGTCATAGAGGTTTGGGATACAAACCTAAAACCAAAAAGGATATGCCTTCTTACCATAGAGTTCCATATAATTATGGAACTAACCCTAGGCCTAGTGGCCAAGTCAAAAATACAAGGTAAGTTATCCCTAGAAGTATTTTTGCAACAACAAACGTGACTAAGACTTCTAAGAAGTCTAAGAAAGTCACTAGGAAGGTCACAAGGAAAGAAATCCCTAGAGTTGATCTAGAAAAAGTGACCAAGGCTTCTAAGAAGCCTAACAAGGTCACTAAGAAGGTATCTAGGGAAGTTATCCCTAGTAAGTACCTAGAGCATCTAAGGAGCTCCAATAGATTTTGGGTTCCTAGGAGCATTTTCTCTACCCCTAAGATGGGATAGAGAGTGTCGACTCCGATTAGAATGGTAGTTAACTCAACATTGATGAAGTTGGCACTCGGAGAGCATTTTCAAGGTTATTATTATTAACCTTTGAAAATGAAAAGGATTATCATTTACTTCTTAAATGGAGTAAAATGTGCCTTAGTTTGAGTATTTGGATATAATTTTAATTGGCACAAGAAATCAAGTGTAAAGAAATGTCAAGTTGGGATTTTGGCATTTTTATTGGGAAGTTAAAAGCAAATCTAAGCCTTATTTTAACTTGTTACTCTTTAAAAGAGTAAATTGTGCCAAAATTTGAGGAATATGCTTAACTTAAATTGGCAAATGTAGGAAAAGTAAAAGAAATGCCAATTTGGGTTTTGACATTTTCTTGGAAAATCTTGGGCAATCTAGGTTTAAATTTTAAGATTAGCTAAGGTTTAAGGATACTTAGATAGTTAATCTAGGTATTCTATTTATGCTAATTTGCCATGTTTTGTTTTTTTATAAGATGTCATGACATCATGTTTTGCATTCATGTTTTATTTGAAAAATACAAAAATACCATGCCATGTCATACATAAATCATGTAGTTATAGGAAATTTTCTTTTGAGAATTATTCATCTTTGATGTATGCCATAATGCATTATGCATTATTTTAATTCCTTACAAATTAAGGACAAATGACATTCATTAACAAGTAACATCCTTGGTGGATGTTCATAATCTCAAAATGCCTAGACAGATATGCATGATCCCTAGATTAGGGCAAAACCAAAAGTTTACATCTCACTAAAGAACTATAAGGTGACTTGTATGTGGTTTCGGACACATTAAATACAAGTGAGATGTTAGAATGATGAACAAAACTCAAGATGTTGATTTAATATTTTTTTTTTGAGTTTTAAGTACATCAAAACACATAGTTATGTGTTTTCCAATAATTGGGAAAACTAATGTACAAGTCATGTGCATTAAGCCCAAAGAATATAGTTGGATATTGGTTTTGAAAATGATTTTAAATATACTTTGAAAAATCTTGATGAAAGCTATCTTTTGATAGTAATCATCATTAAATAGTTGAGCACAAACTTAGAAGAAAACACTAAAGTTTTTACAAGTTCCCAAGTTTGTGTCAATCTTTGAAAATAGAAAGTATTTTCATAGAAAACTATTTTCCCTTGAAAGTATATACCCTAAGGATTGTCTACATGAATTTTCATGATTTTTCAAATTTTATAGAATTTTTAGGGATTTTCTGAAATTGACTGAAAATGTATTTCAGCATTTTCAGAGCTTCAATCGATCACTCGATCAATTGGAGTGCCTCAATCGATCGGGCGATCGATTGAGAAGACATTTCTCACGAGCAGAAGCTTGCTGGATCGATCCACCGATCGATCCACGCAGCCTGAATCAATCAGTGGATCGATTCAGCTGGGTTCAATTGATTGAGACCCAACTCCAATCGATTGAAATGCTGAGTTTGGCTAGGTAAGCTAGATTTCATCATTTTTAGTCTAAGTAACCATTCCTTACCCCTCAAAACATATTTGTATATATTTAGGGGGTGTTTTCATGATGAAAACAAGGATGGATTAGTTAAGGAAGACTAAGTAGAGGTTTAGATTGAGGTTTGGTTTTAATATTGAATTTTTGAACCTCAAAACTTTAAATTTGGGTTTCCTATATGTTTAGGGATTCCAAGTCATTGTTGGTGCAATGATAGAAGTTTGAAGTATGTCTTTAGGGGAAGTTACTCTTTAAGGACATAAAAATCTATTTTTTCATATACTTGGAAGGTGGTCAACCTTCTTTAACGTAAATGCTCAAAGTTGAGCTTTTCCAATACGTTGAGAAGTGGATATCTTCATTGTTTAGTTGTTCGTGCTCAAGGGTGAGCGTTGGAGATAATGAAGGGTATGGGACCTTCATTATCGTGTTGAATACAATGAGTGAAGTTGTGAACAACGGTGAGTGACTCTTCAGGGGGAGAGTTTTTGATGTATGCCAATAGGGGGAGAATGTGTGGTTTAAATTAGGCCTTTATTACCTATAGAGGGAGTTTTCCCTCTAGGAAAGGGGGAGAATGAAGAAAACCCTCATTCATACATTGGCATGAAGGAAGTTTAGGCTATGGGATTAGCCTAACTTAAAGGTATTGTCAAACATCAAAAAGGGGGAGATTGTTGGTGCAATATCCTTACGTCAAGGATGACCTGGTTGACTAAGCTTGAGTTGGCTCAAGCTTGAGTCTTTATATTTGAGTTTCGATGTTTGACAATACAGATAATACGTGGAGACATCCAATTGGGGAGATTGCTGGAGCAATTCCCCTCTGGTTAGGGTTTGACCAGTCTGAGTTTAAAGAAGAGTCAAGTAGGTCAATATTTACCGGATACTTGATTGGGAAGTCCTAGTGAGTGAAGTTAGGCAGAAAGAAAAATCTTGGTGAGTGAAGTCAGGTGAAAGACCTAGTGAGTGAAGCTAGGCAGTTGAAAAATCCTAATGAGTGAAGCTAAGTGAAAGTCCTGGTGAGTGAAGCCAGGCAGGTGGAAAGTCCCGGTGAATGAAGCGGGGCAATGAAAAAATCCTCATGAGTGAAGCTAGGTGAAAATCCTAGTCGTTGAAGATAGGTGAAAGTCCTGGTGAGTGAAGCCAGGCAGATGGAAAGTCTTAGTGAGTGAAACTAGGCAGATGGAAGGACCTGGTGAGTGAAGCTAGGCAGATGGAAAGTTCTAGTGAGTGAAGCTAGGTAGATGGAAGGACCTGGTGAGTGAAGCCAGACTTGTGGAAATCTAGGCGGGTCAAGATTGATCGGACACTTGGTGTTTGGAAGTCCAAGTGGGTCATGGAGGACCGGACACTTGGCATGAGATGGTAAGTCCAAGTGGATCAAGATTGATCAGACACTTGGATCAAAGAGAAGTCTAGATGCGTCAAAAGTTGACCGAATTCTTAGCGGTCGTAAGTCCAATAGGGAGTTGGCATGAAACTAGGAAGTTCGGACGTAGTAAACTTCCGAAGGCCATAACTTTTGACTCAGATATCGGAATGAGGTTATCTCATATGTGAAACGAAGCTAATTTCAAGCTCTATCCAGTTTTCTACTTTCCAATCGATTGGGGGGGGGGGGGGTTCAATCGATTGGTCAATCGATTGGTTGACGTGAATTCGTGCAGAAATGGGCTGAATCGATTGGTAATCGATTGAAACTTCCCCAATCGATTGGTCAATCGTTTGGGAGAGTTTTTGAGTGAACAGTGAGCTTCTAAATCAATCCGTAGATCGATTGAAACCTCCAATCGATCAAGCAATCGATTGGGAGGCTGGAAAATCACGCGATAGCTCTGGAAATCGCTCGAGACACGTTGAATCGATTGGGCAATCGATTCAAGTGTTTTTCGAGAGCACAGAGGCGCTCTGGATCGATCGACCGATCGATCCAAAGCCTCCCCAATCGATTGGGAGCAATCCAATCGATTGGGATTTGACCGTTGGCGCAGGTTTTAGCCGTTGGCGTGCAATTCCTTCGGCACTTCTTCGATTCTTCTCCACGGGCGATTACAACAGCTCTCCACAGTGATCTTTTCTTCCTCACCGCTTGTTCTTGAAGGTTCTTGGAGGCTCATCCAAGTCAAGAGGCGAGTTGCAACAAGAAGAAGAAGAAGTTAGGGTTTTCATTGTAATCTTGTAAGATTCATTTGTATTTTGCTTCTTTCTTTCTCATTGTTGTATTTTGAGGTTGTAAGGCTTCTCCACCTTCGGTACTTACCGAGAAGAAGTGTTTTTATAGTGGAGGGTGTGTGAGTGTGTGGATCCTTGGATTAGTCACCTATTCTTGAGGTGGATACCAAGTAAATCCCTAGAGTTAGCGTTGTTGTTTGTGTTTCTTGTATTTCCGCTGCACATCATCCCAAGAAGCGAGTAACGACTAGCACGATGATCGCGACGAGCTATTCACCCCCCCTCTAGCTACATTTCGGTCCCAACAATTGTAATACCCCGGTTCTGAGATTCTAGTTAAGTATGACTTAAAAGGTTAGATGATATTATTCATATCACCAAGATGCACTTTCCTTTTCGGAAGCCCAAACTTAAGAACTCCAAAGTTAAGCGTGCTTGGCTTGGAGAAATCTAAGGATGGGTGACCTCCTGGGAAGTTTTCTAGGGTGTGTGCGAGTGAGAACAAAGCACGCTGAAAGGACCTCCGGTGGTCTGTGGAGCTAGTCGTCAACCTGAAGGGCAATTCTGGCGGTGTTTTCGGTTTGATCTGAGTGGGGCCCACCTGAGCCGGACCGTTACAGATGGTATCAGAGCGATCTTATAACCGTGAGTGTGCCTATGGCAGGAGCACCCAGGGCACCATATCCCTATGATTTCTAGCATACTAATTAAGTCTTCTACAATATCTAAAGTTTCTTTTTGGAGCATGTAAATTTTAACATATAGAATTGTTGTCAGATTTTAATATTTTTATTTGTTCTTTTAATTTTATATTTTCATCTTTAATTTTACTAAATTCTACTAATAAGCATGCATATTCTTTTTTCAAATTTATATATTTGGTCCTTGTTTCATATAATGTTCTAGACAACATTTTTACTGTTTCATACAATTTATCTGAGGGAAGTATGCGTACCTCACTTACCACTTCTGACTCATAGTTTGAGACTCCTTCATCGTTGCTCTCCTCTGAAGAGCTTTGGTCGTCTTTAGGTAAGTGATTGACCGTTAGTGCTAGTTCAGCATATACCTCGATCTCTAACTCTTTTGATAATGAGTCGCTCTAAGTTGCCTTAAGATTTTTGTGCTTAGACTTTCTTGATCCTTGTTCTTTTCTTTTCCCATCTCTTTTAATTTGGGGCAGTTGTCCTTGATATGTCCTTCTTCATCACAGTTACAACACCTAACTTTCCTTTTAATTTATAGAAGCTTCTTTGCTTGTTTCTTATTAAAATTGTTAGAATTAACAATCTTTTAAATTTTCTTACCATATATGTTTCTTCATCTTCATCGACAGATGATTCTAAATTTGATTCATTCTTCTTAGCTTTTAGCGCTAGGTTCAGATTCAACTCCTTTTCTTTTCTTAATTATGTATATCGAGACTCGTGAAGTTTGAAAGTCGAAAATAAATTTTCTTAACTACTTACCTCGAGATCTTTGGAAATGCAGTAAAAGTCTACGTTTGATGTGCATTCCAAGGTTCTTAGAAAGACATTTAATGCATATCTTAGCAAATCTCTGTTTGTTACTATTTCACCAAGGTCATTGAGGTCAGTTATTAACTCCTTCAATCTGGCATACAGTTGTACTACTTTTTCTCCCTTTTTCATCCAGAGGTTGCTTAGCTGATTTTTGAGCAAATCTCATCTTGCTAGCTTGGCCTCCGAGGTTCTTTCATGTAACTCTAGGAACTTCTTCTAAAGTTCTTTGGCAGAGGCATAAGTGCTGATCTAGTTGACTTCTTGCTCAGAAGATGGAACTCGACCTATTTACTATGAATTCAATCTGCTGCTTCTTGTTCTATTGGAACTCTTATTTTTCTTCTTCATTCTCATCCTTGGTACTTCAAAATCATATTTAATAATTAATAATATGTCGAAATCAGTTTTGAAAAATACCTTTATTTGATGCTTCCAAACGTGAACTCCCTCTCGAACTTTAATGACTGGATCGATGCTGGATCTGGCCATCTTCCTTATTGCTTTAGTCGACGATTAGTCCTTTTAAGGTGGTTGGACTTTGATACCACTTGTTAGTGTTGGTGGATTGACTAAAGGGGGTGAATAGCTTACAAGTTAGAATTTTGATTTCTCTTGCTAACTTACTTTAGTAAGGACATATTAATTAATTAATAAAGTAACATAAAATAGAAAGTAGAGACTTGAGAGATTTACTTGATTACAATATGGATGGTTGTTAATCCAAGACTATGAAAAGCACTATCAAACTTCTTCTTCGACAATAGTCAGAGGCAGAGTAGCCCCTTATGATGTTTGAAAGCAGTAAATGATATATAGAAATTGGAAATTGAGGAACTTAGTGTGTTGTTATAATTTCAAGCTCAAGGGTTTTTTTTATAACCTCTTGGTCAAAATAGCCATTTTACTGACATGGCACTTGGGAGGCTTCTCGTTTCAATCAGAGGCACCTTAGTTTAATCAAAGGCGCATCAGTTCAAAAGGAGGAACTTCAGTTCGATTGATTGTGATCCACTTCACAACGTCTTTCTAGCTAATCTAGCATATTTGAGGCACCTTGGGTTGGCTAGCATGAACTTTGTTATCTATCTCTGCGATAATAACTTCAACTCTTTGGAGGTACCTCGAGTAATTAGAGGTACCTCAAGTCCAATCCTTGACAACTGCTCCTCTGGGCATCTAAGGTGCCTCAAGATATCGGAGGTGGCTCAATCTTCAGGGGGCCTCGAGTCAACCGAGGCACCTCGAATGGTCAAATGGTCAACCTTAGAAGTTGACCATTTTACATTCTGCTCGCTTGGGTGATGCATCGGTCGCCCGAAATTGACCTTCTCCTTGAGTAAGTTTCCTTCCAGCTTCTCGTCCCTCAGATGTGTCTTGTGCATCCTTCTGACTCCATTGGATTACTCTTCTATAGTTCATTGTACTTCAAATGCACTGAGCTCGTCGACTCGCTTCTCGTACTACCCTTTTCGCTCGTTACATCTTCCTCTTGACCTCTTATGTTCCTAAATCCCTGTACACTTAGACATAAGGTATCAAATATACAGGACCTAACTTAATTCGGTTGATTAATATCAAAACTAATCTGAGGTACTTACAGAGAGCTCCTCGCACAATGGTTGGAAGAGCTGCTTTATTTTCATAAAACTCCCTCATTCATATATCTAGATGATAGTTTGGCACAATAATTTACCGGTACAACCACTATTGGGAAATTACAAGAAGGACCAAGTGTATTTGGATACGCTCGAGATTCTATCGAGGTTGACATTCATTGCCAGCCTATTGGTGGAGAATGAAGCCCTTCTTTATCAGATCTGACTGAGTCCAAATCCAATCAAGCTGGATGATCGACTGAGTAAGACCCTATTTCTTTTATTATTCTCCTTTTACTGACTAACGTCTCTTGTTTTTATAGGTAAAATCATGTTTAATGATTTAATGAACAAGGTCTTGAAGTGGGACCTAACTTCCACAAAGGGCGTGTGGGCCTTCAAAGATGTAGCTGAGGCATCCTCAGAGATGTCGCCAACCCATCGCTCCATAGCAGTTGATGTTGGATATTGGGGCCTTAAATGGACCAAAACGATTTAGAGGAAGGAAGCCATCAATTGTTGAAAGTCGTAATTGACTTCAAAATTGAAATCTACGATTCGCGTAGATAGATCTAGACTATTAATTTGCTCAAAACCGATTAAGGGTGAATGAGAAATTAATGTTTAAAGTCAGCCCAAAATAACATTTATTATTCATTAATAAAGTGCATGGGAGAATAGTCCCACATCGGAAATTCTCGATGTGTATTCTCTACTTATTAATGAAGATGTGTTAATGGAGTTAACACAAAAATAAAAGGACAGGTTACCCCTTAGCCCAGGGCGAGCAGGTGCTCGCACCTGTGAGCCCGCCACCCGCCACGTGCGCACGTGCGCACGTGCGCACGTGCGCAATGAGCGCTTTGTAGGCGCACTTTGCAGGCTCGTACCTGACGTGGCAGCACCTATGCGGCATCCTCATGGGCAAAGGGAGATGACTGGACAATTGACTTAGGGAATGGATGGCTACCGTTGATCAACGTTGATCAAATAGGTATGATGGATCGCTTGTGATGCGATCTAGAGCGTTGGATCGCAAAGAGTAACGATCTGACGGCCTGGGATGAGACTTGATCTGAAGCATCGAATCAATGGATCCAGATCCGATGGCCGATGACAATAGGCGGGATCTGAGGGTCACAACTCCTCAGATCTGATGGATGAGATTGAAGTGGGCTTGGTGAAGGGTTACAACCCTTCAGAATGGATGATCTAGATCGATCCAGCCCAAGGAACACATCCACTCACCCAAAGGACAATCAACCTCTTCATTCAGTATAAATAGAACCCTCCAGATGATGGAAAATTCACCCAATCACTCAATCCTCTCTTCTCTTCCTCAAGCATTCATCTCATCTTGTGAATTCAAGAGTCCAAGAAGTCTACTAAAAGGTTCGCTGGTCTCGAAAGTCGGAGTGCTACGATTCCGAGACGTTCGTCGTCGTTGTATCTTGGGAACGAATTGCAACAATCCGTTAAGCACCGTAGCGGAGCAATATTGTTTACGGAGATAGTGTCGAACACTAGCCTCGACGATCAGTTTGCATACTCCAGAAGCTACCAGAGGAATCAACAGTCGTAAACGATATTTCCTGCAAACTGATATGGCTACCAACGACATTCAGACGGCCGTTCCGACCGCCATTCCGACAACCATTCCGCATGGAGAAAAGCCGGAGAAATTCACCGGAACCGACTTCAAAAGATGGCAGCAGAAGATGCTGTTTTATCTAACAACGCTAAACCTTGTACGGTTTTTGCACGAAGACACGCCAGCCGCTACGGAAGGTAGTAAGGCTGCTAGCGATGCATGGTCTCACGGAGATTTTCTGTGCCGCAATTATATACTCAACGCCTTGGACAACACGTTATATAACGTATATTGTTCTCTAGAGACGGCAAAATCTTTGTGGGAATCCCTTGAGAAGAAATACAAGACCGAAAATGCTAGATTGAAGAAATTCATCGTCGGTCGATTTTTGGATTTCAAGATGGTGGACTCAAAAAGCGTCTCATCTCAAGTCCAAGATATGCAATTAATACTGCATGATCTGGACGCCAAAGGCATGAAGCTGAACGAGACATTCGCAGTTGCTGCGGTAATTGAGAAGCTCCCTCCGTCATGGAAGGATTTCAAGAATTACCTAAAGCACAAGCAAAAGGAGATATGGCTGCAAGACCTGATCTTGAGGCTACGAATAGAGGAGGATAATCGAAAGTTATCCGACTCCAGAGGAACCAAACGGACTATAGACGAAATGTCCAACCTGGTCGAGCCGAACGCCAAAAAGCCGAAGCAGTTCAAAAAGAAGGCTCAAGCAAAGAAGTTCAAAGGCTCCTGCTACAACTGTGGAAAGGCAGGACACCTATCCAAGGACTGCAGACGCCCAAAGAAGCCAACCAAGGGGCCAAAGGATGTTGCGAATCATGTCGCAACCTCTCTTGAGGAATTGAATCTCACTGCGGTTGTATTTGAAGCCAACTTGGTGGATACCAACCCGAAGCAGTGGTTCATTGATACTGGAGCAACTCGTCATATCTGTTCCGATAAAGCGATGTTCTCCAAGTATACTCCAATAAATGGCAGGAAGCTCTATATGAGTAATTCCACGACGTCGCCAATTGTTGCACTCGGAAAGGTTGTTATGAAGATGACGTCCGGAAAGGAGCTAACACTCATTGATGTACTCCATGTTCCCGACATCAGTAAGAACCTAGTTTCTGGAGCGGCATTGGTCAAGGCTGGATTTAGGCTAGTGTTCCAGTCAGACAACTTTGTACTTACGAAGAATGGTGTCTTCGTAGGAAAGGGGTACCTAGAAAAGGGTCTATTCAAAATGGTTGTAATGCCTGTACTCCGAAATTTTGATGGTAATAAAATAAATGCTTCCAGCTATGTTGTTGAGTGTTTTAATTTATGGCATGATCGACTCGGACATGTGAATAATAATACTCTCAAACATCTCGTCAAATTAAATTTATTACCAAACGTCAATGTTGACGGAACACACAAATGTGAAGTGTGCGTGGAAGCGAAAATGACGAAACTACCTTTTCATTCGGTGGAAAGGACAACAACTCCTCTAGAGTTAATACATAGTGATCTATGTGATTTGAAATTTGTGCAAACTAGAGGAGGTAAAAATATTTTATTACTTTTATCGATGATTGCACAAAGTTCTGTTATGTCTTTCTTTTAAGAAGTAAAGACGAAGCCCTAGAGGCGTTCAGAACCTATAAAAGTTGAAAACCAACTTGACAAACGAATTAAAATAATTCGAAGCGATAGAGGTGGAGAATATGGTGCACCGTTTGATGAATTTTGTACAGAATCTGGCATTATCCATCAAACAACGGCGCCTTACTCACCTCCATCAAACGGTGTTTCCGAACGTAAAAATCGGACACTAAAAGAAATGATGAATGCCTTGTTGATAAATTCAGGCTTACCTCAAAACTTGTGGGGGGAAGCAATATTATCGGCAAATCACATTCTCAACAGAATCCCTCATAAGAAAAATGATAAAACTCCATATGAACTATAGAAAGGCCGCGAGCCATCGTACAAATACCTGAAAGTGTGGGGGTGCTTGGCAAAGGTCGAAGTACCTAAACCAAAGCAAGTAAAGATCGGACCTAAAACGTTCAATGCGATATTTGTCGGATATGCCCATAATAGTAGTGCATATCGTTTCCTAGTTCACAAATCAGACATTCCTGATATACATGTGGGAACAACCATAGAATCTCGGAATGCGATATTCTTTGAAAACGTATTCCCAAATAAAAAGGGAAACGTTGAAAGTGATAACAATGGAAGTTCAAACAAAAATGACGTTACCGAACTTAGCTGTTATAAGAGGATTATTGACGATCAAAGTGAAGAGCCACGTCGTAGCAAACGGGCTAGAGTTGAGAAATCGTTCGGGCCAGATTTCATGACTTTCATGTCAGAAATGGAACCAAGAACATTAAGTGAAGCTCTCTCTAGACCCGATGCTCCAATGTGGAAAGAAGCTATCAATAGTGAAATTGAGTCTATCTTGAATAATCATACTTGGGAATTAGTAGACCTTCCTTCTGGTAATAAACCATTAGGTTGTAAGTGGATACTAAAACGTAAGTATAAAGCTGATGGATCAATTGACAAGTATAAGGCCAGACTTGTAGCCAAGGGGTACAAGCGAGAGAAAGGCCTTAATTACTTCGATACATACTCACCGGTGACAAGGATTACGTCCATACGAGTGCTAATAGCCATTGCAGCACTGTATGACCTTGAAATACATCAAATGGATGTTAAGACTGCGTTCTTAAATGGTGAGTTGGAAGAAGAAATTTATATGGAGCAACCCGAAGGGTTCATGGCTCCTGGAAATGAGAAAAAGGTGTGTCGACTTGTTAAGTCGTTGTACGGACTTAAGCAAGCGCCTAAACAATGGCACGAAAAATTTGACAAAGTAATACTGTCAAACGAATTCAGAATAAATGAATGTGACAAATGCATTTATGTCAAAAACACACCTGAAGGCTATGTAATTGTCTGTCTATACGTAGACGACATGTTAATAATGGGCAGTAATCATGATGTAATCATGACTACAAAGAAAATGTTGACCAGAAATTTTGATATAAAAGATATGGGTCAAGCAAATGTTATATTGGGAATTAAAATTCTCAGGACATCAGAAGGGATAGTTTTAACACAATCCCATTATGTAGAATCTGTATTGAAAAAATTCAATGCGTACGATCTCTCTACAGTGAAAACACCTATGGATCTAAGTCAACACTTAGCGAAAAACCATGGTGAGACCATATCGCAGTTGGAATATTCTCGGATAATAGGCAGTTTGATGTATCTCACAAACTGCACACGTCCGGATATTGCTTGTACGGTCAACAAACTGAGTCGTTTTACGAGTAATCCAACCGACACCCATTGGAAAGCATTGATGCGAGTTCTCAGATATTTGAAATATACTATGAACTATGGATTACATTATGGAAAATATCCCGCTGTGTTGGAAGGATATTGTGATGCTAATTGGATATCAGATACAAAAGACTCCAAATCCACTAGTGGATACGTATTCACGATCGGTGGGGGAGCAGTATCTTGGAAATCCACTAAGCAGACTTGCATTGCTCGGTCAACTATGGAATCCGAGTTTATAGCACTAGACAAAGCAGCTGAGGAAGCTGAATGACTGCGGAATTTCTTGGAAGATATTCCTAGCTGGGTGAAACCTGTGCCTGCCGTACTAATCCACTGTGATAGTCAATCGGCGATTGGAAGGGCACAGAGTAATATGTATAATGGGAAGTCACGACATATACGTCGTAGACATAATACCATTAGGCAGTTGATCTCGAATGGAGTGATTGCAATCGACTATGTTAAGTCCAAAGATAATTTGGCAGATCCTCTAACGAAGGGGTTGAGTCGAGATCAAGTATACTGCTCATCAAGAGGAATGAGATTAAAAATCTACAACTAAAAATGACTGTAGCGGTAACCCAACCTTGTTGACTGGAGATCCCAAGATCTTGGTTCAATGGGACAACGAAGTTACAGAAGTTGTGGTCCAGCACATTAGATAGTTTATCTCTATCCCAATCCTAGGATGAATTTGTGCTGTCCTACCTCATGTAGTGAGGTTAAGCTTATGCTTTTAGTGACTTCTATACCTGATAAGGTGGAGTATGGTAGGATACTCTTGATAGAAGTGTCACCTATGTGAGTGTGAAGACAGGCCGCTTCAATGAAACACTCATGAATCCAAGATGGTATCCATGGCCGAAACGGAACCAACCATGAGAACCTAAAGTAGGTGAGATAGATCTCTGTGTGGGTGTTATTGTCTAAGTATACACCAACAGCTGAGCAGTTCAAGACATCACGTTCACTGCGCAGCCTAGTATACTCGATAGCATTTCACTACGGAAGGTTCAAAGCCACAAGCTACCTCTCCCGATGCAGTGACTTATCGATTGGACTCTTGTAAAATGTCAGTATGCATACACGCATTGCATTAATTTCCATTCATGTGGGGGATTGTTGGATATTGGGGCCTTAAATGGACCAAAATGATTTAGAGGAAGGAAGCCATCAATTGTTGAAAGTCGTAATTGACTTCAAAATTGAAATCTACGATTCGCGTAGATAGATTTAGACTATTAATTTGCTCAAAACCGATTAAGGGTGAATGAGAAATTAATGTTTAAAGTCAACTCAAAATAACATTTATTATTCATTAATAAAGTGCATGGGAGAATAGTCCCACATCGGAAATTCTCGATGTGTATTCTCTATTTATTAATGAAGATGTGTTAATGGAGTTAACACAAAAATAAAAGGACAGGTTACCCCTTAGCCCAGGGCGAGCAGGTGCTCGCACCTGTGAGCCCGCCACCCGCCACGTGCGCAATGAGCGCTTTGTAGGGGCACTTTGCACTTCGCAGGTACGCATCGTCTGAGGGTCACAACTCCTCAGATCTGATGGATGAGATTGAAGTGGGCTTGGTGAAGGGTTACAACCCTTTAGAATGGATGATCTAGATCGATCCAGCCCAAGGAACACATCCACTCACCCAAAGGACAATCAACCTCTTCATTCAGTATAAATATAACCCTCCAGATGATGGAAAATTCACTCAATCACTCAATCCTCTCTTCTCTTCCTCAAGCATTCATCTCATATTGTGAATTCAAGAGTCCAAGAAGTCTACTAAAAGGTTCGCTGGTCTCGGAAGTCGGAGTGTTACGATTCCGAGACGTTCGTCGTCGTTGTATCTTGGGAACGAATTGCAACAATCCGTTAAGCACCGTAGCGGAGCAATATCGTTTACGGAGATAGTGTCGAACACTAGCCTCGACGATCAGTTTACATACTCCAGAAGCTACCAGAGGAATCAACAGTTGAGAAGTCCATGGTGACAGTCGCATCCTCTGGAGCAGCAATAGAGTTTGGGATTGTGGCTGAGATTGGAACCACCACTAAGATTGAGGCTTTTGCCTCTACTTTACCGATTACTTCTACCACCAAGACATCGGCTTTGATCATCGAACTAGTGGAGTCTCCTGAGACGATCGATCATACGACAAAGACTCAAGTCGAAGACCAATCCTAGGAGAAGACTCGTACTCCCAAGCAGCTATTGTCATTTATCCCCCTTAGAGGGACTCAGAGCAAGAGTAGGAAATCAACCTAAGGTCGAGACCTTGAAGAAGAGAAAGTCCATGCTTGAGATCGGGACTTTCATGAAATTAGTGACTAAGACTCGAGTCTCGAAGAAGTCGATGATCAAAATCGAGATCTCAAAGAAATAGAAGTCCATCTAGCCCCTAGAAGATGGCAACCACATTCTCTAAAAAGATGCCCTCTGGAGGCAAGTGCCAAGGGAAAGGTTGTGGCGACCAAGGCCTCAATGACTCCGACTGTTAGTGATCAAGCCATTTTCCCCACACTTGAGAAGGTGTAGTCAACTTCCAGTAGTGTGACCAGACATCGTGCTTCTCCACTTCTTACATCGTTGCGATAAAGTTCTGACCCTACCTTACCACCCTAAGGTCCTCGTGTTGAAGAAATACCCAAGGGATTTGGCCCTTCCTTAGCCGAGCAACTTCGATCCTATGGGACAAAAGTCATGTTGGGGCTAGGGCTATTGGATATATCTGAGAATATAATCAGTACAGCCTTGAAGGTAAAGTTTATTGTTTACACACAAATCCCCTTGGACATTGCTAACTTATGTTCTCTATTTGTGCAATCCGAAATAGATGTGAAGGGATTGCACTGACAGCTTCTTCATTTTGTGAAGCGTCACCATTACATGGAGAAATGAAAAGCAGAGCTAGAAAGCCAATAGACTTGATTGACCCCCTCTAAGCGTGGGCTTGCAGAGGCTCTGCCTGCTATTGATAAAGCCAAAGTAGAATAGACCATGAATTAAATAGTGCAGGAGAAGTCCGAAGAAGAAATGGAGAAATGAAAGAAAAGGGCCAAGACCTATTCCAACTGCCTCCACGAGCTGCAACATGAGTTATCCCAACCTCAAGCTGCTACCAAGCCTCGAAGGAGCTGGCCAGGGAAACACAGGCTGTAGAGGAGTCGACCAAACAAGCTTAGGAAGAACTTCTTCGAGCCCTGCGGGAATTGGTTGTGCAAGAGGTGAAATGGTCTACTTCTTAAACCCAATTGTTGCATGTCCAATTGGACCTTTGTGACGAGATCCTGGCTAAGGAAAGGCTGGGGTTTCACTTGTCAGAGGCTAAGGCGAATGAGGCGAAGATGACCTCTGAGCTAGAGGCTACCCAAATTGAGGTGGAGGCTGTTGGATATTAGAGTATTAATGGACCAATATCAGTTTTAAGGAAAAATCGGAATGCCATCAATAGATAGAAATCATAATTGACTTCAAAATTGAAATCTACGTTTCGCGTAGATAGATTTAGACTATTAATTTGCTTAAAACCGATTAAAGGTGAATGAGAAATTAATTGTTTAAAGTCGGTCCAAATAAACATTAATTACTCATTAATGATATATAAGGAAATGTATGAGAGAATAGTCACACATCGGAAATTTTCGATGTGCATTCTTTGCTTATTAATGATGTTGTGTTAATGGAGTTAACTCAGAAAAAGATCAGGTGCTCTCTTCTCAGGGGCGAGCAGCCCGCCACCCGCAATGGGCGCTTTGTAGGCACTTTGCACTTTGCACTTTGCACTTCGCACGTACGCATTAAGGAGCTTAAATTATGGATTAGATTAAAGTGGGATATGTGAAGGGTTATAACTCTTCAGAATGGACGATCCAGATCGATCCAGCCCAAAGAACACATCCACTCACCTAAAAGGCATTCAACATCTTCATTTGGTATAAATAGAACCCTCCATATGTTGAAAACTCTCTCTTGAGCATTCATCTCATCTTGTGCATAAAGAGTCCAAAAAGCCTACGAGAAGGTTCGCTGGTCTCGGAATTCGGAGTGCTATAATTCCGAGACGTTCGTCATTGTATCTTGGGAACGAATTGCTGCTATCAGTTAGCACCATAGCGGAGCAATATCGTTTACGGAGATAGTGTCGAACACTAGACTCGACGATCCATATCAGTTTGCGCTCTCCGGGAGATACCGGATCCAACAGTCGTAAACGATATTCTACAAACTGATATGGCTACTTCCATTCCGCAAACATCAATTCCGCACGGAGAAAAGCCGGAGAAATTCACCGGAGTCGACTTCAAAAGATGGCAGCAGAAGATGATGTTTTATCTAACGACGCTAAACCTTGTACGGTTTTTGCAGGAAAACCTGCCAACCGCATCGGAAGGTAGTAAGGCTGCCTGCGATGCATGGTCACATGGAGATTTCCTGTGCCGCAACTATATTCTCAACGCCTTGGACAACACGCTGTATAACGTGTATTGTTCATTGGAGACGGCGAAATCTTTATGGGAATCACTTGAGAAGAAATACAAGACCAAAAATGCCGGATTGAAGAAATTCATCGTCGGCCGGTTTCTGGATTTCAAGATGATGGACTCTAAAAGCGTCTCAGCTCAAGTCCAAGATATGCAATTAATACTGCATGATCTGGACACCGAAGGCATGAAGCTGAACGAGTCATTCGCAGTAGCTGCAGTAATTGAGAAGCTCCCTCCGTCATGGAAGGACTTCAAGAATTACCTCAAGCACAAGCAAAAGGAGATGAGACTGGAAGACATGATCCTGAGGCTACGAATAGAGGAGGATAATCGAAAATTATCCGACTCTAGAGGAACCAAGCGGACTATTGACGAAATGTCCAACCTGGTCGAGCCAAGCGTCAAAAAGCCAAAGCAGTTCAAGAAGAATGCTCAAGTAAAGAAGTTCAAGGGTTCTTGCTACAACTGTGGAAAGTCAGGACACATGTCCAAGGACTACAAACGCCCGAAGAAGCCGACCAAGGGGCCAAAAGATGCTGCAAACCACGTCGCAACCTCTCTTGAGGACTTGGATTTCACTGCGGTCGTGTTTGAATCCAATACAGTGGAGGATAACCCGAAGCAGTGGTGGATCGATATTGGAGCAATTCGTCATATCTGTTTAGATAAGGCGATGTTCTCCAAGTATACTCCGATAAATGGAAGGAAGCTCTATATGGGCAATTCCACGACATCTTCGATAGTCGGACTCGGAAAAGTTGTTCTGAAGATGACGTCTGGAAAGGAGCTAACTCTGATTGATGTGCTCCATGTTCCCGACATCAGAAAGAACCTAGTTTCTGGATCGGCACTTGTTAAGGCCGGGTTTAGACTAGTGTTCCAGTCCAACAACTTTGTCCTTACGAAGAATGGTGTCTTCGTAGGAAAGGGGTACTTAGAACAAAGTCTATTCAAAATGGTTGTAATGACTGTACTCCGAAAACTTGATGGTAATAAAATAATTGCTTCCAGCTATGTGGTTGAGTGTTTTAATTTGTGACATGATCGACTCGGACATGTGCATAATAATACTCTGAAACGTCTCGTCAAATTAAATTTATTACCGAACGTCAATCTTGACGAAACACACAAATGTGAAGTGTGTGTGGAAGCTAAAATGACGAAACTACCTTTCCATTCGGTGGAAAGGTCAACGACTCCTCTAGAATTAATACATAGTGATCTATGTGATTTGAAATTTGTGCAAACTAGAGGAGGTAAAAAGTATTTCATTACTTTTATCGATGACTGCACGAGGTTCTGTTATGTCTTTCTTTTAAGAAGTAAAGACGAAGCCTTAGAGGCGTTCAGAACCTATAAAACAGAAGTTGAAAATCAACTTGACAAATGAATTAAAATAATTCGTAGCGATAGAGGTGGAGAATATGGTGCATCGTTTGATGAATTTTGTTCAGATTCTGGCATTATCCATCAAACAATGGCGCCTTACTCACCTCAATCGAATGGTGTTGCTGAACGTAAAAATCGGATACTAAAAGAGATGATGAATGCCTTGTTGATAAATTCAGGCTTACCTCAAAACTTGTGGGGGGAAGCAATATTATCGGCAAATCACATTCTCAACAAAATGCCTCATAAGAAAAGTGATAAAACTATATACGAACTATGGAAAGGCCGCGAGCCATCATACAAATACCTGAAAGTGTGGGGGTGCTTGGCAAAGGTCGAAGTACCTAAACCAAAGCAAGTAAAGATCGGACCTAAAACGTTTGATGCGGTATTTGTCGGATATGCCCATAATAGTAGTGCATATCGTTTTCTAGTTCACAAATCAGACATTCCTGATATTCATGTGGGAACAACCATAGAATCTTGGAATGCGATATTATTTGAAAACGAATTCCCAAATAAGCAGGGAAACATTGAAAATGATAACAACAGAAGTTCAAACAAAAATGACGTTACAGAACTTAGCTGTTATAAAAGGACTATTGACGATCAAAGTGAAGGGCCACGTCGTAGCAAACGAGCTAGAGCTGAGAAATTGTTCGGGCCAGATTTCATGACTTTCATGTCGGAAATTGACCCAAGAACATTAAGTGAAGCTCTCTCTAGTCCCGATGCTCCAATGTGGAAAGAAGCTGTCAATAGTGAAATCGAATCCATCATGAATAATCATATTTGGGAATTAGTAGACCTTCCTTCTGGTAATAAACCATTAGGTTGTAAGTGGATACTAAAACGCAAGTATATAGCTGATGGATCAATTGACAAGTATAAGGTCAGACTTGTAGCCAAGGGGTACAAGCAAGAGGAAGGCCTTGATTATTTCGATACCTACTCACCGGTGACAAGGATTACGTCCATACGAGTGCTAATAGCCATTGCACCACTGTATGACCTTGAAATATATCAAATGGATGTTAAGACTGCGTTCTTAAATGGTGAGTTGGAAGAAGAAATTTATATGGAGCAACCCGAGGGGTTTGTAGCTCCAGGAAATGAGAAAAAGGTGTGTCGACTTGTTAAGTCGTTGTACGGACTTAAGCAAGCGCCTGAACAATGGCATGAAAATTTGACAAAGTAATGCTGTCAAACGAATTCAGAATAAATGAATGTGACAAATACATTTATGTCAAAGACACACCTAAAGGTTATGTAATCATCTGTCTATACGTAGACGACATGCTGATAATGGACAGTAATCATGATATAATCATGACTACAAAGAAAATGTTGACAAAAAATTTTGATATGAAAGATATGGGTCAAGCAGATGTTATATTGGGAATTAAAATTCTCAGGACATCAGAAGGGATAGTTCTGACACAATCTCATTATGCAGAGTCAGTATTGAAAAGATTCAATGCGTACGATCTCTCTACAGTAAAAACACCTATGGATCTAAGTCAACACTTAGCGAAAAACCATGGTGAGACCTTATCGCAGTTAGAATATTCTCGGATAATAGGCAGTTTGATGTATCTCACAAATTGCACACGTCCAGATATTGCCTGTGTGGTCAACAAGCTGAGTCGTTTTACGAGTAATCCAAACGACACCCATTGGAAAACATTGATGTGAGTTCTTATATATTTGAAATATACTATGAACTATGTATTACATTATGAAAAATATCCCGCTGTGCTGGAGGGATATTGTGATGCTAATTGGATATCAGATACAAAAGACTCCAAATCCACTAGTGGATATATTTTCACGATCGGTGGGGGAGTAATATCTTGGAAATCCACTAAGCAGACGTGCATTGCACGGTCAACTATGAAATCCGAGTTTATAGCATTAGACAAAGCAGCTAAGGAAGCTGAATGGCTGCGGAATTTCTTGGAAGATATTCCGAGCTGGACGAAACCTGTGCCTGTCGTACTGATCCACTGTGATAGTCAATCGGCGATTGGAAGGGCACAGAGTAATATGTACAATGGGAAGTCACGACATATACGTCGTAGACATAATACCATTAGGCAGTTGATCTCGAATGGAGTGATTGCAATCGATTATGTTAAGTCCAAAGATGATTTGGCAGATCCTCTTACGAAAGGGTTGAGTCGAGATCAAGTATACTGCTCATCAAGAGGAATAGGATTAAAAATCTACAACTAAAAACAACTATAGAGGTAATCCAACCCTGTTGACTGGAGATCCCAAGATCTTGGTTCAAAGGGACAACGAAGTTACAGAAGTTGTGTTACAACACATGAGATATTTTATCTCTATCCCAATCCTAGGATGAATTTGTGTTGCCCTACCTCATGTAGTGAGGTTAAGCTTATGCTTTTAGTGACTTCTATACCTTATAAGGTAGAGTATGGTAGGATACTCCTGATAGAAGTGTCACCTATATGAGTGTGAAGATAGGCCGCTTCAATGAAACACTTATGAATCTAAGATGGTGTCCATGGCCGAAACGGAACCAACCATGAGAACCTAAAGTAGGTGAGATAAGTCTCTGTGTGGGTGTTGTTGTCTTATTATACACCAACAGCTGAGCAGTTCAAGATATCACGTTCACTGCGCAGCCTAGTATACTCGATAGCATTCCACTACTGAAGGTTCAAAGTCACAAGCTACCTCTCCCGATGCAGTGACTTATAGATTGGACTCTTGTAAAGTGTCAGCATGCATACACGTATTGCATTAATTTTCATTCATGTGGGGGATTGTTGGATATTGGAGCCTTAATGGACCAATATCGGTTTTATGGAAAAATTGGAATGCCATCAATAGATAGAAGTCATAATTGACTTCAAAATTGAAATCTACGTTTCGCGTAGATAGATTTAGACTATTAATTTGCTCAAAACCGATTAATGGTGAATGAGAAATTAATTGTTTAAAGTCGGGCCAAATAAACATTAATTACTCATTAATGATATATAAGGAAATGCATGGGAGAATAGTCCCACATCGGAAATTTTCGATGTGCATTCTTTGCTTATTAATGATGATGTGTTAATGGAGTTAACTCAGAAAAAGACCAGGTGCTCTCTTCTCAGGGGCGAGTATGTGCTCGCACCTGTGAGCCCGCCACCCGCCACGTGCGCACGTGTGCAATGGGCGCTTTGTAGGCGCACTTTGCACTTGATTGGGGAAAACAGATGGCTACCATTGATCAAAGAGGTGTGATGGATCGCCGGTGATGCGATCTGGAGCGTTGGATCACGAAGAATCACGATCTGACCACTTGGGATGAGACTTGATCTGAAGCGTTAGATCGAATGGATCAGCAGATTCAGATCCGATGGCTGATGACAATAGGCGAGATCTGAGGGTCACAACTCTTCAGATCTGATGGATGAGATTAAAGTGGGATATGTGAAGGGTTATAACTCTTCAGAATGGACGATCCAGATCGATCCAGCCTAAAAAACACATCCACTCACCCAAAAGGCATTCAACCTCTTCATTTGGCATAAATAGAACCCTCCAGATGCTGGAAAATTCATTCAAATCATCGAATTCATCTATTCTACTCTCTCTTGAGCATTCATCTCATCTTGTGCATAAAGAGTCCAAAAAGCCTACGAGAAGGTTCGCTGGTCTCGGAATTCGGAGTGTTACAATTCCGAGACGTTCGTCGTTGTATTTTGGGAACAAATTGCTGCTATCCGTTAGCACCATAGTGGAGCAATATCGTTTTTGGAGATAGTGTCGAACACTAGCCTCGACGATCCATATCAGTTTGTGCTCTTCGGGAGATACCGGATCCAACAGAGGCTTCTAAGATTGAGTTGGGGATAACCAAGATTAAACTAGATGCCACTAAAGTAAATTTGGTTGACTATCGGGCTAAAGAAAAGAGTCACCAGGAGTATCAAAAGAAAGTCTTTCTTTCTATAATCCAAAGAATTTTATGACTTGCTTGCACAAATAAGCAACAATATGCTCAAGCATGGGGTTGAAGTCATCATCCGCCTATTCTCAAAGTCAAAGTTGACCATGAGGGAGAGTGATCTATTGTTCTTGATTTGAAGAAAGCTTGGAATGAGTTGCCTGCCTTTGAGAAGGTCGATTGATCATGCCTCTCACCTCTACGATTGTGTTAACCACTGCACTAGTATTTGTCCTAGTTAGTTCATCTAATTTATTAGAGTTCTGTAGTAGATACTGTCGTTATGTACGAACCGTGCTATTTTGTTCAAAGTTAAGTTATGTGTTAACAAACTTATTTAAAATTATGTTGTGTTAACAAACTTGAAAATTTATTATTAAGTTAATAGCATGTTTCTTATAAATGATCTGTTCATTTGTTCTAAATTTGATGGGTTGCATGTAATATAATTGATCAATATTAGTTAGATTGGATATCATATGAATAATGAGTAGAAACACAGTTGCCACTTGATCTTGTAATCTAATTCAAATTAACACTGAGTTAATCATTAATTGTATGCACATGAATTATACTGAATTACTAAGTAATATATTTATTTATGTTAGATCATGATAACTAAGAATATAATAGATGAACTTAATAAGGGAGAGAAATTATATGGGGATAACTACAATATATGACACCTTAAGATACAATATATTTTTGAGAAACAAGAAGTTCTAGAAGTTGTAAATCAGTTTATGGAAGAACTTACAAATGGTTCTACAACATAGCATAAACGTGATCTTATTGTCTATAAGGCATAGAAGAAAAAAGACTCTACTGCTAAGAGAATATTGATTATTTCAATGTTAGATGACTTGGTATATAAGTATGAGTACTCATTACCATCATCTCATGTCATTTGGGTTGCCCTGAGAGATAAATATAGTGGAGTTAGATTGAGTAAGTTTTATCAGTTGATAAAAAGTGTTTGAATATATTCTTTGTCAACATATCTCCATAATGGTATGATATTGTCCACTTTGAGTCTAAACTCTTTTGGTTTTATTTTTGTGTTCTACCCAAAAGATCTCATACCAATGGAGATATCTTCATCCTTTTAAACTCATAATTTTGAGAATCCATGTATTCCCAATAGCACTTCAGCTTAAGGGAAGATCAACTAAATCTCAAACTTAATTATTTCTCATAGACTCCATTTCCTCATGCATTGCAACTTTCCATTTTCTCTAACTAAGCATCTCAATGCTTCCTCAGCCGTTCGAGTTTTCTCATCATCAAATGGGAGAATCATAAATGCGGCATTCACAATGTTAAATCTTCTTTGAGAAATAATGTAACAACTACTTTTTCGTAGGTTGGACTGTTGAGAAATTATCTCATTTATTGGCAAAATCATTGTCACTAGGTTGACTTAATTCGGACATCCCTTGTGACACCTGATTTGTTGATAAAGAAATATTATTCTCCTCCTCTATTACAAATAAAGAATTGTTTTATCAACTTCACTTCTTATTGGGAACTTAGTTTTAAGAAAAATAACACCTTTTTACTCTATTTCAGAGATGATTCTATCTTGTTGCTCACCAATGAAAATAAAACCCTTAGGTTGTATTTGATTAGGTATAATATAATTAAGCTTGTAATATAATCAAATTTATAATGAAATGTAATGTAATTAATATTACATTACTATGTTTGGTAAAAAGTTGTATACTATGCATGTAATCTTTGATTACAAGGGTGATTACATTCTTTTGTTTGGTATATATTATTTTTTATAAGGAGTGTAATTCATATTATTATACAATAATAAAAATATTCTGCAACCTCTGCTGGCGATGGTGGCGGCAGCGGTGACGACGGGCTATCAACGATCAGCGGCATCCACAATCGATTGGTGCTGGAAATATACTAGGGGTATATTTGGCATATTAAATTTTAGGATTGGAATGCAATCTTGATTACATGCAAATAGCCTTGTAATCTAGATTACAAAAGTTTGTTATCTTTTGTAATCCATATTACATTATATTACAGGTTTAAAATTGTAACAAAAAAAAGAGATCAATATCGTAATGTAATCATGATTATATTACAAGGTGGATTACCCATTACTAAAGGCAGCCTTAGAGGTATCAGAATACCTTACAAAGATACACTTTTTACCACTGGGTCATAATTTTTCATGTTTGTGAGTCTTATGATGAACATAGGTAATTGACTCTTAAGGTCTCAGATTACTCAAATTTAGTTTTCTACTTCAACGTTCATATGGAGTACATGGAATATATTTAGAAGACACTTGGTTAAGTATATAAGTTTTTGCTAATAATATATCTCCCCAATAGAAAATTGACAAATTAGCTTAAGTCATCATAGACCTAACCATATCTAGAAGAGTTTGATTTCTTCTTTTAGCAACCCCACTTTGTTGTGAAGTTCCTAAGATTGTTAGTTGCTTAATAATCTCTTTCTTGAACTGATCAGACAAATATTCACTCTCATGGTTTGTGCTAAGATTTTAACCTTATAATCCAATTGATTCTCAATTTTGTTCATATAACATTTGAAGCAATCTAATACTTCATATTTATGAGAAATCAAATATACATGATTAAAATGTATAAAGTTATCAATAATGTAATGAAATAGAAACCCCCATATCTAGCCTTCATATTTATTGGACCATAAATAGCTAAATAAATTAATTAGAATGGTGATTCAGTTCTAATAGTTTTACCAAATGATTTTCTAGTTGCTTTTCTAGCAATGTAATGCTCATATACTGACTAATTAATCTTAGCATGAGAGCCTGATAGACCCTCTTTAGCTAATCTATTTATTTGTTCTTGTCCAATATATCCTATTATAGCATGTCAAAGTTCATCATTCATATCAATATCACTAATAAAAGCAATATTTGAAAAGCAACTATTAATTCCATAATTAATATTTGATTCTATATCAAGAACCATGAAATCATTCGTTATATAACCACACCCAATTAACACAAGTTAATTTGAATTTCTACATATTAACTGAAAAAATTTATACAATAATCCAAATCAAGAAGACTAGAAACGGAAACTAGATTCCATCGAAACTTAGAAGCATAAAGGACATAATGTTAAAACAAGGTATATCTATCACATAGTTTTAGTTTGCAAGTGTCAGCTCCTTTGATTTCAATCATTGCATTGTTTCCCACATATTCATTTGTTACCAACTGGTACCTAACAGTACTCCACATATGTAGCTAGATCACGAGGTACATGGTTCATTGGTCTTGAATCTATAATCCACAAAGAATAAGAATCATCTAACAGTACTGAACTAGCAATATAATGTTTATGAAAAGAAAATACATATGAATCTATCTTTTTTAGTAAGTACGTTCCTGAGTAAAGTGACCATTCTTGCCACAGTTATAACAAGTCAGCTTGCTTCTAGGTTTCTGTCCATACTTCTTTCCTTTAAAATTCTTCTTGATTAGTTCTTTTCTAATAGTAATACTAGCTTCTTTTCCCTTTTCCTTTTTCTTCTAGAACCAATTCTTTTTATTCTTAGATCTGGATGCTTGAACAGATCCTTCAGTTACAAAAGTTTATTTAGAAATCCTTGTGGAGTCTATTCTCTCTGCCTCTAGTTAAACATGACATGAGACATTAGTGAAAGTTTTTATACTTTCATTGTATGTAAGTGTTGACGGGTGACTCATATCTGAATAAAGGCCAATGCGAGGAATGTCATGGAAGAAAAATCTGTTAAAGTTTTATCTTAACAGGATTTGTTATGATTTTTTATAATAGAATTCTGTTACAGTTTTTCATAATAGAATTTATTACGATTTTTCATAATAGAATTCTATTATGGTTTTACCAGGTCTAAGGTTTATGTATTATTTTGAGGACTATTGTAAACCTATTGTATTATGAGAATCATTGAATATTATTCTCTTATGTAGAGAGAATTCTAATAAACCTTCGATCATTTTTATAGAGTAGGCACACTGCCAATTAACACTACAAAAAAAAAAAATCTTTAGAAGCGGTTTTAAGACACCTATAGCAACGGTTTTCACCCGTTGCTAAATCTATTGCACCGGTTCAAAACCATTGCGGATGTTGGCGACGCTAAAGCCAACAGATGCGGTAAAGCTGACCGGTGGTTCATGACTAAGAGCTTATTCTAATGGATACCTATAGAAGTGGTTAATGACCGATCCAGATAGATACCTATAGAAGCGATTAATAACTGATCCTGATGCATACCTATAGAAGCGGTGAATGACCGATCCTGATGAATATCTATGGAAGCGGTTAATGACCGATCCTGATGCATACCTATAGAAGTGGTTAATGACCATCTCTATAGAATTTTCCAATCTAGAAAACTGCCCTTTAGAAGCGATTATAACCGGTTCTAGAGGTCTAGTTATAAGAATGGTTAAAACCGCTGCTATTATTGAATTATCAATTTTATAAAAAAAATCCTATTTTCTATTATACCTATAGAATTCCAAATCAAATGCTCAATTTAAATCAATTGACAATATTCATATTTCATTTCACAAACTTAATTTATTTCCATAACACATAAATATAAATTGGATTACCAAATCAACACATACAATTTGTATTTCATTTCAAAATATTCATAACATATAATATTTAACTTCACACTATAACACAAACACAATATTTTATTCAATCTCCAAAATATATACAACCTTCAATAACAAGTTTTCTCCACTAAAAAAAATCAAAAGGCATATGCTCCAAATGACAAAAGACATGTGCTTCAAACGACAAAAGACATTTGCTTCAAGCGACAAAAGATATTTGTTCCAACCTTCAATAGCAACCTTCAATAGAACCACCAAATTATATTCTATCAACATATTTCAATATATAATGAAAAAAAATTAACAAAAGCTTGTATCAAATTAAAAAGGTTGAATTAAAAAGGTGTTCCTCCCCACCTACAACACCAGCCCACAACTTCCACAGATGCGATAATCTTGTTTGATAATGCATTAATGGCACATCAGTTTAGTCCCCCCATTACAAGTTGATGCTTTATAAAAAACACCTCACATTTTTCTTCATTGTATAGATAAAGAAAATACTAAACAAAGGTTCTGGCTATCAAAAATGCATCATAAAATAATGCATTGCACCATATGTTAGCTTATACATGGAACAATTGTTGCACATCTTTAGCAAAGTACTTCCAGATTCCACCATGTAGCTATTTGTGATGGTCATACCTTCATGGATTTGAAACAATAACCAAATAGAGCAGTTGCAGCTCTGATGCCATTAAAAGATATTTCGTTTATGACATCTTGTCATTTTCAACTTCAAACAAGTAATAAAGAGCAAAGATTATATATGTGTACTACATGCTATTAGCCAGATGTATATATGCACTTTCATACAGTGAACTTGCTTACATGAAAGAAAAAACATGGCAACAAAACAATGGCCAGATTATATGAAGTTCAAAGAAACATAGCAACTTAGAGAGTGCTGAAACTAGATGCAACAGGCAATTGGCTGTATGTTTTTTTTTAACTTTGAAAGGAAAGAATGGAAAATCACATATCAAAGAAAGCACATACATTTTTGCCTCAACCAAGCTTCGACAAAATCTTGTCTGCTTGCACTTCAGATGCAAAGAGGAAAGGAGGCCATTGAGAAACGGAATAGCCTGTTTCAACTTGATCCTGTAAAACAATTATTAAAAATAACCTTTAATAGTCTACAATTCAAAATAACAAATCCATAATCGCATATTGGTTTATGAAAGAAGCACAATTTTCATGTAAGGCTCCTCTTTTATTCTTAGATCCGAAATCTTCATTATCCAATCCAAAGTTTTTTAAAAAAAGTAGAGAAAATGGCTTTGATGAGATAATGTAAAATACAACAGCACTTAAATAAATAACAACTCAACCTTGCAAAATCATGAGTCCCAAAAAACTGTATAAGGATAGATTCATTTGTCCGGGAGGGCTTCAAAGCGTTCTTAGGACCAAAATTTGATTCACTAACAACAACTGCTGGCCACATAGCATACCCTGTCAGTGAGAATGTATATAAATAAGAAGATTCTTTAGAAGACTATGCAAGTACCAAACATCTGCAGCCCATCTAGCAAAGACAAATACAAAATTATGATATTCATGATAGTAATCCCTGTTGAGTTTTGTGTTTTCTTTTTTTAATTTAATTCAAAGTATTTTTCTTATTTTTAGTTGTTATGGTAATGCATATGTGAATGCATTTAGTTCCACATTGCTAAGCTAAGAAGGTTGGAAGACTTTATATATGGATCCCTTCCATCCTTGCTTAGCAAAGTTAAGGAGACCTATATGCATGCGTAGGCTGAGCCCAAATCAGGTGGTTTCGGGAGGTTCGAGCCGGAAATCCATAAACCGAGCGTGATCATCGCGCGCAAGGGAGGGGTGAAAATCCCCAGCTCGTGGGCCTCACGCTTGCAGGCGGCCTGGTTTGTTTTTTCCAGTCTTGGTTTGGTTTGGTTCTATCCCGCGTGTGAGGAAGCGACGCACTTCGAACCAACGCTTTGGTTCGCTGGCAAAGCAGTATCCCGCGTGTGAGGGAATCGATGCTTTTGTTCACTGGCGAAGCACTGCTTCGGAGTGAATAAATGCAGCGCCTCTGTTCCTCATTCGGTATCTCTCAAACAGTCTGCTCTTCTCCTTCTTCCCTCTCTGTGTGCGTACGCTTTGTCCTGAGGCTTGGTTCCGCGATCTGAGGTTGAGTCCGAGTGCGACGTTCATCTTGGAGTACACCTACGGATGACGCGAGTAGTTGTCGGATCTTGGGAGAATTTTGCCGGAGAGCCTCTGCACCGTGGGTAGCAATAAATTCTCTAAAGACAGTCGACACGCCGACGCTTCAACCGGAGATAACAATTTCTCGACCTTACTCTTTTATTTACAAGTTTATTGCATGCTTGCTTTTTTGGTGCAAACATATTACTGTGTTAGTGCTCTCCTACAACAACAATTTTAGAGAATTTATCACCAGCATCAATAGACATGATGAATGATAGGGTAACGGGGTCTGATGAGGCTAGCGCCAGACCCAAGAGATTTTTCGGGCAAAACTTCAGACATTGGCAACAACGAATGAAATTTTGGCTTACTACGCTAGGGCTATTCTCCGTTATAGAAACAGATCTTCCTTCACATGATGAAGAGGAACCTACCTATAGTGCTGCCTTACAGAGGTTTAAGCAAAGGGATTATCTCTGCCATGGGAGGATCCTATCTACCCTCTCAGATGCACTATTTGATGTATACTGCTCAACGACTTCGGCTAAAGAGCTGTGGAAATCTTTGGATAAAAAATATAACTCCGAAGATTCTGGTTTAGAAAAGTATACTGTGACAAAATTCCTAAACTTCAAAATGGTTGAAGGCAAATCTGTGGTTGAGCAGACACATGAATTCCAAGTTCAAATTCATGGTCTTGCTGAAGGAGATATGCCATTACCCGAAAAATTTCAGGTCTTGTCTATCATCAAAAAATTGCCTCTGAGTTGGGAAGATTTTGACATGACTCTTAAACATAGGAGAGGTAAAATCTCTCTAGAAGATTTGATGATTGCCTTAAATATCGAAAAAGAACATCGGAAGCAACATAAAGATGATGATAAAAGAATGCCTATGGATTTTATTCCAAAGGAAAACATAGTAGTCTCATCTGATAAGATAAAATTCAAAAATCAGAAAATGAAGAACAAGATGAAACCCAAACCAAAGGTTCAAAAGAAAAATGAAACCAAGTCGTGCTGGGCATGTGGACAAGTTGGACATTATGCCAAATTCTGCCCTAAGCAAAATGACAAGAAGAAAAATCAGAGCAATATGTCCAACACCAAGGCACAAGCAAATGTTGTGACTGCTAGTGACGGCACCAGCAATAGGTTTGTTACCTTCAAACCCGAACTAAACTTGATCTATCAACCCAATGAATGGTTAGTTGATACAGGTGCTAATGCGCACTGTTGTGCTGATCGCTCTGCCTTCCTTACTTATCAGGTAATTGAAGGCACTTCCGTGACCATGGGGAACCATTCTGCAGTCAGGGTGTTTGGGATAGGACAAGTTGACCTGAGGTTCACCTCTAGAAAAGTCCTGTCACTGCATGAGATACATCATATTCCAGCGGTCCGTCGGAATTTGATTAGCGGGTCAAAGTTAGTCCGCGCTAGTTATGAGCTGAACTTTAAATGTAATAAAGTTGTAATATTACATTTAGGAACATTTATTGGAAAAGGCTACCTTAATGAAGGTTTATTTAAACTCAATGTAGAAAATGCTACCTTAAATAAATCTACTGATATTGGTTGTTCATATAACATTGAGTCTTATGATATATGGCATGACAGATTAGGACATGTCAGTTTTAATACCGTAAAAAGGATGATGAATCTAGACATGATTCCTAAGCATGCTATAAATGATAAGAAAAAATATGAAGTTTGTGTGCAATATAAACAACTCTGTAAACTTTTCAAATCAGTTGATAGAAATTCTGATATTTTAGAATTGATTCATACTGACTGTTGTGAGTTTAACGGTGTAATAACGAGAGACTATAAACGGTATTTTATTACCTTCATTGATGATCACTCTCGTTATTGTTATATTTATTTGTTGAAAACTAAGGATGAAGCTTTAGATAAATTTATGATTTTTAAATCTGAAGCTGAGAATCAAACAAATAAATCTATTAAGAGATTAAGGTCTGATAGGGGTGGAGAGTTTACCTCGAACCTGTTTCAAAAATTTTATCAAGATGCAGATATAATTCACGAGGTAACTGCTCCATATAGTCCTCAATCCAACGGTATAGCAGAATGAAAAAATCAAACCCTTGAAGATATGATTAATTCCATGTTAGGCAGTTCTGGGTTACCCAACTTCATGTGGGGGGAGGCTCTATGTGGGGGGAGGCTCTATATACTGCATGCCATGTGTTAAATAGAGTCCCCATGAAGTCTAGGGATAAAAGCCCATATGAGCTTTGGAAAGGCCGGAGGACAAGTTTGAAATACCTTAAAGTGTGGGGGTGCCTTGCAAAGGTACTAGTACCTGAACACAGAAGGAAAAAACTTGGTCCAAAGACCATAGATGGTATCTTCTTGGGTTATGCTCAAAATAATATTGCATATAGATTTCTGATTATTAAATATGAAATTCCTGGAATAGATGCAAATACTATTGTAGAACTTCGCGATGCTACATTTTTTGAGGATATATTTCCTATGAAGACGAGAACACCTCAGTCTATATATGGTATTCCTACTAGAGATAATCCTGCTGCCGTAGAGGTCCCATTATCCGTAGTAGGTACACCTTCCTCAAGTCACTCTAGACTAGATGGATCTAGTGAGTATACAGAACCGAGAAGGAGCAAGAGGCAACGTGTGTCTACAGATTTAGGCCAAGATTTTATCACCTATAATATAGAAAGTGACCCTGTGGCATATAGAGATGTTATGACTTCTCCTGAAGCTAAGCACTGGAAAGAGGCCATTAAAAGTGAAATGGACTCTATTATCTCTAATGTCACTTGGGAGTTGGTAGATTTACCTCCTGGGTGTACCACTATAGGATGTAAATGGGTGTTTAAGAGAAAACTAAAACCTGATGGGTCAGTAGATAAATTCAAAACCCGCCTAGTTGCTAAGGGATTCAAACAGAAAGAAGGGATTGACTATTTTGACACTTATTCTCCTATTACTAGAATTATTACAATCCGAGTGTTAATAGCATTGACATCCATATATCATCTTGAGGTCCATCAAATGGATGTCAAAACAGCATTCCTTAATGGAGATCTTAAAGAAGAGATATATATGATCAACCTGAGGGACATGTAGTTTCTGGAAATGAGAATAAAGTCTGTAGGTTAGTCAAATCTCTTTATGGTTTAAAGCAAGCCCCAAAGCAGTGGCATGAAAAATTTGATAGAGCTATGCTATCGTTTGGCTTTGAAATGAATGACTCTGATAAATGTGTGTATACTAAAATGAAAGGTGATAATTGTATTATCTTATGTTTATATGTAGATGATATTCTACTTTTTTGTTCTAACCTTTCTATTATTAATGAGACTAAGGCCCTCTTAAGTGATAAGTTTGATATGAAGGATATGGGTTGTGCTGACATGATTTTAGGGCTGAAGTTTACTCGTTTAACTGATGGAATAACAATTCTCAGTCACTCTATGTTGAGAGAGTATTAGAGAAATATGGCTATAGCCAAGTTAAATCTGTTGTCACACCCTATGATCCTTCAAAAACTCTCCACAAGAATAAGAGTGGTGTGGCAGTGTCTCAATTAAGATACTCACAAATAATAGGTAGTCTAATGTATTTAACAAATTGTTCTAGACCTGATATTTCTTTTGCTATAATGAAATTGAGTAGGTTTACCAGCTGTCCGGACAGAACGCATTGGGATGCATTACACAGAGTACTCAGATACCTAAAAGGCACTATATCCTTGGGCTTGTGGTATGGGAAATTCCTTGTAGTCCTAGAGAGATATAGTGATGCTAGTTGGATAGCTGACACTGCTGAGTGTAAAGGCGTTACCGGTTATGTCTTTACACTTGGAGGCGGTGCAGTTGCTTGGAGGTCTGTTAAACAGACGATTATAACCCATTCTACATCTGAAGCAGAATTGTGTGCTTTGGATACCACAGTAACTGAAGCTGATTGGCTTAAGGGTCTTCTTTCTGAAATTCCCTTGATGATGAAGCCAATACCTTCTATTTCAGTACACTATGATAATCAAACAACAATAGCTCAGATTAGAAGCTCCAAGTATAACCAGAAACAGAAGAGACATGTACGAATAAGATTAAAGTCTATTCGTGAGTTAGTGTCTCTTGGAGTGGTGTCATTGGACTTTGTAAGTTCAAAGGACAATATTGCTGATCCACTCACTAAAGGACTTGATTCTGAGAAAATCAAGAGATCCAGTAAGGGGATGAGACTGAGGCCTATCCTGGTTTCATCTATAGCGGCAACCCAATCTATCTGATTGGAGATCCCAAGAAGTAGGTTCAATGTGGTATAAACAAGTTATAAGGGTGAACCGTAAGCATCAAATTGATTGAGATGTAATCTCATAGTCTCTTCCCTGGATAGATGCTTGACTTCTAGTAAGGATGAGCTTAGGAGCTCTTAATGAGTTCAAGGTCTTAACGACAGGATGCTCGCAGTACATCCTTGGAGAACTCACCTATGTAAGTGTAACTGTGGGGCCGCAGTGTGAGGGGTCTAGGCAACTCTCCTTAGCACTTATGAAACAAGATTCTGTGGCATGGCCGTAATGCACCAACCCAGAAGGATTCAACCGTCGCCCGTCATGAGTTGTTACCACACATATAAAAAGTTTAAGTTCAAGACTGAGTTCACTTCAAACCTATGTGAATAAGATTGGTGTACTTAGGTGAAAATTCAAACCAGAAGGTATTTTCACTAAAAGCTCATTGCAACCAAGCCTCAGGACAAGTCTCTGTTTTCGACCAAAATAATTTGAATTAGTGGGGGATTATTGAATTTTGTGTTTTCTTTTTTAATTTAATTCAAAATATTTTTCTTGTTTTTAGTTGTTATGGTAATGCATATGTGAATGCATTTAGTCCCACATTGTTAAGCTAAGAAGGTTGGAAGACCTTATATATGGATCCCTTCCATCCTTGCTTAGCAAAGTTAAGGGGACCTACACGCATGCACGGGCCGAGCCCAAATCAAGTGGTTTTGGGGGGTTCGAGCCGGAAATCCATAAACCAGACGCGACACACGTGATCATCGTGCGCAGGGGGGTTGCAAATCCCCAACTCATGGGCCTCACGCTTGCAGGCAGTCCGGTTTGTTTTTGCCAGTCTTTGGTTTGGTTTGGTTCTGTCCCACGTGTGAGGGAACCGACGCACCTGGCGAGGTTTGGTTCTGTCCCGCGCGTGATGAAGCGACGCACTTCGAACCAATGCGTGTGAGGGAATCGACGCTTTTGTTCGCTGGCAAAGCAGTGCTTACTGCTTCGAAGTGAATAAATGTTGCGCCTCTGTTCCTCATTCGATATCTCTCGAACAGTCTGCTCTTCTCCTTCTTCCCTCTCTGTGTGCGTACGCTTTTGTCCTGAGGTTTGGTTCCACGATCTGAGGTTGAGTCCGAGTGCGACGTTCGTCTTGGAGGGCACCATCGGACGACGCGAGTGGTTGTCAGATCTTGGGAGAATTTTGCCGGAGAGCCTCTACACCGTGGGCGGCAATAAATTCTCTAAAGACAGTCGGCACGCCGACGCTTCAACCGGAGATAACAATTTCTCGACCTTACTCTTTTATTTATAAGTTTATTGCGTACTTACTTTTTTGGTACAAATATATTACTGTGTTAGTGCTCTCCTACAACAACAGTCCCAACTGTTGGCATTTCAATCCAGCAATCAAATGTGAAGCAATGTAAAGTTTTACAAAGCCACTAGCTACAGAGCATGTAACGCAACACAGTAAAGTATTAAATAATAAATTTACATTACTATCATATTAAATCTTCAAATAGTGTCGAGAACTTTTATCAAATTTAATCCCAACATCTACAATACTAACATTTTAAATAATTATGAAGATAATCATAAAGAAAATCTTTTCAAAGTTCAATCAATTTACTGCATATAAAAATACCTAATTTGTAATCAGCAAGAAACATATAAGATAACTACACCATAAATTTACACATACCTGTAAGTTTTGCCCATACAAGTTCACCTGGTTCAAGACCTTGACAATCATGAAAGTTAAGTGCTAAAGCCAGCAATTCATTGTAATTGAGGCATTTCTTCTCTAAGTTGGGGGCACCACATTTCAAACATAAATCCTTCATTTCTACACAAGATAAATGAAACTTTATCGTTTCATTTGAGAGAATCAAATGCTCGACATCATCATCCACATATTTAACCTGCACTAAGTTGAGTTTGTTTGATGATACGGTGCATGATGGTAGGGTCGGACAGAGGACGTGGTCAGAAGTCAAGCCCACGGGGCGGTCAGAAGTCAAGCTTATGAAGCAGTCAAAAGTCAAGCTCACATGACAGTCAGAAGTTAAGCCCACGTGGTGGTCAAAAGTCCGGCCTACGTGGAGGTCAAAAATCTAGCCTACATGGGGTGCAAAGGGTCAGGTTACAGGATGGACCTAGTCGGACACAAGTGTCCTTCCAGAGTTAAGTCTACATGTTAAGTAGGTGTCAAGTAGAAACTCGGAAGGTAAGACCTATAGGTCAGGGTTTACAGACTCGCGACACAGGAGATACGAGGACTAAAGCGTACAGGTTGGGATATGCAAACCAAGGATGACAGGTCAGGGTTTACGGACTCGCGACACAGGAGATACAAGGACTAAAGCGTACAGGTCAGGATATACAAACCAAGGATGGCAGGTCAGGGTTTACGGACTCGCAACACAAGAGATACGAGGACGAAAGCGTATAGGTCGAGATATGCAAACCAAGGATGACAGGTCAGGGTTTACGGACTTGTGACACAGGAGATACGAGGACTAAAGCGTACAGGTCGGGATATGCAAACCAAAGATGACAGGTCAGGACTTGCAGACTTGTGACACAGGAGATACGAGGACTAAAGCGTATAGGTCAGGATAGTCAAACCAAGGTTAACAGGTCAGGACGGGCAGACTTGCGGAACAGGACACACGGACAAAGCACACAGGTTGGGATATACGAACCAAGACTCACAAAGCAAGATACGTGGAGCCAAGACACGTGTCAAGCTATGTGGAAGAAGACTTACAGGGCGGTAGGCACAGGTCTGGATATACCGGGATAAACCGAAGGGCAAATACAGGGCGCGACGCACAGGTCTGGATATACCGGGATAGACCGAAGGGCAAATACAGGGCGCGACGTACAAGTCTGGATTGGTGGGACAATAAACAAGCTAGGGAATGCGATAGGAAAGGCAGTCCTGGGCCTACAGGTCACGATTTACAGGTACGAAGACCCAGTTTAAGGTTAACAGACCAGAGCGAATAGGCACTACGCGATAAGCAAGCCAGAGAATCATAACAATCCGTTAGAGAATAATTACCACATGTCAGGGAATATGCTAACGGTCTGTGGTTCGTTGCCTCCGGATCCCTTCTCAGACCTATAGAAAGATGCCACGTGTCATTCACCGCCAGACAAAGTCTCATGCCCAACATTCCTTGACACTCGTCAGACTCCAGAAGCATCTACTGCCATATAAAAAGGGAGGTTTTGTCTCTACGCAGGTACACTCACTCATCATTTTCAATCTCGTCTTTTACTTTTCGTCCTTTCACTGTGCTTATGGGGAAAAAATACTTGACTTGAGCGTCGGAGGACCTGACCCGGGAACTTTTTCCCTGGTTCTTGGTCTCTAACACAGAGGGGGCTTGTCTGAGTGTGCGCAGGGCCCTCACGTCATCATCCTCGTCATCACCCCCCATCATCCGCCTGTGTAAGCCCTTCCGGCAGTGCCAGATCGACCAGGCATCACAACGACTTTTCGTCAACCGCAAGTACAGCTCAGCCAGCCTTCATCCGACTCAGCTTCCGGACGGAATCAAATTTGGCGTCGTTTGTAGGAATCTTAACTACCTACTCCGGAACATGAAGATGGAGGATTCTAGCAGAATCAATGTGACTATGATAGCGGGAGAGTACGAACTCTTCAAAGAAGCCATTTGATGTCTCTTGATTTTTGGAGGATACATCATCTTCTTCTCCTTTTGACCCGGATGTAGAAGCTTCTCCTTCTTCTTGATCCTGCGTCACCGAAAGTCGCTCCCCCTTAATCCTAGAGGTGGAGGCTTCTTCATCTTCATCTTGTATATGGAACAAAGATTATGCTCCCTCTTTGTCCTTTTCATTGTATTTTTTTGAAGATGAAGCTTCTTGGACTTCTTCTTCTTTGGAAGTTGAGCATCTCTCAACTTCGGAGTCCTCTTGCTCTTGGTCTTGCTCCAATGAATCGCCCTCTTTGAATTCTTCATTATTTTGTACAGTGGAGGGGATCTCATGTATTTTTGCCACTTTGCTCCATAGCTCCATTCTCGAATTCTCCAATTTGAGCCAAAATATTGCTTGGCAACAAATTGATCAATAGCTTGGTCACTTTATCATTTGCCTCACTCCTTTGAATTTGCTCTTTGCTTCATTTGCTCTTCTTGAGGATCTTGCCCTTTGAATTTCTTGGAGCCTCGAAGCCTTCCATGAAAGCAAACCATTGCTCTACCTCCATCATAAGAAAGTTTTCGATTCTTGATTTCCAAGAATCGAAACTCGTGGATACATATGGTGGAGGCACCCTCGTGTCGAATCCGAATCCATCTCCGAATTCCATTTGAAGTTGAGCTTGATGATGAAGTATTTGACTTGATAGAATTTGCTCCAACTTCTACACCCTCTAGTTTGTTGCCCCTTCCGGCGATGATTCTGGTGAAGAGCGACCTTGCTCTGATACCACTTGTTGGGACCAAAATGTAGCTAGAGGGGGGTGAATAGCTCGTCGCGATCGTCGTTGCTCGCTTCTTGGGATGATGTGCAGCGGAAATATAAGAAAAACAAACAACAACGCTAACTCTAGGGATTTACTTGGTATCCACCTCAAGAATATGTGACTAATCCAAGGATCCACACACTCACGCACCCTCCACTATAAAAACACTCCTTCTCGGTAACTACCGAAGGCGGAGAAGCCTTACAACCTCACAATACAACAATGAGAAAGAAAGAAGCAAAATACAAATGAATCTTACAAGATTACAATGAAAACCCTAGCTTCTTCTTCTTCTTGTTGCAACTCGCCTCTTGACTTGGATGAACCTCCAAGAACCTTCAAGAACAGGCGGTGAGGAAGAAAAGATCACTGTGGAGAGCTGCTGTAATCGCTCGTGGAGAAGAATTGAAGAAGTGCCAAAGGAATCGCACACCAACGGCTAAAACCTGCGCCAACAGTCGAATCCCAATCGATTAGATTGCTTCCAATCGATTGGGGAGGCTTTGGATCGATCGGTCGATCGATCCAGAGCGCCTCTATGCTCTCAGAAAATACTTGAATCGATTGTCCAATCGATTCAACGTGTCTCGTGCGATTTCTAGAGCTATCGCGTGATTTTCCAGCCTCCCAATCGATTGCCCAATCGATTGGAGGTTTCAAGCGATCTATGGATTGATTTAGAATCTCATTGTTCACTCAAAAACTCTCCCAATCAATTGACCAATTGATTGGGGAAGTTTCAATCGATTACCCAATTGATTTAGCCCATTTCTTCATGAATTCACATCAACCAATCGATTGACCAATCAATTAAACCCCCAATCGATTGGAAAGTAGAAAACTGGATAGAGCTTGAAATTAACTTCGTTTTGCATCCAAGATCACCTCATTCCGATATCCGAGTCAAAAGTTATGACCTTCGGAAGTTTACTACATTCGAACTTCCTAGTTCCATGCCAACTCCCTACTGGACTTACAACCGTTAAGAATTCGGTCAACTTTTGACCCATCCAGACTTTCTCTTTGCGCCAAGTGTCCGGTTAACCTTGACCCACTTGGACTTACCATCTCATGCCAAGTGTCTGATCCTCTATGACCCACTTGGACTTCCAAACACCAGGTGTCCTGTCAACCTTGACCCACCTAGATTTCCACATGCCTGGCTTCACTCATCAGGTCCTTCCATCTACCTAGATTCACTCACTAGGACTTCCCATCTGCCTGGCTTCACTCACCAGGTCCTTCCATCTGCCTAGCTTCACTCACTAGGGCTTCCCATCTGCCTAGCTTCACTTATCGGGACTTTCACCTAGCTTCAACCACTAGGATTTTCACCTGGCTTCACTCACCAGGATTTTTCCACTGCCCGGCTTCACTCACCAGGACTTTTCACCTGCCTGGCTTCACTCACCAGGACTTTCACTTAGCTTCACTCACTAGGATTTTTCAACTGCCTAGCTTCACTCACTAGATCTTTCACCTGACTTCACTCACCAGGATTTTTCTTTCTGCCTAGCTTCACTCACTAGGACTTCTCAGTTAAGTATCCAATCAATTTTGACCTACTTGACTCTTCTTTAAACTCAGACTGGTCAAACCTTAACCAGAGGAGAATTGCTCCAACAATCTCCCCAATTGGATGTCTCCACGTATTATCTGTATTGTCAAACATCGAAACCCAAATATAAAGACTCAAGCTTCAGCCAACTCAAGCTTAGTCAACCAGGTCATCCTTGACCTAGGAATATTGCACCAACAACAATCACCTCCACTTAAAGACACAATGTCCTCGTTGTGTAACCATAAATCACACCACAGACAAATCCCAGAATCTTCCTCATTAGGTGGTGCCCTGGGTGCTCCTGCCACAGGCGCACTCACGGTCGCAAGGTCACTCTGATACCAAAAATATTATCACGCCCCAGGTAGTCCCTGCCAAAAGAAATTTCGGCAACATCTCCCCTGTACGGGTGACAATCTGGGACTTCACTACACGCCCTCAGGGTCACACATACCTCGGCCAACACAGTCAGAATAATAACAATAAACATAAATCCACAACCACGCAATATATATATCAACCTCTGGCTGTCAACACAATACGAAAACCATAAACATCATCCAACTTACCTCTTCTACCGTTCGGGCAGGCACGTAGCAGAACATATCGAATAAATCCCATCGACAAACAAAAAGGACTAAACAAAATCCATGGTGAAAAAACTAATACAAGTCTGAAACATAGACTAGATAGTATAATAGGAAAACAAAAGACCAAACGAAAATCCTTGCGATCTGGAGGGGGGACTAGCGACTGGAACCTCCCAACAGCATCAACCTGAAATGATAATATCAACGGGGTGAGTCAACTCCTTAGCATAGACACATAGAACACATCGTGAACGCCTGCTAGAGCCGGTGGTAGTGTCAGACGATAAGCTATTGCTCCAATCCTCTCCAAGATCTGGAAAGACCCAATGTATTGAGGAACTAGCTTACCTCGGAGGCCAAATCTCTTCACCCCTTTCGTGGGTGAAACTCTCAGGAATACATAGTCACCAGTAGAGAACTCCAGGGGTTTGCGTCTCCGATCGACATAATTCTTCTGGCGGTCCTGCGCCTCAGACATCCTCCGTCTAATACTGCGGACCAACTCTGCCTCCTGCTGAGCTCTCTGAGGTCCTAACAGCTGGGCCTCCCCAACCTCCTACCAGAGGGTGGGTATCCGACAAGGCCTACCATACAATGCTTCAAATTGTGTCATCTGGATAGCCGAATGATAGTTGTTGTTGTAAGCGAACTCAACTAATGGTAAATGATCCTCCCAGCTGCCTCCGAAATCCAAAACACAAGACCTCAGCAATCCTCTAAAGTATGGATGGTTCGCTCTGACTGTCCATCTGTCTGCGGATGGAAGGCTCTACTGAATCGGAGTTGCGTGCCCAAGGCCTGCTGCAGACTCTGCCAGAACCGGGACATGAACCGTGGGTCTCTATCTGATATCATACTCAACAGCACACCATGCAATCTGATGATCTCTCGACAGTACAGCTCTGCCAATCGATCCAGAGAATCGGTCTTCCGGATCGCTAAGAAATGCGTGGATTTGGTTAATTGATCAACAACTACCTAAATTGCATCATGGCCTCATCGTGTCCTAGGCAATCCCACCACAAAATCCATAGTGATGTGCTCCCATTTCCACTCAGGAATCAGAATCCTCTGAAGTAATCCGGTAGGTCTATTGTGCTCAACCTTCACCTGATGGCATACTAGACATCTCGCTACAAACTTCGCGATGTCTTTCTTCATGCCGTTCCACCAATAGGAACGCTTCAAGTCTCGATACATGCGGGTTCCGCCTGGATGGATAGCAAATCGAGAGAGATGAGCCTCCTGAAGTAGCTCCTGCAAGACCGGGTGAGACTGAGGTACACATAATCTACCTTGAAAGTATATAATGCCCTCGTCATATTGGGTGAACTCGGTCGGCTGCCCGGAAGCTATCTGGCTGCCAATGGACTATAATCGCTGATCACCGGCCTAGGCCTCTCGGATCCTCGTCCTGATCGACGACTGAGCAACCATGGTAGCCAGAATACCCTGCTCTGTCTGTCCCTGCTCCTGAACGCCCAACTCGGAGAAACCCTAAATCAAGTATGTAACTAAAGCTCGGTGGTAAGCCAAAGTCCCTTTAGTCTTCCTGCTGAGTGCATCGACAACCACATTAGCTTTCCCTGGGTGGTAGCTAATGGTACAATAGTAATCCTTCAGGAACTCCATCCATCTCCTCTGTCGGAGATTAAGCTCCTTCTGGGTGAACAGATATTTGAGACTCTTATGGTCAGTGAGAATTTCAAATGTGATACCATACAGGTGATGCCGCCAAATATTCAAAGCAAATATAATGGCGGCTAACTCTAGATCATGTACTGGGTAGTTCTTCTCATGCTCCTTCAACCGCCAAGAAACATAGGGGACTACCCTACCGTGCTACATCAAAACAACACCCAAACCCTATAGAGAAGCGTCGGTGTAGAGTACGAATCCGTCCTCTCCAGAAGGCAAAACCAAAACTAGTGCCGACACTAATCTCCGCTTCAGCTCCTGAAGCTGGTCTCGCAAGCTTCTGTCCAAGTGAACTTCACGCCTTTCCTAATCAGGTGTGTCAGCGGCATAGCAATGCGAGAGGAACCCTCGACGAACCATCTGTAATATCCAGTCAATCCCAGAAAACTGTGAATCTCCTGAACTGATTTTGGTTGCTTCCAGCTGGTGACAACCTCGATCTTCTGAGGGTCTACTGAAATACCTCGGCTGAACACTACGTATCCCAGAAAACCAACTGAGGGTAGCCAAAAAGCACACTTGCTGAACTTCACATATAGACGATGTCGTCGAAGAGTCTCCAAAACTATGCGAAGATGCTGTGCATGCTCCTCCTTGGAACACGAGTAGATCAAAATGTCATCGATGAAGATGACAACGAACTGATCTAAATACTCCAAAAAGATGCGGTTCATCAAATCCATAAACACTACTGGAGCATTGGTAAGCCCAAACGGCATTACCAAAAATTCATCATGTCCGTATCTGGTATGGAATGTTGTTTTCTGAATATCAAATTCTTTAACTCTCAGTTGATGATATCCAAACCGCAGATCAATCTTAGAATATACTGATGTACCTCTAAACTGATCAAACAAATCCTCAATCCGTGGTAAAGGATACTTATTTCTAACGGTCACTGCATTCAGCTGTCTATAATCTATCCACAACCTCATAGTACCATCCTTTTTCTTGGCGAACAGTACCGAAGAATCCCACGGAGAAACACTAGGGCGAATGAATCCCCTGTCCAATAACTCCTAGGGTGCGTTTGGTTGAGGGTTATCCTTGATAACCTTGATTATCCATTCAAGGTTATCAACAAAACCCCTGTTCGATTTAGGTAATCGATGATTCTCGAGTAATGTTCCATGCCCGACACGTCAGCAAAAGGAGCATGCAACCAGGAATCGGAAAACCTCGGAAAACTGAGGTTTTTCTTGATTCCGGGGTTATCGAATTTTTTTTACCCAAAATACCCTCGGATAAAAAAAATGTGAAAAAAAGTAAAATGTAAAGAAAAAAAATGAAAAATATAAAAAAAATAAAAAAAACGTATTTTTTTTTAAAAAATAAAAAATCATTAAAAATAATAAAAAAATAAAAAATGATAAAAAAACTTTTAAAAAAGTAAAAAATTTTAAAAATAGAAAAACATTAAAATTTTTTTAAAAAATACAAAAAAAACATAAAAAAATAAAAAAATAGAAAAAAACATTAAAAGATTAAAATAATACAAAAAAACATAAAAAATAAAAAAAAATAGAAAAAATATTAAAAAAATAAAATAAAAATATATAAAAAATATATAAAAATAAAGAAAAACATGAAAAATATAGTAAAATAGAATAGGGTTTAAATAATAATAATAATAATAATAATAATAATAATAATAATAATAATAATAATAATAATATTATTATTATTATTATTATTATTATTATTATTATTATTATTATTATTATTATTATTATGTATAGTTGGTTTTGTAACTAAGGGTAATCTAGTAAAATACTAAACTAGGTTATTCATTAAAACCTTCAAACAAACATATTTTTGTTGCATTACCTAGATTTAACCAAACAACATTTGGTTATATTTTATTCCCCATAACCTTGGTTATGTGATTACCTGGTAATCACATAACTAAGGTTATACATGATAACTTGAACCAAATGCACCCCTAGAATTAGACTTTTAGCTCATCTAATTCTTTCGGTGTCATACGGTATGGAGCTTTCGATGCTGGCGCGGTCCCTGTAATCAGCTCAATAGCAAACTCCACTTGCCTTTGGGGAGGTAAGTCTGGTAGCTCATCAGGAAATACATCCGGATACTCTCGAACCACTGGTACGTCTGAGAGCTGGGAACTACTACTGTTGTCAGTATTAATCAAAGACAAAAGAAATCCTTGACAGCCATGTGACAACAGCTTCTGAACCTGAATTGCTGAAATGATCGATATACTGTCGTCCCTGATGCCAGTGAAATTCCATGAGGGTTGGTTTGGAGGTTGGAATGTGACCACCCTCGTCTGGCAATCAACCGTGACATGATACGCTGACAGCCAATCCATACCAAGGATAATATCGAACTCGATCATTTCTAGTACTAATAAATCAACCAAGAGGATCATGTTGCCAAAGTATAACGGGCAACCTCTGACCTCCTGAGTGACGTCCAATGTATCCCCGAACGGTAGGGAGACAATCAGTCGCTGCCGTCTAAGAGTAGGAAGTCTACCAATCTCCCTTATAAATGCACAAGAAGTCTCATCAGGTTCATGAATACGACATTCATAACTAGTAAAATTTGTCATTATAAATGTGTTGAGAACTGGCTAACATTCTATACAACTTTATCATATAGGTTTATTAGATTAAATCAATCTTACTCTATTATTATTATTAGGAAGAGTTTAATTTATAGTTATTATTATTATTATTATTATTATTATTATTATTATTTCCAGTTTACTAAATTAGGAACAGAAATCTTTGTTCTTTGGTTACTTAATCTGAATCAATCTATTCTCAAGTAGCATTCAATAAGTAGATCTACTAACTCACCATCATAATTAATCCTCCAATTCATGTAACTACATAATCTTTCCAAATGATTACGAACTAGTCCCTTCAATTTTCTATAAATCTAAACATGAATCTAGAATGACATAAATGTATATATCACTTCATATCTGTTAAGTTACTATAAGTATCAAAATTATAAAAATTAACCTTTTACCTATTTGCCGTTTGGAGATGTTCCGTCGCTGTCCAGTCCCCATTTATGGCCTTTCCTTGACGAGGTCAAATAATACCTCGAAATTCCGAAAAGAGAAAAATAACAAAAATCCGTACAAATCCGAAACGAAATTCTGAAATATAAAAATCGATGAAAATCTGAATAAATCTGAAAATACCTAGTTTGACTCGCAAACTGGGCTCTGATACTAAAAATATTGGTATCAGATTAACTCAAAAATCTAGACACGAAACACAAGCGTTGCAAACCTGGCTCTGATACCAAAAATATTGGTATCAGGTTAACTCAAATATCTGAAACACGAAAACAAAGGATCGTATAACTGCGCTCTGATACCAAAAATATTATCTGTACCGCCCCCGCCCGAGTGGGCTCCACCCGGAACGAACCGGGAACGCCACCAGAATTGCCCATCTGGTTGACGACTAACTCCACAGACCACCGTAGGTCCTTTCAACGTGCTTTGTCCTCACTCGCACGTACCCTGGAAAACTTCCCAAGAGGTCACCATCCTCAGATTTCTCCAAGCCAAGCACGCTTAATTTTGGAGTTCTTAAGTTTGAGCTTCCGAAAAAGAAGGTGCACCTTGGTGATATGGATAGTATCATCTAACCTTTTAATCCATACTTAACTAGAATCTCAGAACCGGGGTATTACAATAAAAGTGTTAAAAAATGATATTCCTAGAATATATTTAGTTAATCCAATAGGTAAAATTTATTTTAGATTCTAAAATCTTTATTAACCTATTATATTTCCTTTAGTATTTGCTAGAAATTTTATAAGAAATTTAATTGCTAGAAATTTATGACTTACTTGAAAATATTTTTCATAAACATTATGTTCAAAATTATTTTTGGAAAATTGTCTACAAGGAAAATTTTTAACTATTAAATAATTTTTATGAATTTTTTAATAAAATTTTAAAATTTAAATTTTCAAAGATTGATTTTTGAAAAATGTGATTTTTCTACCTACAACCGTTATATGATGAATGTTCAAAAAAAAATTAGAAAATTGTTTGAACTTTAAAATCTATTTTTAAGTATTTAATTTTAAAATAACTATTTCTGTAAAGAAAAACATTTTCTAACTATAAGAAAAAGAGATTTTCTTATAATTTTTTTACGATCAGATTGATTATGTTTTACATTGACAAATCATGTTTAGTATTTTTTTAAAAGTTAAAAATAATTTTAATTTTTTTTAGAAAATATGAAGTTTCATTCTTCAATAGTATTTTATTTTAAAAATAATTTTTGTACATATACACAAACTTGCGTCATATGTACATCCCCTAGAATTTTTTTTTCAAATCCTTCTCTACAATTTTTATTTTTTATCCATATTTTTGACATGATTAAAAGGGGAGAATTAATAAGTGTTAAGTTAAAGGGGAGGACTTAATTGTAATATTTGTGTTAACATACTATAATTGTTTTATATATATAATTTTTTGTTTTATTTCCCTAAAATTAACTTGGGTTGATGCACATAAAAAAAAGAGATATTGTAAGTACCTCGGATTAGTTTTGATATTAATCAATTAAGTTAAGTTAGGTCATGTGTTTGATGTCTTGTATCTAAATGTGCAAAGGTTTAGGAACATAAGAAGTCAAATGGAATACGCAATGAGCGAGAAGGGTAGCATGGAAAGCGAGTGCTCAGTGCATCTGAGGGATGAGGAACTGCGAAAGAGTACTCTGGTCGAGCGAGAAGGGTGTGTGAGGCACATCTGAGGGACGACAAGTTAGAAGAAAGTCTGCTCGAGGAGAAAATCAGAGTTAAGTTCAGGTGAGTTCAACTCTAAATGACTGATGCATCACCCAAGCGAATGGAATGTAGATTGGTCAACTTTTGAGGTTAAGCATTCGAGGCACCTTGGTTGACTTGAGATGCCTAGGTTGACTCAAGGCACCGTGAAGACTCAAGGTGCCTCAGATACCCAGAGGAGTTGTTGCCGCAGATGGGACTTGAGGTACCTCCGATTACTCAAGGTGCTTCCGAAGAGTTGGAGTTGTTGCTGCGAAGATAAGTAGCGAAGTCCATATTAGCTGACTCAAGTGCCTCAGATGAACTTAGACAACTCCAATCTTCCAGATCAGCTAGTAAGACATTGTAGATCACAATCAACCGAGCTGAGATGCCTCTAATTGAATCGAGGCGTCTCCGATGTGCCATGTCATGCAAAATGACTATTTCGACTAGGAGGCTATAAAAAGAGCTCTTGAGCTCTAAATTATAACATCATACTAAGCTCTTCATTTCCAATTTCTGTATTTCATTTCTTGTTTTCAAATATTGTAAGGGGCTATTCTGTTTCCGACCATTGTCAAAGGAACTTGATAGTGCTTTCCATAGTCTTGGATTAACAACCATCGAGATTGTAACCAAGTAAATCTTTTGAGTCCCTACTTTATATTTTATGTTACTTTATTAATTAATTAGTGTGCCATTGTTAAAGTAAGTTAGCAAGAGAAATCAAAATTCTAACTTGCAGGCTATTCACCCCCCTTTAGCCAGTCTACTGAGACTAACACTTTTGGTAGCCATGAGGTCAAGAAGGAAGGGATTGGAAATGAAGGACGAAAGATGACAACCTTACTATATTGGCTAAAGCAGAGAAGACAAAAAAGGGTGGCAAAGACGAAGACACAAGCATAAATGGATGAAGGCAAATTCACTTTCGGATGACCTAATATACCTTAGCGGAGGTGCAGTAGGGTTGTTGCATCAACCAACCAAGCCATTGCATAGAGAAAATGAAGTCACAAAGTCTTAGCATAGCCATCAGCTCACTCAGCCGAATGGTTATGACCGTGACATAACCTCTCCCTATTAAAGCAGAATAGTGATAAGTTATGAAGTGATGCATCAACCTATGAGGTCATTCAAATGCAACCATTAAATGCAAAGGTTAAATAGGTGCTAGCACGTCATCATTGTTGGATACAAGGTTGTGTCAGCAGCAATGTCACCACATGCCTATACAATTAAGGCAGTAAGGTGCTCTTGTAGATTGAGATGGATACCACATGTCACCCATTAATGTAGTGGTACAATGCACCAATCATAAGCATGATAGGTGATCTCGCGTATTGTGTTCATTAAATGTGATGCTTTATCCCTACAGAGACCAAGACTCGACTAGTTGTCTAGTTGAAATGTCGACACCTTAGCTCAACATTTTTACTAGGTCAACATTAGTGACCAGAATGACAATTCAACATAATCTAGTTAGTAAAACTACACCTTCTTTAACTAGACTTGGAGGAAAGACTTGCGATGTGACAATTTTCTACAACCCCCGCATGTCTCGCGGGGTCAAAAATCATGTTGATCTATTAATCAAAGTCAAGATAGTCAAATATAACCCAAAGGGAATTGGACTCTGCTTAGATGAGAGTCGAGTTCAATTGAACTGGCTCATTATACTCATCCCAAAGATTCAAGTTTGGTTAAGTGTAAGTTAGTTACAATGGCTCCTATCTCAACTCCTGATCATGGCATCCATCTCAGCCTCAGTCACCAACATTGCTCCTGTCTTGACTTCCAACTCAAACATCCTCTGATTCTTAGCGCCTCTAATGCATCCAATCTCAACTTCAAATCTAGACATCCTCCATCTCTCCCAACTCCCAACCATGACATACCATCTAGTTCAGTCTTATATCCCAGCACCACCATCTAGCTCAACTTCGGTCATCGACACCACCTACCTGTCTCAGCCCCAATCGCTGACATCCACTCCACCTCAGTCTCAGATCCCAGCACCACCTACCTAGCTTGGCCTTAGTCGTCGACATTGCCTATGTCTTGGTCTTAATCACTAACATTGACTCCAGCTTAGTCTCAGATCTCTACACCACCTACCTATCTCAGCCTTAATCGTCAACATCCACTCCGACTCAGTCTTAGATTCCGACACCACCTACCTGACTTAACCTCAGTCGCTAACATCCACCCCTGTTCAGTCTCAGATCCTGGCACGATGTACCTAGCTCAGCCTTAGTCGTCGACTTTGTCTACTCTTAAGGCAACTCTAACACCGACTTCAATTTCTTATTCCCTCATTCTCTGATAAAGCCCACACTCTACGCGGCTTATTGAAGGCATGGGAGTGGCATCTGGGTAAGGAGCTTCATCATTGAGAATCATTTCTCTACAAATACTCCAGAACACATGTTGCTTGATGAATGGAGACGCAGTTATATGATTATCAGATCTGGTATCTTAGATACCTACCTCCAAACACTTGACATTTAGTGAATGACAAGGCAACTAATGGCTATCGAATCTGATCCCCTTGGCTGACTCATACGAGGAACATGGAGGAGCATGCTTTGCAGCAGTTGATATGGAAATGCTTTCTCGACAACTATATAACCACTTACGAAAGTAATGGAAAGGATTTCGAACTCTCTATGATTCCACCAGGTCCTCTTCTCCTTCTCTACTTTCTTCTTCCTGCATACCACTTCAAGCAAATCTTAACTTGAGCATCAGAGTGGCATGTCAGAATCTCCTCGGCTCCAGTCTAACTCTTTGTTGAAGTGTGTTTCAGGGTTTTTTCATCATCCGCACCAGCAATCTCTAGAGAATGCGTGAGTTGGATCATTCATTGACCGGTGACTTGACGATCCATGATATTTTACTGGAATGATAAGGACCCTTTGTTTAACTCTCTAAAACCTACATATGCTACATCATATTACTCTAACAACCTTCTAGATAAGAAGACCACATCATAAGTAGATTCCTAACCTTGATAATAGTTAACAAGTGTTACTTGGCTTCGTATTCTTTTCTTTTCTTTCTTTTTTAACTTTTGTTTCTTTTTTAACTTGCTTTTAGTTCATGAACATGACATGCCAACAAACCCTAAGTGACATGGCACAAGAGTGATAATAGTTCTTTGATGGAGTTTCTCATTCATAATCATATTCATCTTTTTTTTTCCTTTTTTTTACTTGCTTTTTTTAGTTCATGAGCATGCCAACAAACCCTAAGTGACATGGCACAAGAATGATAATAGTTCTTTGATGGGCATCGGGTCATAGCAGTCAACAAAGTCGTTCTGGCCGTAGTTATGTGACTACATAAATTGTCCCGACAATACAAGAAATTTTAGATTTAACCACACCTAATAGACAATAGTTTTTCGAGAAATTGTTGTCTTTTTGCCATTTAACAACGGTTTTATTGAAAACCATTGTTGTTCATCATAATTTTTTTTAAATGACAACGGTTTTTAAAAAACTATTGTCTAATGTATGTCAAAGACAACGATTTTTAAAAAACTGTTGTCTAATGTATGTCAAAGACAACGATTTTTAAAAAACTGTTGTCTAATGTATGTCAAAGACAACGGTTTTAAAAAACTGTTGTCTTTTAGCGTTGCTTACATGATAATATACAACAGTTTTATTAAACTGTTGTCTATTGAATGTTGTTGAATCCCAAAAAAATAATAGTTTTTTTTAACTTCATGAAAAAAAACTCACAAACAAAGAGTTTTTTTAAATTTGACACCATCTCCTTCCTTCTTCTATTCACACCGCAGCCAAGGAATTTTGCCTCTACCGCTCAGTCTTCTCTCTGTTCGCGACGTCCTCTGTGTTCGCGGCATTTCTTCCTCGCGCGAGCTAGGGTTCACGACAGATTCAACAAGCGACTTCATTCCTCCGAGTTCTGAGTTCGAGCAGCAACATCTTCTCCAGATTTGGTCAGCACAACAGACTTCAATTCCAGCACTACTTCCTTCATCCGGACCAGATTTGGCTAGTCATAGCTCCACCTTTTCTTCCACAGCAGTCTTCAAGTTCGATCAACAATTCTTCAACAGATCTGGACAGCTTTTGTTTGTTGCAGTTTCTTCACTTGATTCGAATTGATAGTGATGTTTCTTTTAGTTGATTGTTTGATGCTTGTATTGAGTTGTTCTCCCTTGTTTTAGATTTGCACGTACTCATGTCATTTCGATTTATGCTCATAAGGTGTTCGACAAAATGTTTCTTCCAACAGTAGGTTTAAATTCGTGCACTTTATTTCACTTAATGTTTGCTTGTCTTATCTTTTGCAATTGCTATAAGTTTTGTTCTTCATTTGAATGCAATTAGGCTAGGGTAGATTAGCTTTCTTTAATGCTCTAAGTTACATTCCATGCTTAGTTTCATTACATGCTTAGTTTCAATATCGCTACTAGTATTTCATGTTTGGAAATAGATTTAAGCGAGAAGTTTGCAGGCTGACGACATCTTTGCCATGTGCAATTCAATCTTTGTAGGATCTTGAAGCACAAACAAAGTGATTGTTTGTGCTTTATCTAAGTGATTGTTTGAACAGTTTTATAGCATGCATCTTGACAATTAATATAATTTTGAAGATCACTATCAAGGAAGAATGTTCAAAGGAAAGTAAAGGCTAAGGAGAAGATCACGTAATTAACTACACGGGTAGGTTTCCGTAAGAATTCAACTTTTTCTTGATCTATTCTTATGTAGTCCATGGTACACATTAAAGATTTCACTGTAGCTTATTTTCAGTATTCTAACATGTAAATTAATACACTTCTATGGATCCTCCAAAGAATCTAAGTTGTGATGGATTGATATCCCTTTATGTTCCAAACCTTTGTTTTTTTTTTTGGAGCTTGTAATTTTCATTGCAAACAATCAATATGGTGTATGAATTACATTCAGTCCAGTATAAACTTAGCACTTTCGCTTCAGAGGCAATTTATGGGTTTTATTCTACAATCATGTTTACTAATTGATCAGATTGATTAAGAAGGGCGTTGGAGTAGCTTGGTAAATTTGTTTTGCTAGGTTATGATAAATTAGCATTCAGCAGAATAGATGTTTGGATTTCTTCTTCAAATCACACAGTAATATTTCTCGTCATTGGTGAAACAATCAATCCACTCTCATTATAACTTCCACAACAGAAACTTTTATGTTATTTGCCTACTACCAATGCAGTTTAACTGATTTTACATTGACTGAACAAGGTTGATTTTATTTAGGTATCAAACTCTCCCATTTGTTTTAGATATTACATGTCTTGTTTGTTAATTTCTCCAAACAATTATTTCTCAATTTGTTAACAAGGAAACTCATGTTAGCATAGTCATGATCAGAGCCTAATTATAGTTTACAATTATCTGAGTGTTATTGATTAACTGTTCTGTCCTTTCTTCTGGTTCTTTTTTTTTTTTTAAATTTGTGCACTCATTTAGATGGTTTATTATTCTTGTTGTGATGAATTCAGGTCTAGTGAAATACTGAAGAAGTATGACAAGAGAACAGAAGCACTTATCAGGCAGCCCTTCATCGAAAAGGTGCTGCAGTAGCCATTCTTTACAACTGATCTCCTATATATACAAACTTGTGAAGGAGTGTATGGCTATGCTCGACCACCTCTTCCCCAGCAACAACCTGTCAATTTCAGCAGAATGCGACGGACAAAATGGAGTGCCAAAGCCGGCACAATCAGGTGGGAGGGTTCCGGAGTTGGAGGAGATTAAATATATGCAGAGCTTATACATGAAGAGCACCGTAGCAGCGCTGCGGTCCTTGAAACAGATTAGGAGCAAAAGTTCAACAGTCAAAACAGATTAGAAAATCTCGTGTTATATTGTTCTACCTTTGTTTTAATAGTGTTATCATTTTGTTGGTTGCTTATGAAATTTTGTTGGTTGCTTATGAAATTTCTTCAGAATGTTATAGATATTATTTTTGAATGTTAGAAAATTGTATATTAAATTTTATTTTGAAATTTAGTATTTTGAATGATTTATAATATTGAAAAATTGTGTATTAATTTTTTTTATTTTTTATCTAAAAAAGACAACGGTTTTTCACCGTTGTCGTAGATAGTTTAAAACTGTTGTTGAAGACCCTGTTATTAAAGGTAGACGCTCAAAGACAACGGTGAAAAATTGTTGTCTTTGAAGGAAAAGACAACGGTTTTTCACCGTTGTAAAACTGTTGTCTTTGCCTTCAAAGACAACGGTTAAAAACTGTTGTCTTTGGGCACCCCTTTTAACAACACGGCCTTTAACAATAGTCCGAAAGGGGCCATGACAACGGTGAAAAACCGTTGTTGTTAGGTTTTTTTCTTATAGTGCGAGGCCAATTAACAAAAGAGATATCTTAGACCCTAATGTCATTTTGTTCTCATCTAATCCTACGGAAAAATCCTTCGCACATCATTTTTTTTACAGAACCTTTTGAAGTGGAATGACATCATCAATGGATGTCTATGACATTGCAAATACCAGGTAGTATCTTTAGTAAAGATGATTACATTCATCTCTTCACAGTCTATTTTAAATTATATGAAAAAAAAGTAAATCATAACGACCAAATAAATAAATACAGATAGGAGTTGTATCACGAAAATAAATTTTCTCAAAGAACAAAACAAAAGCCAACACTAAATAGATTTGATTGTTTGATTAATCTAGATTTGCAAACCAATAGATTTGATTGTTTTTATAAAATTTATTTTTTTTTCTAGAATTTTTGTTTTCAAAAATGATATTCTGGTCAAGATTTGAAAATTTATAATTTATATTGATTTGCAAACCAATAGTTTGTTTGAATTTATAATTATATTGATTTGGTTCGTGTTCATTAAATCAAGAGTATATAGTTTTATTTTAGTTAAATTAAATGAATGAAGGGGGAGGGTGATGTTAGAGTTCCTTTGAGGGTTTAAGAAAGTTAATCAAGTCTCCTTAGAGTTCCTTTGAGTGTCTTTCTTTATGCACATATATGAATTTGCATATTTATAATATAATACTTTTCTTTTTTGGGAGTTTGCTCTAATATTAATTAAATTAACTGACAGTTTTTTTTTGGTTAGATTGGTCATCTTACGAAGTGAAATGAGTCTCGATCTCAGTAATGATGCAAACAAAGGAATTGCTATGTGAGAGTTATTGCTTTGATTGTGTTCAAGTCGAATTGAAGGAGGAATGAGTCTAATGCATGCATTTTTGATGAATCTAATAGGCTCAGAGGAAGTGTTTTTATGAATGCATAATATTATGAATGTAGTTTATGGGAACATATCTTCCATTAAATTTTTCTACTGTCTTATTTAGCAGTACAAAAATGCATTTTCTATTCTTTCTCATTTATCAATCTTTTGTTTGCTGTCCTAGATATTCTGTTAGGAACTGGTGCATTCCCTAGTTATCTACCATAATGCTAACCTTGTCCCTAACTACTTTGAGTGTTTCAGAATTCTGTTAGGAACTGGTGACGACCCAAAATGTGGTACCGTAAACAAAGTAGATTATTGTTGGGCATGGGATGAAAGAAAGGAAAAGAGGCCCTAGAGGCGACCAAGAATCAAATGCCCTAAAAGGAAGATGATAGTATTGTCGCGGTTAGATGACTCAATCGAAATAGGCTATAATATGGAACTTCTATTCAAAGGAAAATCCACACAAAATCTAACTCCAGGTAGATGTGAAGTGTCCTAATCAAACCCTTCACACTAATACTGTTATACATTAAAGCACAGAGAAACTGCAACTTGAGGCATGAACTTTATGAAATATTGGAAGGGTTGAAAATGATTAGGATGAGAAAGGAAATACTTATGGAAGAACTAAACAGTTTCAAATTACAAATTAAAATGTGTAATTATACACAGATTTTGTTCAACAAAGAACTACAAAATAGTTACTAAACCCAATTTCAACTTAATTTTCTTTGAAAGTTCAGGCAATGATCTGAAACACAGTGACAGGTATGAATTATGAAAAGAAGCTTCAGAAATCATACTAAGTGGAAGCTTATGAAACATCAGGATTGCCAGATTGGATATCAGAAGATGTCGTTCGTTGCATAAATAATCTCAGTCTCTCCTCGTCGATCGCAGTTAACCATCTTGTAAGAAGATTCATTGTCACATAGTCCGATTTGCATCCCTGTGAACTCATCTTGTCCATAAGCTCGAAGGCTTTATGAGATATGTTATGGTCCTTAAAACCCTTGAAAATGGAGGTGTAGGTCTTGACGTCGGGCAATATATCTTATTTCTGCATCTCATTGAAGAGGTCTATCGTGTCATCAACTTTTTGATTCTTACAATAAGAATCAATGAGGATGATATAAATAACAGTGTTGGCCGGCACCACTGGAGCAAATCTAAAGAATAAACTTCTCTCAACAATATATAAGAGGCAATATGATTATTATGGAGCAAACCAAACTTCAATTTCACTGTCTATGAACCTTTTGAGTGCTTTATGAATATTATAAAGTTTTTCAATTATTTGTCCTTATTCATTTAAGATAACACATTGAATTTGACTGCTGACATAAATACACAGGTGACCACTGTGTTTGAATTTGTCATGCTATAAAAACTCTTCTTAATTTATGCATATAATTCTAGGAGAATGATGCTATGGCGACCACTGTGTTTCGTAGGGAAAAAGAACTGTCCAATAGGGATAAAGACGAGCTAGTATCTGGAGAAAATATTATCATATATGCGTGTTCACCTTGAATATCGATTATCTTTCTATAACTCAATTTACATTTAATTAACATGCAAAATAAATATTTTTGAAGAGTTGATGCCTCTTTTACCTCTTTTAGTTCCCTCGGTAATGATTTATTCTTCTTCGTTTTCAATTGCAAGAACATTCCATGAACATTTCCTTTTATTGAGAGAAATTTGATAGGTAATCCGTCAACATATTTGGTATGCAATCAGCTCATATTGGTAGTCAATGAGTTTATTGAATTACTCACATTCAGCTGAGTTCCACTATAACTTTGTTGAATCTCCAAGGATGATTCATTTGCTTAACTCCATTGATATCGAGGCTACTCGGATAATCTCCAGCGAGTTATGGTACCACAAAAAATTGACTCTGGTTGAACATGTCTCACTGTGTCTGTTAAGGCTCTAAACTTTAAATTGAATCCCTTATTTATGTTGATTAACATCAAAAACTCGGATGCTTCATTTTACCTACCAGTTATTGACCTCAAATAAACAATATAATGTTGAATTTTGTATTAAATTCAAAGCATTTTTTGGTAGTGTTTTTAGTCTCACATTGCTAAGTGGAGAAGCTTGGAAGGGCTTATATAGGAAGGCCTTCCATCCTTGCTTAGCAATGATAAGGGGACCTACATGCATGCGCGGGCCAAGCCCAAATCGAGTGGATTTTGGGGGTTCGAGCCGGAAATCCATAAACCGGGCGTCACGTACGCGATTAACGCGCGCAAGGGAGGAGTGCAAATCCCCAGCCCGTGGGCCTTTCCTCGCTAGCGAAGCAGTGCTTCGTACCTCCTCAGAGTGAATAAAAGGAGACAAGCAGTGCCTCTATTCTTCCTTCTCCCTTCTCTGTGCGATACATTCTGCACAGCACCTCCTCTGTTTTTCTTTTCGAGTTCGAGTCTTTCTGCGCCTTTGTTGTGTCCTGAGGCTTGGTCTTTCGGCGATCTGAGGTTGGGTCCGAGTGTCGCGTCCGTTTTGGAGTGCACCTATGCACAAGACGAGCGGTTGTCAGATCTTGGGGGAATTTTGCCGGGGAGCCTTTGCACCGTGAGACGTCAATAAATTCTCTAAGGACAGTCGGCATGCCGACGCTTCAACCGGATAACTATATTCTAAACCCGACTTCTTTATTTATCTGTCTATTGCATGCTATTTTTTGTGCAAATATAATACTGTTTATATTGCTTTTTATTTACTACATTCTTAGAGAATTTATTGCCTGTATCAATAGACATGATGAATGATAGGGTAATAGGATCTGATGAGGCTAGTGCTAGACCCGAGAAATTTTATGGGCAAAACTTCAGACGTTGGCAACAACGGATGAAATTTTGGCTTACTACGCTAGGGTTATTCTCCGTTATAGAAACAGACCCTCCTTCACCTAATGAAGAGGAACTTGCCCGTAGTGCTGCCTTAGAGAGGTTTAAGCAAAGGGATTATCTCTGCCATGGGAGAATCCTGTCTGCCCTCTCAGACGCACTATTTGATGTATACTGCTCAACCTCTTCAACTAAAGAGCTGTAGAAATCTTTGGATAAAAAATACAACTCCGAAGATTCTGGTTTAGAAAAGTATACTGTGGCAAAATTCCTGAACTTCAAAATGGTTGAAGGCAAATCTGTGGTTGAGCAGACACATGAATTCCAAGTTCAAATTCATGGTCTTGCTGAAGGAGATATGCCATTACCTGAAAAATTTCAGGTCTTGTCTATCATCGAAAAATTGCCTCCGAGTTGGGAAGATTTTGGCATGACTCTTAAACATCGGAGAGGTAAAATCTCTCTAGAAGATTTAATGATTGCCTTAAATATCGAAGAAGAACATCGGAAGCAACATAAAAATGATGATACAAGAATGCCTATGGATTTTATTCCAAAGGCGAATGTAGTAGTCTCATCTGACAAGAAGAAATTCAAAAATCAGAAAATGAAAAACAAGATGAAACCCAACCCAAAGGTTCAAAAGAAAACTGGAACCAAACCTAAGCCTTGCTGGGCATGTGGACAGGTTGGACATTATGCCAAATTCTGCCCTAAGCGAAAGGACAAGGAGAAAAACAAAAGCAATACGTCCAAGGCACAAGTAAATGTCGTGACTACTAGTGACGACACTAGCGATAGGTTTGTTACCTTCAAACCCGAACTAAACTTGATCTATCAACCCAATGAATGGTTAGTTGATACAGGTGCTAATGTACACTGTTGTGCTGATCGCTCAGCCTTCCTTACTTATCAGGTAATTGAAGGCACTTCCGTGACCATGGGGAACCATTCTACAGCCAGGGTGTTTGGGATAGGACAAGTTGACCTGAGGTTCACATCTGGAAAAGTCCTGTCACTGCATGAGGTGCATCATGTTCCAGCGGTCTGTCAGAATTTGATTAGCGGATCAAAGTTAGTTCGTGCTGGTTATGAGTTGAACTTCAAATGTAATAAAGTTGTAATATTACATTTAGGAACCTTTATTGGAAAAGGTTACCTTAATGAAGGTTTATTTAAACTCAATGTAGAAAATGCTACTTTAAATAAAACTTCTAATATTGGTTGTTCATATAACATTGAGTCTTATGATATGTGGCATGACAGATTAGGACATGTCAATTTTAATACCGTAAAAAGGATGATGAATCTTGACATGATCCCTAAGCATGCTATAAATGATAAGAAAAAATGTGAAATTTGTGTGCAATATAAACAACCCCGTAAACCCTTCAAATCAGTTGATAGAAATTCTGATATTTTAGAATTGATTCATACTGACTGTTGTGAGTTTAACGGTGTAGTAACGAGAGACCATAAAAGGTATTTCATTACCTTCATTGATGACCACTCTCGTTATTGTTATGTTTATTTGCTAAAAACCAAGGATGAAGCTTTAGATAAATTTATGATTTTTAAATCTGAAGCTGAGAATCAAACCGATAAAACTATTAAGAGGTTAAGGTCTAATAGGGGTGGAGAATTTACCTCGAACCTGTTTCAAAAATTTTGTCAAGATACAGGTATAATTCATGAGGTAACTGCTCCATATAGTCCTCAATCCAACGGTATAGCAGAACGAAAAAATCGAACCCTTGAAGATATGATTAATTCCATGTTAGGCAGTTCTGGGTTACCCAACTTTATGTGGGGGGAGGCTCTATACACTGCATGCCATGTGCTAAATAGAGTCCCAATGAAGTCAAGGGATAAAACCCCATATGAGATTTGGAAAGACTGAAGGACAAGTTTGAAATACCTTAAAGTGTGGGGGTGCATGGCAAAGGTACTAGTACCTGAACACAGAAGGAAAAAACTTGGTCCAAAGACCGTAGATGGTATCTTCTTGGGTTATGCTCAAAATAGTATTGCATATAGGTTCCTGATTATTAAATCAGAAATTCCTGGAATAGATGCAAATACTATTGTAGAACTTCGCGATGCTACATTTTTTGAGGATATATTTCCTATGAAGACGAGAACACCTCAATCTAGTATTCCTACTAGAAATGAGCCTTCTTCTGTAGAGGTCCCATTATCCGTAGTGGGTACACCTTCCTCAAGTCACTCTAGACTAGATGAATCTAGTGAGTGTACAGAACCGAGAAAGAGCAAGAGGCAACGTGTGTCTATGGATTTAGGCCAGGACTTTATCACCTATAATATAGAAGGTGACCCTGTGACATATAGAAATGTTATGGCTTCTCCTGAAGCTAAGTACTGGAAAGAGGTCATTAAAAGTGAAATGGACTCTATTATCTCTAATGCTACTTGGGAGTTAGTAGATTTACCTCCTGGGTGTAACACTATAGGATGTAAATGGGTGTTTAAAAGAAAACTAAAACTTGATGGGTCAGTAAATAAATTCAAAGCCCGCCTAGTTGCTAAGGGATTCAAACAGAAAGAAGGGATTGACTATTTTGACACTTATTCTCCTGTTACAAGAATTACTACAATCCGAGTATTAATAGCATTGGCGTCCATATATCATCTTGAGATCTATCAAATGGATGTTAAAATGGCATTCCTTAATGGAGATCTTGAAGAAGAGATATATATGGATCAACCTGAGGGATATGTAGTTTCTGGAAATGAGAACAAAGTTTGTAGGTTAGTCAAATCTCTTTATGGTTTGAAGCAAGCCTCAAAGCAGTGGCACGAAAAATTTGATAGAGCTATGCTATCATTTGCCTTTGAAGTGAATGACTCTGATAAATGTGTATATGCTAAAATGAAAGGTGATAATTGTATTATCCTATGCTTATATGTAGATGATATTCTACTGTTTGGAACTAACCTTTCTATTATAAATGAGACTAAGACCCTCTTAAGTGGTAAGTTTGATATGAAGGATATGGGTTGTGCTGATATGATTTTAGGGCTGAAGTTGACTCGATCAACTAATGGAAAAACAATTTCTCAGTCACTCTATGTTGAGAGAGTATTAGAGAAATATGACTATAGCCAAGTTAAATCTATTGTCACACCATATGACCCTTCAAAAACTCTCCACAAGAATAAGAGTGGTGTGGCAGTGTCTCAATTAAGATACTCACAAATAATAGGTAGTCTAATATATTTATCTAATTGTTCTAGACCTGATATTTCTTTTGCTATATCGAAATTGAGCAGGTTTACCAGCTGTCCAGACAGAACGCATTGGGATGCATTAGACAGAGTACTCAGATATCTGAAAGGCACTATATCCTTGGGCTTGTGGTACAGGAGATTCCCTGCAGTCCTGGAGGGATATAGTGATGCTAGTTGGATAGCTGACACTGCTGAGTGTAAAGGCGTTACTGGTTATGTCTTTACACTTGGAGGCAGTGCAGTTGCTTGGAGGTCTGTTAAACAGCCGATTATAACCTATGAGGCAGAATTGTGTGCTTTGGATACCACAGTAACTGAAGCTGATTGGCTTAAGGGTCTTCTTTCTGAAATTCCCTTGATGATGAAGTTAATACCTTCTATTTCAGTACACTGTGATAATCAAACAACAATAGCTCAGATTAGAAGCTCCAAGTATAACCAGAAACAGAAGAGACATGTACGAATAAGATTAAAGTCTATTCGTGAGCTAGTGTCTCTTGGAGTGGTGTCATTGGACTTTGTAAGTTCAAAAGACAATATTGCTGACCCACTCACTAAAGGACTTGATTATGAGAAAATCAAGAGATCCAGTAAGGGAATGAGACTGAGGCCTGTCCTGGTTTCATTTATAGCGGCAACCCAACCTATCTGATTGGAGATCCCAAAAAGTAGGTTCAATGTGGTACAAACAAGCTATAAGGGTGAAACGTAAGCATCAAATTGATTGAGATGTAATGTCATAGTCTCTTCCTTGGATAGATGCTTGACTGCTAGTAAGGATGAGCTTAGGAGCTCTTAATGAGTTCAAGGTCTTAATGACAGGATGCTTGCAGTACATCCTTGGAGAACTCACCTATGTAAGTGTAACTGTGTGGCCGCAGTGTGGGGGGTCTAGGCAACTCCCCTTAGCACTTATGAAACAAGATTCGGTGGCATGGCCGTAATGCACCAACCCAGAAGGATTCAACCGTCTCCCGTGATGAGTTGTTACCAATTGACTTCACATATAAAAAAAGGTTTAAGTTCAAGACCTAGTTCACTTCAAACCTATGTGAATAAGATTGGTGTACTCAGGTGAAAATTCAAACCGGAAGGTATTTTCACTAAAAGCTCATTGCAACCTAGCCTCAGAACATATTTTATCTTTTAAACCGAAATGATTTGAATTTGTGGGGGATTGTTGAATTTTGTATTAAATTCAAAGTATTTTTTGGTAGTGTTTTTAGTCCCACATTGCTAAGTGGAGAAGCTTGGAAGGGCTTATATAGGAAGCCCTTCCATCCTTGCTTAGCAATGATAAGGGGACCTACACGCATGCGCGGGCCAAACCCAAATCGAGTGGATTTGGGGGGTTCGAGCCGGAAATCCATAAACCGGGTGTCACGTACGCGATTAACGCGCGCAGGGGGGGTGCAAATCCCCAGCCCGTGGGCCTTGCGCTCACGGGCGGCCCGGTCTGTTTTTGCTAGTTTGGTTCAGTCTGAACCAAACCAGTTTGGTTTCCGGTTCGGTTGGTTCGAACCAAACCAGAGTTTGGTTTTTGTTCCGCGTAAGGAACGGATGCAACACCGCGCGAGAGGAGACGCGGACGTGACACCGCGCGTGAGGAGATGCGGACGCGTTTCCTCGCTAGCGAAGCAGTGCTTCGTACCTCCTCAGAGTGAATAAAAGGAGACAAACATTGCCTCTATTCTTCACTCAATCTTCCTTCTTCTCCCTTCTCTGTGTGATACATTCTGCACAGCACCTCCTCTATTTTTCTTTTCGAGTTCGAGTCTTTCTGCGCCTTTATTGTGTCCTGAGGCTTGGTCTTTCGACGATCTGAGGTTGGGTCCGAGTGTCGCGTCCATTTTGGAGTGCACCTACGGACAAGACGAGCGGTTGTCGGATCTTGGGGAAATTTTACCGGGGAGCCTTTGCACCGTGAGGCGGCAATAAATTCTCTAAAGACAGTCGGCGTGCCGACGCTTCAACCGGATAACTATATTCTAAACCCGACTTCTTTATTTATCTGTCTATTGCATGCTATTTTTTGTGCAAATATAATACTGTTTATATTGCTTTTTATTTACTACATATAAGACATAGGCACTTGTGATATCAAGCAAATGAAAATAGGGGGGAAATCCAATTAATACTATCGAGAATGTATTTTTGCAACAAACAAACCGACAATTATGTAATCCTAATTTCAATAATAAATGATATTGTTTTACCGCAAAATAATATCAAGAATATGTAAGGATGTGTTTAGCTGCAATACTTGACAAAACTTTAAGGGTGTTAATACGGCGATAAGAAGGAGTCCACCTAGCACGGGTCAACAGTCACGGTGGAGGTCAAATTCAAGACGATCAATGTGGTTCAACCGCGTCACCTGAGTGAGAGGGGAATACACAAGCCGATCGAAGGAACCGATGTCCGGTCGGTCATCTGGAGGAAACAACGTCTGGTTTGCTCGATCGGCAGGAGAGCGGGCTGTGCAGGCCATCCGTCAGGCTTGGAGTACGTCATTGATAGTGAATAATGAACTAATATAATAAAAGAGGAAAAGACTAAGATATAATAAGGGGAAGAGAAAGCAAAGGAGAATACTCCATCTATCATTGAATACAAAGAAATCAAGACAAAGATGTCTTCTGTCAGTAATTTAATATCATTAAATATGGAGAGACGGAAGGTCACCAAGAAAGGTATAAAAGAGTATGCTAGGTATGAAGAAAGATAAGATTCATCTCTGTCCTTATTATTTTCAATTCTTCTCCTTCTATTTCTAACTTGAGCGTCAGAGGGCCAACGTCAGGGACCCCTTCCCTAGTTTGGTTTGTTTTGTAAATAGGAGCAAGGTCTTCATTCAATCAGTGGAACTGGCATATCCCCGGCTTTCCAGCTTCACGCCTTCGAACAGAATCATTTTGACGCTGTCTGTGGAAACGTAGCCTGCATCTAAACGAGAAGATGGAAGATACTGGACAACTCACAATAGTGACACTGACACAAGAGGATCTTGACATACTAATACAGGCTCAAGTAACGAAGATATTGGAGCAACAGCAACAACAGGCGCTGGTCGATCGCCAAGCGCAGTAGCCTGCAGCCTCTGCGGTAGGTTGCTAGGCTGAGCAAGGGGATCGAACGGAACAACTTTTCATTCTGGACCCGAACAAGAGGCCGATCGACACCTATAGAGAAGCACCTCATGTGTCGGTCCCCTTACATCGAGCGTCGTTATGAACTCCAGCAGAAGAGAGGGCCCGAGCGGACAGAGACCCGGGATCTTCCTCATATGAGGCACCCACTCGAGACACAAGGAAAAGGAAGGCACCCAGAGAGGATAATTCTCCCGAGCGGGTCAATCAATAGCTTTTGAAGGGGATTCTAAATGTCCCTCTTCCGAAACATTACACCCCACTGACGATCGGAAAATATAATAGAGCGACCGACCCCGATGACCACTTGGCCAAGTTTGATAATGCGGCGACACTTCACCAGTACACGGATAGGGTGAAATGTCGAATCTTCCTCACCACGTTATTTGGATCGGTGCAATGCTGGTTCAAGTGGTTGCCGAGCAACTCGATCCACAGCTTCAAAAACTTCCAAGCAGCCTTCCTGCATCACTTTACTAGCAGTCACTGTCATCAGAAGATGAGTGTAAATCCACGAGAAGCATTAAGAGCATATATTCAGCACTTCAATCAGGTGGTGATGGACATCCCGATAGTCTCCTCGAACGTGTTGGTGAATGCCTTCACCCAAGGGCTCACCGAAAGAGAGTTCTTCTGATTACTTATTCGGAGGTCGCTAAGGGACTTTGGCCACCTATAAAAGAAGGCTAACGAATACATCAACGTGGAAGAAGCCCAGACGGAAAGGAAGAAGGAGACACATGCCGAACCTGCAGGAGTATCTAAATGGTGGCAGCCGAGCAGCCATCAACCTCCCAAGGGGCCTTGATCAGGAGGAGCCCTGCCACACGAGCCCAGGATACATGCCATGCAACATGTGGCGACAGCTCATCCAAAGGCTGCAAAAGGCAAGGTGTGGACGTCGATGTTTTGCTCCTTCCACCAGTTGGCGACGCACAACATCCGGGACTGCTATGACCTGACAGCGAGTAGTCTAGCCCCTCAGGGATATTGCCGTCGATCACCGTCACCTAATCGGGACAAAGGCACTGATCAATCGTTCGAAGGGAGGAAGAAAGGACAACGCCTGAACCACGCCACCATCTACCTCAGTGTGGGAGCAATCCAAGGATTTCTATCCACTGCCCCAGATAGACCAGATGGTGGACTCTATGGCGGGCTGCGAGCTAATCTACATGCTAGACGCATATCAAGGCTACCACCAAGTGCCGCTTGCTAAAGAAGATCAGGAAAAGGTTAGCTTTATCATGACCGACGAAATGTTCTGCTACAACGTCATGTCGTTTGGACTAAAGAACGCCGGTGCCACCTACCAAAGGCTCATGAACAATGTATTTCAGAAGTAGATCAGCCGCAACTTGGAGGTATATGTGAATGACATATTAATAAAGTCATTCCGAGCTGGTCTAACCTAGGTTTTGATGAATGACAAATAGGTTAAGTTAGTTTTGTTGTTGTCTGACACTTTGATCGAGTGTGCAGGAGAAGTCCAGACAGGTCGACGGGCTGACCGGATGTCTGGCACGAAGTCCAGCTAGGTCGACGGGCTGACCGGGTAGCTGGCGAGAAGTCCAAGCGGGTCGACGGGCTGACCGGACGCTTGGCAAGAAGTCCAGCTAGGTCGACGGGCTGACCGGATAGCTGGCGAAAAGTCCAGACGGGTCGAAGGGCTGACCGGACGTCTGGCAGGTAAGTAAGGTAAGTCACTGGAGGGGAGTGACTGCGAGGACGCGTTCCCGGGAAGGGAACATTAGGCGTCGATCCGGCTTAGATCCATTTCGAAAATCTAAGTCGAGATCGTGACTAGATTCCGGCCTCGGAAAGACGGAATCTAAGTTATACTCTTTTCTTGTTAAATCATATTACTTTAGTTGTGCTAACAATCTGTTTTGCAGAATAAATATTTGCCTCGGACTAACTCTATTTTACAGGAAAGGAAGTTTTTGGAAATAGGAGGTCCGGGCGCCCGGAGGGGATCCGGGCGCACGGAGGGGATCCGGGCGCCCGGAGGTGAATTTTATCCAGGCCGAGTCGTCGCCACGTGGAGTTCGCTGATTAGACCTGCCACGTCGCACCAGTGCGCCCGGAAGGGATCCAGGCGCCCGGAAGGGATCCAGGCGCCCGGAGCAGCATATAAAAGAAGCCCCAGGGATGGAGCTTCTAACACAACTGAGAACTCTTCGACTGCTTGCCCTGCTGCTCTACGCTCCTGCGACGCTAACAAAGCTCCGACAAAGTGCTCCTTCTTCTTTGTTTAATTTCCTTGTCGGTATCACTTTGTTTCATTAGCATTTCTTGTATTCTTTCTGTAATCATATTCGAATTGCTAGTGATTGCCCAACGAAAGTGGTCAAGGACCACGGGCCTTCGAGTAGGAGTCGTCACAGGCTCCGAACGAAGTAAAATTCATTGTGTTCATTTACTTTTCCGCTGCGTTTTTACTCGGTATTTTTCGAATCGATATTCACCCCCCCTCTATCGAACGATCATGGTCCTACACATGCAAGTTAAATACTTACCCCAATGGACATCTGGGTATGATTATCGACGAGCGCCCCTAGAGACATGACCCCCACACAGGCTCGGGCGTCGGTCCATATTTGTGCGAGCGATCCCTGGATAATTATTTGGCGCTCCGGGGCTTGGGATTCAGCGTTGTCAGAGTCACTTCACTCATCTATAGGCAGATGAATAACCGCCGTTATATAGCGTCGGCCGCTCGGAGAGGACGGGACTGAGGTTGCTCTACCAACCAATTAGGACATCGATGTCAGTCAGATTTGAGACTTCTGAGCCTTCGGCAGAGGTGGAGGTGGTATGAAAGCAACCAGTGGCGCGCAGATTGTTCCTTGAGGCAGCCCGAACAAAGATGGTGTCCAATCGGATGAAAGCAAAGTATGTGGGATGACCGTCGTTTGCTTGGGCATAGGTATGGAGGTTTCGTCCCACTCGGATAGAGGGTGTGGGGTAGTCTTGGTTGGAGTTTGTGTAGCGGAGGTGGTGGATTGGGCGGCAATCTCTACATGGCGACTCTTTCGGCTTATCAACGGTTCCCTGGAAGAAGTCGTTCCAAGGCCTCAACAACTAGAATCACCAGAAGTCGTTCGGGCAGGGGATTTGCTACGACAACTGCTTCACCACCAACCATATGGCTAGCTACTCCTTCACTCCTTTGAGCTGGGGCTCCTGTGCTCTCTCTGAGCAGATCCTCGTAAAAAGTCAACCGGTTGCAAGCTGTGGCTCTCCATCTCAACCACGACCACGGTGTTGATGTCTGTGTCAGCAAGCTTACACTTGCTTGCCAGACGCGCTCGGAACATGATTCGAGCTGCACAAGAGGAAGAAAATTAGTTAGATTCAAAGGTTGGGGAAAAGCAAGAGCATACCTAGGCTGGACAGAAGCCTTGTGCGGATCAGGCTCACACCGAACACGTAGAGGACGCCATCCAGCAGCAACTTGTGGATATGGTATTTCTGACCGGCCAAGATGGAAGCTGCATGGGGGTAGTCCGATCGACTCTTGTATTTCTTGATCTCGGGAGGGTTTAGCACTTCTAATTGCCAGCTGGTCGAAAAGTCTGATCGCTCGAGAAAGCGAACAAAGAAATAGTAGTCCTTCCAATGCTTGTTGGAGAACGACATCTTTGTCAAAGAAGACTAGGCCCACTCAGGCTTGGAAGAGAAAAGTCCCCGGCTCGGACAATTTGGGATAATAGAAATAGTGCAAGAGCCGAGGAGTAAGTGGAATGTCGTACAGGAGGAATAGAACGATGACCCCGCACAGCAGCCGAAAGGAGTTCGACACTAGTTGATGGAGAGAAATATAAAAATATTTACAAATGGCAGAGAAGAAAGGGTGGATCGGGACCCGCAGATCGACGGTAAATTAGTCCCTAAAGAAGCATACAAAACCCAAAGGTGGCTCATTCTAGCGGTCGAAAGTCGAAGGAAGGCCGATTTGATAATCAGAGGGAATTTCAAAAGTAGCTCTCAAATTCTCAGTATAATCTCCGTCGAATCTGGACTCGATGGACGTGTACCAGAGCCCAGGAATGGAGATGGGAGGTTGTGAGGAGCTTGCCATCGAAAATGAAGGTCGACAAGAAACAATGAAGATTTGATTGAAAGAGAGGACGCTAAGAACAGTGAAAGGATTCGATTGAAAGGAGGGAGCTTACTAAAAATGATGGTCGGAAAGGGAGCAGCACGCGGCATCACATCAAGCTTGAAGACGAAGACTCAAAGATGAAGATGTGAAGTGAGGAAGATGGCGGTGCATGCGAGGTTTATAAACCTCGCGGTCGATTGACCCCAGTCGTCCGATTGGGAGTTACGAAAACCTAGAAGCAGATTCAACCGTTGAATTTGAAAAGGCTCACATCACGTCACAAGCGGATATCACGCAGCGGCAGTATGGGGCATGTGTCCTTCGGTCACGAGGCAACATTTAAGGCACTTAATTAAAAAGGTATGGTCGCGTGCTCGGCCATGATTATCAGGGATTCACGTAGTCTTCGAGAAATTCAGATGGCATTAGCCAAGACTCGACCGAGGGGCACAAGGAGCAAGCAAGAGAAAATTGTCACGAAGTTTAACTGCCTATTGTTCCGTTCAGGCATGGACACGTGATCACCACATATCCGAACATCCTGTTCGCTTCGAAGGCTTGAACTGAGCAATAACCCCACAAAGGAGGGCCAAACGGCATGAGCCTGTAGCCAATCAGAAACTGGAGTATAAAGGTCGCTCGGGCCTTAGAGTCGTTAGCGACACATCTTGTCTAATTAGTCAGACTTACAACCTCTTTCGACTAGACTTGAAGGGGAGGCTTGTGATGCGGCGGTAAGGAGGAGCCCACCTGGCACGGGTTAACATCCACAGTGGAGGTCAAAGTCAAGACGATCAACGTGGCTCAACCACGTCACCCGAGCGGGAGGGAAATATACAGGTCGATCGAAGGAACCGAAGTCCGATTGGTCGTCTAGACGAAACAGCGTCTGGTCTGCCCGATCGATAAGAGAGCGGGCCGAGCGGGTCATCCGTCCAACTTGAGGTATGCCATTGACCGTGAATAATGAACCGATATAATAAAAGAGAAAAAGATTGAGATATTTAATAAGGGGGAGAGAAAGCAAAGGAGAATATTCCATCTATCATTGAATGCAAAGAACGCAAGACAAAGATGTCTTCTGTCGATAATTTAATATCATTAAACAGGGGGAGATAGAAGGTCACCAAGAAAGGTATAAAAGAGTATGTTAGGTATGAAGAAATTAAGTCAAGATTCATCTCTGTCCCTATTATTTTCGATTCCTCTCTTTCTATTTCTAACTTGAGTGTCAGAGGGTCAACGCCAGGGACCCCTTTTCTGGTTTGGTTTGTTTTGCAGATAGGAGCGAGATGTTCATCCAGTCAGCGGAACTGTCACATCCCCGACTTTTCAATTTCATGCCTTCAGACAGGATCATGTGTGTTTGATTCAAGTTATTATATATAATCTTGATTATGTGATTATTAGGAAATCTTATAACTAAAATTATGAAGAATAAAACATAACCTAATGTGTTCAATCCTAAATAATGTTATATCCTAATTTGATATTTACCATATTACCCTTGATTCAATAAGTCAACATGACAGATAAAGAAAAAAGAGATCCAAATTAAATATTAGATATTGAAAAACGTTCCATACAGCAAGGAACTTATTCAAATCACGTCCTGACGCAACTGCCCTCAAAATGGCAAGGCCCCAGTTGATAATTGAGAAACGTGTGGAGTAGACCTGCAATCAACGATAATTGAGAAATCAAATTTCAATCTAATTCATTGCGCAAGAGGTAACAAAATTGATAATAGTGGTCTTACTTGGTCATCAAATGAGTAGCATTGGACTAGAGGAAAATGAGAGCAAGAGACAAGATAAGCAAGTGACAGACCAATGTAAGCAAATGGTATTCCATAAGCTCGAACAAGATCCAGATTGCTGTGGCTCAACCAAGAACAACAGCTGAAGCTTTCTTGTCCTTCCATAGAAAAATATCAGCAGCTGCAAATGATTCGCCAATGTAGAGTCTATAATCAGTCAAATCAACAAAGCACTTCTGGATAGGAGGATCATTCAAATGCGTAGAGTTCATGAACAGATGAATCCTAAAAATGCTCCATATCTCAAATGGAGATCGATCTCGTCATCAATAACTAAATAAAAATAGATTCATCCACATATATGTATGTGTTCAATCAATGCAAAATCCAACGAAAATCATACATGTCAGAGACGACGCGGTTAGATCTTAAAGATCACAGTAGCTAAGACCACACTTGATTTTTATATAAAGAGATCCAACTATATAGGATCAATTCCAAACCAATAAGAAAACATGAAAGGAAAATGAAAGACGCAAAGAATAAGGAAAAAGAAAATCAAAGATCGTACGCTTTCCGCCGCCCTAGATCTGGTGTACGGGCTTCTCCCTACTGAAGAGGCGGAAGACCTTGGACTTGGCAGCCACCGCTGTCACCTTGAATTTCTTATCTTGGATGACGAGGAATTGTCAATGCCGTGGAATTTCTCCTTTATGATCGAGATAGGATTTGTGCTCTCACAACCATCGGCAATGCCATCCATTGTCGTCCGCTCCTTCCTCGCCTAGACGACCATCCACCCTTCGCTTCAGGTTCGAATTGGAGGGTTTTTGAAATGGAGATTTTTGGGTTAAGTTCGGGTTGATCTGAATTTAGTTAAATTAAATTTCATTTTGAAAAATTAAGAAACTTTGATGTATATCAATATCGACATTAGTTTGATAATGATGAAGCATTGAGATAAAAATAAATAATTATATATAAAATAGTAAAGAAAAGTCTTTTTTAATCGATTATTCAGATCGAGTTTGTGTTAATCAGATTCAAGTTCAAGTTTAGGGGTTTCAGGTGGTTTAGATCAGATTCGGATTGGGATTTTCTATAAAATTTTATTTTGATCCAATCTGAATCCGACATGATCCATTCGAATTAACACCCGTATAACAAATGCAATAAACATGTTAAGATAAGAATGATTTACTAGCAACACACTCATGGTTTAAAAATTCTTACATAGGAATGTAGCTAGACATGATAGTTATTGTAAAAACCTAAATCGCAAGGATTCTAAAATATAAAAAATTCACATATAGGAAATACAAGGATAAGAAGATCTAGTTTCATCGAGAACATGATATAAGAAAAATAAATACATAAGCAAATATGACAAGGAACCTGATTGAAGAGTCATCCTAGCTTGTCTTTAGCGTCGTCTAGAAATAATCCCTATGAAAGAAGATGTAGTGGAAAGAAAAGGAAGGTCTTCCAAGGGGCTTTGGGGTGATGGCGCCGAAAAGCTTTAGGTCAATGGGGAACCAAAAGCTCTGCCAAGATTTTCCCCTAAACCCTTGGGGACCAACCCTATATATAGTGGATATCTATTATCAACCCATAGATAATAATAGATGTTAGACTATAAGTTCATATATATACTAAACATTTATTATCAACATATAGATAATAATAGATGTGGGACTATAGGTTCTACACATATAAGGTATACATCCAACAATCGAAATCCAATAAGCCTAAATTGGATCACTTTAATGGGTTCGCTTTGTACTCATATACACAACTTACAATTAAGCCCACCAATTAAAGATAATAACCAACAATCTTCCACTTGGGCTATTTTTAAGTTGTATATGAAACACAAATAAAACTTTAGTTGATATCAAGCTTTATGGATATAGAATACCTCTATAAATAATCTGGTCTATTAACTTCATTGGTATAGGCCTAAAGAGGTCATAGCTATTGTATATGATCGTAACAAGCCCAACAGTAATCACAATACTAATGTAATTAATGACATAGATTAAGATAGATGTGTAGAGTAAAAATTACATGAAATGTAATTAGTATATGTCAATTTTCAACTGATCCTAAGATGACCTCAAAAGAAGTCAGATCATATTTGCGAAATACTTTATGCTAAACTGCAATAGCAAATCATGATCAACTTTATGATTCCAAAAGAAATCTGTATCATATTTACAAATACTAAATGCTAAACAGCAGTAGTAAATGATGATATCACAATCAGAGTGTCAAACAAACATATAAATTCCCATTAATGTTTTGAACTTTAAGTATGTACAATAATCAAAACAAAATGTTTGTCTTTATTATCAAATATAAATCAATAAAATAAATACAGACTCCTACTAGATAAGTTCTTCTTCTATAAGAAGGACTCCTATATTCACAACATGCGCATGAAACACCTTAGGCACCAAACCTTTGGTGAGTGGATTGGCTAACATGGAATCTGTGTTGATATGCTCTACCATAATCTGACTACTGTAAACTCTTTCTTTAACTACTAGAAAACTTGATGTAGATGTGCTTGGACTTCGACGAACTACGATTGTTCTTAGCATAAAGTTTTACGGCTTTATTATCACAGTAGATCCTCAGTGGCCTATCAATACCATCAGCGATCTGTAATGTTGTGATGAAGTTCTACAGCCAAATCCCGTGATTGGATGGTTTGTAGCATGCTACTAACTCTGCCTCCATAGTAGACATATCTCCTCCAAGATATAGCTACTAGCGTTTGCTTGACGCTCTTCCAAGATATAGCCCTTCCAACAAGCATGAAAATATAGCCTAAAGTAGATCTCCTACTATCCAAGCATCCAGCAAAATTGGAGTCTAAATATCCAATCACCTCCAGATGATCTGATCTCCGATTCATGAGCATATGTCTTTTAGTTTTTTGCAAATACCGCATCACTCTCTTTGTCGCTTTCCAGTGCGATGGTCCTGGGTTACTTACATATCTGCCTAACATCCCTACTATAAATGTTATATCTAGTCAAGTACAAACTTATGCATACATGAGACTTCCCATTACTGACGCATATGAATATTGTTCCATCTCCTTTATTTCAAGTTCAAGCTGTGGACACTGCTACAAGCTGAACTTGTTACCTCTTGACACGGGGGTGTCACTAGGTGTACAACTCTGCATACCATACCTTATAAGCACCTTTTCAATATAGGTCTATTGTGAAAGTCCAAGAATGCCTCTTGAACGATCATGATAAATCTGTTTGCCTAAAATAAAGGATGCTTCACCAAGATCTTTCGTTTCAAAATTATCAGATGGAAATGACTTGGTTAGATCCAACAGACCCTTATTATTGCTCACAAGTAATATGTTGTTTATGTACTAGACAAGTATAACAAATTTGCTCCCATTGAACTTGATATATATGCACTGATGAATAGGGTTCTCTTTAAATCTAAATAAGGTAACCACTTGATCAAATTTCTGGTACCACTGACGGGATGTCTGCTTTAAACCATAAATGAAATTCTTTAATCTACATACTAGATGCTTTGAGTCCTTAAACTGAAAGTTCTCTGGTTGCATCATATATATAGAATTCTCTATGTCTCTATTGAGAATGCAGTTTTTACGTCCATTTGATGTAGCTCTAAATCATAATGAGCTACAAGTGTCATGACTACCCTTAGGGAGTCTTTTGTCGACACAGGTGAGAAAGTCTCCTTGTAATCAATGTCTTCTTTTTAAGTGAATCCCTTTACAACAAAATGAGCCTTATACTTTTCGACATTAGCCCTTGAATCCTGTTTGGTTTTAAATATTCATTTACAACCAATGGACTTCTTTCCTTCAGGTAATTCGATAAGTTCCCAAACGTCATTGTCTGTCATATACTTCAACTCTTCTTGCATGGCATTAATCCACCTTTCAGGGTTAGAGCACTGTTTGACTTCTTGGAAAGATGTAGTATCACATTCTAACCATATGTCAAAGTCATACTCTTAGAGATAAACATAATCACGAGAATTCGTGGTTCTCTTTTCCCTTGTGGATCCCCTTAAAGACACTTGTGTTTGAGGTAGTTGAGGTACTTGAGATACTTGCTCATCAATATGAGGCAATACTTTAATTTCAGTGACAAGCTCCTCCAATTATATTGGAGATGTCATGGAAATATCTTGGTTCACTACGCTCACTAGATGTACAATGCCCATAATGTGCAGTATGGTAACCACACCGCTACAGATCACACTAGTAGTGACCACAGGAGGATTGTTAATGCATTTCTCAAAAGATATTTCCCTTATCTTATCACTCCCACTGTCCTCAATGTACTTGGCATTTCCCATTTTGAAGAAAGATCTATTACAGGGATCATAAAATTTATATCCTCTTGACTTCTCAGAATAACCTATAAAATTACAGCTAACTGTTCTTGAGTTCAGTTTTATTTCATTAGGCCTGTAAGGCCTAGCTTCAACTGGACAACCCCAAATGTGTAAATGCCTAATGCTAGGCTTTCTACCTGTCCACATCTCGAATGGAGTTTTATTTACTGCCTTAGTAGGTACTCTATTAAGTAAGTAAACTGCAGTCTTGAGTGCTTCGCCCCACAAAGACCCTGGTAGAGAAGTGAAAGTCATCATACTTCTTACCATGTCTTTTAGGGTTCGATTGCGATACTCAGCTACATCATTCTGATTGGGTGTACCAGGCATGGTATATTGAGGCACAATCCCACACTCAGCAATGTAGTTCACAAAAAGTTCTGGACGTTGTTCACCTGATCCATCATATCGATCATAATATTCACCTCCGCGGTCGGATCGGACGGCTTTAATTTTCTTACCTAGTTGAAGTTCAACTTCGGCTTTGAAAATTTTGAACATGTCCAAAGATTACGATTCCTCATGAATAAGGTACAAATATCCAAATATGGAATAGTCATCTATGAAGCTAATAAAATATGTATGTCCATTCCAAGATGCCTTAGGGAATGGTCCACAAATGTTCGTATGTATTAACTCCAAAATGTCACTACAACGGCTAGCCCCTTTATTTCTTTTATTAGTGGTCTTTCCCTTAACACACTCTATGCAAATATCAAAGTCTGGCATGTCAAGGAAATCGAGAATTCCATATAATATTAGCCTTTCTAGGCGTTGTTTGGATATATTTTCTAAACGCCTATGCCACAACATAGAAGAATTCTCGTTAGTTAATTTGTGTTTCATACCTATACTATGCATTATTACATTGTCAACTGTAGGATAAAGGTGTTCAATTTATAAAGCTTATCAACTAAGGAACCATTACCAATCAAAATTGAATTAAAGAAAACACTAAACATTCTATTTCCAAATGAACAAGAATAACTTGATTTGTCCAAACAAGGAATTAAAATTAAGTTTCGTCTAAAAGACGGTACAATAAATATATTTTCAAAATCCAGAAAGACATCAATTCCTAAATTAAGCCCAAAAAAATATCAATGAACTCTACTTTAGCCTTCTTGTCATTCCCCGTATAGATGTATCTTTCACCGTCAAGCGGATGACGACTCCTAATACAACCTTGCATAGTGACACTTATGTGAGTAGGAGCACCGGTATCTATCCACCAAGTGTCAGTGGGTACTATAGCTAAATTAACTTCTGAACTAACAAAATTGTAAACAACTCCCGGAATTTATAGTTTGCTTTCCTTTTCCTTTATTGATCCTCTTTCGTTTCTTGCTCGCACTTTGAGAACCAGATGCTAAGTGAGCACTCTCAGATATCTCAATCTTTAGTCTCCCTTCGTCTTTCATGCATTGAGCAATGAGCTCATTCATTATCCACTTTTCCTTTTGAGTATTATACGATATCTTAAAAGGATTGAACCGTGCAAGCAGAGAGATTAAGATGAAATGCACTAACATACCCTCAGACATATTGAGTTTTAATGCTTTCAAACTTGTCACTATATTGGATATCTCCATAATGCCCTTATGTTTCCTTTACCATTGTATGGCATGGTTACCAACTTCGTAAGAAGTGTGGTAGTCTTAATCTTTTTATTTGAGATGAATCGGTCTGCTAATTGGTCCAAGAAACTCCTAGCATCTCCTCCCTCTATTATTGAGTTCTTTATTGGTGTTGGTATGGAAAGTTTCATGATACTTAAACACATGCAATTTGATTTCTCCCACAGCTGAAATTCAGTCCTCTGCTCTGTAGTGCTAACACTGGTCAGAGGTGCGAGACGATCATTCCTTAATGCATAGTCTAAGTTTATGTAGCCTAAGACTACGGTCACATATTCTTTCCATTCAGCAAAATTCAAACTAGTTAGTGTCGAGATGCTATTAATACTAGCAGTTACAAATTACACTGAAATTAAAGAGAAAAATTTATTTAAGGTCACGATTTAACTAAAGCCAAGAATATATATAAGTAATATAAAATTATGCAAATAAAATAAAATTTTAAATGCATATAAATGAGTTCTTTATTAGATATCAAGTATAATATAATATGTCTTTCTTTGGGCTGCCACATTATTTGTTAATGATACTCTCTAATATAACTCAAACTTTAATTGACCACATAATGTGTCTTCCTTTGGGCCGGCCCATTGTGCGCATAATATAATACTTTATATGAGTTATATTTTGGTCCATAGCTTACAACAACCTTAATTGGCTACATAATATGTCTTCTTTTGGGCCGACATATTTTGTGCATGATCTGAACAAAATAATATTTTGTTCCATTATTGTAAGCTACCTTATATATATATTTGGCATAAAAATAATTTTCCTTTCGGTCGATTACTTTTAGCATAGATATACGTCTACCAACATAAAATGTACTAAACCTACCTAAGGTGTCTTCCTTTGGGCTGACACATTAGTTCAACTTAGTAGCACGTTGTGTGGATAGCCTCAAGAAAATTCTACGAACTTAATTTGATCAAAAATTACTTAATCTGCCTTAACAACTCTAAATTAGACTTATTAATCGATTGATATCCTATGACAGTCGATTGGTTTTATCCCATCGATTTGAAAATTTATTATATGGGACTACAGGAACATATATAAAATTCTCCTTTAAGAAATTAAAATTTTATTTAAGTTCTATAATTAAATAGTATTATTTAATACTATTTAATTTCTTAATTATTTTTTATTAAAAAAATATTTAAGGTAATGTTTTTTTTAATGCATGAAACAATTAAGGATTTTTTTTCTTCTCTTTGACTGTTTCATTTTTTTTTTTTTTATGAAACAGTTTGTTTTTTGTTTAACGAAAAAAACGTAAAAAAAACTTAATTTATGAAAGAAGAAAAAAACATCAATCTCAATCAATTAAAATCAAATTTAATCGATTGAAATTGAAGTAGTCACGAGTGGCATTAATCAAATTTACTTTTTCTCGTTCTATTTCAGAGTATCCATTCATTCGATATTCATCTGCTTCTATTTCCACTTTACGTAAGCAAGTCCGGGCTCTTTCAAGCTGCTCAACGGCCCCTTTACGTAATTCTTCCGAATTTCGAATAGTACTTAAAATCCTCTGTTTTCGACTATCTAATAAATCATTTAATGAAAGTAGATTATCTTACCATTAATTTCACAACTTCCATGATCTCTTCCCGAACCAAACATGTTTAAAATTATTAATTGATTAAATTTTTATAATTTCTGTTCAAAATTTTAAATTCGGCAATCGATTACTCGATCAAAATAATCAATTAAACCATTATAATTTTATTTAAAATTAGTTAAATAGTGACGATTTTCGATGAAAATGTTGAAAAATAAGTCAATCCTAGTTTTTTCTTATATGATTTTCGACGATTAAAAATTTGTATTAACTAGGAAAAACTTGAGCTAACATACAAACAACAAATCGACGAAAAGCTTAAACTTTATTGCCAATGAAAACGACGAAATAGAACCTTGGCTCTGATATAAATTGATAGTTCTTGTAAAAAGCTAAACCGCATGGATTGTAAAATATAAAGAATTCACATATAGGAAATACAAGAACAAGAATATCAAGTTTCATCGAGAAGATGACATAAGAAAAATAAGTACATAAACAAATATGACAAGGAACCTGGTTGAAGAGTCATCCTTGTCTTTAGCGTCATCCAGAAATAATCCCTGTGAAAGAAGATGAGACTTAGGGGTGACGGTGCCGAAAAGCTTTAGGTCAATGGGGAACCAAAATCTCTATCAAGATTTCTCCCTAAACCCTTGGGGACCAACTCTATATATAATGGACATATATTATCAGCCCATAGATAATAATAGATGCAGGACTATAAGTTTATATATATACTAAACATCTATTATTAACATATAGATAATAATAGATATGGGACTATAGGTTCTACACATACAAGGTCTAGATCCAACAACTGAAATCCAATAAACCTAAATTGGATCACTTTAATTGGTTCACTTTGTACTCATATACACAACTAACAATTAAGTCCATCAATTAGAGATAATAATCAACCAGACAATCTCATGAATCTTCATCCCATCATACACAAGTACCAAGGTGAACTACTTGTTGACTTGAGGAAGGGCACCAAGGGTGAATAGAGACTTCTCCCCATCAACCCTGAACAGACTGCCAGAAGGAAGAAGCCCTGCCGCTGAACACAAGGCTATGCTGCCACCCACGACGTTGAACGTTGGTGTTGGGGTTGGGTTGTGGAGGTGGAGTGAGGGGGAGGGGGAAGGAGAAGAGCAGGGCAGAGTGCTCTGGCGAGTTGTTGGGGAAGGAAGGGAGGACCTGCACTGCACAAAGAATTAAAGAAGAGATGACCTATTCTTTTTCCCATTGGGGGAGATGGCGGGAAATAAATCGAACATTTGTGAATAAGTTTGATGTTCAACTTATTAAGAGTTTGTTTATGTCTGCTCAATATACACAAGATCAATTAAATAAACAAAATGTTTGTTCAATATACACAAGATCAATTAAATGAACAAATTTAAACAACTCGTTTAATTAAACAAATAATGTTACAAAACGTGAAATATGTCACTCTAGCAGCCCCCCATGACTACTTCATACTATTAGGAGGGAGTAAATTAGGAAATCAAAATTAATCATTAAATAGGAGAGTAATTCCTCGATTTTTGTCTGGATTCAACCCTTGCTCAATTTTGCATACCTGCCATATACCTACCATATGATAACTAACTTGGTTGTGCCCTAGGAGCGTTTAACTAAACGAACAAGCTTGAACACATATGTGCTCATAGCTTGTTAATGTTCGTGAACATATTCGTAAACAACATTCATGAATAATGATTATGAACAATATTCATGGACAATGTTTATCAATAAACTCTCATCAACTTGCTAAATAAATAAAAAAGCTTTCAAAATGAATAAACAAATTTATATTATCAAGCTCAATGACTAATCAAATAAATTTAAAATGTAAAAGTTTCAAACAATTAAACAAACTTGAATTGTAAGCTTTATATCATCTAAATGAGTCAAGCTCAAATCAAACTCAAGCTCATAAAAAATAAATCAAGTCAAGTTTGAAACAATCATTTTAATGACTTTGATCCTGTTTGAAAGCAGATAAGATGACAAGCTGGGAATATGGCTAGAAGTTTGACGGGGCAAAGACTCCATGTGGTCATGTAACACAAAAACATCAGTGTCGGGTTGGGAAGGGGTTCCCGACATTGGCCCTCTGACGCTCAAATCAATTTCAGGTGATATGGAGAATAGAAAAAATATTGTAGCAAAGAGTGTAAAATAATAAAGTTGCGCATACCTCCGCCTGTAGATGGGAACTCCCTTTTATATTGTCACTGTAATGTTTGTATACACATCTCAAAGCGTGCGCACATTTTTCCAAGCATCTTCTGAAAATATATGTCAAAAAGTGTCCCTGACATCTTTCCTTAAGTGAGCATACATATCTCTGATACGGCAGGTTGGAAGCTTCCAAAGTACAATTTGCCTGCGAAACATGCTCTGTTGTATGTGGTACAAACTTCCAAAAGAGTATGAGGAGATACACCGGTGGATCCCACGTAGGCCTATCGACGTCTGCTTGGCAAGGATACCTCCGCTCGGTAGTGTTGAACAACACAATCTTCCTTCACTTATCTTTTTCGTAATCCGAGGATTGCATCTCTCCCGAACGGACAAGCCGTCCGCTCGGCCGATAAGATAGCTGGGGGATGTAGTATCCATCTATCTCTTAACTTTATGTTGTCCGCTTGGCCTACTTACCTATCTGGACATGTCGTCCGTCTGTCTCGTTCAACTAATCTAAGGCCGATGTCTCTTTTCCTTCCTTAACTTCAACCTATCTTTGGTAGGGCCCTTTTCATCATCGTATCAGGCTTGATTCATTTTAGGTTCAACTAGATTGAGCTCAATTCCCTTATCAAATAAGTTGAACATCATAAAACTCGACTGACTCGACTTGACACGTAAAGTTGTTCTTTTTCCTGGTACCTGAAAATAGAAGTAATCATTATAAATCTCCTGATGATTACATCTCTATTAAGATAAAGTCGCTGATTTTAGAGAATACAACAAAAAATTTCTTGAAGAAATTAAGTCATCAGTTTTGCTTATCATCATCTATTTGTAATCATCAGTTTTACTCTAATTATATTAATTTGCTCTAACTATATTTATTTAAATTATTACAGTAATTATTTTAATCTTAGTTTAATTAATTTAATTTAATTAAAATTAATTCAACTAGTATTACTACCTAACATTTATAGTCCAAGGTGCTCTAATTATTCATAATGATCAATTTTACACTAAAAAAATACTGTTTTGGAACGAATTTCTAAAAAATTTTCATTGCACAAATTTTTGGAACGAATTCTACGATGAAAAAATTTTAGTCCCAAAATTCTCGTTACCAACTTGGCGACGAATAATATTTTTGTTATCAAATTCATCGCCAAGTTTGCAACAAAAATAATATTCGTCACAAATTACTACAAAATTAGGGATGAATTTGACAATAAAACTAACATCAAATTATAATTTTGTCACCAAATTTGTTGCAAATTCTACAACAAAAAAAAAATTCATCGCAAAATTGTCATAGACAACTCTGCGACAAAAATAACTCTTGGGATGAATAATATTTTTGTTGCAGAATTTGCAACAAATTTGACAATGAAAATAATAATATGAAAAAATTATGATATAAATTTATTTTCATCCCAGATTTACAACAAATTTGGCGATGAAAATAATAATAATAAAAATTATGACTACGACAAATTAAATTTCTTCCCAAATTTTGTCCCTGAATCTGGGACGAATTCACAAATTCATCACAGATTCTGAGATGAATCCACAAATTCTGGGATGGATCCACAGATTCATCCTAGATTCTAGGACGAATATGTGGATTTGTCCCAGAACATGGATGAATTTTGGGATGAAATTTAATTTGTCGCAAAATAAGTATGATTAATTATGATAATTTCACGACAAATTATTTTTGCCAAATTCATCCCTAAATCTCAAAAATTCCAGCAGAATCAATTTGTTTCTGCAATTTCCAATCCAATACATATAAACTTATGCACAACAAAATTAAATATCACATCATAAATATTCAACACACCCTAATTAATATTATCATATCCTATTTAACATATATACACATCTATTAATATTTGAAATCAATTTTACAATAATATAATTCCAGAGCTTTCAAAAAGTTTTACAAGAACTTTCTTTTTCAAGACTCCAAGAACCAATACTCCAAAAGGTAATACAAGTCCAACACCTCCTAAAAGTTATATAAGTTTTTTCAAAATAAACAATACATACATCAATCCATCTTCTTTTTCTATAAACTATCTTTCCATTCAAATCATCTTCTCCTGCATGAAAACAAACAAACAAACCAGATCAATAAAGGGCACTTGAATGCTGCCTCATCTAGTATATTTTTTGTGGATATAGAACTAATAATTCCATTGTCAATTGCTAAACCGGATCTAATATATCTTTTTACCTTAAAGTATAAAAAAAATTGTATTTGATTAAAGGAAAAATATTTGGGAGATCTATGATGCACTCCAATAAGGAAGTGGCATGTTTTTTTTGAAGCAATTACGTAAGCCGTTAATGAAAACAAATAATAGGACAATTTTCAAGTATCCATAAAGGACACTTGAATGCTGCCTCATCTAGTATATAGGAAGGGGTGGTAATGATGCTCATATGCTCAAAAGGATGCATAGATGTAGAATCCTTTACCTTTTAGATAATTTCCAAGACTCCATTAAACACACTTCAACATTGCCTCTTGTGTTCAGGAAGGGTGATAATAATGCTTGTATGCTCAAAAGGCTGCATAGATGTAGAGCATGCTCAAATATCTATTCAGCTTGTAGTTCTCACAACACAATTTGTGTTTTATTAATTTCACTACTAGTTTTCACATCTGTGTTTTAGTGTGGTGATGGTTATATATTAGGGATTAAGATTCATGATAGCCATGCAATTTACAGTACTATTATTATCTTGGTGGGTCTTTCATGTATATGATATTGAGTTAAATATCATTAATTATTCTCATAGAGATTTATGGTTATTGGCATTGAATATCAAATCACCAAAATGTTGATAATAGTAGACTTATTTCAATTTTGAAGCCCTTAATAATCCATGCCTTCTTATGTATGCACATTGAAAATCCTTTCTTAAATTTTTGTAACTAAAAAAAGCTAGCACAGGTATCAAGGGGTTTGTCTATTGGATGCAATAGATTTATTGCAGACACCTTTGAGGGATTTGTCAAAGTCTCTTATTCTTCCGATATGTGATGTTGTTAAAACCTCTATGGGGCAAGTTGCAGCTTGTGGAAAATTGGAGACTGGGGCTATCTGTAATGATTAAAAGGTAAAATTTGGACACTGCTTACCATTGATTGTAAAATCTACTTTGGTCTACTTAATGCACACATATTATTAGTTTCCATGTAGGTTAACTATCAGAATGCCTAATTGATGTTGCCATGCACACACATATTATTAGTTGAATCCTATAACCTTTTTTCTACTAAAGTTGTTTAACACCAAATATGACTATAATGTCTATAATAAGTAGAAAGTTAATTGAATTCAAATTTAATAAGTTGGAAAAATCTAACAAGCATCTTAGTAACGAACGTAGATATACCTAGCTAAAATAGGTGATGAAAAAAGAATATCTCCAAAACACACTAAGCTCACAAGAAAATGAGACCTGCACAAAAAAAACATTATGAACTCAACAATCAAATATAAGGGTAACAATAATTTATAACTATTCGTAATTCAATTGAAATATGTAACAAACATCATTAACATAAAGAAAACTATACTAAATATGAAGCAATTTGAAATTAACAGTAACCAATTTATTCTAAATTGAATGCAATGCTTTGCAGGTTCGAAGTCCATCATGTGCACATAAGTTTTTAGATTATTTATCATAGATAAAATAAGATGTAGGAATCAACAATGTTATAGTTTTGGATGGCGGCTTTAATGGCTAGCATGCTTCTAGCAACCCTGTTTGTCAATGCACTACTAATCCTTACACAAGTAATTGTTCTTAAGATGAAAGTAGGAATAATCCTGTTTGCCAATGCACTACAAACCCTACACCAGCAGCCCTCCTCACGACGCTCACCAGCAACCCTCCTCATGACGCCCAGCTTGACACAAGTAAATTCATATGCAAACTAAAACTCATTCGATGTCACAACTACAAAAAGCATAGGGCACATCTCAACACCAAACACAGACGGAAAAAATAAGGGAGAAACGTAAATAGATCCCAGAAGCACTACGAACTCAAGCACATGCGGCGGATCAAGAGAGCGATCCACTACCAGGGGTCGGACGCGGCCACCAGGGGCCGGACATGGCCACACCCGGCCAACAGGGGCGGACACGGCCAGCAGGAGCAAGTCAATGGCACCCATGACCGACCACTGTTGAGGAGGAGAAAAGAGAGAGGAGAGGGGGAGCTTACTCTTCATCGCCGTCGTCTTCTTCGTCGCCGTCGCCAGGGAGTGGAGATCGAAGAGAAGAAGCATGCGCGATTGAGGAGGCTGCGAGGGGAGAGTGAATTAGGGATCGGGTAGGAGACGAGTCGAACTCTTAAATATTTGAATTTGGTTTATTTATAATCGAGCCAAGCTCGAGCTTTATTTAATGAATATATTCATGTCTCACGAGCTTATTTGAGCTTTTAATGAGCTTAAACGAGCCTAATAAATATAAATTATAAATTTAAATATTCATTAAAAACTAAATTATATAGTTAGAGAAAATTATAATATTCTTATTAAAATTTATAATTTTATTCTAATAAATAAATTTAATATATTTGTCTATATGTTTCATAAGTAAAGTGTAAAATCTATAAATTTAATATCAAAACTATTATTTTTTATTTAAAAGTTGACTCATTAGCCTAACGAACATGTTCACGAGCTAACGAGCCAAAAATTATAAAGCTTGAGCTTGATTTGTTTATCTTAACGAGTCTCATTAAACGAGCTCAAGCGAGATTTTATCGAATCGAGCTTTGAATAGCTCATAAGCGGTTTGGTTTATTTACACCCCTAGGGTAGGTGGGGATATTAGGGATAAGTCACAAATTTTGGGGCGAAAAAAGAGTTCGTCCCAAATTTTGGGACGAAAACTGCATTCGTCGCAAATGAAAAAAATAAAAAAAATAAATTAATACATTAAAAATAGATCTATAAAATTCAGAATGACATGAAATAAATTTCTATATGTTCGTATTTTTCTCTTGATCATAGAAATATCCTCATCCATAATTTTAATTTAATATATTGAGTGTAGTGATCTTTTAACCTAATTCTTGTTAAAAAAAATCACCACACTCAAAATATTAGGTTCAAATTATAGATGAAGATATTTCTATGATCAGGAGAAAAATATGAACACATAGAAATTTGTTTTATAAAATTATAACATCCCTAGGTTCATATTTAGGGCTTCGGATTATTTTTTTTATTTTTGTAATTTTACAATTCTGGGATGAATCCAGGATTCATCCCAGATTCAAATAAAATAAATAAATAAATAAATTAGAAGGTCTAAATATGGACCTAGAGATATCAGAATTGTTGGTGCGGGAAGCATCCGATGATCGAATCTAGGTTTTGATTATGTCAAAGGATCCAAAATTAAGTTGTCTTGTGATCTAACAAATTTAAATGAGCTTGCAGGAAAGTCGTAATTGTTCTTAGGCAAAAGTCCTAGCTGCGGTTAGGCAAGTGGAAAACCCTAGGGAATGGTAACCCTAGGTCCTAAGGGGCGGTAACCCTAGGTGAGGAAAAGTCCTAGCTGCTGTTAGACAGGTGGAAAACCTAGTAACCCTAGGTCCTAAGGGGTGGTAACCCAAGGCGGAAAGTCTTAGACGGTCGAAAGCTTCAAGCAAAAATCCTAGAGACGGGGGACTCTAGGTTTAAATCTTAGTGTCACGAACCGAGTGGAAGTCTGGATGGGTCGTGGAGTGGACGACCAACATGAAGACCGGAAGCTTCGGACACTGAGCAAAAGTCCAGTTGGTCTGGAGGATCAATCTGGCAATAGGTAAACTCTCCTGAGAGGAGTAGGTGAGGATGTGTTCCCCGGTGAGGGAACAGTAAGCATCGGTTCTGTTAGTAATTAGCTCTAAGAGTTAATCATGAGATGATTAGGCTTTTTGGATTAATCATTGAGTTAGACTCGAATGAACCCACTCATTGGATTAAGTGTAATTCGAATTAGACTCATTGAGTTAGACTCAAATAAATCCAATTGTTGGATTGAGTCGAATTGCATGGGAATCAATGGGTTAGACTCATTGGGTGAACTTGAGTTCACCAAGGAAGTTTAATGGTCAAAATTCAACCATTGGATTGAATGGTTGATTTTGAGTCACTGGATTAGAAGATGAAAGGGTGGAGACTCTTGGTATTCTATGGGATGACTATAAATATCATTTGGATGATATTTTTCATAACATTTTCATCACTTGATAAGGTGAAAGGTCTCTTTTGCTTCTTCTTCTTCCTCCTTCCCATCTTGGGCGAAACACACTTGTAGGTTGCTAGTACAACCTTGTGTGTTCTTCTCCATCTTGTTGAGTTTGTGAGACAAACGAAGGCAAGCCTTTTCGTGTGGATACCGTAGAGTTGCAAACGCTTGATGGTGCTGTGATTCGAGCTGTCGGGAGATCGTGAGCACGCTTCAAAGGTATAATCCTATCATGTAGCGTAGTATAGTTTTTAGAAATTGTTTCTTCCCTTCGCATGGATCTGCTGGATAAGATGATCTAGTAATTTTTCCGCTGTGTTTCTGCGTCTTTAGCGCGCTAGATCCCAACAGTGGTATCAGAGCCACTTGCGAAGGGCTATGCTAAGTTAGAATTTTTATATATGATATAGAAATTACTTGATAGGGTTTACTATGATTTGCAAAAATTTTTGAGTCTCGGCCAAACAAGGTTTCGGCCAAGAGAGTAAATCTCGGCCAGACTATGAGTCTTGGCTAGATTTTGTGTCTCGGCCAAATCCTAAGCCTTGACCGAAATGGGTGTTTTGTTGGGAACAAATCATAGTTGGTGTGTGACCAACAAGGTCTCGGTCAGGGGTGTTTTGTTGGGAACAAAACATAGTTGGTGTGTGACCAACAAGGTCTCGTCTAGATATGTTTTGTTTAGAACAAAACGTAGTTGGTATTGTGGGTAGTAGGGTCTCGGGTAAAATAGTAACTCATACAATGAGTATGCAAAATAAATTTTGCTTCGGGGGCACTGCCCCCTGAAACCCCCGCAAGGGGCGCTGCCCCCTTGACACCCGCATGCTAACCGGCTAACGGGACCGCCATGGCATTGCGGCTCATAATTTATTTGTTGAAATCATAGTAAATTTATGTCATAAGAATATTATGAATATGTATGACATGGTGCATGGTTATGGCCCTTTGACCCCAATGTGATTGGGTGTGTGTAATGTTGTAATTCATAATACGGTCTGCGTGGCGTGCCTTCATCACTTTTATTCTTGTTGTAATTAGATTACACTCGAATGTAACTCAAGTTTCTTTAGATTTTGTAATGTACAAAATTAGAAAGAGTTAGTCTTCTGGAAGACGGGTGAAAAGGAAGGAAGGACAACAACACACAACAACCAAGGAAGCGCTTGGAAAAGTGGCTTAGACCTAGGTTGACTTATCGCTCCTCGTTGGCTTGAGAAGATCGTAGTTTATGGGGGTCATAACCATGTCATGTTTAAACTTGTGTATATGTTGATATATGCCATGATATGCCATAATGTATGTGATGCATGTGTAGCTATCGTAATTAGGTCATTTACATATGCCTACCAAAGTTTGGTACTCACTACTACCTCGATCATCTGTAGTCAGGTTTGCCAAAGCAAAGTGACTTGTTTTATCTTGGTAGAGTGCAACTGGACAATTGTGATGTCCGACTATTGACCTTTGGATATGACTTAATTAAGTTACCTCAATTGGATTGAGAACTTAAATGCATATCCCATAAGATGTAAATCATATTATACTAGTCTTGGGCGGTTAGCCAAAGCTAACTTAAGATGAATTATAATATGTATTTCATAAGATGGGAAAACGAACAAACAGTGTTGTTCATCTAAGGATACAAGAGTTACATAGGATGTAATTGGTGAACGTTGTCTACCTAATTTATACAAGTCTTGGGCGATTAGCCAAAGCTAACTCAAGATGAGGTATAATGTGGATCTTGTCTCACTAGAATGTCTTTGCTTTTGAGCTTAGAGCTAGTAGTGACTTGCTTCTATCAAGCTTTAGAATTCAGTGGGAGAATCATTTAATTAAATGCCTAATTAAATGATTTGAGTATGATACTTCTCTGCATTTTATTATTGTAGATCATCATGTTGTCTAGTAAGTAGAAGACACTATCTCTGCCATCTATCCTTGATAAGAATAATCTCAATGGAGCTAATTTCTAGACTGGTATAGAAACATAAGAATAGTTCTCAAGAGAGAAAGAAAATGATACGTCCTAGAGCAGTCTATTCCTGAAGTGCCCCCTGCTACTGCCACTAGAGCTGATAGGAATGCTTACAAGAAGCATCAAGATGATGCATTAGATGTATCATGCCTTATGCTCGCCACCATGAACTCTGAGCTTCAGAAGCAACATGAGAACATGGATGCTTATGATATGGTTGGACACCTTAGAAAAGTATATCAAGGACAAGCAAGGCATGAGAAATTTAAGATCTCTAAAGCACTGTTTCAATGCAGAATGCAAGAAGGAAGTCCCGTAGGGCCATATGTGCTCAAAATGATCGGGAATACGGAGAATCTACAAAGGTTGAGATTTCCACTAGGCCAATAATTGGCCATTGGTCTTATCTTGCAGTTGTTGCTTGACAGTTATAGTCAGTTTGTCATGAACTACAATATGAATGAAATTGATAAACCACTGCCTGAGATGTTAAGCATGTTGAGAACTGCTGAAATCAACTTTAAGAAGGCAAAGCCTAGTTCCATTCTGATGGTATCTAAGGGCAAAGACAAGTGGAAGCCTAAAAGTAAGGGTAAGACCCAAGCCAAAGGCAAGGGCAAGGCTCATGCACTGAAACCCAAAGGAGGGGTTACTAAGGAAGGAACCTGCTTCCACTGCGATGAGACCAGACACTAGAAGAGGAACTGCAAAGGGTACCTAGAGGAAATGAAATGGAAGAGAAGTGAGACTTCTGCCTCAGGTATATATATTATAGAAGTCAATCTATCTATTTCTTCTTCATGGGTATTAGATACCGGATGTGCATCTCACATTTGTACTAATGTACAGGCGCTAAGAAATAGTAGATTATTGACAAAGGGCGAAGTGGACCTACGAGTAGGCAATGATGCAAGAGTTGCCGCCATCGCTGTAGGAACATACTCCTTATCTTTGCCCACTGGGCTTGTTTTAGAACTTGAAGAGTGTTGTTATGTGCCTGCTTTAACCAAAAATATAATCTCTGTTTCTTGTTTAGATAAGAAGGGGTTCTCATTTATAATAAAGGACAAATGTTGTTCTATTTATTTAAATGACATGTTTTATTGTAGTGCACCTCTGATAAATGGACTCTATGTTCTAGACTTTGAAAACCCAATCTATAATATAATACCAAGTGGTTCAAATCTAATGATCTGAACCAAACATATCTCTGGCATTGTCGCTTAGGTCACATAAATGAGAGTCGCATATCCCAACTCCATAAGGATGGACTTTTGGACTCCTTTGATTTTGAATCATATGAGGTATGCGAATCTTGTCTTCGAGGCAAGATGACAAAGACTCCATTTAGTGGACATGGCGAAAGGGCCAATGATCTGTTAGAACTCATACATACTGATGTATGTGGCCCTTTTAGAATAGCTGCTAGAAGAGGCTATCATTACTTCATTACCTTCACTGATGATTTCAATAGATGCGACTATGTGTATCTGATGAGACACAAGTCAGAATCCTTTGAAAAGTTCAAAGAATTCAAGAATGAAGTACAAAACTAACTTGGTAAGAGGATTAAGATGATTCGATCAGATCGAGGTGGGGAATACCTTAGCCAAGAGTTTCATGACCATCTCATTGAATATGAGATCATATCTCAACTCACTCCACCTGGAACGCCATAATGGAATGTTGTATCAGAAAGGAGGAACCGTACTATATTAGATATGGTACGATCGATGATGAGTCATACAAATCTTCCTACTTCCTTCTAGGGACATGCTCTAGAGATAGCCGCTTTCACACTTAACCGAGTTCCATCCAAAGTCGTCATAAAGACACCATATACGATATGGACAGGGAAGAGTCCCAATATGTCTTTTATGAATATTTGGGGATGTGAGGCTTACGTTCAATGACAAGTCTCTGATAAACTAGGACCCAAATCAGATAAGTGCTACTTTGTTGGATATCCCAAGGAAACAAAGGGATATTACTTCTATAATCCCACACATGGTAAGATGTTTGTTGCCAAGACTGGTGTATTTCTAGAAAGGGATTTTATTTCTAGAAAAACTAGTGGGAGTGAAGTCGATCTTGAAGAAGTTTAAGATACTAGCACTAACACCTTGATGAAAATTGAACAGGTACCATAAGATGTTGTGGATCAGAAGTGTGTTGCACCACAAGAGGTTGTGGAACAACAACCTGTTCAAGTAGCACATGCTCTACGCAGATCTGATAGGATTCATCGTCAACCTGAGAGATATTCTTTTCTCTTGTCTAACCACGGTGATGTAGAGCTTATTGGTCTTAATGAGCCTACATCTTATCAAGAAGTTGTACAGGGCTCAGATTCTCAGAAATTGCTAGAGGTCATGAGGTCTGAAATGGAATCCATGTACACTAACCAAGTATGGACTTTGGTTGATTCACCTGAAGGGATCAAACCCATTGAGTGTAAGTGGGTCTTCAAGGTGAAGACTAACATGGATAGAAATATGCATACCTATAAAGGTAGATTGATAGCTAAAGGATTCAAGCAGATTCATAGTATAGACTATGATGAAACCTTGTCACCAGTTGCGATGCTCAAGTCCATTCGGATCATGCTTGCTATTGCTGCTTACTACGATTATGAGATCTGGCAGATAGATATCAAAATCACATTTCTTAACAGAAATATACTCTAGGATGTGTACATGACACAACCTGAGGGTTTTGTAGATCCAGAGCATGCTGGAAAGGTTTGTAAGTTGCAAAGATTCATTTATGGATTAAAGTAAGCTTCTAGAAGCTGGAATCTTCGATTCGATGATGTGATCAAAATGTTTGGTTTCATTAAGAATGAAGATGAACCTTGTATCTACAAGAAGGTTAGTGGGAGCACAGTCATCTTTCTCATATTGTATGTAGATGATATACTTCTCATTGGAAATGATATCCCTACTCTTCAGTCAGTGAAGACTTGACTTGGGAATTGTTTTTCAATGAAAGACTTAGGTGAGGCAGCCTATATTTTAGGTGTTAAGATCTATAGAATTATATCTAAAAGATTGCTTGGCCTAAGCCAGAGTACGTATATTGACAAGGTGCTTAAACGTTTTGCTATGGAGAATTCCAAGAAGGGATTCCTGCCTATGTCACATGGTGTGAGTCTTTCGAAGACTCAATGTCCTTCTTCTAAGGTAGAATGGGGTCACATGGATCAGATTCCTTATGCATCTGCTATAGTGTCTATCATGTATGTCATGCTTTGTATTCGCCCAGATGTCTCGTATGTGTTGAGCATGACGAGCAGATATCAGTCAGATCCAAGTGAAGGTCACTGGACAGCAGTCAAGAATATTCTTAAGTACTTGAGAATGACTCAAGATCATTTCTTGATCTTTGGAGGCAATGAAGAGCTTGTTGTAAAGGGTTACAGCTATTGCTGTAAAGGGTTACAGTGGTGCAAGCTTCCAAATTGACAAAGACGATTATAGATCGCAGTTAGGGCATGTATTGTACTTAAATGGTGGTCTTGGGTATTAGATACTACAACGATTTGAGGGATCATCGATATATGAGATATGATGATATGCAGAGTCCCGACCGATACTAACATTGTGGATCCTTTGACCAAGACTTTGACATAGGGAAAGCATGATGGTTACACTAGGTCAATGGGTATTAGATACCTCAGTGATTAGCACTAGTGCTAGTGGGAGATTGTTAGTATTAGCCCTAGTACCAATTATGAGATGATTGTAAAGGGATCATTTTGTATCATATATCACTATTAATTAAGAGGCAAAGGTTATGATTATTATATTTATTGCAGTTCAGTGCCGATTGAATAAATATAATAATGTCCTTGGGTAGTAGGTTCTTATCTACAATAATCAATTGGTTGAATTGATAGGGAGACCTTGTAGAGAACACTACTCTTAACTATTCCTAGTCTAGCATTAATATACAAGGACAATATTAATGCATTGAGACTAGCATGTAGGTCAATGGATGACTTGATCTCACAAGTCATGGATATGAGATATTAGGTTGACACATGGATATATATTAGAGAATATATACTGAATGACCCGCCATGAGAATATTTCATGGATCGTCGTATGAGTGTCATAAACATTCTCATGTGACTATTGGTATGAATAGTCCTTAGACCTGAAGTCACTACGATTCCCTACATAAGGAGTTGTATACTTTGGTATCGTCAAACGTCACCCATAACAGGGTGGACTATAAAGTCGATCACTGAGTATGCAATAAATTATGCGGAGGGATGTGAGTGATGTAGATGGGATCTATCCCTTCCATATGACGGAAGTGATATCTGTGGGCCCCTTGATTAGTAGGACACAAGAAAGCATGACCATGCGCAAATGAGTCAATATGAGATATTGAGCTTATTTAATTGAGTGTGTCTACTTGGAGATCAAGAAACACAAAGATTGATAAGAGGATGACATGGTCTATACCTCATTGATCAATCTAGATATCAAGGATAGAGGGACCAAGTCATACAACATGATAACCACGGAAAGGTTAGGTCGGATCATGACTTTCTCGTCACTTGGGTAGCAATGATGCCTTGCTAGATGTCACTCATTGCTTATGTGTCACAAATGTTGATTTGGATACATTGCCAACGTTACGAGAGTCTACAGGGTCACACACAAATAACAAGTTGATATGGAGATGGGTATTTTAGTTTGACTAAAATACAAAGGATATTAAGAATAATAGGTAAATCCAAAGTGTTGGTGTCATCTTAGTGGTGATTGACACTAGTGCTAGTGGAAGATTGTTAGTAATTAGCCCTAAGAGTCAAGCATGAGATGATTAGGCTTTTTGGATTAATCATTGAGTTAGACTCAAATGAACTCACTCATTGGATTAAGTGTAATCCGAATTAGACTCATTGAGTTAGACTCAAATAGATCCAATTGTTGGATTGAGTTGAATTGCATGGGAATCAATGGGTTAGACTCATTGGATGAACTTGAGTTCACCAAGGAAGTTTAATGGTCAAAATTCAACCATTGGATTGGATGGTTGATTTTGAGCCATTGGATTAGAATATGAAAGGGTGGAGACTCTTGGTATTCTATGGGATGGCTATAAATATCATTTGGATGATATTTTTCATAAGATTTTCATCACTTGAGAAGGTGAAAGGTCTCTTTTGCTTCTTCTTCTTCCTCCTTCCCATCTTGGTCGAAACACACTTGTAGGTTGCTAGCACAACCTTGTGTGTTCTTCTCCATCTTATTGAGTTTGTGAGACAAACGAAGACAAGGCTTGTTCGTGTGGATACCGTAGAGGCGTGAACGCTTGATCGTGCTATGATCCGAGCTGTCGGGAGATCGTGAGCACGCTTCAAAGGTATAACTCTATCATGTCTTTAGATCTAACTTAGTATAAGATTATGTTTCCCTTCGCATAGATCTTATGGAGGAAATACGTTTTTTCCGCTGCGTGTTTGCGTGTTTAGCAACCTATTCCCTTACAGGTTCGACCTAGGATTTTTGAGAAACTCGATGTCAAAATCAGATAGTCCGAAGACTGTTAAATGCTTTATTATTCATGTCTTTATTATGCTAACTTTGTTTTTTAGGGTATATGTTGTGTTTGGACTAACATACCTGATAGATCGATTTAAGCGATAGAAGGGGGGGGGGGGGGGGGAATATCGCTCATTTAAAAACTATTCTTTTAAAACTTTTGAAACCAAAGTCGTGCAGCGGAAATAAGAAGAGAGACAAGGTTTTTTACTTCGTTCGGAGTCTAGCTCGACTCCTACTCAAAGGCCTGCGGTCCTTGACCGCTGTAACGCCCGAAAATTCTCAAACTTACATTAGAATTATTCTATGATTTTTCTGGAATTTTTAGATATTTTTCCGGAATTTTCCGAGTAGCGGAAGTAGCAAAAAGTAATTAGATAAGCAAAATGGTTTAAGCGGGAATTGAACCCGGGACCTCTCGGGTCCGCTAAACCTTTAGTTAGCCTTAGTAACCGGTGAACCCAGCAGGGCCGTGCTGAAAGAAAGAGGAACCAATTATATTTATATTAGAGTTGGGTTCAATAATCCACTTAATATAAATTAAGAACTTAAGTTGGGTTTGGTTTAATTTGGTTCGGCAACCCTCTCCTCACAAAACCTCACGCCACTTTCTTTCTCCAAACCCTCACGCCGAACACCTCTCTTCTCTTCCTCCTTCTCTCGGCGCCACAACAAGGGAAGACCTAGGGTTTTTCCCTAGGGCCCAGGGACACTTTCCGGCGACGATTTCAGCACAAGGACGTTCCCCTCCGCGAGTAGAGCACGTGGACGCAAGCGAATCGTCGGGAAGTCGTCTTCACCGGAATTTCTAGCGATTAGATTTGTAAGAAATCTAGCACACAATGTAAGAAACCCCTCACCTGCAGTATAAGTAGCTCTCGTTTGATTGCATGCTTATAATTTAGTTATATGTAGATTTTTATCGATATCTAGAGTGTATTTAATTCTCTTCGCAAACTTAGGGGTTAGTTGAGTATCTCTGGATGGGCCGGACGTGTTTTTCCTCTTCAGATAGAGGTTCTAGACGTCGTCGGGTGCCTAGAGGTAGTCCCCCTATTAGGGAGGAGAGTTGGAGCACACTAGGTGTTCGATAAAATGTTTAGCGCAACATTAGACAGTTTTAACAGCATAGTTAGATGCATAGAAGCATTTAAACCAGCATATCAGTTTTATTTCAGCTTTATGGGACTAGATGTCCAATGGGTGGGCTCCCACAGTCGCCTCTAGGTTCAGACAACTTAGTTCTAGGTTCAGATAACTTAGATTCAGCTAATTAGTATTTCAGTATTTTACTTTCAGCAGCGGCACTGTACTGGATTAGATATCCACTGGGTTGGACTCCCATAGTCGTCCCTAGGTTCAGCTAACCTAGTAAACCCTACTAGATTCGGAACTTGCAATCCCGGGTCTAGTTAGGGATGCGCGCACAGCAAGTACAGTTGCCAGGGCCCTACAGCAGCATGTTTAGTATTTTTATCTATTATACATAACAGCTTTCCAAATCAGTTTTAAAACATAATGGAATTCAGTATTAGCTCAGCTTTAGCTTAGCTCACTTTTGTACCAGCTCAGCTTATTTCAGTTGTTAAATATGATAGTTTCATATACAGTTCTAGACATGTTATGATCAGTTTTATTTTATGTTCAGCTTAGGTTATGTCATGCTTTGTATGATCCCATGTCATGCCCTGCTTGCATATTCAGTATGTTTTTCAAACAGCATGATTTAAAAGCATATTTGCATCGTATGCATGATTTAGTGAGGTAGATGGTTTTTTACTAAGCTTTTTAGCTTACAGATACTATTTTCCTTATACTGCAGATACAGGTAAAAGGAAAATGGACTAGCAGTGGAGGCTGGAGGTCAGTGCAGTTGAGGATGTGTGTGGCAGGAACTGGAATAAAGATCCTAGGGATCTAGTTTTATTTTACTACGCATTAGAACTTGAAACAAGTCTAGTTATTAAAGCCTTGTTCTCTTTTCCCTTATGCTTCGCATTCTAGTATGGTTAATGGTATGAACTAGTGAACATGCATTATATTATGTCTTGAATGTTGCCCAATGCATGATAGAATAGTTATTAGCATTTGTAGAGCTGTTTCACAGATTTTGGCACGAAATCTGCTGAAATCAGAGTTTCAGCTCGAAATCAAAAACCCCTTATCGGTCAGCAGACCGATCAGGGAGTCTCTGATCGGTCGGTAGGTCGATCAGGGACCCGGGTTCTAATCATACAGATTCCCGATGCGCCTCATGAATTGCTATGATCTCAGAATGATTATAAGATATAGTAGTAATTGCTTGTCTCATAGATCTCCAAGATATGATTGTGCCACTAATGTGAATACATAACCTGTTTGAGATCTGCCATTATGAGGGTCAGATAAATAACCAGCATTAGCATACCCAATCAATTCTACTACAGGAGTACGAGGATAATATAATCTCATATCTATCGTACTTGGAAGATATCGAAATATATGTTTAATGTCATTCCAGTGTCTTGTTGTTGAAGAAGAACTATATCTTGCTAATAAATTTACAGCAAATGTTATATCGGTGTATGACTAACAAGATACATTAATGTTCTAATAGCACTAAGATATGGTACTTTAGGACCAATAAGTTCTTCATCATTCATTCGAGGTCGAAATAGATCCTTATTTACATCAAGATACCTTACGACCATCGGGCTACTCAATGGATGTGCTTTATCCATATAAAATCTTTGTAACATCTTTGATACATAAGTAGTTTGATGGATAAATAATCCATTTTCAAGGTGCTCAATATGCAAACTAAGACAAAGTTTTATTTTTTTTCAAAATCTTTCATCTCAAACTCTTTATTTAGGTAATTTACTATTTCATAAAGTTCATCAGTAATATCAATAAGGTTTAGGTCATTGATCTATACTGCGATTATAATAAATTTGGATCTAGGTCTCTTAATAAATACACATGAACATATAAGATCATTTAGATATCCCTTTTTCAACATATATTCACTAAGACGTTCATATCACATACGTCCAAATTGTTTCAATCCATATAGAGATCTAGATAACTTAATCTAGTATAATTTTCGGTGACATGAATTATATGTTTCTGGTAGTTTGAATCCTTCAGGGAGTTTCATATATATGACATTATCAAGTGATTCATACAAATAGACTGTAATGACATTCATTAATCATATCTCCAATCTTCCATGGATTGTTAAACATAACAAATATCAAAATATTGTTGCATCCACCATAGGAGAATATGTCTCCTCATAATCAATTCCTGGTCTCTGAGAGAAACCCTGAACAACAACTTGTGCCTTATATCTGACAATGCCATTTTTCTCATTTCGTTTACACACAAACACCTATTTATATTTGATTGGTTTAAAACCCTCAAGTGTAGGGACAACAGGTACAAAAACTTTATGTTTTGCAATTGATTTTAATTCTGTATCAATCACATCTTTCCATTTAGGCCAATCATTTCTTTGTCTGCATTCATTAATAGACTTTGGTTCAAGATCCTTGTCATCTTTTATAATATTGCATGCAATATGATATGCAAAATTATCATCAAAGTCGATTTCTTCTCGGTTTCATCTTTTTCCAGTCATACTATAATTTATTGATATCTCTTGATTATTGGGTACCTGAGGTTCTTCTGGAATCATATTATTAATGACCAGAGATTCTTCTAAAGTTATTACTTCCTCGCTTTGAGCTTCTTTTTCTTTTCTTTTTCGAGAATTTTTATCTTTGGAACCAATAGGTCTACCACGTTTCACTTGTAGTTTAAGTTCATTAGCAATCTTAGGTTGCCCTTCAAGAACATTGATTCTAATTAGAGCATTAGTCATTGGAATACATCATCTTGTCACTTTCTTTGGGTTAATAAATGCATCTGACACTTGATTGTCTAAATATTACAAGTGAATAATCTTCTAAACTTCCCGTTCACTTTGCTTTATTTGAGGATCAAAATGAGATAATGATAACCCATGCCATATAATTTCCTTTTCCAACTAGTTATTTCCCCTTTTAATGTTGGAAATGTCATTTCATCAAATTGGCAATCTGCAAAATGCGTCATAAATAAATCTCCTGTCAATGGTTCTAAATATTTAATAATAGATAGATATTCATATCCAACATAAATTTCCAATCTCCTTTGGGGACCCATCTTAATGCGTTGTGGTGGAGCAATAGAAATGTATACTGCACATCTAAAAATTTTAAGATGGAAAATATTTGATTCCTGACCATAAACCAATTGTAAAGGGGAGATCTAATGATAATTTGTAGATCTGATGTGAATTATCCTCTGTTTGGATGGAGTGAGGGAAGGTTCATTAACGAAAGGGGAAGGAAAGGGAAGGAAGGGGAAGTAAAGTATTTAACTTCTCTTTATTTGAGAGGGAGGGAAGGTTCATTAATGTAACATATGTTACTTTGTTTGGGTGGAAGGGAAGAGAAATGAAGGTTATATAGATAAAGTTACAAAAATACCCTTACTTTTTAAATTAGAAACTTTTCATAATATTAATATTTATTTTATAAATATAAATTAGATATTTTTAATAATAAAATTAATTATTTATATTATCATTTAAATTAGCTATTTTTTTAATAAAAAATTAATCTTTTTATACTATTCATAACAAAACAATAAATTGCCGATAATCGAGTAATTAAATAAGAAATAATGAAAATAATGATTTTAGAAACCTTAAATAAAAAAATTTGAAAGATAATGTTGATAACGAGAATTCCTATTCTTTAAAAACTTATTAAATTTTGATGGAAAAATTAAAAAATAGTAGATATCCTCTTAAATTTTGATGACAAGAATAGTTTCTCCCTTCAATTCAGTTAGAAGACGTGTCGGATCCCCTCCTCTAATAATCTGGCAGCAAGCGAGCTGTGAAGAAGGCGAGGAAATTGAACTCCGCGCGACATAGAAAAATTAGAAATTAGAATATTTTTTAAACTATTAAGAACAGGGATAAAATTAGAATAAAAAATCTTTTGTTTTCCTTTCTCCTTCCTTACACCCCAATTCGGGGTGTAAGAAAATCTCTCTTTCCATGGGTAACGAAGGTTAAAGCTTACCCTTCCTTATCTTTCCTTCCCTTTCCTCACTCCTTCCCAAACGAGGTTCAAAGTTTCCCTTCCCCTTATTTCCCCTTCCTTCCCCTTTCCTCACCTCCTCCCAAACAGACCGTTAGTGTCACTACATATAGAATAGCATGCCCCCAAATAAAATTGGGACTTTTGTCTTCATTAACAAATGTCTCATAATTAATTGAAGACATTTAATCAATGACACTACTAGGCCATTTTGTGTGTGAACATGTGCTACATGGTGTTTAATATTTATTCCAATGAACATGCAATAGTCATTAAAAGCATGGGAAGTAAATTTTTCAGCATTATCAGGACAAATGACTTTAATAGGATAATCAAGGAAATGAGCTCGTAATCAAATAATTTGTGCAAGTAACCTCGCAAATACTTGATTACGAGTTGATAATAAATACACTTGTGACTATCTTGTTGATGCATCTATTAATATCATAAAATAACTGAATGGTCCACAAGGCGAGTATATGGATATGTATATATCACCTTGAATTTATTCCAAAAATTTTAAGTGTTCTGCCTTAACTTTAGTTATTGATGACTTTATTATTAATTTCCCTTGTGAGCAAGCAACGCACGAAATCTTATTAGGAAGAAAAATCTTCTGGTTTTCAATGAATGCCCACATGAATTCTTAATTATTAGTTGCATCATTATAGAGTCAAGATGCCCCAATCGGTCATGCTATGTGATGAAATTATTTTGCTCAATAAACTTTTGGTTTGCAATGGTCTATGCTTCAATCATACATATATTTGTATAGTATAATCCAAATGATATTGTAGGTAATTTTTCTAATATAACTTTCTTATCCAAGACAATATTTGTAATGCATAAATCTGTATTATCTTCATCCATAGTCTTGATGTAATATCTATTTCAATGAATATCTTTAAAATCAATATATTTTTTTTTTAGACTTAGGGGAATATAAAGCATCATCGATAATAAATTTTGTTTCTTTGGGTAAATAGATGTTAGCTTTTCCAAAGCCATCAATCATTTCTATACTCTTGCATATAGTGTTCGCACTATTTATTATTAACGATATAAAGAATTTCTTGCCTTAAAAATAGTATGAGTTGATTCAATATCTACGAGACAAGCATCGTTGTTGTTGATCGAGAATATGATTTGAGAGTTTTCTATATTTTCTTCATGTAAACATAGGAAAACTAATAAACTTTAAATAAAATATACGATAAAGTAATAAAGTAAATAAAAATTATTATTCATGATTACAAAGGAAAAATAAAATACTAATTCATCATCACTGAACATTGTGATCAACATTATTCTCAGGTTCGACAAAGAAATCTACCACATTATATTACGAGATAGTATCAAAACTATAATCAACTTTGTCAACATTAGAGACAAATGCTGAGACAAAATTTATCTCTATCACCTTCTTTCCTTTGCTTTTCACTAATTCTTGATTGAATTAGTTAGAGATCATCAAGATGTTTCGACGTATGATAAGTATGTGACCAATGATCATTTATGCCACAATGATAGCATATATTTTCTACATTTTTACTGCATTGACCTTTTTTTCCTTCATGTGCTTCTTTACTTTCCCCTTTTTTATATAGCGAGGATGATCATTGCAAAAATATTGTCGTCCATGACCATGTCCATGACCACACGACTAGGGCCTCGACCATGACCTCGAGCTTGACCTCCAAAGTTATATGTTGTCACATTAACTTCAGGGAATGAAGTAAATCTAATCGGATGTGCCTCATATTTTTTCATCAAAAGCTCATTATTTTGTTTGACCAATATAAGACATCCGATCATTTCAGAATACTTCTTAAACCCTTTGCAAGGTATTGTTGTTGCAAAAGCACATTTAAAGCATGAAAAGTAAAGAATATTTTCTCTAACATATATCTTCATCGGAAACAATTTCTCCACACAATTTTAGTTGAGAAGTAATTTGAAATAAAGTTGAATTATATCGAGTCATAGATTTAAAATCTTACAAACACAAGTGCATCCAATTGAGCTTGTGGGAGGATGATTGTCTTTAGATGATTATACCTCTTTTTCAAATTTTTCTAAAGAACAAGCGGGCCCTTCACAGTGAGATATTTAATTTTCAAAGCCTTGTGAAGATGACGACGAAGGAAGATCATCACTTTAGCCTTTTCTTGGTCGGACATTACGTTTTTGTCTTTAATAGTGTTTCCAAGACCATTGGAGAAAGATGGATTTCAACATCTAATATCCACGAGAGATAGTTCTTTCCAGTAGGGGTGCAAATGACCCGAGCCGCTGGCGAGCGGCTCGGCCAAAGCTCGACTCGATCTCGAATTTGACTGAACTCGAGCCGACTCGTTTAACATTCGAGCCGAGCTCGAGCTCATTTAACACTGGCTCAAAGGCTCATCGAGCCTTATTGAGCTCGGTTAATTTAATATTTTAATAATTAAAATTATTATTACTTTTAAAATAAAGAATAAGTTAAGGAGGAGTTTGTGGCTAGAACATATCATTTGGTGTATTTGAGGTCTACAGTTCAAATCTTCATTGGGATAGTTTTTTAATTTATTTTTCCAAGTCAAGCTCGAGTCGGCTCAAGCTCGAGTCCGGCTCGAGCTCGACTTGAGCTTGACTCGAGCTCGAGCCTATGCAGTTTTCTCGAGCTTGAGCTGGCATGAGCTCGAGCTCGGCTCGACTCGACTCGACTCGATTACAGACCTACTTTCCAGTGATATCAAGAGTCATGAACTCCAATTTCATGAAGTTCGGCATGATAATTCAAAGAAATATTAGTGATGACTTTAATTTAGAAACAAAATGAATAAAAGTTTTCAAAATTACCATTGACTACCTCAAACAACTTAACTTTCTCGAACGAGAAGAGGGAGATATTTAGTTGATTTTTAATCAAGATAACTTTGTACATATCCTTATAGGTCTAAGAATATAAGTAATACATTAATGAAGAGAAGATGAAGTGATACATCCCTTAAAATTAAAAGAGAAAGAAAAAAAACCAAAAATCTAGATCATTACTCAAGGTAGATGATAGAATAGGTCTTCAATCATCCACTTATATTCTTAACAATCATTTCTCTTTTTTGGACCTTTTAAAAAGAAAATAGATAGTGCCATTTTGCAATTGAGGGCTTAGAATTTCCAATATTAGTGAATTATCGTCCCACTCCATATCCCAACTTCTCGTTGACTGACAAAGGAAATTTCGGCCCACTTCATTCTCGTTCCACATACTTCCAGAAGTATGACATTACGTCTAGTCAATAGTGCAGAGAGTATCAACTTAGGGTCCAGATTATACCATCCCACCACTGCATGTAACAGACCCTCGTTAAAAATGATAAGAAAAAAAAATAGAAAAAGTTAGATTTATAGGACAGAAACATTTTATTAAAATAATCGTAATCATGCAGAAGTTAGTCAAGGACGTCGACGAAGCACTTGTATTATCAAGCATGACTTACTCGACAACGTTGACAAAAGCCATGGCAATGGGCCCACCCAACCAATAATTCCCCTGCTTACCATTTCCAATATTTGGAATTATATGATGGACAGTAACAGTGGCATTTTGCAATTGAGGGCTTACAATTTCTAATATTAGTGAATTATCGTCCACTTTACTTCCCAATTACTCGTGTTGTCTGACAAACCCTCGCCGTTGAATTCCCACGCTCCTCTTCATCGCCAATCATCTTCCTCTTCGCGGCCGCCCTATATAACTCGCTCGGGAAGCACTTCAATCGATCTTTTACTACAGCACAGCACAGCGTCTGAAACTGGAGTTGATATATCCATTCCCCTGCTTCTTGACAGATAGCCAGCTAGCTGCGTCCATGGAGACCAATACCTGCGCTGCTGCTCTGCTCGCCGAGCTCAGCCAAGCCAAGGAGCTGCTCAATGAGCAAGAGTTAAATCTGCATTGCCTTGACCTCTGCAAGGCTCTAACTCCCAGGATCGCTTCCTCCATCCACAACTCAATTCTCATGGCGGAATCCTTCGAAGCCAACGCCGGCCACGATAGGCCTCCGTGCTCCTCGCTAGCCCTGCGACCTCGCACCTTGACGCCCAGGAGAAGGTACGTTCGTACTTCGCATGCACGCAGTACTGCCCGCATGGTCATGGAAGTACGTATAATTTGCAGGAAATCTCTGTGCTCGTGGAGGTGCCAAGTGAGGGTGAGCTCGGTGGCCGGCGGAGTGGAAGGTCCGGGGGAGGACGACGGCTTCACCTGGAGGAAGTACGGCCAGAAAGAGATCCTCCGAGCCAAATATCCAAGGTCAGCCAGTCACTAGTCTACAGATACAGTACTGCATCGATCTCATTCGACCAAAACCATTCTTTCGAGCTCTCCTCGCTGCAGGGCCTATTTCCGGTGCGCTCATCGGGACTCGCACAGTTGCCCGGCAAAGAAGCAGGTGCAGCGATCGGACAACGACCCGTCGGTCTACGACCTCACCTACCACGACTATCACACTTGCCTCCAGCAGCCGGGGGAGGAGGAGGAGCAGGGAGGTGCAAATGCAATGCAGCGCGACCAAGAACAGAGTACTGCGGCGGCGCAAAACCTTGAAGGAGAGGAGGAATTTGTGGGGAAGATTGCGCCTTCCTTTGCGCCCCTGGAGGATAAGCAGTTTTTCATTCCTTCGCCGTACCAGTTCGGGGGCTTTGATGAAGCAGAAGGCAGTTTGCTTCCGATGGAGTTCGACGGAGACTGGGAGATCGGCCCTGACAGCATCTAGGCGGGAGTTGAATGGAGGCAACAATTGCTCAGTTGTTTCGGAAATTATTATATTCTCAATTTAAATTTATTTAAAATTTTGATTTTTTTTAATTACTTTAAAAGTTAAATATTATAAACTTATGAATTTTTAGTTAATTTTTATATAATAAGAGATTTATTAATACTACTAAAAAATAATTTTAATTTTTTATTGTTGCTCCTAATTCGAAATGGAACTCTCCTTAAAAAAATTATTTTAATATTATATTTAATTTTAGTTAAAAAGTTAAGAAAAATATTTTTTTTAATATCGTCGTCTCAAGGTATTTATAAAAGCTTCTCTCGTAGTGTTGTAAATTTTCAACTCTAAATTATTGATTAAAATGTTTGTAGAAATTATTAATAAATTTTAAAATTATTTTCAATGTGGAAAAAAAATTAATATAATTTTATTTTAAGTTTTACTAATGTTAATTAGTAAAAGAAACATAGTCTTAATAAAAAATAAATAAGATAAATTATAATTTTTTGTTATAAGATATATATATATATATATATATATTAAAATTTATTTATATTATTTAGTTTAATAAGTAACTCAAATTTATGCATAAAAAATCTTTCTTTTAATTTTCTAAAACCATATGTACCTCGGAACAACGGTAAAATATTTTATAATTAATTAAATATTCACAGATCAATTCCTAAGTACAACTAACTACAAAATTAATTCCCCCAGTGAAAAAATAATTCTGGAATGTTTGACTATGGAGGGATTAGTTGATTCCACGAATTACGTACTTTAAGGAAAAAAAACACCCTACATATGCTAGCTACAACCCAATTGCAATATTGACATACCCCACGACACACTCTGATTGACTTTTCCCAACACTCCCAATGTTCTAGATCAGAAGATGACATCATAGGTAGGTTCCTAGTCTTGATAATAGTCGACAAGTGTTATTTGTTTCCTACTCATATTTGTTTTTTCTTTTATGGGACATTGGATTTGATTTTATAAAATTTTTCTATCGATTATTTGAATAAATTAAAAAATATAATTTAGAAGTCTAGTGTCTATTAATTGCACGTCCTATTTAAAATTTTTTTTATAAATATATCATAATTAAAAATCGAATCGTGAATATTTAGATGATAATTTAAATATTCTATCATGGTATCATAGCCATGGAAACAACTTACATTAATTCATTGTGGAACATGCCTAAAGTGAACACGAGAACCATAACTCTATGAACATTGAGTGATGGCGGTGAATAAAATTTCAGTCCTAATTATGTGACTTCATAATTAAAATTCCCCAAGGCCAATCGAGCAAGAGATAACCAAATGTATGAAGTACAAGATTGTAGCTTGATGCGATGACAATTCCCAAAGGCATAGCGTCCATCCAATACATTTTTGGTGCCCACGGCTCCAACCAATTCAATGAGAATAATAGATTGGTTATCAAATTTGGATCTGGATAAAGTTGATCATATAGATCCTTATTTTGTTGAATCTTTTCTATAAGCTCAAATCGTACTTGAAACCAACCTTCTTCACCATACCCAATTAGTGCAGCTATTGTCTTGAATCCACAATGACCATCAGGTTGAACATCAATAGTGTGAGAAATATAACGCTGCAGAGGCACAAGTAATTTCTCAATATAAGTATCATGGATGGGTGGAACTGGAGAGTGATTATGGGTCGTTTTAGTATTGTGAACCTTCAACCCCCTTCCATGTCTTCCTCTCCCTCCAGATGTTGTAGTCGGTTGAAAGACCCTAGATCCTAAAGTGGATGCATCTCCGAAAGAAGATATGCGACGCCCACTTTGCTCATCTCTACCCTAGGTCGACCTCTATGTTCTGTGTTTTATGAAGGGGCTCGCACTGTACTTTGAGATGGATTCATCATATCAAGAAACTTGTCTATCATATGCTCTCGCATATGTGGATCCATCTCATCTAATATCTCAACAACATGGGATGTCCTGTTAGGTTCTGCTCCCTCATCATTAAACTGATGTACGTGCATTGACAATCTCCTCCAATGAGCGTTGATACTCTGAAGCGGAATTGGAATGGAAAAGTAACGGTAATGTGCAAGATCATGCTCGCATGACAATCCATATACAATTTTCATAGAACAGTTGCATCTGCCGGCTAGCTGGTGAGATGCTTCCTCAATACATTTTAGCTGACCAGAAATCAACTCTATTGCCTCTAATGAAATCCGACATCTTATTTGATTGAAAATGTCATCATGTAAATGTTGATGGCGTGGAATGTTGAGAGATTTTTCGAATGACTTCTTAATATCCTCGAACTGAATCCTCAATATCTTATGTATTTTTTCAAAAGATATCTGTAGGGATGACACGGTATATTCCAAATATAACTTCAGTCTCACATGTGCAAACTTTGCCATGTAATAAAAAAAATACATTGTGTTTTAATACTGAAAAGAATTGAAATAGTACAATAATGAATAAAATTTAAATAATAAAGCTATAAAATGACTATACCTTTGATTTGAATTGCTCCCGAGGTGCATACATGTATCAACCTGTAACGACCACCCTTCTACACTACTACTACTCTCTAAGGATGACCGTTACTTAACTATTAACTCTACTTAACCGGTGTGATTAAAATCACATGGAAACTCTACCGAAAAATTCCGGCAGAGTCTCCCCTGTACCGGTGACCATAATCATTAATACATGACATAATATACACAGCCACAAGCGGCTGGAACACATATCAATCAACCACGCAGTTAAATAAGTATCAAACACACAATTATCTACTTACTAAACTGAACTCATCCTACATGCAATCTAAACAGAATAAATCTCAAATGACATGAACTTAAAATACAACTCAAATGTTTACAATAACTAAAATGCGGAAACTAAAATTAAAACTTCTTTCCTAGTCCCAAAGCTTCCATAGTCCTGGCATCACACATCCATCCGCACCTCCTTGTCGTCTTCCTTTCTATATCTTTTCCTTTCCTGTATCTGCAGTAAGAGGAAGTGTAGTCTATAAGCAAAATTTGCTTAGTAAGCACTATCTAACTCACAAAATCTCGATATGCATGTATATAAATATACTGAAATCTAAAACTGGATGCTCAAAAGGAAATCTACTCATGCTCATCTACTAGTGAAAGAAACATACTGAAAGGCTAAACATGTAAAGTAAATCTATACAATCATGCTAGCATAAAGAACTAAACTTACTGAATTCTAAACGCCTTCTGAATCTTATTTCACTTGCTTAAAGACTTATTCTTTAATACTTTATACTTATGTAAAACTTGCTTTACTTGTTCAAAAACTTATACTTATATTACTTCAAAATAATAATCAACTTCTTCTTGGGCCCGGCAACTGTGCTTTTTCTTTTGTAACGATCCGACCCATTCGGCGGCCCATTTGGCGACCCTATGGTCGTCGACCGTCGACCGTCGGCCGAGCCGTTACTACTAGGTTATCTAAACCTAGGGACGACTATGGGAGCCCAGCCCAAGGACAGAGAGTCCAGTACAGTGCCACTGATAAAAGTAAAATACTTGTTATCTTTTAATACTTCTATATAATGCCTCGGCATTTTCTTTAGCACCTTGTGTGCCTAAAACCCCTAAAGTCTTGACTTTGGGATCTACTTAAGGCCTCGGCCTTTTCTTTCTCTTCTTTATCTTTCTTATACTTTTCTTAAACTCGTAAAAAGAATATAGGCATGCTACAACAAAATCAAATCAAAGGAAAGAAAATCTGACTTCTATAAGCATGCTATATCAGAGACAAATCAAAAGAAAGCATATCTAACTTCTTCAAACATGCTTCATCAGATGGCAAAGAAAACCAACAACATAAACTTCAATACATGGCAGTAAATGCTAACAAAACTGCGATGCTAATTAAGATAATAAGGAAATCTAAGTTTGATTCTCATGTAAAACCTAAACAAAGCTTACACTTTTATAGAGTGGAAGAGATCTAAATTGCCTCTAACAGCATACTGCTCATAGCCCTAATCCATGAAACCAATAGCATACACTTGATACACTTACCCATTCTAAATTAATCCTTACCCAGCTGAGCATAAGGAAAATTACTGCTGTTATCACAAAAGTTAACACGTGATGTACTAAAACATGCACCCAATGGATCTACACAATCTAATTCTTCCCAACTAAGCATAGCATAAAGAAAAGTTGCTCATATAACTACCCATTGTAGTGTCCACAAAGAAACTACGTACTAGTTATGCACTTCTTCGTGCTCACTGTCTGCCCACAGAAAACAGATGGATAGCGATGATCTAAAATAACAATTCACAATAGAAAACATGGCAGCAAGCTTCACAAGCAACTTCACAGCAACAATCATTCAAAACAAGGAAGCTTACGGCAGCAAACAACAACTCAACATACTTAACTCTTCCATATCCTTACTTTGAGTCTCACGGCAGTAGCCCTAAACCCAATCTTCACAACAAGAATTCTAAAGCAAGAAGAAACCAAATCCCTAGAAATTCCGAGATTCTTCACAACAAATCCGAAAGCTTAAAAAGGGAAGAACAATCTTCTTTGTAAAACTCACGGCACATTCACAAACAAGAGAAACTCTAAATCAAAGGCTCGAAACTATCTTACCGCAGGTGAGTAAGCGACTTACCTCTTGTTCTTTGACTCACAACCGGAATAACTTCTAGGGTTTCCGAGATACTTGAGTTCCCGGTTCCTCCTCGTGCCCACAAGCTCTCCTCGACGAGAGGATCACAATGGCGTAGAAAACTCTCGGCTTTGATCCTAGGCCGGCTGTCGGAGACCAAAACCCAGCTCCTTCTTCGTCGTCGCCCGAGCAGAAGCGCCGCACGCAGACAGAATCGGGAGGAGGGAAAAGATTAGGTTTAGGTCACGGGACAATTAAGCCTCAAGTTTCTCCTCTTTTATAATCTCCATATTCTGTTAACTTGTTAAATAAATTTTCTTACCTTTTCTAAACAAAACCGACCGCTGGATCAGCTGGTCAGCCGCTCCGCTTAAATCCCGGGTTGAGCCGGAGATTGCCGGATCGAGCCTCGGCTCGGCCATTTTTCGAAACCTTTTTATTATCAATAATACCTTAAATATATTTCTCTGCATATTTGCTCAGCACCGACTGCTAGCCCACTTGGTCAGCCGGCTTTTAACCGAACCCAAGGTCCGGGCTTCGATTCCTCAGCCGCGCCCCTTTTATTTAATTTATCTTAAATGTTCCCAACTATTCTTTAAATACCATTTGTTCAATATATTTAACAAAACTTGTTTAGCTCAGTTGGTTGGCTGACTTATGTTAAGACTCGGGTCAAGCCCGAGGTCTTGGGTTCAAAACCCAATTTCAACATTTTTCTTTCTTCTTTTTTTTTTTAAACTTTTTCCTCTTGATAAAAATACCAAACGAACTCCAAAAATTGCATAAAAATACTCTATAAATTCCTAAAAATCTCTAGAATTTTTCTAAAACATTTCAAGATTTTAATAAGGTCTTTTAGAACTCTAAATCATGAAATTTGGGGTGTTACACAACCCATGCTGAAATAAATCGCTCTTTGTAAGGGTGTAACTATGTATCCCAAAGATAATTTAGAACATCCTCGAATCATTGATATTCGCGCATGACATCCCACTTCTGCTGGTAAGACCATTGTGTCGATGAATTAATGAGTGAGTGTCATGATACAAAAAAATGTTGCCACTCCAGACCAAGTATAGGGGTGCATTTCTTCATTACGTACTGGTTCATGTGTCAAATACAAAGCATGTGACGTGCATTAGGAAAACATGTTTCAATGGCATTAATAAGCACCAAATCCTGATCTGAAACAAACACCAATGGCAACGATGCCATTTTTTCAACCATCCACTTCTTTAAGATACCTAATGCACATGTCAGTTGTTCTGTCCTCTCATTACTATGATATACAAACATAAGTGAGTAAGTTCGCATTATGGATGTGATACCCACAACCTCCAATAGTGGTATTTGATACTCATTGGTCTTGTATGTGACATCAATTATCAACATAGACGAAAAGTTGACAGACAGCTCTTGACTTTTTGGATGAACCCAAAGAATATCTATGATTTCGTTGGTGTCTGGATTTGTACGATAATTATGGAGGTTTTCTTTCTTAATTAATTGGTCCAAGACATACTGAATAGAATTTAGGCCGCCCCGTTTAGCGAATTTATTTGTGAAAATTGCATTATAAATGATTTTGATCCCCGTAGTGTTTGACGGGTCTCTTTCCTTCAAAATATTAAGAATTTCACGAGGTGTGGTGTTGTTGGCCATGTCGATCACAAATTCTTTCTCTATTGGTTTTAACCTACTCGGGTACTCATGGCCATCAATATATTTTGCTAATTGATGATTATGAAAACCACAGACAACCCTTAAACCCCACATCACACCATCTGGAGGTATTGGTATACCTCGCAACTCAAATGGGCATTCATATTTTTTAGTCCCAGTATTTCTTTTTAAGGATTGTCCATCAACTAGATATCGTGGCAGTTTGTACTTTCTATCTCTTTCATACATAAGATGACACTTTGGTAGCTTGCCACCTTTTAAATTAGCAGAATTTTTAATACCCACTATAATATCATTCTTCAAACCAATTGTCTTTATCCAATTTATCATATATTCTCTACTTTTAAATATATATATATATATATATATATATATATATATATATATATATATATAATATAACAAAGATGTATAAGTATGACATTACCAATCTTAATATAATTTCTCTACTTATAAAATAAATAATGAATATGCATAAAACAATGATAATAACTAACCTAATCTGTGGTAAATTTGACTGTATAATCGTGACTGTTGTTAGAGATATCTTCACTAGGAAAATCATTCTCAATTGACCAACTATCTGAAAATAAACCCAAATAGTCATCCATAGTTTCAGGAAGAGAGAAGGAGAGGCAGAGAGGGAGATAGCAGTGGAGAGAGGTGTGAATGAAGAGTGACTAAAAATGAAGTGTGAGAGGAGGATTTAAAGGGAGAGGTTTTGACACGTGTCAAGAGTTGAAGGGTAGGTAATTTAAGGGAAAGAGAGGTTCTGACATGTGTCAAGTATTGAAGAGTGGGTAATTTAATGAGAGGGGAGATTCTGACATGTGTCAAGAGTTGAAGAGTGGGTAATTTAATTAGAGGGGAGGTTCTGACATGTGTCAAGAGTTGAAAGGTGGATAATTTAAGGGGAGGAGAGATTCTGACATGTGTCAAGGATTGAAGGATGAGTAATTTAAAGAAAGTGAGGAGTTCTGACATGTGTCAAGAGTTAGAAGTGGGGTAATTTAAAGGGATGAGAGATTAACATATGTCAAGGGTTGGAAGGGGGGCCATTTAAAATGATGAGAGATTTTGACATGTGTCAAGGATTGGAAGGGGGGTCATTTAAAGAGATGAAGGATTTTGACATGTGTCAGGCGTTGGAAGGGGGATAATTTAAAGGAAGGGGAGGTTCTGACATATGTCAAGCGTTGAAGAGGGGTAATTTAAAGGGAGGGGGTGTCTTGACAGGTGTCAATGGTTTGAGAATGACTAATTTAAATGGATGGAGTGTTTTGACAGGTGTCAATGGTTGGAGAATATGTAATTTAAAGAGGGTGAGAGATTCTGACATGTGTTATGTGTCAAAGGTTGAAGAGAGGGATGATTTAAAGAGAGAGAAGGTTATGACATGTGTCAAGAGTTGGATGTGGATAATTTAAGTGTCGAATTAGGAAGGTAATTTAAAGGAAGAGAGAGATTCTGATCTATGTTAAAAATTATATAAAATAAAAAATTAAAAATATTTGATAAAAAAATAATAAACAAAATTGATTAAAGAAATAAAACAAAATAAATATTAAAAAAATAATTAAAATAATTAAAAAAATAAAACTAAATAAAAATTAAATAAAATTAAAAATATATAAGTATTAATGAAAAATAATAAACAAAATTAATTTAAAAAAATAAAACTAAATAAAAATTAAATAAAATTAATATATATATATATATAAGTATTAATGAAAAATAATAAATAAAATTGATTAAAAAATTAAAACTAAATAAAAATTTAAAAATATATAAGTATGAATGAAAGAAAATAATAAATAAAATTAATTTTAAAAATAATACTAAAAAATTAAAAAAATAAAAAAAATCAAAGACAACAAAGGGTAGAACGGTCTTTTGAAGGGGAGAGAGAGAGAGGGAGGAGGGGAGAGGTCGCGGTGTAGGAGGGAAAAAAAAATTTACATAGAATGATTATAAGTCACTCCTATTATAATATCCGTCATCTTATAAAAATATAGATTCGCTATTATATACTTATTATAATAACATATATTTTTCATCCTTATTCCTTTTAACATTACACTCATTATTTATACTTCCACAGTACTCAATAATCTTAAAATTATATCATATTAAATAAATATATTTTAAAATATTTAAATTATTATTATTTTTTAATAATAATCTTACTTTTTTAAAAAATAATTTTACCATTTTAAAAAAATAATATTAAAATTTTACTATTTCAATCATCTTACTATTTTTAAAATTTATAATTTTTTAATAAATAAAATTTAAAAAAAATATACATATCGAATGGGCTAGTCAGGAGCTGACCCACTTTACGTTTACTTAAACATGCTCAAGAAAAGGGATATTATAATACTCCTTTATAATATTTTTAACATAAAAAAATGTTATAACACCCTATTACTATATCACATTATAGATGCTTTAATAAAATTTCTAAGTTGGTTTCATTTTTGCCGGAACAAAACTTGAACATAAATTTAAGCTTAAAAAAAAAGTGAAAACTTAAAATAAGCGAGAAAAAAAATTATTTTTGATTTAAACATAAAAATCAAACGAAATTAATTCAAAAGTTTGTTTTAACTTATAATATTATATTGATTTGGTTTCATTAAATTAAAAACAAGAGTATAGCATCTAGTGACTACTCTGGTTCTCTAAATTTTTTTCACCGTTTAAGAGTTACTTCCTTAGGTTTTTTTATTAAGTATTTGGTCATTTTTAATCTGCTTAAATTTTCCACTATCTAAAATTCACTTCTTAGAATTCCAGCCAAGCATTTGATTACCGTTGACCGATTTAAACTTTTCGCTTCTCTTAGACACCCACCTCCTCCGTGTAGATTGGAAATGCATGATATATAAGACTGTAAATTTATAAACACTTACAGTGACTTACAGATGATCCAGTGTTCTTCATGTATAATCTACAAGGGAAACTCATGATTTTCAAGTTTATTGTCAGAAGAGCAATCACAAAATCGAACAACCATTCATAAATTCACAAACCAAATTCCTCCCGGTCTGTGAATATGCTTCTCACATAAAAATTCTTAAACGCATGAATCAGCTCTGTGCTTCACTTGGATGTCATATATAGGGATCATCTCGGCAGATTTTTTCGAAATTGCACTATGATACGATGCATAATGGTAGGATACGATAAGGTTGGGAAGTCAAAAGTCAAGGGGATATGACAGTCAAAAGTAAAAGAGTTGTGGCAATAAAAAATTAAGAGGATGTGGCAATCAGGAGTCAAAGAGATGTGACAGTCATAAGTTAAGGGGATGGAGTAGTCAACAGGTATGGAAAGAGGAAGTAGGACCATGTGACGACGTCAGCTACATGATTCCTGGGCGAGTTCTCACAGATTAGGACGCCAGATCTGAGACACCTTGGTCTAAGACTTGGATGAGTGCTCTCAGAAGAAAACTCCTGACCGGCCAACTCCCGATCGACTCTTAGACGATCTTTCCACAACTCCCGGCTCCCGCGTGTAGGCCAGGTGTTATACCCGACTGATCATCCTGAGCTGCTCTATTCATACCTGGTCGAGATAGGAGGCGTTATAGGACAACAGGGTCAGGGAATCGTAATCGCCTATCAGAGGATAACTGTGGCGTATCAGGGAATATTCCAATGGTCTGCAATCACCTACGAGTGGAACCTTCCTTCAGGCTATAGGAGGATGCCACGTGTTCTCCATCCCCCGATAAGTCCTGACACTCGACATTCTCTAACATCAGTCAGACTCTAGAGGGTACGCACTGTCATATAAAAAAGGAGGTCCTCTCTCTCATGCAGGTATGCTCTCTAGCACATTCCCACTTATCTTCTACTTTCTTTCTTTTTCGTACACTGTTCTTCTGGGAAAAAAGACCTGACTTGAGCGTCGGAGGGCCTGCTCCGAGGACTTTTTCCCTGATTTCTAGCCTCTAACGCTCGTGTTCTTGTATGAGTGTGCGCAAAGCTCAAGTACCGCCGGCTCAGTCATCGTCGTCCGTCAGCACCATATGGGAGTCCATTTTTGGAAGCGTATATGAGAAAGGTGCCTCAGTCGTCCCTCCGTCAACATCGACAACAACTCACCCGTCCTTCATCTGACTTAGATTCTGGATAGGATTAATTTAGCGTCGTTTGTGGGAACTTTCTTCACCTGTTCTGGAGCGTGAAGATGGAAGAGATTGAACGAATCAACGTGACCATGATGGCAGGGGAGTACGAGCTATTCAAGGTGTTGGTCCCTTGGTGGCCGGCAAGAAGGGAGGGGTGAATTGTCCTACAAAAATAAACTCAACCCTTTCTCAACTTATAGCTTAATAAATAAAACTTGTAAATAAAAAACTAGAGACTAATTACAGATACAAAAACACAAGGAGACTTACTTGATTTGCAATCAGAAGATTGTTAATCCAAGGAAAATGAAACGCACTTTTACAACGTTAACAACTCACAGATGAAAGTAGAATAGAAAGAAATGAATTATAAGTTGTTGTCTGAACAACTGAAAACGGAGCTATATTTATAGCACTGTTCCGGGCACCTCGAAGGGTTCCGGGCGCCTGGAGTGGGAAAGAATTCTATCCCAGACGTGTCGATCAACGAACACGTCGAATCTAATAAGAGTTGCATTCCGAGCGCTCGGAGAATGGCTTCGGGCGCTCGAACCCATAAAAGTCAACACAGTTGATTTTTTTGGTCCGGGCCCTCTGCTCCAGTTCTGCTTGCCTCGGTCCGGGTCTTCCATTCCGGTTCCACTCGCTTAGATAATCTCGGCCATTCGGAATAGGGTTCACCCGAACCCAAATTCCGCCCTTCTCCTCAAGCAGCCTTCCTTCTCGTCCCTCGAACGTCGCGTACGTTCTTCTTGTCCACTAGTGTACTCTTTCGCGACACCTCATCCCTCGGACGCACCGAGCTCGTCGGCTCTCTCCTGTGCCATCCTTCTTGCTAGCCGCGTCTTCCACTCGACTTCTTGTGCTTCTAAGCTCCTGCACACTTAGACACAGGGGTTAAACCAAACAAGTCCTAACTTAACTTCTTTGATCATATCTAAACAACCTTAGGGTTTCAACAATCTCTCCTTTTTTGATGTGAGCAACCCAAGTAAAACTAGGGTAAACAAATAAAGTTAAAGCAAAAATAAATTTTGCAATAAAGCACTAAAAGTAGGAAATTTAATTTTAAGCTACCTTCCCTAGATTTAATCTTTTTCTTCTCTCCCTTTGATCACATAAAAAACAGGGTACAATAAATATCTAAGGGTAACTTTTTATAAAATTCTGAATTTCCAAAAAGACTTTTTTTTAATTAAGAAAAAAAATTTCTAAGTGAACTCTGATTTTGGAAATATTGAAAATAATTTTGATAGCACTAATGATGTAATAATTTTAGAAACATTTTCCAAGAAAAAATGAAAAAGTTCCTAAAAAATTTCAAGAATTATTTTTTTTTAGAAAATTTTGGTAAATTAAATTTGAAAAAAAAATTTCTAAGTAAAAAAAAAATTCTTAGGAAAAATTTTTCTAGGTTTAATAACTTAAAAATTTTAAGTTAAACACATTAAAAAATTTTTAACAAAAATTATTTAAATGAAATTTGTAATTTAAAGATAAATTTCTAAGTGACATTTGAAAAAGTTTTTAAGTGAAGTTTACAATTTTAAAAATGTTAACAAATGTTAAACCTTTGACAAATATTGAAAGCATTTAATTTAATCAACTATTTTATGCTTATCAGTTTGTCAATTAAATATTCAATTCAGAAATTGGCTTCCAGGCTGTGGCGAGACACTAGACCTTCTTGGTTATTGGATCATCAACCACTTCTAGATAAAGCCTTTTAATGAATTCAAATATTTAATTTTCTACCTGAAAGCCCTAAGTCTAATTTCACTTTTTAATTTAAACAAGTTTTTGGAACCCAATATAGGTTCCTTCCTACATGGTTAATCAGGTATTTTTTAGGGATATAAGATTTTGTTACTTTTTTTATCTGTCCTTTGTAAAATCTATAGCACCAGTTTAATCCTCTATAATTTCTAAAAACAGAAACATGTGAACATGCAGAATTTTTCAAGTTTTCTATTTCTTCTTTTAATTTAACATTTTCAAGTTTTACTTTTTGCAAAATCTTCTATCAGATATGATTTTGCTAAAATTCTTTTTATTTATAAGTTTCCATTTTTTAATTTATCATTTTTATTTTTTAACTTGTATATAGATTTTACCATAGACTTAATACCAAAATAGAGTTGATCAGGAGGTAAAAGACATACCTCACTTACCATATCAGACTTGAAGCCAAACTCTCCCCCTGCTTTGCTGCATTCATCTGAAGTCGCTCCCCCTTCATCGATGCTAGCTTCTAAGGTTCTTTGCTCTTCATGCCTTGCCATCAGTGCTAGTCCGACATATTCTTTTATTTCTAATTCTGATGATGAGGTGTCATCCCAAGTAGTAATTAGAGTCTTGTGCTTGTTTTGCTTGGGTATCTTGCCTTTTTCCTTTTTGAGTTATGGGCAGTCCTCTTTTAAGTGTCTTTCTTTTAGACACTGGTAGCATCGAACCCTTCTTCTATTCTTTGATTTTTCCTGTTCTGTATTTCTTTAACTTGTTAGATCTAAAGAATTTTCTGAAATTCCTTACCATGTAAGCTTCTTGATCTTCTTCTGAGTTTGACTCGGGTTCATCCTTCTTGGTTGCTTTTAGTGCCATAATCTGGCTTGTTTCTTTTGTTGTACCTGCACATTTGGTTTCATGTAATTCTAGAGTAGAAAGGAGTTCCTCTAGGGTACTTACCTCTAGGTCCTTTGAGATGTAGTAGGCGTCGATTATCGAGGATCATTCTGGAGTCCTGGGAAAGACATTGAGTGCGTAGCGTATCGAGTCCCGGTTGATTACCGTTTCACTGAAATTTTCGAGTCTGGTGATTAGTTCTTTGACCTTCTCATGTAGATGAGCTACCTTCTCACCTTTTTCTAGACGGATATTCGTCAGTTTGTTCCGAAGTATGTCTCGTCTTGTGAGCTCGGCTTCGGATGTGCCTTCGTGGAGTTCGAGGAATTTTTCCTAAAGTTCTTTGGACGACAAGTAGCTCCCGATGTGGTTGACTTCTTGAGGCGGTAGTACGCTCAACAAGTGATATTCCACTCGATTATTTTCTACGGAATCATTTTGTTCTTTCTTTGTCCAAAGACTCTCTTCCTTCTCCTCTCCGTTTTGATTTGTAGGAGCAACAAAGCTATATTTGATTATTAAACGAATCTCAAAGTCGATTTTTAGAAATACCTTGATTCTGCGTTTCCAGTGTACGAAGTCTCCCTCAAATTTTGATGGAATGATGGTTGGTTGATGTGTGTAGATTATATACACTTTTATGCATGCTTTGACGCACATCTACTTGCATTTCATTAGCATAATCTATGTTTATTGCACCCTATTTCATTATAATATCATACTTCCATTATATTTTATTTGAAGATATACTCTTGCTTGTTTTGATTGACAGGACGCGATTTGGAGTAAAAATGAAGCTTAAGTGGAGTCTAGAGCTTTCAAGGTGTCCGGGTTGTGTGGGATTTCTAGCACTGTAGACCAAAAGTTAAACGATCATAACTTTCTTTTCAGTTGGAGTTATGAGTCATTCCAGATATCAAAAATGTATATAACCACAAGATCTACAACTCTTATGAAGACTTCAACCAGATAAAACCAAGTCTTGAAGGTCTAAAGTTCGTTTCTATGAGACACGGCCTTGGCACACAGCCGTGTCAAATCCTGCACTGCACACCAAGAGTAAAACATGCATAACTTTGTGGTCCGTTGGAGTTTTGGGCTGTTCTTTATACCGAATTGTAGCTAACTTCAAGATATACAACATTTATGAAGACCCAAACTCAAGATTACCATGTTAAGAGGCACTAAAATGGCTTACAAGTATAGGCACGACCTTGATATACGGCCGTGTCAATTCTGTACGTCCGTGCCACTTAACCAGTGTAGAAGATAGGCATGGCCGTGTCAACTCGCACGGCCGTGCCACTTAACCAGTACAGAAGATAGGCATGGCTGTGTCAACTCGCACGGTCGTGCCACTTAACCAGTGCAGAAGATAGGCATGGCCGTGCGGATCTCACACGACCGTGACATGGGAAGTGCGACACCCGTACCTTATCCTATAAAAGGGTCAAGAAACCTATTCATTGGGGGATCTTTGGTTTGAGATTTCGTCTCTCTCTTTGGGAAAGGGTTTTCCCCTTTGGGAGAAACCCTAGAGCTTCATCCACCACCGTCCCTCGACGTTCTGTCCATCTCCAGAGCAAGGGGGCATCTCCAAGACATCGGAAACCTCGGCAAGCATCTCTTCTTCCCCTTCTTCTCACATCAATGGTTGTAAGTATGCTTTATTTTATGTTTTGGGGTTGTTCTTCCCTCACAATGGAGTAGACATCCTTTTCTAGGATTAAGAAGTATTTGTAATATGATGGAGATGTAGAACTATGTAGATTCACCGCGTTTCTATTCAATGACTTGTTAATGCCTTGTTCATACTTGATGAATTGTGTGTGCGACATAGTTATATTTCTTTGCATGCTTTGTTGATTGATGTGGAGGATTGTTGATCACGCAAGGGGATGCCTTAGAGCATATTGACCAAGGTACCCTCGTGACAAGGGTAACCCTTTTCGGACGTCTAAGACGTTCCCTTAAAAGGAGAAACAACCCCTTAGGAATTGCTACTCTCGTAGAGAGAGTGCTCTAGATCGTATACCCGAGGGGCCCTAGTGACAAGGGTAACCCGTTCACGGACTTCTAGGATATTTTCTTAAAAGGAGAGGCAATTCCTCCATAAGGAAGTAGGAAATCGTACCAAGTCTCTACCTTTATTCTTATTGTTATTTACTAGACATGTATCCCTGTGATCTACCGAGGCGCACTCGTGACAGGGGTTAACTGTTACAGGATTTCATAAGAATCGTCTCTATGCGATACTTAGGGATACTAACCAATCTAACTTCCTACAAGAGCATGGACATAGAGGATATAAACTAAGCAATCTATGTAGTATCTCCTAGTATTATAATGAAACCAAAATCCTAGAATCCATTTCCCAAAGCTCAATTCCATCCAAGATCAATTCTCTCTCTCCCCTCTCTTCTTGTCAACCTTTTTTCCCTCTCTTAAATCACACTCGTTAGTTTGCAAGCGCCAAAACCAACTTTTGACCGTCTAGATAACTTACTTTGCAACATCTCTAGTGCTTAGTCAACAGTCCCTGTGGTTCGACAATCTTATATACTACTAACGACGAATCCGTGCACTTGCGGAATCATAACATTGGTTCAACCATTGGTTCCTTTACTTCGGTCAGCGGTTAGTCCTTCTGAAACGTCCTTGCTCTAATACCACTTGTTGGTCCCTTGGTGGTCGGCAAGAGGGGAGGGGTGAATTTACTTGCAAAAACAAACTCAACCCTTCCTTGACTTATAACTTAATAAAGAAAACTTATAAATAAAAAACTAGAGACTTATTACAGACACAGAAACACAAGGAGCCTTACTTGGTTTACAATCAGAAGATTGCTAATCCAAGGGAAATAAATCACACTTTTATGACGATCTCCTTTGGGCGAAGTAGCTTCTTACAACGTTAACAACTCAAAAATAAAAGTAGAACAGAAAAAAATGAATTACAAGTTGTTGTCTGAACTACTGAAAATAGAGTTATATTTATAGCACTGTTCTGGGCGCCTGGAAGGGTTCCAGGCGCCTGGAGTGGGATAGAATTTTATCCCTGATGCATCGGTCAATGAACACGTCGAATCTGATAAGAGTTGCGTTCCGAGCGCCCGAAATGGCTCCGAGCGCCCGGACCCATAAAAGTCAACATAGTTGACTTTTTCGATCCGGGCCCTCTGCTCTGGTTCTGCTCGCCTCGGTCCGGGTCTTCCACTCTGATTCCGCTCGCTTGGGTGATCTCGGTCATACGGAATAGGGCTCACCCGAACCTAATTTCCACCTTTCTCCTCGAGCAGCCTTCCTCCCCGGCTTCTCGTCCCTCAAACGTCGTGTACATTCTTCTCGTCCACTAGTGTACTCTTTCGCGACACCTTGTCCCTCTGACACACCGAGCCCGTCGGCTCTCTCCCGTGTCGTCCTTCTCACTAGTCGCATCTTCCGCTCGACTTCCTATGCTTCTAAGCTTCTGCACACTTAGACATAGGGGTTAAATCAAACAGGACCTAACTTAACTTATTTGATCACATCAAAACAACCTTGGAGTTCCAACACAAGGAAGCTCAGAGACGAGCGACTTCCAAAAAACAGACCATTGCTGTTGGGTTTTTCGGGCCGCGAAAATCGCTTTTCGCGTCGCGGAAACCTCGAATCACCCAAAGCCGTAGATCCGTGCAAGAAAAAAACCGAATGAAGTACAAGTACGAGTTTCAGAATTTTAGATCTACTCCTAGATCTATGTGTTGAGAGCTTTTACCTTTGAAGCGTGCCCTCGCAAAATTCCCGCTCGTCCAAGGTACGTGTCGGATCTCCAAAGTATCAAGGTAGATACTTCTCTAGTGATATCCACACGATCAAGGAGTGCTCTCTAGCATTCAAGGATGGAGAAGAGAGACCCCAAGTGTGCTAGCACTTTCTAGGGCTCTCGGATGGAATGGAAGAAGAAAGGAGATCAAAGAAGAGAGGATAAAAACCAAGAACACTCTTCTATGTGACCTTCACTTACCCTTTCTACTTTTGGGAACTCAAATCACCCTCTCCACTCTTGGAACCTCACGGCAACAGCACCATGGAGAGAAGAGAGACCACCCAAGGAGGAAGAAGAAGGAGTTAATCACAATAATAATGAAAAACATCAATTCCCTTCATTTTGAGTGGCCGACCACAATGAGAGTAATTACTCTCATTAATGTGGCCGGCCACATTAAAACAAAGAAGGAAGTGTAACTTCCATTAGGTGGCATAATCATGTATTAACTATGATGATGTGGCACATCATCCTTGGCCACTTAATGCCAAGTCACACATATGATGTGGCAAAGTCAAGTCAAACTTGACTCTTCCTCTTAAGTCAAGTCAAACTTGACTTAATCTCTCTCATGGTTGATCTAATCCAACCATTTAATTCAAGCCAATTTAATATAATGAATCTAATTCATTTAATTAAATTGATTCAATGAATCATAATCTAAATTAGACTCATTGAACACATGAATCAACTTGAGTCTAACTCAAGCTAGCCCAATTTGGATTACTCTTAATCCAATTTAATTCATCAAATGAATCTAATCCTCTTGGTTCATCATATGAACCTAATCTCCATCCACTTGTTCTTTGTGTGTGACCCAATAGGTTCTTGTAACGTTGGCAATGTTCCTAAACTCCTTTAGAAACATAAGCAATGAGCGGCATCTAGCAATACATCATTGTTACCCAAGTTACAAGAATGTTGAGATCCAACATCACCTTGTGACTACTAATTGTGACTCCTCACAATATGTGACATTGTCCTTCTATCCTTGACATCTAGATTGATCAATGTGAAGCATAGACCGTGTCATCCTCTAATCAATCTAAATCTTGAACTCCAAGTAGACTCACTCGATCAAATGAGTTCAACATCTAATGTTGACTCATTTGGGCATGGCCATGCACTTCGTGGTCTAACTCTATCAAGAATATTAATGTCGCTCCCGTCATATGGGAGGGATAGATCCCATCTACATCACTCACATCCCTCTGCATAATTTGTTACATACCCAGTAATCGCCTTTATAGTCCCACATTACGGGTGACGTTTGACGAAACCAAAGTACATAACTCCTTATGTAGGGATCCATGGTGACTTCAGGTCAAAGGACTAATAGTCATACTAATAGCCACATGAGAAAGTATATGACACTCATATAACGATCCATGATACTTTCTCATAGCGGGTCATTCAGTATACATTCTCTAATGCATACCCATGTGTCAGCTTGATATCTCTATATCCATGACTTGTGAGATCAAGTCATCGAGCTGACCTACATGCTAGTCTTATTGTATTAACATTGCCCCTGAATGTTAATACTTGACTAGGAATGATTTAGAGTAGTGTTCCCTATATCATCTCACTATCGATTCAACTAATCGATTGATATAGGTATGAACCTTCTACTCAAGGACGCTATTATACTTAGTCTATTTGGCACTAATACAAATAAGTATAATAACCAAACAAATGCCTTTATTAATATACAAGAATATGATATACATGAGTCCATACAATCTTCAAATGATTGGCTCTAGGGCTCTAACTAACAACCTCGCGACCATATAAAATGTCTACTATTTCCAAGGACCTGACTCATGTTTTGGACAGAGGGTCTAAGAGGAAACAACACAAAGAGTTCCCCCTGACCTTCTATCGGGAACCTGGCTAGACTATTATCACAAGGGCCCGGACTGTTATAATAAGAAAGAGCAACCGCAAGCCTATATAGCAGAGAGCTCTCCACCCAGGGACTCAAAGAAGGGGATGACTATAGTCCTCCGGGAGGAGCCTCGGGGGAAACCTGATGAGCAAGTGCCCTTCTCTTTAAGAGTGCTAGAGGAGAAACTATAGAAGGGGTACACACCCCCAACCATTGGAGAATACGATGGCAGTAAATATCCGGAGGATCATCTTTGCAAGTTCAGGAACACTGCGCTGTTACATCAATACAACGACTCTATTAAGTGCCAAGTATTATTGAATACTCTATCTAGTTTGGCACAGAAATAGTTCGATGGATTGCTGAACGGGTCCATCACCTGTTTTCATTATTTCAAGACTATCTTCTCACGCCACTTTGCTAGCAGCAGTAAGTACCAGAAGATAGACCATTGTCTCTTTGCTCTTAAGCAGGGGTCGACTGAGCCCTTGCAGAGTTATATCAAATGCTTCAACTAGGTGGCTCAGGACGTCCCATCTGCCACCTCGAAAATACTGATGAGCGCCTTCTCGCATGGACTAGTAGAGGGGGAGTTCTTCCGAGATCTCATCCAAGATCTCGTGAAGAACTTTGATGAGAGGCTTGGGAAGGCAGCTAGCTATATCAATATGGAGGAAGCTCAGGCCACTCGACGCAAAGCAGACAAGGTGCCTACTCCCGCCAACATGCCAGAGAAGAGGTCGTCCCAACCACCAGCTCAGCCTCTTTCGTGCGCTCGGGATGCCCGACCACCCTTCCCTCCCGGCTAGGATCCTAGGCCGGCCTAGCATGTGGCAGCGGTTCAAGCCCCAAGACCTAGATCGTGGGGGCCACGTTACTGCTTACCATCGGTCCCACACCTATGCCACCAGTGATTACTTCCAGTTCACTCGAGACTCTCGACGCGCCACTGAGCTGGGCTTGGCTCTGCCTGAGATCGCACCCAGGACTCAACAGACGATGTTGGCCAGCCAACAGCCCGGGGCAGGTTAGTCTGGTAGACCCTTACCCGATAATACAGGACAAGGAAATCAGCAGCCTGGTCGCAACCAGGAGCCTGGGGAAGCCCGAGAAGAGGAGAACAGGGGAAACATGGCTATCCATGAGATTGGTATGATCTCGGGAGGGCCCATAGATGGAGACTCCACCAGGGCTCGAAAGTCTCATGAGCGACGCTTGGAAATACAGACGGTAGGGTGCAGCAAGGAGTAAGCTGCAGGGTCTGTCATTAGCTTTGGGCCACAAGATCTGGAGGGGCTGGAGCTCATGACAATTCCCTAATAATCAAAGTCATCATTGCCAATAGTCGCGTGACCAGAGTTTTCATAGATATTGGTGTTGGACCGTGAAATTCGATAGGGGGGGTGAATATCGATAGACAAAAATCATTCGAGTATAAACGCAGCGGAAATAAAAGGACAATGCTATCACAAGCTGGTTTTACTTGGTTCGGAGCCTGTGTCGACTCCTACTCCAAGGCCCGCACACAAGGGTGCTTTCGGTGGGCAATCACTAACAGTTCAAAAATTGTTACAAATTAAAGTACAAGAATGCTAATGGAAATAAAGCAAATACCGACAAGAATTTAACCAAAAAGGGAAGGAGCATGTTGTCGGAGCTTTGTTAGCGTCGCAGGAGCGCAGAGCAACAGAGCAAGCAGTAGAAGACTTTCTTTCAGTTGTTGTTTTGAAGCTCCCCTCTGACCCTCCTTTTATATGAGGCTTGGGGCACCGCGGATCCCTTCTAGGCGCCCTGGTGGGACATGGCAGGTCCAACCAGCAAGCTCCACGTGGCGACGCACGAGTTTGGATGAAATTTTCCTCCCGGGCGTCCGGATCCCTTCCGAGTAAGCAAAAAGAGTATTACTTAGATTCCGTCTTTCCGAGACCGGAATCTAGTCACGATCTCGACTTAGATATCCGAAATGGATCTAAGCCGGATCGACGCCTAATGTTCCCTTCCCGGGAACGCGCCCTCATAGTCACTCCCTTCCAGTGACTTACCTTCACTTACCTGCCAGACGTCCGGTCAGCCCTTCGACCCGTCTGGACTTCTTACCAAGCGTCCGGTCAGCCCGTCGACCCGCTTGGTCTTCTCGCCAGCTATCCAGTCATCCCGTCGACCTAGCTGGACTTCTTGCCAGACATCCGGTCAGCCCGTCGACCTGTCTGGACTTCGTCTGCACACTCGGTCAAAGTGTTAGATCACAACAAACCTAACTTAACCCGATTTGTCATTCATCAAAACCTGAGTTAGACTGTTAGTGCTAACCGCACCAACAATCTTCCCCTTTTTGATGGAATGACAACCTAGTTACGTTAGTAAAAATATGCGAGTAAAAAAGTTTAAACATTTTGTTCTAGCATGAGGTTTAAGTTAGTTTTTAATTTTATTTTATTTTTCTAACTTAACCACCTATCCCTCCCCCTTTGGCATTCATCAAACAAGGATATAAGTCAAACATTCAAAAATACAGAATACATATAGAGTAAAAATGTAAGAATTGATGTCTAGTTAACTTGGGGGAGTTTAAACTTTCGAAGACTTGTTTAAAATATTAGTTTTAAATTAATTTTTAAAACTAAGTTTTTAAAATAGCTAAAACATTTAAAACAGTCATTTGGAAAATAGCTAAGTTTTGAAAGAGTAGTTAATTTTTAAAGACCATTTTTGCAAAATTAATCAAATTTTCAAAAATGACTTTGCAAACTCAAAGAGAATTTTCTAATCAGAAATTTGAAAAAGCTAAGTTTCTAGTATGAGTGTTTCAAGTTTTAAATTTTCCAAAATACGTTTCAAGATTTGAAGTGTTTTTCAAACATAAGTTATCAAAGTTTCAAAACTGAGTTTTAAAAGATATTTGCTTTTTAAAACTGAGTTTGAATCTGGTGCAAACTTAGTTTATAAAATCTAATTTAAAAGCTTAGTTTTATAAAAGCTAGTTTTCAAAAATAGATATATCAAATTAGATTTCCAAGGATCAGATTTAAAAAAGTTTTTAAGAGGAGTCATTACTTTTAAAGGGAAGAAAATAATTTTGGTACTAAGTATGAAAACAAGTTGATTTAATTCTCCCCCTAAACCTGACATTTAAAATAAAGCTTTTGAAAAATATTTGCTAAGAATATTTAATATAAGATTTTCAAAGTATTTTTTTTAAATAAATTGAGGTAGAATTTTTTAAAAAATAGCACTTAAGGAGATTAAAAAATATACCTCCCCCTGAATTTGATACTCCTTTAATTTATTAATCTTCCTTATTTTATTATCCCCCTTAATATAATGATAAGGTTTGAGTGTGTTAAATTTTAAGGCCCTATCACATTTTTCTACTTAAGTGTTCTAGGGGATTTAGTAACACATAATTATCTCTGTATCCTTGGTATAATTGTTTATTTAAGTTAAATTAATCAATTATTCTAAAATTAATTAATTTTAGATTCAGGTCCTTAAACTCTGGTTTAAGATTAAATAAGATAACTTGTTATTAATTCAATAACAATTTATCATTATCAATAATTTATCGATTAAATTTTACTTGATTCAATAATTTAATATTTATTAAAATAATCTAAATTTCATATTAATTGATTGAGTTGACTTAATGAAAGTGCTAGTTATAATTTTAACTATTCATTTACTTCCTTTTAATGAGAATTAACTTAGTTTAAAGTTAGCATTAATTTGATGTTAAATTTATTAAATTTATTAAACATAGTTAAGGTTCAATTTGAATCAATCGTTAATAATGATAAATTATGATTTAATTATATTTTGATTGACAACAAAATTAAGATTTATTGAGTTAAATTAAGGTTGACTAAATATTTTTTTTTTAAAAGAGAAAAGGATTTTAATATATATATATATTTAAAAAATGATTTAAGTTTAATTTTGATGTTAGGTTTAAATTTAATTTAAAATTAAGTTTTAACTTTAATTTTAAAGTTTTTAGTTTAAGTTTTAATGTTTTAATTAGCTTAAGTGGCTTAATTTTAAAATGACTTTAAAATGATTTTTAATGATCAAAAGAATTTATTAAAAGGACCTCTTTTTTTTACATAATTTTTTTTAAAAAGAATTTTTAAATGTTTTTTTAAAATACTTTTTAAAGAATTTAAAATACATTTTAAAGAATTTAAAATAATTTTTAAATAATTTTTAGAATAGTTTTTTTGGGAAATTTTAAAATACTTTTTTTAAAACGATTTTTAAAATAGTTATTTTTATGTTGTTTTTTAAAGGATTTTTAAAATAATTTTTAAAAATATTTTTTAAATGGTTTTAAAGAATTTTTAAAATAATTTTTAAAGAATTTTTCAAATAGTTTTTAAAGAATTTTTAAAATAATTTTTTAAGGAATTTTTACAATGGTTTATAAAGAATTTTTAAAATAATTTTTAAAGAATTTTTCAAATAGTTTTTAAAGAATTTTTAAAATAATTTTAAAAGAATTTTTAAAATAGTTTTTAAAGAATTTTTAAAAAAAAAATTTAAAAATTTTTAAAATAATTTTTAAAGAATTTTTAAAATAGTTTTAAAAGAATTTTTAAAATAATTTTTAAAGAATTTTTAAACTAATTTTCAAAATAAATTTTAAAACAATTTTCAAATAGTTTTTAAAGAATTTTTAAAATAATTTTTAAATAATTTTTAAAATAATTTTTTAAATAAGTTTTAAAATAATATTTAAAGAATTTTTAAAATAGTTTTTAAAGAATTTTTAAACTAATTTTTTAAAGAATTTTTACAATGGTTTTTAAAAATTTTTAAAATAATTTTTAAAGAATTTTTCAAATAGTTTTTAAAGAATTTTTAAAATAATTTTTAAAGAATTTTTAAAATAATTTTAAAATAATTTTTAAAGAATTTTTAAAATAATTTTAAAATAATTTTTAAAGAATTTTTAAAATAATTTTTAAAATAGTTTTTAAAGAATTTTTAAAATAGTTTTTAAAGAATTTTTAAACTATTTTTTTAAAGAATTTTTACAATGGTTTTTAAAGAATTTTTAAAATAATTTTTAAAGAATTTTTCAAATAGTTTTTAAAGAATTTTTAAAATAATTTTGAAATAATTTTTAAAATAGTTTTAAAATAATTTTTAAAATAATTTTTAAAGAATTTTTAAAATATATTTTAAAGAATTTTTAAAATAATTTTTAAAGAATTTTTAAAATAGTTTTTAAAAAATTTTAAAATAAATTTTTAAAAAATTTTAAAATAGTTTTTAAAAAATTTTTAAAGAATTTTTAAAATAGTTTTTAAAGAATTTTTAAAATAATTTTTAAAGAATTTTTAAACTGATTTTTTAAAGAATTTTTCAAATTGTTTTTAAAGAATTTTTAAAATAGTTTTTTTTAAAGAGTTTTTTGAAGAATTTTTAAAATAATTTTTAAAGACCTTTCTTTTTAAGATGATTTTAAAAATTTTAATGTAAATTTTAAAATAAATTTTTAAGATTAAAATAAAATTTTAAATTATGAGAGTTAAATTTAATTTTAATTTTATTTTATTTTTTAAAAGAATTTTTTTTTTGTTAAAAAAAATTAAGTTTATTTTTAAAATAAATTTTTAAGTTAAAAAAATTTAAGTTTAATTTTTAAAATAATTTTAATGTTTTTAAAAATTTAAGTTTAATTTTTTAAGTTAAAAATAATTTTAGTTTTATTTTTAAAATGTTAATTTAATTTAATTAATTTAATTTAATTCAATTAATTTAATTTAACTTAATTTAATTTAATTTAATTAATTTAAGTAATTTCATTTATGTCCTTAGTCATCTCATCCGATGTATGTTTTCAATCAGGGAATCCTATAATTTTGTGAGATGAATTAGGTTCAATTTTAGGGTTTGTTTTTTAACTTGTGTTAGATTCAGGTTTAGCTTTGGGTTCAACAAATAGGCGTTCTCTGGATAAACTTCTGGGCTATGGTGAGTCACTTGGACATCATTAAAGAAACCATGCCTTCGAGGTTTCCCAAATAGTCCTATCCACTGGACTTAGTACAAAATCTTGGTCTAACTAATTAAGATCCATATGTAACAACCCAAATTTCCTCATTTTGAGTCCCAAAAGTAATTTAAAAATATTTTAAAATGCTATAGAAAAATTCTAGAGATTTTTAGAAATTTTTAGAGTATTTTTATGTAATTTTTGGAGGTCGTTTGGTATTTTTACTAAACGAAGGAAGTTTCGACAAAAAATTGTTCAAGTCGAGTTTCAAACCCGCGAGCCATGCCTCAAGCAGAATGCAGCTAACCAACTGTGCTAGCGGGCTTTGCTAATTAAGGAAGGAGTGGATTTTATATAAGTAGTAGTTGGTTAATAGAATAATGGAGTTATAAAGGGAGAACTTAGGTTTTACCGTGACCTAAAAAAAAAACTCTCGATTTCCTCTCCTCTTCTCACGCGACGGCGACTTTTGCTTGGGCGAAACCGAAGCCGGCGTTAGGGCTCCACTCCGGCAGCCGGCGAGCGCTCTCCTCCGTGGGTCCTTCACAGATCCGAGCCCCTCTTGGCACGGTGATCGCACGGGCACAAGAAGAGGCCGAAAGCTTGCAAGCACTCAGAACCCTAGCAGCCTCTCCCTCTCGGTTGTAAGTCCAAGCAAACAAGGGGTAAGTTGCTACTCACCTGCGGTAAGAGTTGTTCCGATTTTTGCTTTGGTGTTTTCTTGTTTTCTTGAGTTTTACCGTGAAGAAATCTTGGTTTTTGTTTGCTGCCGTGAAACCCTAAAGAAAGAAGAGAAGAATTAGTACAGTTTAGGCATGAAGGACATATTTGATTTAGGTTTTAGTTTCCTCCTTTGATTCGGATTAATCTGTACATTCTTTACTGCCGTGAGGAATTTTGGGATTTGTCCAAGGATTTAGATTTCTTTTTTTGGGTTTTCAAAACATGCTGTAGAAAAGTTATGGTTTGCTAAGAATCTAGTTTCCTTTTGGAATTCGGATTATGCTATGCAGAATAGGGTTGCTGGAGGAAGTGTAGCTTCGGGTATTTTTTTTTTTGCTTTTTCCCTTGCATCCCTGCTGTAGTAAGCTTGAAGATCTCTATATATTACTCAATGAAAGTACAAGTTTTGTATAAGTCTCCCATAGTTTTTAAACTTCAGTAGGTTTTAGGTTGGAATGGTTATAAGTAGCAAATTTGGTTTCTTTGTTTTCCCTACCATAGCACTGAACAGGAGGTTGGTGGTTTCGGTTTGTGATTGCCTTGGGTATGAACAGTATGGTCTTGAGAGAATTCGACAGAAAGTTGTCTAGCTTGAATGCAGAATTTTTGGTTAAGTTGTATGTGGATTTGTACTTAGCTTGTGTGCAGATTTTTGCTAGAGTTTATGTGCAGAAATTTATCAGCTAAGAATGCAGAATTTCGAGTAGCATGTTATGTAGATTCTTAGTTAAGCTTTGCATTTAGGAGCAGTGCAGATTTTTGCATATTGTAGCATTGCAGATTTTGGTGTGGAGACAGAAAGGGTATAATGGAAAGATTTAGTGAATTTCCAAAGTTGATATGGGTTTGTAGTTCAACGTTTCTAGAATTGTGGATAGATCTAGTACTCCATGACGTAAAAGTAAGGGGATTGTTGCTCCTTGTATTGGCATTGAATTCTTTTGTTATGGACAGATTTTGGTAAATGTTAGATCAATTCTGAGCATGATTTCTACTCTTTCTTGATGACCCTAAATATTGGTACAACACTTGTTTAATGACAAAACCTTTCTTCTAGATAGGGTAATGGTTAGTTCAGATAACTCTCTATCATGACTAAATGAGCAAGATTGTAGAATGAGTAGAGTTGAAGTTTACCTCATGTTAGCTGATTTTGGGTAGTTGTGATCCATTGATTTTACGATATTTGAATGTTACTGCACTATTGAGGTTTAATGTAATTGCTTCACCTAACTGCTTAGGAAGTTTGGAATTATGGAACAACTAAAGCTGTAGTCCTTATTTTAAAAATACAGATTTGAGGTTTAGATATGCTACTTTCATTGAAGTATACATATTTGAGGTTTTTATTCTAGCATAAGGTTTAGATATGTTTTCTAGTTATACTCATTCTAGGATACAGATGTGAGTTCTTTACTCTAGCATGTGGTTTAGATATGCTTCTTTGCTACCATCTATTTTGTTGGAGTGTATACTGAAAGCCTAAGCTTTTGTAAACATTTATAAAGAATCACATTTGGTCAAATTATCTACATTTGTTTGTAGTTGCTCAATTAATTTATATTGTAGATAACATAGTATGTGGTGTCACATACAGAAGATGATGTTATCAGTACCTTATAAATTATAAACAGTAGCTCACGACCAAAATGGAAAGGAACAAACCATTGGAAGGTCGTAGTGTAATTAGGAATTAGTTTATCTTAACTATATAATTACACTAGTACACTTAGAGTATATTGAGTAGAACCATTAGAGGTCGTTTCTTTTATACTGACTTTATAAAGGAACAAAGACCTCAGTTATTATGGAAGTGTGTGCTCTTAATCCTAATATAATAATAAGCACATATATTTGATATTTATTTCTTTAATTTATCAATGGGTGAGATTTAGTTCGATAAATCAATAAGCCCGATAAGTTGGGAAATGATATCACTTATAGTGTGTGTTGTTGATTATAGAAGGAAGTCGTGTCCTAGTAATCTAGGTTGATAATGTCCCCAAGAAGAGCTCATAAGGATTGTCATGTTAAACCCTGCAGGTGGACTTAGTCCGACTGACGATAAGGTTGAGTGGTACTATTCTTGGACTAAGATATTAATTAAATGAGTTGTCAGTAACTCACTTAATTAGTGGACATTCGACATCTTAAACAGGAGACTAACACACTCATAATATAAGGAGCCCAAAATATAATTTGGGATTGGTGCGGTAGTCAATAATAGTTCTCTAGTGGAATGAATTATTATTGATAAAATTAATGTGTTCGGGGCGAACACGGATGCTTAATTTTATCGGAGACCAAAACCATTCCTCCTCTCGGTCCCTATCGTAGCCTCTTATTTATGAGTACTATACCCACCTTCATACCCACGAGAAAGTCAAGCTTGGAGCTCAAGCTAGGGCCGGCCAAGCCTTGATTCATGGGTGGCCGACCCTAGCTTGAACCCAAGCTTAGGTGGCTGGCCCCCATTAAAATTAAAAGAATTTTAATTTTAAATTTTTCTTGTGTGAAAGATATAATTTATTGGAGAGATTAAAAATTAAAATATCTATTTTAAAATGATCTAAAAAAGATTAAAGAAAGAGATTAGATCTTTTTCCTTATTTGGAGATTGAAAAGATATTTTATTCTTTGTAAATTATTCACATGTTGAAAAATTAAAATTATAGAAATTTCTTTTTATCAACCATGAAGGGATTTTAAAGGAAATTTTATTTTTTAAAATTTCCGAAGACAAATAAGGAATTTTAATTGTTGATTGAAATTGCCTTGTTTGCTCTTATTGATGTGGCCGACCATGACATGAAGATTTAGGAAATATTGTTTTATTTTTATTAATTAATTCATGCCAAGCAAAATTAAGGAAATTTTATTGTAATTAAATTTCCTTATTTGCCAAAGCTAAGGATTATAAAAGAGGGGGTTTTGGGAGCCTTCATGGTGAAGAACCTCTATTATTTTCTCCCTCTTTTTCTTCCTTCTTGTGGCCGGCCCTTCTCTTTTCTCTTCTCTCCATCCTTGTGGCCGAACCTCTCATCTTCTTGGAGATCAAGTGGTGGCCGGATTCTAGCTTGGAGAAGAAGGAGAGAAAGCTTGCATCCCTTGGAGCATTGGTGGTGTTTTCTCTTCATCCTTGGAGGAGCTCTTGATTGTGGCCGAACCTTGCAAGGAGGAGAAGAAGGTGCTTTGGTGGTTTCTCATCTCGGAAGATCGTTGCCCACACAATGTCCGAGGTTAGAAGAGAAATACGGTAGAAGACCTAGAGGTTTTTGCTTGCAAAAGAAAAGGTATACTAGTATTTAATTTCCGCATCATACTAGTTTTATCTTCATGTTAAAATACCAAATACAAGAGGCATACAATTCTAGTATTTCGAATTTATTTTCAATGTTGTGTTCTTTTGTTTTTCTTTTCCTTGTAATTTGATTGTTCTTTTTGGTTGACCTAAAGTTATTTAAGGAAATTAAATATTAACTTTCCTTAAAAGGCTTTGTCTAGGCGGTGGTGGTTGTTCCCATATCTAAGAAGGCCATGTGCCTCGTCATGCAGTCCTGGAAGCCAATTTTGGAAACTAATATTTAATGAAATTAATAACCTAGGTGATTTGGATCGAACGTGTTAAGTTCCGCAGGAGATCCAAGTCTAAACTTAAAAGAACAAATAAATTAAACTTTGGATCAAACGTGTTAAGTTCCGCAGGCGATCCAAGTTTAATTTAAAAGAACACATGGTAGCTAGGAAAAGGTTCAGACCTTTGTACAAAATTTTTGTACAGTGGAACCATTAGGTTTTCCGAGTAGCAACCAACACATTTAAGCATACAGATTTGAGTTTCCTTGTTACCTCAATATGCAGAACTCCAATCTTAGAGCAGATTTCTAGTTCCTTATGTTATTAGATGTGCATGAGTAGCCTTCTTTTAAAACAATCAGTTTCTAGTTTCTTTAGAGTTTATAATGTAGATGGAATTGTTTTTACATTCATAGCATGCTTACGTAGTGATAATGGTCTTCTTGTACAGCATGTTTAAAAAGACTGTATTTCCTTGTTACTTTCACAGCAAGTATTGATATTTGTGTTTATTCTGTGAAACTCTAGAATTTTCATGCATATAGTGTTCTATTAAACTCTTTTAGGGGTTATGAGTGTGTATAAGTAAGAAAAGACCAAGGTCTTAAATTGATCCTAAATTCCAGAAGTTTAGGATTAAAAGCACACTAAGTGTTTAAATAAATGCCAAGGCATTTTGTTATAAGAGAATTAAAGAATAACAAGTATAAGGAAGTTATAGTTAAAAAGAAAATAAGTATTTTACTTTTTAATGGCATGTACCGGACACAAGGTCCATTGGGTGGGCTCCTAGATCGCCCCTAAGCACAAGATCGCCTAGAAGTACCTTAGTAGTTTCGGGATTAGCTACCTCGACTCATACTAAGGATGTGCGCAAATTAGTACAATGCTGGGCCCAAGAGAAGTTGATTATTATTTTAAAGTAATAAAGTATAAGTTTTGAAATAAATGAAACAAGCACCATTTATGCTTAGAGTCAGTAAGTTTAGCTTCTTTTGAATTCTAGTATGCAGTATTAGTTTTTTTTGTTTCTTGATTTGATATTCAGCATGATTAGCTTTATCTTCCAGCTTGCAATTTTATCCTTGTATAGCATGATTCCTTGTATAGCATGATTAGCTATTAGAATTACATGAGTAGATTCCTTAGCTTTTCTTTGCTATTAGTTTGACATGAGCAGCTATGTTTATGCTTTATTTTCTTTTAGAGCATATAGTCTCTAGTTCTTTCTGTATACATGCATATTCGTATTTTTGTGAGTTAGATAGCGCTTACTAAGCAAATTTTGCTTATAGATTGCACTTCCTCTTACTACAGATAAAGGAAAGGAAAAGATATAGCAAAGAAGGCGACAAGGCGGTGCGGATGGTGTGTGATGCCAGAACTATGGGAGAAACTTGGGAAGTTATTGAGTTTTCGTGTTTAGTGGATAAGAGACAATTGAGTTGTACTTTATAATTCATGTCATTTGAGATTGTATTTTATTCTCCATGTCATTTGAGTTTATTCGTGTTTTAGATTGTATATTGTGATGAGTCTGTTCAATAAGTAGATGTTTTGGTGTTTGATTATATATGAACTGCGTGGGTGTTTAATATATGTTCCAGCCGCCTGTGGCTGTGTATTATTTGCATGTATTGATGAATTTGGTCACTGGTACAGAGGAGACTCTGTCGAAATTTTTCGGTAAGGACTCCTCGTGGTTTCGATCATACCGGTTAAGTAGAGTTAGTAGTTAAGTAACGGTCATCCTTAGAGAGTAGTAGTGGTAGTAAGAAGGGTGGTCGTTACACCATAAAGGGTAGCTTCGGCTAGTTCCACTTAGCCAAATGCACCAGGTCGAAGCCATATCTTCCTAGACATGCATAGATTAAGCTTCCCTAACGTACTATCATCCAAAATTTCACCAGTATCATTTTTCAAGTTAAACTTGAACCCTTTTTAACTAGTCCTAATTACCCTGTCGGATAGGTTGGTTAGGGTTACCCTACCTGGTAGGTTAGTTTTGGTTACCCTGCCGGATAAATTATTTTTGGAGGTGCCAGCTATTCTAGAGCCTCCCCCTGAATTATTGGTCTTTATTTTAAGATTTTTATATAATTAGAGTTGGTTTTAGTTATGTTTTAATGTTTAATTAAATTTAAGTTTTTAATTTTGAATTAATTAAATTGGTCAAATTATCTTTCTTTAAAAGAGTATATTTAATATTTAAATTTTCTTTCAATTTCAATTTTATTGGGTTAATTGAATTATATTTCTTTAATAACTTATTTTTAAAGTTTACATTTTTATTTATTTTTGAATTTGAACTAATTAGATTATATTTCTTTAAAGGTTTATCTTTTAATCTTTTATTAGCTTTTAATTTCAAATTTTCTAAATTATCTTTATTTAATATGTTATCTTTAATATTTAATTTTAAATTTGTTAAATTTATTTTTGTTTTTATCAGAGTGTTTGGGTTTATCCTTATATTTTTTTTATCTTTTAAGTTGATATAATTAGTGGAATTTATTAGATAATTTTTATCTCTAATATTTAATTTCTTGTTAATTAGATTATCTTGAGTTTGGATAAGACTTTCTAGATTAATATTGTCTAGATTAAATAATCTATTAATTTTATCTAGATCAATATTGACCTTATCATCTTTTTTGTTTGAATTTTCAAATTTGTTTAGGTTTAAATTCAAATTTTTAGATTTATTAATTATTTTCAGATTTTCTGTATTTTCTAAATTAATTATATTTGTTTTATCAGAAAATATCCTAGGGGTATTTTCTGTATTTTCTGAATTAATTATATTTGTTTTATCAGAAAATATCCTAGGGGTATTTTTGTAAGTATTATCATGTACACTATTTTCACATATACTTTCATACATATTTAAATTAACATACACATATTTTAAACTACTACTAGCAAGGGTGTTTTGGTAAATATTACTAACCTTGAGCGTAACCCCTAATTCAGTAGGCTTCCCCGTTGGATCTGACTCGAGTACGGATTCGACTTTAACTTGATCTTCTAGCTCCATCGGCGTCTCGTGAAGCTTGATCAACTGGGTCCACAACTCATATGCATTCTTATATTTTTCTAGTCTGCATAAAATATTGTTAGGCAAAACATTACAAATAATTTTACTTACATTTTTGTTCAGTTCCGAGTCTTGAGAAGGTTTCCTCAATATTAGCACATAATCAAAATCTAAGCTTCCTAAGAAGCATTCCATTAATCGCTTCCAGTAGTTGAAATCTTGATCGTATGGTGGTGGTTCGTGAGGGTTCCGTCCTTCTAGAAGAGTCATTAACAGAAAAAAAATCCCAAGACTTGGTCTTGGATTAGCAGTGCTGGAAAAAAAATAATATTTCACTATTTTCGAAAAAAGTAATAAAATATTATTAAAATATTAATAAAAAAAATATTATTTCAAATTTTTGAAACTGTAATATTTTGTCAATACTAAGCAATGGTGAAGAGATGGCGATGTATTTTTCAAAAACAGTTTTGGAGGGAAAACAGTTTTATCTTAAAGACAAACAATATCTATTTTTCTTTTTAAAAAGAACCCCCCTTGCTCGATTGGTGGTTGCACCAATTTAGAGCGGTACCCGCTCTGATACCACTTGTTGGACCGTGAGATTCGATAGGGGGGGTGAACATCGATAGACAAAAATCGTTCGAGTATAAACGCAGTGGAAATAAAAGGACAATACTAACACAAGCTGGTTTTACTTGGTTCGGAGCCTGTGTCGACTCCTACTCCAAGGCCCGCACACAAGGGTGCTTTCGGTGGGCAATCACTAGCAGTTCGAAAATTATTACAAATTAAAGTACAGGAATGCTAATGGAAATAAAGCAAATACCGATAAGAATTTAACCAAAAAGTGAAGGAGCGTGTTGTCGGAGCTTTGTTAGCGTCGCAGGAGCGCAGAGCAGTAGAGCAAGCAGTAGAAAACTTTCTTTCAGTTGTTGTTTTGAAGCTCCCCTCTGACCCTCCTTTTATATGAGGCTTAGGGCACCCCGGATCCCTTCCGGGCACCCTGGTGGGACGTGGCAGGTCCAATCAGTAAGCTCCACGTGGCGACGCGCGAGTTTAGATGAAATTTGCCTCCCAGGCACCCGGACCTCCGGGCGCCCGGATTCCTTCCAGGCGCTCGGACCCTGTTTTCTCGCAGAATCCGTCCTGCAAGACAAACGTTAGTCTGGAGACAAATAATAAGTATGCCCTGCAAAATAGTTTGTTAGGACAGTTATATAGATAAGCAAAAAGAGTATGACTTAGATTCCGTCTTTCCGAGACCGGAATCTAGTCACGATCTTGACTTAGATATCCGAAATGGATCTAAGCCGGATCGACGCCTAATGTTCCCTTCCCGAGAATGCGTCCTTACAGTCACTCCCTTCCAGTGACTTACCTTCACTTACTTGCTAGATGTCCGGTTAGCCCTTCGACCCGTCTGGACTTCTTACCAAGCGTCCGGTTAGATCGTCGACTCGCTTGGTCTTCTCGCCAGCTATCCGGTCAGCCCGTCGACCTAGCTGGACTTCTTGCCAGACATCCGGTCAGCCCGTCGACCTGTTTGGACTTTATCTGCACACTCGGTCAGAGTGTTAGATCACAACAAACCTAACTTAACCCGATTTGTCATTCATCAAAACCTGAGTTAGACCGTTAGTGCTAACCGCACCAACAATTGGAAGCTCTGTCAACATACTATTCAGGAGTGCGTTCGAGAGTATGCAAATCGACACCCGCGAACTCCAGCACATGGCTACTTCATTGTATGACTTCATTGGCAATGAAATATGACCCATGAGCCAGATCAAGTTGGTAATATCTTTGGGTAGCGAGCCCTTGGTGAGGACGCGGAGGAGCACCTTCATAGTGGTGGATTCACCGTCCTCATACAACGTCATCTTAGGGAGACCGACATTGCACGAGTTCCGGGCGACAGTCTCCACTTTTCATCAAAAGATCAAATTCCCTGTGGGAGACCAGGTCGGGGAAGTTAGAGGTGAGCAATTGGTCTCTTGCAGGTGTTATGTTGACATGGTAAAGGTGGAGGCTTGCAAGGCTCAGCGAATCCAGGATGGCAAGATTCACGTCATCCAGGAGGAACCTTTGCCTATAGAAGAGGAGCCCATCCCTTGGGAGGAAGTCCAGCTCTATCCTAATCGCCTGGAGAGCCTCACCCACATATCAAGTGACCTGCTTATCGAAGTCAAGAGAGACCTAGTCCAATGCTTGACTCGCAATAGGAACGTCTTCGCTTGGTCACCCGAAGAGCTACCTGGGGTTAAGCCCGAGGTGGCCGAGCACGGATTACACTTTCTGTCTGATTCCCGACCGGTCAAGCAGAAGAAGAGGAATTTCTTGGCCAAGCAAAATAAGATCATCCGAGCTAAAGTAGATCAGCTCCGGAAAGCAAGTCACATTAGAGAGGTACAATTCCCGTTCTGGCTCTCTAATGTGGTCATGGTAGCTAAACCCAACAATAAGTGAAGAGTCTGCATTGATTTCTGGGACCTCAACCTCTTTAGCCCTAATGACTACTACCCGCTGCCAAGGATCGATCAAATGGTGGACTCGACCTCGGGCTGTGAAAGGATTTGCATGCTTGATGCTTATCAAGGATACCACCAGATCCCATTGGCACAAGAAGATCAAGAGAAGGTTAGCTTCATCACGGCAGATGATACCTTCTGTTATACCATTATGCCTTTTGGATTGAGGAATGCCAGAACTACCTATCAGAGAATGATGGATAAAATCTTCTGGGAGCAAATAGGGTGAAATGTCGAAGTCTATGTGTTGGTTGCTACTCGGAAAACCTAGAGGTTCCACTGTATAAAAATTTTGTACAAAGGTCTGAACCTTTTCCTAGCTACCATGTGTTCTTTTAAATTAAATTTTGGATTGCCTGCGGAACTTAACACGTTTGATCCAAAACTTAATCTATTTGTTCTTTTAGGTTTAGACTTGGATCTCCTGAGGAACTTAACACGTTCGATCCAAATCACCTTAAGTTATTAATTCCATTAAATATTAATTTCCATAATTGGTTCCCAGTACTGACGTGGCGAGGCACAAGGCCTTCTTGGATATGGGAGCAACCACCACCGACTAGACAAAACCTTTTATGAAAAGCTAATATTTAATTTCCTAAAATAACTTTAGGTTAACCGAAAGGAACAATCAAATCACAAGGAAAAATAAAACAAAAGAACACAACATCGAAAAATATATTCGAAATACTAGAATCGTAAGCCTCTTGTATTTGGTATTATTTCCAAAAATAACTAGTATGATGCGGAAAGAAAAATTACTAGTTATACCTTTTAGAAAGACCTCTTGATCTTCTACCGTATTCCTCTTCTAACCTCGGACGTTGTGTGGGCAATGATCTTCCGAGATGAGAAACCACCAAACACCTTCTTCTCCTTCTAGCTAGGTTCGGCCAAAACAAGAAAGCTTCACCAAGGAAGAAGAAAAAAAAACACCAACCAAGCTCCAAGGGATGCAAGCTTTCTCTCCTTCTTCTTCTTCTTCTCCAAGTAGTATCCGACCACCACAAGAGCTTCAATGCCAAGAGAAAGGTTCGGCCACCACAAAGAAGAAGAGGGGAAGAGAGGTTGGCCGGCCACACCAAGGAATAAGAGAGGGAGAAAAATAATAGAGGTTGTGTCTCATGAAGGCACCCCAACCCCCTCTTTTATATTCCTTAGCCTTGGTAAATTAGGAAATTTAATTACAATAAAATTTCCTTAATTTCCATGACATGATTTAATTGAGAAAAATAAAATAAAATTTCCCAATTAAACTTATATTGGTCGGCCACATCATAGAGAGGCAAATTAGACAAGTTTCAATCAACAAATTAAAACTTCCTAATTTGTTTCCGAAAATTTTAAAAATAAAATTTCTCTTCAAAAATCCCTTCATGGTTGATAAAAAGAAATTTCTATAATTTTAATTTTTCAACATGTGAATAATTTTTTAAAGAGAAAATAAAATATCTCTCCAATCTACAAATAAGGAAAGAGATCTAATCTCTTTCTTTAATCTTTTGTAGATCCTTTTTAAGAGAGATATTTTAATTTTAATTCTCTTTAATAAATTATATCTTCCACATAATAAAAATTAAAATTAAAATTCTTTTTAATTTAATTATGGCCGGCCCCCCTCTAGCTTGGGTTCAAGCTAGGGTCGGCCACCCTAAACCATGCTTAGGCCGGCCCTAGCTTGATTCCCAAGCTAGCTTGGCCGGCCCCCTTTAGGTGGGTATAGGTGGGTATAGTACTCTATAAATAAGAGGCTACGATAGGGACCAAGAGGAGGAATTGGTTTTGGTCTCCCGATAAAATTAAGCATCCCGTGTTCGCCCCGAACACACAACTTAATTTTATCAATAATAATTCATTCCACTAGAGAACTATTATTGAACTTCCGCACCAATCCCAAATTATATTTTTGGGCTCCTTCTTATTATGAGTGTGTTAGTCTCCCTGTGTTTAAGATATCGAATGTCCACTAATTAAGTGAGTTACTGACAACTCATTTAATTAATATCTTAGTCCAAGAGTAGTACCACTTAACCTTATTGTCATATCGGACTAAGTCCGCCTGCAGGGTTTAACATGACAATCCTTATGAGCTCCTCTTGGGGACATTATCAACCTAGTATCTCTAGGACACAGTTTCCTTCTATAATCAACAACACACACTATAAGTGATATCATTTCCCAACTTATCGGGTTTATTGATTCATCGAACTAAATCTCACCCATTGATAAATTAAAGAAATAAATATCAAATATATGTGCTTGTTATTATATTAGGATTAAGAGCACACACTTCCATAATAACTGAGGTCTTTGTCCCTTTATAAAGTCAGTATAAAAGAAACGACCTCTAATGGTCCTACTCAATACACTCTTAGTGTACTAGTGTAATTATATAGTTAAGATAAACTAACACCTAATTACACTACGACCTTCCAATGGTTTGTTCCTTTCCATCATGGTCGTGAGCTACTGTTTATAATTTATAAGGTACTGATAACATGATCTTCTGTGTGTGACACCACACACCATGTTATCTACAATATAAATTAATTGAACAACTACATTTATCACAAATATAGACATTTGACCAATGTGATTCTTATTTCTAGATAAATGTTTTATACCAAAAGCTAGGCTTTTAGTATACATTCTAACACTATGTAGATGACATCCTCATCAAATTCACTCTGGCCATAAATTTGATCACTGACATAAAAGAAACCTAGGCACACTCCGACAGTATGGGCTGAAGTTGAATCCCTTGAAATGCTTGTTTGGAGCTCAAGGAGGAAAGTTCTTGGGATACCTCATCACTGAACGAGGAATTGAAGCAAATCTGGAGAAGGTCCGGGCACTTCGAGATATGAAGGTGCCTCAAAATCTGAAGGAAGCTCAGAAGTTGGTGGGTTGAATAATAGCACTATCCCGGTTCATATCCCAGTTTGCAAATAAAGCCCTGCCTTTCTTCAAAGTACTCAGGAGACTCGCCAAGTTCCAATGGGATGAGGAATGCAACTGGGCCTTCGAGGAATTAAAGAAGCACCTAGAGACTTTACCCTCACTGTTCAAGCCTACTGTTGGAGAGCTACTCTGGGTTTATCTGTCAGCCACCCCTGAGGCCGTGGGGGGTGACATTAGTGAAAGAACAAGACAATATACAGCGACTAGTGTACTTCTTCAGCCATTTATTAAAAGGGGTCGAGTCTCGATACATGACCTTATAAAAACTGGTTTATTGATTGGTACTCATGGCTCGCCACTTAAGACCATATTTCCTGGCACACCCTGTCACAGTCTTGACTAATAACACCATGGAAAAGGACTAATGTGGAAGTAGCAGGCCGCCTCATCAAATGGGCTACGGAGTTGGGAGAATATGACATACAGTATCATCCCTGAAAGACGATTAAGGCACAGGCTCTGGCAGATTTCCTGAAGGAGGTTCATCAACCTGACTCTAAAGAAACTTGGAAGATCTATGTAGACGAGTCCTCTACCCGGCAAGGAAGCGGAGTTGGGATCCTTCTGATATCCCCTCAAGAGGACATCCTGCAGCTGGCTGTCAGGTTAAATTTCAGGGCTACGAATAATGAGGCGGACTATTGGCAGGGCCACAAGCAGCTCGGCATGTTGGAGCCACCCGGGTGGTTGTCTATTCAGACTCTCAGCTTATAGCTCAGTAAGTAGCATGCAACTTCAAAGTTAACGCTGACAAGCTGCAGGTATATAGGGAAGGCTATGAGAAGATTAAAGAGGACTTCCAGGAAGTCACGGTGACTAAGATTCCTTGAGCAAATAATCAAAGAGCTGACGAGTTAGTTAAAATGGCTAGCTCTTTGACCACTTCGGTGTTGGACATGTTGATAGCCTAGACTTTCTTAATAGCTCAGATAGACCTGCAGAATAATATGGAGGAGCCGATCGACTGGAGGGACCCTATGATCATTTATCTTCAGCATGGTGTCTTGCCTGTTGATCCAGAAGAGGCCAGGTTGATCAGGAAAAGAGCTCATATGTATACCTTGATCAGGGACCAACTGTACAAGCAAACATTCTCCAGACCGTTACTCAAATACTTAGGAATGGAAGAAGCAGAGTATGCTTTGCAGTATGTATATTAGGGATGTTGTGGCAACCATACAGGAGGAAGGACGCTGGCCCAAAAAGTAATACTGGCTAAATATTTCTGGCCCACTTTGTAGAAAGATGTTCAAAGACTGGTGACCACTTGTTTATCCTGCCAAAAACATCAGAATTTAACCCATCGGCTGACTGACATGCTGAAAACCTCAATAGTCTCATGCCCCTTTGACCAATGGGGCATTGATATTGTAGGACCGTTGCTTATGGCGCCAGGGAAGAAGAGATTCTTGCTTGTAGCAGTAGATTATTTTTCTAAATGGGTGGAAGCAGAAGCTCTGGCCAAGATTACTGAAGGAGTCGTTATTCAATTCTTATGGAAGAATATCCTCTGCTGATTTAGAATACCACACAAATTGGTTTCAGATAATGGAAGATAGTTCCAAGGCCACAAGATCCAGGCTTGGTGTCAAGGGTTCGACATAACTTAGGCCTTTACATCTGTCACTTACCCTCAGAGTAATGGGCAAATAGAGGTTACCAATAGGGAGATAATTAGAGGATTGAAGGTCAAGTTGGACCATGTTTGAGGCGATTGGGTGGAGGAGCTGCCCAGTATCCTCTAGGCCTACCTCACGACCCCTCAAGAAAGTACAGGGCTCACACCATTTCATCTGGTCTACGATAGTGAGGCTGTGGTGCTTATTGAGGTCGGGGTGCCTTCACTCAGAAGAATGCTATACAATGAAGGGAATGATGAGCGGTGACTATCAGAGCTAGATTTGATCAGTGAAATTTGCGAACGTACAGCTGCCCGCCTAATAGCATATTGACAAAGGATGCGCCAAAACTCTGACAGAAGGGTTATGCCCCGGTTCTTTAGAGAAGGAGACTTAGTATGGAAGAGGACAAAGCCCGTAGGGGAGGTAACCAAATTAGCACCCCAGTGGGGCGGTCCTTATAAAATTGTTAAACGGTTAGCCTTGGGCGCCTACTATTTACAAGACGCTCGAGGTAGGAAGCTAGACCATCCCTGGAGCGCTAACTACCTCCAGCCTTATCATAGTTAAATTAGTATTTTGTAAGACTTTAGATCGGGGAAATATGATCGGTCGGGCACAAATTGCCAGGTTGGGATACTTGGGTTCAGGACACTCATGAATCTTTTTTAAGACCAGATCAGGACAGGACTCTGTGTTCAGGTTAAAGTAGCTCTGGCCCCATTGAGTCAAGACTAAGGAGAAGATATGACATCTCTACTAAGTAGAGTATAATAAAGTATTCATGCAATTCATACATAAGTCATTTAAATTTGACAAATACATCATCGGGCATCTCTCTGAGGATGCGACGATCATCTAGGAAATTTACAGGAGGGATTGAAGGTAGATATCCTTGCTCCTTAAGTTGTTGAAGCACCCCCACCATACCATAGGCCACAGATGTGACGAAGCGGTCCCCTACTTATGCGCCAAACTCTAGAGAGGCAAATATTCTTCTAGGCTTGCTTATAGGCGGTCGCTCTCCCCAGCCTTGTAGGTCTCTAGGGAAATCACAGAGTTTGATAGTGCAGATTGAGCTTGAGATAGCTCTGCTTGTAGAGAACCCAGTTCTATCGCTTGGGACTCCAGGTCTCGCCTCTGGTCTATCAGTAGTATGTCTGTGGATTGCAACTTTTGAGTCAGGTGATCCGTCTCTTACTTATGTGCAAGCCTTAAATCCTCCAAAGCTACTGTGCATTGAGCCAGTTTTGACTGAGCTTCTTAGCACTTATTCTCGGATGACTTCAGAAGAGCTTCAAGCCTGCTCTTTTCTTCTCAGAGGAGGCCGATCTCTAGCTGGGCCTCCCCCAGGGTTTGTTCTTGGGTGGCATTCACCTTCTTTAAGGTTGACACTTCTGCCCTTAGTTGGGACACGCCTGAGGCAGGGTCAGACAATTTGGATTCTAGGTCAGCCACCATATCTGTTAAAACTTTATTTTATTGATACAAGAGGGAGAACAACTGACTCAGCACCATGGACTCACCAAAAATCTGTGCAGGTAAGAAAATAGTTAGAGTAAATAGAAAGAAAAGGTAATGGGGGAGAGTCAAAACTTATCACAGCAAATCCTTCAGAAAATCGATCCAGCTGAGCTAGCATGGGGAGAGCATGCATCCGCCATAGAATTTCCTCCCAATGGGTTGATAACTGACCCCTCAATGTGAGATGACTGGTCTGGGCATTTGACGGGCCGTGCATGCCCCATTCTGACGGCTTGGCGACTCGATAATGGTGATAGTGAAAGCGCTACGATTGTGACGATCCAATAGCGGTCTCGCCTGAAGGAGGATGAGTTGATGGCCCGATAGTGGTCTCGCTGGGATTAGGATGTGTAGAGGCGGATGATCCGGTGGAGGAAAATCCAGCCTGAGTCACAGGGGTGGCTTGGGATGCTAGTATAGGAGACACTTCGGGAAAGGAGGAAGGCCCGGGCGGGGCATTCATTGTAGCAGGGGCCATTGGAGCAGAGGGCTGCTCTGTAACGATGGGAGCTTTCCCTCGCTCAACTCTAGCCCTGGCTTTGGGCGACACAACAGGATCACTCGGGAGTTGACGACTAGGAACAGAGGTGGAGACTGGTCGGGATGCCGGAGTTGTGTGTTGGGGCTCAGATATCGAGCCAGGTCCTGTAGGTTAGCGTCTTGGCCTGCTCGAGAGCGGTTGTTCATCCGAATCCGACTCCTCTGATAGAGTTCTGGGCTGATGAGCAGGAGGCATGGGAGAAGTGTGCCTTAAAGGTCCAGGAGCAAAATGAATGCGCGGTGTTGCTCGACCGACCGGATGGAAGGAGCCAGTCGCTTCTATGGGGGGGAGCAGAATACGAAAGACCCCTCCTATCCAATATTATGCATCCTCGGTATTGTATTTTCATATCACTCAAGGGGAGAGACCTGATAGGGGATGCCCAGGCCAGGGTGCCGACTGCAAGAAGAATACCAAAATCAGAATATGAAAGCAAAGGTCAGTCGAGGTTAGTCAAGCCATACCTAACGAACGTGATAGCTCTGAAGGGGTGCGACTCAACCTGAATAGAAATAGTACATCCTCTGATAGCAGTCTAAGCAGGTCTAAGCGCCAGCATTCTAGTTGTGCGGACGCCTCTGTAAAGTCAGGGTTTGTAGGAAAAATCCTCTAGTGGTGGTGCCGGAGGTAAAGTCGAGCGCCATGGTGTAGGCCATTCTACGACTAGGGGAAAACTTAAGAAAAAATATTTTTCTTTCCATTCTGAGTCTGAAGATGGAAGAGGAACAAAAGTTACAGTTCGAGTATGGGCTTGGAGATGAAAAAGGCCCTTATTGTGACGGCGAGGGGGTAAAGAACCAGTGGAATAGGTGGGGAGTCTAGGGTATGTCACACACTTCACAGAGAAGGACGAACCCAGACAAGATCCTCATGGAATTAGGTATAAGTTGCCCGATAGGGATGTGGAAGTAACGACTCACTTTGGAAAAGAAAGGGTGAATGAGGAAGCGAAGGCCGGCAACAACTTGCTCCTTGAAGAAGGTCGTGTACCCTACTGGGGGTGAAGAAACCCAATGGATCTCAGAGGGAATGATAATGTGCATGGCCCTTGGGATTTCATAGGTGAAGCGAAGGTCATCCAAGACCACACCAGTAAAGGTTGAAACTCCAGGAGCTTAGGTAGGTGTAGGGGAATCAATGGGATGATGTAAACATAAAACACAAGAGGCAGAGCACAACCGGCACCGGAAACAAGAGGAATGCTTACTCTGGAGGTGAAAAGTTTAGTAAAACCGAGGGGAAAGGATAATTATAGTTGCCAAGGAGGGCATAGGGGGCCTCGTCATCAGTGCCCATCAAACGATTCATATTCAATGTAGATGACGTTAGCCGTAAACCTAAGAGCAGCGACCGTCGTAAGATCCTTTTAGAAAATTGAGCCGAGGGGGCATGTCAAAAAATGTATAGGTGAAAGACATAAAGGAAAAATGAGGGGTTGCTGTGGCTTCGGGAATAGGTGACACTACAGTGACTTCTTCTTGGGACTCTCAAGTACCTTGGCTCACGACCAAGCGAATAGCTCGATCATGCAGAACTTGGTCGCATGTCCTAAAGTAGACTAGCTCGACAAAGTGACTGGCCAGGTCACCAAATGACCGAATTCGGTCGAGACGTTAAATAGACTAGTCGGGTTGGATGCCCGATCGGGCAACAGAAACTCGATCGGCCACAACCTCGACGCCTACACGGAGGCTAAGTTAGCAAAACCACTACAGAAGGGATAAGCACTTAGCAAATCTTGCAGACATATCTAGTGAGAAATAGCATAGACTATGAGAAAAAATGCTCAATGAACTATACAATTATACATTACAAAAATAGTTTGCCTAAACACTGGTCCTGAACAAGGCTCAGATCAAAGGTAAAAGATAGGAAGCGCACACTAATCATCAAAAGATGGGAAGGCATCATCGGGAAGCTCTCGTAAAAGGCGACCTATGTCCAGGAAATCCTCAGGAGGGGCTAACCGGAGCTAGCCTTTCTCATGAAGCTGCAGCAGGGCTCTAACACCTCCATAGCAGACCATCCGATCGATGAGATTGCCTATCTTCGCTTCAAATACTCTGGAAGCAAGATAGGCATCCTTATAAGCTTCCAGACGAGCAACCTCATTGGCCTGGTAATCTTTTAGCTCGTCCTTAGCCTTATCCACATCAACTCGGACCAAGGCCAGCTCTTAGTGTGTGGTGGCAGCTTCTTCCTTGGCCTTAGACAGGTCTGCTTGGAGGGACATCAGGGTAGCCGAGCCTACCTCCCATTGCTTCCAAAGAGCAGCTTCCCGGTCAGTACTAGCGATCAGGTCTGCCTTCTTTGCCTCCAGATCTTTCACCAGAGTAGCGTGCACTTCTTGCAGTTCCTTCAGCTGTGATGAGAGGGTCGCCGCCTCAGTCTCCTCCTCTAAATTAGCCAAAATTTGGGTGTGCCTCAACCCTTCAGACTTGAGCTTGGACTCATGTTATGCACCGCAAGTGTACGGTTACGTCGTCAGTAATATAAAAGATTATCATATCCATAGGGGATGTTGATTAAGTACTAATTAACTTCGCACGGTGAAATATCTAGACAAACATAAGATTGGTTGAAAGAGAGAGTAAGAGAAAGAGAAGGGAAAAGAGAGAGAATGGATCTTGAGAGAGGTTGAGCTAAGAGGATGGAGGATGATAGATTCTAGGATTTCAGTTTCCTTATAATGTTAGGCGATGTTACATAGATTGCTTAGTTCCTATCGTCTATGTTCATGCTCTTGTAGGAAGTTAGATTCATTACCGACTCTCCCCTATAGTGGATAAGCCAACATGATCTCCTACTCCATGTACTATGCTACTAAATGGAAGTGATTCCTATGAAGTCCGTTAGCGGGACATCTCTGTCACGACATCCCTCGGTCATACAACATAGAAACACACTAACACACAATAACATAGAGATAGAAATAGTGATTATTCTGATCCCCTACTTCCTTGTGGTAATTTGCTTCTCCTTTCAAGGTGATAACCTAGACGTCCATTAGCAGGGCAACCCTGTCACGATGCCCCTCGGTCATACGATCTAGGGTATCACCCTACAATTCTACACAATCATTTGATTAAACATGCAAAAGATATATATAAGCATTCACACACACACATCATTAAACATGAACAAGGCATTAACAAGTCATTGAATAGAAACATGACAAATCCACATAGTTTTACATCTTCATCACATCACAAGTACTTCCTACATCCTAGATCTGGAGATCTACTCCATTGCAAAGGAAAAACATCCCCAAAACATAAAGAAAAGCATACTTACAACCCTATATGTGAGAAGAAGAGGAAGAATGTTGGTGCGGGAAGCATCAGACGATCGAACCTGAGTTTTGATAATGGCAAAGGATTCAAAGTTAAGGTGTGTTGTGATCTAACGTGATTGACTAAGTGGTTCAGGAAAGTCCTAACTGTGGTTAGGCAAGGTAAAAACCCTAGGGGGTGGTAACTCTAGGTCATAGGGGGTGGTAACCCTATGGGGAAAGTCTTGGTGGGTCGAGTGCTTCAGGGAAAAGTCCTAGGGGGGTAACCTTAGGTGGAAAGTCCTGGTGTCGTTAACCAGGTGAAAGACTGGATCAGCCGGGAAGCGGAAGTCCAGCAGAAAGTCCGGAAGCATCGAGCACCGAGCAAAAGTCCAGTCGATCTGAAGGATCACACTGGTAGCAGGTAAATCTCCTGAGTGGAATAGGTGAGGACACGTTCCCCGTAGAGGGAACAGTAGGCATCGGATCGACCTAGGGTTTCCGGACAGAAATCCGAAGTCAGACCCGGACAGTCCGGAGACTGTCATAATATTTTGTTATCATATTTACTGTCGTTTTGTGCTAACTTTGTTTTGCAGGGTATGTGTTTGGGACTAACACTTTTGCAGGACCAAAGGAACACAAGTTAACCTCGGATGAACAGTGTCCGAGGCGCCTCCCAATACTCAAATTATGGCACATTTTACTCCTCCCAAGAGTAAATCAAATATCCACTCCATTTTCAAAGGTCAACAATAACCTTGAAAATGCTCTTAGAGTGTCAACTTCATCATGATTAGGTTAACTACCCTTTCAATTTGAGTTGACACTCTTTATCCCATCTAAGGGGTAGAGAAAATGCTCCTAGGAACCCAAAACCTATTGGTGCTCCTTGGATGCTCTAGGTACTCACTAGGGATAACTTCCCTAGATACATTCCTAATGACCTTGTTGGGCTTCTTAGAAGTCTTGGTCACCTTTTCTAGGTCAACTCTAGGGATTTCTTCCCTTGTGACCTTCTTAGTGACTTTCTTAGACTTCTTAGAAGTCTTAGTCACATTTGTTGTAAAAATACTTCTAGAGATAACTTCCCTAGTATCTTTGACTTGACCACTAGGCCTAGAATTAATTCTATAGTTATATGGAACCCTATGATAAGAAGGCGCATCCTTTTTGATTTTGGGTTTGTATCCCAAATCTCTATGACCCTTGGATGACCTTTGTTGTCCTAAACCTAGATTTTGACTCCTTGACCCTTGTGTATCATTTGTGATTTTTCTAAGAGTCCTTTCCAATTTATCAAGTCTTGACCTTAAGACTTGATTTTCTCTCCATAACTCCTCAACCTTAGATTTTTCATTTTCACTTTGAATTTTCTTTTTCTTAGGTAAATACCTAAAATCCTTAGGGTTATTTCCTAGTTGGTTATCTACCTTCCTAGCCTTAGGTTGAGTGGTTTTGGCACTAAAAGCTATATGATTTTTTAATGCTATCATGCTTCCTATTTTTATGGTAAATAGTATTAAAATGATATAAATTAGAACTAGCATGCTTTTTACCATTATTTAAAGGGGTAGGCTCAATAAATGATACCTTTTGTTTTACCTTGGAGGCTTCCCCTTGACCGTTTTCTTCCCTTTGGGACATTGGTTCCGGTAATGCCCTTTTTGATTGCACAAGAAGCACACAATGTGCTCTTTGCTCTTCTTTATTCCGGGAGCGGTCTCCATGGGCTTCTCCTTGCCCTTTGGTGCCACTTGACCCTTCTTCTTGGCCAATTTTGGGTACTTGCTTTTGTAGTGCACATGTTCCCTACACTCAAAACATATAATGTGATTTTTATTTTTAATTGAAATATTTATACCTTCACACGTAGAGATGACACTTGCTTCTCCATTTGATGTTTCTTGATTTTTGGAGGATGCATCATCTTCTTCTCCACTTGACTCGGATGTAGAAGCTTCTCCTTCTTCTTTATCCGATGTCACCAAAGGTTTCTCCCCCTCAATCCTAGAGGTGGAGGCTTCCTCATCTTCATCTTGTATGTGAAACAAAAAGTATGCTCCCTCTTTGCCCTTTTCATTGAATTCCTTTAAAGATGAAGCTTCTTGGACTTCTTTTTCGGAAGTTGAGCATCTCTTAACCTCGGAGTCCTCTTCCTCTTGGTCTTGATCTAATGAGTCACCCTCTTTGGATTCTTCTTGGTTTGGTATAGTGGAGGGAACTTCATAAATCTTTGCCAATTTGCTCCATAGCTCCTTGGCATCTTTGAATTCTCCGATTTGAGTCAACATATTGCTTGGCAATAAATTGACCAATAGCTTGGTCACTTTATCATTTGCCTCACTCCTTTGAATTTGCTCTTGGCTCCATTTGCTCCTCTTGAAAATTTTGCCTTTGGAATTTGTTGGAGCTTCGAAGCCTTCCATGAGAGCAAACCATTGCTCTATCTTCATCATAAAAAAATTCTCAATTCTTGATTTCCAAGAATCGAAGCTTGTAGATACATATGGTGGAGGCACCCTCGTGTCGAATTCAATTCCATCTTGAAGTTGAGCCTTTTGATGAAGTCTTCGACTTATTGATCTTGCTTCAACTTCTTCACCCTCTAGCTTTTTGCCCCTTTCGGTGAAGAGCAACCTCGCTCTGATACCACTTGTTGGGACCGAAATGTGGAGCTAGAGGGGGGGTGAATAGCTCGGTGTGATCTCGTGCTCGTCGTTGCTTATTTCTTCAAAGATATGCAGCGAAAAATACAAAGAAACAACACTCAACGCTAACACTAAGGATTTACTTGGTATCCACCTCAAGAAGAGGTAACTAATCTAAGGATCCACACACTCACGCACCCTCTACTATGAAAACACTCCTTCTCGGTAACTACCGAAGGCGGAGAAGCCCTACAATACTCTCAATACAACAAGAAACAAAGAGAAGCAAATACAAGGGAAAGCTTACACGGTTTACACAAGAAACTCTAACCCTAACTTCTTCTTCTTGCTATAGATTCACCTCTTGACTTGGAAGTACCTCCAAGAACCTTCAAGATATGGCGTGAGAGTGACTGTGGAGAAGCTCTGGTCACTGGAGAAGAAAGCCGAGAGATCTGTGGAAGTTCTACGGAGAGAACCGCTCGCCAACAGCTAAATACGACGCCAACGGTCGAATCCCAATCTATTGGATTGCTCCCAATCGATTGGGAAGGCTTTGGATCGATATGTCGATCGATCTAAGTGCCTCTGTGCTCTCGGGAAATGCTTGGATCGATTGGTCATCGATACAGGGCTTATCGCGCAGAATTACGACTCCCAATAGATCGGTCGATCGATTGGGGGCTCTGAATTGATCGGCCGATCGATCCAGAGCCATTCTGTGTAATCACGAACTTCTCCCAATCGATCCACCGATCGATTGGGAGGAAGCTTGTCGCGGGGACTCACCTAATCGATCAGCTGATCGATTGGGCATGAGCCAATCGATCAGCTGATCGATCCAGCTCAAGGTTTTTGCCCAAAACCAAGTCCAAAGTCCCCTAAACCAACATCCGGTCAACCATGACCTATTGGTACATCATGCCTAGCATCCGGTCACCCTTGACCTGCTAGGACTCCCTCACCAAGTGTCCAGTCAATCTCTTTGACCAACTTAGACTTCCACCAGATGTCTGGTCAACCTTGACCCATCTGGATTTCCTCGTGCCAAGTATCTGGTCAATCCCTTTGACCTACTTGGACTTCCACTAGATGTCTGGTCAACCTTGACCCATCTGGATTTCCTCGTGCCAAGCATCCAGTCAATCCCTTTGACCTACTTGGACTTCCCAATACCAGATGTCTGATCAACCTTGATCCATTTGGATTTCCTGTGTTTGGCTTCACTCACTAGGACTTCCCTTTTGCCTAGCTTCACTCACTAGGACTTTCACCTGGCTTCACTCACCAGGATTTCCTACTGCCTAGCTTCACTCACTAGGTCTTTCACCTGACTTTACTCACCAGGATTTCCAACTGTCTGGCTTCACTCACCGGGACTTTCCTTCTGCCTAGCTTCACTCACTAGGACTTTTCATCTGTCTGGCTTCACTCACCAGGACTTCCCATACTACCTAGCTTCACTCACTAGGTCTTTCACCTGGCTTCACTCACCAGGATTTCTAGTCAAGTATCCAGTCAACCTTGACCTACTTGACTCTTCTTCACAATCTCCTCACATGGACAATTGCACCTGCAATTTTCATGTATTATTTACATGTATTGTTAAACATCGAAACCCAACCATCAAGAGTCGAGCTTGACCCAATTCAAGCTCGACCCAATTCAAGCTCAACCAATCAGGTCAACCTTGACCTAGGGAATATTGCACTAACATATATTTTCTTCTATATATTAATACATGTTCACTTGTAATATTTATAGGTTATTATTATTTGTGTGATGCTGGATACACAAATGGGGAAGGATTTTTGGCACCATATAGAGGTCAATGGTACCATTTGGCCGAATGGAGGCAAGGTTACCAACAACTACAACCAAAGAGTACTTTAATATGAAACACTCCCAAGCGAGAAATTGCATTGAGAGGTGTTTTGGCATTTTAAAAGCTAGATGGGCTATATTGAGAGATAAATCTTTTTATTCATCAAAGAGTCAATGTAGGATTATATCCACATGTTGTATTCTCCATAATTTCATAAGATCTGAAATGACAATTGATCCAATAGAGACTGAGGTAGGTGTCCTTGAGTCAAATGAAAGTCACGATGATGATGATGATGATGATGATGACGATGACGATAATTTGATAAGGTATTATGAGACCAGTGTTGCTTAGACAGAATGGAGAGACAAGCTTGCAGATGATATGTTCATGAGTTGGCAGTCATTAGTTAATTAGATATAGTGTTGTTTCTTGAAATTTGAGTTCCATTTCCATGTATTTGAACAATTTGATTGTTTTGTATTTGAACAATTTAATTATGTTTGAACAATTTGTTTATGCTAAATCATTTGATTGTATCTGGGTTTTATATATTATCAATTTAAACAACTATATTATATTTTTCATATGCACAATGTTGTATTTGGATTGTTTAATTTCAGTTTCTAATGGAAGGAAAGAGCCAAAAAAGTCTAAAGGGTGTAACAACAGCCAAGGATATACCAACTTCACAACCAGTTCCATTAAGCCCAATTGAACTTGTAGAAAGTTCAATGCCAATGAAGGTTAAAAGAAAAACTCATAGCACCAAACACTTGTGGACAAAACAAGAGGATGTTGCATTAGTTGACGGCCTAGTTGAGTTGAGCAAAGATTTAGCTTGGAAGAGCGAGAATGGTTTTAGAACTGGGTACTTGTTGCATTTAGAGAAACTCATGGTTGCTAAAGTGTCATCAAGCAATCTGAAGGCTACCCCTCATATCGAGTCAAGGTACAAGCTACTGAAGAGGTAATTCCACACTATCAACGAGATGATAAATCATAGCAGTGGATTTGGGTGGAACGATGTTTTGAAATGTATCACTGCATCAAATGATGTGTTTGATGATTGGGTTAAGGTAACTTTTGTCATAATTTCATAAGGTTTTCATTTCTTTGATGATTGTGGGTTTTTTTGCTAATAATATATTTTTAATTAGAGTCATCCGACTGCTATCGGTTTAAGGAATAAAGAGTTCCCCCACCTTGACGACTTAATGTTTGTGTGGGGGAAAGATCGTGCCACAGGAGCTGGTGCAGAAATCCCAGCTGATGCAGTAGAAGAGATCAATTTATGCAATCAAGAAACTGACACATTTGAGTGTGAAATAGATGAGCATGCTGAATTTCATAATGATGAAGAATATGTTAGAGAGGAACCAAAGAAATCTGAGATGGAGACTCAAGATTCAGTTTGTCCATCAAACAAAAAGGCAACCGCTAGAAAGAAAAAAAGGAAGTCTGATGATGTTCTGGGTGACTTGGTAGGAGAGATTAGCAAGTATGTCACTGTTATTACAGAAGCGAATAAGGGGATGAAGGGAATTTCCACCTACTTCAAGAAACAAACTGAGAACAATGATAGAAAAATGAGAATATATGATGAGTTAATGGAACTTTCTGATTTTTCTCAACAAGAAATTATGGATGTCGGGAAGTACATTCTGAAAGATGAATACAAGGTTGATAACTTCTTTGCATTGCCAAAGGCATTTAGGAGAGAATATATGATGAAGCAGCTATCCAAGATCAACCCATATACGACCAATTAGAAAATGAATTAGATATTTGAATTAAGTCGTTGAATCTTATATTTTGATATGTTTTTGAACAATTATGATATTATTTAAGACAAACTTGTTGGATGAATGTCATTTTGGATTGAATTTATTGGATAATTTCTATTTTGGATAGAATTTGTGTGATGTAGTAATTTATTAACTGTGTAGATTTAACTGTGTATGATTTCTAACTGTGTAGAGTGCATTTACTAAAACTTCATTTTGGTGACTTTCTTGACAGGATCAGGTTTTTGCTTGAGTTTCAACCTCAGGGTTTTTTTTATACACTGTGTCTATCAATGCTTTAATTCTTTGTTCAATTTCAAGATGTGATTGAGCTTTTCCATTTCCATTTCGTAACATTAGACAAGTGTATTTTTGCATTACCAAGCAAGCAGCTATTGCATGTGAAATGTCATTTCGTAATCCTGTTGGTATTGCAGAGAAACTCACTTCTCACATCCAGGAAGCCTTTGCAACTTCATAATGCAATGCAAGCAGATGAAGAAGAGTCTCACTCTTTTGCTTTGTATCCTTATATCATATATCTTCTACTTTATTTATACTGTCTATTTATTAACTTCTGAAAAAAATCAGTTTGAAGCTAGGATCAGGGTACGCTTTCTTCTGTTAATACAATCTATTGGTGTATATAAGTTGCCAATGTGTACGCTGGTGTGTAAAATGGAATATTTTTTACTATTTTTAGCATGAATCCTTCTGAGATGGTGTCAATATTTCATTTCTCCATATCTACCTTGCATTTCTATTAAACATTGGTCTCTGAAAACCAACATGAATTGCACTAATTAACTAATACGAATTTGTTAAAACATAAGTTCTTAACTGTCTGATACTCTGATTCATCAGGAAGAGCAAGAGGCAGCTCTGAAGAAGTTGAGGAAGAGGTTATCATTCAAAGCACACCCAATTCCTAGCTTCTACCATGAGGGTCCTCCTCCGAAGGCTGAGCTAAAGAAGGTAATGCCTTAGACATTTGCATCGAGTCTCCTTGTAATTCAACATTTAAGCAAATTAAATATACAAAAAGTAAGTAGATTGTCATTTTACTAGAGGATGGAATTCCACTGTCTGTTGCATATTTAATTACTGAAAATCATCTCCATGTGTGATAGGATTAGGATGGTTAAATATTTCACGTCTTGCCGAGTTTAATTACTGAAAGCGGCATACTTATTGGTGCATGCCTTGCACAGTCCCGTATCAAATGTCCAAAAACAAGTCTTCCTCTTGCATAATGAAGCAGATCTTAACTTCCTAATTTTTCCCCATTTCTGCTGATTGGTTTGTGACTTCACTCCATTTCTAGCTAGTAGTTTCATCTCCTACTATTCCGTAATAGCTATTTTTCAAGTTAGTGCATTTTCCTTGTACAAAGGTACCTCCTACTCGAGCTAAATCCCCAAAACTCACTCGAAGAAAGAGCTACAACGATGCCACCCCAGCTGAAGGACTCAACTGTGCTAGAACTTGCGGACAATATCATCATCACTGTGCCAATGTTGACACTGAGGAAATGAAGAAGAATGTGAAAGGCAGAGAAAACATCAAATGCAGGCTCACTGTTATTGATCAGACAACAGCTGCAGACATGTTACGGACATGAAATGCATTTTGGATTTTAATTTACATCACAAAAATTTCAAACTATATCTAGATGGTGTGACGTTTGCGGAGCCTTTGAGACCAAATGGTGTGATGCGTAATGCTGTAAATTGTGTTATTTATATACATGCGTGTAAGAAGATGATAGCTGCTTACTATTTATTATTTATTATTTATTTATATACATGCATATGCATAGTTGGTTTTTTAACTAAAGTAAAAAAATAAAAAAAACATAACAACATAAAAAATTTAAAAAATTTAAAAAAATTTAAAAATTGAAAATAAATAAACAAAAACAAAAAAACATAGAAATAAAGAAAAAAGACAAAAATAAAAATAACATAAAATTTAAATAATAATAATAATAATAATAAATGGTTGGTTTTGTAACTAAGGATAATATAGTAAAATATTACACTAGGTTATTCATTAAAACCTTCATTCAAACAAGCTTTTATTGCATTACCTAGGTTGAACCAAATAACATTTGGTTATGTTTTATTCCTCATAACCTTGGTTATGTGATTACTTGGTAATCACAAGGTTATACATGATAACTTGAACCAAACGCACCCTAAAAGTTAAAGAATCATCCAATGTAATTTTTGATAAAGAAAATAACTTACCTAATGTAATAAATGAAAATATTAATACAGAAAATATTAACTCAAGAAACACAAAAGATGATGAAGAAATTCAACTTGAACCTAGTGAATTACAAGAACCAGCTAATGACCCAAATATAAGACCAACAAGAGCAAGTACCTATCACCTATCCGACCAAATTTTGGGTGACCTAACTCTAGGAGTCAAAACTAGGTCATCTTATAAAAGCCTAAGTCAAATAGCCCTTAACTCCAAAATTGAACCCAAAACTATAGACGAAGCCCTACCTGACCCAAATTGGACATTAGCAATGCAAGAGAAGTTAGCTCAATTTGAAAGAAACTAGGTTTGGGAACTAGTACCTAAACTCATTAACAAAACCATAATTGATACTAAATGAGTTTTTAGGAACAAATTAGATAATCAGGGCGAAATAATTAGAAATAAAGCAAGATTAGTAGCTAAAGGGTTCAGCCAAGTAGAAGGGTTAGACTATGATGAGACATATGCCCTTGTAGCCAGATTTGAATCTATTAGGATGCTGCTGGCCTATGCAGCACATAAAAGATTCAAACTATATCAAATGGATGTAAAATCCGCCTTCCTAAACATATTTATCAAATAAGAGGTATATGTAAGTCAACCCCAAGATTTGAGAACTTAGAATATCTAAACCATGTTTTTAGGCTAAAAAAGGCTCTATATGAACTAAAACAAGCACCTAGGGCTTGGTATGAATGTCTGTCAAATTATCTAATATCTAAAGGGTTTAACCAAGGTCAAATAGATCCAATCCTATTTGTAAAAATCTTAGAAAAAAATATTTTTATAGCCCAAATTTATGTAAATGATATAATTTTTGGCTCAACCAACACCAAATTCTTAAAAGAATTTACCAAATTAATGGACAATGAATTTGAAATGAGTCTAGTAGGAGAACTTAACTTTTTCCTAGGCTTACAAATTAAACAAACCAAAGATGGAATTTATATTTTCTAAAAAAAATATGCTAAGGAATTAATTAGGAAATTTGGAATGGAAAATTCAAAAAATATTAATACACCAATGACTACTAACATTAAATTTGACTCAGACTTAGAAGGAAAACTAGTAGACTTGAAATACTATCGAAGTGCAATAGGGAGTTTACTGTACATAACTGCAAGTCAACCAGACATTCTTTTTGCAATAGGTATATGTGCAAGATACCAATCTTGTGCAAAAGAGTCACACCTAACATATGTCAAAAGAATACTTAGGTATATTAAGGAAACCCTAAACATAGGACTCTGGTACCCTCGGTCTTGCACCTTTGATCTGATTGGCTATTCTGACTGAGACTATGCCGGGTGTAAACTAGATGGAAAGAGCACAAGTGGTAGCTGTCAATTTCTAGGTCAGTGCTTAGTAAGTTGGTCAAACAGAAAGCAACACTATATTGCTTTATCCACTACTGAAGCTGGGTGCATAACCCTAGGTGAATGTGCATCTCAATTATTATGGATGATGCATATCCTAAAAGATTATCAACTAGAATATCAAAATATAAAAATTTTAATTGATAACATTAGTTCAATTAATCTAACCAAGAACTCAATTCACCACTCAAGAACTAAACATATAGAAGTAAAGCATCATTTTGTAAGGGATCACGTAGCTAAGGGTGATGTTGTGCTTAACTATGTTGAGTCCAAATCAAACTTGGCTGACATATTCACAAAACCCTTACTTGAACTTGAGTTCAGTGCACTTAGAAGAAAAATAGAAATATGCTTAGTCTAGTAGAACTTACTTTTTAAAAAATATTTATTTCTTCTTATTGTTTTTTTAAAACACTATGTTTTTAATCCGTCTATTTTTTTTAACAAAAAAAATTGATTTTAAAATTCTAGGAAAAATATTTTTCAAAATTCTAATTTTTGTTAGTTTTTCAAAAAGTTGGTTTAGCCTAGAAACTTACCCCCTAGAAATTATGTACACCTAATTTCAGCCAGAGCATCTCACAAGCACACTAGGTTTAACTTACTTGTGTTTGAAAATACTTAGAATGATATGAGATGCATAGGGTACTGCATGAACTTAAGAATGGTTATGTTAGTGCATCGACATAAGTCTAAGCAATAAATACCAACTTACATTAATCAAGTTAAGTAATGAATCCTCATTAGGATTTTCATTAATGAATCCTCATTAGGATTCTCCCCCTTGAACATTGCCATTTCAGATTTAGGCTCGTGCATTTGGTCAGACTCTGGTTCGGGTTTGGACACTTGCTTTGACTCGAGTTCGGATCCATCAGCCTCCTCCTCAGCCACTAGAGCGATGAAGTTGATTTGGTCTTGTTCTTCTAGATCTGGCTCTGAGGATAGCTCTCCGGATTCAGACTCGGATTCGAACTCACTTTCGCCTTGATCTTCTAGCCTCGACGAAGTCTTGTGAAGCTCGATCAATTTGGTCCACATCTCGAATGCATTCTTGTAACCTTCTAATTGACACAGCTCGATCAATGGATTCTAGAGCGATTTGAATTACTACTAAATTTCTAGCTTTAATCTGTTGGTCGCCTTCTTCTCCGCCTCTTTGCGGATAAGCAGCACCAACGGCGTCGTTCATCTTCCCTCTCTAAATGCCTTTCAATTGTTTAGGAACGAGAACAGAGAAGATCGACCAACAACAGGAATTCGAGAAGATGGCGAAAGAAGCGAGGATGATTAACTAAGTTGCTTGTTATTGTAGTGCAACTCGACCACCTGAGTACCAATTCGGTTACGCCTGTGGAAGCTTATTATTATCCCCGAATTGCTCGTACCCGATGCGGATCCACTCCAATTATTGTTGTACATAGAAACCCAACTTTACATCTCAACGGTTCAGGATCGCACTTCAATTCTCCATCCATTAGATGATGGCGGAGGTAAATGTTTGTGTTCCAATCAACTTGGAATATGAACAAAATCTATCCCTATGGTGATTGGATAGCATGCTGTGGGTGAGCTAGGCTGGCGTAGTGAATCATAAATTATTTTAAATTGTATTTTAAAAATATTTTTATTCTATTATTATATATAACATATTAAAATTTACTTGTTAAAAATATTTAAATTTAATTAAAATTACTTAAATATTACTTAAAAGCATTGTAATCTAATAATAAAAATATATATCTTACGAATGAATTGATTATTTTATATTATAATAATTGGAAAAAATAATTATTATGCATGAATTTTGAAATTAAAATTATAATAACTTGATTAAAATTGGTCAATTCATAAGTTATGTTCTATTTGGACAATATTTGTGGTTTAGACTTGCACGAGAAAACCATGAGTAGAAAAAAACCAATCAACCACGATTCCCTCAATGACAGATGACAATTATAAATCGGTAACAACCAATCCGAGAATGCACGTATACGATGCCACACCGTTGAGCACACCAACCGACCGGAGAACAGCCGCATCAACAAAGAGTCATTCAACAGCAACAGCTTAGTGTGAAGTCCTGTGAACAAGAGTTCGACCACCTAGCCGTCGATTCTTTTCCCTTTTCGTCCCTGCGGGGCAGCGTTCGCTGCATCTTCGCAGTTTACTTTTGTAGACATAAAAAACCGTGTGCGCGCGCGCGTTTTGCTGCCGTTATTTGATCGGTTGGAAGTGGAATTAACCATCTCGATTCCAATTAGATGCCCACACGCCATGTGTGTTTTTGCGGCACGTGTAGAACTAGTCTGGGCCCCTGAGTTGGATCAGGTGAGTTATGCCGAACACGATTCTCGACAACTGGGTGCTCGCGAAGTGCTCTTGCTTAGTGGATCCTAGACTTAAAAATTCTGCATAACATTCCGTGTGTAGTAAATTTTACGGAGTCGGAGGGCATTGACTATCTAACAGTGACAGTGACAGTGACAGTGACAGTGACAGTGGCATTTTGCAATTGACGGCTTACAATTTCTATCACTTCCCAGCAATTTGTCACGTGCGAAATCTGATCCTCCACTTCGCATCCTAGCGACTCGTTTTGTCTGACAAATCCCTCGCCGTTGAATTCCCACGCGCTTCTTCATCGCCAATCATCTTCCTCTTCGCGCCCGCCCTATATAACTCCTCGGGAAGCACTTCGATCGATCTTCTACTACAACACAGCGTCCGAAACTGGAGCTGATATATCCATTCCCCTGCTTCTTGGCAGCTAGCTAGCTAGCTACCTGCGTCCATGAAGACCAATGCCAGCGCTGCTGCTCTGCTCGCCGAGCTCAGCCAAGCCAAGGAGCTGCTCAAGGAGCTGGAGTTAAATCTGCATTGCCTTGACCTCTGCAAGGCTCTAACTCCCAGGATCGCTTCCTGCATCCACAACTCAATTCTCATGGCGGAATCCTTCGAAGCCAACAACGGCCACGATAGGCCTCCGTGCTCCTCGCTAGCCCTGCGACGTCGTACCTTGACGCCCAAAAGAAGGTACGTTCGTACTTCGCATGCACGCAATACTGTCCGCATGGTAATGAAATTACGTATAATTTGCAGGAAATCTCTGTACTCGTGGAGGTGCCAAGTGAGGGTGGGCTCGGTGGCCGGCGGAGTGAAAGGCCAGGGGGAGGACGACGGCTTCACCTGGAGGAAGTACGGCCAGAAAGAGATTCTCGGAGCTAAATATCCAAGGTCAGTCATTAGTCACTACAGTTACAGAACAGTGTTGCAGTCGATCTCATTCGACCAAAACCATTCTGACGGGCTTTTCTCGATCGCCGCAGGGCCTATTTCCGGTGCGCTCATCGGGCCTCGCACGGATGCCCCGCGAAGAAGCAGGTGCAGCGATCGGACGACGACCCCTCGGTCTACGACGTCACCTACCATGGGGACCACACTTGCCTCGAGCAGCACGATCAGGAACAGAGTGCGGCGGCGCTGAAAGTTGAAGGAGAGGAGGAGTACTTTGTGGGGCAGGTTGCGCCTTCCTTTGGGCCCATGGAGGAGCAGTTTTTCTCTTCTTCGCCGTACCAGTTTGGTGGCTTTCATGGAGCAGAGAGCAGTTCGATTCCAATGGAGTTTGACGGAGACGGGGAGATCGAGCCTGTCAGCATCTGGGCAGAAGTGGAATGGATGTCATAGTGTAGTGTGTGATTAGATTGCAGAAATTGATGAAATTGTGGTGTTGGTTGTTGGATTGTTGTTTAAACTGAGAAAAAAATAGTAAAGCATTATGTAATCTTATAATTCCATGTAATCAGTTCCTTCGTAAAATTCTTGATATGTGTTTGTTGTGTTGTTTGTCTAGCAATGGTTGACGTCCTCAATATCTAAACATGATTTTTATATAAATCATAATTAAGACTTAAATAAGAAAAAAAATTATAATAATTATAATTAACATATCTTAATTTCAATTTGATAAAAAAAGAAACATAAATTTTTATCTAAAATGGAAAGTAATTAACTTAACGATCTTAACTTAAATAAAGACGTGGATTAAGATAAACCCTCTCTAAAAAATACTAGAAATATGAAAAATAACTTAAATACTCAAAAAATAAAAATTATCAAAAATAATAAAAAAAACCCTAAAAAGGGTTTAAACGGCAAAATTTGTGGTTGAAAATTTGACAGTTACGATTTCACTAGTGACAAATGTAGGTGATCCTGTCCGAACGCTGAATCAACGGACGCTGGGCACGTGGCGCTCTCCCGAAGTGCTGACGTAGATCTCTGACCAGTCGTGTAGACCTCCGGCGAACCTACAAAGAAGTCGGGCCGGGAAGGGGTTCCCGACGACGACCCTCCGACGCTCAAGTCAGGCAAGAGGAAGATGAGAAAGTGACTCTGAATATGCGAGAATGCGTACCTCCAGCGAAGTGTGAGGCTCCTTATATAGAGCTGTGAGGAGGCTCACGCACACATACCGAGATGAATACGTGTCCTCTAACCATACCTCAGTATGGGCTTGTCAGAAGAGCTTACCTGACACCATACTGCTACAGTCCGAGCACATCTCTGATGGGACAGCGGAACCCTCTGTCGTAAGATCTTGCGTATGGCCTGGTCGTTGAACATACCCGCTGTCAGAAGATGTTCCCTTATCCTTTTGTCTCTTCTGACCCCATTCCAAGCGTCCGGCCGGTTGGCAATCCCCTCACGTCCGGCCGGTCGTATGTGCTAGTCCGCTCGGGAGATTTCCGGTTGTGTGCTCTGTGGAGACTGTTCGCAGTATTACTACTTTATGCCTTCGGCCGAGCGGGCTACCCGCTCGGCCATACAACCTTGTTCAACATGAGCGTCGGAACCCCGACTCCCCACCGGGGTGTCTTGACTCTGCTAGGGTCCCGCTCGTCCGGTCGGCATCCCCTTCTCCGGTCGGTCGTTTAACCTTTGACCTCCACATGGCGTTGACTTCCCTCAAAGGGGGTCCCCCGTCGTTACCGCCGGATCACTTGCCTCCCCTTCAAGTCTAGTCAAAGGAGGCGATTAGTCCGACTGACTGGACCATCAGTTTCGCCGAGCGGCGTCCATAAGCAACTATCCTCTGCTCGGCCCCCACGGGAGCAGCTAAAACGCTAGTCAACGCCAACCCTCCTCGGTATCTTTTCGAAGTTTTCGCCAATCTCCATCATTACACTACAACAAAAACCTTCATAGACATCGGTTTTCCACCGGTGTCTATTTCATTTTCGACCGATGTCTATGAAGCCGATGTTAAAAGTCTGTCATTTTAGACATCGGGTTAAAACCGGTGTAGTATCACTTAACGACACCGGTCTTCGAATCGGTTATTAACCGGTGTAGTATCACTTAACGACATCGTTTCATCAACGGTGTAAAATCGATGTAATATTGTATGTTAATGACACCAGTTTTGGCAGCGGTAAATGACCGATGTAATATTAGTTAATAACACCGGTTTTGCAGCGGTGGAAAACCGATGTAATATGTATATTTTTTAACAACACAAATTTGATTTCTGAAACAATGAAAAACCGACAATAACAAAAAAAAATATACAAATATTCACAAATTATACAAATATTCTTCATTCAATAATATCCATAAAATACACAAATATTTACAAATTATATAAATAATCTTCTTACAACAATATCCATAAAATACCCAAGCATTCTTTTTACATCAAAAGCTAGCTAATAGATATCAAAATCAAGGTAGAACATTCTTTTAACACATCAAGGTAGAACCGCACTTCAAATGTAATCTAGCATGCATTCAGCCCACTCGAACCGCACTTCATCAATTTCAACTCTGGAGTACTTGAGATTTGTAAACTGTAAAAACACATAAATCCACCATATGTCAAATAACTAAAACAAATGTGTACATGTATCAAATAAAATAGAATACTGAGTTTTTAAAGGCTGCTATGCAAGATAACGAATATAACATAGAATCTAAAACTTTCATATATGACACTTAGTATATGCTGCTTAGAATATAACATAGATAATTTGCTCCTTCTAATTCAAGTGTACAGATTGATAAGAACCGACAGCATCATACAACAACTTACTAGGCATGATAATGGTTGAACAAAGAAATATGACTACACAACAAATCCAGTGAAGCATAGAAGAACAAAGCTACCTCTGATGAAGAGATATACTATTTATTGTACTACCTCTGATGCCATCTTGGTATCCTGAATATCCTGCACTAAGCCCCCTATTTTCTGTGATTTCTGCTACCAACCACAGCAGCAAGGAGTGCGGCAAGAAGGCATCTTTAGTTCAACACCCAAAATAGCAAGTTAGAGCTTCCTTTTGGGTCCATTCAATCCTCTAGTAAGTAGAAATTATTTTCCCTTTGGTTTATGATGGATTTGGAGTGTCTTGACCTAAGATATAATCCTCTTGTAGCCCTCTATATTAAAGGCCAGCATACATGGAAAATTCAGCATGTTCTTCTGAAGTCATAACAGGGTAGGTAAACTTTACTTGTAGTTTTTATTCATTTGCTTCATGTAGGAGTAGATTCTAGTAAATTCCCACACATTTAATGTTTAATGATCGGCTAGGGATAAGATTAGGGATCAACATGATCATTTCCTCCCTATAGCCATGTGGTAGAGGTCGAGCTTGTAGCCTAAATAATGTAGTTAGGGGTCTCTATCTGATTAATGAAAAACATGAATATAGGTGAAAACAAAAGAGGTGAGTAAAATAATGAAGAGGGGTTAAATCATAAAAACAAAGAGTTCCCTATTCTTGAGGTACCCACAGACATATTGACACTCACTCTTACTTCTAGTTGAACTTGAAATTCATTGGTATAGCTAAATATGGTAATGGGTACCCTTTAGGTTGATTACCCATTTATCTTAATAGGTTAGGTTAAATTCGAGTATCAATGTGTTAGATATTTAGAGGAAGTTGAGCAGGTTAAAAAAATGTAATCAATACTTTAATCCTAAGATTACCATTTAAGATAGCTTATCCAACCACTCTACTCACTGCAGCTCCTAATCTCTAATTCCTTTCTTCTTAGGCAATCATTTAGTCTCCAACTAGTATCTCGTTTGTAACAAAAGTATAGCATCCAGTTTGTAACTTATTTTAGGCAAATAAAGCAACCATATAAGCTTATGAAATGAGAGAATGCTACACTCATTAATGGTTGCATAAGGATTGCTTAAGTCAACATATAAATTTTCTTTAATGGGATGTAGGTCAATTAATATGGGTTGTTTAATTCATGTGTTTTATATTGTGTGAATTGCTTAAGGTCATCCCTAAGCTACTGTACATGCTATGTCAGAGCTAAATTCGTCCCAATTTGTGTGGGTTCTTTTCTCCTTTTCACCTAAGCCATATGCATAAACCATGTACATATTAAGTAGAAGCAACTAGTTTTCACTCTTGTGAAACAAAACATCTAATGCTTTTTGTAAACGTTTACATGCTATCAAATTAAGAGTGTCAAGTTTTGATTGGAAGTGTGGATGTAGAGAAGGCATATGAAAGCCAAAGTATCAGAAAGGACAATATCTAATGGAAAAAAACTGTATTCACTAATGCATTAAAACCCCCCATTGAATCAAGAACACAAACAAGTACTTATGAACTTTTGATGTAGCCTGATATGGGCATATAGTGAAATATACTGCCCTAATTCCATTTGTGGAAATAAAATTGTCAGTATAGATTTTGGCAAAAGTTGGAATGTAAAATTTGTTTATTTATCTCCTCATAATTTTTTTTGATAGGATATAAATAATTTAACCTGAAAAATCCAAAAAAGTTAATGTAGGTTGTACACTCAGAGCTAATATCAATTAATTTCAATATTCCTAGTGATAAAATATTGCATATAGCTCAATGGAAAGATAAGATCCATATAGTTAAGCCCAAATAATTAAGACAAACACATCACGATTAATATGATAAAGGTTAATTATATTAAAATTAACAACCCCGACAATAGAGGCGATGGAAGATTGCAGTGATGCTTATTTCACCAAAAAAAATGCCTTTAGTGTTGAGCATGAATGGCATCATCACATGGACAGAAGACGAGTGTGGTCCTCTATTGTCTTTAAAGACTCGCTTCAAAAAAATATATGGGAAAATGACTTTCCAAAACCTTCATTATAGATAAACAAATACCTTCATAATCCCATATATTGAGGAAGCCATCCTCAACAGCTCTTCTAAAAATTGATGCTTTGTCAAGAAACCACTGGAATAAAGTCAAAAGGACAGTAAATTATAGCAGCAGTTAACAGAAGTATTCCAATGCTAATAGACACCATGTTCTAAAGGACAGTAAGTCAAAAAGACAGTAAGTCAAAAGGAAGCAAAAGAAAGAACTCCCTTGTTCTAAGAGACACCATGTCTGGGCAATGGTGCTTGGGATCATCTTGGCATGCCTCGCCATGTAAGCCTGTTATTATGAGATGAGAATGTTTATCCAAAAACAAATGTTGTAAAAAAGTTAATATGCAGAGTAGCATCTGGTATTGTGCTTGGTGGAAGCTCTAAGTTTCATTCAAGAGTGCGATCCATCAAGAACATCATCGTAAAAACATCACAAGAGGCTTCCCAAACCATAAACAACGTGACAAAAGCTATAGGCGACATGGAAAGTGTTGCAGCACAATATCAATATGGCAGCCTTGAAGGATCCAGCTATTTGAATTCCAGGTCGCAAATTCTTAATGACGAAGCTGCAAACATGCAGCAAAAGGCTGAGAAGAGCATGCACCTGGTCGATAGGGCAATTGGCATATTGTAAGAACTGAACACTAAACAAAGAGGGAAATGAACATCAAACTGTTGTCTTTAATAACATTGGCAATGGTCCATTTTGCAGGAAAATGATGACCATCTTCATCATTGTGCCAAATCTTATAGTTGTTCTTGCAGTTGTTGGTAAATCTTGCGTTAACCATCTTTTATTAATTTTTTTACCACATTAATTTTACATCTAATTGTTTTATTTCCTTCCTTGTTGCAGTCTTGAGGCCTCTGAGACTAAGACTTAGCCGGACTTTTTCTCTGTAAGTAAGCAAATTTAACTAGTCGTCAAGTCAGTTAAGAGTTCAGATCTCACTGTAAAATAACAGAGATCATAAAGATCTCCAAAAATCCAATTCGTATTTTTAATGTAAAATCCAACATTATCTTTCTAATCTGACAGGTCTATCATCTTTTGCTGACTACTTACATTTGCCTTGTGGGTATTCTTTGGAATATATTTCTTCCTATCTAAGTACGTAAAAAATGTACTTTGTATGAGCACTTGTTTTTTCACAATTACGATCAAGTTAATTCTCCTAAATTTGCAGGTTCTCTGTTAGACACCACTGGAATAAGGTCTGGCTCCCTGGATTCAACTACCATTTTCCAGATTTTTCCACTTCGTGAAACCAGAGGGAACTTGGACAACAATATGCAAAAATTGAAAAAGGAAGTTATGAAAAACAATATCAAGATATGTCTGCAGAGCCACTTTAAGAATGTATACCTTGTGCAATAGGAACGATTGGCCATCCACATAAATAGTTACATCCCCAGCAACGTCCGAGAATATCCTACACAAAACAAAACGGCATTTCTTTATAGAGGAAACGCAGCGATGTCATAATTCTAAAGATGCTAAGAACAATACCAAGTCATCAGACTGGCTATTCTCTTTGTCATTGAAATTAAAGAAAGAAAGGCAAAACGACAGGATAATCTCAAGAAACCATCAAGAACCATAAAGATTTGAAGCGATAAGAAGAGACAAGTTTCAGGAAAAAAAAAAGAAGAGGTTTTCACGAAAAGAGCATTTGCAATAGATGTCCTTCAAAACCAATTAAACGCCATTAAATGCATGCTTTATTTGACATTAATTGATCATCCGTTATATCATCCCCTGGCAATCGCAAGAACAAGATAGTCGTGATATCATAAGAAAGCGAAGTCGAAGTGGACGACCTCCTGCTGATCGGTGCACATAACCGGGGAGAGAGTAAAGAGGTGTCTGGCGTAGCTCCCATGACCTCCTCCCTTCACTTCACTTCACTTCACTTATCCTCTCTCTCTTTCTCCTTCTCTAAACACACTGCAAGATAAAGAGAAAGCGAAGACAGGGTCGTGTTTAGGGACTGAGGGAACAGAAAGAAACTCAAGTGCAGTTCCAACTGTGACCCTCGATAATTCTATAGTTCACAGTATGAATCTCATCAAACCCCTTGGCTACGAATTACGGATCTAAAGTAGATAAAAAGAAAGAGACCTGTAAAGCGGACCTACTGCCAATGTTCGAACAGGTGTAAGAATATACGAGCGTCGACCCCTCGTGCTCGAACTGCTCGATGCGCGACACCAGCTTCAGAATCTCGTCGTCCGCCTAGAATCCGAGGCAATCCTTTACGGTCAACGTTTCCAGCTTCCGGCAGCCGCCGATGACCACCAACAGCTCGTCCTTGGTCAAGTAGGACTTGCTCAACTCCAGGTGCTTCAGTTCCGGCAGGCACCGCGCCAAGGCCTTGGCGTCCTCGCACCCGATTAGCCCGCGCACCTTCAACCCGACGAACCGCGGGTAGTTACGGCTGATCTCGGCGACCGCCTCCAGGAACGAGGAGGGCTTGGTCTCCATCTCCAGATGCTCCAGATCCTTCCACCGCCGCACCAACTCTGGGATTCGAAGGTCGTCCTCCAGCATCAGGTTGTCCGACAAAGCCAGCGCCTTCAATCTCGGGCATCTGCGCTAATAATCGATGAGCAAATTCGTCTAACAGGTAGTGAACGATGAGGGCGACGAAACCAGAAGGAGGCTTAGACTCACTTGACAGAGGCATAGGCGAGGTCGTGGATGGAGACGGCAGAGGAAAGGGGGAAGGCGAGTTGGTCGACGATGCCGCGGGAGAGGTGGAGGGCAAAACGGAGGAAGGCAGAGAAGGAGAGGGGGGAGTGGAGGCGGTAGCGGAGCGCAAAGGCGCGGGAGAAAGGGCTCCAGGGCGTGAAATCGAGGGAGCGGAAGTTGAGGCGGCGCCAACAGCTAGGGTCGAGGGAGGCGCGGGATCTCCGAGGGCGAGGCGGCGGAAGGGGAAGAGGGAGATGAGGCTGAGGTTTAGGTTTAGGCTGAGAGAAGGGGCACGATATTGGTTTAGGTTTGGAGGGAATTTTGTGAAATGTTGTAAATTTTGGCCGGTGAAAAAATTAAATTATTTTTTTTTGGTTCATTAACACCGGGTTTTAAAAACCGATGTCTATTAACAAAAAAAAAGGCGCTCATAGACACCAGCTAAAAAACTGATGTTTATGAGCGAAAATCTGCGCTCATAGACATCAGTTTTTAGAAAAATCGGTGTAAAATACTCAAAGACATCGGTTTTTGCTTAAAACCGTTGTTGTTCCACCGATGTCTATGAGGGTTTTTCTTGTAGTGTTAAGGTCGAGCACGCGCTCTGTGCCTCGTTAAGGCGCTCCTTAAATGCTCCCCCGTGATGGAATGCCACGTGGCCTTGCTAACGTCATCGTACGGCGGCGGTGCCGCGGGTGACGAGACCGAGGCGGTTCGAAATGGATGGTGCGATGCGTGCTCCGATTCTCGTGACCTAGATCCGACGGTGAAGGCCGCTCGGCTTCGACCCTATAAAGGCTTCTCTTCTTTCCTTCGCCTCACTTCTGCTGTCGCGTGCTTACCGCTGCTCCTCGCGTTCCAGATTTTCGACGATCTTGCTCTTCTGTTTTTGGCGATCTCCGGTGTGCTTCCCTCGATCCTCCTCTTCGTTGTAAGGTTCTCCTTCTTTCTCTCTTTAGTTCTTGTGTTTTCTTTGCATTTCTTTCCCGAGTTTCGATCCTCGGGACATCGTTTCATTTGCTGTCTTCTTTCTCCTGTCCTCTACCTTTCTTTGCCTCTTTTGATTTCGTCTGTTTGGACAATGGCCCATTCCTCTCAATCCCAAGACAAAACTCTCGGCCCGTGGTATGTTACAATGGAGTCACGTTTCGATTGGCGTGACGCCGATACTCTGATAAATAACTTTGACATCCCTTCCGACCTCAAAATTATCTTACCCACTCCCTCCGCTCGGCCACACAAACCGCCGCGCGGAGCCTTTTGTGTTTTCCGCGACCAGTTCACTGCCGGTCTGCGACTTCCAATTCATCCCTTTATCATTGACGTTTGTAATTTTTTCGGCATTATGCTCGGAAGCCTAGTACCCAACACTTTCCGCTTTCTATGCGGCGTTGTCGTCCTATTCAAAATTCATAACATTCCCCTCCGACCAGAGGTATTCTACTATTTCTACAACCCTAAACAGTCCGAGCTGGGAACTTACATGTTCCAGGCTTGGCCTGCTTTAGTTTTCTTCAACAAACTACCATCTTCTAATAAACATTGGAAAGAATTATACTTTTATATTCGTCTTCCCGAGCGGACCTCCTTCCGAACCCAATGGCAGATCGGACCACCAACCTCCCCCGAGCTGAAGAGATTCAAGACCCGACCGGACTATCTTCACGCCGCCAACATGTTAGCCGGCCTAAAGTTCGACATCAACAAGTTCCTTCCGGAAGGGGTTATGTACATATTCGGCCTGAGCCCGATCAGAACCCCCCTCCCGAGCGGCTTCGGTAAGAATTTTACTTGTACCTTCGCCTTAATTGCTAACTGATTTTCTTCTTTTTCCTTTGCAGCAAACATTGTCATGGAGTCGGTGATGGCTGGAATTTTGAAGAGGAAGGCAGCGGCGCTCGAGGCCGCGGCTGCAAAAGAGATGGAGGCGCTTGGCATTGAGCCGGTCGGCTCGCATAAAGGGGAGAGCAGGACTCACGAGGAGTCGGCCGCTCAGACTTCTCTCCCGGAGCCGGCGGTGGGAGCAACTGTTAGCCAAGAGCCTTCCGTCCAGGAGGAAGGCTCTGCTCAGGGAGAAGAGCGGCCTCCCCGACAAAAGAGGCGCCGCACGGAGACACCCCTCCTCTCGGCTACATCTGCGGTCCATCCATCCGAGCGGACCACCTCCGCTTCTCGCGGCAAAGCGCCGGTAGAGGCGATCTCCTCCGATCGGACGCCCTCCCAATTAGACGCGTCTACGGACCCCTTAGAGGCTATACCCGTCAGCTCCCTTCCGCCCGCTCCTCGCCAAGTCCAACGTTCAACAATTTTGTCCCAGTTTTCGGCGCCGGCCTCTGATCCTTCCCCGGCTTCCGCCCAGACGACCCCCGGTCGGCACCGCACCATCCGAGTTTCTTTGCATCTCCCCACCGAGGAATTAATGCCAGAGGCAGCTCGGCCGACCGCGCCCGAGCACATGATCACAATGAAGGGGCCTCTAGCCGAAATGTGGGTCGAGGCTCGGGCGCGCGTCGCGATGATTCCCCTCAGCAACTTGGCCAACAGCCACATGCAATAGGCCACGGGGGTAAGTTTATTTTTTTCAAGTCCTTTACGCATTCTTTCCGATCGGCCATTAACAATCTCTCTTTTGTTGGCGATGGGTGGAGGAGATTGCTGTCTCCAATCAGCTCGCCATGGTGGACGAGGAGCTCAAAAGGCTACGGAGTTCGGGCGGCGCTCCTTCCCAAGGCCCATCATATGCCGAGCTGCAGAAGGAGCTCAAAAAGACCCAAGACTTGTTGGAGGCCGAACGGAAGAAGACGGCCGATCAGGCTCACAATCTGGCCGAACTCGATCGCCTGAACAAATCACTGGATCGCAAGATAAGCCTGGCCACCGAGCGGAAGAAAACGGCTATCTCCGATCTAGAGAAGAAGAACGTAGAGGCTCGGGTGTTGGAGCAAAAAGTTAAAGAGCTGATGGACCAACTGGCCAACGAGAAGACTGCCCGCTCGGATGAGGTGACGAAACTCGAGATTATTTTACAAGAACACCAGGCAGCCGCCGATGCTTCCCGAGCGGCCCTTAAAGAACATCAAGAGGCCGAGCCAAGCCGGGTCGCTGCCCTGAGACAGAATTACATCCGTTTGGCCGAATTTTCGGATAAAGTTTGCGAGCGGATGTACATGGCCTTTGAACTTGCCATGAATGCCACGACATAATATTTGAAGTCCAAAGGCCAACTTTCCGATTCCGCCACCATCCCAGCTCAAGACCAGGCGACGCTTCTCAGCACCATCCCGAAGGATCTTTATGATTATTTAGAATAGAAATTTGCATGTTATTCGGCCGCTCGGCCAAAAAACTATCCCTTTTTGTAATTAGGCCGCTCGACCTTAATTTCTTTAATGCTATCCTTTTGCTTGCTTTTTTCCTTTCGCTAATCAATACGCATGCTGTCCGCTCGCCTCTTATCACCCCTTTCTCGTGTTTGAAAAGGAGTTTTTGCGAAGTATTTTGCGTAGCTTGTACGCTCGGCTGAATATATCCTGCTTTGCAAAGAGGATTTTCGATAGACGTTCGCGCAAAGTACCTTTGGTTCATTGGCCGAACGGCCAAACGACTAACAAGCCGACCTCTTTATTGTATTCCGGCCGGAGGGTTTATAGTCGCCGTCGCGACTCGATTTTTCACGTCGGAGCTCGACGGTCTTCAACTCGGAGGGTTTATAGTCGCTGGCTCGACTCTCGATTTTTAACGTCAGAGCTCGACGGTCTTCCGCTCGGAGGGTTTATAGTCGCCGGCTCGACTCTCGATTTTTAACGTCGGAGCTCGACGGTCTTCCGCTCGGAGTGTTTATAGTCGTCGGCTCGACTCTCGATTTTTAACGTCGGAGCTTGACTGTCTTCCGCTCGGAGTGTTTATAGTCGCCGGCTTGACTCTCGATTTTTAACGTCGGAGCTCGACGGTCTTCCGCTCGGAGTGTTTATAGTCGCCGGCTCGACTCTCGATTCCTGAGCTCGACGGTCTTCCGCTAGGAGTGTTTATAGTCGACGGCTCGACTCTCGATTTTAAGGTCTGAGCTCGACGGTCTTCCGCCCGGAGTGTTTATAGTCGCGGCTCGACTCTCGATTTTTAACGTTGAGCTCGACGGTCTTCCCCGGAGTGTTTATAGTCGCCGGCCCGACTCTCGATTTTAACGTCGGAGCTCGACGGTCTTCCGCCGGAGTGTTTGGTCCGACTCGATATTTAACGTCGAGCTCACGGTCTTCCGCCGAGTGTTTATAGTCGCCCGACTCTCAATTTTAACGCGGAGCTCGACGGCCTTCCCCGCGGAGTTTCCGGCTCGACTCTCGATTTTAACGTCGAGCTCGACGGTCTTCAAGGCTAATTTTAACACCGCCGTTATAGCCATGCCTCTTTTATCATTTTGCTTCCTGCATTACAAGGACATAGGCAACCAAAAGATACACAAAATGAATTACACCAGCGCACCTCTCACCCAGCTCGGTACGGCTGGAGATGATTTGCGCTCCAGGGTCGAACCAGTTGCCGTCCATCTTCATCTTCTAAATAATAAGGACCCGAGCGGAGCTTTTCGATGACTTTGAAGGGACCCGCCCAAGGAGCCTCCAGCTTGCCAACGTCGCCGACCGGCTTTACTTTCTTCCACACTAGGTCGCCGACTTGGGATGCTCTAGGGATCACATGCCGGTTGTAATTCTGCTTCATCCTCTGCCGGTACGCCATCAGCCGGACGGACGCTTTGGCTCGCTCTTCATCAATCAGGTCCAATTCCATGTTCCTCCGCTCGGTGTTATCATCATCATAATTCTGGATCCGAACGGACTCGACGCCGACTTCAACCGGGATAACCGCTTCGCCGTCGTACACTAAATGGAACGGCGTGACGCCCATTCCCTCTTTTGGAGTCGTGCGGATGGCTCATAGGACGCCTGGCAGCTCATCCACCCAACTTCCTCCTATGTGGTCAAGTCGAGTTCGAAGAATTCTAAGGATTTCTCTGTTGGTTACTTCCGCTTGGCCGTTGCTTTGAGGATATGCCATGGAAGTAAAGTGTTGTTCAATGTCATAACTTTTGCACCAGTCTTCGAGCTCCTTCCCGACGAACTGCCGCCCATTATCAGATACGAGCCGACGAAGAATGCCGAACCGACAGATTATATGCTGCCAGATAAATTTTTTGACCATTTGCTCTGTGATCTTCACCAGCGGCTCGGCCTCCACCCATTTGGAGAAATAGTCGACCGCCACCAGTAGAAACTTCCGCTGACCGGTCGCCATAGGGAATGGACCCACGATATCCATTCCCCACTGATCGAATGGACAGGCTACCGTAGACGCTTTCATCTCCTCTGCCGGTCGGTGGGAGAAGTTGTGGTACTTCTGGCAGGAGAAGTACGTCGCGACGGTCTGAGCGGCGTCTGTTTGCAGGGTTGGCCAGAAGTATCCGGCCAGCAAGATCTTCTTGGCCAGCGATCGTCCGCCCGGATGTCCCCCACACGATCCTTGGTGCACTTCGTGGAGGATGTACGCCGCGTCTTCCGAGCTCACACATTTCAGAAGCGGGCGGGAGAAAGCCTTCTTGTAAGTTGGTCTCCAATGAGTGTGAACCGACCGGCTCTCCTTCTTAATAGCTGGGCAGCCTCCCGATCGGACGGTGTCGCACCCGAGCGCAGAAACTCTATGATGGCTGTCCTCCAATCGCTCGGAAACGCGAGGCCCTCCATCCGGTCGACGTGCGCCACCAAAGATACTTGTTCAATTGGCTGCTGGATGACGACCGGTGATATTGAACTTGCGAGTTTGGCTAACTCATCTGCCGCCTGGTTTTCCGCTCGGGGTAGCTTCAGGATAATGACTTCTCTAAAGTTGACCTTGAGCTTTTCGAAGGCTTCAGCGTAGAGTTTGAGCCGAGCGTTGTTAATCTCAAAAGTGCCCGAGAGTTTCTGAGCGGCCAACTGAGAATCTGAATGGAGCGTCACCCGACCGGCCCCAAAATGCCGGGCGGCCTGTAAGCCGACTATAAGGGCCTCATACTCCGCTTCGTTATTTGTAGCTCTGTAATCCAGCCGGACGGATAAGTGCATCCTTTCTTCTTGGGGAGAGAGTAATAGCACACCAATCCCGCTCCCGAGCCGAGTGGACGATCCGTCCACAAATATTTTCCACATAGCTTCGGGCTCTGGCCTTTGCACTTCGGTGATAAAATCTGCCAAGGACTGCGCCTTTATCGCCGAACGGGGTTGATACTAAATGTCAAATTCGCTCAATTCCATGGTCCATTTGATGAGCCGTCCGGACGCTTCTGGGTTCAACAGCACTCTTCCCAAGGGGTTATTTGTTCGGACGATGATAGTATGAGCCAAGAAATAGGGACGAAGTCGTCGAGCGACGAGGACCAAAGCAAAATCCAGCTTCTCGAGCCCGGTGTAGCGAGATTCAGCGTCTTTTAAAATATGGCTCAAGAAGTACACTGGTTGTTCTTCTCCGCTCGTCCTCACTAGTGCCGAGCCTACTGCCTGCTCGGTTGAAGATAAATAGATACAAAGCGGCTCACCCACAGTTGGCTTGGCTAGCACAGGTAAAGAGTTCAGATATGTCTTCAGTTCTTCAAACGCCGATCGCATTCTTCATCCCAATGAAACTTAGTGGCTTTGCGCAAGATTTTGAAAAACGGGAGGCTCCGATCGGCTATCTTCGAGATGAATCTGGACAAGGCTGTTATTCGACCGGTCAAACGCTGTACTTCCCTCAGATTTCTTGGGGGTGGCATATCTTGTAATGCTTTCACGTTGCTGGGATTTACCTCGATGCCCCGCTCGGTCACTATATAGCCCAAGAAGTGCCCGCCTTTTGCCCCGAACAGACACTTTTGAGGGTTCAGCTTAACTCCATGCTTCCTCAGCGTTCGGAAAGTCTCCTCCATGTCTTTAAAGAGATCGACCGCTCGGACGGACTTGATGAGAATATCATCCACGTACACTTCCAAATTTCACCCGATCTGCTCCTTGAACACTTTGTTCATCAAGCGCTGGTAAGTTGCTCCCGCGTTCTTCAGTCCGAATGGCATCACATTGTAGCAGTAAGTGCCGTCAGCTGTAACGAAGCTGACCTTCTCTTGATCTTCTCAGGCGAGCGGCACTTGATGGTAGCCCTGATAAGCGTCGAGCATGCATATCAACTCGCAGCCGGTTGTGGAGTCCACCAGTTGATCGATCCGGGGCAGAGGATAAAAATCCTTTGGGCATGTTTTGTTGAGATCCCGGAAATTGATGCAAACTCTCCACTTGTTGTCCGGCTTGGAGACTAGTACCACGTTCGCCAGCCAGCTCGGGAACTGGACCTCGCGTATGTGACCGGCCTCCAGAAGCTTCTCAACCTCCGCTCGGATGATGGCATTTTGTTCGGCGCTGAAGTCCCTTTTCCTTTGCTTCACCGGCCGAGCGTCCGGTCGGACGTGGAGCTCGTGTTGCGCTATACTTGGCGAAATTCCGGGTAGCTCATGCGTCGACCAAACGAAGACATCGCAGTTTTTCTGGAGACATTTGATCAGTTCCTTTTCCTGGCTCGCCTCTAGATCGGTCGCAATGAAAGTGGTGGCCTCCGATCGGGTTGGGTGAATCTGCACTTCCTCTTTTTCTTCATACACCAAAGAGGGTGGTTTTTCAGTTATGGCGTTTACCTCGATCCGTGGCGCCTTCCGAGCGGAATTAGCTTCAGCCCGGACCATCTCGATGTAGCATCTCTGAGCTGCTAGCTGGTCTCCTTGTACTTCTCCCACTTTATCTTCCACCGGGAACTTGATTTTCTGGTGGAAGGTGGAGACGGCTGCCCGGAACTCTCTGAGCGTCGGTCGCCCCAAGATAACGTTGTATGCTGAGGGAGAGTCGACAACGACGAAGTTTACCGTCCGCGTCCTTCTGAGTGGCTCCTCTTTTAGAGAAATATCCAGTCGGACCTGTCCGACCGGCAGAACTTCATTGTCCGTAAACCCGTAGAGGGGGGTTGTCATGGGCAGCAGCTCGGCTCGATCTATTTGCAGTTGGTCGAAGGCATTCTTGATATAATATTGACCGAGCTTCCTGTATCGATGAAAATGCGGTGAATAGTATAGTTAGCTATTACCGCTTTGATGAGGAGAGCGTCGTCATGTGGCACTTCGACTCCCTCCAAGTCCCTGGGTCCGAAACTGATTTCGAGCCCGCTCGCCCGTTCTTGGCTGCAGCCGACCGCATGGATCTAAAGCTGCCTGACGCTTGCCTTCCTTGCTCTGTTGGAATCGCCTCCGGTCGGCCCACCAGCAATAATATTGATTTCACCTCGGGAAGTGTTACTTCTATTTTCTTATTCCCGAGCGGACGGCCTAGGCCGCTCCCTAGACACCCGGGGATTGTCCTCGTGCCTTTGAGGGTAATGCCGTTTGGGAGACTGATGCTGTCGCCTGTCGGGTATCCGTCGATCGGCCTCATGTTGTCGTTGTCGCCTGTCAGATGATGGTGATCGACGGTGGTTACTCTGAGGAGTGGGGTGGGCGATCAAGGGAAGGCTTCGGCAATCTCTTGTATTATGAGTGTCGGTCCGGTGGAAAGAGCAGAACATGGGGGGTCCATACCTTCTTCTTTGGTTTGGGTCGCTCGGCAGATACCTCTTCGACATGGGACCTCGCATGGTGAGAGCGGACTGCTTCGGCCCGCGGTCCTCTGGGCGGCTCCTGGCGGGTGACAGGCTTCGCTCGGTAGGGGCTAGCCGCTCGGTGGGAACTTCTTTTCTTCGAGTCGCCTGGGCTTCCTCCACATTGATGTACTCATTAGCCCGGTGTAACATATGGTCGTAGTCTCGGGGCGGCTTTCGAATAAGCAAGCGGAAGAAGTCCCCGTCCACGAGGCCTTGCGTGAACGCATTCATCATCGTTTCTGAGGTGGCTGTTGGAATGTCCATGGCCACCTGGTTGAATCGTTGGATATAAGCTCTAAGCGGCTCTCTGGACTCTTGCTTGATGGCAAACAGGCTGACACGTGTCTTCTGATAACGTCGACTGCTTGCGAAATGGTGGAGGAAGGCCGTGCGGAACTCCTTGAAACTTGTGATGGATCCGTCCGGCAGCCTCCGAAACCACCGTTGCGTCGATCCCGAGAGGGTGGTAAGGAACACCCGACACTTTACTCCATCTGTGTATTGATGAAGGGTGGCTGTGTTGTCGAACTTACCAAGGTGATCATCCGGGTAGGTGGTTCCATTGTATTCACCGATTGCCGGGGGCACATAGTGCTTTGGCAGAGGGTCCTGCAGGATGGCCTCCGAAAACTGACGGTTGATCCGCTCGGGGGAGGCGTCCGCTCGGGGAGCCTTACCTTTTCTGTTGTCTCGTATTGGCACTTCATCTGATGAAGATCCTTGATCATGATTAACTGTTACAGCTTCAGGATGCGTGCGGAATAGGGTCCGATGAAATGGAACCGTGGCATGCGGTGCTTCCGCTCGGCCCCCTGATGCTGATGTCGCTTGCTGCTCAATCCGCTCGTCTTGCGACTTCTGCCTTTGTTGTTCCACGAGCTTAGATGCTCTTGTTTCGATCAGAGCGTCGAGCTCCTCTGTGGAGAGCATCACCGAGTGCGGTCGTCCAGCTTCGTCCATTGCTTCCACTCGGATGCAGGTGCGTTCCCACAGATGGCGCCAAATTGATCTTGTCCGAACGCTGAATCAACGGACGCTGGGCACGTGGCGCTCTCCGAAGTGCTGACGTAGATCTCCGACCAGTCGTGTAGACCTCCGGCGAACCTGCAAAGAAGTCGGGCCGGGAAGGGGTTCCCGGCGACGACCCTCCGACGCTCAAGTCAGGCAAGAGGAAGATGAGAAAGTGACTCTGAATATGCGAGAATGCGTACCTCCGGCGAAGTGTGAGGCTCCTTATATAGAGCTGTGAGGAGGCTCACGCACACATACCGAGACGAATATGTGTCCTCTAACCATACCTCAGTATGGGCTTGTCAGAAGAGCTTACTGCTACAGTCTGAGCACATCTCTGATGGGACAGCGGAACCCTCTGTCGTAAGATCCTGCGTATGACCTGGTGGTTGAACATACCCGCTGTCAGAAGATGTTCCCTTGTCCTTTTGTCTCTTCTGACCCCATTCCGAGCGTCCGGTCGGTCGGCAGACCCCTCACGTCCGACCGGTCGTATGTGCTAGTCCGCTCGGGAGATTTCCGGTTGTGTGCTCTGTGGAGACTGTTCGCGGTATTACTACTTTATGCCTTCGGCCGAGCGGGCTACCCGCTCGGCCATACAACCTTGTTCAACATGAGCGTCGGAACCCCGACTCCCCGCCGGGGTGTCTTTGATTCCGCTAGGGTCCCGCTCGTCCGGTCGGCATCCCCTTCTCCGGTCGGCCGTTTGACCTTTGACCTCCACATGGCGTTGACTTCCCTCAAAGGGGGTCCCCCGTCGTTACCGCCGGATCAGTAGGTTTTCGAATTCTGCACGTGTAACTATAGATAGAGTCTGATTCCGAGTTTCCAGTCAAAAATTATGCCCGTTTGAAGTTTGAAGACTCATAGTGGGCTTCAACATGAGTTGGGTCTGCATCAATCTCCTCGGCTTGAAAAGACCTCGCCCTTGAGTTTAGATTAACTTTATTAGCAACCATCAAAAAAAGAGTTAGGTTCTTCACATTGAAGACATCAGAAGTCTTCAGATAACTAGGAAGGCATAACCTATAGGTATTATCATTAATCTTATGTAGTACCTCGCATAGTCCGATTTTTCAATCATTTAGCTTATTATATTCTCCAATAGGGAAACTATCATGAGTCAATATAGCCCAAACAAAATCTTCAATCTCAAAAAGTACCTGTCGACGATGACGATCGACTCGAGCCTTATACTTAGTATTGCTTTCCATAATTGCCAGTTTCACCCGCTCATGAATTCCTCGAAGATGCTATGTCATCTCATCTTCTTTAGGACAAATTCACCCTACACGTGGAACAGGGGCTAAGTCTAGAACTCTTGATGGATTTCAGCCATAGACAATCTCAAAAGGATTTAATCCCGTGGTCCTATTTTTTGATCTGTTGTAGGTAAACTCTACTTGAGGTAACGCTAAGTTCCACTACTTTGGTTTTGTTCCTGAAAGGCATCTCAGAAGATTACCCAGACTCTGATCTCAAAAGGATTTAATCCCGTGGTCTTATTTTTTGATCTGTTGTAGGTAAACTCTACTTGAGGTAACGCCAAGTTCCACTACTTTGGTTTTGTTCCTGAAAGGCATCTCAGAAGATTACCCAGACTCTGATTCGCCACCTCGGTTTGACCATCTGTCTGAGGGTGGTAAGCACTGCTAAAGTTTAACTGTGTCCCCCATGTCCCCCGTAAGCCCTTCCAGAAGTGATTGATGAATTTGGTATATCTTGATCTGAAGTCATGGACCGAGGAATGCCATGTAAACGCATGATCTCTTTGAAGTAAAGATGGACAATCCGAGTAGCATCCATAGTCTTCCTACAAGCTACGAAATGCGTCATCTTTGAGAATCTGTCAACGACAACAAGAATTGAGTCTGAGATTTGTTGGGTGCGGGGTAATCCCAATACAAAATACATGCTGACATCGAGCCAAGGAGCTTTAGGAACAGGTAGAGGAGTGCACAAGCCTGCATTAGTTAAAACCCCCATAGACCACTAACATACAAAACATCGATCAACAAAGTGAGTCACATTGTTGGTCAACTTAGGCCAATAGAAATTGACGGAGATGAGAGTCAATGTCTTATCACATCCAAAATGCCTCTCATTATGAAGCTCGCTCATAATTTGCTGCCTTAGAGAGCATTCTGGAATGCACAACTACAACCCACGAAATAGATAACCATTATGTAAAATAAAATCATGTTGGTAACCGTCATGTACCTCCTGCAATATCCTTCCGAATGATGGGTTAGGTGCATACATATCTGGAAAAATCTCAAAGACCGCAATGCTAGTACTCATTGTTAGGACCTTCGGATAGCCGCTAGAGAGGGGGGGTGTGAATAGCCGACCCCAAATTCTCGTTTCTTTCTACAAATCAAGTTAGCGCAGCGGAAAAATAACAACAGAAACGTAAATGGAGAAATCAAACCTCAAGTACGATGATGTAACAAGGTTCGGAGATGATACTCCTACTCCTCGGCGTGCCCGTAAGGTGGACGAAGCCATCAATCCGTCGGTGGATGAGACCCCGGATAACCGGCTAATATGAACTCCTTCTGGGTGGAGAAACCTCGCCACAATCTCTTTTGCAACAGCAATAAAGGAGTACAAGAAATAAAGCAAGAAACAATGGTTAATATGAATGTAAATACACTCTACCAAGTTTGCTTGCCTTCTTCTCGTCGACTGGAGTCCGTTGATGAAGCAGCAACTTCACGGATGATGCCAACAACAGCTGATCAACCAGTCGAGGGAAGCTCACACGAAGCTTCAGCAAAGAGGAGCTCAAATCGCAGAAGGAGGAAGAGCAGGCAAGAGGCCCTTGACCTCGATATATAACCTGCGAAGAAGAAGACACATAAACTAGCCGTTGTGTCGCAACGGCTAGGGCCTGGACCGATCAGGCACACTCCTGATCGGTCCAGGAGTGTTCTGATCGGTCTTGGGACCGATCAACCAACTCTCTGTGAGAGTTGGCCTCGTCTCTGATCGGTCTGTGGACCGATCAGGACTCAGGTGGATCGGTCCACAGACCGATCCCCCCTCTTTCTTCTCCCGATCTTCTTCGCTTCTGAGATACTGATCGGTCACCAGACCGTTTGGTTCTTGATCGGTCACCAGACCGATCAGATCCCACGGATCTGTTGGTACTGATCGGTCACCAGACCGATCCAGACGACCAAGGTATCACTGGATCGGTCTGCAGACCGATCCAATGCTCATGTGAGTTTTGCAGCTTTCCAGCCCGAAACCCTAAGGTCTTCCTGGTCCCGAGAACGAGCTACCGAGCCCTCTCTGACCTAGTCCGGAGAACGAGCTACCGAGCCCTCTCCGACTTCGTCCGGTCCAGAGAACGAGCTACCGAGCCCTCTCTGACCTAGTCCGGAGAACGAGCTACCGAGCCCTCTCCGACTTCCACGTCCGGTCTAGAGAACGAGCTACCGAGCCCTCTCTGACCTAGTCCGGAGAAGGAGCTACTAAGTCCTCTCCGACTTCATCCGGTCCAGAGAACGAGCTACCGAGCCCTCTCTGACTCTGTCTGGTCCAGAGAACGAGCTCTCGAGCCCTCTCTGACCTAGTCCGGAGAACGAGCTGCCGAGCCCTCTCCGACTTCGCATGCCAAGCTTCCATACTTGGACTTTTCCCGTGCCAAGCTCCCTGCTTGGACTTTTCCGTGCCAAGTCTCCATACTTGGACTTTACTCGTGCCAAGCTCCCTGCTTGGACTTTTCACCAGATGTATGGTCAACCTTAACCTATCTGGATTTCCCTTGCCTGGCTTCACTCACCAGGACTTTCCAACTGCCTGGCTTCACTCACCAAGACTTTCCCTTGCCTGGCTTCACTCACCAGGACTTTCACTTGGCTTCACTCACCAGGATTTCCTGAATCAGGTCGACTCTCCTCGGGTCAACCAGGTCAACCTTGACCAAAGATTACACCCACAATCTCCCAAGTTTGTATTCTGTCAAACATCAGAATACAACTTTTCTACTCTCGTCAAACATCAGAATAGAGCTTTTCTATTATCGTCAAATATCAAAATACAACTCGAGTCAGGTCAACTCGAGTCAGGTCAACCAGGTCAACCTTGATCTAAGGTTGCACCAACAATCTCCCCCTTTTTGATGTTTGACAAAACCATAAACAAGTTAGGTTAACCCGATAACCTAACTTAGGTTTCCCAATATTCTTCCTTGAACATTCTCCCCAAACTCTAATGTTCTTCCTTGAACATTCTTTGGACATTCTCCCATTCTCCCCCTTTTTGACACACATCAAAAAGAGTGAATCAAGGTCAAGAGTTTTTTCCTAATGAAAGTCCCATACCTTTCATTGAAACCCTTAATTTCCCCCTTGATACTAAAGTCAACAATCAACTTAGTGATAATCCCATATCACTCAAGTCTTTAGAGTAAAAATTCCCCCTAAAAGTCAACTCCCCCTTGACTAATAGGTAAAACTCCCCCTAAAGGTCAACTCCCCCTTGACCATTGCACCAACAATGTCTTGGAGAGTTTCAAACCTTTAGAAATCCAAAACACAAACTGTGTTTTAACTTTCAACTGAAATTTCAAACAACACAGTCGAAAATCAACATTTTGGCACGCTCTGATCGGTCATCAGACTGATCAGGAGCTCCCTGGATCGGTCCAGTGACCGATCCAGCATCCCCTGGACCGATCAGGGAACCTCCTGATCGGTCACACATGTCTGATTTCTGATTTCTGAATTTCTTCCTCCCGAAATTCAGAAACCCCTACAAAATTACAGAAAATTCTAAAAATTATAAAATTTTAAGGATACATTCCTCATAACATATACTATCATGGAAAAATAGTTTTCTATGAAAATAACTTCCATTTTCAAATCTTGATACAAAGTTTAAAAACTTTGAAATAGTTCAAGTTTACCTCTACTTTGTATCAACTTGCTCAATGATGAATGCTATCACTAGAAAAGCTTCATCAAGGTTTTTTAAATCAATTTTGAAATGATTTTAAACCATTCAATTTAGGACCACAATCTTAGGGCTAAGTGTACATGACTTGTACACAAGCTTTCCCTATGATCCTCCATTTTGAATTAGGCTCATCTAGGTACAAGAACTATGCACCTTGATCCTAACTCATGATCCTAATATCTCACACACATCTAAGGTGTATCAAACACATCCAAGTCAATTTTGATGTGAGATATGGTTTAAGTCATCTTAATCTAAGTTCTCATGCATTTTCTAAACAACAATTTGATCTCCATATCAAATTGTGTTTTTATCCTTAAATCAAATTAATTGATAAATGCAAGAGATGATGACATGGCATAAAATAATATCATAAGTAAAAACATTTACCAATGTCATGATGTCATGTCATAAAGTATGAAACTTAAATAAGGCATGACATATAGCTAACCTAAATATTATCATGACATTTCAAATGATAATAAATTAAATATGATGTCATGACATGACATATGGCAAACAATACATGACAAATAATATATAAAGGTATAGAAAATACCTAATTCTAGCCTTAGTTGCCATTTTTGATAATTTTGATCATTTTGCCATAAATTCCATATTCCTAAGTGTAATAGACCTAAAATCATATACTAAAGATTTTTAGATCACTATGTGCCAATTAGATTGACCCTAGAAAATTCCTCAAGTGTGGTTGGCACATCCTAATCACCTTAGGAATAATTTTTTAATTTCATTTTCAAGGCTTGGTTATACCTTGAAAATTCCTAAAATGCCACCTTTTGCCATGATTAGGTTAACTACCTATCCAATTAAGGTTGGCACACCCTAACCCATCTAGCGTGATGGAATCACGCTCCTAGGAACCCAAAACCTATTTGAGCTCATTGGGTTCACTAAATATTCACTAGGGATGACTTCCCTAGCAACCCTCCTAGGCTTTAAAGCCTTGGTCATTTGGGACTCATCAAGATCAACTCTAGGGGTGACTCCCCTTGTGACCTTGGTGATGGTCTTCCTAGCCCTAGGTCTTGTTCCATAATCGAATGGAACATTATGGTAAGTGGGCTTGACCACTTGAGACTTAGGTTTGTGACTCAAACCTCTCATGTCCTTGGGCTTTTGCTTTTGACCCTTAGACCCTAGAGTTGACTTCTCCAAATTCTTAAGAGTCTTTTCTAAGGTGTCAAGTCTTGACCTCAAGACTTGATTTTCCTTCTCTAATACCTCAAGTTTTAATTTGTCATTTTTCTTTGAGGTATTCCTAGGCATATGTCTAATTGTTTTGGGATTCCTATCTAGGTTTTCCTTAACCTTAGATGAGTTAATTCTAGGGTTGACATTTCTAATATTATCCTTATCTAGGCTAACATGTTTGGCACCTAAGGACATGTATCGGTTTCTATGGTTATCATGCTTATCATTATTGACAAATGCAATAAAGCTACTAGCATGTGTCTTATTAGAATTGCAATAATGTGCCTTAAAGGGTACCTTAGGGTTTGCCTTAGCTCCCCCTATAGATGTGCTTGGTCTCTTGTCCTTGTGAGGTTGCCTCCCCCTCGGACATTGGCTCCTATAATGTCCTCTTTGCTTGCATTGGAAACACACCACGTGCTCCTTGCCCTTGCGTATCGGGACTCCGGCTTCCTTGACCTTTGGCGCCGGTGGAGTCTTCCTAATCCTCTTTGGACATTTACTCTTGTAATGCCCATATTCCCTACACTCAAAGCACATTATATGTAATTTATTTGAAATTAAGTTGCTTGAGTTACCTAGGGTTGAGGATGGATATACGCTCTCTTCTTCATCCCTTCCGGAGGTAGAGGCTTCTTCTTGCACCAATCTTGAAGAAGAACTCTTCTCCTCTTCTTCCTTAGATGTTGAGTAGCCCTCAACTTCTAATTCCATACCTCCATGATGTGAGCTACTTGGCTCACTTGACTCCTCTTCATGACTTGAATTGGAGCTCTCCTCATGGAACTTAGCCAAGTTGTTCCACAACTCCTTGGCATTGTTGTATCTACCTATCTTACACAAGATATCATTAGGTAATGAAAATTCAAAGATTTTCGTTACCTCGTCGTTGATTATGGATTGGTGGATTTGTTCCTTCGTCCACTTCTTCTTCTCGAGAAGTTCTCCCTTTTTATCCACCGGAGGAGTAAAACCTACTCGTACACAATTCCAATTCACTAGGTTAGTCATAAGAAAATACTTCATTCTTACCTTCCAATACGCGAAGTCGTCACGATCGTAGAAGGGTGGAATCGTGATGTCTTCTCCAAGTAGATCCATTCTCTAGCTTGTGCTCCCCCGGGTGTTAATCCGACGAAGAGCAACCTTGCTCTGATACCACTTGTTAGGACCTTCGGATAGCGGCTAGAGAGGGGGGTGTGAATAGCCGACCCCAAATTCTCGTTTCTTTCTACAAATCAAGTTAGCGCAGCGGAAAAATAACAACAGAAACGTAAATGGAGAAATCAAACCTCAAGCACGATGATGTAACGAGGTTCGGAGATGATACTCCTACTCCTCGGCGTGTCCGTAAGGTGGACGAAGCCTATCAATCCGTCGGTGGATGAGACCCCGGATAACCGGCTAATATGAACTCCTTCTGGGTGGAAAAACCTCGCCACAATCTCTTTTGCAACAGCAATAAAGGAGTACAAGAAATAAAGCAAGAAACAATGGATAATATGAATGTAAATACACTCTACCAAGTTTGCTTGCCTTCTTCTCGTCGACTGGAGTCCGTTGATGAAGCAGCAACTTCACGGATGATGCCAACAGCAGCTGATCAACCAGTCGAGGGAAGCTCACACGAAGCTTCAGCAAAGAGGAGCTCAGCAAAACTCAAATCGCAGTAAGGAGGAAGAGCAAGAACTGTTACTGTAGAGGCCCTCGACCTCGATATATAACCTGCGAAGAAGAAGACACATAAACTAGTAGTTGTGTCGCAACAGCTAGGGCCTGGACCGATCAGGCACACTCCTGATCGGTCCAGGAGTGTTCTGATCGGTCTTGGGACTGATCAGGCCTTAGGCTGATCGGTCCCCAGACCGATCAGCCAACTCTCTGTGAGAGTTGGCCTCGTCTCTGATCGGTCTGTGGACCGATCAGGACTCAGGTGGATCGGTCCACAGACCGATCCCCCCTCTTTCTTCTCCCGATCTTCTTCGCTTCTGATCGGTCACCAGACCGATCAGGTAATTCACAGAAACACACTGTTTGGTTACTGATCGGTCACCAGACCGATCAGTCAACCAGCGTATCACTGGATCGGTCACCAGACCGATCCAGGTTTAGAGCTCCCAGCCCTAAACCCTACCTAGTCCGGAGAACGAGCTACCGAGCCCTCTCCGACTTCGTCCGGTCCAGAGAACGAGCTACCGAGCCCTCTCTGACCTAGTCCGGAGAACGAGCTACTGAGCCCTCTCCGACTCCATCTGGTCCAGAGAACGAGCTACCGAACCATCTCTGACCTAGTCCGGAGAACGAGCTACCGAGCCCTCTCCGACTTCCATGTCCGGTCCAGAGAACGAGCTACCGAGCCCTCTCTGACCTAGTCCGGAGAACGAGCTACCGAGCCCTCTCCAACTTCCACGTCCGGTCCAGAGAACGAGCTACCGAGCCCTCTCTGACCTAGTCCAGAGAACGAGCTACTGAGCCCTCTCCGACTTCATCCGGTCCAGAGAACGAGGTACCGAGCCCTCTCTGACTCTGTCTGGTCCAGAGAACGAGCTCTCGAGCCCTCTCTGACCTAGTCCGGAGAACGAGCTGCCGAGCCCTCTCCGACTTCGCATGCCAAGCTTCCATACTTGGACTTTTCCCGTGCCAAGCTCCCTGCTTGGACTTTTCCGTGCCAAGTCTCCATACTTGGACTTTACTCGTGCCAAGCTCCCTGCTTGGACTTTTCACCAGATGTCTGGTCAACCTTGACCTATCTGGATTTCTCTTGCCTGGCTTCACTCACCAGGACTTTCCAACTGCGTGGCTTCACTCACCAGGACTTTCCCTTGCCTGGCTTCACTCACCAGGACTCTCCCTTGCCTGGCTTCACTCACCAGGACTCTCCCTTGCCTGGCTTCACTCACCAGGACTTTCACCTGGCTTCACTCACTAGGATTTCCTGAATCAGGTCGACTCTCCTCGGGTCAACCAGGTCAACCTTGACCAAAGATTACACCCACAATCTCCCAAGTTTGTATTCTGTCAAACATCAGAATACAACTTTTCTACTCTCGTCAAACATCAGAATAGAGCTTTTCTATTATCGTCAAACATCAAAATACAACTCGAGTCAGGTCAACTCGAGTCAGGTCAACCAGGTCAACCTTGATCTAAGGTTGCACCAACAATCTCCCCCTTTTTGATGTTTGACAAAACCATAAATAAGTTAGGTTAACCCGATAACCTAACTTAGGTTTCCCAATATTCTTCCTTGAACATTCTCCCCAAACTCTAATGTTCTTCCTTGAACATTCTTTGGACATTCTCTCATTCTCCCCATTTTTGACACACATCAAAAAGAGTGAATCAAGGTCAAGAGTTTATTCCTAATGAAAGTCCCATACCTTTCATTGAAACCCTTAATTTCCCCTTGATACTAAAGTCAACAATCAACTTAGTGATAATCCCATATCACTCAAGTCTTTAGAGTAAAAACTCCCCCTAAAAGTCAACTCCCCCTTGACTAATAGGTAAAACTCCCCCTAAAGGTCAACTCCCCCTTGACCATTGCACCAACAATGTCTTGGAGAGTTTCAAACCTTTAGAAATCCAAAACACAAACTGTGTTTTAACTTTCAGCTGAAATTTCAGACAACACAGTCGAAAATCAGCATTTTGGCACGCCCGATCGGTCACCAGACCGATCAGGAGCTCCCTGGATCGGTCCAGTGACCGATCCAGCATCCCCTGGACCGATCAGGGAACCTCCTGATCGGTCACACATGTCGATTTCTGATTTTTGAATTTCTTCCTCCCGAAATTCAGAAACCCCTACAAAATTACAGAAAATTTCAAAAATTATAAAATTTTGAGGATACATTCCTCATAACATATACTATCATGGAAAAATAGTTTTCTATGAAAATAACTTCCATTTTCAAATCTTGATACAAAGTTTAAAAACTTTGAAATAGTTCAAGTTTACCTCTACTTTGTATCAACTTGCTCAATGATGAATGCTATCACTAGAAAAGCTTCATCAAGGTTTTTCAAATCAATTTTGAAATGATTTTAAACCATTCAATTTAGGACCACAATCTTAGGGCTAAGTGTGCATGACTTGTACACAAGCTTTCCCTATGATCCTCCATTTTGAATTAGGCTCATCTAGGTACAAAAACTATGCACCTTGATCCTAACTCATGATCCTAATATCTCACACACATCTAAGGTGTATCAAATACATCCAAGTCAATTTTGATGTGAGATATGAGTTTAGGTCATCTTAAGCTAAGTTCTCATGCATTTTCTAAACAACAATTTGATCTCGGTGATAGAAGCAATCAGAGTGCTAAAATTTCTGATGAACCAACGGTAGAAAGAAGCTAAGCCATGGAAGCTTCTAACATTGTGCAACATCCTTGGTTGAGGCCACTTTAGGACTGCATCCATCTTTATTTGATCTACATGTACACCATTAGTAGACATAATAAAGCAGAGGAAAGTTACCGAGGTAGTAAAGAAAGAAGCACTTCTTCTTGTTTACAAATAAACACTCTGTTTTCAACTTTTCGAAGATAGCACGGAGATGATCAAAGTATGATGCCCATGTCGGACTGTAAATGAGGATGCCATCAAAGTATACCACCATAAACTTTCCCATAAAGGTCCGCAAGATCTAATGCATAAATCTCATGAAGGTACTAGGCACATTGAATAATCCAAAAAGCATGACTATCCACTCATATAGCCCATGTTGCATCTTGAATGTTGTCTTCCATTTATCACCACACCTTATTCTGATATGGCGGTATCTGCTTTTAAAGTCAATTTTTGAGAAGACCTTAGAACCAGATAGTTGATTCAACATGTCATCCAAGCGGGGAATTGGAAACTTGTACTTCACTGTAATCTTGTTGATGGCTCTGCTATTGACACACATATGCCACGAGTCATCCTTCTTCGATAGTAGTAGGGCAGGAACTGCATAGGAGCTCATGCTCTCTCGGATGTATCCCTTTTCCAGCAACTCCACCAGTTGATGTTGCAATTCTTCTTCTTCTTTAAGGCTAAGGCGATAAGTTGGCTGATTAGGCAAACTCAACCCTGGACAAGGTCAATCTGATATTGGATATCGCACATCGACGGTAGCCCAGAAGGAAGATCCTCCAGCATCAGTTCATCAAAATCTGCTAGCAGTTGCTGTACTTAGGTTGGTAACTCTGCATCCATGGTTGGAGTGATGCTTTGGCATGGTAGCAAAGCATATACAACTCCTTGCTCTACTTCATCTAAAAACATAGATATAGAAAGCATATTAGTATGTTTAGCTATCGGAATTGGAGTAGTTCCTTCCTACCGCGGTGTCAACACAATTTTTTTTTCTTTGACATTAAGGGTATATGTATTTTTCCGCCCATCATGAACATCATTGTGATCATACTGCCAAGGTCACCCCAACAATACATGATATGCATCCATGATTATCACATCACACTAAGCACTATTCAGATATTTGCCAATTGAAAAGGAAACAAGACATCATCGGTCTACTATTACCACGCTTTCTTTATTTAGCTAAGATAACTTGTAGGGTTTAGGATGACGGTCTGTCTTCAGTTGTAATTTTTGGACAACCTTTACGGATATTACATTCTCACAACTGCCGTTGTTGATAATCATCTTGCAGACTTATCTACGATGGTGCAAGTAGTATGAAAAATATTAGTTATCAATCAATCGGCCCCCGAATCACCCTTGGGAGTCAGTAAACTCTTACAAACGACCAAAGTCTCATGACCATCACCATAAATCACTTTGTCAGATGCTTTATACATCGAATCACCAATTGTTGTTGTATCTTCTACCACCTCTTCCTCGGCCAACAAGTTTTTGCCCTTCGAATCAGTAGAAAAGGGCTTCCTGCATTGGTGCGCCATATGTCCCTATTCACCATATTGATAACATCTGACAGAGGCTTTTGAGTAAACCTGTGGTGATCACTGTGGTGGTCACTGCAATGGCTACTGCGATGGCTGCTGCTGTGACGGATGAGAATTTTGAGGGTGAGCTGGCCGATTGTTTTTGTCACCTCTCCCCATTGGTTTCCTATTTTATTGCTTTTCAATCGCCAGTGCACGCTGAAAGGCCTCTAACATCGTTGAGAGTGAATGAAAACTGGGGGCATCTTGTAAGGCCAAGCGCAGACCCCCTAAGTAACGTGTCACCTACTGCTCCTCCATCTCGGATAGGTCATTTTGAGCCACTAACTGGAAAAACTCTTCTATATATTTGTTGATCGATCTCGCACCCTGTCTTAATGAGTGAAGTCGCTGGAATAGAGTTTGGGTGTAGGCGAAGGGAAGAAAGTGTTCTTTCATGTTTTCTTTTATATATTCTCATATAGTTAATTGGGGTTTACCTTGTTTGTCCCAAGAGCACCGCATCTATTCCTACCATACTGATGCTCGTCCTTTAAGTCTGATGACAATTAACTTCACTTTCATTTGATCTAGAAGTCACTTGTAGTCGAAGATCCACTCTACTTCGTTGATCCAGTCAATGAAGTCCTCTTCTCACAATGAACTAAAAAATTATACTAGATTCCGAAATCCGAAGTCTCTAGTAGGTTCCTCTCATCCGCGACGATCCTAAGATGAGTCCCGCTGGTGATATGAGTTCTTGAAGGAAGACTCAAATCCACGATCTTCAAGATCCCGCACCGCCATACATTGGGCTAAATCTGCAACTTATCTCCGTAAATCCTCAATCGTCATTATGTCCCAGACGTTACAACCATGATGCTCAGCTTCCTTCGCTGAAGCCTGCTTATTGTTGCAATTGTGACTACAACCACGATGACCTACCATTGGATCTGTTGATAACCTTCACGTGCTCTGATACCAATTGACGTCGGGTAGGATAGCGATAATCCTACGGGCTGACGCGAAGAGAAAAATTGAGGAGAAGACAAGAAGAGGAACCTTCAAGAAGGAAACTTTTTATTAAAACTTAAGAGGTTAATCTCTCAATATCTAAACATGACTCTTATATAGACTATAACCTAAAACTCAAATAAGGAAAGAAATTACAATAATTACAATTAACATATCTTAATTCCAATCTTGTAAAGAACGGAAAAAGATTTTTACCTGAAAAGAAAATAAATTAATTTAACAATCTTAACTTGAATCAAGACACCGATTAAGATAAATCCTCTCTAAAAAATACCAAAAATATAAAAATTACCCTAAATATCCCAAAAAATAAAATTTACCAAAATAATGAAAAGGCCCTAAAAGGGGATAATCGGTGGAATTTGTGACTGAAAATTTGATGATTACGGTTTCACTAGTAATACATTTAGGTTTTTAAATTATGCACGCATAATAATAGACAGAGCCTGATTCCGAATCCCGAGTTAAAAATTATATCTATTAAAATTTGAAAATTCATATTGAGCTTTAACACGGATTATGTGCATGTATCATAATTTGACCAATCAGTTGAAAATAAACCGATTTAATTTAAAAATAAAATTTCTAAATTAAATAAATTGAACTTAACATATTTGATCATCAAAATTAAACAAACTTTACTAATATAAAATTGATTATTCTCAATTGATTAATATTGAATAGTCGGATTAGCAATTTTATCAATAGAGCTTAATTTTATCAATCGAGCTCTTGCTGGAATCTAATTTTAGATAATAAATTCAAAAAACTGAATATATATTTATAAAAAAAAATAGGAGATAAAAATCAACCGTTTATAAGAGACACAATTCGAGCTCCTTATATTGATTTATTCTTCTAATCCAGATAACGACGTATCAAAAATATGACTTCTCGGATTTTTTTTTTATTATTTTATAAATGAGATTTTTAATTTTTTATATCGATTAATCCTGAAAATAACAAATTGGATCTCACATAATTTTTTTTTCAACGATCACCAAGTCAATCTGAAAAGTGCTCAAACGATCCATCGAGTTAGGCATAAATTCTCAATCTTATAAATAAAATTAGACAAGCATAAATTCTCCTTCTTAATGGTAGTCAAAAAGTATTCGTTTTATTTAGTTTGACTTGCTTTTAGCTCCTGGTAGTCAACAAAGTTCTAGCCGTAAAGCCTTCCTTCCTTCCTTCCTTCCTTCCTTCGGAAAAGTCCTTCGCCACATTATATTTTGTCCTTTCTTATTAATTTTATTCGTCGAAGGGCATAGTCTCTGACATTTGGTACCCTTAATTATTCAGATGGAATGGAATGACCTGATCAACGAAACCGTTATGACGTCACTAATGCCACCATGGATCCACATGCAATGCATCTCGCGATGGACCATGAGTATTTTTAAAAGGGTCTTTTCGGGACGGTGCGATGATTAAAATATGAAGTATTATCATATGAAATTTTAGAGTCAAAATTTGGCATGACCGAATATAATCTCCCCCATGTCTTGACCATTTACACTAATGGCTAGTAGTCACTCGTGATTTACCTCCTTCGTATTGGCCTAGGGACGAGTTGATGGAGGCACTAGGGGCAAGCGAATCGTCTTTTTGCCATATGATTATTTTTAAAGGTCTCCTCAGATGATTCTAGTGGCTAGCACATGAGCTATTATCATAATGAGATCTGAGGTTCGAATCTCGATAAAATCGAGATAAATATCTCCCTTATGTGCTAGTTACTACTATTCCAAAAACTAGTAGCCACCCGTGATTGACCTCCTCCGTGTTAATCCTGGTACGAATTAATAGGGACGTTAGGGACGGACGTATTCACTTTTACCACAATGATTATTTTTAAAGGAACAAAACAAAAGGGACAAATTTCTGTAAATAAATTTGATTCGGCGAATATTTGCAAGAAAATTTGATCAGTCTTGGTCTCTTAATTTTCATTTTCAAAAATGATATTTTGATCATATTTTAGGTAAAATTGTGTTTTATTTAATTTAACTTTTTAATCATGTTCGTCCAATTTAGATATAGTGCTGAGTAAATCATAATAAAATTTCAAGTTGGTTTCATTTATACTGAACATAGATTAAAATAAATAACAACAAATATCAGAAATAAAAACAATAAGTAAAAAAGTAAAATTTAACTTAATTTTATTTTAATTTATAATTATATTGATTTGGTTCATGTTCATTAAATCATATTACAACTTTATTTGATTTTAGCAAGTTCCTTTGAAGTTTAAGAAGGTTAAGAAAATGACTAATGCCGAGTGGTTGGATTATACTTTAATATGTTGACAATAAAATCTTTATTAGAAGTTTGTCTATCAATTCCAAAAGAATTATGCTTCTTAATTTATGTGTTTAAGTTGTCCGATCGACGTTATGAGTTGAATTTTTCACTACAATACTTTAGAAACAACTGTATTGATTCAAGTCTTAAGAGATTCGTTAGTCTAATAGTACCTTCGTAATATATTGTTACAAATTATTTTAAACTATAGGTCCTAGGCATCCAATTTGCTCATGCCTAAATATTATTTTGATGTTATATTTGGTCAGAAAATTACACCTTTCAATATATTGTAGAAATTTAAACTCTATATCCAATTGAAAGTGATAATTAATGTGTGTGATGAAATTCATTTAGTGGAGATAGTACTCAGCACCTCATTTAGAGGCTTTCCTAAAACATCATATCATATTTCATTGAATTTTATAGGCCACACCACTAAAGGTCTCAAATAGGTTAGGCATTGGGTTCAATTCCCCCTTCCTTCATTATTTTTGTCCCCGGGGGCATGATGTCACGGTAAGACATCCAGGTTGTCTCTCAAGTACTCGCGATTCGAACCCCAGTTACGACGTGTTTGTAGGAATTTTTTCTTCAAATGGAGGGCGTAATCAAAGGATGTTAGGCTTCTGGGCTGGCCACCGTGTGCGCTTCCCGATTTATCCTGGTGACCGGTGGAAAACTTCCGTGGGACCGGACCGACCACCCCCAAAGATAGTCAATAAAATTAACTGAGTTTATCATTTTTTTTTTCAAATAGGTTGTTGTGTTGATGTCTCTTGCCTCATGAAAACTTGAAAGCCACTCAGAACTTTTCTCAGTACGTAATTTTATTGTTATTGATTAATGTAAGAGCATCTACATCAGTTACCCTATCCAAATATTTTACCTTAAATTTTAGATAGGATAACTAAAAATCTTCTGTATCAGTTACTCTATCCATTCCCTAAATTTAGATTTGATGAATAGTGATTATCTAAATTTAGGGAATGAAACCTCTACCCTAAAAATAAAATAATATTTCTTTTTAATCTCTCTCCTTCCACTCATTCCATAAATATAATAATAAAAAATAGAAAAAAATAATAAAAAAAATTAGGATGATGGAAATTTTAGGGTATTTGATGTAGTGTGTAATGAAAAGTGATTATCTAAATTTAATAAAGTGAGTCATTTACCTTAAATTTTAGATATAGTAATAAGGAACCTAATCTGGATGCTCTAACCTTGCGTACATTTATGAATTTGTATATTTATGATATAAAACTCCTAGACAAAAAAAGTATTATATCATAAATATGCAAATTCATTGTTGCCACAATGAATTTGCATATTTATGATATAATACTTTTCTTAATTTCTTGTCTAGGAGTTTGTTCTGATAATTTTGAAAACTGCTGCATGGTTGAATTGGGAGTGTTTCCGAATTCTCTATTACCAGTTGGAAAAGGCATTGTGTCAGATATCGCATTTGAACAGAAAAATCTTCAACCAAAACACTCTGCTGAGCTTCGTGTTCGTTTGACTAAGCACTAACCTTTCGAACACTCAGCTGTATATAACCTATTAACAACCTCAGCATATGTAATTTGTTGAACTAAGAAGCAAAGACTGCAAAATATGGCTCTTGCTAAAAAAATGATTATAACAGTGTTTACTGTTGAAGTCTCATACTAATTCTGGTTCAGAGGGATGATCTAGCGGTGTCCGTCGCCTTCCTGAGTTGTCATTCAGAATTGCTCTTTACACTTTAACCACATGATCATCGCTGCGATAGGATAGCTCCTGTTTAATTTTTTGGTTCTAACCTAGGAAAAGAACAACAGTACTTAATACGACATGAGGGTTTAAAATTTCGGTTCTGCTCATAAAATGTCATCTAAATAAGTCAAGAATTAATGTTAAGATTCCATGTTATTGTTGAAACCATAGCACATAGGAGCAGTGTTTTTGGAGCATGAGGCGAGTACAAAAAAAAAATGGTGCCCTCAAAGTTTGACATTCATATATTTTTCCAATCAATGTAAATATAACAATATTTTTAATTCTATAAATAAAAGATAAAAAATATCATCCAAAACAATATGTCATAAGCAAATATTAATATAGTCAAAATGATCCAAACAAAATATAAAATTCATCTTCCGGACCAATATATGTCACTTGAATATTGCTCGCCTCGCAGTTTTAGAAGTAAAAGTATTGATTAAGTTAGCATAATCAACTTTCTCAACCACTTTTTTCTCGATAGATAACATAGCCAAGTCATTTAGTCTTTCTTGCGACATAGTTGATCGGAGATAAGTTTTGATCAATTTCAACTTGGAAAAACTCCTTTCAGCAGATGTAACTGTAACTGGTATAGTCAGCAAAATTCGATAAGCAATATAAGTATTTTGATAACAACTATCCATTTTCTTCAAATAATTCAACACATCAATCGCTCTTTTTGATTCTCTTGGTAATGAGTGTCTTAACAACTTTAGTTCTAAATATAAATCTGATCCATCAACATCAGAGTGTCCATCATGTGTTAAAGACTCTTGAAGATTGACACATGAGTGTAAGAGACTATCATCATCAATATACTTCAATCGCTCCAAACTAGATAAAAATCCAAATGTTTCTTCATATTTTTGAAATTGTTCAAACCGAGTTTGAAGTGAAGAAAGAGCTTGATCAATTATAAATAAGAAGTAATTAACTCGAAAAGATTCTTTCGGAGACTGGGTTACCTCTTCACTATTGATCTCATCAAATTGTCTCTTTCTTCGGATGATGCGTTTTTCTCGAAAAATAGGTTCAATTCCCATTTCACTTGCAATATGTTCAGCTTCAATTAATGCTTGATCAAATTCAGATTCTCTAAACTCTTGGAGAGAAGAAATAAGTCCTTTTAATTGTCTAATAGCAATATCAATATCCATATTTTATGCTTGGAGAAACTTGCTAACAATGTTAATCTCATATAACAACTTATACCAAATTATCATTCCAAACACGAACTCAAAATTCTCAAGTTCAAATGATGTCAAACCCTCAGCTTCAGTCTTTATTTTTGAGTCATCAGAAATGTTTGCCAAATCAATTAAAGCATATCGTATTTTCGAAGTTTGATCATTTATGGGCTTCACGCTGTCAACATGGCTTTCCCATCGTGTTTGTGATAGTGGTTTGACTGTAAGACCTTGCACATGATCTTTGAAGATTTGTCACCGCTTGATAGAAGAAGAAAATAATGAATATATGCGTTGTATTACACTGAAAAAGGACATTGCTTTAGGACAACATTTCACCATACCACATAATGTGAGATTAAGACTGTGACATCCAAATGAAGTGTAGAAAGCTCTAGGATTAATTTCAAGTAATCTACTCTATACACCCTTATGTTTTCCTTTCATATTAGATCCATTGTCATATCCTTGATCTCTTATATTATCAATGTCAAGTTCGAGATTGTTCAAAATATTTTTAAGCTCTGTAAAAAGCCCAAGTCCTGAAGTTTCATTAACTTTCAAAAATCCAATCCAAAATTCTTCAACCGCTATTGCATTTTCTGAATCATCCACACATCTAATTACAAGGGGCATATGCTCCTCGTGACTTGCATCTGGAGTGCAATCAAGTATGACAGTGAAATACTTTGCATGTTTAATTTTTGCAATAATTGAACTTCCTACTTCAGCCGCCAACATCTATATCAATTCATTTTGGATTTTGGGTCCAAGATAAGTGTAATGAATTTGTCTTTATTGAACACGCCGAAGGTGCTCCTCCATTATTGGATCAAATTCAGCAATTATTTCAATTAGATGCAAAAAGATTCCATTATTCTCAACATAAAGCTTCTCATTATTTCCCCGAAGTGGCAAGTTATTCTTCGCAATTCTTTGCACAACTGCAATTATTCTCTTCAATACTTGTTTCCAATGTTCTCTCTCCTTGTTAATTGCTACTTGTATATTTTCATCAATTGTCTTTTTCTTTCGAAGTCTTCTTTCTAATTCAATCCAACTAGTCATGCAATCAATATGATCTTTACTAGTTTCATGAAGACTGAGACATCGACTGGTATTCTTCCAATCTTTGTATCCTTCGTTAGCTAGATGACCAAGTTTCATTATGGTTCTTTGAGTCTTGAATAACTTGCAACAGAAACAAAAGATCTTGTCCATAGAAATAGAATACACTAGCCATCTTCTGTCACTTTTCTCACTATTTGGCAATTGTCTCTTATAATGTGATGGATTGAAGTGTCTGCCGGTGTTATCAAGAGGAAACAAAATATCATCATCTTTTCTAGGGCCTCTTTCAACTAGAAAATCCCTAATATTTTGCAATTTGTCCCAATTTCCTGGATCATCAACATTTAAAGGAAACATGATCTCTTGATTTATATCTTCATCACTGTTATTTTCAGGCATATTGACTTCAACTTTATCATTTTCATATTATTTTTTGTCTTCATTTTGAAGTTCATTCAATTCACTATGTTTCTGATCATTCAACTTATTATCAGTGTCATCCTGATTCAGTTGTTCAGCTACTTCTGTTTGCTCTGCTTTTTGGTTGTTAGTGAAGTACTTATTAAGACTTCCTATTTGGCTTTGAATTAAAGCTTCTTCCTTTTGTTTTTTCTTCCTTTTTTCTACTCTAGCCAATTGTTTTCTTATAGGAAACATGTTTGCTAAAAGCTTAAATATTAATATGCAACAACAGTTCATAGATTAAAATAGTTCCAACATTTAAATGCATAAAAAAATCACCAAATCATAATATGTGTAAATATCATCATGCTAAATCATACTCAAAATTTTTATCTAATATTAATTAAAAACTATGGTGGGCTAATCATATTCTTCGAGCACCCCATTCAATCAGTAAAGAAGCAAAATAAAAAGAAGAATTGATAGTAGATTCAAAGAACTAGAGAAGTAAAGTGTCATCTCAAGAGAACATAAATAGAACATACTATTGTATCTTCCTCTTTCCCTTCCATTGTCTTTAAAATCTGCACATACTTTCTAATCTCAAGCCCTAATTTATAAAAGTCATGGTAAAAGAGACATTGAAGAGAAAAACTGGATGCACAATGTATCAGAACCACTAGAGTCGAGATGCAAGATTTCACATATATTGTTTAGTTGGAAACGTAGAAAAACAAGCAAGATGCCACTGAAAGTTGAAAGTTCAATGCCTATATATTGATTATGAAAATTGTTAATTTAAGTGATGAAGATAGTAATTTTCATCAAATAACTTGCAAATCAAATCATTCATGAATAGTATTTATATTTGCCATTTTTCTTACTTTTTCGCAGCCAGCAGCCTGTCTTCCTTTTCCAATAGCAGCACCGAAAAGGAAAATTAAAAATAAAACCTTGAAATGAACAAAACGAAAAATTTTAGGGCTCTGAGGAATTTACTTTCAAGCATAGCACAAGATTCAGCAAGGACACAAGTCACACAACTCACCGATCTTAAGAAGCAGGGGAGGAGATGATCAAGAACAGTGCGAGCGATTAAGTAACTGCAACTCAGATCGCACCGCTGGAATCTTTAAATTTGATTGGCGCAAACTGCGGGGGAGGCCAAGCCGTCAAGGTGAGCGGAAGGTGAATCAGCTGTCGCTGAGTCGTCGATGGGAACAGGAGCAGTGACGTAAGCCGCAGAGGTAGAGCTGATGGCAAAACGACGGAGGCGACTTGCAGCACTTCTGCCATTTGGCCAAGGGGCGAACAGGATGTGGTATGCGGAGAGAAGCAACAGCGTTTAAGGCAAGGAAAAAAAAAATTAAAACAATAACATGGGCCATAATATTTTTTTTAATTCATATTCGTATATTAGTGTTGATATGATGCGACGTAGCATATCAGATTTTTTTTAATTATTTTTTAAAATTTTAATTAAAAAAATTAATACTTCTTTAGATAAATCCATAATACATAAATATATCCCTTAAACATATTACAATACTCCATAAATATTTAAATTTATTTCATTTTCAATTTTTATTTTTACTAAATACTATAATACAACTAGAAAGTCTAAACCCTAGAGGTAAAATCTTTTAAAAAAATAGTTTAAAAATTATAACCCCATTAGGAAACATGAACCCTAAAATAAAATTTTAAAAGAATATTTTAATTAATTTTTTTAATTCAAAATTTTTAAAAAAATAATAACAGACAAAATCTATTATTTTTTTAGATTTTGAATTTAAAAAAAATCAATATTTTCTTTTATATATCCCTAAGTCATGAATACATCCCCTAAACACATTACAATGCTCCGTAAATACTTAAATTTATTTTATTTTTAATTTTTCTTTTTACAAAATACTATAACCCAATTGGAAAACCTGAACCCTAGAGTAAAAATCTTAAAAATAAAAATAGCTTACCAATTATAACACAATAGAAAAGCCTCAACCATAAAATAAAATCTTTAAAAAATATTTTAATTATTTTTTAATTCAAAATTTTAAAAAATAATTAAAAAGAAAAAAAAAATTAAAGCTCATGCGTACTGTACACGTCGCGCAGGATATCATATTCCTCGAGACATTATATATATATATATATATATATATATATATATATATATATATATATAATTTTTTAAAAAATTTTTATTGAGAGCACATCAATAACCGTCGTCACAACTCATTCGAATGTAACCGTCGTCACATCAACGAGCTCACCATCGACCGACAAAGTCATTCAACGGCAATACTATTGAGAGCACGAGTTCAACCAATTGGTATATAGCGCCTCGATCAAGTTTGAATGCTGCGCACCAAGACATGTTTCACTTACGTTATAAGTGACGTCATGATTTTGTTTCTCTTGCAGGGCACCTTCCGTGCACCTTTCCGGCTTGGAATCACATTCTGTTCTTCCACGTGCCCCCGTAGATTCTATTGTTTCACGGCTTCGCAGGGCAAGTATTCAATACTGTTGTTCCTCGTGCTTAAAAATAGTCATGGTAATGGGCCCACCCAATCAATAATTACCCATCGGCGAAGAACAGATAAAAGTGGAAATTATATTTTTAGAAAAAACATTAAAAAAAAGCACACGTGTCTTGCTGTCGTTATTTGATCGCGTGGAAGTGGAATTAGCCATCTCTCGATTACAAATTATATTAACACACGTGTCGAACTAGCTTTCGGCAAATGAGGTGAACCATCAGGTGAGTTATGCCATACACGATTCTCGAAATAGTTCAAACTGGGTGCACGTGGCATCCTGCCTCATGCGGCTCTGAGCTTAAAAATAGGCATGGCAATGGGCCCACCCATCCGATGATTCCCTTCCTTAAAAATTTATTCTTCCCGAAAGAATGAATTGATTATATTATAATAATTTAAGAAATAAATTCTATACATGATTTTTTAGAGAAAATTAATATTGAGTTGAGCCAATGACTTATACCTATGACATCCCTTGGATCTCGAATAGCTCCATTTAAATTCATTATTTGAACATGTCTTGTTTTATCCTATCTTAATCATCTATATTAATAGTTAATTAATAATCGTCTATAATTTATCTCCTTTATATTTAATATGATAAAGAAGGGGTCCACCTGAGTAAAATCAAAGTCAAGCAATAGTCAAAGGACAAGTTTCTGGTGGCCAAGTGATCGGCTCATCCGCCCGATCGGACGACTTCTCTGGCCAAGTGGAAGATAGTTTTCTACTCTTCTGTCAATATAGGAAGGGCAGTAGGTTCTCATATTCACAGCGATCGTAGAAGGGATCGTCCGCCCTGATTAATTGTTCGGTCGGATTGGGAAGAGCTACTCAGTCACACGATTGTAATAACGGATTGTCCAAGTGGTCTGGCAATGGCCCCATGCCGAGCTACTCCCCGACTCGGTGAAGGCACGAGCGCACATTCTCACTGTTGAGAGCTTTTGTCTATTGTTTTACTATTCCTCTTTATTGCTGGTGACTGAGTTAAGTATCAGAGGGTCAACGCTGAGACCTCTTCCCTAGTCTGGCACTGACGTTTCTGTTCTTGCAGATTAGGCATAGTCTTCGTATAGTCAACCGAAGAACCACATCTCCAGTCAACCATCTTCATCGAGTTTGGACATGATCAATATTGATTTAAATATTAATTGACGGAGATACTGAAAGCGACCCACCTTTTCCGACATAAATTAACTCTATTTATTTCTATAAAAATATAAAAAAATAGTAAGTTGACTTCATAATATCATTACCATAGCTATCATTCATGACTTAGTTCATCTGTAAAAGGTGAAATCGTTCGTCCCAGCGCTTTCGTTGCATCCAACTTAATGTCATTATGAGGGAGGTAAATCATGATAGCCGAGAAGTCAAGTGATGAATAGGATGAGATATACAGAATCCGGAAATTTACGCTCCAACATCCCTATAATTCAACCCTAGGTACGTTCCCAACCATAAACATAATCATCATCTATCATTTCGAATAACCCCATATAAGTGATGTTGCATTTGTACCATATTTATGGCTTATGTTCGACACGATTAGAACATGCGAATAAAAAATATCATAATCAAGCAGAACTTGCTCGACGACGTCGACAATAAGCCCATACGTATTGACTTAATGATTCCCCTGCACACATTGCAATTGAGGGCTTAGAATTTCCAATATTAGTTAATTCTCGCCCCCCTTCACATCCCAACCACTCGTTTTGTCTGACAAATCCCTCGCCGCTGAATTTCCACGCGCTTCTTCATTGAGCCTAGGATGGTAATTTTTCCCGTGAGTTTGGGACTCCACGGAGAAAATTTGAAATGAGGATAAAGATCCTCAATTTTTTGGAGATGGGACGGGTTTAGGATGAGTATGAGAATACTATCCCATCTCTGAATCCGCCTCGAATATTATTGTTATTATTATTAATATTAATAAATAATAATATGATTTTTTTAAAAATATTAATAATAGTGTTAATATTAATATTAAAATTTTTAAAAATATTATTAATAATAATATTATTAATATTGATATTAATATTAATATTATCATTAATAATAATTATTAAATAATAATAATAATAATATAAATTAAATTTAGGAATGAGACGGAATGAGGACGGGGATGAGGATTTGATCCTCATGGATTCGGATTCGGGGAATTCTCGAACCTAAAAAAATGAGAACGGGATGGAAATGAAAATGACAAATCCACCCCGCCCCGCCCCCGTTACCATCCCTAATTGAGCCTTATTCTATATAACTCGCTCGGGAAGCACTTCGATCGATCTTCTACAACAACCCAGCGTCGGAAATTGGAGCTGATATATCCATTCCCCTGCTTCTTGACAGCTAGCTAGCTACCTGCGTCCAAGGAGACGAATGCCTGCGCTGCTGCTCTGCTCGCCGAGCTCAGCCAAGCCAAGGAGCTGCTCAAGGAGCTGGAGTTAAATCTGCATTGCCTTGACCACTGCAAGGCTCTAACTCCCAGGATCGCTTCCTCCATCCACAACTCAATTCTCATGGCAGAATCCTTCGAAGCCAACAACGGCCACGATAGGCCTCCGTGCTCCTCGTTAGCCCTGCGACGTCGCACCTTGACGCCCAGGACAAGGTACGTTCGTACTTCGCATGCAGGCACTACTGTCCGCATGGTCATGAAAGTACGTATAATTTGCAGGAAATCTCTGTACTCGTGGAGGTGCCAAGTGAGGGTGGGCTCGGTGGCCGGCGGAGTGGAAGGTCCGGGGGAGGACGACGGCTTCACCTGGAGGAAGTACGGCCAGAAAGAGATCCTCGGAGCCAAATATCCAAGGTCAGCCAGTCTCTAGTCTACAGTTACAGTACTGCATCGATCTCATTCGACTAAAACCATTCTCACGAGCTCTCCTCGCTGCAGGGCGTATTTCCGGTGCGCTCATCGGGGCTCGCACAGTTGCCCGGCAAAGAAGCAGGTGCAGCGATCGGACAACGACCCATCGGTCTACGACGTCACCTACCACGACTATCACACTTGCCTCCAGCAGCTGGAGGAGGAGGAGGAGGAGGAGCAGGGAGGTGCAAATGCAATGCAGCGCGACCAAGAACAGAGTACTGCGGCGGCGGAAAAACTTGAAGGAGAGGAGGAATTTGTGGGGAAGATTGCGCCTTCCTTTGCGCCCCTGGAGGAAAAGCAGGTTTTCTCTGCTTCGCCGTACCAGTTCGGGGGCTTTGATGAAGGAGAGAGCAGTTTGCTTCCGATGGAGTTGGACGGAGACTGGGAGATGGACCCTGACAGCATCTAGGCAGGAGTTGACTGGATGGATGCAATAATGTAGGAATGGATGTCGACCTTGTCCACATCTGGGCAGAGTTGAATGGAATGCAATAATTATACTTAGTTATGTCATAATAATAATTATATTTTTAAAATTTATTTAAATTTTAAAAGTTTAAATTTATTAATTAGTGAAGGAGTTTAATATTACATATTTCTTTATTCATTTTAAAAACTTTTTTTCATATTAATTTGAACTTTATTAATTATCATAATTTATAATATTTAAATATTATTCACCAACCATATATATATATATATATATATATATAATCTGAGTCAGATGAAGGTCTGGTGAGCTGGTGCGGACGTTGACGAGGGGGGGGGGGGCGACTGAGACACCTTTCTCGTATATTCTTCCGAAAAGGGACTCCCAAGTGGTGCTGATGGCCGATGATGCTTGAGTCGACGGTACTTGAGCTCTGCGTACACTCAGATGAGCAAACGAGCGTTAGAGGCCATAAACCAGGGAAAAGGTCTTCGGAGTAGGCCCTCCGATGCTCAAGTCAGGTACTTTTTCCCTAGAAGAACAGTGTACGAAGCGGAAAGAAAGTAGAAGACAAGTGCGAATGTGTGACAGAGCGCCCCTGCGAAAGGGAGAGGACTTCCCTTTTATATGAAAGTGTGTACCTTCCGAAGCATGTAAGAGAATGTCGGGTGTCAGGACTTGTCGGATGCAGGGGGGCACCCCCGTATAATCATGTCGCGAAAACTCGACCAGTCAGATTTCGGCCAGGCATTCCCCTGACTACCTACCCAGATGTCCCCGACCTGGAGTTCCGATCTATGAGAACTCGACCGGGAATCAGGTGGCTGGCGTCATCACCCGGTTTTACTTCCGAAACCGGGTGATGAGACACCTTTCTCGTATATTCTTCCGAAAAGGGACTCCCAAGTGGTGCTGATGGCCGATGATGCTTGAGTCGACGGTACTTGAGCTCTGCGTACACTCAGATGAGCAAACGGGCGTTAGAGGCCATAAACCAGGGAAAAAGTCTTCGGAGTAGGCCCTCCGACGCTCAAGTCGGGTACTTTTTCCCTAGAAGAACAGTGTACGAAGCGGAAAGAAAGTAGAAGACAAGTGCGAATGTGTGACAGAGCGCCCCTGCGAAAGGGAGAGGACTTCCCTTTTATATGACAGTGTGTACCTTCCGAAGCCTGACTAATGTAAGAGAATGTCGGGTGTCAGGACTTGTCGGATGCAGGGGGGCACCCCCGTATAATCATGTCGCGAAAACTCGACCAGTCATATTTCGGCCAGGCATTCCCCTGACTGCCTACCCAGATGTCCCCGACCTGGAGTTCCGATCTATGAGAACCCGACCGGGAATCAGGTGGCTGGCGTCATCACCCGGTTTTACTTCCTATTTTCATGCTTGTGGACTGCCACGCCCCCTTAACTTCTGACTGCCACATCCTCTTGACTTAAGACTACCACGTCCCCTTGACTTCTAACTGTCACGTCCCCTTGACTTCTAATTGCCACGCCCCCTTGACTTTGGATTACCACGTCCCCTTGACTTATGATTGTTACGTCTCCTTGACTCCGGATTACCACACCTTATTGGACCCCGTCATCACGCATCGTATCATAGGCCTCCCCCCAAGTCTAGTCGAAGAAGGCTCAAGTCCGACTGACTAGACTCAAGCTCCAGTTTACTTGTTCCACCATTATGTTCTTAAATGTTGCATCTTTTCCCAGCTCATAAACGCCTTAAAGTCGCCTCTTCCCGCCTTCTTCTTTAAAAGGGCTGAGTCCTCCGTATCATTGTAGTTTTCTTACTGACTTCTTCTAACCATGGAATCCAATCTTTATTCTGATGAGGTGTCATCTTTACGCCAACAACAAGCCCATATGACTCAGCTACTCGCCTACAAGGATACAACTTTAGTCGAGATGATGCAAAACAGAGATCTTCAGTCTTCTCTCTGCCAAGATATTGAGGAACTCTAGTTAGCCGCCAAGTCTTGGATCCAAGCTAAAGTAGCGTTAAAGCCGGAGCAGTTTTGTAGATAGTCAACTCGAGCTTGGTGTTTGGACGACTTCTTGGTGGTAGTCGGGTGTAGTAGAGTTGTAGCAGGGCAGTAGTAAGAAGCCAGAGCAGTTTGAGTACCAATCGGACGGGTAGAAACATGTATGAGAGTTGTTCATGAATGCTTGGTCGAGACAAGTGTGGAAGACGCCTTCCATAGCCTTGAAGGTGCCTTCCATAGGTGAAACTTTATCCCGAATTCACTACTTCTTACCACTCGACGAAGTCAAATTTTATCCTATGGAATGCACCTTCCATAGCACCGAAAGCGCCTTCCATGAACAACACTCAAAGTACCTTCTGTCTCCTGGAAAGCACCTTCGAGTACTGTTCACCCGAGGTAAATTTTGCTCATTTTATCCTGCAAGTTTATGTTAGTCCAAAACAAATAATAATCTACAAAACAAAGTTTAACACAATAATAAAATGATTAATTTATAACTCAGACTCTGTCCTCCAGACTAAGATCTAGTCAGGGTCTAATTTAGATTTTCAAAATAGACCGAAATTCGACTAACATCTACTATCCCCTCGACCGGGGCACGCCCCCATAGAGTCACTCTCCTCTAGTGACTTACCTTCGCTCACAATGTGTCAAGTTACCTCCTTGATGCCAATTTGACCCACCAGGTCTTCTTGCCGGAGTCGCATATTCGGACTTTCTCCCGCCAAGAATTGAACATCTCAATCTCTTATCGGAATTGGATATCCAGACTTCCTCCTGCCAGAATCCCACATATAGACTTCGTCACTCAGGAATCGCACATCCTGACTAGACTTCTTGTCTGGGTGTATCTTGATTGTGTATTCAAAAATTTAGAATGGAGTGAGATATATAGGCATATTGTCTGGACTTCAGATGCTTATATCAATGCATCAACACAAGTCTGGACGAAAAATACTAAAATTATAGTGATCAAGTTAAGTAATTCATTTTAGTTAAACACTAACTGGATACATTTACTTAACTTGACTAACTAAGTGAATACTGCTATCTTCTGATAGTTAGTTAGTAACTAATGGTTGGACATCTAAGGCCAAATTTTTAGATAAATATTTTTTTAAAAAAAAATATATCAAGTTCAGAGGGAGGATATTTGAAAATAATTTTTAAAATAATGTATTTTCTTTCCTACTACTTGTCACAAAAATCACTTTCAAAATATTTTGAAAAATATTTTCAAAAATTTATTTCAAATACTTACTTTGTAAAAATTCTTATTTTTTTACATGTGTTTTTCCACTTTGAAAATTTTATTTTTGAAAATACTTTCAAAATTATTTTACTTAGACAAATTCTTTACAAAACTTTTTAAAAGGAGATTTGAACAATTACAATTTTAAGAAGTACTTTTCAAATAGACTATGTAAAATATCGAAAAATGGCGAATAATAATAAGAAAATTTTCTGAAATTTTTAGAAATTTTCTGAAATTTTTAGAAATTTTTCGAGAATTTTTCTGAACTCGTATGACTTAGGTTGCGGGGATAAAATTGGGTTCGGGAAAGCCTATTTAGGCTATCCCATTTAAACAAGGAAATGTTGATTTTCTTTTTTTATTTTTATTTTCTTTTCCTTTATTTCTTTTCTCTGTTTTCTTTCCCGACCCGCCGAACCCGTGCCTCACTCGCAGGCCGTTTCTTTTCTCTTCCCCAATGGAAGCGCCAACGCCGCCGTCCATTTCTTCCTCTCCTCCCCTCGCGTGCATAACCCCCGGTCAAAGGAACGCTTGAAGTGCCAGCGTCACTTCCCTCTCCTCTGCCCTCATCGCCTCCTCACCACCGAGATCTCTGAATCACCGCCGAACCCTAGCTTTCGAGCCGCACGTCGCCAGCCGAGCCCTAGATCGGGGGAGATCAGGAACGTGCCGACGTTCCTCTTCGACGCCGAGCTTCTCTTCTTCCTCTCCTCCACTGTGTTTCTGCTGACCTTGGTGGCGCCATCTTCCCAGAGAGTTGTGCCCTAGCCACCGCCACCGCACCCTCTGCCGCCTCTTAGCAGCGCCGTTTCTGTCCTAGCGCTGGCAGCCGACCCACTCTGACCTCCGACCACCAGCATTTGATTTCTTACTGTGCTGCCATCACCGGAAAAGAGGAGGTTAGGTAAGGATTTTTGGTTAACTTCAATAGCAATCTGGATGTAGGAAAAATTATGGATTAGATGTCTAACTGGTTGGTATTATGGATTGGTTGTAGGAGGGCAGTGACCTAGTTGGTTTCGGCTACCACCATATCAACAGCACGTTGTTGATTGTGCCCAATCCAGGGCATTTGTTATCTGCTGAAGAGGAAGAGGTGAGTAATATTCCAGGTGTTGAGTTTCAACAATTTGATGTTTAATGGTAAGACTTGGGCTGATCCGAGTTTATTTTATGGATGTATAGGTGATTCTAGGTAGCTATCGGTAGAGGTTTATTGTTGGTGCAACCTTAGGTCAAGGTTGACCTGGTTGACCTGACTCGAGTTGTGTTTTGATGTTTGACGATGTTTGACGAGAAGAGAGTTGTATTCTTGATGTTTGACAAGAATAGGTGTTTGGAAGATTGTAGGTGCAACCTTAGGTCAAGGTTGACCTGACTCGGGAAAAGTCCAAGCAGGGAGCTTGACACGCGAAAAGTCCAAATATGGAGACTTGGCACTGGAAAAGTCCAAGTATGGAGACTTGGCATGGGGAAAAGTCCAAGCAGGTAGCTTGGCACGCGGAAAGTCCAAGTATGGAGACTTGGCACGGGGAAAGTCCAAACAGGGAGTTTGGCACGGGGAAAAGTCCTGGTGAGTGAAGCCAGGCAGTCGGAGAAGTCCTGGTGAGTGAAGCCAGGCAGTCGGGAAGTCCTGGTGAGTGAAGCCAGGCAGTGGGAAAGTCCTAACTGGGATGTTAGGCAGTGTGGAAAGTCCTGGTGAGTGAAGCCAGGCAGTGGGAAAGTCCTAACTGGGATGTTAGGCAGTTGGAAAGTCCTGGTGAGTGAAGCCAGGCAGTGGGAAAGTCCTAACTGGGATGTTAGGCAGTGTGGAAGTCCGGGTGAGTGAAGCCAGGCAAGGGAAAATCCAGATGGATCAGGGATGATCGGACATCTGGTGTTGAGGAAAGTCCAAGTAGGTCAAAGGGATTGACCGGACACTTGGCGGGGAATTCTAGCAGGTCAAGGGAGTGACCAGATGCTAGGAATGAAGTACCAACAGGTCGAGGTTGACCAAATGTTGGTTTGGAAGGCTGGACTTGGTCAGAAGCAAGATCAAGAGCACGAGGACCGAGGAAAGGATCATCACTCACATCATTGGAGCTGCTCGATCGGTATCTCGATCATGCATTAAGAAGCGAAGCGGCGTACCTCCTGCAAGTGCAAGGAGAAGACGATCATGAGGAAGTTCGATTTGACTCAGATCAGCCACATCGGATGAAGGGACGGTGGAGATCGAAGACGAAGGGTAGGGAATGGATCGGTCTGTGGACCGATCCACATGGAGCCTGATCGGTCCACAGACCGATCCAGGCACTAGCCGTTGCGACACAACGGCTAGATTTTTTCTGTGTTTCTTCGCTTTCTTCGCAGGTGATAAAAGGAGGGCTGCTACTGCGAGCCTCCTACTTCTTCTTCCTTCTTCTTCTTCCTTGGATTGAAGCTTCTGCTTCTGTGCTCTGAGGTTCTGAGCTTTGTTGAGCTCGCTTCCGAAGCTTCGCGTGAGCTTCCAGTCGTCGACCAGCTGCTGCGTTTGGGTTGTGAAGTTGCTGCTTCACCTCCAGTCGACAAGAAAGCAAGCAATTGGTAGAGTGTTATTGTATTCATATTGTATTGTTTTTCTTACTGTTCTTGTACTCTTTGTTTGCTGTTGCAAACGTTTGTGGCGAGGTTTCTCCACCTACAAGGAGTATATTGTATTAGCTGGTTCTCCGGGGGCTCATCCACCGACGGATTGACTGGACTCGTCCACCTTACGGACACGCCGAGGAGTAGGAGCCCTAATCTCCGAACCTCGTTACATCCTTGTGTTAAGAAAGAAACGACGATTTGGGGTCGGCTATTCACACCCCTCTCTCTAGCCTCCGTACGAAGGATCCTAACAAGTGGTATCAGAGCAAGGTTGCTCTTCGACGGATCAACACCCGGGGGAGCACGGGTTAGAGATGGATCTCTATGGAGAAGATGTCACGATTCAACCCTTCTACGAGTCTCACGACAACTTCATATATTGGAAGGTAAGGATGATGTATTTTCTTAGGACTAATATGTTAAATTGGTTTTGTGTACAAGAAGGGGTTTCCCCTCCGATGGATGAGGAAGGAAAACCTATCAAGAAGAAGGAATGGACGAAAGAGCAAATCCGACAATCCGAAATCAATGACGAGGTAACAAAAATTATTGAATTTGCTTGACCTAATAATGTTTTGTGCAAGATAGATAGGTATAACAACGCCAAGGAATTGTGGAACAACTTGGCCAAACTCCATGAGGAGAGCCCCACTTCAAGCCATGAAGAGGAGCCTAGTGAGCCAAGTAGCTCACATCGTGGAGGTGAGGAATTAGAAGTTGAGGGCTACTCAACATCTAAAGAAGAAGAGGAGGTGAGTTCTTCTTCAAGATCGGAGCACGAAGAAGAAGCTTCTACCTCCGGGAGGGATAAAGAAGAGAGCATCCATCCATCCTCAACCCTAGGTAACTCAAACACTTTAAGTTCAAGTAAATTGCATATAATGTGTTTTGAGTGTAGGGAATTTAGGCACTATAAGAGTAAGTGTTCAAAGAAGACTAAGAAGACTCCACCGGCGCCAAAGATCAAGGAAGTCGGAGTCCCAACACGCAAAGGCAAGAAGCACGTGGTGTGCTTTCAATGCAAGCAACGGGGACACTATAGGAGCCAATGTCCGAAGGGGAGGAAACTTCACAAGGACAAGGGATGCACATCGATAGGGGGAGCTAAGGCAAACCCTAAGGTATCTTTTAAGGCTCATTCGTGCAATTCTAGTAGGATACATGCTAGTAATTTTATTGCATTAGTTAATAATGATAAGCATGTTAACACTAGAAATCAATACATGTGCTTAGGTGCTAAACATGTCAACCTAGATAGGGATACTACTAGGAATGCTAACCCTAGGATTAACACTTCTAAGGTTAAGGAAAACCTAGGTAGAAACCCCAAATCAACTAGACACATGCCTAGGAATGCCTCAAGGAATAATGATAAATTAAAACTTGAGGTATTAGAGAAGGAGAATTAAGTCTTGAGGTCAAGACTTGATACTTTGGAAAAGGCTCTTAAGAACTTGGAGAAGTCATCTCTAGGGTGTAAAGGTCAAATCTCAAAGCCCAAGGACAAGAAAGGTTTGAGTCACAAACCTAAGTCCCAAATGGTCAAGCCCACCTATCATAATGTTCCATTCGATTATGGAACAAAAACTAGGGCTAGGAAGACCACCACCAAGGTCACAAGGGGAGTCACCCCTAGAGTTGATCTTGATGAGTCCCAAATGACCAAGGCTTTAAAACCTAGGAGGGTCATTAGGAGGGTTGCTAGGGAAGTTATCCCTAGTGAATATTTAGTGAACCCAATGAGCTCAAATAGGTATTGGGTTCCTAGGAGCGTGATTTCATCACACTAGATGAGTTAGGGTGTGCCAACCTTACTTGAATAGGTAGTTAACCTAATCATGGCAAAAGGTGGCACGTTAGGAAGTTTCAAGGTGCAATCAAGCCTTGAAAATGAAATTGAAAAATATTCCTAAGGTGATTAGGATGTGCCAATCATATTTGAGGAGTTGTCTAGAGTCAATTTAATTGGCACATAGTGATCTAAACATCCTTGATATATGATCTTAGATCTATCACACTTAGGAATATAGAACCTATGGCAAGATGATCAAAATTATCAAAAATGGCTAGTTTTAGGTATTTTCTACCTTTATGTGCTATTTGCCATATATTGTTTGCCATATACCATGTCATGACACCATATTTATTTTATGATCATTTAAAATGTCATGATAATGCTTAGGTTAGTTTAAATGTCATGCTTTATTTAAGTTTCACACTTTATGCCATGACATCATGACATTGGCACATGTTTTTACTTATGAAATCATTATATGCCATGTCATCATCTTGTGCATTAATGATCAATGAAATTGATTTAAGGATAAAAGCACATTTTGATATTGAGATCAAATTGGTGTTTAGAAAATGCATGAGAACTTAGCCTAAGTTGACCTAAACCCATATCTCACATCAAAATTGACTTGGATGTGTTTGATACACCTTAGATGTGTGTGAGATATTAGGATGATGAGTTAGGATCAAGGTGCATAGTTCTTGTACCTAGATGAACCTAATTCAAAATTGGGGGATCATAGGGAAAGCTTATGTACAAGTCATGTACATTTAGCCCTAAGATTATGATCCTAAATTAAAAGGTTTAAAATCATTTTGAAATTGATTTGGAAAACCTTGATGAAGCCATCTTAGTGATTGCATTCATCATTGAACATTGTGATACAAAGTTGAGTTAAACTTGAACTATTTCAAAGTTTTTGAACTTTGTATCAAGATTAAAAAATGGAAGTTATTTTCATAGAAAACTATTTTTCCATGATAGTATATGTTATGAGGAATGTATCCTCAAAATTTCACAATTTTTCGAATTTTCTGGAATTTTCTAGGAGTTTCAGAATTTCGGGAAGGAAATTTCAGAAATCTCCTGTCAGAGTCTGGATCGGTCTGGGGACCGATCCAGTGAAGCATGGATCGGTCTGCAGACCGATCCAGTAAGATCCAGAGAGCTTGGTGCGATCTGGTGAAGGCCTGATCGGTCTGGTGACCGATCAGTGACGATCCAGTGCGATCAATGAAGCATGGATCGGTCTGGGGACCGATCCAGGGGGTTTTTGATCGGTCTTAGGACCGATCAGTGCGTGCCGAATTTCTGATTTTCAGCAGGTGTCTGAAATTTCAATTTTTGGGAGTTGAGTTTCGGATTTCTAAAGGTTTGAAACTCTCCAAGACATTGTTGGTGCAATGGTCAAGGGGGAGTTGACCTTTAGGGGGAGTCTTAACTAATTGTCAAGGGGGAGTTTTTACTCCTTAAGACTTTTGAGGATTAGTGATATGGAATTGTCACTAAGTTGAGTGTTGAGTTTAGTATCAAGGGGAAAGTTAAGGGTTTCAATGAAAGGTATGGGACTTTCATTAGGAAGAAACTCTTGACCTTGATTCCCTCTTTTTGATGTGTGTCAAAAAGGGGGAGAGATGTCCCAAGGGGGAGAGTGTAGGTTTTGGAAGAATGTTCAAGGAAGAACATTGGAAAACCTAAGTTAGGTTATCGGGTTAACCTAACTTGATTTTGGATTTTGTCAAACATCAAAAAGGGGGAGATTGTTGGTGCAACCTTAGGTCAAGGTTGACCTGGTTGACCTGACTCGAGTTGTGTTTTGATGTTTGACGATGTTTGACGAGAAGAGAGTTGTATTCTTGATGTTTGACAAGAATAGGTGTTTGGAAGATTGTAGGTGCAACCTTAGGTCAAGGTTGACCTGGTTGACCTGACTCGGGAAAAGTCCAAGCAGGGAGCTTGGCACGCGAAAAGTCCAAGTATGGAGACTTGTCACTGGAAAAGTCCAAGTATGGAGACTTGGCACGGGGAAAAGTCCAAGCAGGTAGCTTGGCACGCGGAAAGTCCAAGTATGGAGACTTGGTACGGGGAAAGTCCAAACAGGGAGTTTGGCACGGGGAAAAGTCCTGGTGAGTGAAGTCAGGCAGTCGGAGAAGTCCTGGTGAGTGAAGCCAGGCAGTCGGGAAGTCCTGGTGAGTGAAGCCAGGCAGTGGGAAAGTCCTAACTGGGATGTTAGGCAGTGTGGAAAGTCCTGGTGAGTGAAGCCAGGCAGTGGGAAAGTCCTAACTGGGATGTTAGGCAGTTGGAAAGTCCTGGTGAGTGAAGTCAGGCAGTGAGAAAGTCCTAACTGGGATGTTAGGCAGTGTGGAAATCCTGGTGAGTGAAGCCAGGTGAAAGTCCGGGTGAGTGAAGCCAGGCAAGGGAAAATCCAGATGGATCAGGGATGATCGGACATCTGGTGTTGAGGAAAGTCCAAGTAGGTCAAAGGGATTGACCGGACACTTGGCGGGGAATTCTAGCAGGTCAAGGGAGTGACCAGATGCTAGGAATGAAGTACCAACAGGTCGAGGTTGACCGAATGTTGGTTTGGAAGGCTTGGGACTTGGTTTGGGCAAAAACCAAGTCACTAGTTATCTGATCGGTCTGGTGACCGATCAGTAACCGATCAGTGTGCTACTGATCGGTATCTGATCGGTCTGCAGACCGATCAGAAGGTGATCAGTAGCCGCGAGAAAGACGCCTGATCGGTCTGTGGACCGATCAGGAGGTTCCCTGATCGGTCTGTGGACCGATCAGGGAACTTCCTGATCGGTCCATGGACCGATCAGAGACGGAACAGAAGCGAGGGTAGGGAATGGATCGGTCTGTGGACCGATCCACATGGAGCCTGATCGGTCCACAGACCGATCCAGGCACTAGCCGTTGCGACACAACGGCTAGATTTCTTCTGTGTTTCTTCGCTTTCTTCGCAGGTGATAAAAGGAGGGCTGCTGCTGCGAGCCTCCTACTTCTTCTTCCTTCTTCTTCTTCCTTGGATTGAAGCTTCTGCTTCTGTGCTCTGAGGTTCTGAGCTTTGTTGAGCTCACTCGTCGACCAGCTGCTGCGTTTGGGTTGTGAAGTTGCTGCTTCACCTCCAGTCGACAAGAAAGCAAGCAATTGGTAGAGTGCTATTGTATTCATATTGTATTGTTTTTCTTACTGTTCTTGTACTCTTTGTTTGCTGTTGCAAATGTTTGTGGCGAGATTTCTCCACCCACAAGGAGTATATTGTATTAGCCGGTTCTCCGGGGGCTCATCCACCGACGGATTGACTGGACTCGTCCACCTTACGGACACGCCGAGGAGTAGGAGCCCTAATCTCCGAACCTCGTTACATCCTTGTGTTAAGAAAGAAACGACGATTTAGGGTCGGCTATTCACACCCCCCTCTCTAGCCTCCGTACGAAGGATCCTAACATTTATAAGGCTGTAAGCTTTCTATTTCGGCTATATTCTAAGGTAAGAATGTGTACTGTGAAGAAAGGAAAGAATTTGTTACTAGAATTTGTTTTAGGTTTAACGTTAAATCTAATTGTGTAGTGGATTTAGGTTTGGATTTCTAATCTAATGAGTTGACTGAGGATTAAGTTACTAACCCTAATTAACTATTAGATTTTAAAAAAAAAAGGTAAATTGAGGATATGTGATTAGGGTTTTACCCTAAATTAGTCTTAGGGATTTTATTTAGCTATTTTTATGAATGTAGCTAAATAAAATATTTATGTTATTTGACGCAGGACTCTGATTCGAGACGAGCATCTCGACGTCGGATTTGGACCGGATTGGACCCTTCTATTGAGGCGGGTACCTTGACCTATCCATTTTGATACGTCTTGTTGATATGTTTAGTAGATCTTAACAAGTAGTAATAATTATGATTATATCTGCATTGACATGTCACTATTTACTTCCGAGCATGTATTGTTTGTTATCTGTTTATTACCTTTATGTTATAGAGGTAGTGGCATGTCATGCTCTATGATATACTGGACTGGTTAGATACCCTACTTGATATGTGTACCTAGATCATACTATTTGATCCTCATATCTTGGTACACATTGTATGGAGAGGGATAGGATTAGGATATTTCCTAGCTTAGTGACATGCACCATCTTGCATGATTGCATGCTGAGCGGTTAACAACTCCATTATTGTTGAGCGCATCGCTAGTTACATGGATCTGCACACACAACCACTCATGGGTTAGTGGTTTTTATTCAGACAGGGTGTGTGTAGTAGGTTGCTCTGTTTGACTCCGTTGGTCCGCTCATGGGTAGTGTGACGCAGCGTGGTAGCCGGCAGGGATCCCTCCCCGTCATCGCTTACCGGGAGATGAGAGCATTGCGCTCCCTCACTATGTTTAAGGTAGGAGGATAGGTGTACTCCGACAACATCCCGTCCACTCGGTCACTCATCAGGAGTAGTGACGACAGAGTGCACGGTTGTCACAGCCCTACCCACTCGGTCTCACCATCGTGTGTGAGATGGCTGACTGGCAGTAGGGGTGACCAGGACATGTTATTGACATCATATGCATTATTTGCATTTATGGCTTGTGGTTGTTGCACTTTATATGCTGCATATTGGATGGATGCATTGTTTGACATGCATACAGGTTTTATGATACTTTGGGTTTGACAGCCTTGATACCCTTATACCAGGTTCTGGTTAGTACAGTTACTCCTTATCTTTCTGTTCTGCATTTTCTATATGTTATATCAGGAGACTGTACGCATAGTTATGACTATTTGTTATAGTTTACTATGCATGTCAACTAGGTATTCGCTGAGTGTTGGACTCACATCCCGTTATTATTCTTTTCAGGTTGAGGCTGTCCGGAGGAGTTCCAGTTGCTAGTCCCACACCATTACGCGTCGCGACGAGTTCGCACAATTTGGGTTTTACTTATTGTGTTAGACTTTGCTTTTCAGACTTATAGCTTGACATTTGGATCTTGTATGTTTTGTTATCGATGGATTTATATTTGGATGATATCGGTTTTGTGCTTTATGAGTGTAGTTGAGTAGGATATCGATTTTGTGCTTTATGGGTGTAGTTGAGTAGGAGTTTTTGCGATGTTTTTCTTATCTGTGCTTATGTGTTGTTTTCATTATTAAACTGCATGGATGTTTGTTATATTTATACTGTTATTGTTCCGGCCGTGTTGGCCGATTGATATGTGGCCCTGAGGGCATTGTAGGAAATTTCGGATTGTCACCCATACAGGGGAGATGCTACCGAAATTTTCTCTGGCAGGGACTACCTGGGGGCGTGACAGACTATCTTTTTAACAAATATTTTGAAATTTATTTTTTTATAATTTATTTTTTACAAAATAGTTTGTTTTGCAAAGTCAATTTTTAAAATGTTGAAAACCTTTTAAAAAATCAAAATATTTCAATCGAAATATTTTGAAAAATACTTTGAAAGATATTTTTCAAACGCTTTGAAAAGTTTTTGAAAATTTTAGAAACTCATGCACAAATTTATCTGTGTTACAAAATGATTTGTTTTAGAAATTTTCAATGTCTTGAAATCCTTTTGAAAAGCTTGAAAATTTGTTTAAGAATTATATTAACTCCTCCCTCCCATAAAACCTGTAATTTTTTTTTTTAAATTTGTACTTACTAAAGGTTCTAGATCCAAGAATTCAATTCTCAAACTCATTTTAAGTCATTCAAATAAACTCATAGTGCATATGACGCAATAGGTTCTTGATTATATTAGTCATCCATAATTAACCATTAATTATGGATCGATTATGAGTGACACATAGTAGTATATCATGATTTCCAATTGACTAGAAAATCAAACGGTTGATTCCAGAACTACTTCTGAACCTTTCAGTAGCTACAGTGAGTCGTATATAATTTCTTTCACTCATCTTATATTCACTTGGTTTAGGACATGATATATGTGTCAGTTCTTACTAGGCTGACTACGTGACACTTAGCTCAAGTAATACTTCCTCGTCTTGTGGATTCAAATTACTTGTACCTGTGTGCAAGAGTATAATACTCTTAACATGTGATGTTTTAGCTAAAAACTTTTGAGTAACAATCCTAACAAGTGGTCATAGGATATATATATCTCCTTGTAAGGAGTGGTGAATCTTTTGTTGGTTATTCAAATACCTTGGGGCACTTTGACTTATACTCAATCATCTCCGATCCATATCTTCATAGAGATGTTTTTGTTGGAACCCCAAGGTTATTTTGGTGTGATCAACAAGTTAAGTTAGGTCCTGCGTTGTTTCTAACCTTGTGTCTAAGTGTGCAGGAGCTTAGGAGCATAGGTACTCGAGCGGAAGACGCGGCTAGCGAGAAGGACGACACGCGGTGCGTCCGAGGGACGAGGTGCTGTGGAAGAGTATACCGGCGGACGAGAAGGAAGTGCGCGCGGTGGTTCCGAGGTACGAAAGCCGGAGCGGAAGATTGCTCGGGGAGCAAGAGACGCAGCTAGCGCGAAGGTCGGCACGGGGTGCGACCGAGGGACGAAGTCTGCAGATGAGTACGCTGGTGGACGAGAAAGGACACGGGCAATTCCGAGGAACGAGAACCCGGAGGGAAGCACGCTCGAGAAGACAGGAAGATGGGTTCGGGTGAGCCCTATTCTGGATGTCAGAGATCACCTAAGCAAGCGGAGCCGGAGCAGAAAGACCCGGACCAGAGGCGAGCTGAACCGGAGAAGAGAGCACGGAACAAAAGTCAACAGGGTTGACTTTTGGATCCGGGGCGCCCGGAAGTGACTTTTTCCCAGGATCGAGCTTTGACTCGATCCAACCGTTGGGGGATAAATTTTATCCCCCCCAGGGTGCTCGGAACCCTTCCAGGCGCCCCGACAAAGGCTATAAATATAGCCTTGGTCCAGAAGCTTTTAAACAATCACGATCATTATATTTCCAAACACTTGTATGCTTTAGTTGTAGTTAAGCTTCTGTTTTCTGTGCCTAAACGCTGTAAGAGGCTTCTCCGCCTGAAGGAGTTTTTGAGCTTAATCTTCCTTGGATTAACAACCTTCTCGGTTGTAACCAAGTAAACATCTTGTGCCTCGTCTTTTCTTTTATGCTTCTATTTATCTGCTTAATTCATTTTACAAGTGTTAGCTTAATCGTTCGAGGAAGGGTTGTCTGTTTTTAATTGACAGGTTATTTACCAACCCTTCTAGCCGACCCAACGGTCCTACAAGTGGTATCAGAGCCAAGTACGCCTCAGAAGGACTAACCGCCATCTGAAGCAACAAAACAATGGCCGGAGCTAGCGACTACCCACCAGCATTCGAGGGGGAGCTTGCTTCTTAGAAGCAACAAATGACGGTATTTCTTAACTCTGATATTGGTATTTCTCTAATAATGAAAACATGTTATGAAGCACCAAAGACAACGAATGGAGAAAAACTCGATCTACGCCTATGGAACAAGAAGCAACGTGACGAGTCAATGGCAAACGGTCGGGCAGAGTTTCACATTTTAACTGCAATACCAAACGAAGACTTTGATAGAGTTGGCGAATACAACAGTGCAAAAGAACTTTGGGAAAAGTTCTTAAAACTCTACGAAGAATCGATTGAAGTCGTCCCCTCAATAGACATCGAGCCGTCATCAGAAGAATCCGAGACGGAAGAAATTACCGAGACAGCCCCAACAGCCGAAGTACATCTCGAGATCAATGAAGGGGGAGAATATTCGGAAGAAATTAATTCAACAGGGGGAGAACCAACGGCCGACGAGGTAAGTAAGGTATGGCCTCTACCCTCTGAACAACTAGTTCAATTAATCAAATTACCTGAAGATTTTTGCGAACCAAAATTTGAATTATCGAAAGAACTTTTCGGATTAGAAAATCTTCGATCGAATAATTGTTGCAAATTATAAAATATTTTTTCGAAAGAATTATGCAACTTAGAAATATTATCGAAAACTTTTTCCGGATCTAAAAATTTCGAATTACAAATTACTTTACTGAAAAAGTTTTGTGAATTAGAAATTGATTCATCAAACAAAATTTTCAGATTAAGAAATCTATTATTAATAGATTCCTGCAAACTCTTATTGTTAAAAAATTCTTGCAAATTACAAAATATTCCTTCAAACGAATTTTGCACATTGCCGAAAGAATTTTTTATATTGTCGAAAAATTTTATCAAGTTAAAATCTATGCCATCTGAATATTTCTGTGAAATTGAAATTCAAAAAAATAATAGAAATTAACATGATACAAATTTATGCATGTATAATCTTTGTGGCGTTAAATCTAAAAAAGATTGATTTAAGAAATTATGATAAGTTAAAATGGAAATTTAAAACTTTATGATAAATAGAATTAAGAACTAAATAAATGCATAGAAATTTTTTTTAATGTTTAAATTTTCTTGCATAAAAGTCTTTTTGGGCTTAGAAAGTTTTTTTTTAACTTAGAAACTTTTCAAAAAGCTATTGTTGACTTAGAAATATTTTAACAGATAACTTTTCAAAATTTTCTAAGTCTTTAAACCCTTAGAATTTTAAAACCCCATTTTATTGTGATCAAAGGGGGAGAAGGAAAGTATAAGTCTAGGGGGAGGTACAAATTGAAAATTAAAAATTTTCGAAATCTAATTTTTTTTCTATCTTGTTGCACATTATTGCAATAAATTGTTTAATTTCATATCTATTTTTGACCCTAGCTTAACTTGGGTTGATCACATCAAAAAGAGGGAGATTGTTGGAACCCCAAGGTTGTTTTGGTGTGATCAACAAGTTAAGTTAGGTCCTGCGTTATTTCTAACCTTGTGTCTAAGTGTGCAGGAGCTTAGGAGCACAGGTACTCGAGCGGAAGACGCAGCTAGCGAGAAGGACGGCACGCGGTGCGTCCGAGGGACGAGGTGCTGTGGAAGAGTACACCGGCCGACGAGAAGGAAGTGCGTGCGGTGGTTCCGAGGTACGAAAGCTGGAGCGGAAGATTGCTCGGGGAGCAAGAGACGCAGCTAGCGTGAAGGTCGGCACGGGGTGCGACCGAGGGACGAAGTTTGCGGATGAGTACGCTGGTGGACGAGAAGGGACACGCGGCAATTCCGAGTGACGAGAACCCGGAGGGAAGCACGCTCGAGAAGACCAGAAGATGGGTTCGGGTGAGCCCTATTCCGGATGTCAAAGATCACCTAAGCAAGCGGAGCCAGAGCAGAAAGACCCGGACCAGAGGCGAGCTGAACCGGAGAAGAGAGCACGGACCAAAAGTCAACAGGGTTGACTTTTGGCTCCGGGGCGCCCGGAACTGTCCGGGGCGCTCGGAGCTGTCCGGGGCGCCCGGAACTGTCCGGGACGCCCGGAAGTGACTTTTTCCCAGGATCGAGCTTTGACTCGATCCAACCGTTGGGGGATAAATTTTATCCCCCCCAGGGCGCCTGGAACCCTTCCAGGCGCCCCGACCAAGGCTATAAATATAGCCTTGGTCCAGAAGCTTTTAAACAATCACGATCATTCTATTTCCAAACACTTGTATGCTTTAGTTGTAGTTAAGCTTCTGTTTTCTGTGCCTAAACGCTGTAAGAGGCTTCTCCGCCTGAAGGAGTTTTTGAGTTTAATCTTCCTTGGATTAACAACCTCCTCGGTTGTTCGAGGAAGGGTTGTCTGTTTTTAATTGACAGGTTATTTACCCCCCTTCTAGCCGGCCCAACGGTCCTACAGTTTTATTAAGATATCAAAGTATAAGTCTCCACGACCAAGATGACTTGAATATCTCAAGTCGAAGGAAACTTGCACTCGAGATGCAATGAGATCTTCATTGATATATCTATATATATAGAGAACCATATGAAATCTCATAGCAGGTCACTCCAATGAACTAGTTACCAAAACTAACATTTACGTTTAACTCTCGACATCCTAATATCTCCAGCTAGTGAGAAATAACTGCTTGGTTAGACTAAAGAGTATAACTTGTACTGGTCTCACAGAATCGATGACGTTCGAACTCATCAATTCAACGACTAGGAAATATTTCAATATATTCATAATTATACATATAGAAATACTCACTAGTTGTGATCCAATCACAAGTTCTCTCATGTTATAAATTGTATTACAGACATTCAGTAAATAAATTTAAAATCCAATCATACACATAGAGAATATGTACTCAAATAGTAAATTTTATTTATCCAATAAATGATACAATATCTATATCTTAGGACACCTCTCAAATATAACAACTACTATAGGTGCAATCGACTTAGGATTGATCGAGTATAATCATGGTTTTGATGTGTATGTCAAAGATTTTAAGTTAGACTTTCATATTGATTTGATATGTATGTTTTGAGTCATATAGGATTTGGTGAAACACACATGAGGAGCTTGGTGCGGTCAAGCTTGAAAAGCTCATCCTATGGCTCGGGTCCTTGAGATCAGTGAAGGATGGTGCATCCGAGGGATCGCCGGACGAGAAGCAATGGAGTGGAGCTGAGAGAAGCGGACTTCAAGGCAACATGAAGGATGCAAGGAAAGAAACCACGAGCTTGAGTGCATTTGAGGGACGAAGGTCAAGGAAGAGGTCTTCAAGAGTGACTCCGGAGAGTATGAGTGTGAGTGTGTAACTGGGGCCAGTCGACTGATGGAAGTTTCAGTCAACTGGTCCAGTTGACTGCTGAGTCGACTGAGAGTGAGCCAGCAGCAACTAGTCGACTGATACTTTTACTAGTCAACTGGTAAGTGGCCGTTGGTGACCATTAGCAGAATCATTGATTTTGTGAAAGTAGTCGTTGGCTACCAACGGTAGCACCAGTCGACTGGTGTGTAGGAAATGAGTTATCTTGTGATCAACTCTTTCCACTCTATTTAAGGAAGCTTTGAGGGATAGAGGAGGTTATTGATTCTTACTAGAATACTCTAAGTAATTCCTTCAAGCTTCCAAGCTAATTCTCTTCCTCTTAAACCTAAGTCTCATCTTGTAAAAGAGAAAGAGAGCTTTGTGAGAGGTTTGCTCCACCGAGAAGGAGAAAGCATTAGCCGGAGATTGTCGGGGACTAATCCACTGACGGATTGAGGGATTGCCCACCTCAAGGACAAGCCATAAAGTAGGAGCAAGCAATCTCTGAAGCACGCTACATAATCTTGTTAGCATTTGGTTTCTTTTACTTAGTTTTTACCATTATTATTCCGCTACTCACTAACATTGTAGGAAGGCAAACGATTTGGGGTTAAGCCAACCATCGATTTTCGAACAATTGATATCAGAGCAAGGACACCCTTCAATGGACTAATTGTCAAGAAAAGCACTTTCAACAAAATGGCAGTCTCACACATCCAACCACCCAAATTCAAAGGAGATTTCTCTTGGTGGAATAAGAGAGTGGAGGTATTCTTCGATACCGATTTTGATATTATACTAATTATGGAAAACAGTTTCGAGATACCTAGGGATGAAAACAACATGATAATCAGTAAATCAAGATGGAGCAAGAAGCAAAAGGAAGAGCACTTAACAAATTCAAAGGCCTTGCATCATCTACTAAATGTTCTTCCCCAACAAGAAGTAACAAGGATTGAAAACTACATGAGTGCCAAGGATTTATGGGAAAAACTAGTAGAGCTTCATGAAGTCACATTGGAAGCGAAATTAGCAAGAAGAGATCTTCACCAAACTCAACTCAACAATATCAAACTTGAAAAAGGAGAAAAGGTATCTTTACTTCATGCTAGAATTAAAGAAATTTGAAATAGACTAACAAGTGTAGGTGAGAAACTTTTCAACCTAGTTGTCATAATGAAAGCCATCAATACTTTCCCAAGAACTACAACATGGATGTTCATTGTGGATTCATTCTACATCTCAAGGGATCTAGATAAATCTTCTCTAAATGAATTCTTCTCAACCATGGAGCTTCATGAAACTAGAGTTGAAGGATTGGATGGAGAAGCAAATAGATTAAGAGAAGTAACCCTTGTGGCCAACAAGGAAAAGGGTAAGAAGAAGCAGTTTTCATTCCCACCATCATCCGACTCCGAAGAATCAAGCGCCTCAATGGATAGTGATCAAGAGACATATATGGTAAGAAAAATGAGAAGTGCATTTAAGAATTTTTTCCACTAATAAACCTTATGCTAGGAGAAGTTCAAGAGGCAAGAGTAGCACATGTAGGATAAGGAGGGTCATTTGCTATAATTTTCAAGAAGGAGGACACATGAGGGATCAATGTCTTCTCGTGAAGAAGAAGGAAGAGAAGAAGAAGGAGATAGAAAAGAAGAACACAAAAGAAAAAGGGAAGAAGGTAAAAAATCTAAAGGTAACATGGGATGATCGTTCATCATCGGAGGAAGAAGAGCACCATGTATCCCATTTTTCTCTAATGGAAATTGATGACATTACCTCCACCTCATCCGAAAATGAAGAAGGAAAGAGCTCAAGTGAAGAAGAAGGGAGATCAAGTGAAGGAGAAGGTCAAACTTCATATTCAGACTTCTCTGTAAGTGAGGTATACAATCTACCCACTCATACTTTGGTTAAAATTATTTCAAATATAGATGAAGATTTTTTTAAGGATAAAAATAAAAATAAATCCTTGAAAAATGAGATTAATATTTTAGAGAAAAAAATTAGAATCCATGTCTTCTAAGTTAAACAATTCCTCTAGTATGCATGCGTCTTCTAGTTTAAATTATCTATGTTTAGAAGAAGAAAATAAGGCATTAAGGGAAAAGGTAGAATATCTTAGTAAAGCCCTCGAAAAATTCACAATTGGCTCCAATGCCTTAAGCATGATCATTGGGAGCCAAAGGACAAGTTTCAAGAAAAAGAGATTAGGATACAATAAACTCAAAAATGAGAAAGCTTATCATTGCTTACTTGCTAGGGGACAATAAAAAACAAAGACCATGGATAGGAAATGGATCCCTAAGGAGTATTTCGTTAACCCAATTGAGGAACCTCTATTAAGTACCAAAGTCAATACTCAAAGGGTCGAGGATTTTTGGGTTAGTCAACCATTAAGGTCATATTTTAAATATTTTGAAAAATAGTTGACTTTAGACCTTAAGGGAGAACACTTAGCCATGATAGAAATTTATGATAAGAAGGGCTAAGTAGAGGTTACCTTAATTTCATCTCACAATGACTTACATTACATTTCTAAACATAATGTGAGATGATAGGATGATACTCATAATTCACTTATGCTTATGACATATTGTTGAATCTGAAATGCGTTAAAATAGTGATCATAGACCAACTATAGGGAAAACAAATGTTTAATTAATGGACATATTACCCATAGATCATAGTTGGACATTTTAAATATTTTGAAAATAATTCTATGTTTTATTTATAGTTGCATAGTTATTTTGAAACATATGAATTCAAAACAAGATTTCAAATTGATACACAATTGAATATTTTCAAGATTTTTGAGTTTTTATCAAAACTTCAAAAATATAATAAATTTTTATGAAAATATATTTTCCCGATTAAAGGACATTATAAGAAATATGTGTCAAAATTTCATGATTTTTTAAATTTTTTGAAATGTTTATGTATTTCTAAATTTGGCTTAAAAATATCAGAAAATGTGATTCTACTCGTGCCAGTCAACTGCAATAGATGGTAGTCAATTGGTGTCTGTTATCTAGCACTTCCAGCAATTGATTTTGGTTATTTTGGTCAAAATTGATGTCATAGTGTGTATGATTATTTAGTGTAATATTTTTGATGTTGTCAAAGGGAGAGAAATGAGAAGTTTAAGTTTCATTTTGTGTAAAACTTGAAAATTAAGTGTTAAAATTGATGCTTCAATGTTTACACTTTACTTTTAATTTTCAAGTATTATTTATGCCTAACTTAAATATATTTCCACAGATTAAAAAGGAAGAGATTGTTGGCGCAATCGACCTAGGATTGATCGAGTACGATCATGGTTTTGATATGTATGTCAAAGAGTTTAAGTTTGACTTTCATATTGGTTTAATATGTGTGTTTTGAGTCATGCAGGACTTGGTAAAACTCACATGAGGAGTTTGATGCGGTCAAGCATGAAAATCTCATCCTATGGTTCGAGTCCTTGAAATCGGTGAAGGATGGTGCCTATGAGGGATTGCTAGATGAGGAGCAATAGAGTGGAGCCGAGGGAAGCATACTTCAAGGCAACATGAAAGATGCATGGAGAGGAACCACGGGCTCGAGTGCATCTGAGGGATGAAGGTTGAGGCAGAGAGCTTCAAGGGTGACTCCGGAGAGGATGAGTGTGTAACCAGGACCAGTCGACTACTCAGTCGACTAGGAGCGAACAAAAGTATTCTGTTCACTCTGCCAGCAATAACCAGTTAACTGGTAAGTGGCCCTTGGTGATCGTTGGAAGAATCCTTGATTCTGCGAAAGTAGCCGTTGGCTACCAATAGTAGCACCAGTCGACTGATAGAAGCGTCAGTCGATTGATGCGTAGGAAATGAGTTGTCTTGTGATCAACTCTTTTCACTCTATTTAAGCAAGCATTGAGGGATGGAGGAGGTTACTGATTTTTGCTAGAATACTCCAAGTAATTCCCTCAAGCTTCTAAGCTAATTTTCTTCCTCCTAAACCTATGTCTCATCTTGTAAAAGAGAAAGGGAGCTTTATGAGAGATTTGCTCCATTGAGAAGGAGAAAGTATTAGCCGGAGATTGTCGGGGACTAATCCACCGACTGATTGAGGGATTGTCTACCTCAAGGACAAGCTATGGAGTAGGAGCAAGTAATCTTCGAACCACGTTACATAATCTTGTTAGCGTTTGCTTTCTCTCTTAGTTTTTATTGTTATTAACATTATAGGAAGGAAAACGATTTGGGGTGACCAAGTCATTCAAACCCCTCTTTCTAGACGACCATCGATCTCGAACAACTACTATCTCTATGGTCACTACTCATGGTTCATCTTTTGTATAGAGTCTCACCTTTTATCATTATATTCTTTCTCTTTATGGATATTTAAGAGTTGTAAAATCAAGTTTATCATTCTCATTCTGACTCCATGGGCATTCAAGAGTCTTAGGATAGAGTGTAAGATCATTGCGCTAGAAGGGGTAAATAGCACTTGTGGCTTTTCATATTTTTTGGAAAACGTTCGATAGATAAAATGCAACAGAATAATAGTAAAGGAAATAAATCGCTAACACTTTGATTTACTTGGTTCAGAGCCTATGACGACTCTTACTCTAAGGTTGATCGCTTTCATTAGACAAGCCACTAACAATTCAAAGTATTACAAAGGATATCTTGATTACAACTTTAAATGCAAATATATAAAAGTTACCAACAACTAAAGATATGGAGACTTGAGATTTCGGTCATCGAACTAGCATTTGGGGGTCGTAGAGTTGTTTTTGGAGCAGTGCGCAAGAGCAAATGTCATTCGAATTGTTGTGATGAAACTGCTAGTCGAACCCTCCTTTTTTACCATCTGAGCGCCTGGATCCTCTCCCGGGTGTCTGGAGTGTGCTGACATGGTGAGTTCTCATCGAAACTTCATCCAGGAAGTTTATCCATGTCCAGGAGCCCAAACCACCTTTGAGCTCCTGGACCACTAATGTGAGTTAGTCAATCGACGTGCTCCAACTTAGAATGAAGATGAACTTTGCTGGTTCAGGCGCTTGGAGCAACTCCGGGCACTTGGACCATCCAGATGCCTCAATGATGAAGGCAGCCACTTGGGCACTCCCTCATCACGACTAATCTGGAGACCTGAAGCAACTCTGGGTGCTCGAACGTCTGGGCGCTTGGACAAGCTCAGGGAGCATGGAGCCCTGTTTTCTAACCAATTTTTACTTTCAATCACCTGCACCACAGAGTTAGAAAAACAAGCAATAACATGTAAAGTAAAGTGAATTTTAATAGTTTCCAGACTGTCTCATCCTGACTTTGAGTTTTGCTAAAATTCTATATCGGGCTGACCCTACTGTTCCCTCTACAGAGAACACATCCTCACTTACTCCTGTCAGGAGAGTCTACCTTTTACCAAATCAGTCCTCTAGACCGTTTGGACTTTTGTTCAGCATTCGAAACTTTAGGACTTTCACCTAGTGTCCCCGACCCTAGGATTTACCGCCTAATATCCGCGACCCTTAGGACTTTTACCTAGTGTCCTCCACTTTAGGATTTCCCTTATCGTCCTCGACCTGCCAAGACTTTGCTCAATTCCATGGACCATGACTTTATTTCCTAGCCGCAACTAGGACTTCCCACCTGCCTAGTGTCCACTAGGATTTTTTGGCCTAGCCTTGAATAGGACTTTCACATTACCTTATATCATTTAGGATTTTTCTGCACACTCAGTTAAATTTGTTAGATTACAACACAACTTATCTTTGAACCTTTGTCAAATATCAAAACACAAGTTTGATTAGCTAGTGCGTCCAGTACTAGCATATAGTTTATATTTCTCTCTCCAACTCCATGGATATTTAGGAGTTGAGGGATCATGGTCAACTTAAGACTGAGTCCTATGCCTAGAGCCCCTATTTCATTGGGGGTAGTATGGAAAAAAATTATACTATATATATAATATTTATTAAATAAAATATCATTATTAATTTATTTTGGAAACATATAAATTTGGCTAATAAATATTTAAAATTATGGGTAGAATAAGTTTTACCTGAGATTTAATTTAGCTATTAATTTTATTTGAGAATTATTTTAATGATAATTTTAACTTTTACTAGCCAAATGCTTGATAATTTTTAATTGTTTATGTGTCAAAATTAAAGTTAAATTTGATTGGTAATTTTTATGGCTAAAATTTATTCATTAAGTTTTAATTTTGTATTGATTAAAGTTTGATTATTAGTTAAATTAGATCATCTAGTAAATTTAAAATATTTATTTGTTATATTGATTAGTAATTGATATTATTTTATAAAAATCTTTTAAAAATTTAAAAATACATTTAATATTATTTCTCACTAAATTTTATGTTTTTCTTCTTCCTCATCAATTTTATATTATTATTTATTGGTACGGTTAACAGTAACGATCTAACTCAGATTTTGATGAATGACAAAGTAAGTTAAGTTAGGTTCATTGTAATCTAATAATCTAATTGAGTTTGCAGGAGAAATCCAGCTAGGTCAATGGCCCGACCGAATAGTTGGTACGAATTTCAACTAGGTCGACGGGCCGACCGGATAGCTGACACGAAGTTCAGCTACGTCAACGGGCCGACCAAATAACTGACATGAAGTCCATACTAGTCGACATAACCGGATGTCTGACAAAAAGTAAGTAAATGTAAGTCACTGGAGGAGAGTGACTGTGAGGACGAATCCCAGTTGAAGGACAGTAGGCGTCAGTCTAGTTTAGGTCCATTTTGGATCCTTAAACCGAGACCTTGATTAGTTCTTAGTCTTGGGAGGATAGGAACTAATTACTCTATTTATTATATTTGTGCTAACACTTGTCTTGCAAGGTATTTGAACTAACACATTTGTTGTAGGGCAAGAAAGCAAGCAAAGAAGCAAAGATGCCCTCGGATAAACAGTACTCGAGGATGCCTTCCATGGCTATGGAAGGCACCTCGGTACTATTCATAGAGGACACCTTCCATCGCTATGGAAGGCACCCTCCGAAGGATAATTTTTGGAATTAGTCGCAGATAAGTGCCGATTTGCTCGGGATAGAGTTTGTCTTATTAAAGGTGTCTTCCATGCTTATGGGAGGCGCCCTCCAAGCCCTTTATAAGGCAGTCTCGAGTAGACACTTGATTAACAAGTACATACAAGGTACTGCAAACACATTTAAGCCTCCGACTGCTTCCGATTCTTGCTGCAACTCTACTATGAAGCTGTTGAGCCTGATAACTACTTTGAATTCTTACTTTCTGCTGTGTACTCGAGTTTTTAAAATAAAAAAAATATTTTGAAAACTACATGATTCACCCCCCACCCTCACGTGCATCACAATCCAAGATTACTATCCTACCCTTACTTTCCATAAGTTATTATACCCACTCTCTTTTTAATAATTCACATTTAATGTCAAGAAAAGACTACCGATTAAATATTTTTACTAGATAAATTTAATTAATAATTTATTAAAATTAAAATTAATCAATAAAATTAAAATATATATTAACTAGTATTATAATAATTTATGGTCAAATTTAATTAGTATTTTTAATATTGTATTAGCCAAATTTAATTTTATTTATTTAGTTGATTAAAAATATTTATTAAACAAATATATTATTTGTTTAACAAATTATATTTGAAAATTTAGGAGATTTTTTTTTTCATTTTCGCTAAGAAGCTAACTTTATATGTAATGATAAAATTATTACTAGGTGACTAATCATCATGAAAATAATTACAATGCACGGAGCTATTCATATAAATTTTTACTAATAAAATTAAATATCTTTGTAATATTTTATATATAAATTATTTTTCAGGCCAGTTGGATGAATACTCTTTTAGTCGTCGGCTAATCCTATTCTCGGTGTGGTCGGATATTTAGTTTCATAATCCTTAGCCCTCTCATATTTAATTTCTTTGTCTTTCATCAGTCAAGCGAATCTTTAACCCAATTGAATATATAGTGTCCTGATAATTGACCAGTGGAGACTATACTTTGTCAGCTCTTTATATTCTCTAATCTATAATTTATCAATCAAAAGATGATTCATTATTCCAAAGATTAATAATTGTTCATAATTTATCTTTTTTATATTGACCGGAAGACAAATTAACGGACGAACGTATTATCTTTTATCATAATTTTATTAACTTTTCTATCATAACCTATTAATTAACGACAGTGGACTGACTATTATCTGGTCAGCAAAACGTGAGTGATGTCGAGATTTATTTAATTTTAATTTTAATTTTGTCTTATTCCGCGTACCTTACCATCAGTTTCCTTACGTGGGCATAAAAAACAGTGTGGGTGCGTGTGTTTTGCGGTCGTCATTTGATAGCGTGGAAGCATATAGAATTTTAAATAAAAAAGAGATATTTAGGAGTATTCTGAGTGTGACATTTTACAATTGACGGCTTACAATTTTCCGATATTAGCGAACTGCTCGTCCTCTTCCTGGCAATTTTCCGCGGCCCGTGCAAAAGATCCGGCGTTTACTTCGCATCCCAGCAACTCGTCGCCTTTCAATCCCCACACGTTTCTTCATAGCCAATCATCTCCCTCTTCGCGCCCAATATAACTCGGTCGGAAGCACGTCGATCGATCTTCTACTACAACACAGCGCCGGATACGGGAGCTGATCCAGTACTCCCCTGCTTCTTGACAGCTGCGTCCATGGAGGCCAATGCCCGCGCTGCTCTGATCGCTGAGCTTAGCCGAGCCATGGAGATGGTCAGGAAGTTGGAGTTCAACCTGCATTGCCTCGACCTCTGCAAGATTCTAAAAGCCCAGGATCAGCTCCTCCATCCACAACTCAATTCCCATGGTCGAATCCTTCAGGACCAACACCGGCCGCCATCTCGCCGAGACGTTCAGAAGAAGGTACGTTCTTTGCACGCACGCAGTACTGACCCACATGGACATGAAGCTGACTGACGACGAAGGAATAATCTATGTGAGAAAATAATTCCTCCATGTCATTAATTTTTTATTTATTTATTTTTTATTTTTCTTGATAATTAGTTATTACTTAGTCTATCTATTTTTATGGATCTAGATCTTATTTTTATAGATCTCATCTAGATCCTATTTTTATGGATCTCGTGATTCATGCTCTTATCATTTGTGATGCTATATAAAGGGTCGTAAAGGCATGTAGAAGGCATCTCGGTGTAAGGTTTCCTTTCATAAGTGAAGTTCCTATTTGTCCTATTCTTCTTGCTTCTTCTTGTGTGTTGTGTGTTTTGGGTGTGCTATCCTATCCGATTCTAGGCTAACATTTGGTATAAGAGCCTTGACAGTATAGAACACCCCAAGAATTCACGATTCCACAAAAATGTCTGGCATCCCACAAGTTGCTGTGAAAGAGAACGGCGGAATGTCATTTCCCTATCCGATGCTAAGCCCTCACAATTATACTGTGTGGGCAATAAAGACAGAGGCGATCCTTGATACCCAGGGAGTCTGGGAGACGGTGGAGCCAGTGGAAGGAGCCCAAGTGGATGCAAAGAAGGATAAAAAGGCACGTGCATACATCTTGCAGTGTGTCCCCGAAGACATACTTCTCCAGATCGCAAAAAGGAAGACGACGAAGGAAGTCTGAGACAGCCTCAAGACGAGGTACCTTGGAAGTGATTGAGTTAAGAAGGCACGCGTACAAACACTGAAGAGCGAGTTTAACGCCCTCTGGATGAAGGAGACCGACACGATTGATGAGTTTGCTGGCAAACTCAGTGCTATGAGCAGCAAGTTCTCCGCTCTTGGTGCCACGCTTGAAGACTCATCTTTCGTAAAGAAGTTACTTGATTCTGTCCCTGATAAGTTCTTCCCTATTGTTGCCAGAATTGAGCAGTTTCAGGATCTTGAGACGATACCATTTGAGGAGACTATTGGGCGACTGAAAGCGTACGAAGAACGAACACTACGTCTACGCGGCAACACCAGCAGCACTGAAGGTGAGCTCCTACTTACTCATGCCGAATGGCAAATGCGACAGAAGGGGGGCAACGTGGACACTTCGTCAGGAGGCAAGGGGCGTGGGTCCAGCAGCCTTAGTCATAGCAAATGGCGTGGGCGTGGGCAAGGGCGAGGTCGTGGTCGTGGTACACCGAGCCAAGACAGTGTAGGAGGCACTAGTAGCAACGACAGAGGCACTCATGACAAGAGCCCTATAAAGTGTTTCAATTGTGAGAAAATGGGGCATTATGCGCCCGAATGCTACAACAAGCGTTGTGATTATGAGGCTCATCTCACTTACGCCACCTATGAAGAGCCAACACTGATGATGACCGTGTCCCACGAGGAGTCTCACACTAGGTGTGAGTGGCAGGATATCATTCTACTCAGTGAAGATAGGTTCCTATCGGAGATGTATCGCAGCGTTGAGAAAGGAGAAGATAAAGACGTCTGGTACCTTGACAACGGTGCCAGCAACCACATGACTGGCCATCGTGAGAAGTTTCAAGAACTAGATGAAACCATCATCGGGAGGGTGAGGTTTGGCGATGGATCAACCATTGAGATCATGGGCAAGGGGACGGTTGTGTTCGAATGCAAGAACGGCGACCAGAAGGCTCTCCACGAGGTATACTACATTCTGAAACTTTGTAGTAATATCATAAGTCTTGGTCAATTGACAGAAGCTGGGAATGAAGTGCATATGAAAGGAGATACCGTGAAGGTGATTGATAGGAGCGGGAAGCTCTTGATGCTGGTAAAGCGAACACAAAATCGTTTGTACAAGATAACCTTGAAGACATTCAAGCAAGCCTGTCTCCTAGCAAGGCTAGAAAACCCAACCTGGCTAGGGCACATGCAAAGCAGCGAACCGGTAATGCGCGGGGCTCTGTCCATGTGCAAGTCTGCAGGAGGCAGACTTGGCTGTTGGTGCAACATCCCTCAGGTCAAGGTTGACCTGTTTGACCAAGCTGAGTCTTGGTTTGGGTTTAGATGTTTGACAATAAGATGTTAATTGAAGAAGAGTCAAGTAGGTCAAGGTTGACCGGATACTTGACTGGGAAGCCCTAACTGGGATGTTAGGCAGAAGGAAGTCCTAGTGAGTGAAGCTAGGCAGAATGAAAGTCCTGGTGAGTGAAGCCAGGCAGAAGGAAAATCCTGGTGAGTGAAGCCAGGTGAAAGTCCTAGTGAGTGAAGCTAGGCAGATGAAAATCCTGGTGAGTGAAGCCAGGTGAAAGTCCTAGTGAGTGAAGCTAGGCAGATGTGAAAGTCCTAGTGAGTGAAGCTAGGCAGATGGAAAACCCTAGTGAGTGAAGCTAGGTGAAAGTCCTGGTGAGTGAAGCCAGGCAAGGGAAAATCCAGATGGATCAAGGATGATCGGACATCTGGTGCTGGGAAGTCCAAGTAGGTCAAAGGATTGACCGGATACTTGGCACAGAGAAAAGTCCAAGTGGGTCAAAGAGATTGACCGGACACTTGGTAAGGGAGTCCTAGCAGGTCAAGGGAGTGACTAGATGCTAGGCATGACATACCAACAGGTCAAGGTTGACCGGATGTTGGTTTGGGAGGTTTGGGACTTGATTTGGACAAAAATCAAGTGCTGGATCGATCAGTGGATCGATCCAGCACTGTCCCAGCGAACAGAGAGCCTCTGGATCGATCCGTGGATCGATCCAGATGTCCCAATCGATCAGTGGATCGATTGGGACGCGGCTGCTTCGCGCAATAAGCGCTGGATCGATCCGTGGATCGATCCAGGCATTTTCCCAGAGCACAGAGGCGCTCTGGATCGATCCGTGGATCGATCCAAAGCCTCCCCGATCAATTGGGAATATTCGAATCGATCGGGATCCAACCGTTGGCGTCGTTTATAGCTGCAGGCGTGCGATGGCTGCGACAATCTCTTCTCCGATTCACTCCAGATTACTCGCCAGCTCCTCCACAGCGCTCTCAAAGATCAGATCGCCAGTTCTTGAAGGATCTTGGAAGCTTTCTAAGTCAAGAGGCGGATCAAAGGCAAGAAGATAACCTAGGGTTAGGGTTTTCTGTACTCATTGTAAGCTTTGCGCTTGTATTTTGTTTCCCTTTCCTTTCTTCTTGTACGGAGAGTCTTGTAGGGCTTCTCCGCCCTCGGAAGTTACCGAAAAGGAGTGTTTTCATAGTGGAGGGTGCGTGCGTGGTGTGGATCCTTGGACTAGTCACCTCTTGTGAGGTGGATACCAAGTAAACCAACCGTGTTAGCGTTGTTGTATTTGTTTCTGTATTTTCCGCTGCATATTCTTGAAGAAACAAGCAACGCCGAGCAACGACGAGCACGCGACGAGCTATTCACCCCCCCTCTAGCTACTTTTGGTCCTAACAAGTGGTATCAGAGCGAGGCCGCTCTTCATCGGAATCATCGCCGGAAGGGTCAAGCATAACAAGAAGAGCTAGAGGGTGAAGAAGTTGAAGCAAATTCATCAAAAGTCAAAGATTTCAAGAAGCTCAACTTCAAGATGCAATTCCAAGATGGACTTGGATTTGACACAAGGGTGGCTCCACCGTACACATCCACAAGCTTCGATTCTTGGAAATCAAGAATCGAAAATTTTCTTATGATAGAGATAGAGCAATGGTTTGCTCTAATGGAAGGCTTCAAAGCTCCAACAAACTCCAAGGGCAAGCTTCTCAAGAAAAGCAAATGGAGCTTGGAGCAAATTCAAAGGAGTGAGGCAAATGATAAAGTGACCAAGCTTTTGGTCAACTTATTGCCTAGCCACATTTTGGCTCAAATCGGAGAATTCAACGATGCCAAGGAGCTTTGGAGCAAATTGGCAACAATCCATGAAGAACCCTCCACTGTACCGAATCAAGAGGAATCTAAAGAGGGAGACTCATTGGAGCGAGATCAAGAGGAGGACTCCGAGGTTGAGAGATGCTCAACCTCCGAAGAAGAAGTCCAAGAAGAAGCTTCATCCTCAAGGGAATGCAACGAAGGGAACAAGGAGGGAGCATACTCCTTGTTTCATATTCAAGATGATGAAGCCTCCACCTCTAGGATTGAGGGGGAGCAATCCTTGGTGACACCGGATCAAGAAGAAGGAGAAGCTTCTACATCTGGGTCAAGAGATGAAGAGATTGAAGAAGAAGCTTCTACCTCCATGAGTCAAGAAAAATCAAATGGAGGAGAATCAAGATCGGATCAAGAGGAAGCTTCTACCTCCGGATCCAAAGGGAAAGATGCCACCCCTACAAGCAAAGGCATAAATATTTCAATTAAAAATAAAAATCATATTATATGCTTTGAGTGTAGGGAACATGGGCACTACAAGAGCAAGTGCCCTAAATTGGCCAAGAAGAAGGGCCAAGTGGCACAAAAGGGCAAGGCGAAGCCCAAGGAGATCATTCCCAACACAAAGAAGAGCAAGGAGCATATTATATGCTTCTCTTGCAATCAAAAGGGGCATTACCGAAGTCAATGCCCCAAGGGGAAGAAGGTGGTCAAGGCTCAAGGAGGCACTAGTCAAGGGGGAGCCTCCAAGGTAAAAAGGAAGGTAACTTTCATTGAGCCTATTCCCTTGCAAAATGGTAAAAAGCATGCTAGGTCAAATTTTTATCATTTTAATGCGATTTACCATAAGAATAGGAAGCATGAGGGCTTTAAGGAAAAGCATGTGGCCCTACATGCCAAAACTACTATCCCTAAGGCTAGGAATGTAGGTAAAAACCTAGGCGATAACTCTAAGGATATAAGATACAAGCCTAGAAACAAAAATGCTCATGGATCAAATGAAAAACCAAAAACTAAGGACTTAGTGATAGAAAATCAAGTCTTGAGATCAAGGCTTGATAAAATGGAGAAGACCCTAAAAATGATGGAAAATATCCTATTAGGGCAAAGTGAGCATAACCTAGGTTTAGGGGTACAAAAGTCATCCAATGGCCATAGAGGTTTGGGATACAAACCAAAGGCTAAGAAGGATGTGCCCTCTTACCATAGAGTTCCATATAGTTATGGAACAAACCCTAGGTCTAGTGGTCAAGCCAAAAATACTAGGGAAGTCATCCCTAAGAGTATTTTTGCAACAAATGTGACTAAGACTTCTAAGAAGTCTAAGAAAGTCACAAACAAGGTCACAAGGGAGGTTATCCCTAGAGTTGACCTAGAAAGTGTGACCAAGGCTTCCAAGAAGCCAAACAAGGTCACTAGGAAGGTATCTAGGGAAGTTATCCCTAGTGAATACCTAGAGCATCCAAGGAGCACCAATAGGTGTTGGGTTCCTAGGAGCATCTTCTCTATCCCATAAATGGGTTAGAGAGTGTCAACTCCTATTAGAAGGGTAGTTAACCCAACTTTGAGGAAATTGACACTCAAGGAGCATTTTCAAGGTTTTTGTTAACCTTTGAAAATGAAATGGAATTATTATTTACTCCTTGAAAGAGTAAAATGTGCCTAATGGTGGAAAGTTGATTTTATCTTAAGTGGCAAAAATTTGAGAAAACACAAGAACTACCAAGTTGGGATTTTGGTATGTTCTTAGGAAATTAAAGGCAAACTAAGCCTTAATTTAAAAGTGCTACTATTGTGGAAAAATGGAATATGCCAACATTTGAGGACATGTTTATTTTCAATTGGCATACATTAAATTAAGGAAATTAGAAATGCCAAATTTAGGCTTTGGCATTCTCTTGTAGCACTTTAGGGCAATCTAAGTTTAAGTTGTAAGTTTAGCTAAGACTTTAAGGATACTTAGATAGTTAATCTAGGTATATTTTATTTATGCTAAATCTTGCCATGATTGTTTGCCTATCACATGCTATGACATCATGTCTATTTTTGCATTCATGTTTTACTATGAAAAAAAAAACCTTAAAAATACCATGTCATGACATTCATACATCATGTAGTTATAGGAATCTTTCTTTTGAAAGTTATTTTATTTTGATGTATGCCATAACATTATCATGCATTAGTTTAATTCCTTGTAATTAAGGACAAATGACATTTAACAACACTTATTAACAAGTGACATCCTAGGTGGATGTCTAATATCTCTAAAATGCCTAGATAGATATGCATGATCCCTAGATTAGGGCAAAACCAAAATCTACATCTCACAAAGACTATAAGGTGACGTGTATGTGTTTTAGTGCACATTAGATACAAGTGAGATGTTAGGATGATGAACAAAACTCAAGATGTTGATTTAGTGCATTCCTTTGAGTTTTAAAATTCATCAAAACACATAGTTATGTGTTTCCCCATCATTGGGAAAGCTAATGTACAAGTCATGTGCATTAAGCCCAAGGAATGTGATGGGATATTGGTTTTGAAAATGTTTTTAAAATGTTTTTGGAAAACCTTGGTGAAGGCTATCTTTTGATGGTAATCACCATTGAATATGTTGGTGCAACATCCCTCAGGTCAAGGTTGACCTGGTTGACCAACCTTGAGTCTTGGTTTGGGTTTCGATGTTTGACAATGCAAGGTTGATTGAAGAAGAGTCAAGTAGGTCAAGGATGACCGGATACTTGTCTGGGAAGTCCTAACTGGGATGTTAGGCAGAAGGAAGTCCTAGTGAGTGAAGCTAGGCAGAATGAAAGTCCTGGTGAGTGAAGCCAGGCAGAAGGAAAATCCTGGTGAGTGAAGCCAGGTGAAAGTCCTAGTGAGTGAAGCTAGGCAGTATGAAAATCCTGGTGAGTGAAGCCAGGTGAAAGTCCTAGTGAGTGAAGCTAGGCAGTATGAAAGTCCTGGTGAGTGAAGCCAGGCAGATGGAAAACCCTAGTGAGTGAAGCTAGGTGGAAGCCCTGGTGAGTGAAGCCAGGCAAGGGAAAATCCAGATGGATCAAGGATTGATCGGACATCTAGTGTTGAGAAGTCCAAGTAGGTCAAAGGATTGACTGAATACTTGGCACGAGAAAATCCAGATGGGTCAAAGGGATTGACCAGACATCTGGTGGAAGTCCTAGTAGGTCAAGGAAGTGACCGGATACTTGGCACGACGAGAAAAGTCCAAGTGGGTCAAAGGGATTGACCGGACACTTGGTGGGAAGTCCTGGCAGGTCAAGGGAGTGACCAGATGCTAGGCATGATGTACCAACAGGTCAAGGTTGACCGGATGTTGGTTTGGGAGTCTTGGAACTTGGTTTTGGGCAAAAACCAAGTGCTGGATCGATCCAGGAGCTGGATCGATCAGTGGATCGATCCAGGCTTCTCCCAGCGAACAGAAAGCCTCTGGATCGATCCGTGGATCGATCCAGATGTCCCAATCGATCAGTGGATCGATTGGGACGCGGCTGCTTCACATGATAAGCGCTGGATCGATCCGTGGATCGATCCAGGCATTTTTCCCAGAGCACAGAGGCGCTCTGGATCGATCCATGGATCGATCCAAAGCATCCCCGATCGATTGGGAACATTCGAATCGATCGGGATCCGACCGTTGGCGTCGTTTATAGCTGCAGGCGTGCGATGGCTGCGGTATCTTTTCACCGATTCATTCCAGCTCTCTCGTCGGCTCCTCCACAGCACTCACAAAGCTCAAATCGCCAGTTCTTGAAGGATCTTGGAGGCTCTCCAAGTCAAGAGGCGAATCAAAGCCAAGAAGAGAAGCTAGGGCTAGGGTTTTGTACTCATTGTAAGCTTGTATTTCTTGTATCCTTTCCCTCTCTTCTTGTATTGAGTCTTGTAGGGCTTCTCCGCCCTTGGTAGTTACCATAAAGGAGAGTTTTTACTAGTGGAGGGTGTGTGCGTTGGTGTGGATCCTTGGATTAGTCACCTCTTGTGAGGTGGATACCAAGTAAACCAACCGTGTTAGCGTGTGTGATTGTTTCTATTATTTTCCGCTGCATATCCTTGAAGAAACAAGCAACGCCGAGCGACGAGCTATTCCCCCCCCCCCCCCCCCTCTAGCTACTTTTGGTCCTAACAGAATAGTTAGACACAAACTTGAAGAGAAACACTAAAGTTTTTGCAAGTTTTCAAGTTTGTGTCAATCTTTGAAAATATGAAGTATTTTCATAGAAAACTATTTTTCCGTGATAGTAAACGCCCTAAATAATGTCTACACGAAATTTCATAATTTTTGGATTTTTGTAGAATTTTCTAGGGGTTTCTGAAGTTGACTGAAATGGAATTTCAGCAACTATCAGAGCTCCGATCGATCCATGGATCGATTGGAGTTCCTGAATCGATCCATGGATCGATTCAAACGGCAATTCCCGCGAGCAGAAGCTCGCTGGATCGATCAGCCGATCGATCCAGGGAGTCTGAATCGATCAGTGGATCGATTCAGAAAGGTTCAATCGATTGGAACCCAACTCCAATCGATCCAAGTTGCTGATTTTGGCTGGGAAGGTTTGATTTCAGCATCTTTGAACCTCTTTGAGTCTAGGTAACCATTCCAAACCCCTAAAACTACATTTGAATCCATAAAAAGGGTGTTTTCATGCGAAAACAAGGATGGATTGGTTAAGGAAGGCTAAGTTGAAGTTTAGGTTGAGGTATATTTCAAATTTTGAATATTTGAACCTCAAAACTTCTAAATTTGGGTTTCCTAATGTTTTAGGGATTCCAAGTCATTGTTGGTGCAATGACAGAAGTTACCACCATGTCTTTAGGGGGAGGGACTCTTTAAAGACATGAAAATTATTTTTCATGAACCTTGGGAGGTGGTTAACCTTCTGTTGTGAACTTGCTCAAGGTTGAGCATTTAAACTTGAAATGGGGAGAAATGGGGAGTGGATATCCTCATTATTTCAAGTGGACACTCAAGTGGTTGAAAATGCTCAAGGTTGGGTATTTGTCAACATTGAGGGAGAAGTTAAGGTGATAATGACGGGTATGGGATCTCATTATCGGGTGATCACAATGAGTGAAGTTGTGATCACGATGAGCAACTCTTCAGGGGGAAAGTCTTCAACAAATGGATTTGTTGAAGTGTGCCCAGAATTGGAGCATAGGTTATGTGTGTCCAACGATGGGTTGATGTGTGCCAATAGGGGGAGAATGTATGGTTAAGTTTAGGCCTTCATTACCTATGGGAAGGTCATAGGGGGAGAATGAAAGGACTCATGAAAGGGAGTAAGTTAGGCTTTCATTACCTAGAGGGAGTTTGCCCTCTTAGGGGGAGAATGAAAAGCTTAATTTATGCTTTCATTACCTAGTGGCATGAAGAAGGAGGCTATGGGATTAGCCTAACTTACATGTGGTATTGTAAGTGATAGTGTTGGTATTGTCAAACATCAAAAAGGGGGAGATTGTTGGTGCAACATCCCTCAGGTCAAGGTTGACCTGTTTGACCAAGCTGAGTCTTGGTTTGGGTTTAGATGTTTGACAATAAGATGTTAATTGAAGAAGAGTCAAGTAGGTCAAGGTTGACCGGATACTTGACTGGGAAGCCCTAACTGGGATGTTAGGCAGAAGGAAGTCCTAGTGAGTGAAGCTAGGCAGAATGAAAGTCCTGGTGAGTGAAGCCAGGCAGAAGGAAAATCCTGGTAAGTGAAGCCAAGTGAAAGTCCTAGTGAGTGAAGCTAGGCAGATGAAAATCCTGGTGAGTGAAGCCAGGTGAAAGTCCTAGTGAGTGAAGCTAGGCAGATGTGAAAGTCCTAGTGAGTGAAGCTAGGCAGATGGAAAACCCTAGTGAGTGAAGCTAGGTGAAAGTCCTGGTGAGTGAAGCCAGGCAAGGGAAAATCCAGATGGATCAAGGATGATCGGACATCTGGTGCTGGGAAGTCCAAGTAGGTCAAAGGATTGACCGGATACTTGGCACAGAGAAAAGTCCAAGTGGGTCAAAGAGATTGACCGGACATTTGGTAAGGGAGTCCTAGCAGGTCAAGGGAGTGACTAGATGCTAGGCATGACATACTAACAGGTCAAGGTTGACCGGATGTTGGTTTGGGAGGTTTGGGACTTGATTTGGACAAAAATCAAGTGCTGGATCGATCAGTGGATCGATCCAGGCTCTGGATCGATCAGTGGATCGATCCAGCACTGTCCCAGCGAACAGAGAGCCTCTGGATCGATCCGTGGATCGATCCAGATGTCCCAATCGATCAGTGGATCGATTGGGACGCGGCTGCTTCGCGCGATAAGCGCTGGATCGATCCGTGGATCGATCCAGGCGTTCCAGGCGCTCTGGATCGATCCGTGGATCGATCCAAAGCCTCCCCGATCGATTGGGAATATTCGAATCGATCGGGATCCGACCGTTGGCTTCGTTTATAGCTGCAGGCGTGCGATGGCTGCGGCAATCTCTTCTCCGATTCACTCCAGATTACTCGCCAGCTCCTCTACAGCGCTCTCAAAGATCAGATCGCCAGTTCTTGAAGGATCTTGGAAGCTTTCCAAGTCAAGAGGCGGATCAAAGGCAAGAAGATAACCTAGGGTTAGGGTTTTCTGTACTCATTGTAAGCTTTGCGCTTGTATTTTGTTTCCCTTTCCTTTCTTCTTGTACGGAGAGTCTTGTAGGGCTTCTCCGCCCTCGATAGTTACCGAAAAGGAGTGTTTTCATAGTGGAGGGTGCGTGCGTGGTATGGATCCTTGGACTAGTCACCTCTTGTGAGGTGGATACCAAGTAAACCAACCGTGTTAGCGTTGTTGTATTTGTTTCTGTATTTTCCGCTGCATATTCTTGAAGAAACAAGCAACGCCGAGCAACGACGAGCACGCGACGAGCTATTCACCCCCCTCTAGCTACTTTTGGTCCTAACATTGGCATACATCCGAGTCAGGAATGCGCGCAAGGCATGCCAAGCGAGGCGACAACGCTGGGCTGCCCAAGCCCAAGTCTTACTGGAGGAAGACTTGGCAAACCAGCAAGTGAGGCATGGGCGTAAGTCATACCAAGTAGAGGATTGGCAGTGCGCTGGACACATTCCAAGCCCAAGTTTGCAGGAGGCGAACTTGGTAGCGAAGCGGGCGTGGCAGGTATGCAACATATGCCAAGTAGCAAAGGCGAACAGATGGACTTGTCCGTTGTGCGAGCAGATGGACTTGCTCGTGTTGTCAAGAGAATTAACAGACAAGACTTGTTCGTGGTGCTGAAGAGATCGAGTTGTGGGCCGAGCACTTGGTGTGAAAATAGACTTTGGAGCAGGGCCAAAGAAGCGGAGTCATGGATAACGCGAACAGATGGACTTGTTCATGGTGCAGACAGATGGACTGCCCGTGGTGCCAAAGGTGGACAAATTGTGGTTGAGTTCGTTAGTACCGGAGAACAAAGATGGACTGCCTGTGGTGCCATGCGACAACTACTCGGCTCCGTGACTTAGAATCATGTCAGGATTAGGGGGAGTAATGTGAGAAAATAATCCCTCCACGTCATCAGTTTTTTATTTTTATTATTTTTTTAATTTTCTTGATAATTAGTTATTACTCGGTCTACCTATTTTTATGGATCTAGATCCTATTTTTATGGATCTCATCTAGATCTTATTTTTATGGATCTCGTGGTTCGTGCTCTTATCATTTGTGATGTTATATAAAGGGTTGTAGAGGCATGTAGAAGATATTGTTGGTGCAACCTTAGGTCAAGGTTGACCTGGTTGACCCGACTCGAGGTGACTTGACTCGAGTTGTATTTTGATGTTTGACTTGGGAAGATTGTCGGTGCAACCTTAGGTCAAGGTTGACCTAGTTGAGTTGCATGTTGATGTTTGACACTCGTGAGAGAGCTCTATTCTTGATATGGGACAAGAATAGATGTTTGGGAGGTTGTTGGTGCAACCGTAGGTCAAGGTTGACCTGGTTGACCTGATTCGGGAAAAGTCCAAGCAGGGAGCTTGGCACTGGAAAAGTCCAAGTATGGAGACTTGGCACTGGAAAAGTCCAAGCAGGGAGCTTGGCACGCGAAAAGTCCAAGTATGGAGACTTGGCACGGGAAAAGTGCACGGAGAAGTCCTGGTGAGTGAAGCCAGGCAGTGGGAAAGTCCTAACTGGGAGGTTAGGCAGTTGGAAAGTCCTGGTGAGTGAAGCCAGGCAGTCGGGAAATCCTGGTGAATGAATCCAGGTGAAAATTCTAGTGAGTGAAGCTAGGTGAAAATCCTAGTGAGTGAAGCTAGGTGAATGAGAAAGTCCTAACTGGGATGTTAGGCAGTTGGAAAGTCCTGGTGAGTGAAGCCAGGCAGTTGTGGAAATCCTGGTGAGTGAAGCCAGGTGAAAACCCTAGTGAGTGAAGCTAGGTGAAAGTCCTGGTGAGTGAAGCCGGGCAAGGGAAAATCCAGATGGATCAAGGGTGATCGGACATCTGGTGATGAGAAGTCCAAGTAGGTCAAGGGAGTGACCGGATTGTACCAACAGGTCAAGATTGACCGGATGTTGGTTTGGACTTGGTTTGGGCGAAAACCATGAGCTGGATCGATCTGGTGATCGATCCAGTGATACCGAGAATATTCTGATCGGTCTGGTGACCGATCAGTAACACATCAGTAGCATACTGTGTGTTAACTGATCGGTCTGGTGACCGATCAGGAGTCGATCAGAAGCCGAAGAGGAGCGAGGCGCAAGAGGGGCTGATCGGTCTGGGGACCGATCAGAACAAAGCCTGATCGGTCTGTGGACCGATCAGGAGGTTTCCTGATCGGTCCATGGACCGATCAGGGACGGAACAGAAGCGAAGGCTTCTTTCCTGATCGGTCTGCAGACCGATCAGGATGTTGCCTGATCGGTCCACAGACCGATCAGGGTTCTAGCCGTTGCGACGCAACGGCTAGTTTCTTCGCTGTTTCGCTGTTTCTTCTTCGCAGGTATAAAGGGGTCGAGGGCTGCTGCTGTACAAAAAAACTCTTCTTCTGCTACGAAGTGCCGTTGTGCTTGAGCTTTGTTGAGCTCCTCCTTGACGAAGCTTCGCGTGAGCTTCATTCCACGACTGGATCAGCTGCTGCTGAGTTGCTTGTTGCATCTGTCCGTGAAGTTGCTACTTCATCTGGGACCCCAGTCGACGAGAAGGCAAGCTGCTGTGTTTACATTCCTGTTGTATTTTGTTCTTGCTATTCTCTTGTACTCTTAGCTTGCTGTTGCAAGTGATTGTGGCGAGGTTTCTCCACCCACAAGGAGTTTGATTTAGCCGATTTTCCGGGGACTCATCCACCGACGGATTGATAGGCTTCGTCCACCTTACGGACACGCCGAGGAGTAGGAGTTTCATCTCCGAACCTCGTTACATCCTTGCGTAGAGGTTTGATTTCTTCTTCTGTTTTCTTTCTGCATTTAGTTTCCGCTGCGCTAACCCTAGTTTGTAGAAAGAAACGCGAGCAATTGGGGTCGGCTATTCACACCCCCCCTCTCTAGCCGAGTACGAAGGATCCTAACAAGTGGTATCAGAGCGAGGTCGCTCTTCGCCGGATTAACACCCGAGGGAGCACAAGCTAGAGATGGATCAACTCGGAGAAGACATCACCATTCCACCCTTCTACGATCGCGACGACTTCGCGTATTGGAAGGTAAGGATGAAGTATTTCCTTATGACTAACATTGAAAATTGGAGTTGTGTACAATTAGGTTTCACTCCTCCGATGGATAAAGAAGGAAAACCTCTTGAGAAGAAGAAGTGGACGAAGGAGCAAATCCACCAATCCACAATCAACGACGAGGTAATGAAAATATTTGAATTCTCATTACCTAACGATATAATGTGTAGGATAGGTGGATACAACAATGCCAAGGAGTTGTGGAACAACTTGGCTAAGTTCCATGAGGGGAACTCCACTTCAAGCCATGAAGAGGAGTCAAGTGAGCCAAGTAGCTCACATCATGGAGAAGAGGAATTAGAAGTTGAGGGCTACTCAACATCTAAGGAAGAAGAGGAGGAGAGTTCTTCTTCAAGAATGGAGCAAGAGGAAGAAGCTTCTACCTTCGGAAGGGATGAAGAAGAAAGTCTTCATCCATCCTCAACCTTAGGTAACTCAAGCATTTCAATTTCAAATAAATTGCATATATTATGCTTTGAGTGTAGGGAATTTGGACATTACAAGAGTAAATGTACAAAGAGGGTTAGGAAGACTCCACCGGCGCCAAAGATCAAGGAAGCCGGAGTCCCGATACGCAAGAGCAAGGAGCACGTGATGTGCTTCCAATGCAAGCGAAGGGGACATTATCGGAGCCAATGTCCGAGAGGGAGGCAATCTCACAAGGACAAGAGATCGAGCACATGTATAGGGGGAGCTAGGGCAAACCCTAAGGTAATCTCTAAGGCACACTCTTGCAATTCTAGTAGGATGCATGCTAGTAGCCTTATTGCTATTGTCAAGAATGATAAGCATGTTAATTATAGAAATCGATACACATGCTTAGGTGCCAAACATGTGAGCCTAGATAAGGATAACACTAGGAAAGCCAACCCTAGAATTAACTCATCTAAGGCTAAGGAAAATCTAGGTAGAAATCCCAAATCATCTAGACATATGCCTAGGAATACCTCAAAGAAAAATGATAAATCAAAACTTGAGGTGTTAGAGAAGGAGAATCAAGTCTTGAGGTCAAGACTTGATACTTTGGAAAAGGCTCTTAAGAACTTGGAGAAGTCATCTCTAGGGTTTAAGGGTCAAAAACCAATGTCCAAGGACAAGAAAGGTTTGGGTCACAAACCTAAGTCCCAAGTGGTCAAGCCCACTTATCATAATGTTCCATTCGATTATGGAACAAAACCTAGTGCTAGGAAGACCACCACCAAGGTCACAAGGGGAGTCACCCCTAGAGTTGATCTTGATGAGTCCCAAATGACCAAGGCTTCAAAGCCTAAGAGGGTCATTAGGAGGGTTGCTAGGGAAGTTATCCCTAGTAAATATTTAGTGAACCCAATGAGCTCAAATAGGTATTGAGTTCCTAGGAGCATCTTCTCTACCCCATAAATGGGTTAGAGAGTGTCAACTCCAATAAGAAGGGTAGTTAACCCAACTTTGAGGAAATTGACACTCAAGGAGCATTTTCAAGGTTTTGTGAACCTTTGAAAATAAAATGGAATTATCATTTACTCCTTGGAAGAGTAAAATGTGCCATTATTGAAAAGAATGATTTTAATTGGCACAATCTGGGAAAATCTAGAGAACTCTCGAGGAAAAATGAAACATGCCAAGTTTTGAGGATAAATTTGATCTTTAAGTGACATGAATTAATCTAGAGTTCAAGAAGTGTCAAAATTAGGATTTTGGCATTTTAGGGCAATCAAGGGTTAAATTTTAGGTTAGCAAAGTGGTTAAGGATACTTAGATAGGTAATCTAGGTATATTTATTTATGCTAAATCTTGCCATGATTGTTTGCCCTCACATATCATGACATCATGTTTAGTTTTATTATCATTTGAAATGTCATGATAATGCTTAGGCTAGTTTATATGTCATGTTTTATTTAAGTTTTCAAACTTTATGCCATGACATCATGACATTGGCACATGTTTTTACTTATGATATCATTATATGCCATGTCATCATCTCTTGCATTATAATCAATGAAATTGAGTTAAGGACAAACATATAATTTGATATTGAGATCAAATTGGTGTTTAGAAAATGCATGAGAACTTAGCCTAAGTTGACCTTAAACCATATCTCACATCAAATTGACTTGAATGTGGTTTGATACACCTTAGATGTGTGTGAGATATTAGGATCATGAGTTAGGATCAAGGTGCATTGTCCTTGTACCTAGATGACCCTAATTCAAGAAATATAGGATCATAGGGAAATCTTGTGTACAAGTCATGTACATCCAGTCCTAAGATTATGGTCCTAAATTCAAATGGTTTTAAAAGCTTTTTAAAATTGATTTGAAAAACTTTGATGAAGCTTTCCTAGTGATAGCATTCATCATTTGAACATTGTGATACAAAGTTGAGTTAAACTTGAACTATTTCAAAGTTTTTGAACTTTGTATCAAGATTGAAAAAGGGAAGTTATTTTCATAGAAAACTATTTTTCCATGATAGTGTATGATATGAGGAATGTATCCTCAAAGTTTCGTAATTTTTGGAATTTTCTTGAATTTATTAGGAGTTTCTGATTTTCCGGAAGGGGAAATCAGAAGTTCTGATTTCAGTGGCTGGATCGGTCCGGGGACCGATCCAGGGAAGATCTGATCGGTCTGCGGACCGATCCAGAGTATTGTGGATCGGTCTGCAGACCGATCCAGTGAGTTCCAGTAGCACGAGTGCGATCTGGTGAAGGGCTGATCGGTCTGGGGACCGATCAGGGCGTGCCGAATTTCTGATTTTTCAGCTGTTGTCTGAAATTTCAGTTATGGAAGTGGTGTTTTTGGATTTCTAAAGGTTTGGAACTCTCAAAGACATTGTTGGTGCAATGGTCAAGGGGGAGTTGACCTTTAGGGGGAGTTTTACCTAATTGTCAAGGGGGAGTTGACTTTTAGGGGGAGTTTTTACTCCTTAAGACTTTTGAGGATTAGTGATATGGGATTATCACTAAGTTGATTGTTGAGTTTAGTATCAAGGGGGAAATTAAGAGTTTCAATGAAAGGTATGGGACTTTCATTAGGAAGAAACTCTTGACCTTGATACCCTCCTTTTTCTTTTTGATGTGTGTCAAAAAGGGGAGAGTGTTCATTGGAGAATTATTGGAGAACCCAAGTTAGGTTATCGGGTTAACCTAAGCTAGGGGAAGAATGTCAAAGAATGTTCGAGGAAGAACATTGGAATTCTTTTTGATGTATGTCAAAAAGGGGGAGAATTATTGGAGAACCCAAGTTAGGTTATCGGGTTAACCTAAGGGGAGAATGTCCAGAGAATGTTCAAGGAAAGAACATTGGACATTGGAAGATGGTTGGAAAACCTAAGTTAGGTTATCGGGTTAACCTAACTTGATTATGGGTTTTGTTAAACATCAAAAAGGGGGAGATTGTTGGTGCAACCTTAGGTCAAGGTTGACCTGGTTGACCCGACTCGAGGTGACTTGACTCGAGTTGTATTTTGATGTTTGACTTGGGAAGATTGTCGGTGCAACCTTAGGTCAAGGTTGACCTAGTTGAGTTGCATGTTGATGTTTAACACTCGTGAGAGAGCTCTATTCTTGATATGGGACAAGAATAGATGTTTGGGAGGTTGTTGGTGCAACCGTAGGTCAAGGTTGACCTGGTTGACCTGATTCGGGAAAAGTCCAAGCAAAGACCTTGGCACTGGAAAAGTCCAAGTATGGAGACTTGGCACTGGAAAAGTCCAAGCAGGGAGCTTGGCACGCGAAAAGTCCAAGTATGGAGACTTGGCACGGGCAAAGTGCACGGAGAAGTCCTGGTGAGTGAAGCCAGGCAGTGGGAAAGTCCTAACTGGGAGGTTAGGCAGTTGGAAAGTCCTGGTGAGTGAAGCCAGGCAGTCGGGAAATCCTGGTGAATGAATCCAGGTGAAAATCCTAGTGAGTGAAGCTAGGTGAAGGTGAAAGTCCTAGTGAGTGAAGCTAGGTGAATGAGAAAGTCCTAACTGGGATGTTAGGCAGTTGGAAAGTCCTGGTGAGTGAAGCCAGGCAGTTGTGGAAATCCTGGTGAGTGAAGCCAGGTGAAAACCCTAGTGAGTGAAGCTAGGTGAAAGTCCTGGTGAGTGAAGCCGGGCAAGGGAAAATCCAGATGGATCAAGGGTGATCGGACATCTGGTGATGAGAAGTCCAAGTAGGTCAAGGGAGTGACCGGATTGTACCAACAGGTCAAGATTGACCGGATGTTGGTTTGGACTTTGGTTTGGGTGAAAACCATGAGCTGAATCGATCTGGTGATCGATCCAGTGATACCGAGAATATTCTGATCGGTCGGTGACGATCGATACACATCGATATCATGTGTGTTAACTGATCGATCGGTGACCGATCGAGTCGATCGGCCGAAGAGGAGCGGGCGCAAGAGGGGCTGATCGGTCCGGGGACCGATCAGAAAGCTGATCGGTCCGTGGACCGATCAGAGTTTCTGATCGGTCCATGGACCGATCAGGACAAGCGAGTGTTCCCCGATCGGTCCGCAGACCGATCAGGATGTTCTGATCGGTCCAGCACTAGCCGTTCTAACGCAACGGCTAGTTTCTTCGCTATCTTCTTCGCAGTATAAAGGGGTCGAGGGCTGCAGCTGCACTCTTCTTCTGCTACGAAGTGCCGTTGTGCTTGAGCTTTGTTGAGCTCCTCCTTGACGAAGCTTCGCGTGAGCTTCATTCCACGACTGGATCAGCTGCTGCTGAGTTGCTTGTTGCATCTGTCCGTGAAGTTGCTACTTCATCTGGGACCCCAGTCGACGAGAAGGCAAGCTGCTGTGTTTACATTCCTGTTGTATTTTGTTCTTGCTATTCTCTTGTACTCTTAGCTTGCTGTTGCAAGTGATTGTGGCGAGGTTTCTCCACCCACAAGGAGTTTGATTTAGCCGGTTTTCCGGGGACTCATCCACCGACGGATTGATAGGCTTCGTCCACCTTACGGACACGCCGAGGAGTAGGAGTTTCATCTCCGAACCTCGTTACATCCTTGCGTAGAGGTTTGATTTCTTCTTCTGTTTTCTTTCTGCATTTAGTTTCCGCTGCGCTAACCCTAGTTTGTAGAAAGAAACGCGAGCAATTGGGGTCGGCTATTCACACCCCCCCTCTCTAGCCGAGTACGAAGGATCCTAACAGATATCTCGGTGTAAGGTTTCCTTTCATAAGTGAAGTTCCTATTTGTCCTATTTTTCTTGTTTCTTCTTGTGTTCTGTGTGCTTTGAGTGTGTTATCCTATCCGATTCTAGGCCAACAATCTATGGTTTCATTTGTAGGATATTGCTGCGGTCATGGAGGTGCCAGGTGAAGCTGAGCTCGGTGGCTGCCGGAGTGAAAGGCCCGGGGGACGACGTCGGCTTCACCTGGAGGAAGTACTGGTAGAAAGAGATCCTCAGAGCCAAATATCCCAGGTCAATCAGTCACTACAGTTACAGTACAGCATTGCAGTCGATCTCATTCGGCCAAAACCATTCTGACGAGTCCTTCTCGCCGCGGGCCTATTTCCTGTGCGCTCATCAGGCATTACATGGTTGCCCGGCGAAGAAGCAAGTGCAGCGATCGGACGATGATCCTTTGGCCTACGACGTCACCTACCACGAGGACCACACTGGCCTCCAGCAGCCAAGGGAGGAGGAGCTGGAGCAGGGAGATGCAATGCAGCGCGACCAAGAACAGAGTGCGGCGGCGTAGAAATTTGAAGGAGAGGAGGAGTTCGTGGGGCAGAGTGAGCCGTTCTCTTGGCCCGTGGAGGGGCAACAGTTTTTCTCTGCTTTGCCGTATCAGTTTGGATGCTTTGATGAAGCATGTAGGGAGCATTTTGCTTCCGATGCAATTCGACGGAGACTGGGAGATCGACCTCTGGGCAGAGTTCATGAATTGATGCAATAGCTAGCGTGATTAGATTGCAGGAATGAATTGATGTTGTTGATGATGTTGTGTAAAACACACACACAAATACACAAAATCAGTAAATTGTAGTGGTGTCTGTTATTAGATTGTTTTTAAAACTGAGAACTGCTCAAAATCATTGTTTTATAATTGATACTTGTCAATCAAGATGCATCATATATGTTAGTCTCCTAACGGAATAAAAGATGGTAAATTGCGGCAGACATCAGCTACTCAATCTTATAAATAGAGTTGAACCTGCTTTCAATTATCTAAAACTTACATATACTCGAGCCCGGCATTAACATATAACCCCACAAAACACCCGAACTTCACTAAGCTCAATGACTCTACACGACCTTAAAAATTATCAATAAGTGTTACTTAGTTTCATATTCATTTTTGATTTACTTTCTTTGAGTTCATGAGCATGCCAACAAACCTTAAGAGAAGAATGATATAATAGTCTTTGATGGACGTGGAATCATCGTGGTCAAACAAGTATGCATTGATCTTATTCAAAAATCGATGACATTGAAAGTTGAAATCATTTGCAGACTCCGTTTTCGTTTCGACCTATAACATAGACTATGTCAATATCGATCCAGAGAAGGGGTCCCCGGTGTGGATCCTCCAACGTTCAAGTCAGTTACCAGCGATAAAGTAAAAGGTGGAGCAACAAGAATGAACAGTAGCGAGAACAGTGTCTATCACATATTGTGTACCTCCACCGATACTTGAACCTCCCTTTATATAGAGTTTCTATAGCGCGCGTGTATACTTCCTAAGGTGAGCACACTTCCCAAAGTTACCTTAACAGGCTAAGCATATCTCTGAAGTGACAGTGGAAACTTCCGTCGTACAATCTTCTGGTTGTCCATGCTCAGTGTCAGCGACATTAACTCTCAAAAGGATGTTGATGGATACCAGAGAGAGTATGCTGCTAGGACGAGCGGGTTGGCCGCTCGGTCGAAACTTCGCTGTTCCTATATTTCGTCTGCCTGGCCAACACTCCACTATGTTTGTGTCGCGTCCGCTCGACCGAAACTACACTATACTTGTGTTACGTCTGCTCGCCCGGAATTTCACTGTGCCTGTCGAGTCCCGCTGCCTGGCCGAGCGGGGTACCTACTCAGCCTGGCTTCTGCACATCGTTTCTTCCTCCGTCTAACGTCCAATACTGCATTAAGCATCGGTCATTTGACACCTCCCCGTGTCAATGGCGGGGTCGGATTGCAACCTTCTCCCCCCAGTCAGAGCATGATAGACCGACCGACCGATGATATCTGAGCGTTGACCGCCTTGACTTTGACCTCCACCATGGCAGCTATCCTCCGTGGGGTGGGGCCCCTCATCACTACATCACATACCTCCCCCTCAAGTCTAGTCGAAGGAGGCTGCAAGTCTGACTGACTGGACAAAATTGTCTGTGAAGCTAGCCACCCAATTGGCTTCGACATTCCTTGGTCTCTTATCGGGATATTGTGGTGTAACGGTCGGCTATGTGACCGCTCTCTGTCGGTCGGCTATGTGACCGCTCTCTGTCGGTCGGCTATGTGACCGCTCTCTGTCGGTCGGCTATGTGACCGCTCTCTGTCGGTCGGCTAATTGAAGCTTCTCATTCGGCTGTAGGTCTGCTCCCTTAAACCGATCGACACAACGAACATTTATACTTGTGAAATATTTTCTTGGACTGTATTGGGCGAGCACGATCCGATTTTATGTCACCCATATTTCAGGGAAGTCGTACAAATCCCTGCGCATTATGGCTGAGTGTGCCCCCATGTCTTTTAATTGCTCTCATTAAATGTCAGCCCGTGGCGAGGAGCCACGTGTCCCGCCCGCTATCACTGCACACTTGACGTGATAGGTGGATATCCGCTAGCGATGTGACGTTTGACGCTTCAAAATCAACGGCCCGATCTCTACCTCAGTTTCCACAACCTAGATTGGACGACTTCAGTCGACCGACCCCGAGGCTTATAAGGTCGTGTGCGTTGCCTCCTTCGCATCTTTGTCTTCGAGCTTTTTGGCGGTAACTTAGTCTGTGTTCTGGCGACATTCCTCCTTTCCTGCTCCTCCGACGACCTTTTTCCAGTAAGCTTCCTTCCAATCGCACCCATCTTCAAGTTTTTCAGTGTTTCTTTCTGTGTTTTGGCGATATTCCAGTAGTCTTCCTTCCCCTCGCATCCTTTCACTGCCTTTGTATCTTTTTTTTGCGATGGTGAGTTCCTCACAGCCGCCTGTCGGTGTCCCTGTGCTTTGGTACACCTCTACCGAGTGCAGGTTTGACCCAAGCAACACTGAGAGTTTGACTGCCGCGTTTGAGTTTCCTTCTGGATATAAATTGTTCTTCCTTCTCCTTCCGATCGGCCAAACTCTCCGCCGCTCAGCTATCTTACCTTCTTTAGGGATCAATTTACCGCCGGCCTGCGGTTTCCTATTCATCCCTTCTTTCTTTCCATTTGCAAATATTTTCGCATCTCCCTTCGTCAATTAGTGTCGAACTCCTTTCAGTTGCTGTGCATGGTAGTTGTTCTATTTTGTCTGCATGACATTCCTCTCACTCCCTAGATTTTTCACTATTTTTATTATCTGAAATTGTTCGAGCCGGGGACTTTTCTTTTCTAAGCGTGAGAAGGATTAGTTTTCTTTGACAAAATGCCGACCTCCAACAAGCATTGGAGGGAATACTTCTTTTTTATGCGCCTTCCCGAGTGGCCAGACTTCCCGATCCACTGGCAGCTCGAAGTGGGGAGTAAGCCTCCCTTGAAATAGTACAAGAGTCGATCGGACTACCTCAACACAGCTTCAACGTTGGCCGGCCAGAAGTATGACATCCACAAATTACTATTGGAGGGTGTCCTCTATATTTTCGGCCTGAGTCCGATCCGCACTCGACTTCCAACCTAGGTATGCAACTTCTTCACTCCTTCCTTTGATTCTAATTGATTTTTCTTCCTCTTTTGTAGCCAAAGTCATGCTACGTGCACGTCTGGCCGCTAAACTTATGGATGTCGCGATCAATGCGGCGGCTGTGGAGGAGTTGGAGAGCCGCAGCTTGCAGCCGGTCGGCTCTCAAGAAGATTCCCAAGATAAGAGCGAGGCGGCTCCAGCCTTGGTGAGTGCGGGGTGGTCAGCTGGACGCCTAGTGGTGGAGCGACCGGTGGATCTTAACCTACATTCGAATGACATCCGATCGTTCAAGTCGAGGGGGCGTCGGGCGGAGCCTTCATCACGCTCCGCATCCTCGGTGGTGTGGTTTGTCGAGCGGGTTGAAACTCCGACCCTCGCTCCCGCTCAAGAGATTGTTGCCCCACGTTGTCTGATCAGATACCATCATTGTCTGGTCTACTGCAAGAGACTTTCTACGCGTCGCCGGTGGCCTTCATGCCACCACCATCGAACGTCAAGAAATCTGGCATCCACCCAGTGTCCTCATCTCGGCCGTCCGGATGAGCGACATCAGTCCAGTTAACCCTGAGCGGCCAGCGACATATAATGACGATTCTTCATCTGTCGACTGAAGAATGGCACGAGTCGGCGAGCGTTGAATCCTCGGCCCCTTAGCACCAAATAATCATCCAAGGGCCTTGAGTTTATAACTGCCGCTCAACCTTTGTTTTCATTGACTTTTGAGTTTATAGCCGCCGCTCGACCTTTGTTTTCATCGACTCCCGAGTTTATAGCCACCACTTGGTTTTCTTTGACGTAAATAATTTCGTATCTAGGGTTTATAGTCGTCGCTCGACTTTTAACTTGGCCGATCGACATAAGAGTCTGTAACACTTGAGATTTTTATTCATCGTTCCCCTGTAATTATAGAATAGATTTTTTTTTTACAATTGTAGTGGTATTTGATTATGCTCCTAGCACCCGACCCTGTAGGGCTGGAGGTGGTTCGCACTCTAGAGTTGCTCAAGATTTCTCCCATTCTCATCTTGTAAATAATAAGCTCCTGAGTGAAGTTTCCGAATAACTTTATAGGGTCCTCCCCATGGGGCTTCTAATTTGGTGACATCATTGACCGACTTAACTCTTTTCCATATCAAGTTACTGATATAGAATGCACTTGGGATCACCGTCCTATTATAGCTCTGTTTCATGCACTGTCGGTATTCCATAAGCCAGATGGTGGCCCTATCTCACACTTTATCTACCAAGTTGAGCTCCATGAGCCTTCAATCGGCATTTTCTTTGTCGTAGAGCTGCACCTGGTTGGACTCTACTCTAACTTCCACTGGAACCATTGCTTCACCCTCGTACACCAGATGGAACAGGGTTATGTCAGTCGCCTCTCAAGGTGTGGTGCGATGAGCCCACAATATGCTCGGAAGTTTGTCAACCCAACCACTCCCGGCCTGATCGAGCCGAGCTCATAACCCTCTGAGGATCTCCTTGTTGATGACTTCCGCCTAGCCATTACTTTGGGGGTAGGCTACTGACGTGAATGTCTGCAAGATGTCATAGTTCTCACACCACTGCTTAAGCTTCTTCCCTAAGAATTGGCTTCCATTGTCCGAGATAAGCCGGCGAGGGATGCCGAACTGACATAGGATGTTTTGCCATATGAACTTGATAATCATGTTCTCGGTTATTTTGGCAAGAAACTTGGTCTCCACCCATTTTTAGAAATAATCTACCGTGATGAGTAGAAATCTTCGTTGCCCGGCCGCCATAGGAACTCTATCAACAACGTCTTCCAATCACTCAGGAAGGTCATTCCAGCCGTCCAGTCAATATGTGCTACCAGCACTGCTTGTTCAACCGACCTATCTATTATGATCGGAGATAAAGAACTTGCTAACTTAGCTAGCTCATCCGCATATTGGTTGTTTAACCGAGGGATCTTTTGTATGATCACTTCTTGGAAACTTATCTTCAATTTCTCGAAAGCTTCGATATACAACTTGAGCCAGGCGTTATTCACCTCGAATGTTTTCGATAGCTGCTGGGCGGCCAATTGAGAATCTGAATGAATGAGGACTCTTATGGATCCCACATGCCTAACTGCCTGCAGGTCAGCAACCAAGGTCTCATACTCTACCTCGTTATTTGTCTCCCAATAATCCAATTGCACGGACAAATGCATCCTATCCTCACACAACGATTTTAAAAGGATGTCGATTTCATTGCCTTGTCTAGTGGATGAATCATTCACATATATCTTCCAAGTCATGTTCAGCTCGACGTTCTGGACCTCAGTGATAAAATCAACTAAGGCTTGGGCCTTGATTACCAATTGCGGTTGATACTGTATGTCAAACTTGTTCAGCTCGGTGGTCCATTTGATCAGCTGTCTGGATACTTTTGGGTTAAGGAGGACTTTTCCCAATGTGCTATTAATCATTACTATAATGGGATGTGAGAGAAAGTATGGGTGAAGTCATCGAGCGATGAGTACTAGCATCTGCGCCAATTTTTCTAGACCAGACTAGCAGGATTCTGCATCTTTCAATATATGGATAAGAAAATACACCACACCAACGCCAAGCCAACAACATGCTCTATGGATAACAAATAAATCCAGAGCAACTCTTCGGCATTAGGCTTGGCTAGTACAGGTAGAGAGGTAAGGTATTTCTTAAGTTCCTCTAGCGCATTGTTACATTCCGCATCTCATTGGAATTTCAACGCGCGGTGGAGTATTTTGAAGAACGGGTGATGCTCATGCTGAGCCACGCTCAGCAAGATGCCCGGGAGCTCGTGAGTTGACCAGGCAAACACGTCATGGTTTGCTTAAGGCAAGCGACCAATTCTACCTTCTTCTTATCTATCAAGTCGACGGAGACAAATGTTATGGGTTCCGATCGACTGGGATGGATCTGAACCTCCTCTTTTTCATCATAGACCAATGCTAGTGATTCCTCCATGATTGTGTTCACCTCCAAACGATGTGTCTTTCAAGCGACCTTTGCCTTTGACTTGACCATCTTGATGTAGCATCGCCGAACGATCAATTGGTCGCCTTTGACCTCGCCTACCACATTGTCCACCAGAAACTTGATCTTCTGGCAGAAGATGGACACTATAGCTCGGAACTCGTTTAGAGCCGGTTGAACAGATATTACATTGTAGGTGGACGATGTATCAACCATGATAAAGTTTGTGGTCCTTGTCCTATTGAGAATCTTTTCCCCGAGCGATATGGTCAGCCAAACCTGGTTGATTGACAATACTTCATTGCATGTGAACTTATACAGTGGGGTCATCATGGACTGCAATTCACTCAGTCGATCTATAGCTGGTTGAATGCCTTCTTGAAGATGATATTCAACGAGCTGCTTGTATCGACAAAAGTTTGGTGAATAGTATAATTAGCTATTACCGCTCGGATGATTAAGGCGTCGTCATGAGAGATTTCCACTCCCTCTAAGTCTCGAGGACCAAAGTTGATCTCTAATCCCTGGGCCTTCTCCTTGCTGCATCTCACAACATGTATCTCCAGTCATCGAGCGTGGGACTTCCTAGCTCTGTTGGAATCCCCATTTGTTGGCCCCTCAACGATCATTTCGATTTTGCCTCGAGCAGCATTGCTTCGGTTTTCCTCCTCCCGAGCCGAGAGCCTAGTCTGCTCAGTCTCGTGTGTTATACGTTGTTGACTGATGGAAAGAGAAAAATAACGGTGTCCACGACCTATCTTTCATAGCTTTTGGTCGATCAACTGCTACATGCTGCACTGCATGGGTTCGGGGTTCCGAGTGTGACTATGCTGCTCTCGACCAGGGGCCCTTTGGTGTCTAATAATTGGTTGGCCGTCATTTAGGAGGAGCGGTCTGCTCAACGAGCACTTCCTTCCTTCTTGCCAATTGGCTTCCTCCACGTTTCTGTACTTGGTGGCACACCTGAGCAGGTGATCAAAATTTTTTGGCAGCCTTCGAATGAGCGAGTGAAAGAACTCACCCTCTAAAAGTCCCTGTGAGAAGGCACTTACTAATAAATTTGGAAAGACCGATGGGATATCCATGACCACTTGGTTGAACCTCTTGATATAGGCTCTTAGTGCCTCCTTGGGCCATTTCTTTAGAGCGAACAAGTTAACGTTCGTCTTCTGTTAGCAGTGGTTGCTAGCAAAATGATGTAGAAACGCCACCTAGAAGTCCTTGAAGCTACGGATTTATCCGATCGGCAAGTGCCTAAACCACCTCTGTGCTATCCAGAGAGAGTCGTGAGGAAGATCGGGCACTTCACCTCATCGAAATATTGGTGGAGTGTGACCGTGTTATCAAACTGAGTCAGATGATCCTCCGGGCCGGGCGTCCCATTGTACTCTCTGATCGTTAGTGGACTGTAATGGCGTATTAGTGGATCATCCAGGATCCCTTGAGAGAACTGTTGGTTTATCTATTCAGGAGAATCATCGGTCCTTGGTACTTTCCCCTTCCGCCCATCTCAGACGGGCACGTTGTTTGAGGAGGATCCTTGCGCCCTATTCACTCAGTCGTGTTCCTCTGAAGGCGTATAGAACAACGCCCAATGAAGGGGATCAGCGCATTTGACGCATCCCCGTATGTACCAGTCAGCTTCTTGTTCTGCCCCCGAAAGGATATATTTTCCACTCAATCTCTATAGTCGTCCTGCGGTCCTACCACTGAAGCCGCAGGTTCATTTGCTTGGTGCTCGCCCATCACCTGCTGTTACTGCTCCACCATTTTGGCAGCTCGGGCTTGTATCAGCATATCCAATTCCTCCTTTGCCAGCGTCACAACCATAAGTCGTCTAACGTCTTTCATCTTCACGTCCCAGATACAAGTTACATTCCCATAGACGACGCCAATATAATCCTATCCGAAAATCATGAAGAAGGTTGGCTGGGGATGCGACTCCTCTGTTGATCTTGTGAAGACTCTGCTCCAATCTGCAATACATAGAATGTCAGTGCTAGGCCAGGGAAGGGGTCCCTGACGTTGGCCCTCTGACTCTCAAGTCAATCACTGGAATCGCAGAAAGAATGTGGAGCAACATAGTAGCAGTGAAAGCACAAGCGTGAAAGCACAAGCGCAAATAACGAATAACACATATCTCAGCTAGTGCATGGACCCCCCTTTATATAGTGCTACAATAGGCGACATGCACACTCCTCAAGGCACGAGCACGTTTTCCCAATCGTTCTATATGAAAGAACATGTCAGAAAAGTGTCTTTGACACTACACCTCAACATGACATGCAAATCCCTAGCATGACAATAAAAGTTTTCGTCGTACGATTTGTTTATTGACCATGTCCTATTGTCAACGACATTACCTCTTAGAGGGATATTGAGATATATGGGAGGGTCCCACTATTTGGTTGAGCAGGGTAGCTGCTCGGCCGGGACTCTATGCCCGGTCGACTTCGGCTGCCTTTTTTCATGGTGACTCGGTTCAGCAGATTGTTTCTGGCCCGACTAAACATGAGCTCCAATCGTCCTAGCACTTGCTTAGTCAGTTGTAAGCATCTGATGTTCTAGCGAGCTCCGATCGGCTTGGTACTGGTCCCATTCGGACAAGCAATTTGCCCCAATGACTTTCTAGTCAATCGGAAGCTCCGAGCCCGATCGACAGTTGGCGTGGAATTCCGTTCGTCCCACTTTTGATGAACTCATTGGTCCTCTGGTGTTGACTTCCCTAACTTTAACCTTCATGTCGACTGTTGTTTTCATCCTTGACTCACATTTGATGGGTCTTCCTTTATTGCCGCATCATTATATATGATTCTTATATGTGCTTATATTTTATAATAACCTATTATATTTTATTTGTTACAGGATCAGGTGATAAGATGTGATGATGATAAATGTATTTTTATTTATCATGACGAGATGTATTGAATTTGAACTCTATAGTATTGTTTTTGTGATGGAAGTATTTAGTTTTTAAATAATTATGATGTTTCATTGATACAATGGTGACTATTAATTTTTAAAATAATGACTAACACATAAGGGAGGTATGTATCTTGATTTTATCGAGATTCGAACCCCAGATTTTATGATGGCAACACCTCATGAGATCTGGGGAGGCATTTACCTCGGCTTTGCCGAGATTCGAACTCCAAACCTCATTATGGCAACACCTCATCCGCTAGCAACTAGACTCATCTGAGGGGACATGTTTCATTGATATAATGAATGTTGAATGTATGGTTGATTTGATGATATGTGCATGATTTATTGATATAGTGAATGTTGAATGTATTGTTAGTTGTAATTGTTGATGTTTAATGTTGCTATTTGAATGTATCATTGAATATAAACAGGATTGGAAATTCAGTTAAAGAAGGTTTCACCAAAATTTTATATAACATTAGCAACTGAATTATATTTATATCGGTTGCTATATTTAGCGATGGATGTTTAATCCCGTCGTTAATTTTAGCGAAAGAAATAAATTTTCTATTTCCGTCACTAAATGACGTTGGCGACTAAAATACTAGTAACTGAAATTTTTGATCGCTAATTAATGTTAACGACCAATTAATGATTGAAATTTGGGTGGCTAAATTTGATTATTCTTGTAGTGACTATAGCGTGCACCGTTCGTTATGAATATTGTTAACTATAGCACGTGAACGCGCTGTGAATACTCTTACTTAGAGTGCAAAGTACATGCTATGAATATTCTTAACAATACATGTGCAGCGTGTATTGTGATTGCTTTATTGATATCTTATAAATTTTAATAATTTATAACTATGCAGCGTGCCATGTAGGCCATAGATAGAATAAAGGGACTTTGAGGAAAACTCTCATCTACTTTCTCATGTATTTTACTCCATTTTGTATTACTTGTTGCTATTATATTATTCTTGGGGATCATCGGGAAACTCCTGGTGAGTCGTGTCATGACAAAAAGCGAGAAGGAAATTTCAACGTCATCAGTCTTGGATGCGAAATGAATTTTGGTTACCGCGTCATGCCGGTGAAATTTCTGACCGCATCATTATATTTGCAAATAAAATTGGATCATATTTACGGGACTTGACTAAATAACAGCATGCTAATAAAATACAAAACAATGAATCATGACTAGATCACTCAATGACCAAAGACAATTATAAATTAGTAAGAACTAATCTGAATGTATTAGGTTGTCACAGAGCTCACCAACCGACCGGAGAAAAGCAACCTCGAAAAAGAGTCAATCAACAGTAAGATAATTAAGTGTGATTAGTGTAGACCTGACTCTGATTTAAAACCCCACGATTTGACAGCTTCATAATTATTGACGGCTTCTAAAAGATAGATTTTTAATTTTCTTATGATTCATAATTTGAAACCGGTTCGTGCACAATTTATCATGATTCATTCAAAATTATTATATTATTATTTTTAAAAAAATTATATAATTATAAAATTATTTGTTAGACTCGGATGCTGTAAATTATATAGTAAAAAATATTAATTAATTAATATATAATAAATAATTATAAATTAATTAATAAATAAATATATGCTTCTTTTATAATTATTTAAAATAATCAGAGACTAGTTATTAAATAATTAATTAACATATCAAAATATTAATAATAAATATCTCTATATATATATATATATATATATATATATATATATATATATATATATATATATATATATATATATATATATATATATATATATAAGGAAAACATTCGGCAGTTAATTTGGACCGGAACCATAACCGACGGACCCGTTGACTCGGTTACCGTCCCGGACCTGGAGTTGTGTCTAGATTAGTGTGAAGTCCTGTGAACAAGAGTTTGACCAGTTCGAAGATCACGCCTCAATAGAAATATTCTTTTTCATTGGCCGGATCTTGATGGGCCCACGTAGCCGCCGATGCTTTTTCTTTTTCGTCCCTGCGGGGCAGCATTCGTAGCATCTTCCCGGTTTCCCACGCGCGCGCGTTTTGCTCCGTTATTTGATGGCTTGGAAGTTGAATTAATCAACTCGACTACAATTATTTGCCCACACGCCATGTGTGTTTTCGCTGCACGTGTAGAACTAGTCTGGGCCCATGAGGTCGATCAGGTGAGTTATGCCGTACACGGTTCATGCGGTTGTTACGAATATGGTTAGTAACATAGACAGCGGCGGCTGGGAATCACATAATTCGTTCCACGTGGCATCTTGTCTCATGCGGTTCCTGCGATCGTGCTTATATTAGTTATTTCTTGGCCTCTTCCCAGCAAATTTGTCACGTGCAAAATCTGATCCTCCACTTCGCATCCTAGCGACTCGTTTTGTCTGACAAATCCCTCGCCGTTGAATTCTCACGCGCTTCTTCATCGCCAATCATCTTCCTCTTCGCGCCCGCCCTATATAACTCGCTCGGGAAGCACTTCGATCGATCTTCTACTACAACACAGCGTCGGAAACTGGAGCTGATATATCCATTCCCCTGCTTCTTGACAGCTACCTGCGTCCATGGAGACCAATGTCTGCGCTGCTGCTCTGCTCGCCGAGCTCAGCCAAGCCAAGGAGCTGCTCAAGGAGCTGGAGTTAAATCTGCATTGCCTTGACCTCTGCAAGGCTCTAACTCCCAGGATCGCTTCCTCCATCCACAACTCATTTCTCATGGCGGAATCCTTCGAAGCCAACGCCGGCCACGATAGGCCTCCGTGCTCCTCGCTAGCCCTGCGACCTCGCACCTTGACGCCCAGGGGAAGGTACGTACGTACTTCGCATGCACGCAGTACTGTCCGCATGTTCATGAAAGTACGTATAATTTGCAGGAAGTCGCTGCGATCGTGGAGGCGCCAAGTGAGGGTGAGCTCGGTGGCCAGGGGAGTGGAAGGTCCGGGGGAGGACGATGGCTTTACCTGGAGGAAGTACGGCCAGAAAGAGATCCTCGGAGCCAAATATCCAAGGTCAGTCACTCAGTACATTTACGGTGCAGTCGATCTCATTCGACCAAGACCATTCTGACGAACTTTTCTTGCCGCAGGGCCTATTTCCGGTGCACTCATCGGGCCTCGCACGGATGCCCCGCCAAGAAGCAGGTGCAGCGATCGGACGACGACCCGTCTGTCTACGACGTCACCTACCACGGGAACCACACTTGCCTCGAGCAGCCAAGGGAGGAGGAGCAGGGCGGCGCTGGCGGTGAAATTCAACACGACCAGGAACAGAGTGCGGCGGCGCTGAAACTTGAAGGAGGGGAGGAGTTCGTGGGACAGATTGCGCCTTCCTTTGGGCCCATGGAGGAGCAGTTTTTCCCTGCTTCGCCGTACCAATTTTGGGGCTTTCACGGAGCAGAGAGCAGTTCGCTTCCAATAGAGTTCGACGGAGACGGGGAGGTCGGTCCTGTCAACATCTGGGCAGGAGTGGAATGGATGCAACATTGTGATTAGATTTCAGGACTGGATTTTATGGATGCTTTTTGTTCTTCGGCTTTTTATTGGACCAAGTTGATAAATTTTTAAAATTATTAAATCATCTTAGGATAATTATAAAATTATAAAATTATGTATTCATTTTTTATTTTTAAGTGATGTTTTTATCAATTAAATTGGATTTGATCTTAAATTTTATGTAAATCAGTCTGATATTTTTAATATTTATTTTTTTTATTTTATCAAAATTGATTTTAGTATATGAAACTAATTTTATGTGTTCGTCTATCTCTCTTGATTATATTTATGCCCTTAAAAATTAATTTGACTAAATATATTAAGAGTAATAACTTTTTAAACATAAATATATTTGAAAATTTTAATTCATGTTCAAAATATTCGGCCGATGGACCAAACGACCTTACATTGATAAGAAACTAGATCTTATATGTTCGACTAATTTTTCTAATTATATCCATGAATTCAAATATCCATTTGACAGAATATATTGAGGGAAATAATTTTTTGAACGTAAATTAAAATTTTCAAATATATTAATATTCAAAGAATTATTGCTCTCAATATATTGAGTCAAATTGACTTTTAAGGACATGAATATAATCAGGAGAGGTAGACGAATATATAGGAATTAGTTTTATATCAATCCGATATCATTTGGTTTATCAATTGATTTTGTGAATATGTTTAAAAAATTTAATTCATATTAAAAAATCATTACCCTCAATATATTGGGTCAAATTAATATTTAAGGGCTTGGATATAATCAAAAGAATTAGCCAAACACATATGATATAGTTTCATATCAATCTAAGGTCATTTGGTCCATCAATTGGATATTTTTAATATAATTAAATTGTAGTTTTCAAACATATTCATATTTAAAAAAATTATTACCCTCAATATATTAAGTTAAATTGATATTTGAAGGCATAAATATAATCAAGAGTGGTGGACGGATATATAGGAACTAGTTTTATATCAATCCGAGATTATTTGATCCATCAGCTGATTTTTTCCAAATAAGCTAATGGACTAAATGACCTCTGATGACATGAAACTAGTTTCTATATGTTCATATACCGCTCTTGATTATATTCATATCCTCAAACGTCAATTTGACTTAATATATTGAGAGCAATAATTTTTTGAACATAAATATATTTAAAAAATTATTCCTCTCAATATATTAGGTCAAATTAATTTTTGAGAGCATGAATATAATTAGGAGAGGTAGACGAATACATAGGAACTAGTTTCATATCAATTGGAGATCATTTGGTCCATTAGCTGATTTTACCTAAAATCGGATGATGGATCAAATGACTTTGGATTGACATAAAATAAGTTCCTATGTGTTCATCTACCTCTTCTGATTATATTCATGCCTCAAACATCAATTTTACCTAATATATTAGAACACACTGATATTGCCTTTACGTTGCGCTAACATGGAAGGGGAAAAATTACTTGGTTGAGAATCTAGTTCAATTACCCTCTACGTAGAATATATGCTATTTCAATTCCTGATACTTGTGTTGGAACCCCAGGATTATTTTGATGTGATCAACAAGTTAAGTTAGATCCTGTATTGTTTTAACCTTGTGTCTAAGTGTGCTGGAGCTTAGGAGCATAGGGAGTCGAGTGGAAGACGCAGCTAGCGAGAAGGACGGCACGGGAGAGTGCGTCTGAGGGATGAGGCGTTGCGGAAGAATACATTGGCGGACGAGAAGAAAGAGTGCGGTGTTTCCGAGGGATGATAAGTCGGAGCGAAAGATTGTTCGGGGAGCAAGAGATGCAGCTAGTGAGAAGGTCGACAAGTGGTGCGACTGAGGGACGAAGAGCTGCGGATGAGTATGCTGGCGGACGAGAAGCGGACGAGAAGGAAGCACGCGACGATTCCGAGGGATGAGAAGCTGGAGCGGAAGCCTGCTCGAGAAGGCCGAAATTGGGTTCGGGTGAGCCTTATTTTGGTTGGCCGAAATCACCCAAGTGAACGGAGCCGGAGCGGAAGACCCAGACCGAGGCGAGCAGCACTGGAGTAGAGAGACTGTACCAAAAGTCAACTCTGTTGACTTTAGTGGTCCGGGCGCCCGGAGCCATTCCGGGCGCTTTGAGTTGCGCTTTGACCAGGATCGCATCAAACGTGATCCGTTGCGAAGGGGATAAAAGTTTATCCCCTCTCAGGCGCCTGGATCCTTCAGGCGCCCCAACCAAGGCTGCAAATATAACATTGGTCCAGAAGCTAGATAACAAACAAGTAATTAGCATTCCCAACACTTGTGCACTTCATTTGTAGTTTAGCTTCTTTATTTTCCGTGCTTAAATGTTGTAAGAGGTTTCTCCGCCTGAAGGAGATATTCTAGTGCGTGATTCATTTCTTGGATTAACAACCTCCCCGGTTGTAACCAAGTAAACATCTTGTGCCTCTTCTTTTCTGTTTTAATTTATTGCTTTTATTTTTTGCAAGTGTTCTGTTGAAAGTTCGAGAAGGGTTTGCTTTTTATTTTTACAGGGCTATTCAACCCCCCTTCTAGCCGCCCACCACGATCCAACAAGTGGTATCAGAGCATGGACACCTCAAAAGGACTAATCGCCGACTGAAACAACGAGATGGCCGGAGCTAACATCTATCCACCAACATTCAAGGGGGAGTTCGTGTTTTGGAAGCGACGAATGTAGGTTTATTTTAAAACTGATTTTAATATGTTATTAATAATGATGTATGGTTTTGAAATGCCCAAAAGCAAAGAAGGAGAAGAACTTGAGGAGCATTAGTGGACTGACGAGCAACGTAACAAGGTTATGACAAATGGTAAGGACGAGCAACGTAACGAGGTTATAACATCTATCGGTTCAAATGGACTGACGAGCAACGTAATGAGGTCACGGTTCCTTAACTTAAGCAAGTCAAGGGTAGTCAATCAATCAATTGAACCGAAGCTCAATCGATCAACCGATCGATTGGGAGAGTGTTGTGATAAACAGCAACCCAATCGATCGGTCGATCGATTGGGAGTATTTATCGCTAGCACAGAATGCAGCCCAATCAATCAACCGATTGATTGGGCACCGCAAATCGATCGGTCGATCGATTGGGGGTTGAAAATCTTGCGTGATGCAAGAAAGGGTTGAATCGATCAGCCGATCGATTTAGGCACTTTCCAGTAATAGCACAGAGATGCTCTAAATAGATCAGCTGATCGATTCAAGCTTCCCCAATCGATTGACCAATCGATTGGGATATGACCGTTGTACAGGTAACGAACTTTGGATGGCTGAGATGGCGCGAATCTCACATGGCAATCGATTGGGAGCAAGCCTAATTGATTGGGAGCCCTAGAGGCGCATGTATAAAGTTGTGGCGAGCTTTCTTTTCAGTAGTTCTTCTCTCGAGCCTTCTTCTAGCACACGCGATCTTCTCCGATACTCTCCGCCAGTTCTTGGAAGCTCTTGGGGACAAGTGTTGCTACACTTTCAAGGTTCAAGAGACGTTTTTCAACAACAAGGTCAAACAAGGAGATTTTTCTTTTGTATACTTGTATTTCCTTCTTACGTGTGTTGTATCTTGTTGTGTGAGTTTGTATAAGGTTTCTCCACCTCCGGTAGTTACCGAGAAGTTGATTTTTCTTAGTGGAGAGCGTGTCGTGTGTGTATCCTTAAATTAGTCACCTCTTCTTGAGGTAGATACCAAGTAAATCCTTGTGTTAGCATTGTAAGTATTGCTTCGAGTTTTATCCGCTGCAAATCATCATTAGGAAGTAAGATCGACCCTAATAAACTACACTAAGACATTCCCTATCTACCATAATCCTAAGCTTGTTCATAACTAATTTTGTTGCAATCGAGCAGCATGGGTTAGTTATAGATCTGCACACGTACCTGGGTTGCAAGGGCCTGAACCAGAGAGGTAAGAGATTAAACAACAACAAAATTTCAATTTAGTAACTTGTTTCTTCCCAAAATCTACTACTGTAAACAAAGTGGTTGAAAACATTCATCATTCTCTTTTAATATTTGAGTGTATTTAAACAGAGAATTTTTCAATCAAAACACTCAGCTAAGGTCCATGTTCTTTTGACTAAGTATGCCTCCTCCCATGTTTTGTCAGCTACACTAATAGCTAGTAGTGATCCGTGATTTACCTCCTCTATGTTAATCTAGGGATAAATTGACGGAAACGCTAGGAGCAAACGAATCACCTTTTGCCACATGTTCTTTTGACTAAGTGCCAACCTTTCAAACACTTAGCTGTATATAACCTAATAACAACCTCAGCATATAAACTTTTTTGATCTAATCAATAAGCTAAGACTGCAAGATAGAAATGTGGCTATATATGCTATACTAGATGGCTTAAAATAGGGCTCTCGCTATCTTGTGATCGATGCTCTAGGGAAAAAAAACAATGCTTGATTATAACAGTGTTTAAGTCTCGTACTAATTCTGGTTCAGAGGGATGATCCGTTAGATGACTTAGATGACTCGGTTGAAATAGGCTATAATATGGAACTTCTATTCAAAGGAAAATCCACACAAAGGAACTTCTATTCTAAGGCGCCTCAAATTGTTAGAAGCACCTCCATCGGGTTGAGCATTATCCACGCAAAGTTCGTTTTGCTGAACTCATGGATTGGAGGTATCTCGGTTCATCGGAAGCACCTCAAGTGGATTGACGTGGATTCCCGCTCTTTATCAGCTTCACAACAGCTCTGATCATCAAAGGCACCTTGGTTGATCTGAGACGCCTCAGCTCTTGTTCATCCGAGGTACCTTCAATCAACTGAGGTACCTCAGATCTTCAATTCAATAGGGCACCTCCGGCCAATGGAGGTATCTTGAATGGTCAACTTTAGAGCAGACCATTTTCTAACTCTACTCACCTTGGGTGATGGTCCAGCCATTCAAAGCTGAGCTTACTTGAACTCAACTTCGGTCTTCTCCTTGAGCAGTCTTCCTCCATACTTTTCATCCCTCGGATGCACCACATGCATCATTCTCACTCCACCGGCGTATGCTTCCGCAACTCCTTGTTTCTTGGATACACTGAGCTCGTTGGCTCTCTTTATGTGTCATCTTTCTTGCTCACTGAGTCTTCCTCTCGACTTCTTGTATTCCTAAGTTCCTACATACTTAGACACAAGGTACCAAACACACATGACCTAACTTAATTCGATTGATCAACATCAAAACTAACTCAAGATACTTGTAATCTCTCCCTTTTTGATATGAATCAATACAAATTAAAGTTAGGATAACCAAACAAGAAATTGTATATGAAAAATAAAAAATAATTAAAAATAACATAAATGTTTTTCAATTAAGTTCTCCCTCTTAATTTAACACTACTATCTCCTTTGATCACATTAAAAATATAAAAAAAAATTAGTAGAAATTTTTTTAAAAAAATTTCTAAGGGTTACACATATTTGATGCAAGTCTGTGTATTTTTACTGCAATTAATTTGCAAATAAAATAAAGTTTAAGAATTAAACCTTAGATTTGGTAAAAAATTATTTTATTTGTTAAAAAATCTTAAAAATTTTGGTCAATGTCAAACATAATCTATTAGATTATAAATAAAATTTTTCACAAGAAAACTATTTTTTTATTAGTGAGAAAATATTCTCATTGCAAAAATAGATATTTTTGAAAGTAAATACTTAAAAATAGATTTCAATGTCAAACTAACTTACTAATTTCTCGTAACATTTAAAATATAATGGTTATTTGTAAAAAAAAATTAAAAATTAGTCTCCAAAAATTTTTAATTTAAAAAATTTAGTTTCCATTAAAAAAATTCATAAAAACTAATGTAATATTCAAAAAATTTTAAATTTTTTCTGATAATAGAGAAAATATTTGTTTATCAAAGAAAAAGTTTAAACCTAATTATAATCAATCAAAAAGTTTTAAAAAAAATTTATGGTTAATAATTCAAACAACTTAATTTATATCATGCAAATAACTACAATTTAATAAACTAAATATAATTTTAGAATCCAATACCATTTTCTAACTACTGAATTTATCAAAACTTTTCTTAGAATATTATATTTTGACACTTTTATAATTTAGCCCATATAATTTCTAACATATTAATTAAGTCTTCTATAATATTTGGAATTTATTTCTGAAGCATATGGATTTAAACATGTAGATTTGTCTTAAGATTTTATTGTTTCTATTTATTCTTTTACTTTTGAATTTTAAAATTTAAATTTATCAAATTCTACTTCTACTGGTGGGCATGCATTTACTAATTGAATTTTCAATCAATGATCATCTTTTTTAATTCTACGTAGTGTTCTTAATTTGTATAAAGACTTAGACAATATTTTAATACTTTTATACAATTGGTCAGAAGATAGAAGACGTATCTCACTTACTATGTTAGACTCATAGTTTAATGCTCCCCTTCGTTGATACCTTCCTCTGAAGTGGCTCCCCTTTCATCGATGCTCTCTTCTGAAGAACTTTCATCGTCTTCAGGTAGGTAATTGGCTGTTAGTGCTAGTACGACATTTTCTTTCGTCTCAGATCTTTCTAACGATGATTCATTCTATGTCACCTTGAGATTCTTGTGTTTAGACTTTTTATCCTTATTTTTTCCCTTGCCTTTCAATTTTGGACAGTTGCCTTTAGTATGCCCTTCTTTGTTGTAGTTGTAACAATTTACTTTTCCTCTTCTTTATAGGAGCTTCTTAGCTTGTGTCTTATCAAAATTATTAAAATTATTAGAATTAAAAAAATAAATAAATTTTCTTACCAAAAAGGCCTCCTTATCGTTGTTCATTGTAGAGTCGGATTCTACTTGTAGTTCGCTTTTCTTAGCTTTTAGTGCTAGGTTGTGAGTTGACTTCTCTTGGTTTCTTGAGTCTGCACATTTTTACTAGTGTAATTCCAAAATAGAAAATAATTCTTCTAAATTACTTATCTCGAGCTCCTTAGAGATATTGTAAGAGTCTACTATCGAAATCCACTCGAGTTTTTGGAAAAAAACATTAAGAGCATATCTAATTAAGTCTAGATTTGTTACCAATTCACTAAGGTTATTAAGCCTTATTATTAATTCCTTTAGCTTGGCATGTAGCTAAGCAACCATTTCTCCTTTTTCAAGCTGGTGGTTATTGAGTTGGCTTTTGAGTAGATCTCTTCTAGCTAGTTTTACTTTAGATGTGCCTTCATGTAATTTAAAAAATTTCTCCTAAAGATCCTTCGTAGAGTTATAGGCGCCAATTCTATTGAATTCCTGAGCTGGCAATACGCTAAGAAAATGGAACTATTCTATTGATTTCCTTAGCTGGTAATATGCTCAGTAGATGGAAACCCAGCTTTACCATTGGACATGAAGTCAATTTGTTGCTTCTTGTTCTATTGGTAGTCTTCCTTTTCTTCTATGTTCTCGTCCTTAAGTACTTCAAAATCATATTTCATAATTAATAAAATATCAAAATATGTTTTGAAAAATACCTCTATTCAATGTTTTCAGACCGTGAACTCTCCCTCGAACTTTGGTGGGTGGATGCTTGATCTGACCATCTTTCTTGTTGCTTTAGTCGGTGATTAATCCTTTTAAGGTGGTTGGACTCTGATACTACTTGTTGGATCGGGTGGACCGGTTATATGGGGTGAATAGACGACCTACAATTTAAAATTATGATTTCTCTTGCTAACGAACTTAGCAAGAACACACTAATTATGTAAATAAAATATAAGCATAAAAGAAATAAGATACTCAAAAATTTATTTGATTTACAATCGGGGAGGTTGCTAATCCAAGACAATAATAGTGCACTATCGAACTCCTTCGACAACGATTAGAGGTTAAGAAGTCCTTACAACAGTTAAAAGCTCAAAATGAAATACAGAAGTTAAGAACAGATGTGTTTCTTACAACTAGCTCTAGGGCATTATTTATAGTCCGTTGGTCAAAAGTAACTATTGCTAACATAACACATCTCAGACGCCTCAATTAGCTGGTGGCCCTCCATTGAGCTGAGCTTTATCCATGCAACGTTTGTTTTGCTGAACTGGCGGATTGGATGCATCTTAGTTCATCGGAAGTGCCTCAAGTGGGCTGATGTGGATTCCCGCTCCTTGTCAGTTTCGCAATGGCTCTAATCATCGAAGGTGCATTGGCTAATCTGAGGTGTCCCGACTCCTATTCATCCGAGGCGCATCCAATCAATTGAGACGCCTCTAAGTCTTCGAATTAGTAGTGCGCTTCAAATGGTCGACTTTCAAGTTGACCATTTTCTAACTCCGCTCGTCTTGGGTAATGGTTCGACCATCCGAAGCTGAGGTTACTCGAACTCAACTCCGGTCTTCTCTTCCTAGTTTCTCGTCCCTCGGATGCATCACACGCATCCTTCTCGCTCCATCAATGTACTCTTCCATAACTCCTCGTCCCTCAGATGTACCAAATCCACTGGCACCTTTCTCGTGTCATCTTTCTAGCTCGTTGCATCTTCAACTCAACTTCTTGTGTTCCTAAGTTCCTACACACTTAGACACAAGATATCAAATACACATGACCTAACTTAACTCAGTCGATGAGCATCAAAACTAACTCGAAGTACTTACACTAACTTCTAGGTAGATGTGAAGTGTCCTAATCAAACTCTTCATACTAATATTGTTCTACAATAAGCACAACAAAACTGCAACGCAACTTGAGGCATTGAACTTTATGAAATCTTGGAAGAGTTAAAGATGATTAGGATGAAAAAAAGGAAACAATTATGGAAGAACTAAACAGTTTCAAATTACAAATTAAAATGTGCAATTATACACAGATTGTGTTTAACAAAGAACTGCAAAAGAGTTACTAAATCCAATTGTCACTCAATTTGCTTTGCAAGTTCAGGCAATGATCTGAAACACAGTGACAAGTGTGAATTATGAAAGGAGCTTCAGAAATCATACTGAGTAGAAGCTTATGCATAACTTTCGCATAACTAAAAACTCTCTCGTCTCATTTGTTCACCTATGGTAGAACTCAACATTAAATAAGAAGCATCTATAAGATTAAACATCAGGATTGACTAAGTCGATATCAGAAACTGTCATCCATTGCACAAATAGTCTCAGTCTCTCCGTTTCACCGATCGCAGTTAACCATCCTGTAAGAACATTCATTGTCACATATTTTGATTTGCATCCCTGCGAATTCATCTTGTCCATAAGCTCGAATGCTTTATCAAACATGTTATGATCCTTAAAACCCTTGAAAATGGAGGTGTAGGTCTTGACGTTGGGCAATATATCTTGTTTCTGCATCTCATCAAATAGGTTTGTCGCAACATCAACTTTTTTATTCTTACAATAAGAATCGATGAGGATGGTATAAATTACAACGTTGGCAAGCACCACTGACACATCCATGCTCCTGAAGATCTTCATGGCCTGGTCAAGATCACCAGCTTTGCAGAGACCATTGATCATAGCTCCATAAGTGACAACATTAGGTTTGCATCCATCATCCACCATTTTGGCAAGGAATTTATCAGCCTTCGAAAAATCACTAGCCTTGCAAAAAGCATCAATCAAAGTAGTGTATGTGAAGATATCAGGCCTAAGCCCTACCTTGCACATTTCGTCATGTATCTCGAATGCCTTATCCAACCTCTTCTTCTTGCAAAACCCACTGATCAAAGTGTTATAGCTCTTTATGTCTACTCGAAAACCATTCTTTCTCATCAACGACACATTTGAATAAGCATCATCCAGTTTACCAACTTGAGTCAACCCAGAGATGAGTGCAGTATGTCATAGAATCAGAGGAAACCCCTTTCTTGATCATCTCATCAAACAATGCTGTCGCCCTTCCTACATTGTTGGAATGAAGAGAAGCACTAATCAGGATGTTATAGGTGAGAGAATGGACTTTAACTTCCGGCCACTCGACCTTTTTCTTTCGAAAGAAATCGAGGGCACTTCCGATCATACCATGTCTGCACATGCCATTTCCAAAGGCGTTCAGCGTAACCACATCGACGGCAACCCTTTCCTTCTCCATCTTGGTAAGCAATTTATGAGCCATGTCAAACTCTGCAGCCTTGCAGAAGGCATCGATCAAGCTGTTGTAAGTCGCACTGTCAGGATCACAAACATGGCTTGATTTCATCTTGTCAAGCAAGGAGAGACCATCCTGAATCCTTCCTGCCTTGCAGAGCTCATCGATGAGAGTGTTAAAAATAATTGTGCTAGTGGACACGCCCGAATCTGGGCTTGACATTGCGTCGAGCATGTTCAGTGCATCGTTGAGGCGATGGGATTTGCAGAGGTGATTGATGAGTGTACCGAAGGTGACTACGATGGGGCGGACGCCCAAGACTTTCATCTCCGAAAACAGAAGATTCATCCTTGTGAAATCTCGAATTGCAGCGAGGCCGGTCAAGAGGGCGTTGCACACAGGGGCCTCGATGGAGCCGCCAGCATCCTTTACTGCGTGGAAGAAATGCCAGGCCCCGGCAGCCCCGGTCCTTCGACTGAAGAGGCCCTGGGCGAAATAATAAAATGAGATCCCAAATAAAGTTCTAATAATACATAATTTATCTACAATAATTTCTTCTAGCATTTCTATTTGCAAAATCTTCTATAATATTATCAGTTTCAAGAATTTCCAAGATATCTTTCTCAATACATAAAATTGCCAATCCATTTAATCTTTCTTGAGACATTGATGATCTCATATATGTTTTTAATAATTTTAATTTTGAAAAACTCCTTTCAGCCGATGCTACTGTAACAGGCATAGTCAATAAAATTCTATAAGCAATTGCAACATTTGGATAACAATCTACACTTTGAACAAATTCAAGAATATCAATTGCAGACATTATCATATTTGGTAAAGTCGTTTGTAATATTTTTAATTCAGTAAATAAATCATCTAACTCAACATCTGATGAGTTGTCATGAGTTAAAGTAGATTTTAAATTGACACAATATTTTCTTAATTCATCATCATTCAAAGTTCTTAGTGTTTTTGAATCAAATAAAAAGCCAAATATATTTTCAAAAGTTTTCATTTGCTCGAATCTACATTTTAAAGAAGCAATTGCCATGTCCACAACAACAATAAAATAATCAATTCTAAAAGACTCTTCTAATGATAGTGAAACTTCATCATCTTCTCTTTCATTAAATTGTTTTTTCCTAAAAATGCGGCGCTTTGTTGTAAATATTGGCTCTATATTCATATCTAATGCAAGACTCTTAGCAATAGTCAAACTTGCAGCATAACCATCATTCCTATACTTTTCAAAAAATGAGATTACACCTTCTAATTGTTTCATGACAGAGTCCATGCACATAGATTTTGATTGTAATTTCTTACTCACCATGTTTATAGCAAATAAGATATCATACCAAATGACCATACCAAGTAAAAATTCAAATTTTTCGATTGAATTAGCTAAACTTTCAGCTTCACTTATTGACTTTGCATCATCACAAATATTATTTAATTCAAGTAAAGCTGCTCTCACTTCCACGATTTGAAATCTAATAGCTTGAACACTTTTAATACGACTTTCCCAACGAGTATTCGACAAAGATTTGACGGTTAATCCCTTCACGTTATTAAGTAAAATTTTCCATCTCTTAGGAGAACTTGAAAATAATGTATATATGCGTTGCACTACTCCAAAAAGAGAAACAGCTTTAACACAAGAATGTGCCATATCACTAAGAGTTAGATTAAGACTATGACAAGCACATGGCATATACAACGCTCTTGGATTTATTTCAAGTAACCTCTTTTGAACTCCTTGGTGTTTTCCTTTCATATTGGAACCATTATCATAACCTTGACCTCTAATATTTTCAATACTAAGATCAAGTGATTTTAATACATTTTGTAATTCGTTAAAAAGTCCTAAACCAGATGTATCATCTACTTTTAGAAACTCTAAAAAGTACTCCTCTATTTTCACTTTATTACCTGACATATTAACACATCGTACTATAAAACTCATTTGTTCTTGATGACTTATATCTGGGGTACAATCAAGAATTATTGAAAAATATTTTGCTTCTTTAATTTTATTAATGATAACACTTTTAACATTATTAGCTAAAATAGAAATCAACTCATTCTGAATTTTATGACCTAGGTAATGATAATGAATTTCATTACTTTGAATACGTCTAATATGATCTTGCATCACATAATCAAATTCAGCAATCATTTCAATCAACCCCAAAAAATTTCCATTATTATCTTGATAAAGTTTTTCATTAGATCCTCGAAAAGCCAAACAACGTTTAGAAAGACATTTTACAGTTGCTATTATTCTTGTTATAACTTGTCTCCAACACTCTTTTTCTTTGGAAATTTCTCGTTGTAGGTCTTTATCAATTGTTAGATTTTTATCTAATCGCATTTTTAATTCATTCCAAGTGTTCATGTTAGTTATATGTTCAATAGTATTTTCATGTTCTTTAAGTCGTTCACTAAGATGTTTCCAATCTCTAAATCCATCCTTTGCTAGTGAACTTCTATTGTTTTCAGATTTAAACAACTTGCAACAAAAGCAATAAACTTTATCCACATATTTACTGTAAACCAACCACTTTCGGTCTCTTATTTCTCCATTACTTAAATGTCTAGAATAATGAGCACAAGAAAAATGCCTAGAAGTGTCATCCAAAGGATATACAATATTCATTTCTCTTATAGGCCCTTTTTCAACTAAAATATCACGTGCATTGTTATCAAGATTATCCCAATTTCTTGGGTCATATATATCAAGCGAAGAAATAAATTGTTCATCAATGTCAATATTCTCATTATCTATCCTATTTAAAACATTTTCATGTTCACTCAAATTTTCCCTTTCTTCGTTAACATCATGAATCTCATGACACTCATCTACATCATTCACAGTCATAGTTGAATTTTGTGGATTTTCATGAGAACTTTTAATAAAGAATTTATTAATAGCACCTCTTTGTGATTCAGTCAATTGTTCTAATTTTTTTCTTTTTTTCCTTTTCTCACATCCAGAAAGATGTTTTTTAGGCAACATATTATAATGTATAAAACCACAACAATTACAAAAAAAAACAGATAATTCAAATTATTTTACTAGTGAAGGAATAATAGCACCTGGAATATGATAGTTTTCAATATTAATGGAAATGTCCTAGGTTGTTAAGTTAAGCACCTCATCAGACAACACCTGTTAAAAGAAAATTAAATTATTATCAAATTAAAATTAATTAGTAAAATTATGATACTTAAAGAAACAACAATAATAATTTTTATGGAAGCCAGAAACCTAATAAAAAAAGTCCATTTCATCTTAAATTTCTATCACAAATCAACTCGTAGTTACTTTGTGCTACACTACTACTAAGGTCACAAGTTCTAATCTGTTAAACATGGAAAAAAATATATATTATTATATTTTCAAATGTAAACAAGTTCTACTAAGGTCACAAGTTATAATCTGTTAACTCGTAGTTACTTTAATTATTATTTTTTTCAAATGTATAAAATATCTAATCTGTTAAACATGGAAAAAAAAATATAAATTTTGTTTATTAAATTATTGTTTTGATGAAATCATAAGAATAATCATATTTCTACTTGTCTCAATAAGAAATTTGAGCTCAACTTCTTCCTGAATAGATTTTTAATGAATATGAACAAACTCAAGCAAAAAACATAAATTTTAACATAATAAACTCACTCAGCTCGATTTCATTTAGTTATCTTTTATATGTGGATACAATACCATATAAGTAGATGTGTGTAAAATGTCCAAGGAAAAAAAACAATATAGAAATGTTAAATTCGTGGAACCTTATCCTCAATCTCCACTAGTAATGGAATTGTGATTTTTTCCTCATGAAAAACATGCTTTGTAAAAATAAAAAATTATTGTTTTTTGAAAATTTTTTGGTCAGACCTTGTTAAAAAAAAATCTAAGTTATCCTAAAAATTACAACGAGAAATTACCGAATCATGTATTTCAAGTTTCAAATTTAAAAAATCTGCATCATTTAAAGAAAAGTGGCACACTACGAGAGGTCTCTTCTACAAACAACAATAATCTTTTTTCATAAAAATAACTACATAAAAAAATAGTAAACACATGTTATAGCAAACAATTAAATTTTCCATAGATCATAGATGACTATTTAAATTATTATCAAATTGAAACTAATTAGTAAAATTATTAAGAAATAGGAAAATAGCAATTCTTCAAGTGCTGTGACTTTCACAGTTTCACTATCTACAATATGAGAACGAACATTCCAATAAAAACCATTGAAACTAGGGCAAGTTAACATACCTAAACTATGCATTCAAACACCAGATGTTTCAGAAATCAGAGGGAAGCGAGCATTTGAAGAGACGAGGATGCAGAATTGCGGACGAGCGTTTTCCGGCAGCGAGGAAGGGAAGCACGGTGATGGCAGCCTGTGAGTAGAGATTAAAGAAAAACAGAGCTCAAATTCTACCAATGAAAATTCTAATTCCATAGGTGGTATTTATCATCTCTGTGGACTGTGGTTTGTGGATACAAAATAACGGTAAAAAAATCTTGAGAAATGACAGCGATGCGAAAGAAGAAGAAGAAGAAATGCGAATTACCGTTGAAGAGCTGTGAGCGAAAGAAGAAGAGATGTGACAGCCGACAGGGATGAGGGACCTCTAATATTTTCAAATAGAAAGCAAGGAAAAGACATATCTTGAGTCCTCTTTCTCGTAGGCGGTAGGTCGTAGTCCGTAGGCGCAGTTGCAGGCGGCGGGAGACGGCGTCACAACGAGCGCTGCAGTCCTGCAGATTTTCCATCGCAGAAGCATTTTTGCCCTAATCTCTTTTGACTTTTCATTCATGTATTAAACATAATATTAAAAAAAAAAATTTTTTGGGCCCCCTCAAAATTTAGGCCCAGGGCCGTCGCCCAGGCTTGCCCTCCTCCAGGGCCGGGCCTGGGCCCCGGTGGTGGCGCCGCCGCGGGCTTGCTGATGAGCTGAGTGAACAGGAAGGCGTCGGGCGGAAAATATCCCATCTTGGCCATCTCGACGAGGAGGGAGAGGGACTCCTCGTCTAGGGGCTGGCTTCGCTTGGCCAGGCCGGAGAAAACAATCGACCGAGTGGCGGCGTAAGGCAGGGAAGTAGAGTCGGCGGAAAGCATGCCGCGGAGGAACGACAAGGCGGCGGAGAGGAGGCCAGGAGAGGCGGAGCCGAGCAGGGAGCGGAGCTGGTAGTTAAGTTCACGAAGTGAGGCATTGTGGGAGGGTTTCTCAGTTAAGAGGTGCTGGACGTCGCTCCGGGTGCCTACGCCACCATCGCAATCGACGGCAGTGGCAGCGTCGGCGGTGGAAGAGGAGGAGGAGGCGTGGCGGCGATGGAGAGCCGTCAAATGCAACACGGATTCTTCACCAGCTTCATCTTCCGTTGGGCCCCGTTGGCAAAAACCTGATTATTACCCGAAAAGGAATCTGTTGGAAGAAATCGTCAGCGTCCATGCCGTCATTAGATTCGTGCAGTGAACATGATTAACCCGTTTGGGTAGGGGAAGAAGATTTACTCAGTGGATTAGCAGATTACCAACTCAAACTTATCACCATATAAACAGAATATATACATAATGTAGGAGAAAATATAATTTTCGTAAACTTTTCTCTTAAACAAACTTAAATACCTGGAATACAATACAATGATCAATTTTACCATGCTTACCTGGAATAAATACAATGATCAATTTTACAATGCTTAGAGTTATTGATATGTGTGAGTGCAAACGTATGAATGAACTCACAACTTGTTTATTTCATCTGTAAATTAGAACAAAGAAACTCCAGCAATTGTCGGCTCAATCACGATAAGGAATATTACAAGACAGATTTCATAGTCATCTGCTCATACAAGACATTCAAAAAGTGTTCGAATCCAAAAGGAGATCATTATTTTAGACAAGGATGGAGAGGCCATCAATAGTAAGTAGGGGTGGAACCTCGCTTGGACTAGGGTGGGCTCTACCCCACGCATTTAATAAAAAAAGCATTAAGTTTTTTTTCAGCCCCACATTTTTAATTAACTTAATTTTCTCATTGCCGCTGCTTCACCTCCCAACGAGTGACACCACAAAGCATTGCTCGTGATCTGTCTTGCAAGCAATTGACGTCGATGCCGGAGCTAACTTTCCTTGGCCCTACTCGTAGGCATCTAGTTGTGACTCGACAAACACAACTGCAACCTCCCTCCCTTCTCCTTAACAACACACGTGATATTTGCACGACTATCGCCGCAGTGGCTACCCCAACCTCGCGTCGCTGCCTTCCTCCCTCAACACCACTACACCGAGTTCACTGTTCTCGTCAAGAGTTTCGATGTCGTTGTTCTCCCTGTCACAAGCGACGTTGACTCCGCCCTATTGTCGCGATTCAATGGTGACTGATCCCGTCCGGAAGCTGAGTCGGATGAAGGCGGACCTTGTTCTGCGAAAAGTTGACGGAGAGTCGTTGAGATGCTAAATCAGCGAGGTACCCCGTGGACAGGCGCACACGAGTGATTGTACGGAAAGAAAAGGATCCGGGTGATGGCGGTGTTGCTCTGCACACACTCAGACGAGTCACCCCGTCGTTAGAGACCAGAAACCAGGGAAAAAGTCCCCGGGTCAGGCCCTCCGACGCTCAAGTCAGGTACTTTTTCTCCAGAAATCACAGAGAAAGCACGAAAAGTAAAAGACTGGTAAGAAATGACGAGTGAGCGTACTTGCGTAAGGGACAAAGCATCCCTTTTTATACTGCTACTGAGGCTTCTGGAACCTGGTGAATGTCAGGAATGTCGAGTGTCAGGCTCTGTCTGGCGGTGGTCGACACGTGACTTTCTCTTATAGGCTGGCGGAGGAATCGAGAAGAGTATGAGCCTCCCTCCGTTAGAATATTCCCTGACACGCGATGATTGTTCTCTGACAGGCAGTTACGATTCCTTGCAGGTCTATTTGTCGTGTAGTGTCTGGTCTCCTGACCTACCTTCGTACGCGTCATTCGAAGCATGTACATCCCGACCTGCAGTGAGGGTTTGTCCGCCGACCCATATCTGTCTGCTGTTATCCAGAGCATGAGCGTCCCGATCTGCACGCTGGGTCTGTCCGCCGACCCATATCTGTTTGTTGTTATACCGGGCATGAGCATCCTGACCTGCACGCTGGGTCTATCCACCGACCCATATCTGTCTATTGTTATCCAGGGCATGAGCGTCCCAACCTGCACGCTGGGTCTGTCCACCGACCCATATCTGTATTGTTATCCAGGGCCTGAGTGTCTCGACCTGCACGCTGGGTCTGTTCGCCGACCCATATCTGTCTGTTGTTATCCAGGGCATGAGCGTCCCGACCTACACGCTGGGTCTGTCCGCCGACTCATATCTGTCTGTTGTTATCCCGGGCATGAGTGTCCCGACCTGCACGCTGGGTCTGTCCGCCGACCCATATCTGTCTGTTGTTATCCAGGGCATGAGGGTCTCGACCTGCACGCTGGGTCTGTCCGCCGACCCATATCTGTCTGTTGTTATCCAGGGCATGAGCGTCCCGACCTGCACGCTGGGTCTGTCCGCCGACCCATATATGTCTGTTGTTATCCAGGGCATGAGCGTCTCGACCTGCACGCTGGGTCTGTCCGCCGACCCATATCTGTCTGTTGTTATCCAGGGCATGAGCGTCCCGACCTGCACGCTGGGTCCGTTCCTTGGCCTACATCACTTCATCGGAAGTTTTATTCGGTATACCCATCCAATCAATAAGCTGACTCCCTAGTCGCACTCAATCCCTGATTATATCTTACCTATGGATCTGATCCTCAATTGACTTTGATCTTATGGGTCAGGCCCATTTTTGATTGCTTTCAAGGTCAGATCCGGCCCACCTCGTAAATACTATCCTTTGACCAGTCCCTCAACGGAAGCTGTGACTTTATCCACGTGTGCCGAAATCTTGACATTCTTGTAATTCCAATTCCTGACTTCCATGGTGGCATTGCCACGGAGGCTAGACTCTTGACCTCCAGGCTGGCGTGACTTTTGACCCTTTTGTGGCATTGACTCCGCGCCAGATCATCTCACAGGCCCCACATTCATTCACCGTATCACAAGCCTCCCCCTCAAGTCTAGTCGAAGGAAGACCCAAGTCTGACTGACTAGACCCATAGACCCATACACCCCTCTGTTCTCTCTGCCTCCTGCCCTTCATATCATACCAACCTTTATGTCTTGTCGCCTGGGATACCCTATCTGTGTAATTGCTTTAGTGGTTGCTTTCGGTACGGTACCTGCGCACTTGCTTTAGTGGTTGCCTGTACGGTGCCTGTGTAATTGCTTTAGTGGTTGCCTGGGGTACGGTGCCTATGTAATTACTTTAGTGGTTGCCTGGGGTACGGTGCCTGCGTAATTGCTTTAGTCTTGAGTACTCGATCTCCTCTTTAAAAAGACCTCCAGACGCCCCCTTCTTGTATCCTTATTTTCCCTTGCTTTCTTTCTACTTTTCGTCACTCTATCTTCTCCTGGTTTCTCCTTGCCACAATGTATTCGCCCTCTTCCGACGAGGTTGATCAGCCATCCCCCCAAGTGCGGATAAACAACTCACCCTACAACTTGTAGAGAAGGAGCGCGAACTGCAAAATATGTCCATGGATCGAGATCGCCAACTGGCTCCCTTGCGGGACGCAGACGCCTTGTATTGCCTTGCTAAATCTCGCGTTCACGCTGAAAAGGCGATGAAAGAGAAATACCAGTCCGACCTGCAACGCCAACTTATCCTCCAGGAGCGTCTGCAGCGAGAGCATGAGGCCGAGCTATCCCTCCTCCGTACGTGCCTTAATGATAAACAAGACACCATCTCTCGGCAACAGACGGTCATCCGGTCCCTTCAAGCGGAGCTAGCCCGAGCTTCAGACATCCCAGTGGCTTCTGACCCTCAGGATGTTCCTTCCAGCGGCAGTGCCTACGTTCCTTAACTAACTCCTGTAGCTCCTGTCTGAGCTTTAGTTGTCTCAGTGACTCCTGTCCGGACTCTAGTTGTCTCAGCGACTCCTGTCCGTGCTCTAGTTGTCTCAGTGGCTCCTGTCCGGGCTCTAGTTGTCTCAGTGACTCCTGTCCGGGCTCTAGTTGTCTCAGTGGCTCCTGTCCGGGCTCTAGTTGTCTCAATGACTCCTGACTTATAAAACGTTCCCTCCTATAGGACGTTCATTCCTGTAATAGCGCCTGTATTCCTTGTCTTATGTGATTTATAAACAATAATTCATCTATTGAGCTTATATAATGGGTGTTGGCTTTGTAATGAATGCTTTGTACGCTCACTGAACTATGCTGCTGTATTAGCCTGTGACCCTTATTAGTTGGAGAGGCTCATCCTTTTGGACAGTTCGTCCCACTTGATTCCATTTGCCCATTTGGTCTGTTGTGAGGGTCAATTGGCTGCTTGACCTGCTCACTTGAAGATGCTTTGATCAGCGTGAGATATGCCCGCCTGACTGTGTGACAACCAGGCGCTCCTCATGATCATACTAACTCTTCGACTTCCGAGTCGGTTCCTTCTTTATTGCGGCATTGGTTTCCAAGCGCCTTCTTCAGTTTCGAGAGAGTCCTTTTAACTTCCTCATCCGTATAAAAGATTTGGGGCACTTCACCCTTCCTATCCGCATTTTCTCTTTATACCCACTCAACTTGTTCATGGAATCCCCCGAGTTGTCTGCTCTGCGTCGCAGACTGGCTTTTACCGAGAAGGCTTTACATGACATGACCTTGAGCCGGGATTTGCAGACTTCTCTTTGCCGGGAACTGGAAGAGTTATGGCGAGCGGCCAAATGCAGGACCCGGGCAGAAATGGCTCTGAAGATGAAAGCGCAAGCAGACTTTCACGCTCAACTCCATCATATCCTCTATATGAAGTTGAAGCACGAGGATGAGGTGACCTCTTTGAAGGAGGAGAATCGACTACAAAACGCCACCATTGATCAACTGCGGGCCACCCTTGATCGAACTCAGATAGAGCTGGCTCAAGCGAGAACGCGTTTAGAGGAAGGACCTCTAGTGTCTGGGTCCGATAGCAATTGAAAGCACGATTAAATGTTCTTTTCTATGAAACCCTCTTTATGAAATGAAGCTTATTTTCTGCCCTATAATTGCATTCCTTCGTTTTAGTGTCTGTGTTTGTATCGCTATAAAACACCTGCATTCTTTTAACATTTCTAGAAAATATAACAAAAGCACTTTGCGTACCTCGCTTTCTTCTTACCCTTTGCTAATATAGTAGCACGGAGCAATACATGTAGGGCGTGTTGCACTTCGCTTCATATGTATGTAAAAGATATTGGCCGAGAAAGTGTTTGAGCTAACTAGGAAGGTTGTTGGGCGTGAGAGCAGGGCTCACTTATAACTCGCATTGAGGCGAGAGTATGGAACAGACGACCGAGCAGCTCAGTCGTTGGGCGTGAGAGCAGAGCTCACTTATAACTTGCACTGAGGCAAGAGTCTGGAATAGCCGACCGAGCAGTTTGATCGTTGGGCGTGAGAGCAGAGCTCACTTATAACTTGCACTGAGGCAAGAGTCTGGAACAGCCGACCGAGCAGCTCGGTCGTTGGGCGTGAGAGCAGAGCTCACTTATAACTTGCACTGAGGCAAGAGTCTGGAACAGCCGACCGAGCAGCTCGGTCGTTGGGCGTGAGAGCAGAGCTCACTTATAACTTGCACTGAGGCAAGAGTCTGGAACAGCCGACCGAGCAGCTCGGTCGTTGGGCGTGAGAGCAGAGCTCACTTATAACTTGCACTGAGGCAAGAGTCTGGAACAGCTGACCGAGCAGCTCGGTCGTTGGGCGTGAGAGCAGAACTCACTTATAACTTGCACTGAGGCAAGAGTCTGGGACAGCCGACCGAGCAGGAACTTTCCTGGTCCAGATAAACATTGCCATCCTGCTGATCGATTTTCCAACCAGGACACCTGCAGCCGACCTGGGGATCTAATCTTTCGCTCTGGATGTAAGTTATCGATCTGGGGGTCGAACTCCCGATCCGGACGTACATTGCCGATTTGGGAGTCGAACTCCAGATCCTAAATCGTTCGAAGAGCTTCTACTTCGCCTTCTCTTGATCTTCCCGGGCTAGAGGTATCTGATGACACCCCTGGTAGGCGTCCAGCATACATATTCTTTCACATCCGGCTGTGGAATCTACCATTTGATCAATCTGGGCAAAGGATAGCAGTCTTTGGGGCTGGCCCAGTTAAGGTCCCGAAAGTCGATACATACTCTCCACTTATTATTAGGCTTTTTTACCAAGACCACATTGGAGAGCCAGGATGGGAACTGAACCTCCCGAACATGTCCTGCTATTTTGAGCTGATCCACCTCGGCTCTTATTATTTTATTCTGGTCAGCTGAGAAATTTTTTTTCTTTTGCTTCACGGGCCGGGAGTCAGGTAACAGATGCAACTTGTGTTCAGCCACCTCTGGCTTGACCCCAGGAAGTTCCTCAGTAGACCAGGCAAAGACATCCCGATTGCGGATTAAACACTGAATTAATTCTTCTTTGAGGGGAGGAGGAAGGTCTCTCGGTACCTGGGTCAGACTTTCAGGCCGATCAGCGTGTAGTTGTACTTCTTCCCAAGGGATGAGCTCCTCAGCTATAGGAAGAGGCTCCTCTTGAACAACATGAACACCTCCGTCCTGCATCCATTGATGTTTCCGAGCTTCAACTCGGACCATGTCGATATAGCACCGCCGAGAAACCTTCTGTTCTCCTCTAACTTCCCCAACCTGCTCACCCACAGGAAACTTGATTTTTTGGTGAAAGGTCGAGACAGCAACCCTAAATTCATGCAAGGCGGGCCTCCCTAGAATAACATTATAGGAAGAAGGGGAGTCTACTACTTTAAATGTACTCCTCCTTGTGCGCACCAGTGGCTCGGTGCCCAAAGATATAGCCAACTTAATCTGGCCCATAGGCTTCACTTCATTGCCGGTAAACCCATATAAAGATGTAGCCACTGGCTGAAGTTCAGCAGCATCAATATGCATCTCTTCAAATGCAGTCCTGAATAGAATGTTAACCGAGCTACCGGTATCGACAAAAACCCGAGTCACTCGGCTATTGGCAATGATGGCTTTGATGATGAGTGTGTCGTCATGAGGCAACTCTAGACCCTCCAGGTCTGCTGGCCCGAAACTGAGAACAGGGCCAGCAGCTTGCTCTTGACTGCATCCGACAGCATGAACCTCTAATCGCCGAACATGAAACTTACGTGCTCTCCATGAATCTCCATCAGTCGACCCCCCAGAGATCATGCCGATCTCTCTAACAGCTACATTACCTCTGTTTTCGACCTCCCGTAATCCTTCCGGCTCTTTTCCCCGGCCAGGCTGATGAGTGCTAGGTCCCGCAAGGTCAGGACGAGATGGGTCGGCCTGCCCTGCCACCCTTTGTTCTTCCATCATCTTGATCAGCTGAGGCGCTAGCTCAGGCGGGGGTAAACCCATCTCAGCGGCTCGTTTAGAGTCTTGAGCAAACTGAAAACATCGGTTAGTATCATGTGTACGGAATCTATGGTAGGTGCAGTACCGATTACTCCCTGGCCCTGGTCGGGGGATATGTACAGCAGCAATTCGAGGGGCAGGTCGAATTTCTGACCCAGGCTGAAAGGCAGGTCTGGCTTCCCGAACTCGCGGTAGAGGTTGAGGGGGTGGTGGAGATGCTCTTCTTTCCTGCTTATTGGTGGAAGGAAGTGGTCTTTCGGCCTTCCTTCGAGCTGCTTGGAAGGCTGCTTGTGCTTCTTCCACCTTGATGTAGGAAGCAGCTTTTTCCACCATCTCATCAAAATTCCGAGCAGAATTTTTGATGAGATCTCTGAAGAATTCTCCCTCCCCCAATCCATAAGAGAAGGCGCTCATCAGAATCTCTGAGGTGGCAGTGGGGACATCTTGAGCCACTTGATTAAAGCGATTGATATAACTTCTTAGGGGCTCAGTCGGCCCCTGCTTTAGAGCGAAAAGACAATGATCTGTCTTCTGATATTTCTTACTGCTAGCAAATCGACGAAGAAAGGCTGTTTTGAAGTCCAAAAAACAGGTGATGGACCCTTGAGGCAATCCATCGAACCATTTTAAGGTTGAACCAGATAAAGTATTCAGGAAAGCTCTGCATTTAACAGCATCGCTATATTGGTGCAGCAGGGCTGCGTTTTTGAATTTTCGCAAATGATCTTCCGGGTCTTTGCTCCCATCATATTCTCCGATCGATGGAGCTCTATAACCCTTAGGCAGTCTTTCATTTAAAATCCTGGCTGAGAAGGGTACTTTCTCGTCCGGATCTTCAGGGAATGCCTTAGGTATGACAAGAGCTTTTCCCTTCTTCGAATCCTGCGGTTGTGAACTTTCAGCCATAGATGCTTGAGGCTACTCCTTCTTGAGGCTTTGCGCTTGGGGCTCTGGCTGATAATATCCTACACCAGGCTCGCGATAAGGATGTTGAGGGAATACCTCAGGCTGCTTTCTTTTAGAGCCCCAATCTGAAACAGGGAGGGACTCCTTGGAAGCCTCAACAGGGGCTTGTCGTGGTCGTGAAACAGTTGCCTGTCTCTCCGAGGCTGTCAACCTTTTGGCCTCCTTGAATAGCTCGTACTTTCCGGCGGTCATAGTGACATGAATGCGGCCAGACTCCTCCATTGTCACGTTCCAGATCAGGTTGTTGTGTTCCCACAGACGGCGCCAAATTTGATCCCATGCGGAAGCTGAGTCGGATGAAGGCGGACCTTGTTCTGCGAAAAGTTGACGGAGAGTCGTTGAGATGCTAAATCAGCGAGGTACCCCATGGACAGGCGCACGCGAGCGATTGTACGGAAAGAAAAGGATCCAGGTGATGGCGGTGTTGCTCTGCACACACTCAGACGAGTCACCCGGTCGTTAGAGACCAGAAACCAGGGAAAAAGTCCCCGGGTCAGACCCTTCGACGCTCAAGTCAGGTACTTTTTCCCCAGAAATCACAGAGAAAGCACGAAAAGTAAAAGACTGGTAAGAAATGACGAGTGAGCGTACCTGCGTAAGGGACAAAGCATCCCTTTTTATACTGCTACTGAGGCTTCTGGAACCTGGTGAATGTCAAGAATGTCGGGTGTCAGGCTCTGTCTGGCGGTGGTCGACGCGTAGCTTTCTCTTATAGGCTGGCGGAGGAATCGAGAAGAGTATGAGCCTCCCTCCGTTAGAATATTCCCTGACAGGCGATGATTGTTCTCTGACAGGCAGTTACGATTCTTTGCAGGTCTATTTGTCGTGTAGTGTCTGGTCTCCTGACCTACCTTCGTACGCGTCATTCGAAGCATGTACATCTCGACCTGCACGCTGGGTCTGTCCGCCGACCCATATCTGTCTGCTGTTATCCAGGGTATGAACGTCCTGACTTGCACGCTGGGTCTGTCCGCCGACCCATATCTGTCTGTTGTTATCCCGGGCATGAGTGTCCCGACCTGCACGCTGGGTCTGTCCGCCGACCCATATCTGTCTGTTGTTATCCAGGGCATGAGCGTCCCGACCTGCACGCTGGGTCTGTCCACCGACCCATATCTGTATACACTCCAACACCGACCTGCACGCTGGGTCTGTCCGCCGACCCATATCTGTCTGTTGTTATCCAGGGCATGCGCGTCCCGACCTACACGCTGGGTCTGTCCGCCGACCCATATCTGTCTGTTGTTATCCCAGGCATGAGCGTCCCGACCTGCACATTGGGTCTATCCGCCGACCCATATCTGTCTATTGTTATCCAGGGCATGAGCGTCTCGACCTGCACACTGGGTCTGTCCGCCGACCCATATCTATCTGTTGTTATCCAGGGCATGAGCGTCTCGACCTGCACGCTGGGTCTGTCCGTCGACCCATATCTGTCTGTTGTTATCTAGGGCATGAGCGTCTCGACCTGCACACTGGGTCTGTCCGCCGACCCATATCTGTCTGGTGTTATCCAGGGCATGAGCGTCCGGACCTGCACGCTCCGTTCCTTGACCTGCATCGCTTCATCGGAAATTTTATTCGGTATACCCATCCAATCAATAAGCTGACTCCCTAGTCGCACTCAATCCCTGATTATATCTGACCTATGGATCTGATCCTCAATTGACTTTGATCTTATGGGTCAAGCCCATTTTCGATTCCTTTCAAGGTCAGATCCGGCCCACCTCGTAAATAGTATCCTTTGACCAATCCCTCAACGGAAGCTGTGACTTTATCCACGTGTGCCGGAATCTTGACCTTCTTGTAATTCCAATTCCTGACTTCCATGGTGGCATTGCCACAGAGGCTAGACTCTTGACCTCCAGGCTGGTGTGACTTTTGACCCTTTTGTGGCTTTGACTCCACGCTAGATCATCTCACAGGCCCCACATTCATACACCGTATCAGTGACCATTGTCTCCGAAACACCAAGGTCACTTGTAGTTGCCCCAATGTTGTTCTACCACAGGCCGCCGATCTTTTAAGTGACAAGTACCAAATTCCTCCCAGGACGACCATCTACGTGAACGCATGGGCGATCGGTAGGAATCTGGATGTGTGAGAGAGACCAGAGATGTTTGACTTGGAGAGGTTTGTGAACAAGACGTCGCTGTGGTGGTGCCAACCTCTTGTACTCCTTTTTGTACTCCTTCGACTGACAGTTGTCACCACGAAGGGCGTGAGCGTGGAAGACGCACATAAAGTCGATTGAAGCCCCTAGCTACGCCCTCGATCGTAAGCCAAAGCGAGTGTAAAGCAGCGGCCTGGCCGTAGAGATACTGTAAGAAGAAGAGTAGGGAGAGAGCAATAAAATATATTGTTAATTGATATTTGCTCTAAGAACAATACAATATATAATGTTCAAAAAGTACTTAGTCAATTAACCAATTAATAAATAACAAAATTATTCTAAAAATAATTCTGAGAATTATTCTAATAATTATAATATAATTATTAGAATAATCCAAATATTAATTTGATTTGATTTGGTGATTTGATACGGTCAATTCTGGTAATTTTCTTTTATCTCTTTTACCCTCCGACAAACTTAACGGGAGATCTTTGACGTTGAGTTTGCTTGCTAACTTGTTAAAACGTTATCTGAATAATGGCATAGTAAAGATATCAGCGATTTAATCTTCAGTAAAAATATAAGAGACGGATAACTGCTGAATTGCCACACGTTCACGAACAAAATGAAAATCAATTTCCACATGTTTTGTACGAGCATGAAAGATTGAATTTGATGTGAGGTATGTTGCTCCAATATTGTCGCACCAAATTTTTGATGCAATATTTGATGCAAGATGAAGTGCAGAGAGAAGTGATTGAAGCCAAATAATTTCTGACGTTGTATTTGATATAGCTTTATATTCTGCCTCAGTACTTGAACGAGATACTGTAGGTTGCTTTTTCGAATTCCATGAGATAAGATTTCGTCCAAGAAATATTACATATCCACTAGTAGAGCGTCTATCTTTAGGAGAACTTGCCCAATCCACATCACTATATGCATGTAAATCTCGAGATGATTGGCGATATAAAAGAAGACCATGTAGAATAGTACCTTTGAGATAGCGAAATATTCTTTTTTACATTGTCCCAATTTTGTTCAGTTGAAGCATGCATGATGACAAGCACGATTTACCGCAAAAGTAATATCAGGGCGTGTGATAGTGATATATTGTAAGGCTCCAACAATACTTCGATAAATTTGTGGATCAGACAGAGCAAGAGAGGATGAAGTTGGAGAGTTGCTTATAGCAATTGGTGTAGAGACCGGACATGCTCTATCCATTTTGGCTCTTTGAAGAAATCCAGTAATGTATTTTCTCTGAGAGAGAAGATAGTCATCTTCATGTAGAATAAGCTCAATACCAAGAAAAAAATGAGCAATACCCAAATCTCGAGTAGAAAATTCTTGTTTGAGAAGACTTAATAAAATTATCATACCCTTCTGATCATTGTCGGTTATCAGAATGTCGTCCACATAAATAAGAAAAAAAGATCATAGATCCATCATTATATTTGTGAAATAGAGATGAGTCAATCTTTGATCCAGAAAATTCTTAAGCTTGTAACCAATTAGATAGTCGATGAAATCGTGCACGAGAATCTTATCGAAGACCATATAAGGATTTATTAAGTTGACAAATATGAGATGGAAATTGTGGATGAATGAACCTAGGTAGTTGCTCCATAAATACAGTTTCAAGATGACCATAGAGAAATGCATTTGAAATGTCCAATTGTCGTACAGACCAATTAGAACTAACAGCTATTGATAATAATAGTCTGACAGATGTAATTTTGATGATTGGGCTAAATGTGTCATTAAAGTCAATACCTGGTTGTTGACTAAATCCTTTAGCTACAAGTCGAGCTTTGTGCCGTTCAAGAGAACCATCAGCTCGATGCTTAAAACGGAATACCCATTTAGAGCCCATAACATTCATTGAGGGAGTGCATAGAACTAAACTCCATGTTCCATTTCGAAGAAGTGCATCAAATTCTATAGTCATTGCACTACGCCAATTTGGATCCTTGCTTGTGTAAAACAAGTTGATTCAATAGATTTTGAAGAGACTACTAGAGCTCGTGGAAGGGGATATTAAGTTGCATTTGGTGGGCAACGCTCATAAATGTCACTAATAGGAAGCATGTGACGAGGAGCATTATCATCTGAATCACTTGTTGATGGAGACGAGGAAGTAGGTTGACTTGGTGACATAGATGACGAACTTGCATTATCCGAGGATCTAGAACTAGAGAGTATATTATCTTCAACCGGTGAGACTTCCAAGATTGGAGCAGTAACCTGAGGTGATTCTGATGATATAGGGGAGTTATTAGAGAGTTCCGGAGCAAGACCTAGGATGTCATCACTTCTGATAATATTATGTGGCATCAAGAAGGTACCACTTGTATCTGGAGGAGAAATCGAGGAAGCTATCGAAAAAGGGAATAGAGACTCATTAAAAGTAATATGTCGTGAAATATAAATTCGGCCTATTGGTATATGTAAGTAACGATAATCATGGTGCAAATTGCTATAACCAAGAAAAACACATTGTAGTGAACGAGAGTCAAGTTTGTGTTTAGAATAGGGGGGTAACCATGTATAATATGCACAACCAAAAATTCGAATGAAAGTGTAATCAGGGGTTTGATTATAAAGTCTTTCAAAAGGACACTTATGATTGAGCAATGGAGTAGGAAGTTGATTTATGAGATATACTGCAATGCTAATAGCTTCATCCCAAAATTTACACAGAACCGATGCATGATGAAGAAGAGCTAAGGCAGTTTCAACTATATGTCTATGTTTTTTCTCAGCAGAACCATTTTGTTCTGGAATGTAAGGACAAAAAATTCGATGAACAATTTCACAAGAGACAAGATAACGATAAAGAGCTTAATATTCGCCTCTCCAATTAAAATGAAAAGAAAATATTTTACAATTAGAATATCGTTCAACTTGAGTTAAAGTGCTCCAAATTTTATTTAAATTTAATTTATGTTAGTGCAGCTTTTCACCCAAATTGCTCCATCAGAATAGTTTGTATTAAAATTATTATAACAATATTTTAAAAAATAGTCTTCCCACATTAATGAATTGAATATTGTATATTATAATAATTTGAGAAATAATTACAATACACGAATTTGAAAATTGAAATTGGGTTGGATTTGAGCGATGGGGTTGAGTCAACGAGCCTCGGGCGTGGCTCAATTCGCACCATTCGTGATCTAGCTCATAAGCCACGTAGATGGCGTTCTATTTGGATCATATTTGCGGCTTAGACTTGACTAAATAAGAACATGCGAGTAACAAATAAAACAATCGACCATGATTCACTCAATGACCAATGACAATTAATCCAACCGGAGAAAGCCTCATAGACAGAGAGTCATTGAATGGCAATAGCTAAGTGTGATTAGTGTGAAGTATTGTGAACAAGAGTTCGACTAATTTGTATATCGTGTCTCGATCAAGCTTTGATATTTTTATTCATGCGCCGTGTCCAGATGGCCCCACGTGGCCATCGATGCTTTCCGTTTTTCGTGAGTTTTTTTTTTAACCCGACCCGAACCCGAGTTCAACCCAAAACACCTCAACCCGAACCCGAACCCGACCAACCCGATCAACCCGAACCCGACCCATATAACCCGAAAATCCGATTCAAAACGACTTTTTTGGGCTATTTTCCCTATAATTCTTCACTTTTATCTCAATATTCCATCATTATCATACAAACATGATATTAATATACATAAAAACATCTAAATTTTTAAAATAAAATTTGATTTAACTCTAAAAAAACCCACAAAACCCTATATTTAAGCCAACCCGGGTCAACCCGGGTCAACCCGAACCCAACCCGACCCAACCCGAAATTTTTTTACTCTCCAACCCTCCAACCCGAACCCGACCCGAACCCGAAAATGCCCAACCCGAACCCGATTTTTTTCGGGTCGACTCGGGTTGGGTCGTCGGGTCGGGTTCATTTTTGACACCCCTATAACGTTCGCTGCATCTGCCCAGTGTTTCCTTACGTAGACAAAAAACAGTGTGCGCGCGCACGTTTTGCTATCGTTTATTATTATTATTATTATTATTTTTTTTTATTATTATTATTATTTAATAATACAGGTATTCAAGTTTGGCTGCCGTTATTTGATTAGGGCAGGACGGCTCCATTAAGGAACCTGACTAACTATCCTCTTTAAATATTTTTGATATGAAATAAATAATATTAGAGTAATAGTATTCTCAGAGCATCCATATTAAATTTTTTATAATATTAAAATTTAAAATAAATTTTTTATTTTATTAAATTTAGATAATTACTTTTCGCTATAATATCACTTTCATGAATGTACTGATATACATATAAATTATAATTAATAAAATATTCTTTCAAAAATATGTTTCTTAATATGCCGTGAATGTATAAATTATATCAACCTATACCGAATCGAAAAAAATTCATCGGATATAGGATTAGATCTAGGATTCTGATATTACATTATCTGATCTAGTAAGACCGAATAATTTTTTATCCTAATAACTGAACCAACCTGATTTGTAATCACCCTTACTTGTAGTAACTACTATCGATAAACTGCTATACGTTATAACAGCTACTGTCGATAAGCTGCTACATGTTATAATAGCTACTGTCAATTATCTGCTACCATGTGTAACAATTAATGTCTATTATTATTTTAAAATATTTTATTTTATTATATTTATATTTTATATTTGATATTTCATTGGATATAGGATCAAATATTCAAATAACTGATAATTTATCATATATCTTATACATAAAAATTACTAGATATAAAATCAGATGTAGATTTGATATTGTATTATCTAATTTAATAGGTTCAAATAATTTTTTACTCTAATAATTAAATCACTCGATGTGTGATTATCCTTAGATATGTCTTTGTGAGGATAAATTTTCTAAATCCTTCGGAAATTGAAATTAACTTATATCACCATACACCGTGTGTGTTTTTGCTGCACGTGTCGACCTACTTTTGGCAAATGAGGTCTATCAGGTGAGATATGCCGTACACGATTCTCGAAATAGCACCGACTGGGTGCTCCTGAAGTGCCCATGCAATTTGTTGATCCCAAACCTAAAAATTCTACATCAGTCGTAACCTTCCGTGTTTCAACGAGTTGGAGTGGAACTGTGGAAGATCAATAAAGGTGTGACAGCGTGGGCTATAACATTGTTTAATATAGTAAATAATACGTAACAGATAATTTAAAATATTTTCAGAATAAAATGAAACACTCACTTTGTAATTTTTTAAAAGCAACGATCGGTTTAGTGTCGCTCCACATGGCACTCGGCTCATGCTGTTCCTGAGTTCGTGCAAAAAATAGTCACAGTAATGGGCCCGCCCAACCAATATGCCAATTGCCGAGGCCAATAGGAGCATGCAAAAAAGTGCAAAATATTTTTTTTAAAAATAAAAATAATCGAATAAAATATGCATTTCTCCTTTGGAGAGATAAATATAGATACATAATTAAAATTTGAAAGTGTGTATGATCGAGATATTAATTTCAAATAATGATATTTTGAGGATAACCTCTGGGTCATAAAATTATGTATCTTTAGTTCTGCTATGTCCTGGTATAAAAAAATTATCTGAATAAATTTTTTATAGTGACCCATCCAAAATCCTTAAGGAATTTTTTAGAGGCACGGTATCATTTGTATTGATAAGAACTCCCACTACTGAAATAATATCTCAGTCAACAGATTCTTCAAAGAGAAATTTATTTATTACTAAAGAGACTTGAATTCGAAATCTCATACCACACATGTCTATATGTTTATCATTTATAAGTCACTTAGACAATAAATTAATTTAAAAAATTATCCAAGTAAAATTTTTTATAATGATCTGAAACGGTCCTATATAAAAGAAACTCTATAATTTTTTTTAAAAGTACGGTTAATAAGAAGTCTCATTCTGAGACAGCACCTCAGTCAACAGAGAGGATGTATTTGTTGAGGTTTACACGTTCCAATATTAGTTAGTTCTCGTCCTCTTCCCCACAATTTCTCACGTGCAAAATCTCATATACTCCACTTCGCATCCCGGGCTCCCAGCGACTCGTTTTGTCTGGCAAATCCCTCGCCGTTGAATTTCCACGCGCTTCTTCATTGAGCCCTATTCTATATAACTCGCTCGGGAAGCACTTCGATCGATCTTCTACTACAGCACAGCACAGCACAGCACAGCGTCGGAAATTCGAGCTGATATATCCATTCCCCTGCTTCTTGACAGCTAGCTAGCTGCGTCCATGGAGAGCAATGCCTGCGCTGCTGCTCTGCTCGCCGAGCTCAGCCAAGCCAAGGAGCTGCTCAAGGAGCTGGAGTTAAATCTGCATTGCCTTGACCTCTGCAAGGCTCTAACTCCCAGGATCGCTTCCTCCATCCACAACTCGTTTCTCATGGCCGAATCCTTCAGCACTAAAGCCGGCCACGATCAGTCTCTGTTCTCCTCGCTCGCCCTGCGACCTCGCACCTTGACGCCCAGAAGAAGGCACGTGCTTCGTATTCACGCAGTACTGACCCACATGGCCGTGAAGCCGACCGACGATGAAGGATTAATTCTCTGGTTTCAATTGCAGGATGTCGCTGCTGCGATCATGGAGGTGCCAGGTGAGGCTGAGCTCGGTGTCCGGCGGAGTGAAAGGCCAGGGGGAGGGCGACGGCTTCACATGGAGGAAGTATGGCCAGAAAGAGATTCTCGGAGCTAAATATCCAAGGTCAGCCATTAGTCACTACAGTTACAGAACAGTAGTGCAGTCGATCTCATTCGACCAAAACCATTCTGACGGGCTTTTCTCGATCGCCGCAGGGCCTATTTCCGGTGCGCTCATCGGGCCTCGCACGGATGCCCCGCGAAGAAGCAGGTGCAGCGATCGGACGACGACCCCTCGGTCCACGTCGTCACCTACCATGGGGACCACACTTGCCTCGAGCAGCACGATCAGGAACAGAGTGCGGCGGCGCTGAAAGTTGGAGAGGAGGAGTACTTTGTGGGGCAGATTGCGCCTTCCTTTGGGCCCATGGAGGAGCAGTTTTTCTCTTCTTCGCCGTACCAGTTTGGGGGCTTTCATGGAGCAGAGAGCAGTTGGCTTCCAATGGAGTTTGACAGAGACGGGGAGATCGACCCTGCCAGCATCTGGGCAGGAGTGGAATGGATGTCATAGTGTGTGATTAGATTGCAGACATTGGTGAAATTGTGGTGTTGGTTGCTGGATTGTTGTTTAAACTGAGAAAAAAAATAGTAAAGCATTATGTAATCTTATAATTCCATGTAATCAGTTCCTCTAGTGATTCATCCTTTTAGCCGAATAGACGATGATATCGTTGTAAAATTCTGGTAACGATGATAACGTTGTAAAATTCTGATGACCAGTTGTTTGTTGACGTCCAATGGGATGAATAATCTGTTCAAAAACGAATTTTAAAAAAAATATAAATTAATTAAATTAATTTGTTTACAAATAAATTGAATCGATCAAATTTTTTTATCAAAATCAAACCAACTGAACTAGTATAAAATTATTTATTCCATAGCTTATCACATTAATCTATCAAACTATTGAGAACATTATCAATTGATTAATATTGAATAATCGAATTATCAATAGAATGGTGTAAGTTTGTTCGATTCAAATATATCAATCAATTGTTTATAATATAATAGTAACTCATGATATCGAATTATCGAAGTAAAATTTTGATTGTCTGTTGCTTGTTTACCGAGAGGAGAATCTAGTTTTAGATATAATAAATCCAAAAACTGGATATATGAAAAAATTTTAAAAAATCAACCGTTTATAAGTGACATAAATCTCTTTAATTTGATTTATAAGAGCTAATCGAGATGCATCTATCTCTCAAGTTCAACAAAAATATGACTTCCTAATTTTTTTTTTTTTATAATTCAAGATTTTAATTATTCAAACTGATTAATCATGGATGTAATTGCCCCATAAAAATTTTTATGTACTATCAAAATAAATCTAAAAAAAATACTCCCATCGAAAAAACACTCACATCGAAGACCAACGGAATCATCAGTCTACCACTATGCTCCACCTGAGTATAAAACTGTGGGCCGCACCACTTCGTTAGGCCCCACTTGAATAATTAGACTTAGTGCTACTTTTCATAATTTTCCGATTTGAAATATGTGCATTCTTTACTGGAAAATAATAAAATAATAGGACTTCTCCCAGCATAGTAGGAGATGATAAATATGCATGAATAAATTATCCTTCCGGACACACATGTTCCTTAATCATAGTCAAGAAGCATTCGAGAGGATGTTTGGTTGATCAAGAATTAGAGAATAAAATAATAGTTAAAAATAAAATTTATATTATATTTAAGAATTATAATTTGAAAATAATTTTTAAATTTATAGGAATCAACCAAACTCATATAATTAGGTAGTTTTATTTTCATTCTCATTCCTTTTCCATCTTACTACTAAACTTATACTCATAGTCATTCCCATCATTTAACCAAATGTCACCTTAGTTTTATTTTATTTTTTTACTTGCTTTTAGTTCATGGTGGCCAACAAAGTTCTAGTTGTGTGCCTCCTGTACACACGTGTTAAATGACGAGGACGGATCCTCTGGTCCATAAATTACGGTCCAAGAATGGTCCACTACATATATTAGTGAATTTGAGTGGGCCCTATATATTTACATATAGGATCTACTAAAATCCATTAATCAGAATTTATGGACCATCTTCTAGTTCGTAAATTACGGATTAGAGGATCCCACCTGTTAAGTGGCCGCATACCAATTGACCAAGAGACCACTGTGGCATTTGATATGGTGGTTTCCTTCCACCCTTGCATGTCTTGTGGGTTAAGAGTGTTGTTGACCTAATTATCAAAGTTGAAACAGGTTAAACTTAACTTAAGGGAAAGTTAAATCCATTCAGTTAGGACTCATACTTGATCGAACCTGCTCAGTACCCTCATCCTCGCTGACTAAGTCTAATTCATCAAGGATAAGTCTCGACTCCTCATTCTTGGCTATAAACTCTCTATCAGTCTCGGCGACAAACTTGCTATCAGTCTAGTCTCGGCGATAAACTCCCTTACAGTATCGACGATAGACACTCACTCGGTCTCAGACTCTCTCTTAGTCTCGGCAACAAACTTACTCTCAATTTCTAACTCCCTCTTAATTTCAGTGACAAACTCCCTCTCAGTCTCTGTGACAAATTCTCTCTTAATCTCAACAACAAACTCCCTCTCAGTCTTAGCGACAAACTCCTTCTCAGTCTTCACTACTATTGTTGACAACAACTCTGTCTCGGCACCGGTCATTGATACTCTCCCTCAAAGGCAGATCCTGACATCGTCTCCCTTAAGACCATGTTGTATAACTCGGAAGTACATGGTTGTCGTCAAGTAATAAAATATCAATCCCATAGAGACTGTTTATTAAGCACTAGTCAATTTTGTAGAGTGAATTATCTAAATAATCGAAGGTTAGTTCACAAGCACTTGAAAGAGGGAGATTGAGAGAAGAAAGAGAGATGATCCTGAGAGGTGATGAGCTTAGGGAGATGATTTCTAGAATTTTAATTTCATTATGATGTCGATTAATGTCCCTATATATCGTTTCAAAAAAATCTTTCCTCCATACTTACACTCTTGTAGGAATTCTAATAAAGTTACTGGTGCAACCCTGCGACGATCCCACTTGAGTGTTCTTCCCATTGGCATTTAGTACTACTAAGTAGAAAAGGTAATGCACAAGGTCTGGTTAAAGGGTTACCCTTTGTCACCGAGGGCCCCTCAATCATATGATCTAGATTACATAAATCACTTCTTAACACAGAATTAGTGAAAACTCATTAAGCTCTGATTAACTAATCCCTCATGGAGGATTAGCTCCCAATTCAAGATGATACTCCAGAAAGCCTAGTTAAAGGAATACTCTCTGTCACAATGTTTCCAATCATATAATCCAAAGTACCTCCTCTACATAGTAACTAATCCCTCACATCAATATGTTTACACCATTCACGCATTTCATCAAACACTTACAAGACACAAGACACATAGAACATGACATAAATATTTCATTGAATAAGGAAATGACATATACATAGTTTATACATCAATCAAAATATCACAATTACTTTCTACATCCTAGATCTAGAGATCTACTCCATCGCAAAGAATTTATAATTAAGAGACAAGATATCGAAGAGAGGAATGTTTATCTATGTGTCGTCGATCTTCTTGCTTGCAATCCTTGCTCCAGAGGTGGACGGATCATACAGATCGGAGAATATGGAATCTCTAGGGTTTCCTCCTAAGGGGATAACCCTTCCCCAAGGAGAGGGATGAAGTTACAAACCCAAGATGAGTCAAATAATGAGTTTCTTAACCCTTTTATACCTCATCCAAACTGTCTAGATCTGTTAGGTTTACAGGGTTCCTCCAAAATGGACTTTTCGCCCCTTAAACTTGGTTTTCTAGTATTTCACCCTGGACTAAAGTTATATCCCTTGAAATTATATAGAATATGATATTTAGATCAAGCTCTATTTTCAACCAAATTGAAAGTTATGGTGGTTTAAAGTTTGGTCTGCAGTTTGGGCGAAGGGTATGATGTGACCATGGCTGGGAGGCATGGTAGTGCCTTTTATCATAGCTATACCATGTTTTATTCTATTATACTCTGAATAAAAGTTGTATATTTTGAAATTAGCTACAATTTGACATCTGGAACAACCCATAATTCCAACCAATCACAAAGTTATGGCCATTTTACTTTTGCTCTATAGTGTTGTCTGGAATTTGACATGGTCGTGACTAAAAGGCATGGCCATGGCATGTAACATTCTGTGAAAAATAAGAAATTAACTTAAACATGTTCTTTAGCTCGTTCTGGTTATGTGAAAGAAATTTGGCTCCATTTTGACATTATTTGCCCCCCCCCCCCCCCCCCATTTGGTCCGAGGAACACGAGTGTGTCAAGGGACAATTTTTGTATTGAATGTCCATTTCTACTCTGAATTGTGTCCTGTTAATCAAAATAAGAGTAGATCTCCGAATAAAATGAATGGAAGTAGGACATAATAATGAAATAGAATGCAATAAACATATATTATACTCATGAAATACAAGTGGATGTGCGTTAAAAAATGCATAAAAATATATATAATCTACACACATCAAACTATGCCATATCCATGCCACCTTTTTCATCCTTAGGATGAGTATATGCCCTATGCGGGCTTGCTAACAGTAACTGTGAATGTTTAAAATTTGTGACATCTTGAGAATAGAAGATTGGTTATGAGATTACTGTAAGTACCCTTGGTTAGTTTTAATGTAGTCGACCAAGTTAAGTTACGTTCTGTGGTTTCGATGCCTCGTGTCTAATTGTGCAAGAACTTAGGAACACAAGAAGTCGAGCGGAAGACACATCTAGCAAAAAGGATGATACGGGAAGCGACTCGACAGACTTGGTGTATCTAAGAGACGAGGTACTGCAGAAGAGTACACCCATGGACGAGAATGAAACATGCTTTGAGGGACCAAAAGCCGGGGAGGAAGCCTACTCAAGGAGAAGACTTGAGTTGGGTTCGAGTGAGCTCAATTCTGGATAATCGGAGCATCATCCAAGCAAGCATGGGAAAGAGACAGTTCGGATGAATAGTACTAGAGGCGCCTCCAATGGCGTTGGAGGCGCCTTTAGCTTCGGTAGAGAAGCTGCCGCATTCGAGACCTGAGGTGCCTCCAATATGCCTAAGGCACCTTGGATGAAAAGGTGTGAAGGCTCCTTAAGCAAGCTTAAAGGTGCCTTCGTGCCTCTGCTTAAGGCTCCTTGAGCAGAGGCATGAAGGCACCTTCAATCTGCACGAAGGTGCCTTCCAACATGGCAGAGACATTAACGACCGTTACACTTCAGATAAAGCTTTATCCACATGAGGCATCCTGGATCGCATTAGAGGTGTTAGAGTGTATACAAAAAGCCTAGATTTTGTAAACATTTGTTTTGAAATAAAGAATCACATTGGTAAAAAATGTCTACATTTATGCTAAGTGTAGTTGTTCAATTAATTTATATTGTAGATAACATGATATATGGTGTCACACACAGAAGATCATGTTATCAGTTCTTTATAAATTATAAACAAGAGCTCGCAACTAAGATGAAAGGAACACACCATTGGAATAGTCGTAGTGTAATTAGGTATTAGTTTATCTTGACTAATAAATTACACTAGTACACTCTAAGTGTATTGAGCAAGACCATTTAAGGTAAGTTCTTTTTATATTGACTTAATAAAAGAATAATAACTTAGTTATTATGGAAGTATGTGCTCTTAATCCTAATATAATAACAGGCACATATATTTAGTATTTATTTCTTTAACTTATCAAAGGGTGAGATTTAGCTCGATAAATCAAAAGGTCCGATAAGTTGGGAAATGATATTACTTATAGTGTGTGTTGTTGATTATAAAAGGAAACTGTGTCATAGTAATCTAGGTTAATAATGTTTCCAAGAGGAGCTCATAAGAATTGTCATGTTAAACTCTGTAGGTGGAATTAGTCCAACATGAAGATAAGGTTGAGTGGTATTACTCTTGGACAAAGAGATTAATTGAAGTGAGTTGTCAGTAACTCATTTAATTAGTGGACATTTGACATCTTAAACACAGGGAGATTAACACACTAATAATAAGGAGCCCAAAATGTAATTTGTGACTGGTGCGGTAGTTCAATAATAATTCTTTAGTGGTATAAATTATTATTGATAAAATTAAGTTAGGTGTTCGGGGTGAACACGGGAAGCTTAATTTCATCGGGAGACCAAAACCAATTTCTCCTCTCGGTCCCTATCGTAGTATCTTATTTATAAAGTATTATACCCACCTTTATACCCATCCTAAGGTGGTCGGCCAAGCAAGCTTGGAACCCAAGCTTGGGTCAGCCAAGCAAATAGGATGAGCCAAGTTATGTGGTCGGCCCTAGCTTGAACCCAAGCTTGGTGTGGCCGGCCACATCAAATTAAAAGGATTTTAATTTTTTAAAATTTTTCTTATGTGGATTTCATGGTTTTAAAAGAGAGTTTAAAATTATAAATCTTTTCTTTTATAGCTTTCTACAAAAGATTAAGAAAAGATTTGATATCTTTCCTTATTTGTAGATTGAAAGGAAGATTTTAATTTTGAGAAAACTTTCCTTTTTGTAACCATGTTCATGATTTAAAAGAGAGTTTTAAAATTATAAATTTTTTCTTTTATAAGTTTCTACAAAACATTAAGAAAAGATTTGATATCTTTCCTTATTTGTAGATTGAGAGAAAGATTTTAATTTTAAAAGATAACTTTTCTTTTTGGAAATCATCCACATGTTTTAATAGAGAGATTTTAATTTATAAAATTCCTTTTATAACCAACCATGAAGGGAAAAATTATTAGAGAAATTTTTATTTTAAAATTTCTGGAAATAAATTAGGAAGTTTTAATTTTGTGTTAAAACTTTCCTTACTTGGAACAATGAGATGGTCGACCATGATATTTAGGAAAAGGAAATTGGTTTTAATTAATTAAAATTTTCCTTTTCATGGCAAAGAAAATAAGGAAGGTTTTATTTAATTTTTCCTTATTTGCCAAGACCAAGGAATATAAAAGAGGGGGTAAGGGTGCCTTCATGGGATACAACTCTATTATATTTTCCTCCATCTTTTCCTTGGTGGTGGCCGACCCTAGACCTTACTCTTCTCCTCTTCTCTTCTTCTTTAGTGGCCGGTTTCATCCCTCTCTTGGAGCTCTTGTTGGTGGTCGGTTCTAGCTTGGAGAAGAAGGAGAGAAAGGAGGCTTTGTTTCTAGCATCCCTTGGAGCTTGGTGGTGGTGGCCGATACTCTTCATCTCAAGGAGGAGTGCTTGGCCGAAACTTGCAAGGAGGAAGAAGAAGGTCTTGGGTGCTTCTCATCTTGGTAGATTGTTGCCCACACAACGTCCGAGATAAGAAGATGAATACGGTAGAAGATCAAGAGGTCGTTGCATACAAAGAAAGGTATACCTAGTAATTCTTTTCCCCATCATACTAGTTTTCCTTTGTATGAATTCCAAACATAAGAGGCTAAAGATTCTAGATTTTCGGATTAGATATTCGAAGTTGTGTTTCTTTTGTTTTGTTTTTTGAATTTGTGATTCGATTGTTCCTTTTGGTTAAACCTAGAGTTATATAAGGAAATTAAATATTAGATTTCTTTAAAAGGCTTTGTCTAGGCGGTGGTGGATGATCCCATACCCAAGAAGGACTAGTGCCTTGCCATGCAGTCCTGGAAGTCAATTTTAGAAATTAATATTTAATTGAATTTATAACATAAGTGGATTTGGATCAATAATGTTAAGCATCGTTTGCGATCCAAGTCTAAACCATTAAGAACAGATAAGTTAAATTTGGAATCAATAATGTTAAGTTCCGTTTGCGATTCCGAATTTAATTTCTAAAGAACACAATAGGTTGTTAGGAAGGTTCAGGGCTTGTACAAATTTTTGTATAGTGGAACCGGTACGATCTTCCTAGGACCAACCAACAATTGGTATCAGAGCTAGGGTTTGCCTCTGCGTGTTTGATTTTCAATTTAATTATACACATGTCATACATAATTTAGGCAGGATAATAGTAGGATGTGCCAACTCTGTGGTTGCAGGCTCCAACTATTATGACTTATAGATATTGTGTGTGATTGGACCCTTGGACATGTCAAGGGTATTTTATTATGTGTGCATGATTGTATTTAACTAATATAGCAGGACCTATATTAGCCCTAGGATTTTACATATATGTTCGATCTAGACTTGATATACATTCCCTTGTGGAATATAAGATCGATGTATGTAAAATTTTATTTTCTGTCGTGGATTGTATCCTTGCGAGGTGTGGTGCTATTGAAGGACCAAAGGCGCAACGGAAAAGAAAGCTCGATGGACCTGACGACATGAACCCTAGGGCTGGCAGCACGCGAAGGACAGTGATGGAAAAGACTATAATAGTTGGAAAATTAATTTCCATATTTATTGCTTTTATTTACTGTTATGTGTGTGATGTGTGCTAGCTAGGTTAAAATTCCTCACCTTAAATAACTAAGTGGGAGAGAGATTTTTAAATAAATTCCACGGTCTCCATTACTGGTTTGTAAGTGATGCAACAAGCTTGCGTGTTGGCTCTGAGTGCCTCCCTCCACAACGGATGGGTTTGTTACGGATTATTAGATCAAACTTCCTTTATGGATGGTTATAGGAAATTATTTAGGAGCGTGTGATCTTCTCCAACTGAAGGGGCATAATCCTATTTAATGGACTAAGTATCAAGTAATGGTATACACTTAGACGCATTCAATAGTATCCTCTCCAACGGAGTCACTGCTATTGTTTTGTGTGACCAAAGGAATACCAACTATTAATTTGTCATGAAGAAAGGTGAAACCCCCTCTTACAAATGTCTGAATTTGTATACGTCCACACTAACGTGACATACATAATTCACGGTGTTTGAGGTAATTTTATTTGTCATAAAGTTAGGTTGACAAGATAATAAAATGGGTAAAACCTCCTCTTATAAATATTTGAATTTGTATACGTCCACACTAACGTGACATACAAAATTCATAGTGTTTGAGGTAATTTAAGGTTGATAAGATAATTAATGGATAAGATAATTAATGAGGTAAACATGAACCTGATCCCCGTACATATGACGAAGCACTCCAAGATAAAGATGCAGTATCTTGGCAAAAGGCAATGAATATTGAAATAGAATCTATGTATTCTAATAAGGTCTGGGAGCTTGTGGAACCACCAAATGGTGTAAAAGCCGTTGGATGAAAGTGGATCTATAAAAAGAAAAGAGGGATAGACGGGAAGGTAGAAACCTTCAAAGCAAGGCTTGTTGCGAAAGGGTATACTGAGAAAGAGGGAATCGATTATGAGGAGACTTTTTCATCAGTAGCTATGCTTAAGTCTATCCGGATACTCTTATCCATTGCCGCTTATATGGATTATGAGGTTTGGCAAATGGATGTCAAGACAGCTTTCCTTAATGGAAGTCTTGAAGAAAACATCCATATGAAACAACCAGAGGGGTTCATTAAAAAAGATAAAGAGCATCTAGTGTGCAAGCTCAATCAGCCAATTTATGGACTAAAGCAAGCTTCAAGATCTTGGAACATCCGATTTAACGAAGTAATCCAATCATATGGATTTATTCAGTGTCCGAATGAGTCTTGTGTATACAAGAAGTGTAACGGAAACGTGGTGGTATCGGACGTAAGGGTATGGTTGTCCAAGTGTTATCGGACGTAAGGGTATGGTTGTCCAAACAATTCAATATGAAGGACTTAGGAGAATGTGCACATATTCTTGGGATCAAAGTCATAAGGGATCGCAAGAAAAGGATGTTGTGTCTATCTCAAGCTTCATATATAGATACATTCCTTGCTCGTTTTAGCATGTAAAACTCCAAGAAAGGTTTCTTACCTTTCGGCATGGAGTAGCTTTATCTAAAGAGATATCTCCGAAGACATCAAAAGAGATAGAGGACATGAAGGCAGTTCCTTATGCTTCGGCTGTAGAAAGCTTAAAGTATGCAATGTTGTGTACGAGACCGGATATCTGTTTTTTCATGGACATGGTTAGCAGATATCAAAGTAACTCTGGACAAGGACATTGGACTGCTGTAAAGCATATATTGACGTACCTGAGAAGGACTAGAGATTATATGCTAGTTTACCAAGCAGATAATTTGCTCCCTGTGGGTTACACGGATTCAAACTTCCAATCAGATAGAGACAATAGTAAGTCTACATCAGACTATGTGTTTACTTTAGGAGGTGGAACCATTGCATGGAGGAGTGTTAAGCAGAAATACGTTTCAGACTCAACCATGGAAGCTGAGTATGTGGCAACCTCTGAGGCAGCCAAAGAAGCTGTATGGCTTAGGAACTTCCTAATGGACTTAGATATGATTCCTGGTTTGCCCAAAATCATCACAATTTATTGTGATAATAGCGGTGCAGTTGCAAACTCAAAGGAACCACGAACCCATAAGGCAAGTAAACATATAGAGCGTAAGTACCGCCTGATACGAGACATCGTCAAGCGAGGAGAAGTCATTGTCGCTAAGATTGCATCAGTAGATAACCTGGCAGATCCTTTCACAAAGGCCCTTCCGGCGAAAGCTTTTGATCGGCATGTGGAGGGGATGGGAATCAAATGTATGACAACAGATATGACAGCTTAGTCTTTTAGTATAAGTGGGAGATTGTTAGAGTGTATACTAAAAACTTAGCTTTTGTAAACATTTATTTTGAAATAAAGAATCACATTGGTCAAAAATGTCTATATTGATGCTAAGTGTAATTGTTCAATTAATTTATATTGTATATAACATGGTGTGTGGTGTCACACACAGAAGATCATGGTATCAGTTCTTTATAAATTATAAACAGGAGCTTGCAACTAAGATGGAAAGGAACAAACCATTGGAATAGTCGTAGTGTAATTAGGTATTAGTTTATCTCAACTAATAAATTACACTAGTACACTCTAAGTGTATCGAGCAGGATCATTTAAGGTAAGTTCTTTTTATATCGACTTAATAAAAGAACAAGATCTTAGTTATTATGGAAGTATGCGCTGTTAATCCTAAAATAATAACAGGCACATATATTTAATATTTATTTCTTTAACTTATCAAAGGATGAGATTTAGCTCGATAAATCAAAAGACCCGATAATTTGGGAAATGATATTACTTATAGTGTGTGTTGTTGATTATAGAAGAAAACTGTGTCCTAGTAATCTAGGTTGATAATGTTCCCAAGAGGAACTCATAAGGATTGTCATGTTAAACCCTGCAGGTGGACTTAGTCCGACATGACGATAAAGTTGAGTGGTACTACTCTTGGACAAATATATTAATTGAAGTGAGTTCTCAGTAACTCATTTAATTAGTGGACATTCGACATCTTAAACACAGGGAGATTAACACACTCATAATAAGAAGGAGCCCAAAATATAATTTGGGATTGGTGCGGTAGTTCAATAATAATCCTTTAGTGGTATGAATTATTATTGATGAAATTAAGTTGAGTGTTCAGGGCGAACACGGGAAGCTTAATTTCATTGGAAGACCAAAACCAATTCCTCCTCTCGGTCCCTATCGTAGCTTCTTATTTATAAAGTATTATACCACCTTTATACCCATCCTAAGGTGGTCGGCCAAGCAAGCTTGGAACCCAAACTTGGGTCGGCCAAGTAAATAGGATGAGCCAAGTTGTGTGGTCGGCCCTAGCTTGAACCCAAGCTTGGTGTGGCCGGCCACATCAAATTAAAAGTTTAAAATTTTTCTTATGTGGATTCCATGGTTTTAAAAGAGAGTTTAAAATTATAAATCATTCCTTTTATAGCTTTCTACAAAAGATTAAGAAAAGATTTGATATCTTTCCTTATTTTTAGATTGAAAGAAATATTTTAATTTTGAGAAAACTTTCCTTTTTTGTAACCATGTTCATGATTTAAAAGAGAGTTTTAAAATTATAAATTTTTTCTTTTATAAATTTCTACAAAAGATTAAGAAAAGATTTGATATCTTTCCTTATTTGTAGATTGAGAGGAAGATTTTATTTTTAAAAGATAACTTTTCTTTTTGGAAATCATCCACATGTTTTAATAGAGAGATTTTAATTTATAAAATTCCTTTTATAACCAACCATGAAGGGAAAAATTATTAGAGAAATTTTTATTTTAAAATTTTCGGAAACAAATTAGGAAGTTTTAATTTTGTGTTAAAACTTTCCTTATTTGGAACAATGAGGTGGCCGACCATGATATTTAGGAAAAGGAAATTGGTTTTAATTAATTAAAATTTTCCTTTTCATGGCAAAGAAAATAAGGAAGGTTTTATTTAATTTTTTATTATTTGTCAAGACCAAGGAATATAAAAGACGGGACAGGGATGCCTTCATGGGATACAACTCTATTATATTTTCCTCCATCTTTTCCTTGGTGGTGGACGACCCTAGAACTTGCTCTTCTCCTCTTCTCTTCTTCTTTAGTGGTCAGTTTCATCCCTCTCTTGGAGCTCTTGTTGGTGGTCGGTTCTAGCTTGGAGAAGAATGAGAGAAAGAAAGCTTTGTTTCTAGCATCCCTTGGAGCTTAGTGGTGGTGGCCGAAACTCTTCATCTCAAGGAGGAGTGCTTGGTCGAAACTTGCAAGGAGGAAGAAGAAGGGCTTGGGTGGTTCTCATCTCGGTAGATCGTTGCCCACACAACGTCCGAGATAAGAAGAGGAATACAGTAAAAGATCAAGAAGTCGTTGCATACAAAGAAAGGTATAACTAGTAATTCTTTTCCGCATCATACTAGTTTTCCTTTGTATGAATTCCAAACATAAGAGGCTAGAGATTCTAGATTTTTTGGATTAGATATTCGAAGTTGTGTTTCTTTTGTTTTGTTTTTCAAATTTGTGATTCGATTGTTCCTTTTGGTTAAACCTAGAGTTATATAAGGAAATTAAATATTAAATTTCTTTAAAAGGCTTTGTCTAGGTGGTGGTAGATGATCTCATACCCAAGAAGGACTTGTACCTCGCCATGCAATCCTGGAATCTAATTTTAGAAATTAATATTTAATTAAATTTATAACATAGGTGGATTTGGATCAATAATGTTAAGCATCGTTTGCGATCCTAGTCTAAGCCATTAAGAACAGATAAGTTAAATTTGAAATCAATAATGTTAAGTTTCGTTTGCGATTCCGAATTTAATTTCTAAAGAATACAATAGGTTGTTAGGAAAAGTTTAGGACTTGTACAAATTTTTGTAGAGTGGAATCGGTACGATCTTCCTAGGACCAACCAACAAGAGGCGCCTCTTGTTGGATCGAGATGCACGTGAGAGAAGAGGGTGAATCACGTGGTTTTAAAAACTTTTTTTCTTTTTTTAAAAACTAAGTACTAATGCAGTGGAATAACAAGAAAACAAGAAAAAGACATGTTTGGTTTTACTTGGTTTGGAGCCTTCGACGACTCCTACTCCAAGACCCAGGTCCCGTGGACCTATCGATGGATAATCTACTAATAATCTCTTTTGGAATCACTAGAAGAGGGGATCGAGTACAAAAGAAAGAATAGGAAAAGTGTAATAAACTGCACTTTCCTTTTCTGCAGTAATTAAGTACAGAAATCAAACTTTGTTACCCAACACTTTTTGTAAACAGTCTGATCTAGCTCAATGTTGGACAACTCCTTAGTAGTACACTATAAGAAAATTTGCAATCAATAACAGTTAAAAGACAACGGTTTTAACAAAAATCGTTGTCTTTTTGTGTTTTTTTTTAACAAAGACAACATTTTTTGAAAAACCATTGTCTTTTAGCATTGTTTGGAGGAGTTACAACAACGGATTTTTAAAACCATTGTGTTTAACTATTATTACAAGGGTTACGACAATAGTTTTTTCTACCATTGTCTTTTTCCACCTTTTTGGGTTTTAAGATAATAGATATTTTGGTTAAAATATTAATTTTCTTAAACCTAAATATTTCACAAAGTCTCGATGCCAAAAAAACCCTCCCTTCCTTCGTCAAAGACCCCGCCTCCTTTGTCAAAGACTTGCCTCCATCGCCCTCGATGCTTCTCCGACAAATCGACGATGAGGCATTAGACCCTACAACTCCTCTTACGTTCTTTGGCTTCTTGGCCCCGGCGCTGACGAGACTCCTCTAACGATCAGACTGATCTACCTTCGCCTTCCTTCGCTTTGCCCTGATGGCGCTCCTCATCGTGGTGTGCTCCGCTCCTCTAACTCTAAGCCCCTCCGCCTCTCCTCTCCCTTGTCATCATTGCTCGCCGTCTCCACTAAGGAAGTGATTACTCGCCTCCCACGAACTCCACTGTCAGAAGATGTATGTTCCAGATACCTCTGCATAAATTGATCTTTCACAAGATTAGGCTTTGAAGAGAAGTATGTTCTAGGTACCGCTGCCAGAAGATATATGTTCCAAATACCACTGCCAAAAGATGTACTCCAAATTGCTTGCATTTTTTTCAACTATGTAAACTTGATCCTCACCAAGGAATTTGTGCACAGGCTTGCAATGGATACAGTTATATTTGTGTTCCACTCTACGATACACTAGATATGTAAATGACCTCTGGAGTCTGAAAACTTAATATGCATGTGATATGCGACTTATATGATATGTTAACAGGTGAAGGAGTTGTTGGTTACATCATAGAGCATGTTGAAATTGTTGTTGCTTTTGTCCAAGAGACGAAAATAAACATAGTAAAGGGAAATTTAAATGGACTTAATTTAATGGAAGTTGAGTTTAAGTTTAACATATATAATATGTGTCTATCATTTTGTAGGTCCTGTCCTCCAACTGCACATCTACTATGCATCTCAAAGGTGGGGATGCTCATCTTTTAAGTGTTCCAATATTTTAACTTTCACTCATAGTGTTGCTTGATTATGCAGTAATTGTTTCATTGGGCTCTACTACTGTGGAACAAAATGCTACTACTGCCAACACCAGAATGAAACTATACTCTTGGGACGAAATTCTTGAGATGGTTAGTTTATTACTAAGTTAATGAAAATATACATGTAAGATTGTTAGCTTAATAATTATATATTGCTTTTTAGGGGAAAGAGAACACATCAAATCCATTGCCTCCTAAACCTCTTGATATATGCACGATAATGTATATGAGTGGGATGAGAGGAGATCTGAAAAGTGTTGTATTGACTCATGAATGCACCCTAACATATGTAATAGGAACTGACCTATTCCTGAATCAATTTAAAGATAAGATAATATTCTTACCTTTATTCATATCTGTTGTTTAGTTTTTTACTAATGGTGCTTAAGTATAAGCTATGATATATGTCTTGATTTGTATGTTATAGATGACAACAAATGATGTCTACCTCTCCTTTCTTCCCCTTGCTCACATTCTTGACCGAACAATTGAAGAATATTTTTTTCCACCATGGGGCTTCTGTTGGCTATTATCAAGGTGTATGGAAATATATTTTTGTATAGTCCTTTTGATTGATTATGATGTCGATGGACTTTCAATGCAAGGATATACATGCTTTGAGGGATGACCTTATGGAGCTTAAGCCAACTCTCTTCGTTGGGGTTCCTAGGGTTTTTGAAAAATCTTATGAAGGTATTTTATATATCAAAAGTCTTATCACTGATCTTCTTAATTAATTAAATCTTAAGCTCAGATCCTCCTAAAGGTAAGGATTTGGCATTCAGGTGTGCTAAAGGCATTGTCAGAACTCCTACCACATAGAAGGTTGATCTTCAATGCTCTATACAAATAGTAATCATTTTTTCCATTCAAACTTAATTTCTAAATAAACTATATTCTTTTAGCTAGGATTTCATTCTTCTTGGAATTGCTTGCATTTTTAACTCATTATACATTCCTTCAAACAATATGTACTCGACAAGTTCGCATTAATGCTTAAGATTATGTTGGACTTGTTCCTTGTTGCTCTCTGATTGGTTGAGGTGTGATGTGTATTTTTATTATTAATAATTATTATTTATGGATACAAATGTTTGATTTACATTGCATTTCTTTTGATACTTTTGCATCACAGTTAGTTGACTGTAACAATCATCTAGTACCTTCTTCTAAGATATTTTCTAGTTGAGCTTGCTGGATCATGGATGCCTCATATTCTTGCCATCTTTAGTTGTCGCTTCAGTTGTCTTTGTTTATAGATACACCATTGATGCAAAAAGCCATCCTTGGGTAAGATAACTACTTGAGATAGACCTATGTCATAACTATATTATTTCAAGAACCAAACTCTCTTTAATTTGCAAAGCAAGAAACTTACTGAGTGCACTGGCTATAATGGAGTTGACATGAAGGATTGCATCTAACCTTAAGGGTTGACTGGCTAGTACTTTGACGATTACAATGAGGAGGATACAAGTAACCATGCTAAGTATGAAGAACTAGCAAGAAATCTTTGAGATTTAAGCGAGAAGATAGTTAAAGCCAATAAGCAAAGAAACATTCAAGGCAAGAGGATAAGTAGCATCTACCAAGATCCTTTAAGTTTATGCAATAAGATGTAGTCGAAAGGATTAGTTTTGAGTGTCTTCTAATTAAAATTCCTTTGTGTGCGAGTAATTATGTTTGCCATAAAAGTATAAGTATGATAATTTGTATACTTATATTGGTTGTTTATTTAATAATATGTTGTTGATTGAATTAGCTAGATTTGATTTTCATTCATCTTCTATTTGTCTATGGTATTAAAAGACAACAGTTTAAAATCATTGCAGAACTATTGTCTATTGCATTTAAAGGACAATGATTTTTAAGCATTACAAAACTATTGTTGTTAGTATTAAAAGACAACGGTTTTAAAAATCATTATCGTTGAGGGAGGTCTTTAACAACACCATCAGTTACAACGATTTTGGAAGGACAAAGATAATGGATAAAATCTGTTGTCTTTTAGCTTTTTTGTTGTAGTCATAGTCGAGCTTAGTAGAGTCGTAGTAGGGCAACAACAGGAAACCGAAGCAATCGAAACACCAAATGGATGCATAGAAGCTTGTAGAATAGTTGTTGTGAAAACCTTGGTCGACTGCCTCTTTTATAAGGGATGGAATGCACCTTCCATAGCATTGAAGGTGCCTTCAACTGTAACTTCTATCCCTTAAAACTTGACTGTTATCATTGATGAGGTTTTTTGTGTTATCCAATTGAAGGCACCTTTCATGCTTCAGAAGGCGCCTTCCATGAACAGTACTCATGGCGCCTTCCGTCACTTGGAAGGCTCCTCGGATACTATTCATTCGAGTCATTTTGTGTTCTTTTGCCCTACAAAATGTGTTAGTCCAATACAAACACAAAATACCCTGTAAGAGAAAGTTAGCACAATAAAAATAAATAGTAATAATTAGTTTCTATCCTGCCATTCCAAGACCAGGAACTAGTCAAGGTCTCAATTTAGGTTTTCAAAATGAACCTAAATTGGACAAATGCCTACTATCCTCTCAATTGGGACGGATCCTCACTGAGTCACTCTTTTCCAGTGACTTACTTCCACTTACCAAGTATTAAGTTACCTCCTTGGCGTCCAATTTGACCCACCAGGTCTTCTTGCCGGAATCACACATCCGGACTTCACCTATCGGGAATCGAATATCCCGACCTCCTGCTGGAATCACATATCTAGACTTTAAACTATCAAGAATCGAACATCTAAATCTCTTACCAGAATCTCATATCTGGACTTCATGTCTGATGGTCCTCTTGACCCGTCAAGTTAGTCAACCCTATACACTCGATAGCAAGGTTAGATCAACAAACATCTAATTTTAATCCACTTGTCATTCATCAAAACTTAGGTTTGATCATTAGTGACAATTGCACCAACAATTTTTCTCTTTTTGATGTAATGATAATCTGGGTTAAAGTTAGAAAAAAATACAAAACATGTATAGAAAGAAAAAAAATGATTTTAAGAGAAATCTAAAATGAAACAGTTAAGTTTTATTCTCTTAATCATTTTTAAGGTTAAGTTTTTCAGATTTTCTTTGATTTCCTTACTTAAACTCTAACCCTCCTCCTTTGACATTTATCAAAAGAACATGCAGATAAGTATACCTAAGTACGAAAATGTCAATACATAAGTAAGTAGGTTTAATAACAAATTTTTCAACGTAAGCATAAAAATTTGCAAGTTTATCTTAGGGAGGAGTTAAGAAAATTTTCTAAAGTATTTTGAAAGGAATATTTTTTTAAAAAGTTTTAAAATTTTTGAAAATTAAATTTGCAAAGACAAACCATTTTGCAAAGCAAAATTTTGCAAGAATTTTACAAACTTTTGAAAAGTTTTGCAAATTATTCTTCCAAATATTGTTTAAAGTATTTTTCAAAGAAATTTGTCCAAGTAAAATAATTTTGGAAACATTTTCAAAATAGTTTTCAAACAAATTTTAAAAAGGTTTGCCAAAGATATTTTTCAAATTGAAAGAATAACCTTTGCAAGAATTTAATAAAACTTTTCAAAAATATTTTTCAAAGTATGTTTAAGTAGTTTTTGAATGTAATTTTCAAAACACTTTAATTTTATTTTTCAAAAATAGACATTTGAAAAAGTATAGGAATATTTTTCAAAGCAAGATTTGAAAGAAAGTTTTGAAAGCATTTTGAATAAAATAGTTTTAGAAATATTTCAGAAGTAATTTTTGAATCATTTGTAAAGTAAGGTTTCAAAAAAAATTTTAATCAACACTTTAAAAAAAAGCTTAAAAAGTATTTTTCAAATATCCTTCCCTGATCTGACATTATTTTAAAAATAATATTCATAAAAAATATCCTTAAATATTTAACTGATAGTTATTAACTATCAAAACATAGGAGTGTTCACTTGATTAGTCAAGTTAAATATTAATGTATAGTTAGAAATTTGTTGAAAGATGACTACTTAACTTGATGAATGTACTATTTGTATTTTTCTCCTAAACTTATGTTAATGCACTAATATAAGTATCTAAAGTTCAGGCAAAAGGTCTACATATCTCACGTTATTCTAAGTTTTTGAATACACAATCAAGATAAACCTAGTGTGTTTGTGAGATTCTTGTTACATAGATCTATAGGATCATACTTTCTATGCATTTGATCTAGACTAAGGCCAAAATAAGTTTTGAAAAACTAGGGAAATGAAAATTTTTAGAAAACATAAGTAATGAATTTTCCTAGAATTTGAAAGTTGTTTAAGGAGAACTACATCCTACTCGTGAATTAAATTTTCAAAATGAAATTTACTAGATCATCTAAAGTAGTCAATAAGTAACTGCATAAATAGATCAAGTCATGCAAATAAATAATATATACAACTACACTAATAAAGCCCGAAGGATGACTAGGCACTCGTAAAGCCATTATCGGCAAGTGGAGGTGGAGGTTGATCAGGCACTCGTAAAGCCCGAAGGATGACCTACATCTATAGGTCGAGCCACCTAAAGCCAGTGGTCATCTCACCACGAAGAGAGGTGACTGCCTTCGAGACTGACTGTCGAATCTGTACGGAAGACTCCTCAAGTCTAGTGAGGCGATCCTCTATGGAAAGGGAGGTCGAGGGTCGGGTCAAGGTCTGAAGAGGTCCAAAGAGCTCCTCGACCATAAATGCTAGCATCTACCCCCCCCCCCCCAATCGACCGGAATGACTGGTGGGATGTCCTCCTCAGCCTCGTCTGGAATGTCTTGCTGTGACCCACTCTCAAAGCTAGTCCCCCCTGAGTGGTAACATCTATAAATACTAATGCAAGTTGACACTGACCAATCTTATCATATGCGCTAAGGAATGTAGACGTACCTTGGGTCATATCTACTCCTGGTCAAAAATATGAAAGTTAAAATATGGCAGTAGGACATATGAACTGTCACCTAGTGATGAGACTGGATGCATAAATGATATTCTGAAATATATGTAATGCAATATCGATTTCTAGTCACTAGCATAGTGCATAAAGGAAGAAAGAATGTGAGGGACACATCATCGCAACATCGCGAGATGTAATCGGCAAAATGTAGGTGGTAAAATCTCTAATAGGATATAGTCCTGAACTTTAAAAGAGAGAGACCTGAAGTCCGTCATAGTGGGTACATTTTCGTCCCCCAAAAAATACATATGGATAGTATCCAATGTAATATGGGAGTAGGGTTCACTAAATGACAAATTACTACTAGGGTAACACAAAAAAGGGCATGCAGACCTCCTAAATCCTAAATTATCATATAATAGAGTGGGTGAGAACCTAAAATCCTTACCACCTACTCTGGTGGAGTATGTCAAGTCATCGATCTTAACTAAGTTGTTATAAAATTGGGCACATAAGTCTAAGTTTACTGAATGACTACAGTAAACTAACCTATCTAACTTATAATAGTCTATAACTTCTATAATAGGAGCACAATAACGGGTAAAGAGCGCCCTACTTGAAAACCTAGATTTTAATGCAATATATGAATGCTCTAGAAAATTTAGCCTAAGTCGTTCAGTAGGAAATCTGACATCGGTAGAGGGGACACTGCTCTAACTGGGTTGGGACAGAATAATATTCCGTCATATATATATATATATATATATATATATATATATAAAGTAAAAGCATACACAATAGGAAAACCTGTTAGGACCTTCGGACGCGGCTAGAGAGGGGGGGTGTGAATAGCCGACCCCAAATTCACGTTTCTTCCTACAATTTTAGTTAGCGCAGCGGAAATAAAAGATAGAAACGAAACGGGAGAATATCAAACCTCAAATGCGACGATATAACGAAGTTCGGAGATGATACTCCTACTCCTCGGCGTGTCCGTAAGGTGGACGAATCCTATCAATCCGTCGGTGGATGAGACCCCGGAAAATCGGCTAATAAAAACTCCTTCTGGGTGGAGAAACCTCGCCACAATTTCTCTTGCAACAGCAAGATCAGAGTACAAGAAATACAGCAAGAAGCCAAGAACAATATGAATGTAAAAACACTAGTTTGCTTGCCTTCTCGTCGATTGTTGATGAAGCAGCAACTTCACAGATGCCAACCACAGCAGCAACTGTTCAGTTGGAGACCCAGCCGAGGGAAGCTCACACGAAGCTTCAGTAATGGAGAGCTCAGCAAAGCTCAGATCGCAGAAGCAAGAAGAAGTCCACTTCTCTGCCTTCAACCTTTTGATTTATATGAACCTGCGAAGAAGACAAAGAAGACACAGAATCTAGCCGTTGTGACTCAACGACTAGGCCTGGACCGATCAGGCTATGGCCTGATCGGTCCAGGAAATCCTTGATCGGTCTGTGGACCGATCAGGCCCTAGGCTGATCGGTCCCCAGACCGATCCCAACTCTTCACAGTGAGTTGGTTGCAGAGCCCTGATCGGTCTGTGGACCGATCAGGCCATAGGTGGATCGGTCCACAAACCGATCCCTCCTATTCCTTCTCCTAATTTGTTTGGTTACTGATCGGTCCCCAGACCGATCAGATGACCCACAGTGAGAATCAGTGCATCACTGGATCAGTCAGCAGACCGATCCAGATACCCATAGTATCACTGGATCGGTCAGTAGACCGATCCAATTTCCCAGCCTTAAACCCTAAAGCCTTCCTGATCTAGAGAACGAGCTACCGAGCCCTCTCTGACCTAGTCCAGAGAACGAGCTACCGAGCCCTCTCCGACTTCCACGTCCGGTCCAGAGAACGAGCTACCGAGCCCTCTCTGACCTAGTCCGGAGAACGAGCTACCGAGCCCTCTCCGACTCCATCCAATCCAGAGAACGAGCTACCGAGCCCTCTCTGACCTCCCATGCCAAGCTTCCATACTTGGACTTTTCCCGTGCCAAGCTCCCTGCTTGGACTTTTCCGTGCCAAGTCTCCATACTTGGACTTTTCCCGTGCCAAGCTCCCTGCTTGGACTTTTCCGTGCCAAGTCTCCATACTTGGACTTTTCCGTAATCAGGTCAACTCAAGTCGGGTTAACCAGTCAACCTTGACCAAAGGCTGCACCCACAATCCCCCAAGTTCCTATTCTTGTCAAACATCAAAATATAACTTCTCCATTCTTGTCAAACATCAAAATATACCTCGAGTCAGGTCAACTCGAGTCGGGTCACCCAGGTCAACCTTGACCTAAGGTTGCACCAACAATCTCCCCCTTTTTGATGTTTGATAAAAAACCATAATCAAGTTAGGTTAACCTGATAACCTAACTTAGGTTTTCCAATAGTTCTCCAATGTTCTACCTTTAACATTCTCTGAACATTCTCCCCAAACTCCAATGTTCTTCCTTGAACATTCTCTGGACATTCTCCCCCTTTTTGACACACATCAAAAGGAGTGAATCAAGGTCAAGAGTTTCTTCCTAATGAAAGTCCCATACCTTACATTGAAACCCTTAATTTCCCCCTTGATACTAAAATCAACAATCAACTCAGTGATAATCCCATATCACTCATCCTCAGAAATCTTGACGAGTAAAAACTCCCCCTAAAAGTCAACTCCCCCTTGACCAATAGGTAAAACTCCCCCTAAAGGTCAACTCCTCCTTGACCATTGCACCAACAATGTCTTGGAGAGTTTCAACCCTTTAGAAATCTAAAACACCAACTTCCATAGCTGAAATTTCAGACAACAGTCGAAAATCAGCATTTTGGCACACTCTGATCGGTCACCAGACCGATCAGGACTCCACTGGATCGGTCACCAGACCGATCCACACTGCCCTGGATCAGTCCAGTGACCGATCCAAACTTCCCTGGACCGATCATAATCTTCTCTGATCGGTCCACAATTCTCTGATAAGAATTTCTGATTTTTCTCCCGAAATTCAGAAACCCCTAAAAAATTACAGAAAATTCCAAAAATTATAAAATTTTGAGGATACATTCCTCATAACATATATTATCATGGAAAAATAGTTTTCTATGAAAATAACTCCTATTTTTTAATCTTGATACAAAGTTTGAAATACTTTGAAATAGCTCAAGGTTAATCCATCTTTGTATCAACTTGCTCAATGATGAATGCTATCACTAGAAAAGCTTCATCAAGGTTTTTCAAATCAATTTTGAAATGATCTTAAACCATTCAATTTAGGACCACAATCTTAGGGCTAAATGTACATGACTTGTACACAAGTTTTCCCTATGATCCTCAAATTTGAATTAGGCTCATCTAGGTACAAGAACTATGCACCTTGATCCTAACTCATAATCCTAATATCTCACACACATCTAAGGTGTATCAAACACATCCAAGTCAATTTTGATGTGAGATATGTGTTTAGGTCATCCTAAGCTAAGTTCTCATGCATTTTCTAAATAATAATTAGATCTCCATATCAAATTATGTTTTTATCCTTAAATCAATTTAATTGATCATAAATACAAGAGATGATGACATGACATAAAATAATATCATAAGTGGAAACATGTGTCAATGTCATGATGTCATGGCATAAAGTATGAAACTTAAATAAGGCATGACATATAACTAACCTAAACATTATCATGACATTTCAAATGATAATAAATATGATGTCATGACATGGCATATGACAAACAATGTATGGAAAATAACATATAAAGGTATAGAAAATACCTAATTCTAGCCTTAGTTGTCATTTTTGATAATTTTGATCATAAATTCTATATTCCTAAGTGTAATAGATCTAAAATCATATACTAAAGATTTTTAGATCACTATGTGCCAATTAGATTGACCTTAGAAAACTCCTCAAATGTGGTTGGCACATCCTAATCACCTTAGGAATAATTTTTAATTTCATTTTCAAGACTTGATTACACCTTGAAAATTCCTAAAATGCCACCTTTTGCCATGAGTAGGTTAACTACCTATCCAATTAAGGTTGGCACACCCTAAACCATCTAGCGTGAAGGGATCACGCTCCCAGGAACCCAATACCTATTTGAGCTCATTGGGTTCACTAAATATTCACTAGGGATGACTTCCCTAGCAACCCTCCTAATGACCCTCCTAGGCTTTAAGACCTTGGTCATTTGGGACTCATCAAGATCAACTCTAGGGGTGACTCCCCTTGTGACCTTGGTGATGGTCTTCTTAGCCCTAGGTCTTGTTCCATAATCGAATGGAACATTATGATAAGCGGGCTTGACCACTTGAGACTTAGGTTTGTGACACAAACCTCTCATGTCCTTGGGCTTTGATTTTTGACCCTTAGACCCTAGAGTTGACTTCTCCAAATTCTTAAGAGCCTTTTCTAAAGTGTCAAGTCTTGACCTCAAGACTTGATTTTCCTTCTTTAATACCTCAAGCTTTAATTTTCCATTTTTCTTTGAGGTATTCCTAGGCATATGTCTAGTTGTTTTGGGATTCCTATCTAGGTTTTCCTTAACCTTAGATGAGTTAACTCTAGGGTTGGCATTTCTAGCATTGTTCTTATCTAGGCTAACATGTTTGGCACCTAAGCACATGTATCGGTTTCTATGGTTATCATGCTTATCACTATTGACAATTGTAATAAAACTACTAGCATGTGTCTTATTAGAATTGCAAGAATGTGCCTTAAAGGATACCTTAGAGTTTGCCTTAGCTCCCCCATAGATGTGCTTGGTCTCTTGTCCTTGTGAGGTTGCCTCCCCCTTGGACATTGACTCCTATAATGTCCCCTTTGCTTGCATTGGAAGCACACTACGTGCTCCTTGCCCTTGCGTATCGGGACTCCGACTTCCTTGACTTTTGGTGCCAGTGGAGTCTTCCTAATCCTCTTTGGACATTTACTTTTGTAATGCCCATATTCCCTACACTCAAAGCACATTATATGTAATTTATTTGAAATTAAGTTGCTTGAGTTACCTAGGGTTGAGGATGGATATAAGCTCTCTCCTTCATCCCTTCCGGAGGTAGAGGCTTCTTCTTCTTGCTCTAGTCTTGAAGAAGAACTCTCCTCCTCTTCTTCCTTAGATGTTGAGTAGCCCTCAACTTCTAATTCCATACCTCCATGATGTGAGCTACTTGGCTTACTTGACTCCTCTTCATGACTTGAATTGGAGCTCTCCTCATGGAACTTAGCCAAGTTGTTCCACAACTCCTTGGCATTGTTGTATCTACCTATCTTACACAAGATATCATTAGGTAATGAAAATTCAAAGATTTTCGTTACCTCGTCGTTGATTATGGATTGGTGGATTTGTTCCTTCGTCCACTTCTTCTTCTCGAGAGGTTCTCCTTCTTTATCCACCGGAGGAATAAAACCTACTTGTACACAATTCCAATTTACTAGGTTAGTCATAAGAAAATACTTCATTCTTACCTTCCAATACGCGAAGTCGTCGCGATCGTAGAAGGGTGGAATCGTGACGTCTTCTCCAAGTTGATCCATTCTCTAGCTCGTGCTCCCCCGGGTGTTAATCCGACGAAGAGCAACCTTGCTCTGATACCACTTGTTAGGACCTTCGGACGCGGCTAGAGAGGGGGGGTGTGAATAGCCGACTCCAAATTCACGTTTCTTCCTACAATTTTAGTTAGCGCAGCGGAAATAAAAGATAGAAATGAAACGGGAGAATATCAAACCTCAAACACGATGATATAACGAGGTTCGGAGATGATACTCTACTCCTCGGCATGTCCGTAAGGTGGGCGAATCCTATCAATCCGTCGGTGGATGAAACCCCGGAAAATCGGCTAATAAAAACTCCTTCTGGGTGGAGAAACCTCGCCACAATTTCTCTTGCAACAGAAAGATCAGAGTACAAGAAATACAGCAAGAAGCTAAGAACAATATGAATGTAAAAACACTAGTTTGCTTGCCTTCTCGTCGACTGTTGATGAAGCAGCAACTTCACGGATGCCAACCATAGCAGCAACTGTTCAGTTGGAGACCCAGCCGAGGGAAGCTCACACGAAGCTTTAGTAATGGAGAGCTCAGCAAAGCTCAGATCGCAGAAGAAAGAAGAAGTCCACTTCTCTACCTTCAACCTCTTGATTTATATGAACCTGCGAAGAAGACAAAGAAGACACAGAATCTAGCCGTTGTGACTCAACGGCTAGGCTCGGACCGATCAGGCTATGGCCTGATCGGTCCAGGAAATCCCTGATCGGTCTATGGACCGATCAGGCCCTAGGCTGATCGGTCCCCAGACTGATCCCAACTCTTCACAGTGAGTTAGTTGCAGAGCCCTGATCGGTCTGTGGACCGATCAGGCCATAGGTGGATCGGTCCACAGACCGATCCCTCCTATTCCTTCTCCCAATCTGTTTGGTTACTGATCGGTCCCCAGACCGATCAGATGACCCACAGTGAGAATCAGTGCATCACTGGATCGGTCAGCAGACCGATCCAGATACCCATAGTATCACTGGATCGGTCAGCAGACCGATCCAATTTCTCAGCCTTAAACCCTAAAGCCTTCCTGATCTAGAGAACGAGCTACCGAGCCCTCTCTGACCTAGTCCGGAGAACGAGCTACCGAGCCCTCTCCGACTTCTACGTCCGGTCCAGAGAACGAGCTACCGAGCCCTCTCTGACCTAGTCCGGAGAACGAGCTACCGAGCCCTCTCCGATTCCATCCAGTCCAGAGAACGAGCTACCGAGCCCTCTCTGACCTCCCATGCCAAGCTTCCATACTTGGACTTTTCCCGTGCCAAGCTCCCTGCTTGGACTTTTCTGTGCCAAGTCTCCATACTTGGACTTTTCCCGTGCCAAGCTCCCTACTTGGACTTTTCTGTGCCAAGTCTCCATACTTGGACTTTTCCGTAATCAGGTCAACTCAAGTCGGGTCAACCAGGTCAACCTTGACCAAAGGTTGCACCCACAATCCCCCAAGTTCCTATTCTTGTCAAACATCAAAATATAACTTCTCCATTCTTGTCAAACATCAAAATATACCTCGAGTCAGGTCAACTCGAGTCGGGTCACCCAGGTCAACCTTGACCTAAGGTTGCACCAACAAAAACAACTAGATAGATTGAGTTAGAGGGTACCTCGGAGGCATACTTGGAGTTCTGGAGGGAAAAAGTTGAGAAAAGGGGGTAAAAATCGGTTGGAAGGCACCTTCCTGAGAAGAAATTGCAAATAGAGCAAAGTCTCTATTTGCTGATAAAACCTAAGTTAAAGGTGTCATCAAGTCAATGGAAGGCGTCTTCCATGCATTATGGAGGGCACCTTCAAGTGCGTTGAAGACACCATCAGTCGGTTGGGCGGGAAATTTGCTGCCCTTCTGAGGCCACCTCCGATTGTATAGGAGTCACCTTTGCCCCTTTTTTTATATATAATTTAAGTATAAATGTTTTGTTATATTTTAATTTTTAATTTTTAATTTTTAATTTAAATTTTAAGTTTTAATTTGAGTTTAAATTTTAAGTTTTAATTTGAGTTTTGATTTTAAGTTTTAATTTAACTTTTAAATTAAGTTTAAATTTTAAGTTTAAATTTTTAAGTTATAATTTAAGTTAAAATTTTAATTTTTATTTAAGTTTAAATTTTAATTTTAATTTTAATTTAAGTTTATATTTAAATTTTAATTTGAGTTTAAATTTTAATTTTAATTTGAGTTTAAATTTTAAGTTTAAATTTGAGTTTTTAATTTAATTTAATTTAAGTTTTATTTTAAATTTAAATTTAATTTAATTTAATTTAATTTTAATTATTATAATTTATTTTTTATTTTATTAATTTTATTTTATTTTAACTTTATTTATTTATTTTAATTTATTTTAATTAATTTTATTTTAATTTTTAATTCTTATTCATCTCACCCAATTTATATTTTCAATCAGAGAATCCTATAATTTTGTGAAATGAGTTAAGTTTGAATTTATAGATTTTGTTTAACTTGTATTAGATTCAAGTTTAGCTTTGGATCCAATAAGCAAGCATTCTTTGGATAAACGTCTAGGCTGTGGTGAGTCATTTGGACATCATTAGAATAGCCACATGCTTTAAAATTTTTTAAATAGTCTTGTCCACTAAACTTAGTACAAACTTTGGTCTAACCAACAAGGATTAGTAAGTGGTAACTTCAGTTACTTCCACTAAGTCAAATGCACTAAGTCGAAGTCATATCTTCCTAGACATGTATAGACAGAGCTTCCATAACCTATTATCATCCAAAACTTCTCCGGTACTATATGTTAAGTTAAACTTTTGTCCCTAATTAAACTAGTCTTAATTACCCAGCCAAGTAAATTATTATTTTGGAGGTGTCAACTAATTTGAAGCCTCCCCTAAATTATTGAACTTGGGTTTAAGTTTTAGGTTTGTGTCAATTTACTTTATAATTATAATAAACTTGATTATAGTTTGAGTTTAGATTAATTTCATATTTATTTAATTTAGGTTTAGTTTTTAATTTATTTGATTTCAGTTAATTTTTTAGGTTTGAATTTAGCTTAGAAGATTTAATTTTTGAGATTAAGGTTGAGTTATTTGGATTGAGCTTAGAAAGTTTAAGGTAATATATTTTATTTTTAGGTATATAGTATTAATTGAATCCTACTTGCTTGGTTAGACAAGCATTCGGAACCCAAGCTTTAATTAGTTTTTTTATTTTGAGTTACAGTTAGAAATAATTTAAAGGTAGAGTTGGACTTGTATTCAAGTCTGGATTTATTATACACAGCTCTTTGGGATCCAAGTATCATGTTTGGATACTTGGATCCTGAAATAAACTTTTCCAACTATTCTTTTAATTCTTTAACTTGATTTTTCAAGACAAAACTTTCTCCCTCAAGGTTTGCAACTTAAGTTGAATTTCTGTCTTGAAGTTGGTCAGTTAAGGAGGTCAAGCTTAGTTATCCTTAAGGATGTTGTTTTCCTTAAGGAGGAGTTTAACATGTTACTCATTTTTTGTTAGTTTTTTATTTAAGTAGGAAATTATTTTAAAAAATTTTGTTGTATAATTAAAATTTACCCCTGTTGGTTCATCTGAACCGGATGTGAATCTATTGCTCGACTCGTATTCGAACTCATCTTCTTGATCCGGTTCACTTTCGGTTGCCATCAGTGTAAGGCAACTTACTTTCTTTGGTTCATCTACTTCCGATCCATCCAAGGAAGACTCATCCCAAGTCACCTTGAGTACCTTCTTCTGATTTGTCTTCCTTGTCTTATCTTCGTTAGGGCATTCGTGTTTGAAATGCCCTTTCTTATTGCAGTTGTAGCACGTGATGTTTGCCTTTGAGTTATTCAATGAGGACTTGGTCATCTTCTTCATGTCATATTTGGAGAAGTTTCTCTTGCGTCAAGTGAACATTTTCCTTACCATGTTTACTAGCTGCTCTTCTTTATGTGATTCTGAGTCAGACTCAGTTTCCGCCTCGGGTTTAGCTTGGGGTTCATACTTTAGCTTTCTTCGAAGTACCTGCAAGAAATATAATTCCTTTCTCGACCTTTGTGGAGTTAGTTTGTTCGTGTAGCTCTAATTCATAAAACAACTAATCTAATTTCAACTTTTAAAGATTTCTTAAAACTTTATAGGCATTTATGATCGATGCCCACAGTGCAGTTTGAGGAAATGAATTCAGAACGTACTTGATAATGTCGTAGTTCTCTAGTTGATGTTCGATCATATGCAGGCCATTGAGGATATCCTTGATCCTATCAAGAAGTTGGGTTGTGGTTTCTCTGTCCTGCATTTTAATATTAAATAAGAATTTAGAAGCAAGTCTCATTTAGTTACCTTAGCATCATTGGTTTCTTCGTATAATTCGATGAGCTTGTCCCATAACTCCTTTGTGTTGTTGTGCAGGATGGCTCAGTTGAGTTCTTCTTTTGTGAGTCCGCACTAGATCATGTTCAACACCTTTGAGTTGATTTGGACCTTCTTCTTATTTTCTAGATTCTATCTTTCTGGGTTGAGGGATACTTTAGTTGCTTCGTTTATAGGCACCCGATACCCTTATCGAATGGTGAACCACTGCTTGATGTCTATCTTCAAATAAACCTCCATTCTCTTCTTTCAATACGGAAAATCATTTCTATTGAAGAGAGGAGAATGATCGATGTTGTATCCTTCGAGTTGGGCCATTTGAATTATCTTGCAGGAAAATAGCAGAGAAGAAATATCCGAAGACTTGGTCTTGGATTAGCAGAGTTTGAGGTAAAAAAAAGAAATATCAAAGACTGGAGTGGTGTTGCACCAACTTCGAGTTAAAACTGAACAAGAAATAATTATCTGAAGAGGTAAACTTTACCAATTCAAATAAAATGTAAAAAAATAAAAATCTGAAAAGAAATAAAATAGTTCGCCCAGCTTGATTGGTGGTTACACCAATTCAGAGCATAACCTAACTCTGATGCCACTTGTTGGATTGAGATGCACATGAGAAGGGGTGAATCACGTGATTTTAAAAACTTTTATTTTTTCTTTTTCAAAAACTAAGTATGAATGCAGTAAAATAATGAGAAAACAAGAAAAAAGACACGTTTGGTTTTACTTGCTTTGGAGCCTTCGGCGACTTCTAATTCAAGACCTAGGTCTCGCAGACCTATCAATGGGTAATCTACTAATAACCTCTTCCAAAACCGCCTAAAGAGGGGATTGAGTACTAAAGAAAGAATAGGAAAAGTGTAACAAGCTAGTCTTTTCTTTTCTGCAATAATTAAGTACAGAAATCAAACTTCGTTACCCAACACTCTTTGTAGATAGTCGAATCGAGCTCAGTGTTGGATGACTCCTCAATAGTAGTCGAGCTTAGCAGAGTCATAGCAGGGTAGCAGCAGGAAGGTAGAGCAGTCGGAACGCTAAATGAACGCATAGAAGCTTGTAGAATACTTGTTGTGAAAGCCTTGGTCGAATGCATCTTTTATAAGGGATAGAAGGCACCTTCCATAGCACTGAAAGTACCTTCAATTGCAGCTTCTATCCCTTAAAAGTCGACTCTTATCGTCAATGAGATTTTCTGTGTTATCCAACTAAAGGTGTCTTCCACGCTCCCGAAGGCGCCTTCCATGAACAGTACTCAAGGCGTCTTCCGTCACTTGAAAGATACCTCGGGTATTGTTCACCTGAGGCATTTTATACTCTTTTTCCCTACAAAATGTGTTAGCCCAACACAAACACAATATACCCTGCAAGACAAAGTTAGCACAATAAGAATATGCAGTAATAATTAGTTTCTATCTTTCTAAGACCAGGAACTAGCCAAGGTTTCAATTTAGGTTTCTGAAATGGACCTAAATTGGACCGACGTCTACTGTCCCCTCAACCAAGACGCGTCATTATTGAATCACTCTCCTCTAGTGACTTACCTCTCCTTACCAATTGTCACATCCATTCTAACCCACCAAGTCTTCCTGTCGGAATTGCACATCTGGACTTCACCTATCGGGAATCGAACATCCCAACCTCCTATCAGAATCACACATCTGTGTTGGTGTAATTTGAACTAATGATCTAACTCAGGTTTTGATGAATGACAAGTGATTTAAAGTTAGAGTGTTTTGTAATCTAATTATTTTACCAAGTGTGCAGGAATTGACAGATCTAAAGGACCTAACACTAGGCTAAAATTTAGCTAGGTCTGCAGGGCACGATAGCTGCTGCAAAGTCTAGATAGGTCGTGCGCAACTCGTTTTAACTCGTAATTTTTGACGAACACTATTCAACCCCCCTCTAGCGAGTTTACGATCCAACAATCCAAACTTCAACCCATCGGGAATCGAACATCCCAATCTCCTGCCAGAATCCCACATCTGGATTTCATGTCTGGTGTCTGGTCCTCTTGACCCGTCAAGTTAGTCAACCCCGCTCACTCGATAGCATGATTAGATCAATAAATATCTAACTTTAATCCACTTATCATTCATCAAAACTGAGATTTGATCATTAGTGCTAACTACACCAAAACCTCCGAGCCATATCAGCTAACATTAACTTTATCCCAGGAGGCTATAAAAAGCCCCTAGAGCTAGGAATTCTATAACAAAAATTGTATTCATTTTCCTAACTTTTTCTGAGCATTTAAAGTTTATAAAAGGCTACTTCGCCTTCAATGAAGGAGATTTTTAGTGAGCTTTCAACTGTCTAGGATTAACAATCACCTACGTTGTAACCAATTACATTCTAAGCATTCTTACTTTTTAGTTATTATTTTTATGTTAATTAATGGTTTATATTAATTAATATTATGTCCTTGATCTATTCAAAAGCAAGAAAAATTTTTAACTTATTTTTAGGGTTATTCACCCCTCTCTACCCGATCTAACACAGACCTACAATTGCAATTGGCATCAGAGCTAAGCTCGCTTTAGAATAAGTAACCGCTAACTGAAACAACAAGGAGATGGCCGAATCTAGCATTCACCCACCAAAGTTTGAGGGAAAGTTCATAACATGGAAAAAAATGGAGGATTTTTCCAAACAGATTTCAATTTATTATTAATAATCAAATATGGTTTTAAGTACCCAAAGATCAACACGGAGAAGAAAAAGAAGAGTTTCTCTTAAATAAGGAGCAGGACGACTTTGTGGCCAACAAAAAAGTAAAATTTCATCTACTAACCGTGGTACCACCTCAAGAATTCAACCACATCAGTAGCTATAGCTCGGGTAAAGAACTCTAGGAGAAATTCCTAGAACTTCATGAAGGAACATCAAAGGCCAAGCTAGCAAGACAAGACATCCTCTGGAATCGACTAACCAACCTCCAGATGGAAGAAGGGTAAAAGGTGGCTCAACTGCATGCCAAGATTAAAGAACTGATCACAGAACTCAACAACCTTGGAGAATCGATAACGAATAGGAATTCATTGAGGTATGCCCTAAATGCATTTCCAAGAACACCAACATGAACATCTATAGTAGACTCCTACTATATCTCCAAACACCTCAAGGTAAGTATGCTAGAGAATTTGTTTTCAACTTTAGAATTTCATGAGTCTCGATGTGCATGCCTTAAAGATATAGAAAAGCTAAACAACAACATCACCCTAAAAGCCTAGAAAGACAAATCAGATTCCGACACATCCCTTGACAAAGATGCTTCTTCGAGGAAAAAAAAGGAAAATAAAGTGTTACAATTATGATGAAGAAGGACACGCAAAAGACAATTGCCCAAAGCTAGAAAAAAGGAAGAAAGAGAAGAATAAAGGGCCAAGACGGTCAAATCACAAAAACCTCAAGGCGACTTGGGACGAGACGTCATCATCCGAATTCGAGACAGAGCAATACATTGGACTTGTGCTAATGTCAAGTCACCAAGATGAAGAAAACGATGAAGCCTCGTCCGAGATGGATATAAAGAGCATCGATGAAGAGGGAGCTTCAAACAATGAGTCTGATACGGTAAGTGAGGTGCGACTCCTATCTCCTAACTAGCTTTATGATGCAATTTAGATGCTTTCTAGATGTCTGTGTAAAAATAGGACAAAATATATAAATACAAAAATAACTATGCATGCCTAAAAGATGATTTGATAAATTGCAGGATGAAAATGCAAAGTTAAAAAGTAAAATATAACTAATAGAAAATTCTATATGTTTAAACTCATATGCTCCACAAAAGAATTTTAGAAACTATAAAGAACTTAGTTGGCATTTACAAAATCATATGGGTCAGATTATAAAAGTAGTTAGAAAATATATTCCTAGAAATTACTTGTACTTAGTCTAACTAAAATTAATTTTTATGTATGCCTTAAATTAAATTTACTTTAATTTTTAACATTATTTACAAAATTAATTATATTGCATGCTTTCTTTTCATGTTTTGTATTAACAAATTTTAAAAAAAAACAAAGTTATCTACTAACAGAAAAATTTTTAAAATTTTTTAATTGTTATATTATTTTTTAAAATTTATCTTTCAAAAAATGAATTTTGTTGATTTAAAATATTTCAAAATTTTATTTTTTAAAACTTAAAATTTTTTTATAGTGAATTAGGTTTTCTGTTAGAATAAATTTCTTTAAGATTTTTTGATAATTATCTGATTTTTTATAAATTTTTTATCAAAAAAATATAATTTTAAATTTATTTTTTTAAAAAAAAAAACCTTATTTTTTGGCTAAGGAAGTTTTATTTTGAATGTTGAAAAAAATCAGTAAAATTTTTTGAATTAAAAACTATTTTTAAATATTTAAATTAAAAAATAACTATATCTATTAAAAAAATTATTGTGGTTAAAATAATAATATTCTATTCATGAAAAATTTTGTCATGTTTTGAATACTTATGTTCACCATTACAAAAATTTTAAGAATTTTTAAAATTTAAAAATAAATTTTAAATTATTTTTATCAAAACTGAGGATTAATTAATAAAAATTATTCCTTTTGAAAATTAATTTTAATAAAATGACATATTCCTGAAAATTCTATTTAAAATCCCAAAAATATTTTCTAATATTTTTATTTTATTATTTCATATTTTTCCTAATATTTTTTAGTGTGATCAAAGGAGAGAGAAAATAAGTTAAAGGGGCTTAAACTTAGTATACAATTTCATATTCTATACTTGTATTTACTTGTTTTTATTGCAAACTTATTAATAGTAATGATTGAAAATTTATTTTCTTATAATATTTTTATTATGTGTTTATCCTAACTTAACTTGGGTTGATGCATATTAAAAAGAGGGAGATTGTAAGTACCCTAGGTTAGTTTTGATGTGGTCAACCGAGTTAAGTTAGGTCCTGTGATTTTAGTGTCTTGTGTCTAAGTATGTAGAAACTTAGGAACACAAAAAGTCGAATGAAGATGTAGCTAGCAAGAATGATAACACTGGAAGTGAGTCAACGGGCTTGGTGCATCCTAGATACGAGGTGTTGTGGAAGAGTACACTAGCGAACAAGAAGGAAGTGCGCGACACATTCGAGGGATGAGAAATTGAGAAGGAAGCCAGCTCTAGGAGATGACCGGAGTTGAGTTCAGGTGAACTCAATTTCAAATAGCCCAAGTATCACCCAAGAAAACATGAGAAAGGGATAGTTCAGATGAACAGTGCTAGAGGCGCCTCCAATAGGGTTGGAGGCAGGTCGAGCTTTGGCAAAGAAGCTACCATATTCAAGACCCGAGGTACCTCTAATGTGCCTGAGGCGCCTTAGATGAAAAGGCATGAGGCACCTTAAGCAAGCTTAAAGGCGCCTTAAACAGAGGCGCGAAGGTGCCTTCCAACGTGGCAGAGACATTGGTGACCCTTGCACTTTGAATAAATCTTTATCCACACTGGAGGCACCCTCGATCCCTTTGGAGGCGCCTCCAAGCCACATCAGTCAACGATAATCTTATCCTAGGAGGCTATAAGAAGCCCCACGGAGCTAGGAATTCCATAACAAAAATTATATTCATTTTCCTAGCTTTTTCTGAGCGTTCAAAGTTTGTAAGAGGCTACTTCGCTTTCAACAAAGGAGATTTTTAATGAGTTTTCAATTCCCTTGGATTAACAATCACCTAGGTTGTAACCAAGTACATTCTGAGTCTTCTTACGTTTTAGTTATTAATTTTATATTAATTAATTATTAATTTTAATTAATATTATATCCTTCCTCTGTTCAAAAGCAAGAGAAATTTCTAGCTTCTTCACAGGATTATTCACTCCCTCTAGCTGGCCTAATGCGGACCTACAATTATCAAATATGATCTCCTAGATAACCCCTACTGACACGTGGCACTGGATAAATGGAAAGGCAACTAGCGGCTATCGGATATGGTCCCCTCCGCTTCCACAGTGATGATATTCTCTTTAGAGAGCCATATAAGCACTCACTGAGATAATGACAAAGGACTTTTCTATTTTCTCGCTAACTCCACCAGATTATACCTTCCTTCTCCGGCTCCATTCTTCCACATACCATCTCAAGAAAATCCTAACTTGAGCATCAGAGTGACCCCGGGATCTGGCCCCAACTAATCTAACTCTCAATTTGAGTGTGTCTTAGGTCCTCTCATCTCCTTCACCAATGATCTCCAAAGAGCGTACACATCAGCAAGTTCATTGACTAGTGGCTTGACCATCCACCATATTTAGTCGGAACAAATTGACATCGTCTGTGAAAATTTTGAGCTAAGATGTTGTGATGATTAACACTAGAATAATTGTTGATAACCATGACTTTGGCAAAGAAAGAAAAGTCTATGGGAGATGCCAGCAAGCTAGAGTCATGCTGGGATTGGCCATACTGAGTCACTCACCAACTCAGCAAGCGACCTTGGCATTCCATGCATTTGAGGCCCTATCGGGTCTAGTACTGACCTCGGGTTCGCCTATTTTTTTTTTCTGCATAGCAGCCTTATGACTGACTAAGGAGCTCTCATCAGTCCTTGCCCCTCGCTAGTAGCTCAATCTTCTAATGAGCTTTATCTCATCTTTCATGACGTTGCAACTTGAGATTATCAACTCAAGTTATATTAACAGATAAGCTTACCATTGATTCTATAAAATTTTGATTCAATACATTATCTCCATCTCCTACAGAGACTATCATTGTTTCGCGCTAGTATCTCAGTCTTATGATAGATTTGAATCTCTCATAGAGTAAATAGTTCTCTTAGCCCACTCGCTAACGACTCAGAAGACTAATAACCCTCTTAGCCCCACTCGCTAATGGCTCAAGAAAAAGCAATAGCCCTCTTAGCCCTACTCCATAATGACTCAGAAGACCGATGACCATCTTAGCCTCACTCGCTAATGTCTCAGGACAACGCAACAACCTCTTAGCTCGATTCGCTAACGGCTCAGAAGACCGATGACCCTCTTAGCCCTACTCGTTAATGGCTCGGGAAAACACAACAACCCTCTTAGCCCCACTCTCTAATGACTCAAAAGACCGATGACCCTATTAGCCCCACTCACCAATGGCTCGAGAAAATGTAACATCCCTCTTAGCCCTACTAGCTAACGACTCAAAAGACCGATGCCCCTCTTGCCCCACTTGCTAATGGCTCAAAAAAAATGTAATAGCTCTCTTAACCCCACTCGCTAATGGCTCAGAAGAATAATGATCCTCTTAGCCCTACTCACTAATAGCTCGGTAAAACGCAACAACCCTCTTAGCCCCACTTGCTAATGTCTTAGGAAAATGCAACAACCCTCTTAGCCTGACTCGCTAACGGCTCAAAAGACCGATGACCCTCTTAGCCCCACTCGTTAATGGCTCAGAAAAACACAATATCTCTCTTATCCCCACTTGTAAATGACTCAAAAATCTGATGTCTCTCTTAGCCCCACTTGCTAATGGCATAGAAAAATGCAACATCTCTCTTAGTCCCACTCACTAGTGGCTTAGAAGACCGATGACCTACTTAGTCCCACTGGCTAATAGCTTGGGAAAACACAACACCCCTCTTAGCCCCACTCGCTAACAACTCAAAAGACTGATGACCCTCTTAGCTCCACTCACTAATGGCTCAAGAAAATGCAACAACCTTCTTAACCCCACTCGTTAATAGCTTGCAAGACCAATAGTCCTCTTAGCTCCACTCACTAATGGATCATTAGACTGATGGCCCTCTTAGCCTCACTCACTAATTGCTAGGAAAAATCAATAATCCTCTTTTCCCCACTCACTAACAACTCAGACTCAACAATCTCTCAATCTAAGTTACAGTCTTAGTAACCAACACTTTAATTGCCTTGGCCTCAAACTTGACAGTCTTTTATCTCTGTCTTAGCTTCAATCTCAGTCGCTAACACTCTTAGTGCCTTGGCCTCAGACTTGATAGTCTTTTATCTCGGTCTCAATTGTAGTCTCAGTAGCCAACACTCTCAATGCCTTAGTCTTAGGCTTGACAGTCTTTTATCATAGTGTCAGCTATAGTCTCAGTCACCTTCACTCTGAATGCCTTAGCCTCAAACATGGTAGTCTTTTATCTCAGTCTCAGTTACCAATACTCTCATTGCCTTGGCCTCAAACTTGGCAATCTTTTATCTTAGTCTTAGTCGCCAACACTCTCATTGACTTGGCCTTAGAGTTGATAGTCTTTTATCTCAATCTCAATTGCAGTCTAGTAGCCAACACTCTTAGTGCCTTGGTCTCAGACTTGAAAGTCTTTTATCTCAGTCATAGTTATAGTCTCAATCGCTAACACTCTAAGTTCCTTGGCCTTAGACTTGGTAGTCTTTTATCTCAGTCTTAGCGCTTGACATCAGACTTGGTAGTTCCTTATCTCAATCTCAGTCATAATCTCAGTCACCAACACTCTCACTACTTTGGCCTTGGACTAGATAGTTTAATTTATTATCTCAATCTCAGCTATAGTGTCAGTCGTCAACACTCTCAGTGTCTTGGCCTCAGACTAGATAGTCTTTTATCTCAGCCTCAGCTATAGTCTAAGACACTAGCGCACTTTGTCAGTCATCAACACTTAGTGCCTCAGTTGTAGACTGAATAATTTATCATACATTTGTCATATAGACTCTCGGAAAAAGCAGAATGGATAATCAACACATATATATAAGACAAGTCTCAAAAAGAAATTATATTCTATTGGTCCCGGTAGCGGCCGACTAGAAGAGGTGGTTGAATAGCCCTGCAAAAAAAATCAGATGAACCTTCCTCGAACTTTATAACATAATTAAATTGAATACTTGCATAAATAAAGTAAATAAACTAAAAGGAAGAGGCACAACGAATTACTTGGTTACAACCGGGGAGGTTGTTAATCCAAGGAAGATAAAAGCTCAGTAAACTCTCCTTCAGGTGGAGAAGCCTCCTATAGCAGTTGACGCACTCAATTACAGCTTAGAACTCAAGATGAATCAATCACAAGTGTTGTGTGTTCTACTTCCTAGGTCCAGGGGTCATTTTATAGCCCTGGAAAATCTTATCCTTGGCTGGAAGGCACCAGCAAGGCGATAGTCGATAAGAGTTTATCCACTATCAACGACAAAATCTGCCTGGTTGAAGGCGCCTTCCATAAAGCTGGAAGGCGCCTTCTATTGTGGGTTGAAGGCGCCTTCCCACTGAAAGGTGTGGAAGTGCCTTTAACTCTAATGAGGGCGCCTCTAGCAGCTCCGCAGCTCCTTTTTGGCTATTCCACTACTCCGTTTGCTTGGGTGATTTCGGTCAACCGAAATAAAACTCACCCGAACCCATTTTTTGGCCTTCTCCTCCAAGCTTCCGCTCCGGCTTCTCGTCCGTCGGACCATCGCCGCATCCTTCTCGTCCGCCGATGTACTCTTTCGCAGCACCTCATCCCTCAACACACCAAGTCCATCGACTCTCTCCCGTGTCATCCTTCTCGCTAGCCGCATCTTCCGCTCGACTTCATGTGCTCTTAAGCTCCTGCACACTTAGACACAGGGTTAAACACCAATAGGACCAACCTGACTTGGTTGATCACATCAAAACTATCGCTGGGTACCAACAATCTCTTCCTTTTTGATGTGATCAAATCTAAGTTAAGTTAGGGTAATTAAAAAAATTCTAATTTTTGCAAGTAAAAAAAAAAATGCAAGTGAGCAAATTTTTCTAAGTAAAGTTTGCTAGAAAAAAATAAAAAATTTTACACAAAAATTTTCAAAAAAAAAAAGATTTTAACCAAAAAAATTTGCAAGTACCCTCTAGACTTCTCTACTCCCCCTTTTGATCACATTAAAAATTGAGATTCATTTAAAAGTCTAAAAAAATAATAAAACCAATAAGAAAATTTTCTAACTATTTTAAAAAGATAAAAATTAATTTAAAAAATATTTAATTAATTTTTAACAAAAAATTAAGGCATTTTTCTAAAAGCTTAATTAACAGTTAGTCAATTAAATACTTATTTCAATAATTAGCTTCCAGGCTGTGACGAGACACTAGACCTTCTTGGATATTAAAACAACAACCACTTTCTAAATAAAGTCTCTTAAAAAAATTTAATATTTAATTTACTCTGAAAGTCATAATTTAAAAATATTTAATCCAAATATGATTTTGGAATTCAATATAAGTTCCTTCCTACTGGGTTAATTAAAAATTTCTTAGGTATATATCTTTGTGAAATTGTCCTAATCTAGCCCTTATAGTATTTAAGGTACCAATTCAGTCCACTATAATTTCTAATATATTGAATATTTGAGCATGCACTATTTTTCAAATTTTTTATTTCATTTTTCAAGCTTTCATTTTCAATTTTTATTCTATCATAGTCTTCTAATCGACAAAATTTAGCTAGAGTTTATTTTAATTCTTTAACTTCTTTTTCTAATTTACAACAATTCTTTGTTAATAATTTAACAAACTGAAATAATTTATTAGGAGGAAGAGACCACCTGACTTTGTCGATCCCATGATCTGAAGCTCCCCCTGAAGTATTGCTTTCTTCCGATGTCACTCCCCCTTCATCGATGCTCATTTCGGATGAGCTTACTTCGTCTCCATCTTCTTGGTGACTTGCCACCAGCGCAAGTCTAGCGAGGGCTTCTATCTCCGATTTAGACGACGTCTCATCCCACGTTACCCTTAGATTTCGATGCTTCTTTTGAATTAGTCTTTTGTCTTCCTTGCTCTTCAATTTAGGGCAGTTATCTTTCACGTGTCCTTCTTTATTACAATGGTAGCATTTTATCTTTCTTTTTTTTATCCTGCACTTGATTAAATATTTTAGTTTTAAATAACTTTTAAAATTTACATACCATCAATGTTGTTTCATTATCATCGAGAGAAGATTCTAAGTCTTGTTCGTCCGCCTTTACTTTTAAGGCAATGTTATGCTCCTTCTTCGAACTTACACATCTCATTTCATGGACTTCAAAAGTTGAAAATAATTCTAAAGTAGTTGAATCTAGATCATTAGATATATAATAGGTATCTACTAATAATGTTCATTCAGTATTTCTAGGGAATGTATTAAGAGCGTACCTTAGCGAATCTCGGTTACTTACCTTTTCTCCGAGATTCGTGAGTTTAGTGATGAGCTCCTTGATCCTTGAGTGAAGGTGTGCAATGGTTTTGCCTTCTTCCAGTTTGATGTTGCTAATCTGGTTTCTGAGCAGATCCCGTCTCGCGAGTTTCCCCTCCGAAGTTCCTTAATGTAGTTCCAGGAATTTCTTCCAAAGTTCCTTCGCAGACTCGTAGACTCCGATCCAGTTGACTTCTTATGGCGGTAAGATGCTTAGCAGATAGAACTCTGCTTTGTCATTTGTCACAAAACCGGTCTGCTCCTTTTTGGTCCAGTGGTATTTTTCTTTATCTTCGAGTGTTACAAAACCAAATTCCATCATTAAAAGAAAATCGAAATCAGTTTTGAAAAATACCTCAATCTTCTTCTTCTAGTTGGCAAAATCTCCCTCGAACTTCGATGGGTAGATGCTTGATCCGACCATCTCATGTGCTTCGTTCGACAGTTAGTCCTCCTGAAGCGAACCTCGCTTTGATACCACTTGTTGATCCCGGTAGCAGTCGACTAGAAGGGGGTTGAATAACCCAACAAAAAAAATCAAACGAACCTTCCTCAAACTTTATAGCGTAATTAAATTGAACACTTGCATAAACAAAGTAAATAAACTAAAAAAGAAGAGGCACAACGAATTACTTGGTTATAACCATGGAGGTTGTTAATCAAAGAAAGATGAAAGCTCAGTAAACTCTCCTTTAGTAGAGAAGCCTCCTACAGTAGTTGATGCACTCAATTACAGCTTAGAACTCAAGATGAATCAATCACAAGTGTTGTATGTTCTACTTCCTAGGTTCAAGGGTCATTTTATAACCCCTTGAAAATCTTATCCTCAGCTGGAAGGCGTCTTCCATAAGACTGGAAGGTGCCTCCAGCAAGGCGCCAGTGGATAAGAGTTTATCCACTGCCAACAGCAAAATCTACCTGGTTGAAGGTGCCTTCCCACTAAAAGACGCGAAGGCGCCTTTAACTTTAATGAGGGCACCTCCAGCAGCTCCGCAGCTCCTTTTTGGCTCTTCCATTGCTCCATTTGCTTGAGTGATTTTGGCCAACTGAAATATGGCTCACCCGAATACATTTTCCGTCCTTCTCCTCGAGCAGACTTTCTCTCCAGCTTCTCATCCCGCAGACCGCCGGCGCTTCCTTCTTGTCCGTCGGTGCACTCTTTCACAGCACCTCATCCCTCAGACGCACTGAGCCCCTCGACTCTCTCCCGTGCCATCCTCCTCACTAGTCACATCTTCAGCTCGACTACCTGTGCTCCTAAGCTCCTATACACTTAGACACATGGTTAAACACCAATAGGACTTAACCTGACTTGGTTGATCACATCAAAATTATCGCGGGGTACCAACATATTCATCTAAAGGTTTCTTAGTACAATTAGAGATCACATAAAGATAAGTCTCAAAAAAGCAAACCAAAAGTCAAAACTATCATGAGAGAAAGGGGGCAAGCTCATTCGACCCTTTTGAAGGAGGTATCTCGTCCCAAACTTTTCGCAAGCTCAAGAATGTCATATTAGCCCTAGGATCAACTTTCCTTTTACGCATTAGTAGAGAGCACCTTTGAAGCCATATTTTAGCATATTACTACTCCTAGTTGAGAGCAAGTCATTGTTGGATCAAAAGCGCTAGAAGGGAGGGAGTGAATAGCGCTCGTGGTTTTTTCACTTTTTTTGCTTAAAACAATCGATCAGAATAAATGTAGCGGAAAGAAAGAGACGAAAAATAAACAATCGCTAACAAGTTGTTTTATTTGGTTCGGAGTCTATGATGACTCCTACTCTAAGGCTCTTCCAATAGTCGAAATCCTCCCTGGATAAAAGAGGCGATTGTATCGATTTAGAGTGACCTTGCTCTGATACCAATTGTTGGACTTGAGTTGAGGTTTCATCTTGAACTTGGTCAGGCAAGGAACTTAGGTTAGTCACTTTCTTAAGGGTTATTATCTCCTTTTGGACTGACTTGACCCGAACTTAAGACTTGGCTAACTTGTGCATCAAATAATTTATTAAATCATACTACTTATCTACCAGAGGAGAACTTACAGTATTGTCTGATCATTCAAAAATGGATACGGATTCATGGATTCTCTTGGACTCAGCCTCCGATTCGATCTCGGGCTCCGACTTGGATTTAATCTCAACAATGGGAGCTTGTACCGGTAGAGCAACGAAGCTCACTTACTCATATTCTTCGTCAAAGTCTTTCGAGAACTCGGACCATGTCACTTTCAAAGCCTTGGTATTGGAAGTCTCTTTGTGTAGGTCGATCAGTTTCTTCCAAATCTCTTTGGCACTTTTGAAAGGTTTGACCTAATTAAATTCTTCTTTAATTAGGCCTCATAGTAATGTTAGAGTTGCCTTAGCGTCAACCTCGATCTTCCTCTGCGTTGGTTCTTCCCATTTGCCACAGGCGAGTGGTACTCCATCTTCGATGGGGAGCGTGAATCCAATTTGAATTATGGACCATATTTCCACCTAGGTCTTTAGGTGGTACTCTATTCAGTTGTATACGACCATTTGTTTTCCAAGAATCAAATCAAGATTCTTAGAACCCAAAATGAACTATTCCAAAGTATCCATGAATTCGGTGACTTAACTTTTCAAAGTGGAATTCTCTTCCTTAAATTAGAGTCTCAGGCTCTTGATCCGTTCAATCTATGCTTGTAGTGATGAACTTCACTGCTTTCCTGCGCACGATAGAGTACCTTACATTAGGTTGTTTCGAGCATGAGGAAGGAAGTTGTTGCCTTGCATTGAGTGAGTTGCTCTTGCGTTTGAGTAGCTCTTGCGTGTGTTGAGTAGCTCTCGTAGCTCTTGCGTTGAGTGATGGGACCGCCAATGCACTCAGGGAGAAATGGGGAGTATGACATTCTCAATTCCATTCTGTAACTCCTACCTGGGTCTTTGGTTTGACTGGGTAGATAACTAAGGAAGATTCCTTTTCATTAGCTTTGCTTTCTTTGCTCTATCATTCGAAAAACTAGATACAGGAACAATTACTATCCATACCACTGCGGATTCACTCTGCTTATCAACTCGTGCTAACATCTCCTTAATATGGACGGTCGATCCCTCATTACTTTCCTTTTAACATTTTTCTCCCCCTTTATTATATATCAAAAAATACTAAGCAGAGAGAAAAACTGTTAATTTGTAAAAATAGAACTTAAATTTAAAAAATAAACTTTTAAATTTTTTCAAAAAATATTTTAACTTTAAGCTTCTCCTAAAAAGTATCACTTAACTTTCTTTTTTTTTTAAATGCTTAGCTATAAAAAGGAATTTCTTTTAAAAAATACTTAGCTTTTGCAAAACTTAGCCTCTAAAAAAATTGACTTGAAATTTTCTTTCAAAATACTAAGCTTTTACAAATACTGAAAATGTTGAAGCAATCTAGGTACCCTAAGTTTTGATGTTTGGGCAAAGGTTTAAGTTAGGATTATTGTTGTATTTAATATGCATTGTGAGTGTGCAGGATACAGATACAACAAGGAAAGTCCAAGTGTGATCTTGACAAAGGAGGAAAGTCCAAGGATGAGTCTTGGCGGTGTAAGTCCAAGCATGTAGTCTTGGCAACGTAAGTCCAAGTGTGACTTGGCAATGGATGAAGCCCCGGAGGCGCGCCCTCTTGGCAAAGGAAGACCCGACAACAATGACAAGGCCGATGGAAGCTCTAGAAGGCAAGACGTGAAGGATGGGGAGGCATCTGAGGGACGCAAGGCTGATGAAGGAGGCTAGAAGGCTAGGTCTAAGTTGGTTAGGCGAGAACGAGTGCTGAGTGAATGTACTCGGGGTAAAATTCTAGAATTAGGGTTTACTGTAGCGGCACTGTAGCAGTACTGTAGTAGTCGACTCGGAGCGAACAGAGAGTTCGTATCGAGCCGTTGAGCTGCAACGGTCGAATTTCCACGAAGGGCAGTCGACTGCATGTTTTGGCAGTCGACTGGTAGGCGGGGTTTTCTAACTTGTGGCTTATATAACCAAGCATTGGAAGCTTGGTTAAGGTTGACGAAATAGATGTGGTTAACCCCTATTAGTAGTCTACCAGTGTCCTAGCTTCTCCAGAGTCCTTGGTGAGAGTTTGTTGCGAGGTTTCTCCACCCACAAGAAGCTATGCGAGTTAGCCGGAGGCTTTCCGGGGATTCATCCACCGACGGATCGGGATCGTCCACCTTACGAACAACCGTGGAGTAAGAGCTTCATCTCCGAACCACATTAAACAACGTGTCATTGGGTTTGCTTCTTGTTTATTGTTTTCTAGGGTTAGCTTTGCTTTTGTTTGTTAGTATTTTTGTTTCCGCTGTGCACTAACAAGCGTAGGAAGCGACGATTTGGGTGAGACGCTATTCACCCCCCCTTTAGCGAACGTCAAGGTCCCAACAAAAAATACTTAAATTTTAACCTCCTTTTTCTCTCCCCCTTCATTAATGTCTTGTTCTTTAGTTGCTGGTCGAGGGGCTTTATATAGGCCCCCTCCAGACACCTGGACCACCCTCGGGCGCCTGGGCTGATGTCAATGTGGCTGCACCTCGTCGAAACTTGATCTCTGAAATTCTATCCAACTTCAAGCTCCTAAACTTTGACATAGACCAGAAAATCGGCGTACGCCACCTCAACTCCTAAGGTCGTCCGCTCAATCCCATCCTGGGTGGTCAGACCACCTCCAGGCACCCCGGACGTCCAAGCGCCTAGATTGCCTTTTCAGCCTTTGTCTCTCTACAAAATAGAGTTAGTCCAACAGATAATATATAAGATAAAATAATATTTGACAAACTTCGGACTATCCAATCCTAACTTTGAGTTTCGTTGAAATTCTACGTTAGACTGACACCTACTTTTCCCTCTACGGAGAATGTATCCTCACCTACTCCTCTCAGGAGAGATTACCTTTTATCAAACTGGCCCTTTAGACCGTTTGAACTTTTGCTCAACATCTAAGACTTTAGGATTTTTACCTAGTGTCCTCGACCCTACGTTACTCGTTTAGTGTTCGCGACCTCCAGGACTTTCACCTAGTGTCCTCGACCCTATGATTTTTTCCAAATGTCCTTGACCTGCTAAGACTTCGTCCAGTCTCATGGACCAGGACTTCATTACCTAGTCGCAACTAGGAATTTTCACTTGCCTAGTATCCACTAGGACTTCTTTACCTAGGCTCAACTAAGACTTTCACCTTACCTAAGATCACTTAGGATTTTCCTACACACTAAATTAGACTTGTTAAATTATAACATAACTTAACTTTGAACATTTACCAAATATCAAAATACAAATTTAATTGACTAGTGCTTCGCTGTAGAGGTCAGAAAAGCTTTCTTTTGTTCTGTTCGATGATCCTCTTACCCAACTTTATAGTCACTCAACTCCTTTTTGGCAGCCTCCAACTCTGCCTTGGCCATCTCTAACTCGAAAGACACCCCGACCTTGGCAGTCACCAACTCAGAGGCTATCTTCGTCTCTCTCTCTCTTTGACCTCAGATAGTTGTAACTCTAGCTTTTCCTTAGCCAAGATCTTGGCTTGAATGTCATCATAGAGCTACAGTCATTGAGTCTCTCAAGCAGACAACTTCCCTATTTCCATGACTAGCTCATGTTGAGCTTGAAGTATCTCCTCTTAGGCTTGTTTGGCTGCATCCTCCATGGTACTCGGTGAATTCATACTCCAAATTTTGAATTTATCATAATAAATTCTAGCCTTATTGACCCATTTTATTGCTTCATCTTAGGCCATCTTATTTGCAGTCTTCAAGTCCTCTCGTCCAGACTAGGCAAGTTGGATCTCTAGCTCGACCACCTTATTTTCTATTTGGGAGTATTTTTTGAGTAGATTTCTGACATAGCGGTACATTCCTTTGGCTTCCACTCCAGACTGCGCAATGTAAATGGCAATCTATACACATTCCATAAGCATTAAAATAAAGGGTAAAACATATCCTCTAAATATAGCAGATCAAACTCTCACCCCAATTATAAGAATTTCATATGCGACATGATGTCTTGATGGCTCTAGAAGTTGACTGTGCTCAATCAGAAGCAAGGATAGCTGCCTCATTGGAGGAAGAAGGAGCCGCTAGACTCTCACCTTTTCCCCTAGACCCCCCGACTTTATCCTTCATCATTGTTTCAAGGGGACAACTCCTCATAGGTGGGGGTGCAAGAACAGCCTCCCTCAAAAGTCGGACCAATTTTCTTTTATTCATAGTTTTTGTCTCGAGCGCTGACTTCTCTAGAGCCCTGGTCTCATGGGCAGGTCTCTTGGAAGTTTGGATCTTAGGCTCTTGCAGACGTTTCCTTAAAGGCCCAGTTCCAGGGATTAACCTCTGACTCCCACCCTGAGCTGATTTAAGGAAACTATCAAATAGAGGATGCATGGGGATTTGTTCTTTCTTTCGAGGTCGGACTTCGAACTAAGCCTCAGCCTTAGGTGGCTTCGTTAGCTAAATCATCAGACTTTGTGCCCCTATTACTGCTAGAGCTAGCATTGTATAGGCAAGAATCTTGATCATGGATCCTAGAGCTTCAACTAAAACAGTCAGAACTTTGGTGGCTGTAGAATACCCCGCCTCAAAAGGACTAGAGGCTGACAATTTTGAAAACTCTCGGCAACATCTTTGGAGGCATATAGATCATTCGTGGCAACTAGATCACACTTCAATTTTTTGATGATGGACGCATTATACATGATTTGTCATGCAAGGGTAAAAAATTTAGTTAGTTAAAAGAAAAGTTAATTAAAAAGTGCATTACTCAAGGGGGATGCAGCTCTACTACAATGGGGCTTAATCCAGTCCTATATAGCAGGACCTCATTCTCCGCTATCAGACTATCTCTAAACTTTAGCCCGAATAAGTTCCTGATCATCTCCATATACATCAGTTCCAACTCGTAGTCATCTAGCATTGTCGGAGCAAGCTAAGGCATCAGCTAAGTATATGGTTAGGGTAACTTGATAAAAAAAAAGAAGCAAATGTTTCACCCAGTATGTGAAGAAGGGAACTCGCCCAAGAAGGTATACTTAGACCTAGAAGCAAAGTAAAAAATCTCAAGCTCTGTCTGTCAGAGATAAAACAGGTAGCGAAAAGTGACAGGATCAAGTGAAATTTGGTACAATCGAAAGATGATAGTGGTGTTGCATATCAAATGGTAGGAGTTGGAGATTAGTCGGGATAGAGAGATTTGGAAATAATGGAACAAGTCTTGAAGAAGGGGATGGAGGGGAAATCTAAGGCCACTGGCCAACTGGACAAAAAAGCATGTGATGTATCCTGTTGATGGCTCATGTGGGCGGTCCTCCGATAGTAGAATCCTAATCTTATAATTAATAGGAATATCAAATGTTTCTTGAAGCTGCACGGTTGCGCCTCTGGTAGGAGTGATTTGTTGAGACTCATACCACTTCTCTTAGGGGGCATTGGAGGCCATGAGTTTAGAAAAAAGAAGGGTGGAAAAGAGTCAAGAAATAGAAGAAAGGGCAGCTAGCTTTTGTGTGACTAGACGTGCATAGGAAGACAAAGACAAGGACTGCTGAAGGAAAAATAGAGGTGAATGAACATAACATTGCTTTTTGTTAACCTAATATACCTTGTCGGCGACACAGTAGAGTTGTCGAGTCAGTTCATTGAACCATTGGATGACAATATCTCTTCCCCACAGTCGGATCAATCGACCGGATGATCGTGATCACAACCCAATCTTCACCATTAAAGCGCATCAAGTATAAGTTACAAAGCGATGTAACGATTTCTGAGGCAGTTCGAATGCTACCGTCAGATGTGAAGATCAAATAGGCACCAACGTGCCCCCACCGTCAAATCCAAGGTTGTGTTATCAATAACATCGGTGCACGACATTGCATTTATATGGTAAGGTGCTCACGTGGCCTGAGGCAGATATATCACACCATCCATTAATGCAGTAACATAGAACACCAATCATTAGCGTGATATGTGATATTGTGCATCATGTCTATTAAATACAAGGATTTGCACTTCCCAATGATCAATAGCCTCCTAGTAAAATGTTGTTACCTGATCTCAACACTCCAAGAAAATGACCTTGAAAAGCAAATGAAAATCATCACAGTCCAAGTCAGTCGGACTATATTTTTTTTTCGACTAGACATGAAAAGGAGACTTATAATACGACAGCTTCCTTTAGCCCTTATGTCTTGCTAACCTTTTAGTCAAAATCAAAATAGATCAATCTTAGCCTAAGGGAAGGTTAAATTCGTTCAAGTGGGACTCAGACCTGATCAAACCATCTTAGTACCCTCATCCTCGCCGACCAAGTCTTTTTCAAGGATAAGTAATAAACTCCCTTTTAGTTTCGACGGTATACTCCCTCTCTGTCTCGATAATATACTCCCTCTGTATCTTAGTGATAGACTCTCTCTCTCAATCTTTGCGGCATACACCCTCTCAGTCTCAGTGACAGAATCCCTCTGAGTCTTATTGACAAATTCCTTTTCAGTTTCAAACTTCTTCTCAGTCTTGGCGACAGACTCCCTCTCAGTTTTAAACTCCTTCTTAGTATTGGCAACAGACTTTCTTTCAGTCTCAGACTCCCTCTTAGTCTTGGCGACATACTCTCTCTTAATCTTTACTGTCATCACTTACAGCATCTCTGTCTCGACCCCAGTTGTCGATACTCTCTCTCAAAGGTGGATCCCGACATCATCTCCCTCAAGACCACTCCACATCAATGTCAACTTTTTCATCCTTAAGATAAGTCTACGCCCTATACGAGTCACTGGCACTAACTGTGAATATTCTAGGGCGCGTAGCATTCTAAGAATGGAAGAGAGGCTATGAGGTTATCAAATCCAGTCTCCTAGATACTCTCTACTGACAAGTGGCGCTGGATAAATGGGAAGGGAACAAATGGCTGTCAGATTTGGTCCCCTCCACTTCCACAATGATGACATTTCAATTGACGTGAAGACGCTCTTTAGAGAGTCAAATAAGCACTCATTCATATAATAACAAAGGATTTTTTTTTTTTATTTTCTAGCTAACTCTATATACCTTCTTTCTTGTTCTCCATTCTTCCACATATTATCTTAAGGAAACACTAACTTGAGTATCAAAGTGAGCCCGACATCCATCCCCGACTGATTAACTCTCTATTTGAATTTATTTTAGTCCTCTTATCTCCTTCATATTAAAAAAAAACGTACATATGAGTATGTTCGCTGATGACTTTATCGTCGTCATATCTGGCTAGAATAACATTCATAGAATTTGTTCACGTCAAAGCATTTAAAAATTTCCTTCGCACATCATTATTTTAAAAAATAATCCTCTTCATTCTACTTGTTTTTTTTTGGTGTCCTTTCCTATTAATTTTATTCGTCGAAGACTCGAAGGGAGTATTGCCCCTGACATTTTGAGCTCCTATTCAGATGGAACGAGAGATCCACATGGCACATGCAATGTATCTCGCGAATGAAAATGATATTGTTTTTCAAGGAACAAAACAAAAAGGCATGGTGGTCAACAAAGTTAGTGAACAAGCATTAATTAGTGTTATTTTTTTTAAATTTTTTTTTACTTGTTTTAGTTCACGGTGGTCAACAAAGTTCTAGCCGTAAAGCCTTACTTCCTGCGACGACTTTGTCTCAATGGCAGTTGACCAAGAGACGACTTTGACATTCATAGAATCTGTTGTCATCCAATCATTCGAAAAGTTCGTCGCACATCCTCATGCAATGCTGATGACGTCACTGATGCCATCATGGATCCACATGCAATGCATCTCGCGAAGGAACATGTTTTTTTTTGAAGGAACAAAACAAAAAGGCAAAGTTTCTGTAAATAAATTGACTCGGCAATATTTGCAAGCAAATTTGATCAGTCTTGGTCTCCTAATTTTCATTTACAAGAATGATATTTTGATCATATTTTAGATAAAATTGTGTTTTATTTAATTTAACTTTTTGACTATGTTCATCCAGTTTGGATAGAGCTGAGTAAAGCATGATAAAATTTTAAGTTGGTTTCATTTTTACTGAACATAGATTCAAATAAATAACAACAAATATCAGAAATAAAAACAGTAAGTAAACAAGTAAAATTTGACTTAAAAATTAAATAAAATTAATTTAAAAGTGTATTTTCATTTATAATTATATTGATTTGGTTGTTGTCATTAAATCATATTACAATTTTATTTTATTTAAACAAATTCTTTTTCTTTTTTTTTTACTTATTTCGATTAATCATGGATAATCGACCCGTATCGTCCTATAAAATTTTTTTACCGATAAATCAGAAGGTACTCAAATTCCTTTGAAGTTTAAGAAAATTAAGAAAATGACTAATGCCTAGTAGTTGGATTATAAAACCATATATGTTGACAATATAATCTTTATTAGAAGTTTGTCTATCAATTCCTAAAAACTTATGCTTCTTAATTTAAGTGTTTAAGTTGTCCGATCCATGTTATGAGTTGAATTTTTCGCTACGATACTTTAGAAAGAATTGTATCCATTCAAGTTTCAAGAGTTTCGTTCGTCTAATAGGACCTTCCTACAAATTATTTTAAACTAGAGGTCCTAGGCATCTAACTTGCTCGTGCCTAAATATTATTTTGATGTAATATCTAGTCAGAATATTTCACCTTTCGATCGATATATCACAGAAAATTGAACTCTATATCCAATTGAAAGTGATAATGTGCGATGCAATTTGAAACGGAGAGTATCAGGCATCCACGAAGGACATGAGGTCAATATTCAGATGAATTGCCCCCAATCGAGTTACTTGAGACAAGAAGATTGGCCAGTCCGATCGGGATATCCTAGACGACTCCACTTGGCCCTGCTAATCGGACGACTGGTGTATCCCCGCTTGACCTATCCGTTTACATCAACGATGATAACTCCAACACTAAGTGTTTAGTATTCCACCCGGCCTTAGGCTTAGCTCCCCACAACTAAGTGCTTCACACAGTTAGCTCCACTTCTCAATTCTTCCGATTGGTTCATCCGACCCCAAGAGCTTAACTTCCTCGACTCATTGCTCCACTCAGTCAGCTCCACTTCTCAATTCTTTTAGTCAGTTGAGCTGACCCTAGGGGCTCAACTCTCCTCGACTTAGTGCTCTGCTCAGTTTGCTCCACTCCTCAATTCCTCTGGTTAGTTCATTTGACAGAGGAGCTCAACTCCCCCCTCGACTATGTGTTCCACGCTATCTGCCCCACTCTGCTAAATTCTGTCGACCTGACTCAATCTCTCTTAGCGGGCCAAACTCCTAAGGTCCAATGGGTTCCTTGTTTTATGGGCCAACCTCATAATTGGTACAACAAGTGGATTGTCAGTGCATGCGAGACAGTATAATTATGTTGGATAATCTATTGTCAGAGATATTGAGGAATTAACTGAATTGAAATTACACAAAATTAATTCTAACTTATCTGTCGAGATGACCTGAGCTGATAATCTCAGATTGCTAGCGGGGCTGGTTTTGCCAAGTTTCCAGTGGTCTGAGTTGCGAAGTTGATGCGGTGCATAGAAGAATCGGGAGTCGATCCTGAGTTAGAAAGAGAATTCACCAAGTAAGATGTCGAGGCCTGCACTCAACACAGTTTCCTTGAAAGAGATTCGCCCCACCTCCGGTTGTGATTCGAGGTTCTCTCGGGTCGTCTATTTCTCAGGATACAACGGTAAAACCACAAACACAACCAAACACTGTTTGTTCGTGGCGAACTAAGAAGCACCTGAGTGCTATCACAAGTAGTTCAGCCGAGCGGATGCACAACTGAGAGAGTTTCGTGAGAGAACACGGATGGACAGAGATTCGCTCCATGCTCTTCCTCTCATTTTCTATTTCGCTTATTTTCCGCTCTACTCTTTGCTCAAGATCCAGCCTCCTTATATAAGAACTCTCACCTTACCTACAATAAATGATCAAATTATGGTCATTTAATACTGAGTTTAATGTCGTCATTAATGGGTTTAATGTCTTCATTAATGTCGAGACGTTACGAAATCATTATTAATGGGTTTAATGTCGCCATAATATTGAGACGTTACGAAATTACCATTAATGAGTTTAATGTCACCATTAATGTCAAGACATTACGGAATCACCATTAATTTCACATTAATGATTCCATTACACTCTTGTGCATGTAGCAAAAAGAGATTCAAGTGGCAATATGTTGGTTCATTCTTTTGGGTAAATTTTACCTTAACCGGTCCGACATTCGACATGCGCAGGTCATGCTCGCACATGAGTCAACCTTGGTTTAGTATAATCCGGACCCTAGATTTGCACCCACCCCTGCCCACTCACGCGTGAGAGAGTCTCTCCCCATGAATATGTTTACAATATCAATGAATGTATCATAATTTAAACCAACAATAAAGCCAAGAGACTTCTAATGTTGGACCAAACTCATGCATAATAAAGTCTCTTTGTCTCCACCTCTTTATTTCATTCACATTTCTAGCAAATTATACAGATATAGGATTTGGATGATGTGACTGCTTGATACGATGGAGATACAATGATGTGTCATTTTCTCTACTATGAGATGACGTCCAATTAATGAAGAGAGAATGTCACTTCAACAGTATTATAAAAATGAACTCACTCCCACAGGCACAAGTACATTGACACATACGCGTGCACAACCATTCTACTTCTTGATACTGTTCATTATCTTCATTTTTGCCCTTGGAGATGACTTAAGCGTCGGAGTGGATGAGTCAGAGTACCCCGACCTCCGTTCAAACTCTCTTCTTCTCCCTCTCTTCTTTGCAGACTTCAGAGACTCTCCTAGTGATTACCCCCCCCCCCCCCCTCTCTTTGGCATATGACGACTATGTCAACATAAGTGACAGCTCAATGGTGGCTCGCCCGTCGATGATTTCAGGCAGGAATAAATTTGTCATCGTCTGTGGGAACATTAATATATTGAAATGAGACGTTAAGAACATCGGAAAACCATCAACCATCACTAGGACACTAAAAGATTTTGGCAAACTCGTCGTCGCCATAGTGCTGGAGCATTATGCCAAAAGCCCACGAGTGTTCAGCCAGGCAGGATCCTCATTCTCCAGATCCTCGGTCGACCCAAGAGATTCTAATTTCATTAAATTCCCTACATCAGTCTAGTTTTCTATTTCTCTCCCTCAACAGGATCAAGTCTATTATCTTTTCTCCCCGACTCTGTGGATACTTGATAGTGTTGGTCCCTTGGCAGTCGGCTAAAGGAGGGTGAATTGCCCTACAAAGAAAAATGAACCTTCCTCCAACTTTTACAGCTTAATTAAAATTAACACTTACATAACCAAAAATAAGAAACTAGAAAAAAGAGAGGTATGACAGATTTACTTGGTTACAACCAAGAATGTTGCTAATCCAAGGAAGATCAAAGTGCACTAATCTCTCCTTCAGGCGGAGAAATCCCTTTACAACAATTAAAACAGTTAGTTACAGAACAAGATTGAAAAATAAATAAATTACAAGTGTTCTGTTTTAGCTTCTGGGACCAAGGTTGAATTTATAACCTTGGTCGGTGTACCTGGAAAGGTTCTAGGTGCCTGGGAGGGTATAAACTTTTATCCCAGTTGCAATGGAACACGCTATATCGCGTTTCGGATAAAAGCTTGCTCCGGGTGCCCAGACTATCCGGGCGCCTAGACTCAGTCCGAGCGCCTGAACCCAAGTTAACATCATGTTAACTATTTGGTTTGGGTTCTTCCACTCTGACTCTGCTTGCTTGGGTTCGAGTCTTCCGCTCCAGCTTCGGCTCCACTTAAGTGATCTCGGCCATCCGAAATAGGGCTCATCCGAACCCAACTTTTGGCCTTCGAGCAAACTTCTGCTCTGGCTTCTCGTCCCTCGGAAACGTCGTGCGCCTTCTTCTCATCCGCTCACGTACCCTTCCGCAGTACCTCGTACCTCGGACGCACCAAGCCCGTCGGCTCTCTCCCGTGCCTTCCTTCTCACTAGCTGCGTCTTTCGCTCGACTTCCTATGCTCCTAAGTTCCTACGCACTTAGACACAGGGGTTAAATACCAACAGGACGTAACTTTACTTGGTTGATCACATCAAAACTACCACGGGGTACTTACAATTTTCCTCTTTTTGATGTAAGCAAACCCCAAGCTAAGTTAGGGTAAACCATAAATCTAACAGTTATAAAATAACAGTTCAAATTTTGAAAGTAAAAATATTTACAAGTACAAAAATTAAAAAAACTATACTACTCTCCCCCTAGACTTAATCTTTACTACTCTCCCTTTTAATCACATAAAAAATAGGGTACCTTTAAAGATGTTACTTGGAAGGTCTAACACAAAAGTCTAAGGGATAAATTAAAGTTTAAGTTTGGATTTATCAAAGTAAATTAAAAAATTAACATATATAAGTCAGATAATATAAAGTTAAAATTATCATAAAAAAATTAACATTCAGAAAAATTTAATATTTTTACAAATAAATTTATTTTTCTCAGAAAAATTAACTTCTAAATAATTTATAAAAAAAAATTGAAAAAGTATTTTTATAACAACTAATTGCTTACTAGTTAATCAATTAAATACTTATTTCAATAATTGGCTTCTAAGCTATGGCGAGGCACTAGGTCTTTTAGATATTGGAGCAATAACTACTTTCTAGACAAAGCCTTTTAAAGAAATTAAATATTTAACTTTCTGTATAAAAGTCAAAATAATTAATCTAAGTATGATTTTGGAATCCAAAATATGTTCCTTCCTACAAGGTTAATCAAAAAATTTTTTGGAATGTATTTCTGGGATATTTTCCTAATTTGGCCATTATGGTATTTGAGATACCAGTTAAGTTCTGAATAATTTCTAAAATTAGGAGTAAAAGCTGAGCATGCATGCCTTTTTAAATTGTCTATTTCCTTTTTTTTTATTTTTTATTTTATTGAAATCTTCTAATCGACAATTAAGATTGATTTTATCTCTTTCTTTTTTTTCTGACTTATAGTAGTTTTTCAATAATATTTTTATGAATTGAAATAACTTATCAATAGGAAGAGTCTGTACCTGACTTACCTTGTCGCTCCCGCAATCTAAACCTCCCCCTGAAATACTGCTTTCTTCCGATGTCGCTCCCCCTTCATCGATGCTCATTTCGGACGAGCTTGCTTTGTCTTCATCTTCTTAGTGACTTGCTACTAGCGCAAGTCTGGCGAGAGCTTCTATCTTTGATTCGGATGACATGTCATCCCACGTTGCCTTCAGATTATATTTGTGCTGAGCTAGCTTCTTGTTCTTTTCCTTATCCTTGTCTTTGCTCTTCAACTTTAGGTAGTTATCTTTGATATGTCCCTCTTCATTGTAGTGGTAGCATCTTACTTTCCTTTTTCTTTTTGTATCCTACACTTAATTAAATTTATTAGATTTAAATATTTTTTAAAATTTTCTTACCATTAACGTTGATTCGTCGTCGTCAAATGATGTCTCAAAATCTGGTTCATTCATTTTAGCTTTTAAGGCAATGTTTTGCCTTGATTCCTTCTTTGGACTTGCACATCTTGACTCATGAATTTCAAAAGTTGAAAAAAATGCTTCTAAAGTTCTTACCTCTAAACCCTTAGAGATGAAATACGCATCTACTAAGGTCGACCATTTCGGAGTCCTAGGAAATGCGTTAAGTGTGTACCTTAGCGAATCTCAATTGGTTATCTTTTCTCCGAGATTCATGAGTCTGATGATGAGCTTCTTGATTCTTGAGTGGAGGTGTGCAACGGTTTTGCCTTCTTCTAATTGGAGGTTGCTGATCTAATTCCGGAACAGGTCCCGTCTCGCTAGTTTTACCTCTGAGGTCCCTTCGTGTAGTTCTAGGAATTTCTCCCAAAGCTCCTTAGCTGACTTGTAGGCTCCGATCTGGTTAACTTCTTGTGGCGGTAAGACGCTCAGCAGATGAAACTCTGCTTTACTGTTTGCCATGAAGTTAGCTTGCTCCTTCTTCATCCATTGATATTTTCTTTATTTTTTGGAGCTAAAAAATCATATTTCATAATAATTAATAATTCAAAATCTGTTTTAAAAATATCTCCATCTTTTTCTTCTAGCTTGTAAATTCTCCCTTGAACTTTGGTGGATTGATTTTCGGTACGGTCATCCCATGTGCTTTGTTCGACGGTCAGTCTTCTTGAAACGAACTTACTTTGATACCACTTGTTGGTCCCTTTGTGGTCGTCTAGAGGGGGGGGGGATGAATAGCCCTGCAAAGAAAAACGAACCTTCCTCCAACTTTTATAGCTTAATTAAACTTAACACTTGCATAAACAAAAATAATAAACAAGAAATAAGAGAGGCACGAATTTACTTGGTTATAATCGGGAAGGTTGTTAATCCAAGGAAGATGAAAGTGCACTAATCTCTCCTTCAAGAGGAGAAGCCTCTTTATAGCAATTAAAACACTCAGTTACAGAACAAGATTGAAAAGAAATGAATTACAAGTGTTGTGTTTTAGCTTCTGGGATCAGAGTTATATTTATAGCCCTGGTCGAGGCATCTGGACGGGTTCTAGGCGCATGGGAGGGGATAAACTTTTATCCCTGTCGTAACGAAATACATCACATCACGTTCTGGATAAAATCTTGCTCTGGGTGCCCGGACCAAGTTCAAGCGCCTGGACCCAAGTTAACATCATGTTAACTATTTAGTCCGGGTTATTCTGCTCTGGCTCTGCTTGCTTGGGTCCGAGTCTTCTGCTCCATCTCCCCTTGCTTGGGTCGGGGTCTTCCACTCTGGCTTCCGCTCTATTTGGGTGATCTCGGCCATCCGAAATAGGGCTCACTCGAACCCAACTTCCGGCCTTTGAGCAAACTTCCGCTCCGGCTTCCCGACCCTCGGAAACGCCGCGCACCTCCTTCTTGTCCACTCTCGTACTCTTCCGCAGCACCTCATACCTCAGACGCACAGAGACCGTTGGCTCTCTCCCGTGACATCCTTCCCGCTAGCTGGGTCTTTCGCTCGACTTTCTGTGCTCCTAAGTTCTTGTACACTTAGACACAAGGGTTAAATACCAACAAGACCTAACTTTATTTGGTTGATCACATCAAAACTATAATAGGATACTTACAGATAGTCATGGGATCGAGCCTACTATTCTCTCCATGACTCCGCGAACGCTTGGGAGTCAAGGGATCGAGTCTTATTATATTCTCTTTCTGACTTCGCGGATGCTTGAGAGTCAAGGGATCGAGCTTGCTATTCTCTCCCAGACTTTGCAAATTCTTGGGAGTTGAGAGATCAAGCTATTCTCTCCCTCAACATGATCAAGTATGTTATCTCCTCTCCTCTACCCCATCAATATTTGGGAGTCGCGGGATCAAGTCTATTATTTTCTCTCCAACTTACCGGATGCTTGGGAGTCGAGAGATCAAGTCTTATTATATCCTCTCCCAACTCTATGGATGCTTGAGAGTTGAGGGATTGAACTTATTATTCTCTCCCTGACTCCGAGGATGCTTAGGAGTCAAGGGATCGAGTCTTATTATATCCACTCCCCAACTCTGTAGATGCTTGGGAGTCGAGTGATCGAACTTGCTATTCTCTCCCCAACTCCATGGACTCTTAGGAGTCAATGGATCAAGTCTTATTATATCCTCCTCTAGTCTCCGTGGACATTTGGGAGTCGAAGGATCGAGCTTGCCATTCTCTCTCTGACTCCGCGAACACTTGGGAGTCAAGAGATAGAGCTATTCTCTTCCTCGAGAGGATCAAGTTTATTATATTCTCTTTCTGACTCTATGGATGCTTGGGAGTCGAGGGATTGAGTTTTCTATTCTCTCCCCGACTCTAAGGACGCTTGGGAGTCAATGGATTGAGTCTTATTATATCCTCTATTAAAGTCCTTGGATGTTTGGAAGTCGAGGGATTGAGTCTTATGATATCCTCTCCATGACTCCGGAGACGCTTGTGAGTCAAGGGATTGAGTCTTATTATATCCTCTTCCTAACTCCGTGGGCGCTTAAGAGTCGAGGGATAGAGCTTGTTATTCTCTCCCCAACTCGGTGGACGCGTGAGAGTCGAGGGATCGAGCTATTCTCTCCTCAACATGATTGAATCTATTATCTTCTCTCCTCAACTTCGTAGATACTTTGGAGTCACAGGATTAAATCTACTATTTTCTCCCTGACTCTACGGATGCTTGAGAGTCAAGGCATTGAATCTTATATATCCTCTCACCAACTTTGTGGACGCTTGAGAGTTGAGTGATCGAGCTTGATATTCTCTCCTAGACTTCGCGAACATTTGGGAGTCTTATTATATCCTCTCCCCGACTCTGCGTATGCTTGGGAGTCAAGGGATCAAGCTTGTTATCCTCTCCCCAACTACGTGGACACTTGGTTGTTGAGGGATCGAGTCTTATTATATTCTCCCTGACTTGAACATAGCCAAGGTGGAGCTCAAAGTATATCCTAGTCACCGACCATGGGTCTACATCGGTAAATGTTCATTTCCATGCTCTATCTCCCCCTACTCGAACATAGTCAGTGTCGAGATCAAAGTATATCCTAGTCACGGACCACGAATCTCTATCGAAAAAAGTTCGTTTCTAGACCCAATCTCTCCCTGGTCGGACATATCGGGGTCAAGCTCAAAGTATATCCTAACCAAGGACCACAGATCTCCATCGGCAAAAATCTATTTCCGAACCCAATCTCCCCCCACTCAGATATGGTCATGGTCAAGCTCAAAGTTCATAAGTATATCCTAGTCACGGACCATGGATCTCCATCAGTAAAAGTCCATTTTTGGCCCAATATCCCTCGACTTGGTCATAGTCAGGGTCGAGCTCGAAGTATATCTTGGTCATGGACCACGGATCTCCATCGGCAAAAGTCTGTTTTCAAGTCCAATCTCTCCCAACTTGAACATAGTCATGGTCGAGCACAAAGTATATCCTGGTCACATACCACAAATCTCCATTAGCAAATCTCTGTTTTAGGCTCAACCTCCCTTGACTTGCATACAATCGGGGTCAAGCACTAATCTATGTCCTGGTCTTAAACCAACAATTTATATCAACAATTATCCTTTTTAGGGTCCAACCTCTCCCGACTCAGACATAGTCGGGATCGAGCTCTAATCTTCTGGTCTCGGACCAACTCCATCGACAGTCACCCTTATCAAGGTCCTACCTCTCCCGAGTCGGACATTATCATAATCGATCTCTAATCTTCTGATCTCAGACCAACTTTATCAATAATTATCCTTTTCAGGGTCCAATCACTCCCAACTCAAACATGTCATGGGTCATGCTCAAATTACTTCTAAGTCAAATATCTTAATCATTAACTCTATAGTGAACATCTCTGTATTAATGCCTCAGTTGGACTCTCTTAATCATCCTCTCAATATGCTCTCGGTGACTATTTAGGCATATCTCTTTTATTTGCCTCAGTTGGAGTTTCTTTAGAATCAAATATGTAAATTTTTCAAAAGCCAACTTTCATTCATTCAAAAGGACGCACTTAGTGCATTACAAGTTTGTGGAGCAAAATCACAAGAGTACAAAGGGGTTTATGCAAAATCCTTGAACACATCATCTGAGATATTAGCATAGATTTTCAGCAAACTCACAAAGTCTTCAGGGAGCTCAGTGGTTAGATGCCCCACCTCATAGTTGTTTTATCACTCCCTCCACACCATATGAGAACATCTTGATGGTGCGAGTGCTGAGAAGGTCGCAAAATTCCTCTGACTACAGGTACTTCGTCCTCTTGGCAGCCCAGCACTTTGCTTCTCCTACCCTATATTCTCCAACTTTGCTCTTCGGACTTCCAACTCGGCCTTGAGAGCCTCCAGCTCTGCCTTCTAGTTTTCTAGTAGCATGTCCTTGGCTATCAGCTCAGCCTCTTTCCCTCCTAGCTTGGATCGGAGGGTCTCAGATTCGGCACTTTTCACCTCTAGCTCGATGAGTGTTTTCTTCCATCATTTTTTTCTTAGAAGAGGGCCTCAACTCGGCTGCCTTTAAGCAGACTTGAAGATTGGATGCATGTTTCTCCAAAGAATCTATCTTGGAGTTGACTTCCAGCTTCGTTGTTTCTAGCTCTGGAGTCACCCTGCACACTTGTTCCTCTTGGGCCAAGGCTTCAACTTTCAAACTCTCCATGTTTGCTCTCGCCTCCTCCAGCACTCCACTCGGCAAGACTTGCTGGCCTCCAACTCACCTAATCAAGTTTGTAGGACTCAATGTGATTGAAGAAATTCTGGCATCCAAGTGGCTATCTCCATACACACCACCCACACCTACAATAGAACATCTGAATCCGTCACATTCGAATAAATGTACATGAAGCTTACTGAAATTCTTACCTCTATCAAGTCTATAGCAAGCGCCTTCACTAAACCCCCAAAGGTTAGACGCTTCACTCTTTTGATCATAAAGATCCAAGTCTTCGCCACCGAGTCAAGTAATCTTACCAAGATGGAAGAAGGAATGCCCTCTTCTCGAGTCAGACTCGGGCCATCACTTTGAGGGAGAAGCTCATTGGATATAGCAGAATGCCCAGGTGATGAGAAAATCTCGAGTCAACTGGACGCTAAATTGGGGATGTCGAGCTCTGGTCAACAAGTTGACTCAGGATAGTTGGTTAAAGAGCATGACTCTGGTTGACAGAGCGAGTGGCCAACCTCACTACTTGCAGTGCTCGCTGCAACCTGTGGAGATTCCACTTCCACAGGCTGGGAATACCCTGAAATACAATGGGCGAACTATGTTCACTCAGGAGCTCCTTGTTGGTGCAATTTCCCTTCAAGATTAACCAGATTGACTAAGTTTGATTTGGCTCAAGCTTGAGTCGTAATGTGTGAGTTTTGATATTTGACAATATATGAAGATTGTGTTGACAATGTATGGAGATTGGTCGTAGAAGCAATTATCCGTTTGGAGAGATTGGTCAAGATTAACCAGTTCAATGTGAAGAAGAGTCAAGTAGGTCAAGGTTGATGGAATACATACTTGGGAAGTCCTAATTGAAGGTTAGGCAATTAGAAAGTCCTGGTGAGTGAAGCCAGGCAGAAGGAAAATCCTAGTGAGTGAAGCTAAGTGATGGAAAAGTCTTGGTGAGTGAAGCTAAGTAATTTGAATGTCCTAGTGAGTGAAGCTAGACAGTAAGAAAGCCCTAGTGAGTGAAGTTAGGTAGTGAGGATGTCCTGGTGAGTGAAGCCAGACACATGGAAATCTAAGTGGGTCCAAGGTGACCGGACACCTAGTGTTTGGAAGTCCAAGTGAATAATGGAGGACCAGATACTTAGAACAAGACCAAGTCGAAGTGGGTTAAGATTGATCAGACACTTGGTGACAAAGTCCCAACAGATCAAGGTTGACCAGATGGTAGGCACGGGCAAGTCCCAATAGATCACGGTTGACCGGATGTTGGGTTTGGGACCCCCAGACTTGAGTTAGTCAATTTAGGATTGGTCAATTGATCAGTCGATCAATTGAACCAGAGCCCAATCGATCAGCCGATTGATTGGGGCAACGATAATCGATCAGTCGATCGATTGGAGGTTATTCACGCAAAAGAGCAGTGTGCTCCCCAATCGATCAGCCGATCGATTGGGTCGCTCCAATCAATTAGTCGATCGATTAGGGCTCAATTTATAGCTATGACATGAGGAAAAGTCGGAATCGATTAGTCAATCGATTCCAGAGCTTTCAGTGAAAGCACAGAAAGCTTCTGGATCGATCAGCTGATTAATCCAGCTACATCCAATAGATTAGGATATGACCATTGCACAGGATGCAGGTTTTGAATGGCTGGGATCATTGGGATCTAACGTAGCAATCGATTGGAAGGAGGCTCAATCGATTGGGAGCCCTAGATCATGCATATATAAAGGTGACGGCGAGGTTCAAACTGTAAATCTCTTGACTACATCTTCTTCGCTACTGTTTGTCGGGCCTAGAGCCTTGGAAGACAAGTGTTGCTGCACTTTCTAACTGGTCCAGAGGCATCTACAAGCTACAAGAGATCAAGCAAGAAGGTTTTCATTTATTTTATCGTCTATTTACTGTTGGTGCAGTTTGCATTAACGGTCTAACTCATGTTTTGATGAATGATGAGTTAAGTTAGGTGTTTTGTTGTCTAACCATTTCACATAGTGTATAGGAGTTAACAGTTTGATGAAGTTCATATAGGTCGACGGACCGACCGGATATCTGGTGGGAAGTCCAGATAGGTCGATGGGTCGACCGGATATCTGGCGAGAAGTTCAGATAGGTCGACGGAATGACTGGATATCTGGTAGGAAGTCCAGATAGGTCGATAGGCTGATTGGATATATGGCAAACTAGTAAGTAAAGGTAAGTCACTAGAGGAGAGTGACTAAGTGAGGACGTATCCCGGTTGAGGGGACAGTAGGCATTTGTCCAGGTTAGGTCCATTTCGGATCCCTAATATGAAACTTTGACTAGTTCCGGGTCCTGGGAGAGCAGGAACTAATTTCTATTCATTATTATAACTGTGTTAACTTTGTTTTGCAGGGTAGATATTTTAGTTTTGGCCTACATCTTTTTGTAGGACAAAAGAGCAAAAAGCTTTCGAATGAACAGTACCCGAAGGCGCCTTCAAATCTGATGGAAGGCACCCTCGAAGGCGCCTTCAGACAATTTGGAAGGCGCCTTCAGACAATTTGGAAGGCGCCTTCCACAGGATTAACTTTGGACCTCGTCGCGGATAAGAGCCGGGACAATCAGGATCAGACTTCTCAGGTTGGAGACGCCTTCAATGGTTATGGAAGGCACCCTCCAAGTCCTTTATAAGGATGCTTGCCCAAAGCTTCAAAAGCAGCATTCATATGAGCTTCTACGCATCCAAAAAGGCTTTCTGACTGCTCCGAGCTCCTGCTACGACTCTATTGTGAAGTTGCTGCACCTGACTACTTCTCCGAAGATTTTAGATCGTGGCCGGCAAACCAACACACGAGCTTATTTACATTAAAAGTGTTGGTAACAAAATTATTTACCTATACTTAATTACTGCAAAAGAACAAGTGCAGTGAGTTGCACTTGTTCCATCTTTCTGTACTCGATTTCCTCTTCCGGAGGTACCAGAAAAGACTTTTAGTGGATTATCCATCACTAGGTCTACGGGACCTAGGTCTTAGAGTAGGAGTTGTCGAAGGCTTTGAACCAAGTAAAATGTATGTGTTTTTCTATGTCATTTTACTTTCGACTTTGTACGTATTTTTCGCTGTGCATACTCATGTTTTTTTTTCAAACGATAAAACAAGTTTTTGAAAACCAGGTGATTCACCCTCCCCCCTCCCCTCTCACGTGTGTATCTATCCAACAAGTAGTATCAGAATAGGTTTTTCTCTGAACTGGTGCAACCACCAATCAAGCCAGGGGGAATTATTTTTTTCTTTCTTTTTGAATTTTATTTTTTTTTTTTCAATTTGAACTTACTCTTTCAAAAACGGTTTCTCATTCGTAGCTCATCGAACTCTCTTATTTTTTTCCTCAAACTCTGCTAATCCAAGATCAAGTCTTGGTACCTCTCTTTAGTTTTCTATCTACAGCTCTAGAATGACCCAAAATGAAGGGTACAACACTGTTCATCCACCACTCTTCAACGGGGACGACTTCCCATACTAGAAGAAGCAGATGAAGGTGTACCTGAAGACCAATTTTGACCAATGGTTCAGCATCACCAAAGGATACAAGGCTCCAGTCGACCATAACACTGAAATTCCAATATACCCAGAAAATTAAAATCCGAAAATGAAGAAGAAGACCCAGATTAACTTCAAGGCCCTCACCATAATCCAGTGCGAGTTAACAAAGGAGGAACTGAATCGCGTTGGCCCACACGAAAATGTAAAAGAGCTATGGGACAAACTCATAGAACTACACGAGGGAACAAATGACGCAAAGGTAATGAAAAGATATTTGTATTTAAATAAATTATTTAATATAAAAATGTAGGAAGGTGAAACTACTAGTCAACTGCACTCGAGGATAAAAGATATTCTCAATGGACTCCACACAATCAACCACCAGATGAAGAACCGAGATCTTATAAGGTATGCTCTAAACGCATTTCCTCAAAATGCACTATGGGCATCCATTGTGGATGCCTATAAGATTTTGAGAAATTTGTCTAAGTTAAAATTAGATAAACTTTTTTTTGTGAATTAGAGCTACACGAACAGACTAACACTAAAATCGAGAAACGTATTGCTCTTATTACAGGAACGTCGAAAGGAAAATCCAGAACTAAGCCGGAACCTAAAGTCGAGTCTAACCCAGACTCAGATGATGAAGAATACCTAGTTAACTTGGAAAGAAAAATGTTCACTAGGAGAAAGAAGAACTTCACAAACAAGGACCTGCAGAAGATCAACTCCACCTCCAACTCTAACAACAAGAATGTGGCATGCTTTGGATGCAACAAGAAGGGGCATTACAAGAACGACTATGTTGGGGCAATTTCCCTAGGTCAAGTTTGACCAGTTTGACTAAGCTTGAGTTGAGTCAAGCTTGAGTCTGGATTTGAGTTTTGATGTTTGACAATATAAGGAGATTGCTGGAGCAATCATCCGGTTATGGAAATGGTCAAAGGGCTGACCAGGTTGATGAGAATACAAGTCAAGTAGGTCAAGGTTGACAGGAGACTTGACTGGGAAAGTCCTAACTAGAGGTTAGGCGTATGGAAGTCCTAACTAGAGTTTAGGCAGTGGTATAAGTCCTAATTGGACGTTAGGTAAATTGGAATGTCCAAGTGTGATCTTGGCAAAGGAGAAAGTCCTGGTGAGGAGCCAGGCATTTGGGAAGTCCTGGTGAAGAGCCAAGCAACTGAAAGTCCAAGTGTGATCTTGTCAAAGGAGAAAGTCCTGGTGAGGAGCCAGGCATTTGGGAAGTCCTGGTGAGAAACCAGACAACTAAAAGTCCAAGTGTGATCTTGGCAAAGGTTGTAAGTCCAAGCATGTGGTCTTGGCAAGGTAAGTTCTAGTGTGACTTGGCAAGGAGAACTCGATAACTAGGATGACGCCGAAGGAAGCTCTTGAAGGCAAGGCGTGAAGGATGGGGAGATATCCGAGGGACGCAAGGCTGATGGAGGAGGCTAGAAGGCTAGTTCGAGGTTGGTCAAGTGTAGTGGTATAATCCGACAACTAGGATAAGGCCGAAGGAAGCTCCTAAAGGTAAGGCGTGAAGGATAGGAGATATCCGAGAGACGCAAGGCTGATGGAGGAGGTTAGAAGGCTAGTTCGAGGTTGGTCGGGTGTGGTCAAATGCTAGGCATGGAGATCCAACATGTCACGGTTGACCAGGAGTTGGGTTGGAGATTTTGGACTTGAGTTTGAGTCAAGTCTAGGCTGGTCAATCGATCGGGCGATCGATTGAACCAGGGTCCAATAGATCAGTTGATCGATTGGTGTGTACTGCGATTGTGGGAAGTCCCAATCTATCGGTCGATTGATTGGGATGTGGAATCACGAGCACAAAAGCTTTCCCAATCGATCGAGCGATCGATTGGGAGCTGCCAATCGATCGGTGGATCGATTGGGAAGCAGAAGCTCTCGCGCGGACGCGAGAGCACAGAAAGGCGCTGAATCGATTGAGCGATCGATTTAGGGAGTCCCAATCGATCGGTCGATCGATTGGGAAGTGATCGTTGAGCAGGATGCAGGTGATGGATGACTGCAATGGAGCGGTGCTGATGTGGCAATCGATTGGGGATGAATTGGATCGATTGGGAGCGCTGTTTAAAGCCTGGGCGAAGCGTTTTCTTCGTTAGATCTTTGCGATTTCTTCCTGCAGTTTTTTGTGATCTTCACCAGCGATTTCCTCCGAGTTTCTTGCCAGTTCTTGAGGGTTCTTGGAGTGCATCTCCAAGATTTAAGAGGCAACAACAACACATAACAAGTAAGCAAGAAGAGTGTGTTTTCCCTTGTATTTTTGTATTTCTCTTCTTGTGTGAGTTGTATTTGTGTGTTTGGGTTTGTACAAGGCTTCTCCGCCTTCGGCTGCGACCGAGAAGGAGTATTTCATAGTGGAGGAGTGAGTCAGTGTGTGGATCCTTGGATTAGTCACCTCTTCTTGAGGCGGATACTAAATAAATCCTACTTGTTAGCATTGTATAGTTTGTCTTCGAGTTGTATTCCACTGTAAACCATCAAGACGAAGAAAATGATGCAAGCACGCAACGAACCGCTATTCCCCCCCCCCCCCCCCCCTCTAGCGGGCATAAAGGTCCCAACAGACTACCCGAGTCTAAAGAAGAAGAGAGCCCTTAAGGCAACTTGGGACGAATCGTCTGCAGAGGAATTGGACGGCGAAGAACCAAAGCACACCAACTACCTTGCACTGATGGCGTATGGACCAGAATCAGAGAGTAAATCGGAAGACAGGTTCGAACCCGAGTCGAGCCTTGCACTGATGAGGTACATTTCAATTTAAGCAAAAATTTTTTAAAATTATTGCATTCTTAAATAGGAAATTAACTATTTATAAAATCAAATAAACGAACTAACAAAAGAAAATAAATCACTTAATGAACAACTAAACTCAACAACTAAACTAATTCAACCTGAAATCCTGACTCAAGTTGCAAAACTTGAGGAGGATAATTCCAGGTGGGTAAGTGAAGTACTTGAACTAAAACAATTACTAGAGAAATTTACAACAAGATCCAAGTATCTCGACATGATACTTGGATCACAAAGAGTTGTGTACAACAAGCCCGGACTCATATACAAGTCCAGCTCAACCAACAAAACCTTTATATCCTTAGTAAACTAAAATAAAAATCAAATTAAAGCTTGGATTCCAAAAGCGTGTCTAACTACGCAAGTAGGACTCAATCAATTTTATGTGCCTAAAAATGAAATCTACCATCTAAATCCAAATCCAACTAAAACTAATAATTCAAAACCAAACCAAAATAAAAAGCTAAATTCTAAAATAAAATTAAACAAATCAAACCTAAATCTTAAAGGTAAAATAAAGTCAAACTTAAACAAACAAAATAAATTCAAACCAAATAACTTAAATTATCATCAAGTTCACTATAATTATAAAAGTAATTGACACAAATCCAAAACTTAAAAATCAACCAAATAATTCAAGGGGAGGCTCCAAATTAGCTGGCACCTTCAAAAGAATAATTTACCAGGCTGGGTAATTAGGATTAGTCAAAAATGGACAAAAGTTTTACCTGATCAACGGTACTGGTGAAGTTTTGGATGATAGTAGATTAGGAAAACTTTGTCTATGCATGTCTAGGAAGATATGACTTAGATTTGGTGCATTTGGCTTAATGGAAATAACTAAAGCTACTTCTTACGAATTCTAACTGGTTAGACCAAAGTTTTGTTATTAAGTTCAGTGGATAGGACTATTTAGAAAACCTTGAAGGTTTGGTTACTCTAATGATGTCCAAGTGACTCACCGTAGCCCAAAAATTTATCCAAAAAATGTCTATTTGTTGAACACAAAGCAAAACTTAAATCTAACACAAAGCTAAACCAAACCCTAAAAATTAATTTAACTCATCTCATAAAACTATAAAATTCTTTTAAAAAAAAACATAGATCAAATGAGATTACTAAGGATAAAAAATTATAAAATTAACTTAAATTAAATTAAAATTAAATTAAAATTAACTTAAAATTAAATTCAAATTAAAATACAATTAACTTAAAATTAAATTAAATTAAATTAAAATAAAATGGGATTAAATTAAATTAAAATTGAATTAAATTAAAATAAACTTAAAATTGAACTAAATTAAAATAAAATTAACTTAAAATTGAATTAAATTAAAATTAACTAAAATTAAATTTAAATTTAAATTCAACTTAATCTATCCAATTGATTCATACCTTTTGTAGGAAACAAAGTGGATATTAGACAATATATGTTCCAAACACATAACTGGAGATCACACCAAGTTCACTCAACTAACGTACAGAAGCTTAGGAACAGTTGCCTTTGGGAACAACGACAAACTCAAGATAATTGAGATAGGTAATATCAAACTCAAAACTGATTTTATTGTTAAAAAGGTGTTATTGGTTGACAACTTCAAATATAACCTACTTAACATTAGTCAACTGTATGATTCTGGATATAAGGTTAAGTTCTTATCTTCTAAATGTTTAATCAAGCACCTAGATAACCCTAAGATAAACCTAAAAGGGTTTAGGAAGGACAAATCTATGCAATCAATCTAACCGTCTCTTCACTTAAGTGTCACCTGACACAAAAAGAAGAAACTTGGTTATAGCATAAAAGAATGTCTCACACAAACTTTAGAAACTTAACAAAATTAAATGGTCTAGTTAGAGACTTACCAAAATTACCCAACTTAGATGCAATAATCTGTAATACTTGTCAATAAGGAAAACAAATCAAATCAACCCACAAATCAACTAATCAAACTCAAACTAACTCAATACTAGAATTATTATACTTGGACCTATTTGACTCTCATGGAATCAAATCCATAAATGGGAGTCTCTCTTGCCTAGTAATAATAGATGATTACTCAAGATTTACCTAGGTAAAATTCCTAAAGAATAAAGACGAAACTTTTGAAGTATTCAGTAAATTCTGTAAATAAACTGAAAATCAGAAAGATCAAAAAATAAAAAGAATCAAAAGTAATAACGGAGGTGAATTTAAAAATTATAATTTTAATCAATTCTACCTTGAAAATGGCTATCATCGTGAATTTTCATGCCCCAAAACACCCCCAACATAATGGAATAGTAGAAAAAAAAGAATAAAACTCTTCTTGAAGCCTCTAGGACAATGCTAAATGAGTATAAACTATCAAAATATTTTTGGGCAGAAGTTGTTATTATAGCCTACTATGTATAAAACAAAACCACAATAAATAAAACATATAATAAAACCTCTTTTGAACTCTATTATAATAAGCAACCTAATATTAAATACTTTAAAGTATTTAGATGCCCAGCCTACATGCTAAACACTAGAGAATAATTAGGAAAATTTATCTCAAAAGTAGAAGATGGAATCTTTATAGGCTATTCATTAAATAGTAGAGGTTACAGAGTATACAATAAAATTACACTAAGAATTGAAGAAACCACAAATGTAAAGTTTGAAAAATCCACCTTAAACTTAGAACCAACTCAGATTTAACCAATTAACTTTATAAGAGGTAGTACAAGTCAAGAAGAAGCAAGTGAAACCTAAGTCAAGAATATGAAGAAGAACATCAACCACAAGAAAATGAATCTAGTAGAACAATAAGGGTTAACCCAAACCATCCACTTGAACAAATAATTGATGACCAAGACCAAAGAGTCCAAACTAGATCAGCCTTCAAAAACCTAAGTTAAATTTCTCTAATTTCTAAAATCGAACCCAAAATATTAGAAGAATCTCTACTCAACCCAGACTGGATCATAGTCATGCAAGAAGAACTGACCCAATTTTAGAGAAATGATGTCAGGAACTTAGTACCACTACATGAAAAAAAAATAATAAAAATAAAATGGGTATTTAGAAATAAACTAAGTGAAAATGGAGAAATTATTAGAAATAAAGCTAGACTAGTAGTTAAAGGGTTTAGTCGAGAGACTTGACTATGATGAAACATATACTCCAGTGGCCAGACTTGAGTCTATTAGAATGCTCCTGAGCTATGCATCCCATAAAGGATTTAAGCTTTATCAAATGGATGTTAAATCCGCCTTTCTAAATGGGTTAATAAAAGAAGAGGTTTATATAGGTCAACCACCTAGGTTTGAAAGTATAGATCATCCCGACCACATCTTTAAACTTAAAAAAAGTCATGTATGGTCTTAAACAAGTGGCTAGGGCCTAGTATGAAAGGTTGACTTCTTACTTAATTTCCAAATGGTTCAATCAAGGTCAAATTGACCCAACTCTGTTTATAAAATCAGTCAAATAAGATATCTTTATAGCCCAAGTATATGTTGATGGCATAATCTTTGGTTCAACCATCTCAGAATTCTTACAAGAGTTCATAACCTTAATGGAACAAGAGTTTGAAATGAGTCTAGTAGGTAACTAACTTACTTTTTAAGATTACAAATCAAACAAACTAATAAAGGAAATTATGTTTATCAACAAAAATACATTAAGGAATTACTTAAAAAATTTAGAATAGAAAATACCAAAGAAATAAAAACTCCAATGGAAACTAAAACAAACTTAGATAATAACCCAAATGGAAAACTCATAGACCTAAAACACTATAGGAGTGCTATAGGCAGTCTTTTATACTTAATTGCAAGTCAACCTGACATCTTGTTTGCAGTTAGTATGTGTGCTAGATACCAAACATGTGCTAAATAATCTCACTTAACTAATGTAAAAAGAATTTTTAGGTGTTTAATAGGAATGCCAAATGTAGGAACCTGGTATCCTAGGACACCTAGTTTTGAATTAGTAGGCTACTCAGACTCTAATTATGCCTGATGTAAACTAGATCGTAAAAGTACAAGTAGTGGATGTCAATTACTTGGTTCATCACCTGTCAGTTGGTTTAGTAGAAAACAACATTGTGTTGCATTATCTACTAGTGAAACCGAGTATATACAATGGGTAAGTGTGTAGCACAACTATTATGAATGATGCACACATTAAAAGACTTTAACTTAGAATATAAAAACGTAAAAATCTATATTGATAATATCAGTTCAATCGACTTAACCAAAAAATCAATGCATCATTCAAGAACCAAACATATTGAAATAAAACATCACTTTATTAGAGATCATGTCTCCAAAAGAGACATTGAGCTCAAATATGTTGAGTCCAAGTCAAATTTAGCTGACATTTTCACCAAATCACTCCCTGAAAATGAATTTAGTAACTTACGACGACAACTAAGAATGTGTTCTATAGAATAGGACCACTATATTTTGTGTTTTCATTACAAAAGTTTTAAAACTTCTAATGAAACTCTTTACTTTTATTTTCTTAAAATTCCTAACTTCTTATATTTTTAAAATTAATTTTAGCCTTAGTCTAAATTAGATCCATAGAAACCATGTTCCTATAGACTTAGGACTTGAGCATCTCACAAACACACTAGGACTCCCTTGATTGTGTATTCCAAAACTTAAAATAGTGTGAGATGCATAGACCTTTTGCTTGGACTTAAGATACTTATTGTAAAATACCGGAAAATAGGCGAATATTAATAAGGGAATTTTCCGAAATTTTTGGAAATTTTTCGAGAATTTTTCGGAGCTCGTACGGACGAGTTAACGGGGATAAAAACGGGGTCCGGAAAAGCCTGTTTAGGCTACCCGATTTAAGCGAGGAAAAGATTATATTTATATATATATATATCTTTTTCCTTTTTATTTCTTTATTTCTTTTCGTTTGCTTTTGTCGCCGAACCCGAGCATCCCCGCACCTCTTCCCCGACGCCGATTCCTCTCGCGTCGAAGCCCTAACCGCCGGCCACTCGGCGGTTCCCTTCCCTCCTCTCTTCTCCCACTCGTGCATAAGCTCGGACCAAGGGAGAAGCCGACCTTCTTCTTCTCTCGGTGTTTCTCCTCTCTGTGCCTATGCCGCGCGAAGCCTCAGCCGAGACATCTCCGTCGATCCCTTGTCGCTGCTCTCTCTGGACCGAAGCAGTGCCGGCCACCATTTTCCTCTGCCAGCACCGATCCTCACCCCTGTGCCCTAGAGCCAATCACCGTGCAATACTTTTCTTCCTCTGCCCTGGTGTGAGTTCACTGCCCGGCACCCGAGCCTAGTGCCGACACTGAAGACTTCTCTTCTCCTCCTCTCTGTTGTGCCAAGAATCAAAGGAGCGTGCCTTAGATTTCCTATTGCTGCCGGATCTGAACAAAATAGCAAGGTGAGTTGGGTTTTGTTGTATGATCCGTTTGAATCCAACAATGATTTCAGCAGTGAGGTTGGGTTTTGCAGGGTTGTGCGCTGTGGGGAAATTTGCAGCAAGGAGTTCTTGCTGTGGTATACCTTGTTTCTAGTCAGCAATCAGCTCATCGTGTTCTATGTTCAATAACGACTGAGATTGAGGTATGGTGTAGGGATTTGGACTTACATGAGTTAGTATGATTGGTATATAATTGTTGGTTCATGTTGTTGGATAATTGTAGTATGCCAATATGGAAGGAATAATTATTTGGGTTTGAATAGAAGAAGAATTTATCCCTGCTGTAGTATAATTTAAAACGGAGATTCGGGATAATTAGGGTTTCCCTGATTTGGTATCGTGGATTTTATTAAGCTATTTAAATTCATTTGAATTGTAGCTAAATAAAATATATCTATGTGTTCGTCGCAGGACTTTGATTCGGGACGGTATCTCGACGAGTATCTTGATTACCGGATTTGACCAGATTGGACTTTTCTTTTGGAGGCGGGTACCTCTTGACTTATCTTTTATGATATTGTCATTGGATATGCATAGTATTTTATAACTACAAGCAATGAATATGTTTGCCTTTGGTATGTCACTGTTTGATATCCATAGCATGTTAGATTTGTCACCTGTGAAGTATCCGTACTTATATCTCGTGATTTGTTGCCATGAGTACCTTATTGCCATGAGTATCTTAGTTTCTAGAGTGACATACCATGCTTTACTGAGGTTAGGGTTAGACTCTGGATTTTTGTTTCTGACATGTATATCCAAATTATCTGATACTTAGGTTTTTATGCCATGCTTGGATTGTGTATTTCTATTGGTATATCATATATGATTCGTGTACCTAGATCTTGTGGTTTTGATCTGTGCATATTGTAGGTACATATGCTATGGAAGGGGGATATGTTTAGGATCTAGGTTGTTATGCCATAGAGGACCAGTATACCCTAGATCCGTGGATTTGACATACTGATACTGTGGTACCCATATTATGTATATATGGATTTTTCTTTATGCTGATCAGGACATTCCATACTTATTATGTTCAAGACATAGGTTTTTGATATTCTATCTGACCTGTGTACTCTAGATCTTGGTATGTGACCATCGATTTTACCGTACTCATTTTATACATATGGATATGGTTATGTTGATCAGTTTATGACCATGCTTAGTGTCATGCATCATGATTGCATGCTGCGCGATTGTCGGCTCTACTATGGTTGAGCACATCGCTATATTCGCACACACCACCACTCATGGATTAGTGGTATATCGACAGTGTGTGGCGGTTCGCTATTTGGCTCCGTTGGTCCGAGGACTCGGCATGGTAGCCGTGATCGCTCTGTTTGGCTCTGCTGGCATTTAGTGTAGCAGTGTAGCCGGCAGACAGTGGACTCTGTTTGGCTCCGTTGGTCGGTGACTCAGCGTGGTAGGGATACCTCCCGTCATCGTGTACCGGATGAGAGCATTGAGCTCCCCATTTATGATTTGGGGTCACAGGACAGGAGTCCGACAGCATCCGTCCACTCGATCACTCATCAGGGGCGGTGGCAGAGTGCGCAGTTGTCATAGCCCTACCCACTCGGTCTCGCCATTTGTGTGAGAGGACCGACTGGGGGGTGACCAGACGCATCATTAGCATCATATGCATTGATGTATTTATATTATTGTGATTGTGTTTGCTGTGGTTGTTGCATTTTGGTTGGATGCATACCTTTGACCTGCATGGATTATTGACATTTTCGGTTTGACGACCCTCTTGTCTGGATAGGAGTTCTGATATTTGCCACGCCTCGTTACCTTTCGGTTTTGCATATTCCTATATATGATTAGGAAGTTGTATGTTTATTCTATTAGATATATCTTACTACTCATGTCCGGTGGTATTACTGAGTTGTTGAACTCACCCCCGTTGATACTATCTTTTTCAGGTACCAGGTTATTTATGGTGTCGCTTGGAGCATCCTGTCTGCTGGTCCCCACGTCACATCAGAAGACTTATCGGTTTCACGTATGTTTGTTTGTTTTATGTATCAATTTGTTTAGCTCTGTACTCTAGTTTTATTTTTGGAGGGTTGATGTTGTTATGTGGTGTTTTGTATTTGTTATTGGTTGTGTAAGCCTAGCCGGCTAGCAGTTTTGTGTTTTGGTTTTTGGTTTTTGGTACAGTCGGTCAGCCAGAGGCTGAATTTGATATTAACTGCGTGGTGTTTGTTTTCTTTTATTGTTATTATTCCAGCCGCATGTGGCTGAGGTATATAGTGCTTGTAGAAAAGTTTCAGATTGTCCGCCGTACAGGGGAGATGCTGCCGAAATTTCTTCGGACAGAGACTCCTCTGGGGCGTGACAATTTAGTGGTATCAGAGCAGGTATACGATACTTGCTATGTGTTCTGGATTTTCGAGATTTATTTGATACCAATTTATTTGGTATCAGAGATCGGCATACGAGTCTTATTTTCTCTATGTTTCGGATTTTGTGTTTTGGTCTTCTTGATGTGACTTTTTGGGTTTTGGGACCTGGCAGCAGCAGGACATCTCCAAGCTATAGGAGGTATGTTGGTATATACTGTTATCCTACATTTCTGTTAATATATGCCCTATATTACAGTTTATCATCTGTATTAGCATTCTTTATTAGTATTTGTCTGATTGTGGTAGCACATATTATATGTGATGGGATAGCCACTGATCTTGATCGACCTTAATAGAGATTAAGGAATATAGTCTCTGCTGATTTTTCATATCATACCATTAGTAGTATTAGCTTCTGTTACTACTAATTGGTTAGGAGATGGAGGCACATACCAGTCTCTGTTATTATTAGTGTGTAGTAGATAGTACCATCATATTCATGTTGACTAGCCAGTAGAATACCGATATACTTTAGTTAGTTTTCGTCGGTAGATGATTATTGTACTCTGGTTAGATCAGTCAATAGAAAACTGATTTACACATATTGACTTGGGGTAGTCGTGGGTTGATTTACCTTAGATGCTTGTAGAGGCTTTATTTATTCTTGATTAGTTAGTAGATGACCGATTAGTTTTGTTGATTCGATCAGTAAGGGGTTGACCTACTTTACTTTTAGATGTTTGAATCTTGGGTTGTTTGTGCTTAGTTTGGTATCTAGAGCACATTTGAGTACATGTTTTGTACTGACGTGGAAAAGACTGAGTTGATCGTATATCATTGTCGATTTTGGTCAGTCTATAGAGGATCGTTGTATCCTATTCCTTGGGGTACTTTAATTTTTGACTGTATGTACCTTGATGGATAACTTAGAAGGTAGAATAAGGAATATCAGGTTGATTGGATTAAATATGCTGATTCTGCATATCTATGTAGTGTGTACATATGATTATTATGTGTTGTAGGAGTGTTATGATGGATGGTTTAAATTGCATGTAGTGGGTGTATATTTGTCCAGATGATGATTTTTGTGGGTATACTTTTCCAGTCTGATTGTTGTGGGTTTCTAGTAGATTTTACCCGTGTCTGATTGTTTTACTGGAGGTATCTTATCATTTTAAATCTGTGTCGTGATATGTGCACATGGGTGTGAATGTCATGTTGGAAGTATCTTGTTGACTACATCGGTGTTGTGATATGTACATATGTGTTTGGTGTAGTATCTGAGGTATCTTGTTGATTATATGTGATTTGTGAAAGCACCTGGGTTTTAGTATGTCTTGTTGGAAGTATTACGTTGATTATACTCTTGGCATATGTTTATATATGTCAGGTGAGTGTTGTTTGAGGGTATTGTTGATTTTACCTACGATGATATGTGCACACGGGTTCGGTATACATTGTTGGAGGTATCATGGTGAATTATACCTATGATGTGAGTATTTTTTGTGTGTACTAATTGAAGGATTATGTCGATCATACATATGTTGTGTGTGCACGTGTGTCAGATGAATGGTTGGTAGCATCATGATGATTCTACCTATGTTAAAAGTAGAATGTTAAATGTCTACATTATGATATTGGTTGTTTTACCCTGTCAACTAATTCTTCCATTAGTGGGTGACCGACCCACTAGGAGGATGATAGAGTTGACTATGGATTTGATTTGCTTACTGGGTGGTTATACCCTAGGCTACCCACAGTGATCTGTGGTAGAGAGATCTCGTGCAATCTCTAGTTAGATAGTTAGGTGCTTTGGGCACTTATGTATTGTTGTGGTAGAGCGTAGCTTCCACATGTTATGGATCGTTTGTGGTAGAGCGTAGCTTCCACATATTCTGGATTCCCACATATTTAGGGATTGTTTTGTAGTGGAGAGTTGCTCCTACATATTGCGGATTGTTTGTAGCGGAGCATTGCCCCCATATTTATTGTGGATACATATTTTGGATTATTTGTGGTGGAGCGTTGCTCCCACATATGGAGGATTTCTTGTGGTAGAGTGTTGCTCCCACATATGTGGTATTTCGTGTGATAGATCATTGCTCTCACACTGGAGGTTCTATTCTTTGGTGATTATATATCGTTGGTGATTAGATCTGTTTATTGTTGAGGATCGTATGGTTAGGAATGTCTGTGATACGGACATTATGTGTCTTGGTTTTACCATTAGTGTTTGTGGTGCTCTAGATGTTATCATGGACTCGATGATTGGGGTATCCCTAGAATGTTTGGATCGGTTTCCATTGTCTTTATTGGCGATGTTGTGATTTATTACGGATCTGAGGTGATGACACGTACACTACCTTTGCATAGATCTAAAGATGTTTCGACGAGAACATGTATATGTGATTATCTGTAGTACTGATTTGGTTGTCTTCTGTGAGATGTTTGAGACACACGGTCACCAATAGGAGTATACCGTGGTTCCACAGGAGATCGAGGTTGTTACCGTTGGGAGTAGACGGAGTCGATATAAGAGGCTCGCAACTTCCTTTGTTTGGCTCGATATTTCCGGAGATACGTTGAGGGTTTCTCACGGATTGCTATGCTACTTACACGCCTGATCAGGAAAGGCGTGAAGTTCACTTGGACTGAGGTTTGTATGACCAGCTTATAGGAGCTGAAGTGGAGTTTAGTGTCGGCTCCGATTTTTGGTTGTACCTTCTGGAGAGGACGAATTTGTGCTCTATACCGACGCATCTCTACTGGGTTTGGACGCTGTTTTGATGCAGCACGATAGAGTAGTCTCCTATGCTTCTCGTCGGTTGAAGAAGCATGAGAAGAACTACCCTGTACATGATCTGGAGCTAGTCGTCATTATTTTTGCCATGAAGATTTAGCGACATTATTTATATGACGTTACATTTGAGATTCTCACTGACCCTAAGAGTCTCAAATATCTATTTTACTTAGAAGGAACCTAATCTCCGACAGAGGAGATGGATGGAGTTCCTGAAGGATTTGGATTGTACCATTAGCTATCACCTAGGAAAAGCTAATGTGGTTGTTGACGCGCTTAGCCGGAAGTCTAGAGTGACTTTGGCTTGCCACCGAGTTGTGGTCACAGACTGGTTACCATGGTTGCTCAGTCGTCGATCAGGAGGAGGATCCGAGAGCCCTAGGCTGTATTTGCGGGTTATTTGCAGCCAGATAGCTTCCGGGTAGCAGACCGAGTTCACACGAAACGAGGGGGGTATTATATACTTCCGAGGCAGTTTATGCGTACCTCAGTCTCATCCGGTTTTACAGGAGCTACTTCAGGAGGCTCATCGCTTTCGAATTGTGGTTCACCCAGGCGGGACCCGCATGTATCAAGATTTGATGCGTTCCTATTGGTGGAACGGAATGAAGAAAGACATCGTAGATTTTTATAGCTAGATATCTTGTTTATCAGCAGGTGAAGGCTGAGCACTCGAGACCTGCCAGATTTCTTCAGCAGGTTCCTATTCCTGAGTGGAAATGAAAACCCATTACTATGGACTTTGTGGTGGGTTTGCCGAGGACACGACGAGGTCTTGACGCGATTTGGGTAATCGTTGATCGATTAACCAGATCCGCGCACTCGTTAGTGATTCGGAAGACTGATCCCCTGGATCGATTGGCTGATCTGTATTGTCGTGAGATCATCAGACTACATGGCGTACCGTTGAGTATCATCTCGGATAGAGATCCACGGTTCACGTCTCGTTTCTGGCAGAGTCTACAGCAGGCCTTGGGTACACAGCTCCGTTTCAGTACAGTTTTCCATCCGCGGACAGATGGACGGTTAGAGCAAACCATTCAGACTCTAGAGGATTTGCTGAGGTCAGGTGTATAGGATTTTTATAAGCAGTTGGGAGGACCACTTGCCATTGGTAGGGTTCGCCTACAATATCGGCTTGCATTCGGTTATCCAGGAGACACCGTTTGAAACGTTGTATGGTAGTCCTTGTTCGGACACCCACCCTCTGGGATGAGGTTGGGGAGGCCCAGTTGTTGGGACCTCATAGAGCTCAGCATGAGGCAGAGTTGGTCCGTACTATCAGACGGAGGATGTCAGAGGCACAGGACCGCAAGAAGAGTTACGCTGATCGGAGACGCAGACCACTAGAGTTTTCTGTTGGTGATCATGTATTTCTGCGAGTTTCACCCACGAAAGGGGTGAAGAGATTAGGCCTCAGAGGTAAGTTGGCTCCGCGGTATATTGGCCCTTTCGAGATCTTGGAGAGGATCAGAGCGGTGGCTTACCGGTTAGCACTACCACCGTCCCTGGCAGGCGTCCACGATGTATTCCACGTATCTATGCTGCGGAGATACGTACCTGATCCGACGCATGTGCTAACAGATATTCCAGTTCCAGTTCAGCCTGACATTACTTATGAGGAGGTTCCGGTACGGATTCTCGACCGGAAAGAGCGTCAGTTGCGGAACAAGACTATCCGGCTGGTTAAAGTCGGATGGCAGCATCACTCGGATGAGGAGGCTACTTGGGAGCTCGAGGATACTATCCGAGCTCGATACCCCCATCTTTTCACTTGAGGTATGTGATTTATTTACCGTTCGATATTTGTACTCTATACCTGTTGTTGGTGTTTGCTGATGGTAGATAACGAAATTTGGGGACCAAATTTTTATTAGTGGGGGAGAATGTAAAATACCGGAAAATAGGCGAATATTAATAAGGGAATTTTCCGGAATTTTTGGAAATTTTTCGAGAATTTTTCGGAGCTCGTACGGACGAGTTAACGGGGATAAAAACGGGGTCCGGAAAAGCCTGTTTAGGCTACCCGATTTAAGCGAGGAAAAGATTATATTTATATATATATATATCTTTTTCCTTTTTATTTCTTTATTTCTTTTCGTTTGCTTTTGTCGCCGAACCCGAGCATCCCCGCACCTCTTCCCCGACGCCGATTCCTCTCGCGTCGAAGCCCTAACCGCCGGCGTGCCCTAACCGTCGGCCACTCGGCGGTTCCCTTCCCTCCTCTCTTCTCCCACTCGTGCATAAGCTCGGACCAAGGGAGAAGCCGACCTTCTTCTTCTCTCGGTGTTTCTCCTCTCTGTGCCTATGCCGCGCGAAGCCTCAGCCGAGACATCTCCGTCGATCCCTTGTCGCTGCTCTCTCTGGACCGAAGCAGTGCCGGCCACCATTTTCCTCTGCCAGCGCCGATCCTCACCCCTGTGCCCTAGAGCCGATCACCGTGCAATACTTTTCTTCCTCTACCCTGGTGTGAGTTCACTGCCCGGCACCCGAGCCTAGTGCCGACGCTGAAGACTTCTCTTCTCCTCCTCTCTGTTGTGCCAAGAATCAAAGGAGCGTGCCTTAGATTTCCTATTGCTGCCGGATCTGAACAAAATAGCAAGGTGAGTTGGGTTTTGTTGTATGATCCGTTTGAATCCAACAACGATTTCAGCAGTGAGGTTGGGTTTTGCAGGGTTGTGCGCTGTGGGGAAATTTGCAGCAAGGAGTTCTTGCTGTTGTATACCTTGTTTCAAGTCAGCAATCAGCTCATCGTGTTCTATGTTCAATAACGACTGAGATTGAGGTATGGTGTAGGGATTTGGACTTACATGAGTTAGTATGATTGGTATATAATTGTTGGTTCATGTTGTTGGATAATTGTAGTATGCCGATATGGAAGGAATAATTATTTGGGTTTGAATAGAGGAAGAATTTATCCCTGCTGTAGTATAATTTAAAACGGAGATTCGGGATAATTAGGGTTTCCCTGATTTGGTATCGTGGATTTTATTAAGCTATTTAAATTCATTTGAATTGTAGCTAAATAAAATATATCTATGTGTTCGTCACAGGACTTTGATTCGGGACGGTATCTCGACGAGTATCTTGATTACCAGATTTGACCAGATTGGACTTTTCTTTTGGAGGCGGGTACCTCTTGACTTATCTTTTATGATATTGTCATTGGATATGCATAGTATTTTATAACTACAAGCAATGAATATGTTTGCCTTTGGTATGTCACTGTTTGATATCCATAGCATGTTAGATTTGTCACCTGTGAAGTATCCGTACTTATATCTCGTGATTTGTTGCCATGAGTACCTTATTGCCATGAGTATCTTAGTTTCTAGAGTGACATACCATGCTTTACTGAGGTTAGGGTTAGACTCTGGATTTTTGTTTCTGACATGTATATCCAAATTATCTGATACTTAGGTTTTTATGCCATGCTTGGATTGTGTATTTCTATTGGTATATCATATATGATTCGTGTACCTAGATCTTGTGGCTTTGATCTGTGCATATTGTAGGTACATATGCTATGGAAGGGGGATATGTTTAGGATCTAGGTTGTTATACCATAGAGGACCAGTATACCCTAGATCCGTGGATTTGACATACTGATACTGTGGTACCCATATTATGTATATATGGATTTTTCTTTATGCTGATCAGGACATTCCATACTTATTATGTTCAGGACATAGGTTTTTGATATTCTATCTGACCTGTGTACTCTAGATCTTGGTATGTGACCATCGATTTTACCGTACTCATTTTATACATATGGATATGGTTATGTTGATCAGTTTATGACCATGCTTAGTGTCATGCATCATGATTGCATGCTGCGCGATTGTCGGCTCTACTATGGTTGAGCACATCGCCAGTTACATGTACTGCACACACCACCACTCATGGATTAGTGGTATATCAGACAGGTGTGTGGCGGTTCTGCTGTTTGGCTCCGTTGGTCTGAGGACTCAACGTGGTAGCCGGCAGTCAGTTCCGCTCTGTTTGGCTCCGCTAGCATTTAGTGTAGCAGCGTAGTAGCCGGCAGACGGTGGACTCTGTTTGGCTCCGTTGGTCAGGTGACTCAGCGTGGTAGCCGGCAGAGATACCTCCCCGTCATCGTGTACCGGGAGATGAGAGTATTGAGCTCCCCCATTTATGATTTGGGGTCACAGGACAGGAGTACTCCGACAGCATCCCGTCCACTCGGTCACTCATCAGGAGCAGTGACGACAGAGTGCATGGTTGTTGTTAGGACCAAAAGTAGCTAGAGGGGGGGGTGAATAGCTTGTCGCGTTTGCTCGGTGCTCAGTGTTGCTTGTTGTTGCTTGTTTCTTCAAGAATGCGCAGCGGAAAATACATAAACAAACACAAACACGCTAACACTAGGAGTTTACTTGGTATCCACCTCACAAGAGGTGACTAATCCAAGGATCCACACCAACGCACACACCCTCCACTATGAATAACACTCCTTTATGGTAAATACCAAAGGCGGAGAAGCCCTACAACACTCTCAATACAAGAAGAAGAAAGGGAAATACAAGTTAAGCAAAAGCTTACAAGATGTGCCGTAAAAACCCTAACCCTAACTTCTTCCTCTTGCAATAGATCCGCCTCTTGACTTGGAAAGCCTCCAAGAACCTTCAAGAACTGGCGATCACGTGCTTGTAGAGAGCTGTGGAGGAGCTGGAATGAATCTGAGAAGAGCTCGTGAAGAGATGCCGAAGACCACTCTCGCCTGCGCTTTGAAGGTTCGGTCGGATCGATCGATCGAACGAAGGCTCGATCGGAAGTGATCGAATCTAGACAAGCGCCTTCAGAAGCGGCGCTGGATCGATCCACGGATCGATCCGGCGCTTATCACGCGACGATCGTCCGATCGATCGGTGATCGATCGGGACCTCGGATCGATCCACGGATCGATCCGAGCTTCTGAGAAGAATGCGGATCGATCCACCGATCGATCCCGCTCTGAATCGATCACGGATCGATCCAGCACTTGGTTTTTGCCCAAAACCAAGTCCCAAACCTCTAACCAACATCCGGTCAACCTTGACTGTTGGTACATCATGCCTCGCATCCGGTCACCCTTGACTGCCGGGACTCCCCACCAAGTGTCCGGTCAATCCCTTTGACCCACTTGGACTTTTACTCGTCGTGCCAAGTATCCGGTCACTCCATTGACCTACTTGGACTTCCACCAGATGTCTGGTCAACCTTGACCCATCTGGACTTCCTTCCTTGCCAAGTATCCAGTCAATCCTTTGACCTACTTGGACTTCCCAACACCAGATGTCCGATCATCCTTGATCCATCTTGTTTTCCTTCCTTGCCAAGTATCCAGTCAATCCTTTGACCTACTTGGACTTCCCAACACCAGATGTCCGATCATCCTTGATCCATCTGGATTTCCTTCCTTGCCAAGTATCCAGTCAATCCTTTGACCTACTTGGACTTCCCAACACCAGATGTCCGATCATCCTTGATCCATCTGGATTTCCTTCCTTGCCAAGTATCCAGTCAATCCTTTGACCTACTTGGACTTCCCAACACCAGATGTCCGATCATCCTTGATCCATCTGGATTTCCTTCCTTGCCTGGCTTCACTCACCAGGACTTTCACCTAGCTTCACTCACTAGGGTTTTCCATCTGCCTAGCTTCACTCACTAGGACTTTCCATCTGCCTAGCTTCACTCACTAGGACTTTCACCTGGCTTCACTCACCAGGATTTCCATCTGCCTAGCTTCACTCACTAGGACTTCCTTCTGCCTGGCTTCACTCACTAGGACTTCCATCTGCCTGGCTTCACTCACCAGGACTTTTCTTCTGCCTGGCTTCACTCACCAGGACTTTCATTTTGCCTAACATCCCAGTTAGGACTTCCCAGTCAAGTATCCAGTCAATCCTTTGACCTACTTGGACTTTTCTTCAATCAATATCTTATTGTCAAACATCTAAACCCAAACCAAAACTCAGCTTGGTTACCCAGGTCAACCTTGACCTGAGGGATATTGCACCAACAATCTCCCCCTTTTTGATGTTTGACAATACCACAATAACACTTACAATCCCATATGTAAGTTAGGCTAATCCCATAGCCTCCTTCTTCATGCCACTAGGTAATGAAAGCATAAATTAAGCTCTTCATTCTCCCCCTAAGAGGGCAAACTCCCTCTAGGTAATGAAAGCCTAACTTACTCCCTTTCATGAGTCCTTTCATTCTCCCCCTATGACCTTCCCATAGGTAATGAAGGACTAAGCTTAACCATACATTCTCCCCCTATTGACACACATCAACCCATCGTTGGACACACATCAACCTATGCTCCAATTCTGGGCACTCTTCAACAAATCCATTTGTTGAAGACTCTCCCCCTGAAGAGTTGCTCATCGTTGTTCACAACATCACTCGTTGTGATCAACACGATAATGAAGGTCCCATACCCTTCATTTATCCTTAACTTCTCCCTCAATGTAGACAACTACCCAACCTTGAGCATTATCTACCACTTGAGTGTCCACTTGAAATAATGAGGATATCCACTCTCCATTTCTCCCCATTTCAAGTTTAAATGCTCAACCTTGAGCAAGTTCGCAACAGAAGGTTAACCACCTTCCAAGGTTCATGAAAAGTAATTTTCATGTCTTTAAAGAGTCCCTCCCCCTAAAGACATGGTGGTAACTTCTGTCATTGCACCAACAATGACTTGGAATCCCTAAACCTTTAGGAAACCCAAATATAGAAGTTTTGAGGTTCAAATATTCAAAATTTGAAACAACCTCAACCTAAACTTCTACTTAGTCTTCGTTAACCAATCCATCCTTGTTTTCAACATGAAAACACCCTTTATATGTATACAAATGTATTTAAGGGGTTTGGAATGGTTGCCTAGACTCGAAGAGGTTCAAAGATGCTGAAATCAGGCCTTCCTAGCCAAAATCAGCAACTTGGATCGATTGGAGTTGGGTTCCAATCGATTGAACCTTTCTGAATCGATCCACGGATCGATTCAGACTCCCTGGATCGATCGGCTGATCGATCCAGCGAGCTTCTGCTCGCGGGAATTACCGTTTGAATCGATCCATGGATCGATTCATGGAACTCCAATCGATCCATGGATCGATCGGAGCTCTGATAGTTGCTGAAATTCCTTTTCAGTCAACTTCAGAAACCCCCAGAAAATTCTACAAAAATCCAAAAATTATGAAATTTCGTGTAGACATTATTTAGGGCATACTTAATCATGGAAAAATAGTTTTCTATGAAAATACATCATAATTTCAAAGATTGACACAAACTTGAAAGCTTGCAAAAACTTTAGTGTTTTTCTTCAAGTTTGTGTCTAACTATTCAATGGTGATTACTATCAAAAGATAGCCTTCACCAAGGTTTTCCAAAACCATTTTAAAAACATTTTCAAAACCAATATCCCATCATGTTCCTTGGGCATAATGCACATGACTTGTACATTAGCTTTCCCAATGATGGGAAAACACATAACTATGTGTTTTGATGAACTTAAAACTCAAAAGAATGCACTAAATCAACATCTTGAGTTTTGTTCATCATCCTAACATCTCACTTGTATCTAATGTGCACTGAAACACATACAAGTCATCTTATAGGTCTTTGTGAGATGTAAGATTTTGGTTTTGCCCTATTCTAGGGATCATGCATATCTATCTAGGCATTTTGAGAGGTAGACATCCACAAAGGATGTTACTTGTTGATTTACTTGTTTAACAAATGTCACTTGTTTAACTAATGCCATATGTCCTTAATTTTTAAGGAAATAAACATAATGCATGATAATGTTATGGCATACATCAAAATAAAATAGCTTTCAAAAGAAAGATTCCTATAACTACATGATGTATGTATGGCATGACATGGTATTTTTGTATTTTTCATGATAAGTCATGAATGCAAAATACAAATAAGATAAAATATGATGTCATGGCATATTATGAGCAAACAATCATGGCAAGGTTTAGCATAAATAAAATATACCTAGATTACCTATCTAAGTATCGTTAATCTTAGCTAATCCTAAAACTTAAACCCTAGATTGCCCAAAGTGCTTCAAGAGAGTGCCAAAACCTAAATGGGCATTTCTAATTCTCTTGATTAATTTATGCTAATTGAAATTAAGCTTATCCTCAAATGTTGGCATATTCCATTTTTCCACAAGAGTAGCACTTTAAAGTTAAGGCCCGGATTGCCTTAAATTTCCTAAGAACATACCAAAATCCCAACTTGGTAGCTCTTATGAATTTCCCAATATGTGCCTTTTAAGATTAAAATCAAATTTTCACCACTAGGCACATTTTACTCTTTCAAGGAGTAAATAATAGTTCCATTTCATTTTCAAAGGTTAACCAAACCTTGAAAATGCTCCTTGAGTGTCAATTTCCTCAAAGTTGGGTTAACTACCCTTCTAATTGGAGTTGACACTCTCTACCCATTTATGGGTAGAGAAGATGCTCCTAGGAACCCAACACCTATTGGTGCTCCTTGGATGCTCTAGGTACTCACTAGGGATAACTTCCTAGATACCTTCCTAGTGACCTTGTTGGGCTTCTTAGAAGCCTTGGTCACATTTTCTAGGTCAACCCTAGGGATAGCCTCCCTTGTGACCTTGTTAGTGACTTTCTTAGACTTCTTAGAAGTCTTAGTCACTTTGGTTGCAAAAATACTCTTAGGGATGACTTCCCTAGTATTCTTGACTTGACCATTAAACCTAGGGTTTGTTCCATAACTATATGGAACCCTATGATAACTAGGCACATCCTTCTTAGCCTTTGGTTTGTATCCCAAACCTCTATGGCTATTTGATGGCTTTGACTTTCCTAGCCCTAGGTTTTGCTCATTTTGCCCTTTTAGGATATTTTCCATCCTTTTTAGGGTCTTTTCCATTTTATCAAGTCTTGATCTCAAGACTTGATTTTCTATCATTAAGTCCTTAGTTTTTGGTTTTCCATTAAGTTCATGAGCATTTTTGTTTCTAGGCTTGTAGCTACAATCCTTAGAGTTCTTGCCTAGACTTTTACCTACATTCCTAGCCTTAGGGATAGTAGTTTTGGCATGTAGGGCCACATGCTTTTCCTTAAAGCCCTCATGCTTCCTATTCTTATGGTAAATCGCATTAAAATGATAAAAATTTGACCTAGCATGCTTTTTACCATTTTGCAAGGGAATAGGCTCAATGAAAGTTACCTTCCTTTTTACCTTGGAGGCTCCCCCTTGACTAGTGCCTCCTTGAGCCTTGACCACCTTTTTCCCCTTGGGGCATTGACTTCGGTAATGCCCTTTTTGTTGACACAAGAAGCACACAATGTGCTCCTTGCTCTTCTTTGTCCCGGGGGTGGTCACCTTGGGCTTCTCCTTGCCCTTTTGTGCCACTTGGCCCTTCTTCTTGGCCAAGTTGGGACACTTGCTCTTATAGTGCCCATGTTCCCTACACTCAAAACATATTATGTGATTTTTATTATTAATTGAAACATTTATACCTTTGCTTGTAGGGGTGGCATCTTTTTCTTTGGATCCGGAGGTAGAAGCTTCCTCTTGATCGGACCTTGATTCTCCTCCATTTGATTTTTCTTGACTTGTGGAGGTAGAAGCTTCTTCCTCCTCTTCTTCTCTTGACCCGGATGTAGAAGCTTCTTCTTCTTCTTGATCCGGTGTCACCAAGGATTGCTCCCCCTCAATCCTAGAGGTGGAGGCTTCATCATCTTGAATGTGAAACAAGGAGTATGCTCCCTCCTTGTTCCCTTCGTTGCATTCCCTTGAGGATGAAGCTTCTTGGATTTCCTCTTCTTCGGAGGTTGAGTATCTCTCAACCTCGGAGTCCTCCTCTTGGTCTTGCTCCAAAGAGTCACCCTCTTTGGATTCTTCATGATCTTGTACAGTGGAGGGGATCTCTTCATGAAGCTTGGCCAATTTGCTCCAAAACTCCTTGGCATCTTCGAACTCTCCAACTCGAGCCAAGATGTGGCTAGGCAATAAGTTGACCAGAAGCTTGGTCACTTTGTCATTTGCCTCGCCCCTTTGAATTTGCTCTGAGCTCCATCTGCTTTTCTTTAGAAGCTTGCCCTTGGAGTTTGTTGGAGCTTTGAAGCCTTCCATTAGAGCAAACCATTGCTCTATCTCCATCATAAGAAAATTTTCGATTCTTGATTTCCAAGAATCGAAACTTGTAGAAGTGTATGGTGGAGCCACCCTTGTATCAAATCCAAGTCCATCTTGGAATTGCATCTTGAAGTTGAGCTTCTTGAATTCTTTGACTTTGATGAATTTGCTCCAACTTCTTCACCCTCTAGCTTTTCTTGATATGCTTGACCCTTCCGGCGATGATTCCGGTGAAGAGCAACCTTGCTCTGATACCACTTGTTAGGACCAAAAGTAGCTAGAGGGGGGGGGGGTGAATAGCTTGTCGCGTTTGCTCGGTGCTCGGTGTTGCTTGTTGTTGCTTGTTTCTTCAAGAATGCGCAGCGGAAAATACATAAACAAACACAAACACGCTAACACTAGGAGTTTACTTGGTATCCACCTCACAAGAGGTGACTAATCCAAGGATCCACACCAACGCACACACCCTCCACTATGAATAACACTCCTTTATGGTAACTACCAAAGGCGGAGAAGCCCTACAACACTCTCAATACAAGAAGAAGAAAGGGAAATACAGGTTAAGCAAAAGCTTACAAGATGTGCAGTAAAAACCCTAACCCTAACTTCTTCCTCTTGCAATAGATCCGCCTCTTGACTTGGAAAGCCTCCAAGAACCTTCAAGAACTGGCGATCACGTGCTTGTAGAGAGCTGTGGAGGAGCTGGAATGAATCTGAGAAGAGCTCGTGAAGAGATGCCGAAGACCACGCTCGCCTGCGGCTTTAAACCCGACGCAACGGTCGGATCCCGATCGATTCAAATGTTCCGAATCGATCGGGGAGGCTTTGGATCGATCCACGGATCGATCCAGAGCGCCTCTGTGCTCTGGAAACGCGCCTGGATCGATCCAGCGCTTATCGCGCGAAGCAGCATCGTCCTGATCGATCGGCTGATCGATCCTCTGGATCGATCACGGATCGATCCGAGCTTCGATCCGGAAGAATGCGGATCGATCCACCGATCGATCCAGCATCGATCGATCCACGGATCGATCCAAAGATTTTGCCCAAAACCAAGTCCCAAACCTCCCTAACCAACATCCGGTCAACCTTGACCTGTTGGTACATCATGCCTCGCATCTGGTCACTCCCCGGACTCCCCACCAAGTGTCCGGTCAACTTTGACCCACTTGGACTTTTACTCGTCGTGCAAGTATCCGGTCACTCCATTGACCTACTTGGACTTCCACCGATGTCCGGTCAACCTTGACCCATCTGGACTTCCTTCCTTGCCAAGTATCCGATCCTTTGACCTACTTGGACTTCCCAACACCGGATGTCCGATCATCCTTGATCCATCTTGTTTTCCTTCCTTGCCAAGTATCCAGTCAATCCTTTGACCTACTTGGACTTCCCAACACCGGATGTCCGATCATCCTCGATCCATCCGGATTTCCTTCCTTGCCAAGTATCCGATCCTTTGACCTACTTGGACTTCCCAACACCGATGTCCGATCATCCTTGATCCATCCGATTTCCTTCCTTGCCAAGTATCCAATCAATCCTTTGACCTACTTGACTTCCCAACACCAGATGTCCGATCATCCTGATCCATCCGGATTTCCTTCCTGCCCGGCTTCACTCACGGGACTTTCACCTAGCTTCACTCACTAGGGTTTTCCATCCGCCTAGCTTCACTCACTAGGACTTTCCATCCGCCTAGCTTCACTCACTAGGACTTTCACCTGGCTTCACTCACCAGGATTTCCATCCGCCTAGCTTCACTCACTAGACTTCCATCTCACCAGGACTTTTCTTGCCTGGCTTCACTCACCAGGACTTTTCTTCTGCCTGGCTTCACTTACCAGGACTTTCATTTTGCCTAACATCCCAGTTAGGACTTCCCAGTCAAGTATCCAGTCAACCTTGACCTACTTGACTTTTCTTCAATCAATATCTTATTGTCAAACATCTAAACCCAAACCAAGACTCAGCTTGGTTACCCAGGTCAACCTTGACCTGAGGGATATTGCACCAACAGTTGTCATAGCCCTACCCACTCGGTCTCGCCATTTGTGTGTGAGAGGACTGACTGGCGTCAGGGGTGACCAGGACGCATCATTAGCATCATATGCATTGATGTATTTATATTATTGTGATTGTGTTTGCTGCATTTGGTTGCTGCATTTTGGTTGGATGCATACCTTTGACCTGCATACAGGATTATTGACATTTTCGGTTTGACGACCCTCTTGTCTGGATAGGAGTTCCTGGTGAGTACAACTTCCTCAGTTACCTTTCAGTTTTGCATATTCCCTATATATGATTAGGAAGCTGTATTCCATGTTTGTTGCTGTTAGATATATCTTACTACTCATGTCCAGTGGTATTCGCTGAGTTGTTGAACTCACCCCTGTTGATACTATCTTTTTCAGGTACCAGGTTATTTATGGTGTCGCTTGGAGCATCCTGTCTGCTGGTCCCCACGTCACATCAGAAGACTTATCGGTTTCACGTATGTTTGTTTGTTTTATGTATCAGTTTGTTTAGCTCTGTACTTTGGTTTTATTTTTGGAGGGTTGATGTTGTTATGTGGTGTTTTGTATTTGTTATTGGTTGTGTAAGCCTAGCCGGCTAGCAGTTTTGGTACAGCCGAGTAGGCTGCTTTATTTTTAACTGCGTGGTTGTGTCAGCCAGAGGCTGAATTTGATATTAACTGCGTGGTGTTTGTTTTCTTTTATTGTTATTATTCCAGCCGCATGTGGCTGAGGTATATAGTGCTTGTAGAAAAGTTTCAGATTGTCCGCCGTACAGGGGAGATGCTGCCGAAATTTCTTCGGACAGAGACTCCTCTGGGGCGTGACACTTATATTAGTGCATTAACACAAGTCTGGGCGTAAAATACCAAACAGAATAGTGATCAGGTTAAGTAATCCATTTTAGTCAAACGCTAACTGGATAAAATTAACTTGACTAGTCAAGTAAACACTACTATCTTCTAATAGTTTGTTAGTAACTACCAGTTAGATATTTAAGGATAGTTTCTAGATGTTTATATTTTCCAAATAATATCAGGTCCAAGGGGAGGATATTTGAAAAACAATTTTAAACTCTATTTTGGAACTTAAAATTATGTTCAAAATTCTTATTTTAAAAATCTTAAGGTTTTACATTACTTCAAAACTTTATGAAACTTTAAAACTTTAAACCTCAAAGTTACCTTAAAAATTTTAAAAATAATCTTTAGCTTGCTAAAATCTCTGATACCTTGGAAAGGTTTTGAATAGTTTTTTCTTGCCAAACCTTTTAAAACTATAGATGAAAATAATTCTTAGAAATTTTGAAAATATTTTTAAAGTGCACCTTGAATTTCCTTATTCTGAAATTCTTCAAAGTTTATTTTACAAAGTACTTTCCAAACTACTATTACACTATTTTTTGAAAAGATAGCATATTTGAAAATTATCCTGAAAGTTTCTTAAAAGTTATCTGAACTTTAACACTTTCGTAAAAGTTAACTTTTAAGACCTAGTATCAAACTTCAAAATTTTGAAAAATATTTTAACACTATGCATACTTTGTAAAATAGCAAACTATGTATTACCAATCTAGTTTTTCAAATAATTTGTATTTTAAAGAGTTAAAAATTCTTTATCTCTTTCCCCTAGTGATTCTGAAAGTTTTTTGCCAAAGTTCATTACTTTCACTAACTGCTTTACTTGACTCCTTTATCTACTCATGTTTTTTGATCAATGTGTAAGGAGGAGGGTTAGGGTTTAAGTTAGAAAATAAAATAAAAAAAAATAAGAATAACTTAACCCTAAAATGATCAAGAGAGTTAAAAAAACTGTCTCTTAAAAATCATTTTTTGTACTTATTTTGCATACTTTTCCTAACTTAACCCAAGTTGTCATTGCATCAAAAAGGGGAAGATTGTTAGTGCAGTTTGCACTAATGGTTTAACTCAGGTTTTGATGAATGACAAGTGAGTTAAGTTAGGTGCTTTGTTGTCTAACCATTTCACCTAGTGTACAGGAGTTAACAGTCTAATGAAGTCCAGATAAGTCGACGGGTCGACCAGATATCTGGCGGGAAGTCCAAATAAGTCAACGGACTGACCGAATATCTTACGGAAAGTCCAGATAGGTCGACGGGCTGACTGGATATCTGGCAAGAAGTCTAGATAGGTCGACGGGCTGACCGAATATCTGACAAACTTGTAAGTAAAGGTAATTCTCTGGAGGACAGTGACTAAGTGAGAACGCGCCCTGGTTGAAGGGACAGTAGGCGTCGATCCATGTTAGGTCCATTTTGGATCCCTAATCTGAAACTTTGACTAGTTCCAGGTCCTGAGAGGACAGGAACTAATTACTACTCATTATTATAATTGTGTTAATTTTGTTTTGCAGAGTAAATATTTTAGTTTTGGACTAACATCCTTTTGTAGGACAAAAGAGCAAAAAAATTTTGGATGAACAGTATCCGAAGGTGCCTTCAAGGCTGATGGAAGGCACCCTCGAAGGTGTTAGAGTGTATACTAAAAGTCTAACTTTTTGTATAAATATTATTTTGAAATAAGAATCACATTGGTCAAATGTTTACATTTATGCTAAGTGTAGTTGTCCGTTTAATTTATATTGTACATAACATGGTGTGAGAAGACACACAAAAGTTCATGTTATCAGTTTCTTATAAATTATAAATAGTTGCTCACAACCAAGATGGAATAGGACAAACCATTGAAGTGGTTGTAGTGTAATTATTAGTTAGAGCCCTAGAGCCAATTATTTGATGATTATTGTATGGACTCGTTATATCATATTCTTGTATATAAATAAAGGCATTAGTTTTTGGTTATTATACTTACTTGTATTGGTGCCAAATAACTAAGTATAATAGCGTCCTTGAGTAGAAGGTTCTTACCTATATCAATCGATTGGTTGAATTAATAGTGAGATGATATAGGGAACACTACTCTTAATCATTCCTAGTCAAGTATTAGCATTCAAGGACAATGTTAATGCGACGAGACTAGCATGTAGGTCAACTTGATGACTTGATCTCACAAGTCATGGATATGGAGATATCAAGTTGACACATGAGTATGCATTGGAAAATGTATGCTGAATGACCCGCCATGAGAAAGTATCATGGATCGTTATATGAGTTTCATATACTTTCTCATGTGGCTATTAGTATGACTACTAGTCCTTGGACCTGAAGTCACCATGGTTCCCTACATAAGGAGTTACGTACTTTGGCTTCGTCAAACGTTACCCGTAACTGGGTGGACTATAAAGGCGATTACTAGGTATGTAACAAATTATGCGGAGGGATGTGAGTGATGTAGATGGGATCTACCCCTCCTATATGACGGGAGTGACATCGATATTCTTGATAGAGTGAGACCACTAAGTGCATGGTCATGCCCAAATGAGTCAATATGAGATATTGAGCTCATTTGATTGAGTGAGTCTACTTGGGATTCAAGATTTAGATTGATTAGAGGATGACACGCTCTATGCCTCAAATTGATCAATCTAGATGTTAAGGATAGAAGGACACTTGTCATATATTGTGAAGAGTCACAATTAGTAGTCACAAGGTGATGTTGGATCTCAACATTCTTATAACTTGGGTAGTAATGATGTGTTGCTAGATATCGCTCATTACTTATGCTTCTAAATGGGTTTAGGAGCATTGCCAACGTTATAAGAACCTATAGGGTCACACACAAAGGGAATTAGATGGAGATTAGGTTCATTTGATGAACCTAAAGGATTAGGTTCATGTGATGAGCCAAATTGGATTAAGAGTAATCCAAATTGAGCTAATTGAGTTGGACTCAATTTGGTTCATGTGTTAAGTGAGTCTAATTTAGACTTAGACTCATTTAATTAATTTAATTCAATGAATATAGATTCATTAAATTAAAATTGACTTGAACCAATGGTTAGATTAGATCAACCAAGGGAGAGAAGTGGTCAAGTTTGACTTGACTTGAGAGGAAGATGAAGGGTCAAGTTTGACTTGATCATTTGTCTCCTCATTGGTGAGTTGGCATTAAGTGAACTAATGATAATGCTCCACATCATCATGGTTTCTTAAGTAGGATGCTACCTCATGGGAGTTACCAAGAGTTGTGACTCTTGGTATCCCATGGAGTTAAAACTCCTCCATGAAGTGGCCGGCCACATTCATTCTTGTGTGGGAGTTTTCATTTTGTGGAGTAACTCTCATCTTCTTCCTCATTGCTCTCTTCTCTTCTCTCTGTCTCCTCCTCTTTAGCCGAGACTTCTTGGAGTGCTAGCACACTCAAGATTTCTTCTCCATCTCTTGCTTGTATGGATACACATAGAGGAGTATCTACTTTGATACTCTTGAGATCCGGCGAACCTTGAACGAGCGGGATTAAGCGAAGGGCTTCGCATCAAGGGTAAATTCTTATCTTGTAGATCTAAAGTAGATCTAGGCTTAGAAAACTCGTACGTGAAAGTTTTTATGAAATTTTAATCTTCGCACGGATCCGGTGGCATGGGAATTTCGGGGTTTCCGCAACACAAAAAGCGATTTTTGCGGCCCGAAAAACCCAACAGTGGTATCAGAGCCACGTGCGAAGCGTGTACGAGTTTTATTTTAAATTTTATGAAATTCTACAGATCTGTAAGTTTCTGTGTTTTTATGTTTTTTATAGATTTTATGGGTAATTTTCTAGTAGAAGCGAAGCACAAGTGTTTAGACACTTGTAGGCTTCGTCTACCGAGAAAATATTTCCGAAACGGCAAGGTTTCACCCCAAATCGTTTTGGGACAGCGGACTAAGGCATTGTAGGATCGCTTAGGAACACTCGCGATGGTTATATCACGGGTAGGGGTGCTACCCCTGACCCCGCAAGGGGCTTCGTTCCGTGATTGCGCCCGAAAATCACTAAACGGGACCGCCGGGAATTTTTACTCATAAAAATTGTAAAAATTGTAAGAAAAATTACAGAAATTTATAAAAATTACATAATTTAGAATTATGTATTATTTTTTGATGGTCATGGCCCAAAAGACCTAATTTGATTGGATATTGTGTGTTGTAATTCATAATACGGCCTGCGTGCCGTCATGTGATTGTGCGTGTTGTACTTGATTCGCGACCTACGCGTCGTGTCCTTCTATTTATTTATTCCTATTGTAAATAGTTTAGACTCGAATGTAACTCGAGTTTCACCTTTTGTAATGTACAAAATTGAGGCGGTGGAAGATCCACTCGAGACGGCGTTACGAGGAGGGCGCGAGCAACACAAGGTGGTCAAAGGAAGGAGCTTGAGAAGCTGTTGACCTTAGGTTGACCATCCGATCTTCTCATTGGCTTGAGAAGATCGTAGTAGGGTCATGACTAATCACAAAATATTTAATTAATTGCTTGTGTGTGTATATGTGATGCATGCTAGAATAGTAATTAATTAGCGCATTAACGATTAGATTAGATCTAAATCGCGTACATGATGCGCCCTAACGATTAGATTAGATCTAAATTGCGTATATGATACACCTCGTCGATTAGATTATATCTCAATCACGTCAACTTCTAATGCCTACCATGCCGTGATACCTATCACTACCTCGATCACATGTTGTTGTTGAATCTGCCAAAGCAGAGCAACACATATTATCTTAGTAGGGTATGGAGGGACAATTTTGGTCCCGCCTATCAACGCATGGGTGAGTACAACTCAATTAGATTGAGTAACTAGTTAACTCAATTGGATCGAGTTTAACTATAGGCATTTTCCAATGATTGGTAGATAGGTCAAAATCACATTTATATTAACTCTTGAGTGTATTAGCCAAAGCTAACTTGAGTTTTAATATAAATGCGGATCTTGATCCTATAAACAAGAGTTGCATAGAGATGTAATTAGTAATTAGTTACCTATCGATCATACTAAGTCTTGGGCGATTTAGCCAAAGCTAATTCAAGGCGTAGTATGATATGGATCTTGTCCCACAAGAATTATAGAATTCAGTGAGAGCATCATTTAATTAAAGACCTAATTAGATGATTAATAGAATATGATATTTATTTATTTTTCTGCATTTTTCTATTGTAGATAACCATGACGTCAAATACGAACTCTTTCTCCCTGCGTTCCGTCCTTGAGAAGGACAAGCTCAACGGAGCTAATTTCCTGGACTGGTACAGGAATCTGAGAATCGTTCTCACACAAGAACGTAAACTGTACGTTCTGGAGCAGCCCATTCCGGAGGCACCTCCTGCCACTGCCACACGAGCTGACCGTGATGCTTATAAGAAGCATCAAGATGACGCATTAGATGTGTCATGTCTTATGCTCGCGACCATGAACTCTGAGCTTCAGAAGCAACACGAATTGATGGGCGCTTATAATATGGTTGAACATCTTCGTCAACTATATCAAGGACAAGCGAGGCATGAGAGATTCGAGATCTCTAAGGCACTGTTTCAGTGCAAGATGCAAGATGGGACTCCCGTAGGCCCATATATACTCAAAATGATTGGGTACATAGAAAACCTACAGAGGTTGGGATTCCCACTTGGCTAAGAGCTGGCCACTGTCTGATCTTGCAATCCTTGCCAGATAGCTATAGTCAATTCGTTCTAAATTATAACATGAATGAACTTGACAAACCACTGCCTGAGCTGCTTAGCATGTTAAGAACTGCTGAGCTCAACCTTAAGAAGGTTAAGCCCAACTCTATTCTGATGGTTCAGAAACACAAGGGCAAGGGCAAGCCCAAAGGCAAGGGAAAGTCCCAAGTCAAGGGCAAAGGCAAGGCACTGAAACCGAAAGGAGGGGTCGCCAAGGATGCTACCTGCTTCCACTACGATCAGACCGAGCACTGGAAAAGGAACTGCAAAGTGTACCTGGAAAATCTTAAGAAGAAGAGAAGTGAGACTTCCACTTCAGGTATCTATGTTATAGAAGTCAATCTATCTATTTCTTCATCATGAGTATTAGATACCGGATGTGCTTCTCACATTTGTACTAATGTACAAGCGCTGAGAAATAGCAGGGCATTGACAAAGGGCGAGGTGGACCTACGCGTAGGCAATGGAGCACGGGTTGCTGCTGTTGCTGTAGGAACTTATCATCTATCTCTGCCTTCTGGGCTTGTATTAGAATTAGATGAATGTTGTTATGTGTCTGCTTTAACTAAGAACATAATTTTAGTTTCTTGTTTGGACAAGAAAGGTTTTTCATTTATAATAAAGAACAAATATTGTTCAGTTTATTTAAATGATATGTTCTATTGTAGTGCACCTCTGATGAATAGACTCTATATTCTAGACCTTAAGAACTCTATCTATAACATAAGTACCAAGAGGTTCAAGTCAAATGACATGAACCAAACCTATCTCTGGCATTGTCGCTTAGGTCATATAAATGACAAACGCTTATCCCAGCTCCATAAAGATGGTTTGCTGGACTCATTTGATTTTGAATCATATGAGACATGCGAGTCATGCCTTCTAGGAAAGATGACCAAAACTCCCTTTAGTGGACACAGTGAGAGAGCGACTGACTTGTTAGGTCTTATACATAGTGATGTATGTGGCCCTTTCAATGTCACTGCTAGAGGTGGTTATAGGTACTTCATTACATTTATTGATGACTTCAGTAGATATGGTTATGTGTACCTGATGACATATAAGTCAGAATCCTTTGAAAAGTTCAAAGAATTCAAGAATGAAGTACAAAACCAACTTGACAAAAGTATTAAGATACTTTGATCAAATAGAGGTGGTGAATACCTTAGCCATGAGTTTCGTGACTATCTAGCTGAGTGTGGAATCCTATCCCAACTCACTCCTCCTGGAACATCACAGTGGAATGGTGTATCTGAAAGGAGGAATCGTACCTTATTAGATATGATACGATCTATGATGAGTCACACAGATCTTCCCATGTATCTTTGGGGCTATGCTCTAGACACAATAACCTTCATTCTCAACCGAGTTCCATCCAAGGCTGTAAGAAAGACACCATATAGGATATGGACTGGGAGAGATGCCCAGGTGTCTTTTATGAGGATTTGGGGTTGTGAGACTTACGTTAGATGTCAAGTCTCGGACAAATTGGGACCCAAATCTGACAAGTGCTATTTCATTGGATATCCCAAGGAAACGAAGGGATATTATTTCTACATTCCCAGTCAACACAAGGTAGTTGTGGCTAAGATTGGGGTATTTCTAGAAAGGGACTTTGTTTCTAGAAAGACTAGTGGGAGTACGTTCGATCTTGAAGAAGTTCAAGATGTGGACCATAGCACTGAAGCCTCGATGGAAGTTGAACTGGAACCATAAAGTGTTATGGATGATATTGTTCCACAAGGAGTTGAGGAACCACAACCAGTTCAAGTAGACCTACCTCTTCGTAGATCTGATAGGGTACGTCGTCAGCCTGAGAGATACTCATTTCTCTTGTCTGACCATGATGAAGTTGTGCTCATTAAGGATGAGCCTACCTCATATCAGGAAGTTGTGATGAGACCAGATTCCGAGAAATGGCTAGAGGCCATGAGATCCGAGATGGAATCCATGTACACTAACCAAGTATGGACTTTGGTTGATCCACCTGAAGGGGTCAAACCCATTGGGTGTAAGTGGGTCTTTAAGAGAAAGACTGACATGGATGGACTTATTTATAAGAGTCGCTTGGTAGCTAAAGGTTTCAAGCAAATTCATGGTATTGACTATGATGAAACCTTTTCTCCAGTAGCGATGTTTAATCCATTCGGATCATGCTTGCTATTGCAGCGTACCACGATTATGAGATCTGGCAGATGGATGTCAAAATCATGTTTCTGAATGGAAACCTGCTCAAGGATGTGTACATGACACAACCTGAGGGTTTTGTAGATCCACAGCATACTGGCAGAGTATGCAAGCTAAATAGGTCCATTTATGGACTAAAGCAAGCTTCTCGGAGCTGGAATCTTCGATTCGATGATGTAATCAAACAGTTTGATTTCATCAAGAATGAAGATGAACCTTGTGTCTATAAGAAGGTTGTAGGGAACACAGTTGTCTTCCTTATATTGTATGTGGACGACATACTACTCATTGGGAAAGACATCCCTTTGCTGCAGTATGTCAAGATTTGGCTAGGGACTTATTTCTCAATGAAGGACTTAGGTGAAGCATCCCGCATTCTAGGCATACAGATCTATAGAGATAGATCTAAGAGATTGCTTGGCCTAAGTCAGAGTACATACATTGACAAAGTACTACTTCGGTTTGCCATGCAGAACTCCAAGAAGGGATTTCTGCCGATGTCACATGGTGTGAGTCTTTCGAAGACTCAAGGTCCCTCTTCTAGAGAGGAGAGAGACCGCATGGATCAGATCCCTTATGCTTCGGCCATAGGATCTATCATGTACGCCATGCTATGTACTCGTCCTGATGTCTCGTATGCTTTGAACATGACGAGCAGATACCAGTAAGATCCAGGTGAAAGTCACTGGATAGCGGTCAAGAATATTCTTAAGTACTTGAGAATGACTAAAGAATATTTCTTGATATATGGAGGCGATGACGAGCTAGCTGTAAAGGGTTATAGTGATGCCAGCTTCCAAACCGACCAGGATGATTATCGATCGCAGTCAGGGTTCGTGTTTTGCATAAATGGTGGTGTTGTGAGCTGGAAGAGTTCGAAGCAGGACACAGTTACTGATTCTACAACAGAGGCCGAGTATATTGATGCATCAGAAGCAGCAAAGGAGGCAGTTTGGATCCGCAAGTTCATTACTGAGCTTGGGGTGGTTCCTAGCATAGTTGATCCCATAGAGCTCTATTGTGACAACAATGGAGCAATAGCACAGGCTAAGGAACATCGCTCACACCAGCGGACCAAACACATACTACGGCGCTTCCATCTCATTCGAGAGATCATCGATAGAGGAGATGTGAAGATTTGTAGAATACCCACTGAGGCTAACATCGCAGATCCCTTGACCAAGGCTTTGGCACAGAGAAAGTATGATGGTCACACTAGGTCATTAGTCCATAGAGCCTACACTGATTGGCACTAGTGCTAGTGGGAAATTGTTAGTTAGAGCCCTAGAGCCAATCATTTGATAATTGTTGTATGGGTTCGTTGTATCATATTCTTGTATATAAATAAAGGCATTTATTTTTTGTTATTATACTTACTTGTATTGGTGCCAAATAACTAAGTATAATAGCGTCCTTAAGTAGAAGGTTCTTGCCTATATCAATTGATTGGTTGAATCGATAGTGAGATGATATAGGGAACACTACTCTTAATCATTCCTAGTCAAGTATTAGCATTCAAGGACAATGTTAATGCGACGAGACTAGCATGTAGGTCAACTTGATGACTTGATCTCACAAGTCATAGATATGGAGATATCAAGTTGACACATGGGTATGCATTGGAGAATGTATACTAAATGACCCGCCATGAGAAAGTATCATGGATCGTTATATGAGTGTCATATACTTTCTCATGTGGTTATTAGTATGACTACTAGTCCTTGGACCTAAAGTCACCATGGTTCCCTACATAAGGAGTTACATACTTTGGTTTCGTTAAACATCACCCGTAACTGGGTGGACTATAAAGATGATTACTGGGTATGTAACAAATTATGCGGAGGGATGTGAGTGATGTAGATGGGATCTATCCCTCCTATATGACGGGAGTGATATCGATATTCTTGATAGAGTGAGACCACTATGTGCATGGTCATGCCCAAATGAGTCAATATGAGATATTGAGCTTATTTGATTGAGTGAGTCTACTTGGGATTCAAGATTTAGATTGATTAAAGGATGACACGCTCTATGCCTCACATTGATTAATCTAGATGTCAAAGATAGAAGGGAACTTGTCATATATTGTGAAGAGTCACAATTAGTAGTCACAAGGTGATGTTGGATCTCAACATTCTTATAACTTGGGTAGTAATGATGTGTTGCTAGATACCGCTCATTACTTATGCTTCTAAATAATTTTAGGAGCATTACCAATGTTATAAGAACCTATAGGGTTACACACAAAGAGCAATTAGATGGAGATTAGGTTCATTTGATGAACCTAAAGGATTAGGTTCATGTGATGAGCCAAATTGGATTAAAAGTAATCCAAATTGAGCTAATTGAGTTGGACTCAATTTGGTTTATGTGTTAAGTGAGTCTAATTTGGACTTAGACTCATTTAATTAATTTAATTCAATGAATATAGATTCATTAAATTAAAATTGACTTGAACCAATGGTTAGATTAGATCAACCAAGGGAGAGAAGTAGTCAAGTTTGACTTGACTTGAGAGGAAGATGAAGGGTCAAGTTTGACTTGACCATTTGTCTCCTCATTGGTGAGTTGACATTAAGTGGACTAATGATAATGCTCCACATCATCATGGTTTCTTAAGTAGGATGCCACCTCATGGGAGTTACCAAGAGTTGTGACTCTTGGTATCCCATGGAGTTAAAACTCCTCCATGAAGTGGCCGACCACATTCATTCTTGTGTGGGAATTTTCATTTTGTGGAGTAACTCTCATCTTCTTCCTCATTGCTCTCTTCTCTTCTATCCCTCTCCTCCTCTTTGGCCGAGACTTCTTGGAGTGCTAGCACACTCAAGATTTCTTCTCCATCTCTTGCTTGTGTGGATACACATAGAGGAGTATCTACTTTGATACTCTTGAGATCCGGTGAACCTTGGACGAGCGGGATTAAGCGAAGGGCTTCGCATTAAGGGTAAATTCTTATCTTGTAGATCTAAAGTAGATCTAGGCTTAGAAAACTCGTATGTGAAAGTTTTTACGAAATTTTAATCTTCGCACGGATCCGGTGGCATGAGAATTTCGGGGTTTTCGCAACGCAAAAAACGGTTTTTGCGGCCCGAAAAACTCAACAGTAATTAGGTATTAATTTATCTTGATTAATAAATTACACTATTACACTATGAGTGTATTGAGCAGGACAATTTGAGATAGTTTCTTTTTATACTGACTATATTAAAGAACAAAAGCTCTGTTATTATGGAAGTATGTATTCTTAATCATGATATAATAACAAGCATGTATATTTAATATTTGTTTCTTTAATTTATCAAAGGGTGTGATTTAGTTCATTAAATCAATAGGCCCGATAAGTTGGGAAATGATATTATTTATATGGTGTGTTGTTGATTATAGAATGAAACTGTGTCCTAGTAATCTAGGTTGATGATGTCCCCTTGAAGAGCTCATAAGGATTGTCATGTAAACCCTGCAGGTGGACTTAGTCCGACATGACAATAAGGTTGAGTGGTACTACTCTTGGATCTAGATATTAATTAAGTGAGTTATCAGTAACTCATTTAATTAGTGGGCATTCAATATCTTAAACACAGTGAGATTAACGTACTCATAATAAGAAGGAGCCCATATTGTAATATGGGATTGGTGCGATAGTGCAATAATAACTCTTTAGTGGAATGAGATATTATTGATGAACTTGATGTTAGTTAGAGCCCTAGAGCCAATCATTTGATGATTGTATGGACTCATTGTATCATATTCTTGTATATTAATAAAAGCATTTGTTTGGTTATTATACTTATTTGTATTAGTGTCAAATAGACTAAGTATAATAGCGTCCTTGAGTAGAAGGTTCATACCTATATTAATCGATTAGTTGAATCGATAGTGAGATGATATAGGGAACACTACTCTAAATCATTCCTAGTCATGTATTAACATTCAGGGACAATGTTAATGCAATAAGACTAGCATGTAGGTCAGCTCGATGACTTGATCTCACAAGTCATGGATATAGAGATATCAAGCTGACACATGGATATACATTGGAGAATGTATACTGAATGACCCGCCATGAGAAAGTATCATGGATCGTTATATGAGTGTCATATACTTTCTCATGTGGCTATTAGTATGACTATTAGTCCTTAGACCTGAAGTCACCATGGATCCCTACATAAGGAGTTATGTACTTTGGTTTCATCAAACGTCACCCGTAACTGGGTGGACTATAAAGGCGATTACTGGGTATATAACGAATTATGTAGAGGGATGTGAGTGATGTAGATGGGATATATCCCTCCCATATGACGGGAGCGACATCGGTATTCTTGATAGAGTGAGACCACTAAGTGCATGGTCATGCCCAAATGAGTCAACATTAAATGTTGAGCTCATTTGATCGAGTGAGTCTACTTGGAGTTCAAGATTTAGATTGATTAGAGGATGACATGATCTATGCCTCATATTGATCAATCTAGATGTCTAGGATAGAAGGACACTTGTCATATGTTGTGAGGAGTCACAATTAGTAGTCACAAGGTGATGTTGGATCTCGACATTTCTTGTAACTTGGGTAGTAATGATGTGTTGCTAGATACCGCTCATTACTTATGCTCCTAAATGGGTTTAGGACATTGCCAACGTTACAAGAACCTATAGGGTCACACACTTAGGACAATTAGATGGAGATTAGGTTCATATGATGAACCAAGAGGATTAGATTCATTTGATGAATCAAATTGGATTAAGAGTAATCCTAATTGGGCTAACTTGAGTTCGACTCAAGTTGATTCATGTGTTCAATGAGTCTAATTTAGATTTTGACTCATTGAATCAATTTAATTAAATGAATTAGATTCATTATATTAAGTTGGCTTGAATCAAATGGTTAGATTAGATCAACCATGGAAGAGATTGGGTCAAGTTTGACTTGACTTAAGAAGGAAGACCAAAGGTTAATTTTGACTTGACCTTTTGTCATCTCATTGGTGAGTTGGCATTAGGTGGACCAATGATGATGTTCCACATCATCATGGTGTGCCACCTCATGGGAGTTACTAGTGAGTGCCACCTCATGGAGGTTACATTCTCTCTTTGATGACAACTTAATGCATTAATGAGGGAGTTACAATAGAGGTGGCCGGCCACTTTTGATTGAATGAAAAATTCAATTTTTGCTCATTCAAGTGATTACTCCTTCTTCTTCCTCAAGCTCTCCCTCTCCCTCTCCTCCTTGCTTGGCCGAATCTTACCAAGGTGCTAGCACACCTTTGTGTAAGGTTTTCTCCACCTACGTGTCTGTGTGGATACTTCTAGAGGACCGACGCTTGACGGTCTTGAGATCCGGCAACTCCTTGGACGAGCGGGAACGCGAAAGGGCACGCAACAAGGGTAAAGTTCTCAACACATAGATCTAGGAGTAGATCTAAAGATTTTGAAACTCGTATTTGTATTTCGTTCGGTTTTCCTTCCACGGATCTACGGCTTTGGGTGATTCGGGGTTTCATGACGAACAGCGGTTTTAAAACCCCAACAAGGTGGTATCGAGCCACGTACAAAGCACGAGTTTGTTTTGGTTTTATGAAAACTAAAGTTTCTATAATTTTCTGTAAAATTATGATTTTTGGGTTTTTATGAGTATTTTTCTCGAGTAATCGAAGCACAAGTGTTTAGTCGCTTGTAGGCTTCGGCTACCGGAAAGATTTTTCCAAAACGGTTTCGTTTCGCCCCAAAATTTTTTGGGACAGCGGGCTTGGGTGCCATTAGATCACTTAGGAGCAACTCGCGATGGTTAGATCGCGGGTAGGGGTACTGCCCCTAACCCCGCAAGGGGATTTGCTCCGCGATTGCACCCAAAATCGCTAAAAGCGAACCCGCCGGGAAGATTTTTCCGAAACGACAATGTCTCAGCCCAAATCTTTTTGGGACAGCGGATTTAGGCACTGTTGGATCGCAAAGGAACCCTCGCGATGGTTAGATCGCGGGTAGGGGCGCTGCCCCTGGCCCCGCAAGGGGATTCATTCCAAGACCGTCGGGAAATTTTACTCTTAAAAATTGTAAAAATTAATTTTAAAATTACAGAAAATTAAGAAAATATATAATTTTGAATTATATATTAATTTTGTGATAGTCATGGCCCAAAACCTCAATATGATTGGATTGTGTTGTAATTCATAATACGGCCTGCGTGCCGTTATGTGTTTGCGCGTGTTGTATGTTTTTATTTTTCCACGACCTGCGCGTCGTGCCTTTCTCATATATTCTGGTTATAAATTAGATTTAGACTCGAATGTAACTCGAGTTTCAAATTGTAATGTACAAATTGGAGCGGTGGAGGGTCCACACGAGACGGAGTTCCGAGGCGGGCACGAGCAACACAAGGTGGTCAAAGGGAGGAGCTTGGAGAAGCTGTTGACCCTAGGTTGACCAATCGATCTTCTCATTGGCTTGAGAAGATCGTAGTAGGGCCATGACTAAATCACAAATAGATTAATTAATTGCTTGTGTATGTGATGCATATTTAATAAGTAGTTAATTAATTAGTGCCTTACGATTAGATTAGATCTAAGTCGTGCACATGATGCACCCTTGCGATTAGATTAGATCTAAGTCGTGCACAAGATGCATCCTTTTCGATTAGATTAGATCTCGATCGAACCAACTCTAAATGCCTAACCGTGCCGTGATACCTATCACTACCTCGATCACATGTATTTAGGGGTGTCAAAAATGAACCCGACCCGACGACCCAACCCGAGTCGACCCGAAAAAAATCGGGTTCGGGTTGGGCATTTTCGGGTTCGGGTCGGGTTCGGGTTGGAGGGTTGGAGAGTAAAAAAATTTCGGGTTGGGTCGGGTTGGGTTCGGGTTGACCCGGGTTGACCCGGGTTGGCTTAAATATAGGGTTTTGTGGGTTTTTTTAGAGTTAAATCAAATTTTATTTTAAAAATTTAGATGTTTTTATGTATATTAATATCATGTTTGTATGATAATGATGGAATATTGAGATAAAAGTGAAGAATTATAGGGAAAATAGCCCAAAAAAGTCGTTTTGAATCGGATTTTCGGGTTATATGGGTCGGGTTCGGGTTGATCGGGTTGGTCGGGTTCGGGTTCGGGTTGAGGTGTTTTGGGTTGAACTCGGGTTCGGGTCGGGTTCGGGTTGGGTTAAAAAAAAAAAAAAAAAACTCAACCCGACCCAACCCGACCCGACCCACCCGAATTGACACCCCTACATGTATTGTTGAATCTGCCAAAGCAGAGCAATACATATTATCTTGGTAGGGTACGGAGGGACAATCTTGGTCCCGCCTATCAACGCATGGGTGAATACAAACTCAATTAGATTGAGTATTCCTAGTTACTCGGTTGGATCGAGTCAACTATAGGCATTCTTCCAATAGTTGGAAAGGTAGGACAAAATCACTTTTATATTAACTCTTGGGCGTATTAGCCAAAGCTAACTCGAGTTTTAATATAAATATGGATCTTGATCCTATAAACAAGAGTTGCATAGAGATGTAATTGGTAATTGTTACCTACCGATCATACTAAGCCTTGGGCGTATTAGCCAAAGCTAACTCAAGGGTTAGTATGATGTGGATCTTGTCCCATAAGAATTATAGAATTCAGTGGGAGCATCATTTAATTAAAGGCCTAATTAAATGATTTTAAAAGAATATGATATTTATTTCTGCAATTTTTTTTGTAGATAACCATGACGTCGAATCGAACTCTTTCTCCCTGCGTTTTGTCCTTAAGAAGGACAAGCTCAACGAGCAAATTTCTGGATGCACAGAACCGAGAATAGTTCTCACTCAGGGAACGTGGACGCGTTGGAGCAGCCCATTCGGAGGCTCCTCTTGCCACTGCCACGAGCTGACCGGATGCTTACAAGAAGCATCAAGATGACGCATTAGATGTGTCTGTCTTATGCTCGCGACCATGAACTCGGAGCTGAAGCAACATGAGTTGATGGGTGCTACGATATGGTTGAACATCTTTGTCACATATATCAAGGACAAGCAAGACACTGGAAGAGGAACTCAAAGAATACGGAAGATCTTAAGAAGAGAAATAAGATTTCTACTTGAGGTATACATTAGAAGTCAACCTCTCTATTTCTTCATCGTGGGTATTAGATAGGATGTGCTTCGCACATTTGTACTAATGTATAAGCGCTGAGGAATAGCGGGGCATTGACAAAGGGTGAGATAGACCTACGGTAGGCAATGGAGCACGAGTTGCTATTTCTGTAGGAACTTATCATCTATCTCTTCCCTCCGGCTTGTACTAAAATTAGATGATTGTTGTTATGTGCCTGCCTTGACTAAGAACATAATTTCAGTTTCTTGTTTGGACAAGAAAGGATTTTCATTTATAATAAAGAACAAATGTTGTTCTGTCTATTTAAACGATATGTTCTATTGTAGTGCACCTCTGATAAACGGACTCTATATTCTAGACCTCGAGAGCCCTATCTATAACGTAAATACCAAGAGGTTCAAGTCTAATGACATGAACCAAACCTACCTTTGGCATTGTCGCTTAGGTCATATAAATGACAAGCGCTTATCCCAACTCCATAAGGATGGTTTGTTGGACTCATTTGATTTTGAATCATATGAGATATGCTAGTCATGCCTACGAGGCAAGATGACCAAGACTCCCTTTAGTGGACACAGCGAAAGAGCGACTGATTTGTTAGGACTCATACATAGTGATGTATGTGGCCCTTTCAATGTCGCTGCTAGAGGCGGTTATAGATACTTCATCACATTTACTGATAACTTCAGTAGATATGGTTATGTGTACTTGATGACACATAAGTCTGAATCCTTTGAAAAGTTCAAAAAATTCAAGAATGAAATACAGAACCAGCTTGGCAAGAGTATTAAGATACTTCGATCCGATCGAGGTGGAGAATATCTTAGCCATGAGTTCCGTGACTATCTAGCTGAGTGTGGGATTCTATCCCAACTCACTCCTCCAGGAACACCACAGTGGAATGGTGTATCCGAACGGAGGAATCGTACCTTATTAGATATGGTACGATCTATGATGAGTCACACAGATCTTCCGACATATCTATGGGGATATGCTCTAGACACGGCAGCTTTCATACTCAACAGAGTTCCATCAAAGGTCGTGATAAAGACACCATATAGGATATGGACTGGGAGAGATGCCCAGGTGTCTTTCATGAGGATTTGGGGTTGTGAGGCTTACGTACGACGTCAAGTCTCAGACAAATTAGGACCCAAATCCGACAAGTGCTATTTCATCGGATATCCCAAGGAAACTAAGGGATATTACTTCTACATTCCCAGTCAGCACAAGGTAGTTGTGTAGAAAGGGACTTTGTTTCTAGAAAGACTAGTGGGAGCGCGTTCGATCTTGAAGAAGTTCAAGATGCGAACAATAGCACTGATGCCTCGATGGAAATTGAATTGGAACCACAAAGTGTTGTGGATGATGTTGTTCCACAAGTAGTTGAGGAACAACAACCGGTTCAAGTAGACATACCTCTTCGCTGGTCTGATAGGGTACGTTGTCAGCCTGAGAGATACTCATTTCTCTTGTCTGACCATGATGACATTGTGCTCATAGAGGATGAGCCTACCACCTATCAAGAAGCTATGATGAGACCAGATTCCGAGAAATGGCTAGAGGCCATGAGATCCGAAATGAAATCCATGTACACCAACCAAGTATGGACTTTGGTTGATCCACCTGAAGGGGTAAAACTCATTGGGTGTAAGTGGGTCTTTAAGAGAAAAACTGACATGGATGGACTTATCTATAAGGGTCGCTTGGTAGCTAAAGGTTTCAAGCAGATTCATGGTATTGACTATGATGAAACCTTTTCTCCAGTAGCGATGTTTAAGTCCATTCGGATCATGCTTGCTATTGCAGCCTACCATGACTATGAGATATGGCAGATGGATGTCAAAACCGCGTTTCTGAATGGAAACCTACTCGAGGATGTGTACATGACACAACCTGAGGGTTTTGTAGATCCACAGCATACTAGCAGAGTAATAGGTCCATTTATGGACTAAAGCAAGTTTCTCGTAGCTGGAATCTTCGATTCGATGATGCAATCAAACAGTTTGGTTTCATCAAGAACGAAGATGAACCTTGTGTCTACAAGAAGGTTGTAGGGGATATAGTTGTCTTCCTCATATTGTATGTGGATGACATACTACTCATTGGGAAAGACATCCCTTTGCTACAGTCTGTCAAGACTTGGCTAGGGATATGTTTCTCAATGAAGGACTTAGGTGAGGCATCCCGCATTCTAGGGATACAGATCTATAGAGATAGATCCAAGAGATTGCTTGGCCTAAGTCATAGTACATACATTGACAAGGTCCTCCTTCGGTTTGCCATGCAAAACTCCAAGAAGGGATTTCTGTCGATGTCACATGGCATGAGTCTTTCGAAGACTCAAGGTCCCTCTTCTAGAGAGGAGAGAGACCGTATGGATCAGATCCCTTATACCTCAGCCATAGGATCGATCATGTACGCCATGCTATGTACTCGACCTGATGTCTCGTATGCTTTGAGCATGACGAGCAGATACCAGTCAGATCCAGGTGAAAGTCACTGGATAGCGGTTAAGAATATTCTTAAGTACTTAAGAAGGACTAAAGAATATTTCTTGATATATGGAGGCAATGATGAGCTAGCTGTAAAGGGTTACAGTGATGCTAGCTTCCAGACCGACCAGGATGACTATAGATCGCAGTCGGGGTTCGTATTTTGCATTAATGGTGGTTCTGGCTGGATACAGTAGCTGATTCTACAACAGAAGCCGAGTATATTGCTGCATCAGAGGCAGCAAAGGAGGCAGTTTGGATCCACAAGTTCATCACTGAACTTGGGGTGGTTCCTAGCATCGCTGACCTAGTTGAGCTCTATTGTGACAACAATGGAGCTTTAGCACAGGCGAAGGAGCCTCGCTCACACCAGCGGACTAAGCACATACTACGGCGCTTCTATCTCATTCGAGAGATTATCGATAGAGGAGATGTGAAGATTTGCAGAGTACCTACAGAGGCTAACATCGCAGATCCCTTGACCAAGGCTTTGGCACAGAGAAAGCATGATGGTCACACTAGGTCATTAGGCCTTAGAGCCTATACTAATTGGCACTAGTGCTAGTGGGAGATTGTTAGTTAGAGCCCTAGAGCCAATCATTTGATGATTGTATGGACTTATTGTATCATATTCTTGTATATTAATAAAGGCATTTGTTTGGTTATTATACTTATTTGTATTAGTGCCAAATAGACTAAGTATAATAGCGTCCTTGAGTAGAAGGTTCATACCTATATCAATCGATTAGTTGAATCGATAGTGAGATGATATAGGGAACACTACTCTAAATCATTCCTAGTCATGTATTAACATTCAGGGACAATGTTAATGCAATAAGACTAGCATGTAGGTCAGCTCGATGACTTGATCTCACAAGTCATGGATATAGAGATATCAAGCTGACACATGGGTATACATTGGAGAATGTATACTGAATGACCCGCCATGAGAAAGTATCATGGATCGTTATATGAGTGTCATATACTTTCTCATGTGGCTATTAGTATGACTATTAGTCCTTAGACCTGAAGTCACCATGGATCCCTACATAAGGAGTTATGTACTTTGGTTTCATCAAACGTCACCCGTAACTGGGTGGACTATAAAGGCGATTACTGGGTATATAATGAATTATGTAGAGGGATGTGAGTGATGTAGATGGGATCTATCCCTCCTATATGACGGGAGCGACATCGATATTCTTGATAGAGTGAGACCACTAAGTGCATGACCATGCCCAAATGAGTCAACATTAGATGTTGAGCTCATTTGATCGAGTGAGTCTACTTGGAGTTCAAGATTTAGATTGATTAGAGGATGACACGGTCTATGCCTCATATTGATCAATCTAGATGTCTAGGATAGAAGGACACTTGTCATATGTTGTGAGGAGTCACAATTAGTAGTCACAAGGTGATGTTGGATCTCGACATTTCTTGTAACTTGGGTAGTAATGATGTGTTGCTAGATACCGCTCATTACTTATGCTCCTAAATGGGTTTAGGGCATTGCCAACGTTACAAGAACCTATAGGGTCACACACTTAGGACAATTAGATGGAGATTAGGTTCATATAATGAACCAAGAGGATTAGATTCATTTGATGAATCAAATTGGATTAAAAGTAATCCTAATTGGGCTAACTTGAGTTCGACTCAAGTTGATTCATGTGTTCAATGAGTCTAATTTAGATTTTGACTCATTGAATCAATTTAATTAAATGAATTAGATTCATTATATTAAGTTGGCTTGAATCAAATGGTTAGATTAGATCAACCATGGAAGAGATTGGGTCAAGTTTGACTTGACTTAAGAAGGAAGACCAAAGGTTAATTTTGACTTGACCTTTTGCCATCTCATTGGTGAGTTGGCATTAGGTGGACCAATGATGATGTTCCACATCATCATGGTGTGCCACCTCATGGGAGTTACTAGTGAGTGCCACCTCATGGAGGTTACATTCTCTCTTTGATGACAACTTAATGCATTAATGAGGGAGTTACAATAGAGGTGGCCGGCCACTTTTGATTGAATGAAAAATTCAATTTTTGCTCATTCAAGTGATTACTCCTTCTTCTTCCTCAAGCTCTCCCTCTCCCTCTCCTCCTTGCTTGGCCGAATCTTACCAAGGTGCTAGCACACCTTTGTGTAAGGTTTTCTCCACCTACGTGTCCGTGTGGATACTTCTAGAGGACCGACGCTTGACGGTCTTGAGATCCGGCAACTCCTTGGATGAGCGGGAACGCGAAAGGGCACGCAACAAGGGTAAAGTTCTCAACACATAGATCTAGGAGTAGATCTAAAGATTTTGAAACTCGTATTTGTATTTCGTTCGATTTTCCTTGCACGGATCTACGACTTTGGGTGATTCGGGGTTTCTGCGACGCGAAAAGCGGTTTTCGCGGCCCGAAAAACCCAACACTTGAGTTGGGTGTTCGGGGCGAACACGGGAAGCTCAAGCTCATCGGGAGACTAAAACCAATTCCTCCTCTCAGTCCTTATTGTAACATCTTATTTATAAAGTCTTATATCCACCAAAAAACCAACTTCTGACCCACCTCTTGGTGGTCGACCAAGCTTAGCTTAAAGCCCAAGCTAGGGTCGGCCAAACCAAACCAAGATGGGAGCCAAGTTGTGGCCGGCCCTAGCTTGGAGCCCAAGCAAGGGTAGCCGACCACATTAAGATTAAAAGGAGTTTCAATTTTAAAATCTTTCCTGATGTGGAAACCATAGTTTTAAAAGAGAGTTTTAAATATTTTAAAAATCTTTCCTTTTATAGTTTTCTACAAAAGATTAAGAGAAAGATTTGATATCTTTCCTTATTTGTAGTTAAGAGAAAGATTATAATTTTTAATAAAACTTTCCTTTTTTGTAACCACCCACATGTTTTAAAAGAGAGATTTTAATTTATAAAAATTTTCTTTTATAACCAACCATGAAGGGATATAAAAAAGAAATTTTTATTTTAAAATTTCCAGAAATAAACAAGGAAATTTTAATTTTATGTTTAAAATTTTCCTTATTTGGGGCACATGAAGGTGGCCGACCATCACACCATTAAAAGGAAGTTTTAATTTTTGTTTTTAAAACTTTCCTTTTTAGACATGAGCAAGGAAAATAAGGAAGTTTTAATTATGTTTAAAACTTTCCTTTTTTACCATGACCAAGGAATAAAAAATAGAGGGTAGGGGTGCCTCACCTCACAACACTTCTATTATTCTTCCTCTCTTATTCCTTGTGGTCGGCCCTTCTTCTTCCCCTTTATTTTTCTTTGTGGCCGGTGGCATCTACCTCTTGGAGCTTCATTGGTGGCCGGATTTCACTTGAAGAAGAAGAAGAGAAAGGTGGCATTGTTTCCTAGCATCCCTTGGAGATTGGTTGGTGGCCGAGACTCATCATCCTTTGGAGGTTGTTGGTGGCCGAAACTTGGAAGCAAGAAGAGAAGGCTTGGGTGGATTTCATCTTGGTAGATCGTTGTCCACACGACGTCCAAGAGAAGGAGAGGAATACAATAGAAGATCAAGAGATCTATAAGCTACAAAAAGTATAACTAGTTATTAGTTTCCGCATCATAACTAGTTTATCTTTTGTATAGATCTTGAAAAACCAAACACAAGAGGTTATCGGTTTAAGTTATCATTTTTTTGTTATCGATTTTATGTTTTCGATTTCATGTTTCGATATTGTGTTTCTATTGAGGTCTCTATAGTTAAACCTAGTTTATTGTAAGAAGTTAAATATCTAATTTCTTTATGAGTCTTTGTCTAAGAAGTGATGGATGATCTCATACCCAAGAAGGCCTAGTGTCTCGTCATGTTTAACCTGGAAGTCGATCTTTGAAATTGATATTTGATAACTTCTGTAATATGGTTTAACTTAGGAAGATCACATCAGTTGAACTTGGAGTAAGAATGTTAAGTTTCGTTCTCAATCCAAGTTTAACTTCTAAAGGGGAATTTGGATTAATAATATTAAGCATCGTTTGCAATCCAAATTTAACTTTAGTAGAGCACATGGGTAGCTAGGATAGTTCTATGCTTGTACAAATTTTTGTACAGGGGAATTAGGACGATATTCCGAGTAGCAACGAACAATTGGTATCAAAGCTAGGGTATACCTCTGTGTGTTTGGTTTTTAATTTAGTTATGCACATGTCCTACATATTTTAGGCAGTATAATAGTAGGATGTGCAAATAGATTAACTTTGTGGTTGCAGACTCCAACTATCATGGTCTATTGTGATTGTGTTGGATTGGACCCTCGGATATGTCGAGGGTATTTTATGTGTGTGCATGATTGTATGTATTAAATATAACAGGAGTTGTATTAGTTTTAGAATTTTACATTATTGTTTGATCTAGACTCTATGTACATTCCTTTGTGGAATATAGGATCAATATATGTAAAATTTTATTTTTGTCACGGATTGTATCCTTGCGAGGTGTGGTGCTATTTGAGGACCAGAGGCGTAGTGGAAAAAGAAGCAAGATAGATACGGCGACTAGACCCAATTGCAGTTGCTAAAGATGGCAGCAGCTAGGATTGACAGCACATGGAGGACAGTGATGGAAGAGACCATAATAGTTGGAAAATTATTTTTCCATATTTATTGCTTTTATTTGCTGTGATGTGTGTGTGCATGTTAAAATCCTCATCTTAAATAACTAAGTGGGAGAGGGATTAGTAAATAAATTTCACGGTCTCCATTACTGGTTTGTAAGTGATGCAAACAAACTTACGCGTTGGCTCTGAGTACCTTCCTCCACATCGGATGAGTTTGTTTGCAGATCACTAGATCAAACTTCCTTTATGGATGGTTATAGGAAATTATTTAGGAGCGTGTGATCTTCTCCATCTGAAGGAGCACAATCCTATTTAATGGACTAAGTATCAAGTAATGGTATATACTTATGCACATTTAATAGTATCATCCCCATCAGAGTAACTGCTATCATTTGTGTGACCAAAAGAAAATCAACTATTAATTTTATTTATCATAAAATTAGGTTGACAAGAATAAAATTAATGGGTAAAATCTCCTCTTACAATGTTTGAATTTATATACGTCCACACTATCGTGGCATACAAAATTCACGGTGTTTTGAAGTGTTGGTGAATTTAAATAATATTGTTTGAAGATTCAATATTATTCTAAATTCTAAAGTTTTGACCTAGACTTATTTTGTGATTCTTAGGATGACTTTCAACCCACTGACTATTATTCTAAAAGAGAACAAACTTACTTGTCCCAATTACATAGATTGGAAAAGAAACCTGGACATTGTCCTAACTAATTAAAGTTATAAGTTTGTACTAATGGAGGTCTGCCCTAATGTACCTAATAGCGATTCCATTGAAGAGGAGATTGAGCATCATAGGAAATGGGTCAAGGTAGATGAGATGACGCGGTGTTACATTTTGGCTTCAATCTCAAATGTGTTGCAACATCAGCATCAGGACATGCCAACTGCCTATGACATGATGAGCAATCTCAAGGATCTCTTCGGACACCAGAATCGAGCTACTAGGCAACTGGCTATGAGAAACTTAATGATAGCCACCATGTCAGAGGGGACACTCGTAAGGGATCATATCCTCAAAATGATGGCTTACTTGAACGAGATACAAATCCTTGGAGCTGAAATCGATGGGGAAACCCAGGTCGATATAATTCTCCAATCGCTACCCAAAAGTTTTGAGCAGTTCGGCCTGAACTACAATATGAATAAAAGGATTTATTCATTGGCAGAACTACTGACAGAACTTCAGGCAGTAGAAGGGTTATTTCGTCATAGTTCTCAAATCCACTTTGTTGAAAATGTTTCAACTTCTAAGTCGAAAGGTAAGAAGAAGAAGAAGAAGAAGAAGAAGAAACAAGCTAGTTCGGCAAAGAAAGTGAATCGATCTCTAGGTACTGGACTAAAAGCAGGAGTGAAGAAGTCGAAGGTCAAGTGCTTCATTTGTAAGCAGTCTGGACATTGAAAGGCGGTTTGTCCTCGTAGGAAAGAGAACAATAAAGGTATATCTTATTCTCTAGTAGTTGAAACATGTTTAGTGGTGTTATCAACCAGTACCTGGTGTGTAGATACAGGAGCCACTGATCATGTCTGCAATACATTGCAGGGGTTCCAGGAAACCCGACAACTATGTGAAGGAGAGATAACCGTCTACATGGGCAATGCGACGAAAGTGGCGGTTGTTGCAGTGGGGAGATGTTTACTTATCATTTGATAGGAATAGAACTTTGATTTTGAGAAATTGTCTTTATGTACCAAGTTTTAGAAAGAATTTAATTTCAGTTTCTAAACTGTTTTTCGATAGATATACTGTTTCTTTTGATAACAAAGTGATTATCAAGAAAAATAGGGAAGTTATCTATTCTGGTACATTGGTTGGCAATTTGTATACTCTAAATCCAATAACTCCCACAAAGCAACAAATAGAAATTAATAACACATCTTCTAATTCTAATAAGAGAAAGGAACCTTCAAAAATGAACCAAACATATTTTTAGCATCTAAGGTTTGGTCATATTAACTTGAGTAGGATTCAAAGGCTAATAGTCGATGGACTCTTGGGTTCATTAGTGTTGGAAAACTTTCCAACCTGTGAATCTTGCTTGGAAGGAAAAATGACCAAGAGACCTTTTAAGGCCAAGGGATATAGAGCTAAAGATGTGTTGGAATTGGTTCATTCTGATTTTTGTGGACCTATGACTATCCAGGCGAGAGGTTGTTTCAAATATTTCGTCTCTTTTATAGACGACTATTTGAGATATAGGTACATTTACTTGTTGCGCCGCAAGTTTGAGTGTTTTGATAAGTTCAAAGAGTACAAGGCTGATGTGGAGAAACGTCATGGTAAAAGTATCAAGACACTACGGTCTAATCGTGGTGGCGAGTACCTCTCAGGAGAGTTTAGAAATTACTTATCAGAAGTTGGGATTCAATCTCAATTGTCTTCACCTGGTACACCCCAACAGAATGGTGTGGCAGAACGAAGGAATAGGACTCTTATGGAAATGGTTAGATCGATGATGAGTTATTCAGAATTACCATGTTCGTTCTAGGGATATGCTTTAGAAATGGCAGTGTACATTCTGAACTTGGTACCTTCTAAATCAGTACCCTCTACTCCCACAGAACTGTGGAACGGGCGTAAGCCTAGTCTGAGTCATGTTCGGATTTGGGGTAGTCCAACACATGTATTGAAGGGAGATGCTGATAAGTTGGAATCTCGTACAGAAGTTCTCCTATTTATAGGATATCCTAAAGGAACAAAAGGTGGTTTGTTTTATAGTCCTAAAGATCAGAAGGTCATTGTTAGCACGAATGCCCGATTTTTAGAAGAGGACTATGTAATAAACTATAAGTCCATGAGTGAAATTGTTCTAGAAGAAATGAAAGAGGACATGTCTACTTTAGTACCAAGAGTGCAAGATGAAATATCACAAGAAACTGGAACACGTATCACAAATGATACACAACTATAGACAGTGCCTCGTCGTAGTGGGAGGGTTGTGAGGCAACCTGAGAGATTTATATTTTTGGGAGAGTCTTCCTACTTGATCCCGGGTAAACATGAACCTAATCCCCGAACATATGACGAAGCACTCCAAAATAAAGATGCAGCATCTTAGCAAAGAGCAATGAATTTAGAAATAAAATCTATGTATTCTAACAAAGTCTGGGAGCTGGTAGAACCATCAAATGGTGTAAAAGTCATTGGATGTAAATGGATCTACAAAAGAAAAAGAGGGACAGGCGGGAAGGTGGAAACTTTCAAAGCAAGGCTTGTTGCGAAAGGGAACACTCAGAAAGAGGGAATCGATTATGAGGAAACTTTTCACCAGTAGCTATGCTTAAGTCTATCCAGATACTATTATCTATTGCTGCTCATATGGATTATGAGATTTGGCAAATAAATGTCAAGACAACTTTCCTTAATGGAAGTCTTGAAGAAAACAAAAATATGAAGCAACCAGAGGGGTTTATTATAAAGGGTAAAGAGCATCTAGTGTGTAAGCTCAATCGGTCGATTTATGGACTGAAGCAAGCTTCAAGATCTTGGAACATCCAGTTTAATGAACTAATCCAGTCATATGGATTTATTTAGTGTCTGGATGAGTCTTGTGTATACAAGAAGTGTGATGGAAACGTGGTGGTATTTTTTGTACTATACGTAGATGACATTTTGTTAGTTGGCAACAATATCAAAGTGTTATCGGAAGTAAGGGTATGGTTGTCCAAGCAATTCGATATGAAGGACTTGGGAGAATGTGCACATATTCTTGGGATCAAAGTAATAAGGGATCGCAAGAAAAAAATGTTGTACTTATCCCAAGCTTCATATATCGATACAATCCTAGCTCATTTTAGCATGCAAGACTCCAAGAAAGGTTTCCTACCTTTTAGGTATGGAGTATCTTTATTTAAAGAGATGTCTCCGAAGACATCAAAAGAGACAGAAGAAATGAAGGCAGTTCCTTATGCTTCAGCTGTAGGAAGCCTAATGTATGTTATGTTATGCACGAGACCGGATATCTATTTTACCGTGGGTATGGTTAGCAGATATCAAAGTAATCCAGTACAGGAACATTGGACTGCCATAAAGCATATATTAAAGTACCTGAGAAGGACTAGAGATTATATGCTGGTTTACCAAACAGATGATTTGCTCTCTGTGGGTTACACGGATTTCGATTTCCAATCAGATAGGGATAATAGTAAGTCTACATCAGGCTATGTGTTTACTTTAGGAGGTGGAGCCATAGCATGGAGGAGTGTTAAGCAGAAATGCGTTTTAGACTCAACCATGGAAGCTGAGTATGTGACAGCCTCTGAGGCAGTCAAAGAAGTTGTATAGCTCAGGAACTTTTTGATGGACTTAGATGTGATTCTTGGTTTATCCAAAATTATCACAATTTATTGTGATAATAGCGGTGCAGTATCAAACTCGAAGGAATCACGAGTCCATAAGGTGAGTAAACACATTGAGCGTGAGTACCACCTGATACGAGACATCGTAAAGCGAGGAGAAGCTGTTGTCACCAAGATTGCATCAGCAGATAACCTGGCAGATCCTTTCACTAAGGTCCTTCCGATGAAAGCTTTTGATCAGCATGTTGAAGGGATGGGAATCAAATGTATGGCAGCATTTATTGCAGCATAGTCTTTTAGTATAAGTAGGAGATTGTTAGAGTGTATACTAAAAGTCTAGCTTTTTGTATAAATATTTATTTTGAAATAAGAATCACATTGATCAAATGTCTACATTTATGCTAAGTGTAGTTGTCTGTTTAATTTATATTGTAGATAACATGGTGTGAGGAGACACACAGAAGTTCATGTTATCAGTTCCTTATAAATTATAAACAGTTGCTCACAACCAAGATGGAATGGGACAAACCATTGGAGTTGTTGTAGTGTAATTAGGTATTAGTTTGTCTTAACTAATAAATTACACTAGTACACTATGAGTGTATTGAGTAGGACCATTTGAGGTAGTTTCTTTTTATACTGACTATATTAAAGAACAAAACCTCTGTTATTATGGAAGTGCGTACTCTTAATCATGATATAATAACAAGCACATATACTTAATATTTATTTCTTTAATTTATCAAAGGGTGCGATTTAGTTCGTTAAATCAATAGGCTCGATAAGTTGGGAAATGATATTATTTATATGGTGTGTTGTTGATTATAGCATGAAATTGTGTCCTAGTAATCTAGGTTGATGATGTCCCCTTGAGGAGCTCATAAGGATTGTCATGTAAACCTTGCATGTGGACTTAGTCCGACATGAAAATAAGGTTAAGTGGTACTACTCTGTTAAAGAACAAAACCTCTGTTATTATGGAAGTGCGTACTCTTAATCATGATATAATAACAAGCACGTATACTTAATATTTATTTCTTTAATTTATCAAAGGGTGCGATTTAGTTCGTTAAATCAATAGGCCCGATAAGTTGGGAAATGATATTATTTATATGGTGTGTTGTTGATTATAGAATGAAATTGTGTCCTAGTAATCTAGGTTGATGATGTCCCCTTGAGGAGCTCATAAGGATTGTCATGTAAACCTTACAGGTGGACTTAGTCCGACATGAAAATAAGGTTAAGTGGTACTACTCTTGGAATTAGATATTAATTAAGTGAGTTGTCAGTAACTCATTTAATTAGTGGGCATTCAATATCTTAAACACAGAGATACTAACGTACTCATAATAAGAAGGAGCTCATATTGTAATATGGGATTGGTGCGGTAGTGCAATAATAACTCTTTAATGGAATGAGATATTATTCATGAACTTGAGATGAGTGTTCAGGGTGAACACGAGAAGCTCAAGCTCATCGGGAGACTAAAAGTAATTCCTCCTCTCGGTCCCTATTGTAGCCTCTTATTTATAAAGTCTTATATCCACCAAAAACCCAACTTCTTACCCACCTCTTGGTGGCCGGCCAAGCCTAGCTTGGAGCCCAAGCTAGGGTCGGCCAAACCAAACCAAGATGGGAGCCAAGTTGTGGCCGACCCTAGCTTGGAGCCCAAGAAAGGGTGACCGACCACATTAAGATTAAAAGGAGTTTTAATTTTAAAATCTTTCCTTTTGTGGAAACCATGGTTTTAAAAGAGAGTTTTAAATTTTTTAAAAATCTTTCCTTTTATAGTTTTCTACAAAGGATTAAGAGAAAGATTTGAAATCTTTTCTTATTTGTAGTTAAGAGAAAGATTTTAATTTTTATAAAACTTTCCTTTTTTGTAACCATCTACATGTTTTAAAAGAGAGATTTTAATTTATAAAATTTTCCTTTTATAACCAACCATGAAGGGATTTTAAAAAAGAAATTTTTATTTTAAAAATTTCTGGAAACAAATAAGGAAGTTTTAATTTTATGTTTAAAATTTTCCTTATTTGGGGCACATGAAGGTGGCCGGCCATCACACCATTAAAAGGAAGTTTTAATTTTTGTTTTTAAAACTTTCCTTTTTAGACATGAGCAAGGAAAATAAGGAAGTTTTAATTATATTTAAAACTTTCCTTTTTTACCATGAAAAAGGAATATAAAAGAGAGGGTAGGGGTGATTCACCTCACAACACTTCTATTATTCTTCCTCTCTTATTTCTTGTGGTCGGCCCTTCCTCTTCCCCTTTCTTCTTCTTTGTGGCCGGCGGCATCTTCCTCTTGGAGCTTCATTGGTGGTCGGATTTCACTTGAAGAAGAAGAAGAGAAAGGTGGTATGGTTTCCTAGCATCCCTTGGAGATTGGTTGGTGGCCGAGACTCATCATCCTTTGGAGGTTGTTGGTGGTCGAAACTTGGAAGCAAGAAAAGAAGGCTTGGGTGGATTTCATCTTGGTAGATCATCGTCCACACGACGTCCAAGAGAAGGAGAGAAATACAATAGAAGATCAAGAGATCTATAAGCTACAAAAGGTATAACTAGTTATTAGTTTCCGCATCATAACTAGTTCATCTTTTGTATAGATCTTGAAAAATCAAACACAAGAGGTTATTGGTTTAAGTTATCATTTTTTTGTTATCAATTTTATGTTTTCGATTTCATGTTTTGATATTGTGTTTCTATTGAGGTCTCTATAGTTAAACCTAGTTTATTGTAAGAAGTTAAATATCTAATTTCTTTGTGAGACTTTGTCTAGGAAGTGGTGGATGATCTCATACCCAAGAAGGCCTAGTGCCTCGCCATGTTTAACCTGGAAGTCGATCTTTGAAATAGATATTTGATAACTTCTGTAATATGGTTTAACTTAGGAAGATCACATCGGTTGAACTTGGAGTAAGAATGTTAAGTTTCATTCCCAATCTAAGTTTAACTTCTAAAGGGAAATTTGGATTAATAATGTTAAGCATCGTTTGCAATCTAAATTTAACTTTAGTAGAGCACATGGATAGCTAGAATAGTTCTATGCTTGTACAAATTTTTGTACAGGGAAACTAGGACGGTATTCCAAGTAGCAACCAGAAGGTGCCTTCAGATGCTTTGGAAGGCACCTTCCACAAGGTTAACTTTGGACCTCGTGGTGGATAAGAGCTGGGATGATCGGGATCAGACTTCTTGGGTTGGAGGCGCCTTCAATGGTTATGGAAGGTGCCCTCCAAGCCCTTTATAAGGATGCTCGTCCAAAGCTTCAAATGCAACATTCATACGAGCTTCTACGCATCTAAAAAGGCTTTCCGACTGCTCCGAGCTCCTGCTATGACTCTGCTGTGAAGCTACTATACCCGACTATTGCTCCAAAGATTTAAGATCGTGGCCAATAGATCGACACACGAGCTCATTTACATCAAAAGTGTTGGTAACGAAATTATTTATCGGTACTTAATTACTATAAAAGAACAAGTGCAGTGTGTTGCACTTGTTCCGTCTTTCTGTACTCGATTTTCTCTTCCGGAGGTACCCGAAGAGGCTTTTAGTGGATTACTCATAGATATGTCCACAGGACCTGGGTCTTGGAGTAGGAGTCATCGAAGGCTCCGAACCATGTAAATCGCCTGTGTTTTTCTGTGTCGTTTTACTTTCGACTTTGTACGTATTTTCCACTACGCATACTCGTGTTTTTTTTTTTCAAATGATAAAACAAGTTTTTGAAAACTACGTGATTCATCCCCCCCCTCTCACGTGAGTATCGATCCAACATTTACTTCTTGTTTTGAGTTGTATGCTTGTGAGAGTCTTGTACGAGATTTCTCCACCTCCGGTTGTTCTGAGAAGGAGTTTGTGTTCATAGTAGAGAGTGTGCACCGTGTGGATCCTTAGATTAGTCACCTCTTCTTGAGGTGAATACCAAGTAAATTCTTGTATTAGTATTGGGATCTTGCTTCGAGTCTTTTCCACTGAAAATCATCATTGAAGCGCGAGAAGCTATTCACCCCCCCCCCCCCCCTCCTCTAGCTCCGAAGTGACCTAACAAGTGGTATCAGAATGAGACCACTCTTTACCAAACTCATCGCCGAAAGGGCAATGAGATAGAGGAAGAAGAAGTTAAAGTCCAAATTTCATTAAGTCAAAGACTTCATCAAAGGCTCAACTTCAAGATGGAATTCGGAGATGGACTTGGATTCGACACAAGGGTGCCTCCACCATTCACAATAACAAGATTTGATTCCTAGAAATCAAGAATCAAAAATTTCTTCATCATGGAGATAGAGCAATGATTTACTCTAATGAAAGATTTTAAAGCTCCAAAGGATAGCAAAGGCAAAATCATCAAGAAGAATAAATGGAGTAAGGAGCAAGTTCAAATATGTGAGGCCAATGACAAAGTGACCAAGCTATTGGTCAATTTATTACCTAGCAACCTTTTGAGCAAGAAAGGGGAATATAAAGATGCTAAGGAGCTTTGGAGCAAGTTGGCAAAGATTCATGAAGAACTCTCCACTACAGCAAGTCAAGAAAAATACAAAGAGGGCAACTCACTATATCAACAAGAAGAGGACTCCGAGGTTGAGAGGTGCTCAATATAGGAAGAAGAAGAAGTCCAAGAAGTTTCATCCTCAAAGGAGTGCAATGAAAAAGGCAAAGAGGGAGCATACTCTTTGTTTCATGTACAAGAGGATGAAGATGGAGAAGTCTCCACCTCAAGGATTGATAGGGAGCATGGAACATCAATGTCGGATCAAGAAAAAGTCTCTTCATCAGGATCAAATGGAGAAAGTGCCACCCCTACAAGTGTAAGTGTCCTTGTAGGGAAAAAGATCATATCATTTGTTTCAAGTATAAGGAAAAATGGCACTATAAGAGTAAGTGTCCTAAATTGGCCAAAAAGAATGGTCAAGTGGCATCAAAGGACAAGGAGAAACCCAAGGAGGTCGGCCCCATGCTACGCAAGAGCAAGGAGCACATTGTGTGCTTCTTGTGTAAACAAAACAGACATTACCAGAGTCAATGTCCAAAAGGGAAGAATCCGGCCAAAGTCAAAGGAGGAAGCACAAGTCAAGGGAAAGCTCTTAAGAGCAAACCTAAGGTATCGTTTATTAAACCAACTCCTTTAAGTAATAATAAAAAGCATGCTAGAAATAATTTATATCATTTCAATGCTATTTATCATGAAAATAGAAGACATGACAGGATTAAAGAAAAATATATAGCTTTTCATGTCAGGACCACCTCACCTAAGGTTAGAAAGGTAAATAACAATCTAGGCAAAAATTATATGGATTTTAGATATAAGTATAGAAATATAAATGCTCAAGGACCTAATAAAAATCAAAATCTAAGGATTTAAGGATGGGAAATCAAGCCTTGAGGTCAAGGCTTGATAAATTGGAAAAGACCCTAAAAAAAATGAAAAATATCTTTAAGGGGCAAAATGAGCACAACCTAGGTTTAAGAATGCAAGAGTCATCCTATGGCCATAGATGTTTGGGATATAAACCTAAAGTCAAGAAGGATGTGTCTTCTTATCATAGAGTTCCATATAGTTATGAAACTAACCCTAGGTCTAGGAGTCAAGTCAAGGTTATAAAGGAGGTCGTCCTTAGAACTAACCTTAAGAAGACCAACGTGACTAAGGCTTCTAAGAAGCCTAAGAAAGTCACTAAGAAGGTCACAAGGAAAGCTATCCCTAGAGTTGACCTAGAGGAGAGGAGCATGACCAAGGCTTCTAAGAAGCCTAGGAAGGTCATTAGGAAGGTAACTATGGAGGTTATTCCTAGTGAATACCTAGAACACTCAAGGAGAATCAATAGATTTTGGGTTCCTAGGAGTATATTCTCTACACTCTAAATGGATTTAGAGAGTGTCAACTTTAATTGGAAGTGTAGTTAACTTAATCTTGAAAAAATTGATACTTGGAAGTTATTTTCAAAGTATTGTTACACCTTGAAAATGAAAAAGATTAAATTATTGCTCCTTGAAAGAGAAAAATGTGTCAAACTTTGAGGAATTGGACTTAATTTAATTTGGCACAAATAGGAAAGAGTCAAGAAATGCTAAGTTTGGATTTTAGAATTTTCTTAGAAAGATAAGGGCAATCTAGGATTAAGTTTAAGTTAGCAAAGATCTAGAGATACTTAGATAGATAATCTAGGTATATTTATTTATGCTAAATTACCATGATTGTTTCCCCATCATATGTCATGACATCATATTTCGTAATCATTTTATTATGAAAAATATAACAAAAATACCATGTCATGTCATATATACATCATGTAGCTATAGTATATTTTTCTTTCAAAAATTACTCATTTTGATGTATGTCATAAATCATCATGCATTATTTTAAAATTCCATTGTAATTAAGGATAATGGCATTTACCAACAAATGTGGTAAAGGAATTTATCAATAAGTGGCATCCTAGGTGGATGATCAAGTTTGTAATGCCTAGATAGATATGCATGATCCCTTAGTTTAGAGCAAAATCACAGTCTACATCTCACAAAGACTATAAAGTGATTTATATGTGTTTTAGTGCACATTAGATACAAGTGAGATGTTAGGATAATGAACAAAACTCAAGATGTTGATTTAGTACGCCCATTTGAGTTTTAACTTCATCAAAACACATAGTTATGTGGTATCCAATCATTGGTAAAGCTAATGTATAAGTCATGTGCACTTAGCCCAAAAAACATGGTTGGAAATTAGTTTTGAAAATCATTTCAAAATATTTTTGAAAAACCTTGGTGAAGACTATCTTGTAATAGTAATCATCATTGAAAAGTTTGACACGAACTAGTGCAAAACATTGAAGTTTTCAAGTGTTTCTAAGTTTGCGTCAATCTTTGAAAATAGAAATTATTTTCTTAGAAAATTATTTTTCCTTGATAGTATATGTCTTAAATAATGTCTACATAAATATTAATAATTTTTATAATTTTGTAGAATTATTGGGACATTTCTGAATTTTGGCTGAACTTTGATTTTAGGAAATCAGAAACTCAATCTGATCAATTGGGAGAGTTCGATTGATCAACTGATCGATTGAACTGTGTTTTCTTGTGAGCAAAAGCTCATGGAATCGATCAGTCGATCGATTAACCCTTCCTAAATCGATCAGGTGATCGATTCAAGGGCATTTCCGTGAACAGAAACTCGTGAAATCGATCAATGGATCGATTAAAATGTTGATTTTGGCTAAAAGGGTCTGATTTAAGCCCATTAAGTCATTTTTAGTCATATTAACCATCCTAAACCCTATGAAAGTCTATTTTGAACATTTAAGAGTAGTTTTCTTGATGAAAACAAGATTGAATTGGTTAAACAAGACTAAGTTGAAGTTTAGGATGAGGTTAAGTTTCATTATTGGATTTTAGACCTCAAAACTTCAAATTTTATGTTTCTTAAAGTTTTAAAAATTCCAAGTCATTGTTGGTGCAATTATAGAAATTTAAAGCATGTTTTGAGGGGGAGTTACTCCTTAAAGACATGAAAATAATTTTTGAAACCATTGGAAGGTTGTAAAACCTTCGTTATAGTAAATACTCAAGGTTGAGCATTAGAAAACAATGGAAGATTGGATATCTTCATTGTGAAGCGTGAATGCTCTAGGATAAGAATCGTGAAGTGGGTTAATACTCAAGGGTGAGAAACGGAGACAATGAAGGGTATGGGACCTTCATTGTAATATTGTGAACAACATGTGAGGTTGTGAACACGTATGGATAACTCTTTAGGGGAGAGTTTTTGATGTGTACCAAAGGGGAAGAATATAGGGTTTAAGTTAGGCATTCGTTACCCAAAGGGGGAGTTTACCCTCTAAGAAAGGGAAAGAATGAAGAAAACCCTCATTCATGCTTTGGCATGAAGAAGAAGTTGAGGCTATGGGATTAGTCTGACTTAAATGTATTGTCAAACATCAAAAAGGGGGAGATTGTTGGTGTAATTTCCCTAGGTCAAGGTTGACCAGGTTGACTAAACTTGATTTGGCTTAAGCTTGAGTCGTAATGTATGAGTTTCGATGTTTGACAATATATAAAGATTGTGTTGACAATGTATGGAGATTGGTCGCAGGAGCAATTGTCCGTTTGGGGAGATTGATCAAGGTTGACCAGTTTAATGTGAAGAAGAGTCAAGTAGGTCAAGGTTGATCGGATACTTGACTGGGAAGCCCTAATTGGAAGTTAGGCAATTGGAAAGTTCTTGTGAGTGAAGTCAAGCAGAAGGAAAATCCTAGTGTGTAAAGCTAGATGGTGGAAAAGTCCTGGTGAGTGAAGCCAGGCAATTTGAAAGTCCTAGTGAGTGAAGCTAGGCAGTGAGGAAGCCTAATAAGTGAAGCCAGACACGTGGAAATCTAGGTGGGTCCAGGGTGACCAGACACCTGGTGTTTGGAAGTCCAAGTGGGGCATAGAGGATCAAACACTAAGTACGAGACCAAGTCCAAGTGGGTTAAGATTAACCAGGCACTTGGTGATGAAGTCCCAGCAGGTTAAGGTTGACCAGATGCTAGGCACAAGCGAGTTCCAACAGGTCACAGTTGACCAGATGTTAGGTTTGGGACCCTAGACTTGAGTTAGTCAAATTAGGGTTGATCAATCGATCAGTCGATCGATTGAACCAGAGCTCAATTGATCAACCGATCGAATGGAAGTTATTCGCGCAGAAGAGTAGTGTGCTCCCCAATCAATCAGTCGATCGATTAGGCTGCTCCAATCGATCGATTGATCAATTGGGGCTCGGTTTCTCGCAATGACGTGAGGAAAAGCTGGAATCAATTGGTCAATCAATTCTGGGGCTTTTTGTGAAAGCACAGAAAGCTTCTGGATCGATCAGCTGATTGATCTAGCTACACCCAATCGATTGGTCGATTGATTGGGATATGACCGTTGCGCAGGATGCAGGTTTTGGACAACTAGGATCACTAGGATCTGACGTGGCAATCGATTGGGAGGAGGCTCAATCGATTAGGAGCCCTAGATCACACAGATATAAAAGTGACAGTGAGGTTCAAACTGCAGATCTCTTGACTCCATCTTCTCTGCTACTGTTCGCCTGACCTAGAGCCTTAAAAGATAAGTGTTGCTGCACTTTTCAACTGGTCTAGAGGCATCTACAAGCTACAAGAGATCAAACAAGAAGGTTTTCATTTATTTTATTGTGTATTTACTTCTTATTTTGAGTTGTATGCTTGTGAGAGTCTTGTACGAGTTTTCTCCACCTCTGGTTGTTCCGAGAAAGAGTTTGTGTTCATAGTGGAGAGTGTGCACCGGTTGGATCCTCGGATTAGTCACCTCTTCTTGAGGTGGATACCAAGTAAATCCTTGTGTTAGCATTGAGAGCTTGCTTCGAGTCTAATTCGCTGTAAATCATCATCATCGAAGCGCGAGAAGCTATTCACCCCCGCCCCCCTTCTAGCTCCAAAGTGACCCAACACTCCCGTGGTCGATGTCTTTTATGAGATATCCTTTTAGGTCCCTTTTGGTGCGGGTGGTAAGAGAGGGTGAATTACCCTGAAAATACAAACAGACTTTTCTCAAACTTTTGAACTAAGTTAGACAAACACTTGTATAAAAAAACAATAAATTAATTGATGAAAGAAAGTGGTACAGAATTTACTTGATTTGCAATCAAAGGATTGCTAATCCAAGACCATGAAAAACTCACTAGAATTCTCCTTCGGACGGAGTAGCCACTTATAGCTTTGACAGCTCACAATCATAGTAGAACAGAAAAGAAAATGAATTTGTGTACAAGTGATGTTCTCTACTACTGAGAGCAAGGTTCTATTTATAGCTTGTTGGTCAGATATGACCGTTTACTGACGTGACAGCTATGGACGCCTAGAAGGGCTTCGGGCGCTTGGGTGTGGATAAAACTTTATCCATGTTGCAACGGTTCACAATGGCTCGCAATGGATAATTTTATCTTGGTTTGGGCACCTGGACCGTACTAATACGGCCCATTGGAGTCATGCGCCCCTAGGCTGCCCCAGGGGTCCAAGCAACCGGACCAGTTCGAGCCCTCGGATTGTTCGGGCACTGGACTTGGTACAGGTGTCCGGACAGTCAACATCAAGTTGACTATCCAAATTCTCCTCCATTCCAACTTCGTTCGCTTGGGTGATTTCGGCTATCTAAAATAGGACTCATCCAAACCCATTTTTCGGCCTTCTCGTCGAGCAAGCTTCCGCTTCGGCTTCTTGTCTCTTGAAAATGTCACGCGCTTCCTTCTCATCCGCCAGCATACTCTTCTACAGCACCTCGTCCCTCGAACGCACTGAGCTCGTCGACTCTCTCCCGTGTCATCCTTCTTGCTAGTTAAGTCTTTCACTCGAATTCCTGTGCTCCTAAGTTCTTGCACACTTAAACACAAGGTATCAAACATACACAGGACCTAACTTAACTTGGTTGACCATATCAAAACTACCTCAGGGTACCTACAATCCTCAGAGGCTCTTCCGACTCCTCTAAAGATACCTAATCACCGCATCACCTGACGAGCTAATTAGATGAGCACCACGCTCTTCCCGTTCGACATTGCTCATCTTCAAAGTCTTGTTCATAGAAGCCTTCCACATTGTTCGAGATACATGAAAAAATGAAAAAACTTCAATTAGCTATCATATAAAACAACGACAGAAAATTTTAACCAAAGGAAATCATAACCCGAATTCAATCAGGCTCGGACCAAAGCGAAAGAGAAAGCCCTCCTCAAATAGAAACTTAATGTTGAACTTCAGATCGAACAAACCATTAGTTATTGCTAGATAGGTGGGCTCCGACTAATAGCCACTCAGACTTGGCACCTTGGGAAATTCCATTTGTGACTCAATTAGCTATGTGAAGAGAACAAGAGGTCGGATGAACACAAAATGAGATTTTCATCCCTTGTGAGAGGTCGGCATTTCATCCACGAACCAACACTAGGGACGGTCTTGGAAGAAGAAGACTCCGACATCCATCTTCTTCAAGTAGAAGAAATAATAGAAAACTTAGGGTGTAAGCGAACTCAATACAAGTAAAATATGATGACCATTCCGCAAGGCAAACGAAAGGAGTTGGGAGTTAATTGTTGAAGGGGAATGTGAAGTATTGGAAAATCTCCATGAAAAATCTTGAAATAGGGAATCGGAGGTCACCTAAAGTTGGTCATTATAAAAGGTAACAAACCCAACAGGCGGGTAGGCGGGTAGGCGGGCAAGCAGTCAATGGCGCTCAAGATTACTATCCAATGGTTAGTTGGATTTCAAAATGCAACCTAATTTGATCTAGGTCTCCCCCATTGATATTCGACCCCATAGAGGTGTACCAAATGGTGGGGTCCTGAGTAGCCATGGGCAAGGAGGTCGAGGGATAAATGAGAAGCTGAGGGACGAAGGATAGGATGCAAAGAAAGTTAGGACGCGAGGAAGAAGAAGATGTAAGAATAACGAAGAAACCAATCACACCAACAGAATATGTGAAATCATTGAGGATTGTCGGAAGTCAACTGTTGCAAGAACATGAAGACGAATGCATTCACATTCTAACTATTAGTACCCTAATAAACCATACACCCTCGAATATCAGCCATTTGATACCATACTCGAAAAGGTGACACACCATTGAATATCAGCTGTTTGATCCCACAATAAAAAAGGTGGGCTAATCAGTAGAACTGTTCCATCAAGCAACTAAATCGACGAAATCTCAATAGTCTTCTTGAATTTATAATCTCGACATGACAGTGCCACGTGTCGACTTCATACATGTTAGCATTAATAATGGACATGACAGGCTAATCGTCATCTAGATACGCCATCACGTGTATCACCAACATTTATGGCGCTTTACTTGCGGATTTTCGAGCACATGACTATGCAACGGTAAGGTTTCTTTGACACATCATCCCTAGAAACTGAGTCAGTGGGTCAATCAAATTATACTACTATCTAATCAATCAGACTTGGACCTCCTTCGACTAGATTCGAGAGGCTGCTTGTGATACAGAGAGTATCAGAGGCCTCCACGAAGGCCAAGGAGGTCAATATTTTTGCCGAGATAGAGGTTTGTCCAGATAGTCAACCTGATCGCCCCCAGTCAAGTTACCCGAGATAAAAAGTTTGGTAAGTCTGATAAGAATATCCTAGACAACTCCATTCAACTCCAATGATCGGACGATCGACGTGTCCCACTCAGCCTATCTATTTACATCAAAGATGATACTCCAACACTAAGTGTTTAGAATTCCATCGGACCTCAGGGGCTCAGCTCCCCTGACTCAGTGCTCAATGTTGGTCCCTTTGGAGGCCGGCAAGAGGGGAGGGGTGAGTTGCCCTGAAAAAAATAAATCACCCTTTCTTGGATTTTCGACTAATAATAAAACTTGTAATAAAAAAACAGAGACTAATTAAAAGCAGACACAACAGAGTTACTTGGTTTGCAATCAAGGGATTGCAAATCCAAGGAAAGTATAGCTCAATATCTGATGATCTCCTCTGGACGGAGTAGCCTCTTTACAGCGTTGGCAGCACAAAATAATAGAAGAGCACAGAGAAAATGGATTACAAGTTGAATGAAAAGACTGTGCAGATCAGTGTTATATTTATAACACTGTTCGGGGCGCCCTGAAGGGTCCAGGCGCCCTAGGGGGATAAAATTTTATCCCCCAGCGTTCAGATCGAGTCAAAACTCGATCTGGTCAAAATCTTCGGTCCAGGCGCCCCGGTACGTTCCGAGCACCCCGGCCCCAAAAGTCAACTCTGGTTGACTTTTTCGCCCGGTAGCTCTGCTTCGGTTCAGCTCGTCTCGGTCCGAGTCTTCAACTCCAGCTCCGCTAGCTTGGGTGATCTCGGCTATCCGAAATATGGCTCACCCGAACCCAACTTCCGGCCTTTTCCTCGAGCAGCCTTCCTTCCCGGTTTCTCGTCCCTCGAACATCACGTACATTTTTCTCGTCCACCGGTGTACTCTTCCGTGGTCACCTCGTCCCTCGGACACACCGAGCTCATCAGCTCTCTTCCCGTGCCCTTATTCTCGCTAGCCGCGTCTTCCGCTCGACTTCCTGTGTTCCTAAGCTCCTGCACACTTAGACATAAGGGTTAGACAAAACAGGACCTAACTTAACTTGTTTGATCACATCAAAACACCTTGGGATTCCAACACTCAACTCAGTCAACTCCACTCTGGTAGGTTCATTCGACTCCAAGGGCTCAACTCTCATGACTCAGTGCCCCGCTCAGTCAGTTCCACTCCTTAATTTCTCCAGTCGATTGATCTGACCCAAGGACTCAGCCCCCCCCCCCCCCCCCCCCCAACTCAATGCTCCGCTCAGTCAACTCCACTCCTCAATTCCTTCGATTGGTTCATCTGACTCCACTCAGTCAACTCCACTCCTCAATTCCTCCGGTGGGTTCATCCAACCCCAAGGGCTCAACTCCCTTCAAGTCAGTGCTCCTCTCAATCAGCGCCACTCCTCAATTCCTCCGGTCAGTTCATCTAACCCCAAGGGCTTAGCTGTTCAATTTTGTCGACCCAAATTAATCCCTCTTAATGGCTCAAGCCCCTAAGGTCCAATGGGTTCCATGTTACATGGCCAGCGCCATAATCGGTACAACATGTGGGTTGTTAGGGTAGGTAGGGAAGTATAATTATACAGATATAGGATATGAGTGATGTGACTTCTTGATACGGCAGAGATACATTGATGCAACATTTTCTTTACTATGACATCCAATTAATAAAGAGGGAATGTCACTTCAGCCATTTATAAAAAGAGCCCGCTCCCATGCGCACACGTATGTTGACATATATACGCGCACAACCATTCTACTTTTTAAGACTGTTCATGTTCTCCATTTTCTCCTTAGAAACTAACTTGAGTGTTAGAGTGGACGAGCTGAGACACCTCGGTCTCCATTCTAACCCTCTTCGTCTCTCTCTCTTCCTTGCAGACTTCGAAGACTCTCCTAGTAATTGATCGCCCTCTCTTTGGCATACAACGACTTTGTCAATACAAGTGACAGCTTACCAGTGGCTCATCGGTCGACAGTTTAAGGCAAGAACAGAATTCATTTAGTGATAGTACTCATCACCTAATTCACAGGCTTTCTTAAAACATCATATCATAATTCATTGTCTAGGCCACACACTTGGTTGCTACCAAGTAGATTGATGTCTCTTGCCTCATGAAGACTTTGAAAGCCACCCAGAACTTTTCTGACTAATTTACATGTATATGTAGTATCTTTTTGCAGGGAATTATATATGTAACTGAAGTAGATATTTGTGGACCTTAACTATGAAACTTTTAAAATATCCTGTGCATTTTCAATTGGATAATCAACCATCATGGTCACTAGTTATTGATCAACCTTCTGTGCATTTTCAATTGGATAATCAACCATCATGGTCACTAGTTATTGATCAACCTTTTGTGCACATATCAATTTTCATATTTATGATATAATATTTTTCTTTTCTGGGAGTTTGTTCTAATAATTCTGAAAATTGGTGCATGGTTGAATTGGGAGTTTTTCTAATACTTAATAAATTAACAAACAGTTTGTTGGTTAGATTGATCATCTTACAAAGTGAAATTGGGTTTCAATCTCAGTAAAGATGGTAACACAAGGAATTGCTATGTGAGAGTTGTTGCTTGTATTGTGGTTTAAGTTGAATTGAAGCGATGAGAAATGAGTCTAATGCATGTATTTTTGATGAATCTAATATGCTTAGAGGAAGTGTTTTTATGCGAATATTGTTGGATATATGTGATGTGAATGGAGAAGAGGTGACAGAGGAAAGAGACTGCATTGTGAATGGGACTTTAGTCCCACATTGGAAGTTTCAAGGTATTTTAGTTGGTTTATATTGATTCATATGTATTGATGATGTGAAGAAATGTATAGGGGGAGGCTCTCTCTCACGAGTGAGTATGTAGGGGGTGCAAATCTAGGGTTCGGATTGCACTAAACCAAGTTGACTCGTGTGCAAGTACAACTTACGTGTGTCGAATGCCGGACCGATTTGGTCAAAATTTGTCCAAGTGGAACAACCAACATTCAGCTCTTGCTCGGCGTAATGCTTGTGATAGCAGTCGAGCACCACTCAGCTCGCCGATTTGTCCAAGTGGAACAACCAACATTCAGCGCTTGCTCGGCGTAATGCTTGTGATAGCAGTCGAGCACCACTCAGCTCGCCGTGACCATCAGTGTTTGGTGGAAATCATGGTTAACCATGCTCTACCTGACCAGCCACACGCCCGTCCGACCACTTCATTCGCTCTGGTGTACGCTCACTTGTCCGGCCGCTCGGTCCGCCCGACCACTTCATTCGCTCGGGTGTACTATCACTTGTCCGACCGCTCGGTCCGTCCGCTCATCCATACGCTTGCTTTCCGCACGAGCAGTAACTAGTCTCTGCTGGTAGCCTGAGATATCTGCTAAGGTCATCTCGACATATAAATAAATTTAATTTAATGTAATTTAAATTCAACTAATACCTCAAAATCTTCGGCAAGATTGTCTAACAAATATCTCTTCAAGTAAGCTTTTCTACTGACTTATTTTGCTGTACAAAAATGTTCAGACTTTTATTTGTTGTCCTAGATATTCTGCTACGAACTTGTGCATTCCCTGGTTATCTACCATAATCCTAACCTTGTTTCTAACTAGTTTTGTTGCAATCGAGCAGCTAGGGTTAGTTATAGATCTGCACACATACATTGGTTGCAAGGATATTAACTAGAGAGGTAAGAGATTAAACAGCAATGAAATTTCAATTTGGCAGCTTGTTTCTTCCTAATACCTGATGACTACCCAAAATGTAGTACTGTAAACAAAGTAGCTGAAAACATTCATTATTTTCTTTTCATATTTGAGTGTTTCATAATTCTCTATTACCCGTTGGAGAAGACATTGCGTGGTCATTTGACTAAGCCCCAACCTTTCGAACACTCAGCTGTATATTAACAACCTCAGCATATGCTGAGTCTATTAACAACCTCAGCATATGCAACTTTTTGAACCAAGAAGCTAAGGCTGCAAGATAGAATTGTGGCTATGCAGTACTGGACGGCTTAGAATATGACTTTTGCCTGGCTTCACTTATCAGGACTTCTAAATTGCCTAGCTTCACTCACTAGGTCTTTCCCCTGCCTGGCTTCACTCACCAGGTCTTTCACTTTCACCTAGCTTCACTCACTAGGATTTTCACCTGGCTTCACTCACCAGGATTTCCTGACTGCTGGCTTCACTCACCAGGACTTTTCGAACTGTCTGGTTTCACTCACCAGGACTTTCCGAACTGCCTAACATCCCAGTTAGGACTTCCCAGTCAAGTATCCGGTCAACCTTGACCTACTTGACTCTTCTTCATCCAACCTGATCAGACCCTGATCAGTATTTCTCCGTATGGACAACTGCACCTGCATTGTCCATGTCTACATGTCTTTCTGTATTGTCAAACATCGAAACCATTACCAAGGTTTACGCTTGGTCAACTAGGTCAACCTTGACCTACTGGAAATTGCACCAACACCTTCATTGTAATGTTGTGAACAACATGTGAGGTTGTGAACACGTATGGATAACTCTTCAAGGGGAGAGTTTTTGATGTGTGCCAAAGGAGAAGAATATAGGGTTTAAGTTAAGCCTTCATTACCCAAATGGGGAGTTTGCCCTCTAGGAAAGGGAGAGAATGAAGAAACCCCCCATTCATGCTTTTGCATGAAAAAAAAAGTTTAGGCTATGGAATTAACCTAACTTAAATGTATTGTCAAACATCAAAAAGAGGAAGATTATTGGTGCAATTTCCCTAGGTCAAGGTTGACCAGGTTGACTAAACTTGATTTGGCTTAAGCTTGAGTCGTAATGTGTGAGTTTCGATGTTTGACGATATATAAAGATTGTGTTGACGACAATGTATGGAGATTGGTCGCAGGAGCAATTGTCTATTTAGGGAGATTGATCAAGGTTGACCAGTTCAATGTGAAGAAGAGTCAAGTAGGTCAAGGTTGACCGAATACTTGACTAGGAAGCCCTAATTGGAGGTTAGGCAATTGGAAAGTTCTTGTGAGTGAAGACAGACAGAAGGAAAATCCTAGTGAGTGAAGCTAGGTGGTGGAAAAGTCCTGGTAAGTGAAGCCAGACAATTTGAAAGTCCTAGTGAGTGAAGCTAAGCAATAAGAAAGTCCTAGTGTGTGAAGCTAGGCAGTGAGGAAGTCCTGATGAGTGAAGTCAGACACATGAAAATCTAGATGGATCCAGGGTGACCAGACAGCTGGTGTTTGGAAGTCCAAGTGGGTCATAGAGGATCAGACACTAAGTCCAAGTGGGTTAAGATTAACCAGACACTTGGTGACGAAGTCCCAGCAGGTCAAGGTTGACCAGATGCTAGGCATAGGCAAGTCCCAACAGGTCACGATTGACTAGATGTTAAGTTTGGGACCCTAGACTTGAGTTAGTCAAGTTATGGTTGGTCAATCGATCAGTCGAGTGATTGAACCAGAGCCCAATCGATCAGCCGATGAAATGGAAGTTATTCGCGTAGAAGAGTAGTGTGATCCCCAATTGATCAGTCGATCGATTGGGCTAGTCCAATCGATCGATCAATTGGGGCTCGATTTCTCACAATGACGCGAGGAAAAGACGAAATCAATTGGTCCCATACCCAATTCTGGGGATTTCTGTGAAAGCACAGAAAGCTTCTGGATCGATCAGCTGATCGATCGAGCTACACCCAATGGATTGGTCGATTGATTAGGATATGACCATTGCGAAGAATGCAGGTTTTAGACAGCTAGGATCGCTGGGATCTGACGTGGCAATCGATTAGGAGCCCTAGATCACGCAGATATAAAGGCGACGGTGAGGTTCAAACTGCAGCTCTTGACTCCATCTTCTTCGCTACTGTTCGCCTGACCTAGAGCCTTAAAAGATAAGTGTTGCTGCACTTTCCAACTGTCTAGAGGCATCTACAAGCTACAAGAGACCAAGCAAGAAGGTTTTCATTTGTTTTATTGTGTATTTACTTCTTATTTTGAGTTGTATGCTTGTATGAGTTTTCTCCACCTCCGGTTATTCTGAGAAGGAGTTTGTGTTCATGTGGAGAGGGTGCACCATGTGAATCCTTGGATTAGTCACCTCTTCTTGAGGTGGATACCAAGTAAATCATTGTGTTAGCATTGAGAGCTTGCTTCGAGTCTAATTCGCTGCAAATCATCATCATTGAAGCGCGAGAAGCTATTCACCCCCTCCCCTTCTAGCTCCAAAGTGACCTAACACTCCTGTGGTCAATGTCTTTTATGAGATATCCTTTTAGGTCCCTTTTGGTGTGAGTGGCAAGAGCGAGGGTGAATTACCCTGAAAATACAAACAGACTTTTCTCGAACTTTTGAACTGAGTTAGACAAACACTTGTATAAAAAGAAATAATAAACTAATTGATGAAAGAAAGTGACACAGAATTTACTTGGTTTGCAATAAGAAGATTGCTAATCCAAGACTATGAAAAACTCACTAGAATTCTCCTTCAGACGGAGTAGCCACTTATAGCTTTGACAGCTCACAATCATAGTAGAACAAAAAAGAAAATGAATTTGTGCACAAGTGATATTCTCTACTACTGAGACCAAGGCTCTATTTATAGCTTGTTGGTCAGATATGATCATTTGTTGACGTGACAGCTCCAGGCGCCTGGAAGGGCTTCGGGCGCTTGGGTGTGGATAAAACTTTATCCATGTTGCAACGGTTCACAATGGCTTGCAATGGATAATTTTATCTTGGTCGGGCGCCCGAACCGTACTGATACGGCCCGTTGGAGGCATGCGCCCTTGGGTTGCCCCAGGGGTCCGAGTGACCGGACCAGTTCAAGCCCCCAGACTATTCGAGCGCCTGGACTTGGTCCAGGTGTCCGAACAGTCAACATCAAGTTGACTATCCAAATTCTCCTCCATTCCAACTTCGTTCGCTTGGATGATTTCGGCTATCCAAAATAGGGCTCATTGGAACCCATTTTCCAGCCTTCTCCTCGAGCAAGCTTCCGCTTCGGCTTCTCGTCTCTCGAAAATGCCACGCACTTCCTTCTCATCCACCAGTGCACTCTTCTACAATACCTCATCCCTCGAACGCGCTAAGCTCATCGACTCTCTCCCGTGTCATCCTTCTCGCTAGTTAAATCTTTCACTTGAATTCCTGTGCTCCTAAGTTCTTGCACACTTAGACACAAGGTATCAAACACGCACAGGACCTAACTTAACTTGGTTGACCATATCAAAACTACCTCAGGGTACCCACAATCCTTAGAGGCTCTTCCGACTCCTCTGAAGATACCTAATCACCGCATCACCCAACAAGATAATTAGATGAGTGCCATGCTCTTCCTGTTCGGCATTGCTCATCTTCAAAGTCTTGTTCATAGAAGCCTTCTACATTGTTCAAGATACATGAAAAAAGGAAAAAACTTCAATTAGCTATCATATAAAACAACGAAAGAAAATACTAACCAAAGGAAATCATAACCCGAATTCAATCAGGCTCAGACCAAAGCGAAAGAGAAAGCCCTCCTCAAGTAGAAACTTAATGTTGAACTTCAGATTGAACAAACCATTAGTTGCTGCTAGATAGGTGGGTTCCGACTAATAGCCACTCAGACTTGGCACCTTGGGCAATTCCATTTGTGACTCGATTAGCTATGTGAAGAGAACAAGAGGTCGGATGAACACAAAATGAGATTTTCATCCCTTGTGAGAGGTCGACATTTCATCCACGAAGCAACACTAGGGACGAGCTTGGAAGAAGAAGACTCTGACATCCATCTTCTTCGAGTAGAAGAAATAATAGAAAACTTAGGGTGTCAACGGACTCAATACAAGTAAAATATGATGACCACTCCGCAAAGCAAACGAAAGGAGTTGGGAGTTAATTGTTGAAGGGGGATGTGAAGTATTGGAAAATCTCCATGAAAAATCTTGAAATAGGGAATCGGAGGCCGCCTAAAGTTGGTCATTATAAAAGGTAACAAACCCAGCAGGCGGGTAGGCGGGCAGGTAGTCAATGGCACTCAGGATTACTATCCAATGGTTAGTTGGATTTCAAAATGCAACCTAATTTGATCTAGGTCTCCCCCATTGATATCTGACCCCATAGAGGTGTACCAAACAGTGGGGACCTGAGTAGCCATGGGCAAGGAGGTCGAGGGATAAATGAGAAGCTGAGAGGGACGAAGGATAGGATGCAAAGAAAGTTAGGACGCGAGGAAGAAGAAGATGTAAGAATAACGAAGAAACTAACCCTAATAAACCATACACCCTCGAATATCAGCCGTCTGATATCGTACTCAAAAAGGCGACACACCATCGAATATCAGCTGTTTGATCCCACAATAAAAAAGGTGGGCTAATTAGTAGAACTATTCGATCAAGCGACTGAATCGACGAAATCTCAATAGTCTTCTCGAATTTATAACCTCGACATGATAGTGCCATGTGTCGACTTCATACAGGTTAGCATTAATAATGGACATGACAGGCTAATCATCATCTAGTATGCCATCACGTGTATCACCAACATTTATGGCGCTTTACTTGCGAATTTTCGAGCACGTGACTATGCAACGGTAAGGTTTCTTTGACACATCATCCCTAGAAACTGAGTCGGTGGATCAATCAAATCATACTACTATCTAATCAATCAGACTTTGACCTCCTTCGACTAGACTCGAGGGGCTGCTTGTGATACAGAGAGTATCAGAGGCCTCCACGAAGGCCAATGAGGTCAATATTTTTGTTGAGATAGAGGTTTGTCTAGATAGTCAACCTGATCGCCCCTAGCCGAGTTACCCGAGATAAGAAGTTTAGCAAGTCTGATAAGGATATCCTAGACAACTCCATTCAACTCCGATGATCGGACGATCGACGTGTCCCACTCAGCCTATCTATTTACATCAAAGATGATACTCCAACACTAAGTGTTTAGAATTCCACCCGACCTTAGGGGATCAACTCCCCCTGACTCAATGCTCAATTCAGTCAACTCCACTCTGGTAGGTTCATTCGACTCCAAGGGCTCAACTCTCATGACTCAGCGCCCCGCTCAGTCAGCTCCACTCCTTAATTTCTCCAGTCGGTTGATCTGACCCAAGGACTCAGCTCCCCCCCCCCCCTCCACCCACTCAATGCTCCGCTCAGTCAACTCCGCTCCTCAATTCCTTCGATCGGTTCATCCGACTCCACTCAGTCAACTCCACTCCTCAATTCCTCCGGTGGGTTCATCCAACCCCAAGGGCTCAACTCCCTTCAAGTCAGTGCTCCTCTCAATCAGCGCCACTCCTCAATTCCTCCGGTCAGTTCATCTAACCCCAAGGGCTCAGCTGTTCAATTTTGTCGACCCAAATTAATCCCTCTTAATGGCTCAAGCCCCTAAGGTCCAATGGGTTCCATGTTACATGGCCAGCGCCATAATCGGTACAACATGTGGGTTGTTAGGGTAGGTAGGGAAGTATAATTATACAGATATAGGATATGAGTGATGTGACTTCTTGATACGGCAGAGATACATTGATGCAACATTTTCTTTACTATGACATCCAATTAATAAAGAGGGAATGTCACTTCAGCCATTTATAAAAAGGAGCCCGCTCCTGTGCGCACATGTACGTTGACATATATACGCGCACAACCATTCTACTTCTTAAGACGGTTCATTTTCTCCATTTTCGCCTTAGAAACTAACTTGAGCATTAGAGTGGACGAGCCGAGGCACCTCGGTCTCCATTCTAACCCTCTTCTTCTCTCTCTCTTCCTTGCAGACTTCGGAGACTCTCCTAGTGATTGACCCCCCTCTCTTCGGCATACGACGACTTTGTCAATACAAGTGACAACTTACCAGTGGCTCACCGGTCGACAGTTTAAGGCAAGAACAGAATTCATTTAGTGATAGTACTCATCACCTAATTCACAGGCTTTCTTAAAACATCATATCATATTTCATTGTCTAGGCCACCCACACTTGGTTGCTACCAAGTAGATTGATGTCTCTTGCCTCATGAAGACTTTGAAAGCCACCCAGAACTTTTCTGAGTAATTTACATGTATATGTAGTATCTTTTTGCAGGGAAATATATATGTAACTGAAGTAGGTATTTGTGGACCTTAACTATGAAACTTTTAAAATATCCTGTGCATTTTCAATTGGATAATCAACCATCATGGTCACTAGTTATTGATCAACCTTTTGTGCACATATCAATTTGCATATTTATGATATAATATTTTTCTTTTCAGGGAGTTTGTTCTAATAATTCTGAAAATTGGTGCATGGTTGAATTGGAAGTTTTTCTAATACTTATTAAATTAACAAACAGTTTTTTGGTTAGATTGATCATCTTACAAAGTGAAATTGGGTGTCAATCTCAGTAAAGATGGTAACACAAGGAATTGCTATGTGAGAGTTGTTGCTTTTATTGTGTTTTAAGTTGAATTGAAGCGATGAGAAATGAGTCTAATGCATGTATTTTTGATGAATCTAATATGCTTAGAGGAAGTGTTTTTATGCGAATATTGTTGGATATATGTGATGTGAATGGAGAAGAGGTGACAGAGGAAAGAGACTGCATTGTGAATGGGACTTTAGTCCCACATTGGAAGTTTCAAGGTATTTTAGTTGGTTTATATTGATTCATATGTATTGATGATGTGAAGAAATGCATAGGGGGAGGCTCTCTCTCACGAGTGAGTATGTAGGGGGTGCAAATCTAGGGTTCGGATTGCACTAAACCAAGTTGACTCGTGTGCAAGCACAACTTACGTGTGTCGAATGTCGGACCGGTTTGGTCAAAATTTGTCCAAGTGAAACAACCAACATTCAGCTCTTGCTCGGCGTAATGCTTGTGATAGCAGTCGAGCACCACTCAGCTCGCCGATTTATCCAAGTGGAACAACCAACATTCAGCTCTTGCTCGGCGTAATGCTTGTGATAGCAGTCGAGCACCACTCAGCTCGCCGTGACCATCAGTGCTTGGTGGAAATCATGGTTAACCATGCTCTACCTGACCGGCCACACGCCCGTCCGACCACTTCATTCGCTCTGGTGTACGCTCACTTGTCCGGCCGCTCGGTCCGTCCGACCACTTCATTCGCTCGGGTGTACGCTCACTTGTCCGGCCGCTCGGTCCGTCCGCTCAACCATACGCTTGCTTTCCGCACGATCAGTAACTAGTCTCTGCTGGCAGCCTGAGATATCTGCTAAGGTCATCTCGACATATAAATAAATTTAATTTAATGTAATTTAAATTCAACTAATACCTCAAAATCTTCGGCAAGATTCTCTAACAAATATCTCTTCAAGTAAGCTTTTCTACTGACTTATTTTGCTGTACAAAAATGTTCAGACTTTTATTTGTTGTCCTAGATATTCTGCTACGAACTTGTGCATTCCCTGGTTATCTACCATAATCCTAACCTTGTTTCTAACTAGTTTTGTTGCAATCGAGCAGCTAGGGTTAGTTATAGATCTGCACACATACATTGGTTGCAAGGATATTAACTAGAGAGGTAAGAGAGTAAACAGCAATGAAATTTCAATTTGGCAGCTTGTTTCTTCCTAATACCTGATGACTACCCAAAATGTAGTACTGTAAACAAAGTAGCTGAAAACATTCATTATTTTCTTTTCATATTTGAGTGTTTCATAATTCTCTATTACCCGTTGGAGAAGACATTGCGTGGTCATTTGACTAAGCCCCAACCTTTCGAACACAAAGCTGTATATTAACAACCTCAGCATATGCTGAGTCTATTAACAACCTCAGCATATGCAACTTTTTGAACTAAGAAGCTAAGGCTGCAAGATAGAATTGTGGCTATGCAGTACTGGACGGCTTAGAATGACTCTTGCTATCTTGTGGTTGACGTTCTAGGGAAAAAAACAATTCTTGATTATAACAGTGTTTAAATCTCATACTAATTCCGTTTCAGAGGGATGATCTGAGGGTGTCCGCCTTCCTGAGCTCATTACTACTGGTTGGAATTGTCTTTCAGAATTCCTCTTTACACTTTGACCACATGATCCTCGCGGCGATAGGAAAGCTCCTGTTTTTTGGTTCTGACCTGTGGAAAAGAACAACAGTATGACATGAGGGTTTAGAATTTCTGTGTTGCTCATACTGTCTTTTAAATAAGTCAAGAGTTAATGTTCAAATTCCATGTTTTTGTTTTGTGTTGTTATGAATTAGCATGCATGGAAACCATAGCACAATAGAGTGTAGATGTTACCTAATGGTTGCATATTTGCTTTTCCATTGAGTAATTTTGTTGGTGTTTTCTTGTTCCTATCTGGGGTGCTCTCTAGGGACAATTTGACTGAATCAGTAGAGTTTGAGAGTGTGTCATCTAGAATGCCATTGAATACATTCTCATCTCCACAAACGGATGCCCCCTCACTTCCTGATTCAGATGTCCGGTCCTTCATATTGACACCGGTCTTCTCCCTTTCTAGAACTCGATAAGCATACATCTGAAAAGGAACTTCCCAGACCCGGGGATCATCTCTCCTTGCCCAGTTTGAGACTATTTTAGAAAGGCTACTCTCCATGTCAAAATAATCCACAGCAGGTGCAGGCATGTCTGGAAGGCTTTGATCTGGATGCATAACCAAGAACCGTTTGATGTAGCGGAGCACTCTACATATTGAAGCGAAGCTTGGTCGGTGCGCCGAATCAGAGTGCCAACATCTCCTTGTCAAGTTTGTGAGGTACTTTGGGCATTGACATGGAAACAATGGCCTCTCACCAGCCCTGATATTCTTGCTCATCTTATCACCTTGAAGGTGGTTGTCCTCAAAAGGAACTTTTCCTGTCAAAAGCTCAAAGCAGATCATCCCAAAGCTATAGACATCGGCCTTATCTGTCAAATTCAAGCCATTGCCGGACTGCTGCTGTGTTAGAACCTCAGGCGAATGCCAGATGCATGGATTTGCCATGGCCTTGGATTTCTTGGCTGGTGAGAGACCAAAACCAGTGATCTTCACATGCAAAAATCCCTCTGCGGAAGGGTTCCTAGTTTTCACCAAGATGTTGAGAGGATTCAAGTCACCATGGTAGATCTTCTTCGAGTGGAGGTATTCCATTCCTCTCGCAATCTGAAGCATTGTATCCACTGCAACCAGCAGAGGAAAGGGCACCTTTCTCCTTGAGGAAGATGCCTCCCTTATGTGACTGGAGAGATCCTTGTTCATGAGCTCCATCACCATGAAGCACTCTGTCCTTTCTTCGTCGGCGAACGAGTAGAGGTACTGCATCACATTTGGGTGGGCGACTGATGATAGGATGGAGATCTCATTCATCAGTGCCTCAACATCACAAATAGCATGCTTCACCACATAGCTCTCGCCCATCCACTGCACCTCCTTGTGGTTGCTCCCGGCCTCAAATCTTCGCCGGACTTGGTAGTCAGGCGAACCAACCAGGACTGAGCTGGGGTGCAGGTGGCCTCTGGGACCAACCAGGAGCTCGGCGAGCTTGTTCTCCTGTTTTGTGAGAGGGTTCGTGGTGGAAAGCCTCCTCTCGGCTATGGTTTCTGAGAGGATCCATGAGTCCTCTTTCCAAGCGGAGTCCAGTCTGCTGCAGAAATCTTGCGAGGTCAAGTATGACTTCCCCAGCTTCTGCTGGAAGAGATTGGGATCCATCCACTCCCTCTCGTACTTTTTGGAGAAGATGAGCTTCTTCTTGTGGAGGTCGTCGTGGTCGGCGCTCTCGGCGGCGTTCTCGATGGCCTCGAGCACGACTGGGACGCACCAGAGCAGGTTGTGGAGGTGGAACTCGACGCAGTCGGTGTTGCAGTGGCGCGAGATGGCTTTGCTCCACCAGTCGCCGGGCTCCAGGCACCGCCGAACGTATTGCTCGCCCTCGCACAACACGCGGTAGAGCTCCTTGAGGGGGTGCTCCAGAGCTCGCCACTTGGCCGCTGGCTTCTCCGCGAAGCGGAAGTGGGTCCGGAGCTCCTCGGCGACGCTGGCGAACGCGAGATCGAATGCGTCGACCAGCAACCCGCACTGCCGGCGGTTGACCTGTATCTCGTCCTGGAACACCATCAGAGCCTTGAGGCTGCCGATCAACTCCCCCACCTTCAGGAACTGCTCCATCTCCGCCCACCTCTTCTCTGCTCCACTGGAAACCCTAAAAAAAAAAAATTGATAAACAAAATCAATCGAGAAGAACTCATAGATCACAGGGCGAGAGATAAAGGGGAAAAAATCTCCATCTTTAAACTTTTCCTTCACCAAAAATCGAACTTTGTTATACGATTTTCCAGTGCAAAAGAAGATCAATTCACAGATCAAACTAGGGGCAACCAAATCTCGCTCGTGATGCTTCCGACTTTTTGTATACCGATCGGAACGAGGAATGAGCACCGAATCATTGCGAACATCGCCAATCAAATCGAAAGACGAATCCGAGAAGCAACACCAAAGATGGAAACAATAAGCATACCTGATTGGCGCAAGAGGGATTCGATCAAGATGCGAACACTCCAAGAAGAAGAAGAAGAAGAAGAAGAAACTCTTCTTGACGACCCTTTTTGAACGTTTTCTCTACCCCTGGTCGTTTTATGCGCATAAAAAGTTTACTCCTTGCTCCATACATTTCACCTTATTTCCGATGTAGTCGCTATTCATGTGTACAAATTGCGGGCCACACGAGCCAAAACTCGAAGACTGTAAATACACGAAACTTAGAGGACTAAAAAGAGAAAAGCAAACACAGTCGCGGGTAAGTAGCAACTGCCACATAAAGTCGTTAACGGCATCCGCTCCACCACTTCACGACTCTCAAGTCGTGGCCCACACAGACGCGTCTTTTCTCCTGATTTCCCTGTCTCCTGTCTCCTGTCTTTTGTTTTTTTGCATTAATTATTTTGCTTAAAAAACCCAGGAATAATAATTAATACTTGGCATAAAATTAATATTACATACTGTTTATCTCGGCAGATTTGTAAGCATTTAGTTGCATAGATTATCGAATTAATGATGACAAAATGTGAGTAAGTTCGTTTCAGTATTTCGTTAATTTATTCGGTCAATATCAAAGAGATAAATCATGAGATGATTATTAATCTTTAAAATAATAATTAGTACATAAAGAAGATATTTATCTTGACATAAATTATTCAATTAATGTACCAACATGTGATAATTGGTATATTTGACTCGTGACGTTTATTTATTCATTTATTATAATTTTATGATTGAAAGTTTATATCAAATCTTTAAGAATTGACGTGGATTGAGAAGTGTTAAAGTTCAATTAAAATTTAACAACTTGGTTAAATTGAAAGTTTTTTTTATCAAATCATTAAAAGGTAATTATGAATTAAATATTATAATTAATCGGAGTAAATCATTAAATCTATCAAAATAGTGTTGTGTCTTTTATTTCTTGAAATACAATAGTATGGTGCAATAATTAATTTTTATATATACAATATTACGATGCGCAAGTAAAACTAGGAAGTGAGGTGACTCCTAATATAGTATTCTAATATTACCAGTTGTTCGAATGCCGTATGAGGGTACATGATTTACAATCGGAATCCATGTTATCCTAGCCAAACTTTTTTACAAGGGAAAATCAAGATTTTATTATTATTTTTAGTTGGCACAAGATATAATAATGTACATCGATTAATCTTATGATGACCAATTTAATCTCATAAAAAAAATTTTAACGACTATCAAGATAAATTAAGAAATGTTGACAAAATGTTACAAAAGAAAATGATAAAATTAATTAAAGAGATGATGTAATTATTTTAACATAAAACGGCGTTGGAACCTAACCATTTTATTTTATCTTCACTAAAAATTAATAGATAGCAACAACCGAATCTGTCGGACAATAAACCATGCGCTGCCACTTTTTGAGGCATTCAACTGGTCACGGTCGGGTTGGGCAACCCGTGGCCCACCAAGTCCGTAGCCACCACCTCCGGTTTTAAATGAAGTTGGTAGAGTTCGTAGCACGCCTCAACTTCATCATTTAATTACTTTTCCTTTAATGAATAATAATTTTGTCTTTTTCTTTAATAATAAAACTCCAACAACAACCATCATAACAATAATAATATTAATGATAATAAAATATATTATGTCACTTATATTATTACGAATGGATATATAATATTGTCTCTTAAATTAAGGTTCTCTTGACTAGTTAAGAGGGGTGCAAACATGGTTAGGGTAGGTGGGTTTATTAGTTTACTGACCATTATGGCTTACTAAGATTTTGTAGATTTGTACTTTTAAATGAATGAATGAATGAATGAATGTCATTAGTATATTAAGATTGTAATTTTATATGGTAATATGTCTTCAATATTCACTTCTACAATACAAATAATAAAAAGATTAGGAATCTCAAATAGAATTTCTCCTAAAAGATAATTTTTGAGTGCCCTTAATTTATGCTCCAATTTATTCAATGGCGAATCGAAAAACAAAAGTTGTAGCTAAACTCAAAATACACGGGATAAAAGAAAAATCACTCTTTCAAACTGATAAATTTTATTAGCCACTTCGACCATACTACCATGCAAATGCACATAACATTGTTCCAGATTTTAAGAGGGTATTTAGTTGAAGATATGTATTACTCTTGATTATATAATTATGAGATAATTATATCATTAAAATGATAAGAAATAAAACATAAAATTCTGTTATTTAATTCAACTCTGAGTAATATTATAATATAATTTAATATTTACTATTTTACGAGTAATTCTAGATACTTCTACAATTAATCTAATTTGATATTTATTTTTTTAATTAAATTAATAATATTAATGATAATAATAAGATAATTTAATAGATTTATAATTTAATTGATAATATATATATAATAAATAAATATAATTGATTTATAATTTTAAATATTTTATAGCTTTTACACCCGTTCTGTGTATACTCTTAAACAATCCTCACATGTCCGAGAGCCCCAATTCACTTTTTGTAAATTGAGATAATCGAGAGGGGCTTCGAGCGCTTGGACATGTGAGGGTCATCCAAGAGTGTGCACCGAATGGACATGCAGACTATCAAAACTCTATATATATACGGACTAGTGCACGCCATTTCACTCAAGGTGCCTTTGGGCGTGCCTTCATCAATTTTTTTTTACAGTTTTGAGATGCCTAGATCAAATCCTAGCGCCTCAATTCAATTTTTTCATTTAAAAAAAAAATCAACTTCTCCTAAATCTTAAACCTTAAATACATATATTATACCTTGTAAACACCTAATTTTTTTTAGTTTGAAAACTATAATCCAACCCCTAAACTCTAAAAATAAAATCTAATTGGCTTAACTCCGGAGCTAAAAAAATAAACAAAAAATAAAATAAAAATGCTATTAGGCACCCTAAATATATACCTCGTGAGTACCTAATAATTTTTTAGTTTTAATTTTTTTTAGCTTAAACATTGTAACTCAACCACTAACTCCTAAAGATAAAATATAATTGGCTTAACCCCATAACAAAAAAAAAATAAACAAAAAAATACTAGATTGAATTGAGGCGCCTAAATTTGATCAAGGCACCTCAACTCTGAATAAAAAATTAACTAAGGTGCCTCCAATGCATTAGAGGTGCCCTGAGTCGGGGCCTCAACTCTATAAAAAAATTGACGAAGGCACCTATAATGCATGGGAGGTGCCTTGAGTAGGGGCACACACAAGTCTCCAACAGGCGGTCCGCAACATATCAATTCTCTCTCTCAATATATATAAATATACAAAATGATACCCTGCATAATATAATGCACACATAAATTTTATAAAATGAAAATTTTCTATAAGTAATTAAACAATATTATTCAATGATAATATAATTTATTCACTCATAAAATAGTGCAATGTAAGGGTGATGCTCGAGAATTTGTCCTTTTTCTTGTATGTATTCCTAAGAAAAGGAATTTGTTCATTTTCTTTTTCAAGGTCTCAAAAAAGGGTGTAGAAACACATAGGAACTCTTGAATGGAAATTGAAAAGGAATGTAGCTCCAGTTCCTTCGGAAATGATAAGATCTTTGGTGCAAGAAAAAGGGGTGATCCATATCATCTTGACTTGTTGACTTGGTTCTACTTCCCCTCTTGTTTTAAGAATACCGAGTCGGGTTCTTCTCCTACCAGTATCGAATAGAACATGCTGAACAAAATCTTGTAAGAGACTTTCCCTTATATAAAATTAATTTAATATCATACTTCATCTTAGCCTAAAAGCCGAGAAAAGTATATTTTCTAACATCGCCGACCCAAGGTATTTATAGAAACTTCTCCGCTCGCAGTGTTGTTAATCATAAAATGTGGGACTAAAGATAACTAAAGAAAATTACTGATGAGAACATTTCCTAATAATATACCGCAGCTAAGTTTCAAACTCTAGATCCTTAATTGATTAATAAGAAAAATTTTCAATAATATGCTCACAGTTAAGTCTCCAACTCTAGCTTCCTGATTGATTAATGAGAAAAAAAAAATTACTAGTAAATATTGAAGTTATTTTCAGTATGAAAAGAAAAAAAAATATTAACTAATTTAATTTTGGACTTCGCCAAATTAATTAAAAGTTAGTTAGTAAATAGTTCAGATTTTTAATAAAATAGTAAGATATATATATATATATATATATATATACTAGTGTAAATTATTTGGGTCTTTGAAAATCTGAATTATTTGGATTTTCTAGCATCAATTATTTTAATTTAATATTATACTTGTCTTAGTAAAAAAATTAAAAAAAGTATATTTTTAACATCGTCGGCCTAACATATTTATAGAAGATTCTTTGATCATAGTGTTGTCAATTTTAAGATATGAGACTAAAGATTACTATATTTTTTTTATATAAAACAACCAGAGAAAATTAATAATGAGAAAAATTTATAATAATACGTTGTAGCTGAGTCTCGAACTCTAGATCACTGATTGTTTCGCTTGTGGAATTACTAATAAACCTTGGAATTATTTTTAGTGTAAATAGAAAAAAAGGACATTAAATGCATTTTAGGCTTCACCAAAGTTAGTTAGTAAAGGGGGAAGATTTATAATAAAATAGTAAGATGTATATATATATATATAATTGATATGATGCAAATCGCCCGCTGTGGACTAGTGCGCACCTCGACTCGAGGCGCCTCTAATTCATTGGAGGTGCTTTCGTCAAATGTTTTTTTACAGAGTTAAGGAGCCTTAATCCAGGCACCTCAATTCATTTTTTTTTATTTTTTAAAAATCAACATTTCCTAAATCTTAAATCTTAAATACATATATTATACCACGTGAGCACTTAATTTTTTTTATCTTGAACAATATAACTCAACCCCTAAACTCTAAAAATAAAATTTAATTGGCTTAACCCCAGAGCTAAAAATAAATAAATAAAATAAAATAAAAAATATTATTAGGCACTCTAAGTATATACCTTGTGAGCACCTAATTTTTTTTTAAAATTTATTTATTTTTTAACTTGAACACTATAACCCAACCCCAAAAACTTAAAGACAAAATCTAATTTGTTTAACGCCAGAGCTAAAAATTTTTTTAAAAAAACGTACATAAAAAAACATATTGGATTGAATTGAGGTGCTTGGATTTGATCTAGGTATCTCAACTCTGAAAAAAAAAATTGACTAAGGCGCTTTAAATGAATCCTAACAACCCCATCGTTGACCACCCCCTCGCCATCGAGCGTCTTCACAATCACGACCGCATCGCCATGGTCCATCTCATCAAGCTCAATGTCCCACATGAGACAGAGACCTTGGGGCCCCAAACCAAGCGGTGCTCCATCACTTCAGTGTTGGTGCCCTCTCTAGGACCACCAACCTCCAGTTACCCATCATTCCTAAGCCCTTGGTCTTCGACGGTAGCGCCAAGTCCCACGAGATGTCCCTTGTCTACGAACACAGTGACCTACTCATGTTCAAACCTCCTCTCCTACTACAGGAGTTTGTCAATCCTAGCGGCGTCATCTTCAAGGTCTATGTTGTAGGAAACTATGTGCAATGAGTGAGAAGAAAGTCCCTCCCAGACAACCCCTTAAGCAGCACCACTTCGTCACCTCCGACCCTAAAGAGGTCAAATGGCTAGAGTTACCTCCGTCGAACTTTCTCAAGAAGATAACAATGGGATTGCGGTAGGCCACGAGATTGCACCTTGTCAGCTTTGACATGATTAGGGATGTTGATGTCCGACACCATTACCTCATCATAGACATCAACTACTTCCCCAACTACTCCAAGATGCCTTGTTACGAAGAATTTATGATCAACTTCTTCTAGGACATGGTTCATCAAAAAGAGGAATCTGCTGTCAGTTCTTCTCTCCGCCAAGGGCTGTTGAGATCCGACAATTATGAGAGCATAGTGATGACGACTGACAGTTTCTGAGACGTAACGACGACGGGGTGAATCAATGGTCCAGTGCAATGATAATTAAACTTTAGTTTCTTAATTTAAACTTTAATTAATTGATTCAATCAACTCTTATCTTAATAGTGTAAGACCGTAGCGCATGTGAGAGGGGGAGGGGGGAGGGGGGAGGATGAATCATGTGTATTTAAAAAATCTATCTTTTATCGTTTTGAAATCAAAGTGCAGCGGAATAAAATAAAGCAAAAATCGAGAAACACAAGTACACAAGGAGTTACTTAGTTCAGAGTTTTCGGTGAGAATCGTATCGACAGGTAATTCACTATAAGCCTCTTCCAGAACTGTCGAAAGAGGAAATCAAATATAAGTACGAAGAACTAAGAAAGCGTAACAGCCTATACTTTACTTTTGCAAGTATGAAAAACAAACAATAATATTAAATCGTTACCAACACTTTTGAAGTGTAGTGTCTAACTTGGCATATGTATCAATGTCGGTATGTAGACAATGGTCAGATGTCTCAAAGTTGTTACGCAGCAACAGAGCGTAGTCGAAGCAACCAAGGAGTCGTTGAAGCTTGTATGCAAGTTGTGTTCTGAAAGCTGCTCGAACAAGGCTTATATAGGTTGTTCAGGGCGCTTCTAACTTTGTCCAAGGTGCCTCCAACAGCAACCTCTATCCCTTTATCTTCGGAAATGATAAGCAACACAGACTACGGCCTATATCTGCTTGAGGGTGCCTTCCAAGCACTCTGAGGTGCCTCCGCTCCTTTCCGCATGGATCTTCAGTCAAGGTAACTGAGGCGCCTCCAATCATCCAGGAGGTGCCTCAAGCACTGTTCACCCAAGTGTTTCTTGTTTATTTTTTTGCTTTTGTAAAACATGTTAGTCCAAAAACAAAGTGTAACTTGCAAAACAAAGTCAGCACAATAACAAAATATCATTATTAATTAGATCATGTCTGTCCAAGACCAGGATCTAATCATAATCTCAATTTAGGCATCCAAAATGGACCTAAACTGGACATGCACCTAAAGTCCCTAATTAGGACTCATCCTCACTAGAGCACTCTCTTCTAGTGACTTACATTACTTACCATGTAGAATCACTCAACTCTTCTTCGGCCCACCAAGTCTTCCCACCAGTTGTTAGGTCCACAGATCCAATTAGACTTTGGCCAACTGTTAGGTCTCGCATGTCGGCGCAGCGGGGCCGACAAGAGGATGATGAATTGCCTACAAGAAAAAAAAATCACTCCTTCTCATTCTTTTGATTTGATTAGAAACACAATATAATAAACATAATAATAAAACTGAACAATTGAAGAAAAGTAAGAGGACAATCTATGTACTTGGTTACAACCTAGGTAGCTGTTAATCCAAGTCATTGAAGAACCTCTACTAGAAAAACTCCTTTGTTGAAGGTGGAGTTGCCTCTTACAGACGTTAATAGATCACAAAATGACTAGGAAGTGAATACAAGACTTGTAGTTCGGTTGTTACGTTGTTTCATTCCTAACTCCAGTAGTCTTTTCATAACCCCTGAAAACTCTTATCCGAGGTTGGAAGACACCTTCAATAGGGTGGAAGGCGCCTCCAGCATGGCAAATTTTATCTGTGCGAAGATAAACTTTATCTGCGCTAACGGTCACTTGGAAGGCGCCTTCAATAGCTTGGAAGGCGCTTTCGTACTGTTCATCGAAGGTGCCTTCCAAGCCATGGAAGACGCCTTTCATATGGCAGATCAGCTCCTTTGATGATCTCTTCGCGTAGGTGATTTCCCGGCTAACCGGAATTGAGCTCACCCAAACCCAACTCCGACCTTCTCCTCGAGCTTCCTTCCCGGCTTCTCGTCCTTCGAACGTTGTGCACATCCTTCTCGTCCACCGGTGTACTCTTTCGCAACATCTCGTCATTCGGATGCACCGAGCCCGTCAACTTCATTCTCGTGTCATCCTTCTCGCTAGCTGCATCTTTTGCTCGACTTCTTATGTTTCTAAACTTCTGCACACTTAGACACAAGGATCAAAGATAACATGACCTAATTGAACTTGGTTGACTACATCAAAACTACCCGGGATATTAACACCGCAGACCCAGCCAAACTTCCCGCCGACGTATCTAGACTTCCCGCCAGATATCGGGTCACTGCTTGACCTATCTGAACTTCTACATCAACTAGCAGGTCCTCCATACCTAGCTGGATTTCAATCTAATGTCAAATCAATCAAGTCCTGCGTACTTGGTAGAAAGGTTAGATCGTACTATACCTAACTTTAATCCATTTGTCATTTATCAAAACTTAGATTTGATCATTGGTGGCAACTGCACCAACAAATAAGACAATTTAAATAAACTTTCTCACCCTAAATTATATTATCCTATCAAAATAATTAAACCAAGGATAATATAGCAAATGTTAAATTAGGTTAAACCATTATTTAGAATTTAACCCAACAATATTGGATTATGTTTTATTTCTCATCACTTTAGTTATGCGATTACCTGATAATCACATAACTAAAATTATATATAATAACTTGAACTAAACACACTCTAAAACTTTTAGCTAAATATATTGATATCTTGTCATAAATTAGAATTGGAATATACTTGAAGTTAATGTAATAAATTATATATTATTATCATAGATACATACATTATATTGTTCCTAAAATTGTGTCATTTAAGATTTTAAAATTATATTTTAAATCTCGTTTAATATAAAAAATGATAATTAATATTTTTACATCTTTTTTTCTCTAATACTTAACATTTTAATCGTTTCGTATATTTAATTCATTACTTCATATCACATTTTTCGAACAAGAGTTTATTTCGAGTTCATTATAATTTTTCCTACATTTAAAGTATTATGTCTGAAATGTGAATGTGATCTTGTCTGGTAGGGAATCAAAGATGAGTCCTAGACTAGGACTTGAACCAAACCAATTGAACCTAATATTATTGATAGCAAAAAGATGAAATCGTCACTAGGGCTATAAATGAATAAAATCTTTGTAAATAAATTTGATATTCGACTTGGTAAAAACTTATTTATAATCGTTCAATATCCACAAGATTAACTAAACAAACAAACTTGAACACATATGTGTTCAACTCGCTAACGTTCGTGAACAAACCATATTCATTAATAAAATTCTATAAATGAACAAAATATTAATGAATAAATTTGGTGTTCGACTTGATAAAAACTTATTTATGTTTGTTCAATATCCACAAGAGTAAACTAAACAAACAAACTTAAACACATATGTGTTCAACTAGCTAACGTTCGTGAACAAGGTTTGTGAACAACATTTGTGAACAACGTTTGTGGACAATATTCACGAGCAACACTCATGAACAATATTCACGAATCATATTCATTAATAAAACTTTAATCAATTAAATAAACAATAAAATAAAATAAATAAATTTGAATTATTAAGCTCAATAACCAATAAAAAAAAACTAAAAATTTCAAACAATCAAACAAATTTGAATTAAGAGCTCAATAACATCTAAACGAATCAAACTTAAGCCAAATTTAAATTAAGAGCTCGATAACATCGAAATGAACTAAGCTCAAGTCAAGCTTCAAACAAACTCAAGCTCAAAAAAATAAACCAAGCCAAGCTTGAATAATCATTTCAAAAGTGTGATTCATTTTAAACTCGACTCATCTTGGTTACTTTATCAACAAGTTTAAACATCCCAAAGCTCAGCTCGTTTACAGTCCTAATCATCACCTCGGTGGCCCCTCTAGGGTAGCCTCTCACAATCTGGAAGGGAGGTAATTAATCACGGGAGACTTCGCTCAGCAACAACAACGCATGCAAGGAGGGGTTGAGCCAACAAGTAGGACATTTCGCATCCGCTAAGAATCGACCCCAAACTTATTGACAGCAACACCCTTACAGAACCAACTGCACCAGCCGAGCCAATTGAACCTAATACTAATGTGCAAAAAGGCGGATCCCGCCGCCCAACGACCCCCTAGGCCTGGCCCCACAGGGATCCTAGGAGGAGGTAAACTGAACCTAATACTAGGATTGAGGAGAGGTTGTTCGCCTAATGGAGGTTGGTTCACCTCCTCAAATCATCAATGGTTCACCTCGTCAAACACTCAATAGTTCACAACTTGATTCAATTTGGAGAGGGGTTCACAACTTAAAGACCGGCTCAATTTAAAAGTCGATTCGATTTAATTTGAGTGTTGATTTATCTTGGATTGGTTCAATTGGAGGTTGATTCTCCTGAGGCCAGTTCAACTCATGAGTTTCATCCGGTTCACCAACTCTCACACAGGCACTTCCATCCAGAAGCCCTCTCCCAACTCACGCAACTCATGAAGGAATCCCGCGACCTCCATCCCATGACCTCCAACATCACATCCACCCGGATCACGATCGAGAGCCCCCTCCATCTTCCTCATGCATCTTCTTCCATCCCAAGTCATCATACCTTCATTCACAACTCACCCTTCTTCTCCGCAATCCACCTCCGCCGAGCAAATTTGCCTATGGCAAGCCATCACTTGCAGCTGCACCGGCCCTAGCACAAGGTGCCTTGGAAGTTGGTGCAACGACCGGGGTGGCGGAGGCTCGTCGACGACTAGGAGGAAGCGAGTTTTCGTCAGTTTATATGTCCGGAGCTGAGCTACCTGCACAAAAACAAAAAATGGAATTGGGCTCCCGCCCAGTACAACCCTTTACCTATATCCATCTCTGGCCATCACATATACTCTTTCATAACCGGCCTATCTCCGTATAATTAAATAAGACGTCTTTATTTAGTTTATAATTTTCCTTTTTACTAATAATAGATAGGCATCCTTCTTTTAGGTTGCCTATAGGATAAATCTAAAACACACATTCAGAAGTTAATATTCAACATATTCATCCCTACAAAGATTTAAACTCAGATCCTTTTAAGTATTTTATCACTGTAACACCCGGTGGAACAATATATAATTTTCTTATTAGAGTCCATGCACTCCATTTGTTATAAGTAGCCGTGGGAGCTATGGGACCTAGATGAAGATCTATCAAAAACTACAGAACCGAGCCAAAGTCCAACGTCAACCCAAATCCCAGCTAGTAGGTATAAGTAACGAAAGGCATAATAAAAAACAAAGGTGTTAAGCTGCAACAATGTGGATGAAGATAATTTGGCAAGGATGATTCGATGACAACGATGAATAAACTCTGGAATCACGAGATTATTTCTAGGGCAAAATCAATGTTTTGGTTCTTATTCGAGACTGTATGGTGAAGTCTACTTACCGACCGACAGGTCTAGAATGGTTCTAAGGTATTTGGGCAGTGCCACTCAAGAGAGTTGTGTTTGTTCCGCAACAAAATATATGATTAATTTTGCTAAGACCTAATAAATGAGTAGTAGGGATTGAACTAGACAATGACCTAATGACAAACTCTTTTTATAGTCACAATTTGCATGAAGGCTCTATAAACAAGAATGATTTCTTGATAAAACCTATCGCAATAGTATCATCAAACAATAATCAGATAATGTAGAATGAAATATTATCAAAACCATATGCATGAGTAGATCAATATGCATTAGAAGGAGAAAAACACACCATGACTGTGTGAAGCATCAAAGATACTAGAAGCTATTACCTTGCGATATAGCGAAAATTAGAAGTGGTCTGTGCATTCAAATTCATTTCTCCACACACAGCAAGGATGCACGAAATTTTCATCAAGATTGAATCCATATGCAAGGTAGATTGAACTATCATATTGGTGACTAGATCTTGGCATTATCATAAATAGTCAATGAGAAACCAAAATAATTTCAATTACCATCTTTCTCTTTCCCTGCCATCTGGAAATGTGGGAACAAGAACTTGACCTTCAGGCTTTCTGGAGCCATTAACTACTTGCAACTTCTCCCTGTCAAAGTTCAGACCCTCACCGTCATCAAAATCTGGAGGTGATTCATCCTCTTCATCGCTCCAGTCATCCTCTCCGGAATCATCATCGTCGTCATCTTCATCATCAAAATCACCATCAAACCCGACAGGCACAAGACCATCAACGTCGGACCATTCCTCATCAGTTCCATTTTGGCTTCCTCCAAGTGTTTCATCACCTTGGCTAGTTTCGTCTAACTTGCGAAGACCCCTCCTGGCAAACCGTGGGACTGCAACAAGTGCGCGCAATTTCTCCTTGAGAATCAACATCCTATCCTTCTCGAGCAACTGTGAGTCGCGATAAGCTTCGCGAAGGAAAACAGAATCCCTTGTCCCCTTAAGTGAGACATAGAACATATCGGGGTGCCTGATAAGCATTCCCCTAAGCTGCTGTGAGAACCTGAACTCCTCCCTGAAGTGGGTGAGGTGATCAACCAATGTCTTCTTTTCGAGTGTGAAACTTAGAATCTCATGGACAACGGCGCAGGCATGCTTCTCCTTCTTTGGTGTGCCAGGCCTCAATTCAGAGAAATCAGAGTATGGAGATATGTAAGGTATCTCCTTGAATTGGTTCAACTTCCGCATCTCTCCCTTGGACAGATTCAAGCCTCTGGGAAGCTTTACTCGTTTGAATTTGGGAGCCCTCTCGATGATCAAATTCTGCTCGTCGGCCTCGCGTATTCTGTTCTCCTCTTCTGCAGCCTCGGCAGCAGAGATGGCAAGCTCAGGATCCCAATGTGTGAGCTCAAGTGCAGGGCCGCGGTCAGTGGGTACGACCCGGAAGTACTGTGGGTAGCGGCGGCAGATGGTGTCCCTGAACTCGGCCGGGAGCCCAAGGTCGTGGCGCAGATGGGCGATCTTCTCAAGGAGGATCCTCCGGTCAAGCGCCATCATCAGTAGCTTGCGCAGCTTGACGATGTGCAGCTGCTCCATCTCTTGCCGGGCGCGCAACTCCTCCAGATAAATCCGCTCGGCCTCGGGAGTCAGCCGGAAGCGGAGGGAGTAAACACCCTCCTCCACGATCTCGAACACGGCCGGGAAGCGGCGGAGGAGCGCGATGAAGCGGCGCTTCCGCGTGAGGCCGAGGTCTCGGCGGAATCGGCCGAGCTGTTTGAGGCTCATGATGCGGTCCGGCTGGCTCACGAGGATGTTGCGGATCTTGAGCACCAACTTCAGCTTCTTCTCGCGCTCGATCACGCTGTCGAAAGGTGCCTCCTTCCGCCACTTGACGGCGGCGGTAATGGTGAAGGAACGCCGGCAAGATGACAGATTTAGCGGATTGGCCAATCCCTCGGCGAGATTAGTACCAAAGAAGGCGGCTTTCCTGGGGAAGAGGAGGCAGGACGATCTCGTGGAGGACGAGGAGGAGATTAGGAGGGGGAAGGAGTAAGGAGGAACTGTTCTCGGTGGAGAAAGGAGCGATCTTGGCTCCATGAGGTTGACGACGAACGATTTGGTGGTCAGGTCTCGATCTATTGATAGATTTTGAAGAAGAAACGAGAGAAGGAAGAAGAACAAATGAGGGTTTTCCAAACCCTTGTTTTGCTGATGGCTTCTGATATTTTTGAGCGAAAATGTTATCTACATCCATTGGGGGCACAATTGTCTTTACGGTTTTTTTGGGCTAAAATCATGATTTTTTTAATGTACGATAGAAAAAAGCCTAAAAAAACTACATTTTAATGTTTTCTTAAAATGTAATTAGTAAATATAATAACAAAATTGAATATCTCACATTGGGATTTTTTTTTAAAAAAAATAAGGTCTCCCAACTTCGCTCAATTAATCATTATGGTAGATGACCTTTCCCTAATTCATTTATAATAAATTTGAAGCATACCCTATGTATACTTAGAAACTGTCCTTTAGAATGTTCATCTCTATCCCATTCTAACTTTATTCTTTTTATTTTTTTCCCTAAGCGCTTTGTCATTCCATCACAGCTAAGATCTTCATAAATCTTTGGATCAAGTGGCCATGGGAAAATTAGGTGTATTAATTCGGATGGATTAGATGAATTTGAATCGAGTCGAAACAAGAATCTTATAAAAAATTCTCAATAGAACTCAAAACAGTACCTTTTACAATAGGTGTATATTCTATGTTGCAATTAGGCATACTGAAATGATGTAACATCTTATTTATATAAGACTCTTATGACAGACTCAAAAGTCTTATAGGACGATCTATTATGATCTTCATTCCTAAGATGTATTCAACTTCTCTCATATCTGTTGTATCAAATTGTGATGACAGCCACTTCTTGACTTCATACACATATACTATATCATTTCCAGTTATCAGCATATCATCAACATATAATGATAAAATGACATACTTTCCTTTTTCCCTTTTCAAGAAAACACAATGATCCTCATTTATCATCTCGAAACTATAAGATAAAACGACTTCGTTAAATCTTATGTTCCATTGTCTTAGCGCTTGTTTAGCCCATATATAGACTTTCCAAGTCTACATACTTTCTGCTCTTGATCTTCAGCAATGAAACCTTCTGGTTGAACCATATAGATTTTTTCGTCAAGATTACCATTGAGGAAAGCGGTTTTTACATCCATTTGATGTAATTCCAAGTCATAATGTGCCACAAATGTCAAAATAACTCTTATTGATACAAATTTCAGTACGGGAGAAAATGTCTCTTCAAAGTCAATGCCCTCCATTTGGGTATATCCTTTTGTAACTAAACGAGCTTTGTATCTGTTAATCGATCCATCTGCTTTCCTCTTTATTTTGAGAATCCACTTATTCCCAATAGCCCTTCGGCCCAGAGGAAAATCGACTAAGTCTCAAACATGATTTTGAATCATGGACTTCATCTCTTCAACCATTGCAGCTTTCTATTTTTCTCTAACTCTACATCCCAATGCTTCCTCAATGGATTGAGGTTCGTCGTCGTCAATTGGAAGTGTAACCAATGCCTCCTTCTCAATATCAAACCTCTTCTTAGGTTTGATCTTACGAACACTTCTCCGTAAGTTGGGTTGTTGAGAAGTCAACTCATGACTCGGCATATCACTCTCACTCGGTTAACTAGACTCAGGTATCCCTTTTGACACCTCTCTTGTTGATAATATCTCATCCTCCACAAATAGAGAAATATTTTTATCAACATCACCTCTGATTGGGAACTCTGTTTCGAGAAAAGTCGCATCTCTCGAGTCTATTTCGGAGATGGTTCCATCTAATTGCTCACCTATGAAAACATAACCTTTGGAGGTCTCATGATATCTTATAAAGATACATTTCTTACCTCTATGCGCTAGTTTTCCATACTTGTGAGAACTATCATGAACATAAGCAGCTGACCTCCAGGGTCTCAGATTACTCAAATCTGGTTTTCTGCATATCCAACGTTCATATGGGATAGATGGAACTGACTTTGAAGGCACTTTGTTAAGTATATAGGTCGTAGTTAATAATGCATCTCCCCAATAGGAGATTGGCAAATTAGCTTGTGTCATCATAGACCTAACCATTTCAAGAAGAGTCTTATTTCTTCTTTCAGCTACCCCATTTTGCTGTGGAGTTCCAGGCATTATCAGCTGTCTTATAATCCCTCTATCATTACATATTATCTTGAACATATCAGACAAATACTCCCCTCCATGGTGAGTGCGTAAAGTCCTAACTTTATGTTCCGTTTGATTCTCAACTTCGTTCATATAACGAATGAAGCAATCCAATGCTTCAGATTTGTGAGAAATCAAATATACATGACCGAACCTAGAGAAATCATCAATAAATGTAATGAAATAGGAAGCTCCATGTCTAGCCTTCACATTCATTGGACCACAAATATCCGAATGAATTAACTGCAATGTTGATTCAGATCTAATAGTCTTACCAAATAGTTTCCTAGTTGCTTTTCCAGCAAGACAATGCTCACATATAGACAATTGAATCTTAGCCCGAGTGCCCAATAGACCCTCTCTAGCTAACCGATTCATACGTTCTTGTCCTATGTGTCCTAATCTAGCATGTCAAACCTCATCAGTTATATCTGCATCACTAGTTAAAGCAATGTTTGAAAAACAACCATCAATCGCATAATTGACATCAGGTTCTACATTAAGAACCATAAAACCATTTGTTAAAAAATCATATCCGATTGACACTGAGTCCATCTTAAGTTCAACAGACCGGCTGTAAAAATTAATACAATACCCTAAATCAAGAAGACACATAACGGAACAAGATTATGTCGAATTTCAGGAGCATACAAGACATCATGTAGAAACAAAACTCTACCACCACGGAGGTTGAGTTTGCAAGTGTCGACTCCTTTGACATCAACCCTTGCATTATTTCTCACATAGATCCACTTATTGTCAGCTGGTACCCGACGGTACTCAAAAAATGTAACTCGTTCCCGAGCTACATGGTTTGTTGCTCCTGAATCTATAATCTACAAAGGATAAGAATCAGCTAACAACACTGAACTAGCAACAAAATGCTCTAGAAAAGAAAACACACTTAGATTTACCTTTTTCGGCTCAGTGCACTCCTGAGCAAAGTGACCCTTCTTGCTGCAGTTAAAACAAGTCAACTTGTTTTTAGATTTTTTTTTTCCAGTCTTCTTGACTATCTTCTTGATTGGGCCTTGTCCCACAATAGCAGCTTCCCACTTCTTTCCCTTCCCTTTCTTGAACCATTTCTTTTTCTTGGATCCATATGATCCAGCAGAACCTACAGCCACATAGGCTTGTCCAGAAATCCTTGCGGATTCAACTCTCTCCGCCTCCAATTCTACATGGCGTGAGACGTCAGTGAAAGTCTTGATACTCTCACTGTGAGTTAAGGTCTGCTTCATGGTCTCCCAAGAATCTGGAAGTGAACGAATAACTTCTTGAACTTGTTATTCATCAGTCAACTCATGACCAGTAGTTTTAAGCTCTCGAATTTTGTTCGACATCTCCCTAAGGTGTTGAACCATTGATACATTCGGATGCTTTTTGTAGCTGTCAAACTTGATTGTCAGCTAGTGAAGCTTGCTCAGACTTACTCCACTGTATTTTTCTTTAAGGGCTACCCAGAGTGCATGAGCCGAAAGGTACGACTCATACTCAAAAGATAGGTCGTCTACTATTGAACTAATCAATATGCCCTTCGTAGTGGACTCCTTCTTCTTCCATGCCTTATAGGCATCAAGATCTCGTCTGTGTTGTGCAGTGGGACCATCTACAGGTTCTTCCATAACCTGATTTACAGTCTCTAGAACTTCTTGTTCCTCAAGTACATATTGTATCCTAAGGTGTCAGATCTTATAGTTATCCCCATTAAGTTTTTTACCTTTGTTGAGTTCAGCTTTTATGTTTTTGGTTGCCATAATCTATCATAAATAAACACATTATTTAGTATTCAGTGTATATCATATGTATGCAATTTATGATTGACTTAATATTACTTTGAGTTGGTTTACAAAATCAAGTGACAACCATATTTTCACTCATCATTCGTATGACCAATCAAATCAATATTAATCAATTCTATTACACACATCCCAACAAATGAACTAATCATTTATAATATCATGAATTCTTTTTTTTAATTAAATGAATTAATCATTTAATACTTCATGAACTAATCATGCATCATGTCAAGCAAACAGCATAAATAAATGAACACATCATTAACATAAAATTATGTTGTAAATTGTTAACATATAACTAACTGACATGAATGAAATGGACTAACATTGTTCATACATAATGAAAATAATAGAACCCTAGAAAACTAGATAGGCAACTACCACTCCCACTAGGACAGACACTAGTTAGTGGCCAAAATAATCCCTCTCAGCCTGAACTCATTTGGGGTAATCTCAGGCAAAACAGCTTCAAGATTCTGTATTGGATCCACAATTGGATCCTCTTTTGGTTCCTCCTCGATCATTTCCGGGTCCTCTTCGAACTCTTCCGGATCCTCTTCAGTCATATGGTGAAGCAGTTCCTCACATAATACAGAATATGTGACGCGTCCTTGATGACACCCCCAAATATAGTCTGCTATCATCCTTGGATTTTCTGGCAATGAACGCATCAAAGCCCAGATCCTATAACTGTCCAGGACTGAAACTCTTCTCGCTCAAGTTTCCAAAACAGATCATCAAGTCGTCCAATGTGTCCATCGACTCCATAAGTAGAGTTATACTCTATTTCCTGAATCTCCTCCCTGAGTTGATTTCGTCACACTTCACGATGAGTCAATGTGGTAATCGTCCGTGTCATCTGAAAAATTGAAAATAAATAAGTCAGTACAAAACCAACTAACCAGTATAAAACCGGTTTATTTCAATTTATACAGGCATAGTACCAACATAATAAATCAAGAAAAACAAATCTTCTCGATTTTCAGGAGTTCAAGTCGACAATTAGAACTAATCTAATTGGTCAGACCCATTGGATCGGTTGATTAGAGATCTAGATCCTAAGCTCGGTCCATTGTCCTTAATTAGAACTAATCTAATTGGACAGGGATTTTTATACTTATGTTCTGTTACTTTTTAATCTAAGTTCATTTCGACCAATTTCAGACTTATTGATCAAACTCATGTCCGTTTGATCAAACCAATGCCCATTGGTTTAAGTCCGACCAATTAGAACAAATCTAATTATTTTGATCAAATCTGACCCATTAGAACAAATCTGGTCATTTGATCATATTTGGTCCAAGTCCAATTAATTGACCCAAATTGATTTATGGTTTGGATCAAATTGGTTCGGTTATACCAACTAATGATTTAAACCTAAATCGGATCTAAATGGACCAAAATTACTCTAGACCATTTATCATAAATGGTGAATTAATTGAAAGTAATTTTCAATTAATTAATGCATGCAAATAAAATTAATTGCATTAAATAAAAATAACTAAACATGCATGTACGCATTTAAACCATGCATGAATTAATGAGAAATTTTAAATTATTTCCTGCAATCTTTTGTTTTTTGTTTTTTTTAAAAGAAACTTAATCTTATTTCCTTCCACCTCATTCTGTGAACATCACAGTTCGTTTTTAATTTGAAAAAATCAAAAACAGAAACTTGATATTTATCTTTTTCATTTTTCTTTGTTGCACGATTCCACGTTGCACGTTGCACGCTGCAGACCGCACGCCGACCATACCACAACAGTCAGCCTCAGAGCGACAAACGCTGGGCAGAAACTGCAAGAGGTCACCTCAATCTTCTGCATGCACGTTGCGCACGTCGTGCACACTGTGCACGCCACCTTGCCGCGACGAACACGGGTCGCAGAGGTGTCCATGAGCACTCCGCCAGCCAACCTTGATGTTGCCGCCGGCCAACCTTGATGTTGTCACCAAACTTGGATCGTTGCCGCCATCCATCATCGGAGACAAACTCTATGGATGTTCCTCGAGGCATACGGCGTCACGATTTCACTTGGCTACGGTAAAACTAGACGGAGACAAACTCCGTTCAGGGCAGCGATGATAATCGCTGATCACGACTCAGTCATGATTTCACCCAACAAAAATGAACATAACCAAGCCATAATTTTGATTCAATGCAGAGATAAGGATTTAGGAATTTATCATGCATTTAGAACTAAAACAGCTCTGATACCAATGTAGATAAATTCTAAATGCATGAAAGACGAATTAAATTAAAACGGTAAAAACTTACAGCAATCTCCCGCAGATCCGCAATCGGCAATGACGAAACTCGCTGTCGGAAGAGCGATCACAAGATCGGAAAGCCCTCCGTAATTTCACAAACCAAATCCCACCGCCTTGGATATTCTACTCTCTACGTTTTGCTCACAGCACGCACTTGCACGCTTTTGCACACGCCTTGCTTCTCCCGAATGATCCTTGGGCGCACCCCCTTTATATAAGGAAATAAACCAAGGATATAATAGACTTTTCCATTATGAGTAGTGGGGAACGTGGGTCATGTTCTCACATCCCCACTCTCCCCATTTCCAACATCTCCCACTCGTCCAAGGTAAGTCACTAAGACTAGTTCATTCAAGTAAGCCACAAAGACTTATTAAGTCACATAGACTATTAGAGAGTTTGGTCACATAGACCATATGAGAACATCCAATCCATACTTAGAGAAAATGGTTTGTGCGACAGCAAGCACACTGAGCGATAGTTGCTAAGAAGATTTTTACACCTTGACTTAGCCGCTCCTTGAGCAATCAATGCTAAGAAAGTTGCTACACTTTACTTAGCTGCCCAAATAAATTAGAGACACACTCTTCATGGCACATAGCCACTTTCCTGGTGACACATAGCCTTTATCCAGGATCCATCCGATCTTCAAGTGGCACACTGTCATTCTCTTGAAGATATCCATGTCTTGCTATTTACCCAGATTAAATAATTTTCATTTACATCGATATGAACATCTCTAATCCCTTATAATGATCATTATGTCAAGAGCATGTTCCATATCCTATATTCACATTCATTTCCGTACATAACAGAAATGGGTCGACCAGTGAATAACAACAAAAGATGTAAATATATTTAATCTTCCTTTTTAGCTAGAATCTATTCATTTTAATCAGTTGCTTTCCTAGTTATGCTCCATAGACCGAATCACCCATAGTCATAGGATACATGCTAAAGTAGCAGACACTGATTAAAACTTCAAGTAAACAATCAAATAGTCACTAAAGCAAAAAACTGAGATTAACTTATAATCTCAAAGGTCTCACATAGCAGAGAAACAGGGATTCATTCTCGTACTACCTTTATTGTCGCAATAGCATATGTGGTATGAATCACATACTACGATATTATTCTCTTTACTAAAAAGAGCGCATGTTTTTCTCAATTTTAACATCGTACAGATTTTGATCTAGACATACTTAACGTCTAATCCTGAATTCAACATATGAATTCTAATCTGGCCTTCAACAGGTTCAGTAAATGATGGGTTCATTTACTTAGATCATTATTTATACATAAATGATCTCATCTTGACATAATTATCAAGGCGGCCTCAACTTATGAATCTGTCTCTAATTTCATAATTTCAGCTACGTAAATTATTTCATAAGTAACGGTCTTACCCCTATTTGTACTTAACAAACAGAGATGATTGTCCATGTGAGTGGACCAATCTCCACCTGCCAACATGCTCACCAAGATCTTATATGAATGTAACAAATACAACATATACACTGAATAAATTATGGCAAATGACACAATCAAAACACAAAGTCTGATTATTATTTCAATGGTGTTACATTCTACGAAGCCCCAAAGACTTTACATATTTTTTAAATGACTCATTGGCTTAGTAAAAGGATCTGCAAGCATAACACGTGTAGGGATATACTCAAGAATGACTTTTCTTTTAGCCACAATATCCCTCACAAAATTATATTTAATTTCTATATGATTGTCTTTGCTATGATATTTGGGATCCTTGGAAAAAGCTATTGCAGCTTGACTGTCACAGTAGACAGTTACTGGACTCCCACTATCCTCAGTAATTTTCAGATACTTTAGAAACCTTCTCAACCAGACTGCTTCTTGCACAACCGTTGAACATGCCACATATTCAACTTTCATAGTCGACAAAGCTACACAAGCTTGTTTCTTACTGTTCCAGGAGATGGTGTCACCATTCAGCAAGAATGCATAGCCTGATGTGGATTTTCTATCATCCATGTCTCCAACTCAATCTGCATCTCAATAACCTTTTAGTTTCATATCTGATCCTTAAAAATAAAGACAATAATATATTATCGCCTTTAGATATCTGAATATCCTTTTTACCGCCTTCCAGTGTCTCGGTCCTGGGTTTGAATAGAAGCGACTGACCAAGCCCACAACATAGCTGATATCGGGACGCGTACACAATATAGTGTGCATCAAACTACAAATAGCACTGGCATATGGTTTTTTATTCATCTCAGCTATTTCCTCTTGAGTTTTAGGACACATACTCTTACTCAAAATAGTACCTTTCACAATATGTGTATGTTCTATGTTGCAATTAGACATGCTGAAATGATGTAACATCTTATTTATATAAGACTTTTGTGACAGACCCAAAAATCTTTTAGGACGATCTCTTATGATCTTCACTCCTAAGATGTATTCATCTTCTCTCATATCTGTTGTATCAAATTGTGATGACAACCACTTCTTGACTTCATTCACATATCCTATGTTATTTCCAGTTATCAGCATATCATCACCATATAATGATAAAATGACATACTTCCCTTTTTCCCATTTCAGGAAAACATAATGATCCTCATTGATCATCTCGAAACCATAAGATAAAATGACTTCGTTAAATCTTATGTTCCATTGTCTTGACGCTTGCTTTAGCCCATATATAGACTTTCTAAGTCTACATACTTTCTGCTCTTGGCCTTCAGCAATGACACCTTCTGGTTGAACCATATATATTTCTTCGTCAAGATCACCGTTAAGGAAAGCGGTTTTTACATCCATTTGATATAATTCTAAGTCATAATGTGCCACAAAGGTCAAAATAACTCTTATTGATACAAATTTCACTACGGGAGAAAATGTCTCTTCAAAGTCAATACCCTCCATTTGGGTATATCCTTTTGCAACTAAACGAGCTTTGTATCTGTTAATCGATCTATTTGCTTTCCTCTTTATTTTGAGAATCCACTTATTCCCAATAGCCCTTCGGCCCGGAGGAAGATCAACTAAGTCCCAAACATGATTTTGAATCATTGACTCCATCTCTTCAACCATTGCAGCTTTCCATTTTTCTCTAACTCTACATCCCAATGCTTCCTCAATGGATTGAGGTTCGTCATTGTCAATTGGAAGTGTTACCAATGCCTCATTCTCAATATCAAACCTCCTCTTAGGTTTGATCTTACGAACACTTTTCCGTAAGTTAGGTTGTTGAGAAGTCAACTCATGACTCGGCATATCACTCCCACTCGGTTGACTAGACTCAGGTATCCCTTTTGATTCCTCTTTTGTTGATAATATCTCATCCTCCTCAAATAGAAGAACATTTTTATCAACATCACCTCTGATTGGGAACTCTGTTTCGAGAAAAGTCGCATCTCTCGAGTCTATTACATAGATGGTTCCATCTAGTTGCTCACTTATGAAAACATAACCTTTGGAGATCTCATGATATCTTATAAAGATACATTTCTTACCCCTAGACCCTAGTTTTCCATACTTGTGAAAACTATCATGAACATAAGCAGCTGACCCCCAGAGTCTCAGATTACTCAAATCTGATTTTCTGCCTGTCCAACATTCATATGGGGTAGATGGAACTGACTTCGAAGACACTTTGTTAAGTATATAGGCTGCAGTTAATATGCATCTCCCCAATAGGAGACTGGCAAATTAGCTTGCACCATCATAGACCAACCATTTCAAGAAGAGTCATATTTCTTCTTTCAGCTACCCCATTTTGCTGTGGAGTTCTATGGATTGTCAGCTGTCTAATAATCCCTCTATCATTACATATTATCTTGAACATATCAAACAAATACTCCCCTTCACAGTCAGTGCGTAAAGTCTTAACTTTACGTTCCGTTTGATTCTCAACTTCGTTCATATAACGAATGAAGCAATCCAATGCTTCAGATTTATGAGAAATCAAATACACATGACCGAACCTAGAGAAATCAACAATAAATATAATGAAATAGGAAGCTCCATGTCTAGCCTTCACATTCATTGGACCACAAATATCCGAATGAATTAACTGCAATGTTGATTCAGATCTAATAGTCTTACCAAATAGTTTCCTAGTTGCTTTTCCAGCAAGACAATGCTCACATATAGACAATTGAATCTTAGCCCGAGTGCCCAATAGACCCTCTCTAGCCAACCGATTCATACGTTCTTGTCCTATGTGTCCTCATCTAGAATGTCAAACCTCATCAGTTATATCTGCATCACTAGTTAAAGCAATGTTTGAAAAACAACCATCAATAGCATAATTGACATCTGGTTCTACATCAAGAACCATAAAACCATTTGTTAAAAAACCATGTTCGATTGACACTGAGTCAATCTTAAGTTCAACAGACCGACTGTAAAAATTAATACAATACCCTAAATCAAGAAGACATGTTACGAAAACAAGATTCCATCGAATTTCAGGAGCATACAGGACATCATGTAGAAACAAAACTCTACCACCACAGAGGTTGAGTTTGCAAGTGTCGACTCCTTTGACTTCAACCCTTGTATTATTTCCCACATAGATCCACTTGTTGCCAACTGGTATCCGACGGTACTCAACAAATGTAACTAATTCCCGAGCTACATGGATGGTTGCTCCCAAATCTATAATCCACAAAGGATAAGAATCAGCTAACAACACTGAACTAGCAACAAAATGCTCTAGAAAAGAAGACACACTTGGATTTACCTTTTTCGGCTCAGTGCACTCCCTAGAAAAGTGACCCTTCTTGCCGCAGTTAAAACAAGTCAACTTGTTTTTAGGTTTTTTTCCAGTCTTCTTGACTATCTTCTTGATTGGGCCCTGCCCCACACCAGCAACTTCCCTCTTCTTTCCCTTCCCTTTCTTGAACCATTTCTTTTTTTTGGATCCATATGATCCAGCAGAACCTACAGCCACATAGGCTTGTCCAAAAATCTTTGCGGATTCAACTCTCTCCGCCTCTAATTCTACATGGCGTGAGACGTCAGTGAAAGTCTTAATAATCTCACTGCGAGTTAGGGTCTGCTTCATGGTCTCCCAAGAATCTAGAAGTAAACGAATAACTGCCTGAACCTGTTGTTCATCAGTCAACTCATGACCAGCAGTTTTAAGCTCCCGAATCATGTTCGACATCTCCCTAAGGTGTTAAACCATTGATACATTCGGATGCTTTTTGTAGCTGTCAAACTTGATTGTCAGCTGGCGAAGTTTGCTCAGACTTACTCTACTATATTTTTCTTTAAGGGCTACCTAGACTGCATGAGCCGAAAGGTACGACTCATACTCAAAAGCTAGGTCGTCTACCATTGAACTAATCAATATGCCCTTTGCAGTAGAGTCCTTTTTCTTCCATGTCTTATAGGCATCAAGATCTCGTCTGTGCTGTGCAGTGGGACCATCTACAGGTACTTCCATAACCTGATTTACAACCTCTAGAACTTCTTGTTCCTCAAGTACATATTGTATCCTGAGGTGTCAGATCTTAAAGTTATCCCCATTAAGTTTTTCACCTTTGTTGAATTCAGCTATTATGTTTTTGGTTGTCATAATCTATCATAAATAAACACATTATTTAGTATTCAGTGTATATCATTTGTATGTAATTTATGATTGACTTAATATTACTTTGAGTTGGTTTACAAAATCAAGTGACAACTATGTTTTCACTCATCATCTGTATGACCAATCAAATTAATATTAATCAATTCTATTACATACATCCCAACAAATATAATATCATGAATTCTTTAATTAAATGAACTAATCATTTAATATATCATGTTTGTTTTTAATTAAATGAACTAATCATTTAATACTTCATGAACTAATCATGCATCATGTCAAGTAAACAACATAAATAAATGAACATATCATTAACATAAAATTATGTTGCATAATGTTAGCATATAACTAACTGACATGAATGAAATGGTCTAACATTGTTCATACATAATGAAAATAACAAAACCCTAGAAAACTAGATAGGCAACTGCCACTCCCACTAGGACAGACACTAGTCAGTGGCTAAAATAATCCCTCTCAGCCTGGACTTATTTGGGGTAATCTCAGGTAGGACAGCTTTAAGATTCTGTATTGGATCCACAATTGAATCCTCTTCTGGTTCCTCCTCGATCATTTCCGAGTCCTCTTCGAACTCTTTCGGATCTTCTTCGGTTATATGGTGAAGCAGTTCCTCACATAATACAGAATATGTGACACGTCCTTGATGACACTGTTAGAGTGTATGCTGAAAGTCTAAGCTTTTGTAAACATTTATTTTGAATAAAGAGTCATATTTGGTCAAATTATCTACATTTATTTGTAGTTGTTCAATTAATTTATATTGTAGATAACATAATATGTGGTGTCACATACAGAAGATGATGTTATCAGTACCTTATAAATTATAAATAGTAGCTCACGACCAAAATGGAAAGGAACAAACCATTAGAAGGTCATAGTGTAATTAGGAATTAGTTTATCTTAACTATATAATTACACTAGTACACTTAGAGTGTATTGAGTAGGATCATTAGAGGTCGTTTCTTTTATACTGACTTTATAAAAGAACAAAGACCTCAGTTATTATGGAAGTGTGTGCTCTTAATCTTAATATAATAACAAGCACATATATTTGATATTTATTTCTTTAATTTATCAATGGGTGAGATTTAGTTCGATAAATCAATAAGCCCGATAAGTTGGGAAATGATATCACTTATAGTGTGTGTTGTTGATTATAGAAGGAAACTGTGTCCTAGTGATCTAGGTTGATAATGTCTCCAAGAAGAGCTCATAAGGATTGTCATGTTAAACCCTGCAGGTGGACTTAGTCCGACATGATGATAAGGTTGAGTGGTACTATTCTTGGACTAAGATATTAATTAAATGAGTTGTCAGTAACTCACTTAATTAGTGGGCATTCGACATCTTAAACACAGGGAGACTAACACACTCATAATAAGAAGGAGCCCAAAAATGTAATTTGGGATTGGTGCGGTAGTTCAATAATAGTTCTCTAGTGGAATGAATTATTATTGATAAAATTAAGTTGTGTGTTCGGGGCGAACACAGGATGCTTAATTTTATCGGGAGACCAAAACCAATTCCTCCTCTCGGTCCCTATCGTAGCCTCTTATTTATAGAGTACTATACCCACTATACCCACCTTCATACCCATGATGTAGGGGTCGGCCAAGCTAGCTTGAGGATCAAGCTAGGGTCGGCTAAGCCTTGGTCCATGGGTGGTCGGCCCTAGCTTGAACCCATGCTTAGGTGGCCAACCCTATTAAATTAAAAAAGAATTTTAATTTTAAAATTTTCTTATGTGAAAGATATAATTTATTGGAGAGATTAAAAATTAAAATATCTTTTTTATAAGATTCTACAAAAGATTAAAGAAAGAGATTAAATCTCTTTCCTTATTTGTAGATTGGAAAGATATTTTATTTTTCTTCTTTGTAAATTATTCACATTTTGAAAAATTAAAATTATAGAGATTTCTTTTTATCAACCACAAAGGAATTTTAAAGGGAAATTTTATTTTTTAAAATTTTCAAAGACAAATAAGAAATTTTAATTGTTGATTGAAAATTGCCTTGTTTGCTCTCCATGAAGTGGTCGGCCATGATACGAACAATTAGGAAATTTTATTTAATTTTTCTTAATTAATTCATGTCAAGGAAAGTTAAGGAAATTTTATTATAATTAAATTTCCTTATTTGTCAAAGCTAAAGATTATAAAAGAGGGGGTTTTGGGAGCCTTCAAGGTGAACAACATCTATTATTTTCTCCCTCTTTTCTTCCTTGGTGTGGCCGGCACATCCCTTTTTCTTCTCTCCATCCTTGTGGCCGATACTTTCTTTCCTCTTGGAGATCAAGTGGTGGCCGGATTCTAGCTTGGAGAAGAAGGAGAGAAAGCTTGCATCCCTTGGAGCATTGGTGGCGTTTTCTCTTCATCCTTGGAGGTGCTCTTGTTGTGGCCGAACCTTGCAAGGAGGAGAAGAAGGTGCTTTGGTGGTTTCTCATCTCGGAAGATCGTTTCCCACACAACGTCCGAGGTTATAAGAGGAATACGGTAGAAGACCTAGAGGTTTTTGTTTACAAAAGAAAAGGTATACTAGTATTTAATTTCCGCATCATACTAGTTTTATTCCTTTGTAAAAATACCAAATATAAGAGGCATGCGATTCTAGTATTTCGAATTTGTTTTCGATGTTGTGTTCTTTTGTTTTTCTTTTCCTTGTGATTTTATTGTTCTTTTTGGTTGACCTAAAGTTATTTAAGGAAATTAAATATTAGCTTTCCTTAAAAGGCTTTGTCTAGGCGGTGGTGGTTGTTCCCATATCCAAGAAGGTCATGTGCCTCGCCATGCAGTCCTGGAAGCCAATTTTGGAAATTAATATTTAATGGAATTAATAACCTAGGTGATTTGGATCGAACGTGTTAAGTTCCGCAAGAGATCCAAGTCTAAACCTAAAAGAACAAATAAATTAAACTTTGGATCAAACGTGTTAAGTTCCGCAGGCGATCCAAGTTTAATTTAAAAGAACACATGGTAGCTAGGAAAAGGTTCAGACCTTTGTACAAAATTTTTGTACAGTGGAACCATTAGATTTTCTGAGTAGCAACCAACAGACACCCCCAAATATAGTCTGCTATCATCCTTGGATTTTCTTGCAATGAACGCATCAAAGCCCAGATCCTATAACTGTCCAGGACTGGAAACTCTTCTCGCTCAAGTTTCCAAAACAGATCATCAAGTCGTCCAATGTGTCCATCGACTCCATAAGTAGAGTTATACTCTATCTCCTGAATCTCCTCCTTGAGCTGATTTCGCCGCACTTCACGATGAGTTAATGTGGTAATTGTCCGTGCCATCTGAAAAATTGAAAATAAATAAGTCAGTACAAAACCGACTAACCAATACAAAACCAGCTTATTTCAATTTATATAGACATAGTACCAACATAATAAATCCAGAAAAACAAATCTTCTCGATTTTCAGGAGTTCAAGTCGACAATTAGAACTAATCTAATTGGTCATACCCATTGGATCGATTGATTAGTGATCTAGATCCTAAGCTCGGTTCATTGTCCTTAATTAAAACTAATCTAATTGGACAGGGATTTTTATACCTATGTTCTGTTACTTTTTCTCTAAGTCCATTTCTACCAATTTCAGACTTATTGATCAAACTCAGGTCCGTTTGATCAAACCAGTGTCCATTGGTTTAAGTCTAACCAATTAGAACAAATCTAATTGTTTTGATCAAATCTGACCCAATAGAACAAATCTGGTCATTTGATCATATTTGGTCTAAGTCTAATTAATCAACCCAAATTGATTTCGGGTTTGGATCAAATTGGTTTGGTTAAACCAACTAATGATTTATACCTGAACTGGATCTAAATGGACCAAAATTACTCTAGACCATTTATTATAAATGACAAATTAATTGAACACATTTCCAATTAATTACCGCATGCATACAAATTAAATGTAATGCTACAGTAGGCATACATTGGCATGGAACAGTAGGCATGCATTAAGAAATTTTGATGGTGCACATTTTTTTTTATATGAAAAAAACTTAATCCTATTTCCTTCCACCTCATTCTGTGAACATATCACAGTTCGTTTTTAATTTGAAAAAGTCAAAACAGAAACTTAATATTTATCTTTTCCGTTTTTCTTTGTTGCATGATTCCACGTTGCACACTACACGCTGCAGACCGCACACCGACCATGTCGCACGCCGTCTCACCTGCAACAGTCAACCTTAGAGCGACAAACGCTGGGCAGAAACTGCAAGAGGCCACCTCAATCTTCTGCATGCACGCTGTGCACACCACCTTGCCCGCGACGAACACGGGTCGCAGAGGTGTCCATGAGCACTCCATCGGCCAACCTTGATGTTGTCGCCGGACTTGGATCGTTGCCGCCATCCATCATCGGAGACAAACTCCATGGATGTTCCTCGAGGTATACGGCGTCATGATTTCACTCGACTACGGTAAAACTAGACGGAGACAAACTCCGTTCAGGGCAGCGATGATAATCACTGATCACGACTCAGTCATGATTTCGCCCAACAAAAATGAATAGAACCAAGCCATAATTTTGATTCAATGCAGAGATAAGGATTTAGGAATTTATCATGTATTTAGAACTAACACAGCTCTGATACCAATTTAGATAAATTCTAAATGCATGAAAGATGAATTAAATTAAAACGGTAAAAACTTACAGTGATCTCCCGCAGATCCGCAATTGGCAATGGCGAAACTTGCTGTCGGAAGAGCGATCACAAGATCGGAAAGCCCTCCGCAATTCCACAAACCAAATCCCACCGCCTTGGATATTCTACTCTCTACTCTCTACATTTTGCTCACAGTACGCACTTGCACGCTTTTGCACACGCCTTGCTTCTCCCGAATGATCCTTGGACGCACCCCCTTTATATAGGGAAATAGACCAAGGGCATAATGGACTTTTCCATTATGAGTAGTGGGGAGCGTGGGTCATGTTCCCACATCCCCACTCTCCCCATTTCCAACACCATCACAGCTAAGATCTTCATAAATCTTTGGATCAAGTGGGCATGGGAAAATTAGGTGTATTAATTCGGATGGATTAGATGAATTTGAATCGAGTCGAAACAAGAATCTTTTAAAAAATTCTCAACTTGAACTTGAACTCAACCAAAAAATCTTGCTTGCCCAATCAATAATTTATTTATATTTATTATTTTCCTATGTTTTTCATTTTTATCTCAATATTTCATCCATTTTATACTAATATTCTACTATTTAAATAAATAAAACATCTTAATTTTTAAAATAAAATTTAATTTAACAAAAAAAAACCTCTAAATCCTAAATACTCAGATCAACTCGAATCTAATTCAAACCTAAACCAATGCAAAAATCTCAACCTGAACCTGAAAACCCACAACCCTAATTCGATATTTTTCGGATTGATTCAGGTCGAGTTGGCGGATCGAATTCATTTTTTATACCCTTAGAAAAAATATTAAAAATTTGGAATATCACATATATCGTATCAAAATATACCGAATCATACCGATATTATTGATATACCAATAATTTTGATACGGTATTCTATTGTATCGAATTTTTTCAGTATCAATATGAGATTTAATATCAAAATTGTAATATAAACACAATAAAACTTATATCATATTAAAAAATTGGTATATCAAAATATTTTTATAGGATATATAAGATTCAATATATAAGCACCCCTAGATTTGAGGTATCTAGGAAGATTATTTCTGTGGAATTAAAATCATCGTCTCAGATTATATATATATAATCATAAACAAAATTAAGATTTGTCTTTCGTATCTCACTCATTCTGATTGAGAAGTTGAACCCAAACATGAATATCATAAAAAAAGTAATTAGATATTACTAGAGGCTGGAGAGAGGTTATCACAGATATCTAAGTAATTCTTTAGAAGGCACACTTAAAAGTTTTCAAATGTATAAGGCGCTCCTCAGTTTCATATGCACACAGGGTCTTATATTCCAACGGGATAAAAAAAAAGTTTAGCACTACAATGGTATTGGAATATAATATTCAGCACCTACCAACGTGTGTTACGGTTTGAAACTACGGTATAATCTTATAGATTTTGAAAATTTCAACACCAACAAACAAAAAAACACAAGTAATAAGTTAGAGAAAGTCGAACCTCTAAATATATATATTTTCTTATAATATCTTATATAAGAAAACTAATCATTTATAATAGGATTATTTGTAGCATCGATACACGTGATAGGAATTATGTGAATTTTAAAAATTTATCTTTTGTTTTGAAATTAAGTATGCAGTAAAAAAATTTAATAATAAATGAAAAGTAAAAAAAAAACATGAGTAATTACTTGGTTCGAAACAAAATAATGGAATAGGAAAGTGTAATTATTGGTATAGTTGATACCAATAGTCAAATCTAGACTTTAATGAATGATAAATGGATTGAAATTAGAAATTGTGTTGTCTAACCTTGTTACCAAATGCACAGGATTGAAAGACTTGATAGAGACCATATACCAAATTGAAGTCCAGTCTAGTCAGGAGGACTAGACGATTGGCAAGAAATCCGGCTGAATTAGAGAGGACTAGACAATTGGCAGGAAGTCCAGTCAAGTCAAGGAGAATCAGACGATTGGCTAATATCCAGATGAGGCATATGGTAAAAAGACCTAGTGGGTCAAGAGATCAAGGTCAACTAAGTCCACAAATAGTAAGTAAAAGTAAGCAAGTGGAGGAGAGGTCCAATGAGGACGTGTTCCTGGTTGAGGGAATAGTATGTGTCGGTCCGACCTAGAGTTTTAGCGAAACTCAAAGTAATGATCGGACAGCTCGGAGACTATCAAATATATTACTACTTCTATGTTATTACTTGTTGTGCTAACCTTGTGATGCAGAAAATCAAAAAGATAGAAAAGGGAGTCCAGACGCTCATACATAGTCCAGGTGTCTGAAGGTCCAAACGCCTAGAGGTGGTCCAGGTGCTTAAGCAAGGAGACGAAGCAACGAGCGACTGGTTGAGGTGGCGCACGTATACTGGTTGGTCGGCACACGTCAGGTCTAGGCGCTCAGACTGGTCCGGGCACTCGGAGATGGATGAAATTTCAGAGATTGAGTTTTGCCAAGGTGCATCCCCGTCGTTAGCGGTCCAGGTACCCGAGCAAGCTTTGAACAACAACCTCAGTAGAACATGTTGGTGCAGTGGAGTCGGCAAGAGGGAGGGGTGAATTGCTTGTAAAATAAAAATACCCTCATCAAAACTTTCAACTCTAAAATAGCAACAATAAAATTAAAACAAAATAACAGAAAAGCAGGAAGACTCGGCGAGTTGACTTGGTTACAACCAAGAAGGATGTTAATCAAAGGCAGTTAGAAAATACACTAACAAAGTCTCCTTCACTGTATGCGGAGAAGCCTTTTTACACACTAAGAAATTCACAAGTTGCTAGAAATTGATTACAGACTTGATTGTTTCATTTCCTAGCTCTAAGGGCCTTTATATAGCTCCTGGAAAACTTATCTCAAGCCTTAAGGACGCCTCCAGCCGAGTCAGCGGATAAAATTTTATCCGAACTCAAAACAGTCATCTAGACTGGGTCGAAGGCGCCTTCAATGGCCTTGAGGGCACCTCGAACAAGGTTGAGGGCGCCCTCAAGGCAATGAGGGCACCTTCAAGACTGCAGGCAGCGCAAGCGCCTTCAGCACTTCGTTGAAGGCGCCTCCAGCTTGCTTTTCCAACTCCTTTTGACTCATTTTCTTTTTCCGAAGCTCCGATTGCTTGGGTGATTACGGCCAACCGAAATAGGGCTCAGCCGAACCCAATTTCCGACCTTCTCCTCGAGCAAGCTTCCGACACAGCTTCTCATCCCTCGAACGCCGCACGCGTTCTTCTCGTCCACCGGTGTACTCTTCCGTAGCTCTTTCGTCCTTCGAACGCACCGAGCCCGTCGACTCTCTTCCCGTGTCATCCTTCTCGCTAGCTGCGCCTTCCGCTCGACTTCCTGCGCTCCTAACCTCTTGCACACTTAGACACATGGATTAAATAACAAACAGAACCTAACCTAACTTAGTTGATCACATCAAAATAACCACGGGGTCCAACAATCTCCCTCTTTTTGATGTGCATCAACCCAAGTTCAAGTTAGGGAAAAAAATAGACAAGTAATTTAAAGACATTACTAAACTAACATTTTAAGCAAAAAGGTTGCAATAAAAGAATTTGTAACACTAAGTAAAATCAAAGAAAAATTAAAAAAATATTAACTCCCCTTAAACTTGTACTTATCTCTCTCCCTTTGATCACATAAAAAAATAGAGTAATAATTTTCAATAAATTATTAAAAAAAATTCTTAAGTTTTTGCAAATACAAATATTTTAGAAAAAAAAATAAGCAGGAAAATTTTCTAAGTAAGAGAAAAATTCTAACTTAACCAATTTTTAGAATTTTTTTTGAGAAATTTCAAAAAATAAAAAAGATTGTTTAAAGAATTTTCTAATTTCTATTTTCATGCTTCATCAGTAAGTTAATTAAATATTTTATTTTAATATTTTAACTTTCAGGCATTGGCAAGGTACTAGGCTTTCTTGGTTATTGGAGCAACAATCATTTTCTTAGACAAAGCCTCAAAAGAAATTAACTGTTTAATTTTTCTTGCTGAAAGCGCTAACTTAGAAAATTTTAATCTAGACAGATTTTTGGAACCCAGTATAGGTTCCTTCCTACCGGATTAATCAAAAACTTAGGGGGTGCATAACTTTTAAGAACTTTTCTAAGTTGTCCTTGATGTTTTCTAATATACCAATTTAATTTTCCATAAATTCTAATTTTTTATTTTGGAAATTTATTTAAGCATGCATTATTTTTCAATTTCAATTTTTAATTTTTTATTTTCTGATTTTATATTATCGTACATCTCAAGAGGACATGTTTTCGCTAAGTTTAATTTTAACTCATTGTTTTCCTTTTCTAATTTAACTAAATCTTTAGTGAGTACTTTAATAAACTGAATGGACTACTTGGGGGTTAGTGTTGGGTCTTTTGGGCCGCGAAAATCGCTTTTCGCGTCGCGGAAACCCCGAATCACCCAAAGCCGTAGATCCGTGCAAGGAAAATTTACGAAAAACTTACGAGTACGAGTTTACTATCTAGATCTACACTTAGATCTACATGTTTAGAAATTTACCCTTGTAGCGAAGCCCTTCGCGTTCCCGCTCGTCCAAACGGTGCCGGATCTCGAGAGTGTTAAAATAGACACTCCTCTAGAAGTATCTACACGAACTAATTAGGTGGAGAGAAACTAAACAAAGGTGTGCTAGCACCCTTGATCAGCCACGGCAAGAAGAGGAGAGGGAGAGCTTGAGAGGAAGAAGATGCAATAATAATCACTTGAATGAAAATGAATCCATATTCATTCAAATTGTGGCCGGCCACATTTCCCAAATGTAACCCCCTCATTAATGCATTAAGTTATCATCAAAGAGGGAATGTAACCTCCATGAGGTGGCACTCACTAGTAACTCCCATGAGGTGGCAACCATGATGATGTGGTGCATCATCATTGGTCCACATCAATGCCAACTCACCAATGAGGTGGCATAAAGTCAAGTCAAACTTGACTTTTAATCTTCCTCTCAAGTCAAGTCAAACTTAACCAAATCTCTTCCATGGTTGATCTAATCTAACCATTTGATTCAAGCCAACTTAATATAATGAATCTAATTCAATAAATTAAGTTGATTTAATGAGTCATAATCTAAATTGGACTCATTGAATACATGAATCAACTTGAGTCCAACTCAAGTTAGCCCAATTAGGATTACTCTTAATCCAATTTGATTCATCAAATGAATCTAATCCTCTTGGTTCATCATATGAACCTAATCTCCATCTAATTGTCCTAAGTGTGTGACCCTATAGGTTCTTGTAACGTTGGCAATGCCCTAAACCCATTTAGGAGCATAAGTAATGAGCGATATCTAGCAACACATCATTACTACCCAAGTTACAAGAATGTCGAGATCCGACATCATCTTGTGACTACTAATTGTGACTCCTCACAAAATATGACAAGTGTCCTTCTATCCTAGACATCTAGATTAATCAAAGTGAGGCATAGACCGTGTCATCCTCTGACCAATCTAAATCTTGAACTCCAAGTAGACTCACTAAATCAAATGAGCTCAATATCCTATATTGACTCATTTGGGCATGGCCATGCACTTCGTGGTCTCACTCTATCAAGAATACCGATGTCACTCCCGTCATATAGGAGGGATAGATCCCATCTACATCACTCACATCCCTCCGCATAATTTGTTACATACCCAGTAATCGCCTTTATAGTCCACCCAGTTACGGGTGACGTTTGATGAAACTAAAGTACATAACTCCTTATGTAGGGATCTATGGTGACTTCAGGTCTAAGGACTAGTAGTCATACTAATAGCCACATGAGAAAGTATATGACACTCATATAACGATCCATGATACTTTCTCATGACGGGTCATTCAGTATACATTCTCCAATGCATACCCATGTGTCAACTTGATATCTCCATATCCATGACTTGTGAGATCAAGTCATCGAGTTGACCTACATGCTAGTCTTATTGCATTAACATTGTCCCTGAATGTTAATACTCGACTAGGAATGATTTAGAGTAGTGTTCCCTATATCATCTCACTATCGGTTCAACTAATCGATTGATATAGGTGAGAACCTTCTACTCAAGGACGCTATTATACTTAGTTTATTTGGCACCAATATAAGTAAGTATAATAACCAAACTAAATGCCTTTATTAATATACAAGAATATGATACAATGAGTCCATACAATCATCAAATGATTGGCTCTAGGGCTCTAACTAACAATCTCCCACTAGCACTAGTGCCAATCAGTATAGGCTCTAAGGCCTAATGACCTAGTGTGGCCATCATGCTTTCTCTGTGCCAAAGCCTTGGTCAAGGGATCTGCGATGTTAGCCTCTGTAGGTACTCTGCAAATCTTCACATCTCCTCTCTCGATAATCTCTCGAATGAGATGGAAGCGTCGTAGTATGTGTTTGGTCCGCTGGTGTGAGCGAGGTTCCTTCGCCTGTGCTATAGCTCCATTGTTGTCACAATAGAGCTCAATGGGGTCAGCAATGCTAGGAACCACCCCAAGTTCAGTGATGAACTTGCGGATCCAAACTGCCTCCTTTGCTGCCTCTGATGCAGCAATATACTCGGCTTCTGTTGTAGAATCAGCTACTGTATCCTGCTTCGAACTCTTCCAGCTGACAGCACCACCATTAATGCAAAATACGAACCCCGACTGCGATCTATAGTCATCCTGGTCGGTCTGGAAGCTAGCATCACTGTAACCCTTTACATCTAGCTCATCATTGCCTCCATATATCAAGAAATATTCTTTAGTCCTTCTTAAGTACTTAAGAATATTCTTGACCGCTATCCAGTGACTTTCACCTGGATCTGACTGGTATCTGCTCGTCATGCTCAAAGCATACGAGACATCAGGTCGAGTACATAGCATGGCGTACATGATCGATCCTATGGCTGAGGCATAAGGGATCTGATCCATGCGGTCTCTCTCCTCTCTAGAAGAGGGACCTTGAGTCTTCGAAAGACTCACGCCATGTGACATCGGCAGAAATCCCTTCTTGGAGTTCTGCATGGCAAACCGAAGGAGTACCTTGTCAATGTATGTACTTTGACTTAAGCCAAGCAATCTCTTAGATCTATCTCTATAGATCTGTATCCCTAGAATGCGGGATGCCTCACCTAAGTCCTTCATTGAGAAGCAACTCCCTAGCCAGGTCTTGACAGACTGAAGCATAGGGATGTCCTTCCCAATGAGTAGTATGTCATCCACATACAATATGAGGAAGACAACTATATCCCCTACAACCTTCTTGTAGACACAAGGTTCATCTTCATTCTTGATGAAACCAAACTATTTGATTGCATCATCAAATCGAAGATTCTAGCTCCGAGATGCTTGCTTTAGTCCATATATGGACCTATGCAGTTTTCATACTCTACTAGTATGCTGTGGATCTACAAAACCCTCAGGTTGTGTCATGTACACATCCTCGAGTAGGTTTCCATTCAGAAACGCGGTTTTGACATCCATCTGTCATATCTCATAGTCATGGTAGGCTGCAATAGCAAGCATGATCCGAATGGACTTAAACATCGCTACTGGAGAAAAGGTTTCATCATAGTCAATACCATGAATCTGCTTGAAACCTTTAGCTACCAAGCGACCCTTATAGATAAGTCCATCCATGTCAGTCTTTCTCTTAAAGACCCACTTGCACCCAATGGGTTTTACCCCTTCAGGTGGATCAACCAAAGTCCATACTTGGTTGGTGTACATGGATTCCATCTCGGATCTCATGGCCTCTAGCCATTTCTCGGAATCTGGTCTCATCACAGCTTCCTGATAGGTGGTAGGCTCATCCTCTATGAGCACAATGTCATCATGGTCAGACAAGAGAAATGAGTATCTCTCAGGCTGACGACGTACCCTATCAGACCTATGTCCACTTGAACTGGTTGTTGTTCCTCAACTCCTTGTGGAACATCATCCACAACACTTTGTGGTTCCAGTTCAACTTCCATCGAGGCTTCAGTGCTAGTATTCGCATCTTGAACTTCTTCAAGATCGAACGTGCTCCCACTAGTCTTTCTAGAAACAAAGTCCCTTTCTAGAAAGACCCCAGTCTTTACCACAACTACCTTGTGCTGACTGGGAATGTAGAAGTAATATCCCTTAGTTTCCTTGGGATATTCGATGAAATAGCACTTGTCAGATTTTGGTCCTAATTTGTCTGAGACTTGACGTCGTACGTAAGCCTCACAACCCCAAATCCTCATGAAAGACACCTGGGCATCTCTCCCAGTCCATATCCTATATGGTGTCTTTATCACGGCCTTTGATGGAACTCGATTGAGTATGAAAGCTGTCGTGTCTAGAGCATATCCCCATAGATATGTCGGAAGATCTTTGTGACTCATCATAGATCGTACCATATCTAATAAGGTACGATTCCTCCGTTCGGATACACCATTCCACTGTGGTGTTCCAGGAGGAGTGAGTTGAGATAGAATACCACACTCAGCTAAATAGTCACGAAACTCATGGCTTAAGTATTCACCACCTCGATCTGATCGAAGTATTTTAATACTCTTGCCAAGCTGGTTCTGTACTTCATTCTTGAATTCTTTGAACTTTTCAAAGGATTCGGACTTATGTGTCATCAAGTACACATAACCATATCTACTAAAGTCATCAGTAAATGTGATGAAGTATCTATAACCGCCTCTAGCAGCGACATTGAAAGGGCCACATACATCACTATGTATGAGTCCTAACAAATCAGTCGCTCTCTCGCTATGCCCACTAAAGGGAGTCTTGGTCATCTTGCCTCGTAGGCATGACTCTCATATCTCATATGATTCAAAATCAAATGAGTCCAGCAAATCATCCTTATGGAGCTGGGATAAGCGCTTGTCATTTATATGACCTAAGCGACAGTGCCAGAGATAGGTGTGGTTCATATCGTTCGATTTAAACCTCTTGGTACTAACGTTATAGATAGAGCTCTCAAGGTCTAGAATATAGAGTCCGTTTATCAGAGGTGCACTACAATAGAACATATCATTTAAATAGACAGAACAACATTTGTTCTTTATTATAAACGAAAATCCTTTCTTGTCCAAACAAGAAACTGAAATTATGTTCTTAGTCAAGGCAAGCACAATCATCTAATTCTATTACAACCCCAGAGGGAAGGGATAGATGATAAGTTCCTACAGCAATAGAAGCAACTCATGCTCCATTGCCTACTCGTAGGTCTATCTCACCATTCGTCAATGCCTTGCTATTTCACAGCGCTTGTACATTAGTACAAATGTACTGAAGTATACGCAGGCACTACAATAGAACATATCATTTAAATAGACAGAACAACATTTGTTCTTTATTATAAACGAAAATCCTTTCTTGTCCAAACAAGAAACTGATATAATGTTCTTAGTCAATGCAGGTACATAACAACAATCGCCTAACTCTAGTATACGCCCAGAGGGCAGAGATAGAAAATAATTCCCTACAGCAACAACAGCAACCCGTGCCCCATTGCCTACTCGTAGGTCTATCTCGTCCTTTGTCAATGCTCTGCTATTTCTCAGTGCTTGTACATTAGTACAAATGTGCGAAGCACATCCGGTATCTAATACCCACGACGAAGAAATAGAGAGGTTGACTTCTATAACATGTATACTGAAGTAGAAATCTTATTTCTCTTCTTCGTAAGATCTTCCAGGTATTCTTTGGAGTTCCTCTTCCAGTGCCTTGCTTGTCCTTGATATAGGTGACAAAGATGTTCAACCATATCGTAAGCGCTCATCAACTCATGTTGCTTCTGAAGCTCAGAGTTCATGGTTGCGAGCATAAGACAGGACACATCTAATGCGTCATCTTGATGCTTCTTGTAAACATCCCGGTCAGCTCGCGTGGCAGTGGCAGGAGGAGCCTCCGGAATGGGCTGCTCCAGAACGTTCCTGAGTGAGAACTATTCTCAGGTTCCTGTACCAGTCCAGGAAATTTGCTCCGTTGAGTTTGTCCTTCTTAAGGACAGAACGCAGGGAGAAAGAGTTCGTATTCGACGTCATGGTTATCTACAACAGAAAATTTGCAGAAATAAATATCATATTATTTTAAAATCATTTAATTAGGCTTTTAACTAAATGATGCTCCCATTGAATACTATAATTCTTGTGGGACAAGATCCACATCATACTAACCCTTGAGTTAGCTTTGGCTAATACGCCCAAGGCTTAGTATGATCGGTAGGTAACGATTACCAATTACATCTCTATGCAACTCTTGTTTATAGGATCAAGATCCATATTTATATTAAAACTCGAGTTAGCTTTGGTTAATACGCCCGAGAGTTAATATAAACGTGATTTTGTCCTACCTTTCCAACTATTGGAAGAATGCCTATAGTTGACTCGATCCAACCGAGTAACTAGGAATACTCAATCTAATTGAGTTTGTATTCACCCATGCGTTGATAGGCGGGACCAAGATTGTCCCTCCGTACCCTACCAAGATAATATGTATTGCTCTGCTTTGACACAATACATGTGATCGAGGTAGTGATAGGTATCACGGCACGGTTAGGCATTTAGAGTTGGTTCGATCGAGATCTAATCTAATCTAAAAGGATGCATCTTGTGCACGACTTAGATCTAATCTAATCGCAAGGGTGCATCATGTGCACGACTTAGATCTAATCTAATCGTAAGGCACTAATTAATTAATTACTTATTAAACATGCATCATATACATAAGCAATTAACTAATTAATCTATTTGTGATTTAGTCATGGCCCTACTACGATCTTCTCAAGCCAATGAGAAGATCGAATGGTCAACCTAGGGTCAACAGCTTCTCTAAGCTCCTCCCTTTGACCACCTTGTGTTGCTCGTGCCCGCCTCGGAACTCCGTCTCGTGTGGACCCTCCACCACTCTAATTTGTACATTACAATTTGAAACTCGAGTTACATTCGAGTCTAAATCTAATTTACAACCAGAATATATTAGAAAGGCACGACGCGCAGGTCGCGAAAAAATAAAAACATACAACACGCGCAAACACATAACGGCACGCAGGCCGTATTATGAATTACAACACAATCCAATCATATTGGGTTTTTGGACCATGACTATCACAAAATTAATATATAATTCAAAATTATATATTTTTCATAATTTTCTATAATTTTAAAAAATTAATTTTTTACAATTTTTACGAGTAAAATTTCTCGGTGGCCCCGTTTAGCGGTTTCGGGCGCAATCGCGGAACGGATCCCCTTACGGGGCCAGGGGCAGCGCCCCTACCCGCAATCTAACCATCGCGAGGGTTCCTTTGCGATCCAACAGTGCCTAAACTCGCTGTCCCAAAACTTACGAGTACGAGTTTACTATCTAGATCTACACTTAGATCTACATGTTTAGAAATTTACCCTTGTAGCGAAGCCCTTCGCGTTCCCGCTCGTCCAAACGGTGCCGGATCTCGAGAGTGTTAAAATAGACACTCCTCTAGAAGTATCTACACGAACTAATTAGGTGGAGAGAAACTAAACAAAGGTGTGCTAGCACCCTTGATCAGCCACGGCAAGAAGAGGAGAGGGAGAGCTTGAGAGGAAGAAGATGCAATAATAATCACTTGAATGAAAATGAATCCATATTCATTCAAATTGTGGCAGGCCACATTTCCCAAATGTAACATTAAGTTGTCATCAAAGAGGGAATGTAACCTCCATGAGGTGGCACTCACTAGTAACTCCCATGAGGTGGCAACCATGATGATGTGGTGCATCATCATTGGTCCACATCAATGCCAACTCACCAATGAGGTGGCATAAAGTCAAGTCAAACTTGACTTTTAATCTTCCTCTCAAGTCAAGTCAAACTTGACCAAATCTCTTCCATGGTTGATCTAATCTAACCATTTGATTCAAACCAACTTAATATAATGAATCTAATTCATTAAATTAAGTTGATTTAATGAGTCATAATCTAAATTAGACTCATTGAATACATGAATCAACTTGAGTCCAACTCAAGTTAGCCCAATTAGGATTACTCTTAATCCAATTTGATTCATCAAATGAATCTAATCCTCTTGGTTCATCATATGAACATAATCTCCATCTAATTGTCCTAAGTGTGTGACCCTATAGGTTCTTGTAACGTTGGCAATGCCCTAAACCCATTTAGGAGCATAAGTAATGAGCGGTATCTAGCAACACATCATTACTACCCAAGTTACAAGAATGTCGAGATCTGACATCACCTTGTGACTACTAATTGTGACTCCTCACAAAATATGACAAGTGTCCTTCTATCCTAGACATCTAGATTAATCAAAGTGAGGCATAGACCGTGTCATCCTCTGACCAATCTAAATCTTGAACTCCAAGTAGACTCACTAAATCAAATGAGCTCAATATCCTATATTGACTCATTTGGGCATGGCCATGCACTTCGTGGTCTCACTCTATCAAGAATACCGATGTCACTCCCGTCATATAGGAGGGATAGATCTCATCTACATCACTCACATCCCTCCGCATAATTTGTTACATACCCAGTAATCGCCTTTATAGTCCACCCAGTTACGGGTGACGTTTGACGAAACTAAAGTACATAACTCCTTATGTAGGGATCTATGGTGACTTCAGGTCTAAGGACTAGTAGTCATACTAATAGCCACATGAGAAAGTATATGACACTCATATAACGATCCATGATACTTTCTCATAGCGGGTCATTCAGTATACATTCTCCAATGCATACCCATGTGTCAACTTGATATCTCCATATCCATGACTTGTGAGATCAAGTCATCGAGTTGACCTACATGCTAGTCTTATTGCATTAACATTGTCCTTGAATGTTAATACTCGACTAGGAATGATTTAGAGTAGTGTTCCCTATATCATCTCACTATCGGTTCAACTAACCGATTGATATAGGTGAGAACCTTCTACTCAAGGACGCTATTATACTTAGTTTATTTGGCACCAATATAAGTAAGTATAATAACCAAACTAAATGCCTTTATTAATATACAAGAATATGATACAATGAGTTCATACAATCATCAAATGATTGGCTCTAGGGCTCTAACTAACAGTTAGAGAACGCACCTTACTTACCTTTATTTCTGATGCTCCCCCTTCATCGCAGCTTCTTTCTTCTGATGATCCTCCCCCTTCATCTATGCTAATCTCCGAGCTGGTTTCTTCAAAGATTTGATGGTTGGCCATCAGTGCTACTCCTGAGAATGCTTCGACTTCTGATTTCGAGGATGACGATTCATCCCATGTAGCCTTCAGACTCTTGCGCTTCAAGGACGGCGACCTTTGAAACTTCTCCTTGTCCCTTTTCTTTAGTTTTGGGCAATCATCCTTGATGTGTCCTTCCTCGTTGCAGTTGTAGTATCGGACCGTCCTTATGTTGTATTGATGTTTTCTCGACTGCGATCTAAATTTATTAGTCTTAATAAACTTATTTAATTTTCTTACCAATAGCGCCACTTCAGTTTCATCAATCGACGCATCGGAGTCGGGATCGTCCATCTTGGCTTGTAGAGCAATATTGAGATATGATTTCTCTATTTGTTTTGGCTCTGCAATTTGAAACTCATGAAGTTCGAAAGTAGAAAATAAATTTTCTAAAGTACTTACCTCAAAGTCCTTAGAGATGTAGTAAGCATCTACTAAGGACGACCACTCTGGAGTTCTTGGGAAGGCGTTGAGCGCATACCGGATAGAATCTCGGTTCATTACCGATTCTCCGAGATTGGTCAATTGAGCTATCAACTCCTTAATTCTCGTTTGGAGTTGTGCTACCTTTTCACCGTTGTTCATCCGGAGATTTGTCAACTGGATCCAGAGAATGTTACGCCTTGCTAATTTCGCTTCTGAGGTGCTTTCGTGGAGCTCCAGGGAATTTTCCCAGAGGTCTTTGGCGGAATCGTAGCTTCCGATCCGACTTACCTCCTGGGGCGGCAACACGCTGAGCAGATGGAACTCTACCTTTCCGTTGGCCACGAAATCAGCTTGCTCCTTCTTCATCCATTAGTATTCTTCTTTGTCTTTTGGAGCTGTAAAACCATATTTCATAGTTATAATAATATCGAAATCCATTTTAAAAAATACTTCCATTCTTCGCTTCCATGTAGCGAAGTCTCCGTCGAATTTCGGGGGATGAATATTTGCACCGGCCATCATTTTGATCTTTGTGCTTCAGTCGGCGGTTAGTCCTTCTGAGGCGGTCTCGCTTTGCCTTGGTTCAGAGGCGGTCTCGCAAGAGGGGAGGGGTGAATTGCCTGTAAAATAAAAATACCCTCCTCAAAACTTTCAACTCTAAAATAGCAACAATAAAATTAAAACAAAATAACAGAAAAGCAAGAAGACTCAGCGAGTTGACTTGGTTACAACCAAGAAGATTGTTAATCCAAGACAGTTGAAAAATGCACTAAGAAAGTCTCCTTCACTGTAGGCGGAGAAGCCTTTTTATACACTAAGAAAGCTCACAAGTTGCTAGGAATTGATTACAGACTTGATTGTTTCATTTCCTAGCTCCAGGGTCCTTTATATAGCTCCTGGAAAACTTATCTTGAGCCTTGAGGGCGCCTCCAACGAGGTTAAGGGCGCCTCTAGCCGAGTCAGCGGATAAAACTTTATCCGAACTCGAAACAGTCATCTAGACTAGGTCGAATGCACCTTCAATGGCCTTGAGGGCGCCTTGAACAAGGTTGAGGATGCGCTCAAGGCAATGAGGGTGCCTTCAAGACTACAAGCAGCGTAGGTGCCTCCAGCTTGCTTTTCCAGCTCCTTTTGACTCCTTTTCTTCTTCCGAAGCTCCGATTGTTGGGTGATTGCGGCTAACCGAAATAGGGCACACCCGAATCCAATTTTCGGCCTTCTCCTCGAGCAGGCTTCCAACCCGGCTTCTCATCCCTTAAACGCCGCGCACGTTCTTCTCGTCCACCGGTGTATTCTTCCGCAGCTCTTTCATCCTTCGGACGCACCAAGCCCGTCGGCTCCCTTCCTGTGTCGTCCTTCTCGCTAACTGCGTATTCCGCTCGACTTCCTGTGCTCCTAAGCTCCTGCACACTTAGACACAGGAATCAAATAACAAACAGGACCTAACCTAACTTGGTTGATCACATCAAAATAATCACGGGGTCCAACAGAACATTCGCTCCGACTTTTATTCTTGTGCGCAGCTCCGAGAAAGCTCCTACGACACCGAAAGGCTACTCTGACAACTAGCAATCAAGCTTCTTCTCATTTTGTTGTCGGTATTCTTTTATTATTCCTACATTGTACTTAACTATTTGTAATCTTTTTGATATTATAGTGACTTCCCAACGAGAGCACTCTACGAGTGTGGACATTGGAGTAGGAGTTGTTGAAGGCTCCGAACCAAGTAAAAAAATATTTGTACCAGTGCTTTCTCTTTTTCCTTTCTCTTTTCCGCTACGTTTATTGTAATTCGTAATTTTAGAAAAAGGCACAAGTGCTATCCCCCTAGCGTCTTTTCAATCTTACAAGTGGTATCAGAGTTAGACCGCTCTGGATTGATGCAACCACCGAGTAGGGGGTTCTTTTTTAAGAAAAATATATATATCATTTTTGAGTAAAAAATATTCTTATGCCTTTTTTCCGACTTTGCATTTTCATCTTTTCACCATTAGTTAAAATTGGTGAAATATATCTTCTATCAAAAATTATCATTATTTTTTTATTTTATTATTTTTTTTCGAAATTGGTGCAATATCACTTGAGCCTTATTTCTTTATATCTCATACTACTTACCCCAAGATATAGTCCTAAAATCTTCATGAGTTTTTTTTAGTGTTGAAAAATGATGAACAAAGAAATGCTCAGGTGAAATGTCAACGAACCACCACCATATGGTCAAGAAGATTTCAACTATTAGAGGCAATGGAATTGATTTTAAGAAGTCTAAATTTTGACAATTTGCTAATATTGAAAAAGCCTTGGGATTCATAATTGAACAAAAAGGTAACTAAGTTAATTTGTAATATGTTACCTAACAATGTTATATGCATATGAGCTTTGGACTCAGTTAATCAAGCTTCACGAGGAGTCGTTAGAGCTAGATGATCAAGTCAAAAGCAAATCCAGACTCGAGTCCAACCCAATGGAGAAACCTACTGAATTAGGGGTTACGTTTAAGGTTAGTACAATTTATCAAAATATCCATATCAGTAGAAAATTAAATAATGTCTATGATAATTTAGATAATTACAAACTTACCCCTAGTATGGTGCATGATAATCTAGATTTACATAAATCAAATTTAATTGATAATTTAGAAAAATGAAATTATTAATTCTAAAAATTTAATTAATTCTGAAAATTCAGATTTAATTAGTTCAACCAACTCAAATTTAAATAAATTAGTTGATAAAAATCTTAAAAATTTATAAATAATCAATAATTCAACTATAAATTCAAATTTAAAATTTAAAAATGACAAAATAGATCTAGATAAAATTAATAAATATCTTAATAAAATATTTAATAATTAGATAATATCAAAAATTTCTATCCAAAATAAAGATAATTTAATTAATAAACATTTAAATATTAAGAATAATCTAATAAGTTTAACTAATGATATAAATTTAAAAGAAAAAAATATGAATTTTAACTAGAACTAATGTTGCGTGTGTAATATAATAATATATAAATTATTTAGGTCTTTGAAAATCCGAATTGTTTAGATTTTCTAGTGTCACCCTTATAAACCAAGAATTAATTATTTTCAGACTCATACAATAGTGACGCTAGAGAATCCCAGCAACAAACTACTATAACGGGCTTTATAGAAGATTCTTTGATCATAGTGTTGTCAATTCTAAGATATGGGACTAAAGAGAACTATATATTTTTTTTATATAAAACAACCAGAGAAAATTAATGATGAGAAAAATTTATAATAATACGCTGTACCTGAGTCTCGAACTCTAGATCACTGATTGTTTCGCTTGTGTAATTACTAATAAATCTTGAAATTATTTTTAGTGTAAATAGAAAAAGGATATTAATGTAAATGTATTTTAGGCTTCACCAAAGTTAGTTAGTAAAGAGGGGAGATTTTTAATAAAATAGTAAGATAAAATCAAAGCTAAATCTTATAAATTTTAAATTAAAAATTAATACAAATTTAAACATTAAAGATGAACCTTTAAATAAAGATAATTTTAAAAAATAACAAATTCGAAATTAAAAATTAATAAAAACTTAAATAATAAATATAATCTTTTAAACAAAATAATTCAAATAATTTAATAAATTTAAAATTAAAAATTAATAAAAAAATTTTAAATATTATATATAATCGGTTAAATCAAAGTAATTTAACCAACTTAATTAATTTAAAATTTAAAACTTAAATTGAAATTAAATTATAATTAATTAAATATTAATTAAACTTTAACTAAAACTTAATTAAGCTTAATTAAACATAACCAAACAAAAAGTATATGATTCAACGGAGACTCCAAATTAGTTTACATCTCTAAAACATAGTCTACCCATTTGGGTAATAAGGACTAGATTAGAAAGATAATTTGATATTTGTCCAACATAGTACTAGGATGAGACGAGATGATAGTATGTTAGAGAAACTGGGTCTAGGGAGTCAAGTGGGGTAAGGAGTATTCTTTTTGATCTACTTAGTTAAGTGAAATTAACCGAAGCTACCCCCGTCACATCCTAGATTAGTTAAACTAAGGTTTATCAATAAAAAAATTAAATGTCCAATTTCTTTAAAAGTCTTTGTCTAGAAATGGTTATTGTTCCAATAACTAAGAAAACCTTTGTGCGTCACTATGACCTGGAAGTCATTTTTTGAAATGTGCATTTAATTAATTGACAATTAAATATGAATCTAACACAAGGTCAAACTATATTTAAAATTTAACCAACTCATCTAACAAAACTATAGAAACACATTGATTGAAAAATTAGACCAGGTGAGAAGATTAAGAAATTAAAAATTAAAATTCAAAATTATTTTAATAAAAATCATTCAATAATTATTTTAGACATATTTCTAATTTTTTTAAAAAAATATTTTAAAATTTTGTTTTTGAAATTATTTTAAAAATATTTTTAAAAACTATTTTAAAAATCAGTTTAAAAAAATATTTACGAATCCTTTTAAAATTATTTTAAGAATTCATTTAAAAACCATTTTCAAAAAATCTTTTTAAATCATTTTGAAAAGCATTTCAAAAACTATTCTAAACATCATTTTAAAAACCTATTTTAAAAATATTTTAAAAATTATTTTTATTTTTTTTTAAAATATATATATTTAAAAATCATTTAAAAATTCTACTTAAACCCATTTTAAAAAAACAAATTTTCTTCTAAAAATCATTAAAAAAACTATACTAAAACCTATTTTTAAAATGATTTTAAAATCTTTTAAAAATCCTTTTAAAAACAATTTTCCTTTTAAAAATTTTTTTCAAAAATATATTTTATAAATCCTTTTAAAAATATATTTTTAAAAACTATTTTATAACTTCTTTTAAAAACCATTTTAATAATTCTTTTAAAAAAATCTTTGAAAATTGCTTTTAAAAAACTATTTTAAAAAACTATTTTAAAAAAAAAAATAATTATTATTTTAAAAACCTTTAAAAAACCATTTTAAAAAATAAAAAAATCTTTTAGAAAACTATTTTAAAACCTTTTAAAAACCAAAAAAACTTATAAAAACTATTTTAAAAAACCTTTTTAAAACGATTTTAAATAAAAAAATATTTTTAAAACCTTTTAAAAATGATTTTAAAAAACTTTTTAAAACTATTTTAAAATCCATTTACAAAATGATTATTAAAAACTATTTTTATTAAAAAACATTTTAAAAACTATTTTAAAAAGCTTTTTAAAATCTTTCAAAAATTATTTTAAAAAAATCATTTAAAAATTATTTCAAACATCTTTTGAAAAATCCTTTAAATTTGCCTTTAAAATTATTTTTTTGAAATAAAAAATCTTATAAACAAATAAAGATATAATTAACAGATAATTAAAACTTAATTTAAATAATTAAACATATAATCAGTAAACAATTAAAACTTAATTGAATTAAACATAAAACATTAATTTAAATTTAAACCTTAATCTAATCTAATTAAAAATTAAACTTAATTAAAAAAATTCAATCTAATTAAAAATATAACATTAACTCAATTTAATTAAAATGTATTAAACAAAATTCAACTCAATTTAATTAAAATTTAACATAAATTTAACTTTAATAATTTATACTTCATTTAGAATTTAGGTTAGTATTAATTGCAAATTTAATTTAAATTTAATTAATACCTTAATTAAATTAAATTTAATTTAACCTAATTGAAACTTTAATCAACTTAATTTAATTTAACTCAATAAAATTATTTTATCAATTAACATAACTTATAAAGTAATCAAAGTTTAACAGTAAACTTAATTAAAATATCAACTTTAACATTAATTAAAATCTTAACTCTACTTTAATTAAATCCTAATTTAACTTATGCATTTAATTTAATTGAAAATTTATTTCAATTAAATCTGAATTAAAATTTGACTTTAATTAAAATTTGACTTTAATTAAAATTTCATAAAATTAAACCTTAATTAAAATTTTAATCAACCTGAATTTTTTTTTAAAAAAAAAAACACAACTTGATTTAATTAACTTTTCTTAATAGAATAACTCAAATTAAACGTTAACTTTATTTAACTTTATACTAACGTGGACTTAATTAATCTTAATTTAACTTTACTTAATAACTTAAACTTTAACAAATTAAATTTATTTTTAATTAATAATTTAACTTAATTAAAATTAAACCTAATTAAAACATACTAATTAAACTTAATCAACTTAATTTCTGATATTAATTTTTTTAGGAAAAACACTAAGTCCCTTAGATACTTAGGTAGAACTCCTTGTAGTTAATAAGGATAATCAAATATATCAAGTTAAGCATGAGTGTCAATTTAAGAGGGAATGCCAATTTAAGGGGGAGAATTCAGGAGAAATGTATTTGCCTAGAAAATGTGTTGAAAAATTCCATATTTTAAAAAAATATTTTGAAAATCACTTTGAATTTTTTTTTCAAAATCCTTTGAAAAAGTTTCAAAATTTACTTTCAAAACTCTTGACATTTATATTAAAACTTTAAATGTTTGTGAAATCTTTTTAAATCCCTCCCTAAAGTAGACTTGAAATCTATATTATATCTTTTTGCTTATTTACTTGACTATTATTTATATATCTATTTTTGATAAACGTCAAATGGGGAGGGTAAAAGTTTAAGATAAGATAAATCATAACCCAAAAACAATGTTAAGAAAATAAAATAATAGTTGAAATTATTTTGTCATACATTCTAGTGTTGTTTGTATTTTTATATATTTTTCTAATTTTAATCCATGTTGTCATTGTATCAAAAATGGAAAGATTATTGGTGCAGTTGGCACTAATGGTTAAACTTAGGTTTTGATGAATGACAAATGGATTAAAATTAGAAGTTGTGTTGTCTAAACTTGTTACTAAGTGTGCAGGACTAAAATACTTGATAGAGACTAAACATTAGGCTGAAGTCTAGTCGGGTCAGGAGGACTAGACAATTGGCAGAAAATCTAGTTGAGTCAAAGAGGACTAGACAGTTGGCAGGAAGTCTAGTCGGGTCAGCGAAGACTAGACGATTGACTGAAGTCCAGATCGGGCATTTGGCAGGAAGACCTGATGGGTTAAGAGATAAAGGTCAACTAAGTCCACAAATGATAAGTAAAGGTAAGCAAGTGGAGGAGAGGTCCAGTGAGGGCGCACTCTCGGTTAAGGGAACAGTAGGTGTTGGTTCGACCTAGAGTTTCAACAAAACTCAAAGTCAGGACTGAACAGTTCGGAGATTATCAAATATATTACTACTTCTCTTTCCATATTATTGTTTGTTGTACTAACCTTGTGATGCAGAAAATCAAGAAGATAGAAAAAGAGAGTACAGGCACCCGACACAGTCTAGGTGCTTAGAGGTCCGGGCGTCTGGACACAATCCAGGTGCCCGGAGGTCCGAGCGCTCGGACACAGTCCAGGTGCCTGGAGGTCTGAGCGCCTGGAGGTGTTCTAGGCGCCTAGGCAAGGAGGCAAAATAGCGGGCAACTGGCTGAGGTGGCGCACACAAGTTGGTCGGCACACATCAAGTCCAAGCGTCCGGACTAGTCCGGGTGCTCGGACATGGATGAGATTTCAGAGATTGAGTTTCGTCGATGTGCAACCACCTCGTCAGAGGTCCAGGTGCTCTGGGGTGGTCCAAGCACTCGGAGTAGGTTATAAAACAAGCTTCAAACAACAGCCTCAGTAGAACATTCGCTCCAACTTTTGTTCTTGTGCGCTACTCCGAGAAGGCTCCTACGACACTGAAAGGCGACTCTGACAACTAGCAATCAAGCTTCTTCTCATTTTGTTGTCAGTATTCTTTTATTATTCCTACATTATACTTAACTGTTTGTAATTTTTTTGATATTATAGTGATTACCCAACAAAAGCACTCAACGAGTGCGGGCCTTGGAGTATAAATCGTCGAAAGCTCCGAACCAAGTAAAAAATTACTTATGTCAGCACTTGCTTTTTTCCTTTCTATTTTCCAATGCATTTATTTTAATTTGTAATTTTAGAAAAAACCACGAACGTTATTCACCCCCCTCTAGCGTCTTTTTGATCCTCCAGTAACAACCATACACTTTCCTTGTGCATGTATAAAAGATATGCACTAATGTAAACAACTTAAATTAAAATATACTGACTCATAGTAAATAGAAGTCGAGGCTTGGAGTTGGTGTCACAGCGTCGTAGTAGAGTAGTTGTGTGGTCGGAATAGCAAAAGGATCGTTTGAGCTTGTTTTCAAGTTGTGTCTAAAGTGTTGGTCAAATAGCCATTTTAAAGAGTATTGAAGGCGCCTCCAATCTTATCCGAGGCACCTCCAACCTCAAAAATTATCTTGTAAACTTTGACTTCGATCAACTCCGACACCTAGGTCTTTATCCGTGCAAGGGTGTCTCCATGCACTCCAAGGCACCTCCAATGCACCTCCTCCGCCATGTCCAGAGTGCCTCCGAGCATCTCCGAGGCACTTTGGACACTATTCATCTGAGGCTGAATTTTAGCATTTAACCATGTAAAAAAGAATTAATTCACAAAATAAAATATACCCTGTAAAATAAAGTTAGCATAGTTAAAATAAAGTGATTATTAATTAGATCTTGTCTATCTAAGACTAGGATCTAGTTATGGTCTCATTTAGGTTTCTAAAATGGATCTAAACTGGACCAACACTATAGTCCCACTTGGACTCCTTCTCACTGGATCACTTTCCTCCAGTGACTTACCTCACTTACTAGTTGCAGTTACTTATCAGGTTTGCAGACCCAACTGGACTTCAGCCAGTTAATAGGTCTCGCAGACCCAGCTAGACTTCTTATCAGATATCAGGTCACTCTTTAACCTATCTGAACTTCGTACCAGTTATCGGGTCCTCAGACCTAACTGAGCTTCAGCCTAGTTCCAGGTCCTTTAGATCCGTCAATTCCTGCACACTCGATAAAGAGAATAGCTAGATAACATAATGTAAGTACCCCGTGGTAGTCTTGATATGATCAACCAAGTCAAGTTAGGCTCGTCTGAGTGTGCAGGGACTTAGGAACGTAAGAAGTCGAGCGGAAGATGCGACAGATGAGAAGATGACACGAGAATCAAGTCGGCAAGCTCGGTGCATCCGAGGGAAGAGAAGCTACAAAAGAGTACACCAGTAGAGCGAGAAGGATGTGTGTGACACTTCCGAGGGACAAGAAGCCGGAGCGGAAGACTGCTCGAGGAGAAGGCTGAAGTTGGGTTCAGGTGAGCTCAACTCTGGAAGGTCGGAGGATTACCTAAGCGACCTAAGATGATGCCAGTGATCGAAGAAGGCGTCGGACGGTCAGCCGAAGGCTAACTAATCAGGGTACCCGGACCGTCCGAGCGCCCGAACAAGATGGTCCGAACACCCAGACCACCAGGGTGCCCAACAGACGCCTTGTCGCGTGGATCACTCTTCGGCTCCACGTCAACAACGGTCTAGGCACTCGGACATGGTCCAAGTGCCTGGACATGAAAAATCTCATCTTCAAGCCATTGTGTGGAGATAAAGTTTGCCACGTTGGGTGCCTGAAGAGGGTCCAAGTGTCCGGAGTTGCCACGTCAGCAAACAACTAGTTTCGACTAGTGGACTCTAAATAGAGCTCTGGTCTTTTTCATTCAATACAACACTTGTACTTGAATTTCCTTATTCTATTTTTAACTTCTGTGCTTTCAACGCTTGTAAGAGGCTTCTCCACCTATGACAAAAGGAGAATTTTAGCGCACTTCATTTGTCTTGAATTAACAATCTCTTTAGTTATAACCAAGTAAAATCCGGTAGTCTCTTTTAATTTTATACAATTAATTTCTACTTTAATAACAAGTGTTATTAGTTTCAGTCAAAAGTTTTGAGAAGGGTATTTTTTGTTGGTGCAGTTAGCACTAACGGTCTAACCCAGATTTTGATGAATGACAAAGTAGGTTAAATTAGTTTTATTGTGATATAAACACTTTAACTAAGTGTGCAGGAGAAGCCCAAACTGGTCGATGGGCTGACCGGATGTTTGGCACGAAGTCCAGCTAGGTCGACGGGCTGACCTGATAACTGGCACGAAGTCCAAACGGGTCGACGGGCTGACCGGACATCTGGCACGAAGTCCAGCTAGGTCGACGGGCTGACCTGATAGCTGGCACGAAGTCCAGACGGGTTGATGGGTTGATCGGACGTCTGGCAGGTAAGTTAAGGTAAGTCACTGGAGGGGACTGACTTGGTGAGGACGCGTTCCCGGTTAGGGAACTTAGGCACCAATCCAACTTAGAACCATTTCGGAACTCTAAGTTGAGATCTTGACTAGATTCTGGTCTCGATGAGACGGAATCTAATTAATACTCTATTTGATTATTATAACTATGCTAACATTTTATTTTGTAGGGTAATATAATTTACATTGTGCTTCGGACTAACATTTTCTTGTAGGGAGTTGAAGCTGCTGGAAAATGGGGTTCGAGCACCCGGAGTGCAAACTTTATCCTCCTCGCTGCTTCGCTACGTGGAGCTCTATGGATGGATGGGCTATGTCACACTCCAGGTGCCTTGAAGGGATCCGGGCGTCCGGAGCCTCCTATATAAGGAGGGTAAGCCCTGGAGCAAAGAATATCTCACAACAACGTCTTCCAAACCCTTGCTCTACTGTGTTGTGCTCCTGCGACGCTGCGAAGCTTCTCCGACAACGTGCTTCTTTCTCTTTATTTAATTATTGTCAGTATTTTATTTCTAAGCATTTTTGTACCTTCATTTGTAATATCCTTTTTGAACTACTAGTGGATTGCCCAACGAACGCACTCAACGAGTGCGAGCCTTGGAGTGGAAGTCGACGAAGGCTTCGAACCAAGTAAAACAGTTCTTGCTAGTGTTGTGATTTTCCTTTTTCGCTGCTTACTCTAAACGAATTTTTAAATCGCTATTCACCCCCCCCCCCCCTCTAGCGAATTCCTCGATCCAACAAGTGGTATCAAAGCAAGTACCGCTCTTATTTGGTGCAACCACCAATCAGACAAGGGGGTGAAATTCTTTTTCATTTTTTTTTCCCATTTTTTCAGTTTTATGTTATAATCCAAACTGGTATCGTTACCTTTTTAGAAATTTTCTCGTAGCAATTAGTCTGAATTGGTGCAACACTAATTCAGTCTTAGATACTTTTTATTTAAATACCGCACTATTAATCCAAGACCAAGTCTTGGGATTTCTTGTTTATTTTTTTTGTGTGTGCAAGGTAAAAATGTCTCAAATCGAAGGCTTCAGCACAGTCCATCCTCCTCTATTCAACGGGGACAACTTCCCCTACTAGAAGAAGTGAATGGAGGTCTACTTGAAGGTCGACTTCGACCAATGGTTCACACTAGAGGCTACAAGGCGCCGGTCGACAACTCCGAAAATCCACTGGACCCGGAACACTGGACTCCGGACATGAAAAATAAAGCCTCGACTGACTTCAAAGCTCTCAACACACTGCAATGTGGGCTAACGAGGGAAGAGCTAAACCGAGTGGGTCCACACCAAAATGCGAAGGAATTATGGGACAAGCTAGTCCAACTACACGAAGGAACGAGCGACGCCAAGGTAACTAAGAGTGACCTCCTTCTAAATAAATTATTTAATATTAAAATGTAGGAAGAAGAAACGGAAAATCAACTTCATGCGAGGATCAAAGACATCCTCAACGAACTTCACGCGATAGGTCACCAAATGGAGAATCGCGACTTAATTAGGTACGCCTTAAACGCATTTCCGTGAAATACACTGTGGGCATCCATCGTGGATGCCTACAAGATTTCAAAGAACCTTTCTAAATTAAAATTATACGAGTTATTTTGCGAACTTAAATTACACGAACAGACTAACGCCAGAACCGAGAAAGGTATCACTCTATTTACAAGTTCGTCCAAGGAAAGGTCAAAAAAACCTAAACCTGAAGATGAGTTCGGCTAAGATTCTGAAGACGAAGAGTACCTGGTAAACCTGGTAAGGAAGATGTTCACCAGGAGGAAGAAGAACTTCAACAAAAAGGACCTGCAGAAGATCAACTCCCCAACAAAACCAAGGCGTGTGACTTACTTCGGGTGCAATAAGAAAGGCCACTACAAGAACGAGTGTCCGAAGTTGAAAAGTGACAAGTCGAAGACAACCAAGAAGAAGGCTCTCAAAGTAACATGGGACGACTCATCTTCAGAAGAGTCGGAAGCCGAGGAGCAAAAGCACCAAAGCCACCTCGCGTTGATGGCCCGCGAGTCAGAACCAGAGGAAGAATCGGAAGATTGGTTTGAACCCTAATTGAGCCACGAGTCCGTACTCATTTCCGAAGGCCCTGAAGAGGTATACCTTAGTCTAAATAAGAAAAATTTCAAAGTCATTGCTTGTTTAGATAAAAAAAATTAACTGTAATTGAAAATGAAAATAAATTGCTCTTTGAGGAAAACCAAAACCTCAAAGAACAAATTACAAATTTTAATCCAACTCAAGATTTAACACTTGAGGAGGAAAATTCTACACTAAAAATAGAAATTAATAAATTAAAAGGGCTTTTAGAAAAATTTACAATAATATCTAAAAATTTAGATCTTAGTTTAAATAGTCAAAAAGTCGTTTACAATAAAACCGAACTTGGCTACAAGTCAAGTTCGAATAAAACGTTTATATCACTAATAACTCAACATAAACAACAAACTAAAGCTTGGATTTCGAAAGCGTACTTAACCATGCAAGTAGGAATTAATCAATATTATATGTAAGATATCGCAAAATTAAATAATAAATATTATTGGACGAAAAATCATATTGGATTTTTCTGGAATTTTTAGAAATTTTTTGGGATTTAAACGGAGGTCGTATGATTGGTTATACGGGGATGGATTTATTGGGCCTGGAGAAGGCATGTTTGGAATACCCATTATGTGGGAGTTGATTAAGTGGTTAACTTAGAGGTTAACTAGATTAACCTAAGTATTTAATTAAGAGCTTTAAATCCCTAAATCCCCGATTTCTTCTCCTCCTTCCCGATTCTGCCGAACCCACCTCCCTTTCCCGATTCTCTCTGCCCGAAACCCTTCTCCGGCGATTTCTCGCCTCACCGACGCCGAGCTCATGATCGCCGGCCATCTTCCTTCAGGCGAGGTTAGGGCAAAGACTCCATTGGCTCCTCTTGTGATCCTTTCTTCTCCCCTCTCATGCGCGGGCGCCTGACACCGACGGAGAGCTCCCTCTGTCGTGGTTCTGTCCTCGCCGAGTCGCCTGAGGAGGAGTTGCCGAATCTTGACGGCTCCGACCATCTCCGACGTTGCGATCCTCTCTTAGGCTGTGCTCGTGCGCGTGCGGCAGTGACTCGGTGGAGTTAGGGCACGGCGAGGAGAAGGGATTCGCCTTGTTCCCCACGGATCGTGGCCCTTTTGGTTCTCCTCTTTGATCTGGTTACTGGTGGGCATTGTCGATCGTCACCAGCCAAGGTGGATCGCACGACATTGGCTGTAGGTGATCAATTAAGGTAAGGCTTTGTTTGGAAATGCTGTGGATTCAAGAATTATTGAGGAATTGGTTCCTGATTATAGTGTTCTTCTTTATCGGTTGAGAGGAAGCTTCGGGTCGGTGTACTGTGGACTCTCCTTGTTGCCGGTCACTGCCCTCTCCAATTCTTGCAGCTGTGGAGGTCACGGGTGAGGATGGAGGTTCTGTTGAGGTAAGTTTTGGACTGTTGATTAGGGTTTCAGCAAACCCTTTGCTGTATAATTGGTATTCTAGATTAATTCTTGGAAGAATTGGTGTGTAGGTGTATTTGTAGCTGCTGGACAATGGGTGTAGAGCTGTGAGGTACTGGATTGGCTGCTATATCTCAAGGTAAGTGTTTACCACTAGTTTTCTTATTAGGTTTGCTTTGTTTTGGGTGAACATGGAAGGTTGAAAGAAGGATTAAGGTTTTACTTGTAGTGGTAAGTTGTTGCATTTTGGTTAATTAGTTGTTGATGGTGATTGGTTGATATAGTTGGTTATGTGATTATTCTTAGGATCATTGGATTGGTTATGTGATTATTCTTAGGATCATTGGATTGATTATGTGGACGAATTATACATGTTGGATTCATGATGTTTAGTGGTTGATTTAATGGATTAAATGATTGGATGATTCTCGTATTTGGAAGTATTGTGATATGTTGATTTAGGTGAGTTTTGAAAATTAGTTTCATTTCTACATTTGTTGGGATTAGTGGAGATGATTGTAGAAATTGATTTAAGGTGCATTGGGTCGATTGATGAATTGTGGATTATGGTTGGATTTAGAAAGAGGGGAATTTAAGGATGGACCTATCATCTACTTTGGTTTGGATCGTTGGGTGGAAACTAAACAGGGTTACCTAATCGACGTAGGATTAGGTTTTGAGTTTAGTTTGTTGTTGATTATGTGATTAGCTACACATTATATATATATACCATGTGATTCGCAGGACTTGGGTTCGGGACGAGCATCTCGGAGTGGAATTGATTTATCTGGCGCGGTTGACAGATAAAGGCGGGTATTTCTTCCTTGCCTCTATGTAGATTTTATTGAGCTTAGTGCATGGTTTTATGTGATGGTTTAGGATGCTTTATCTTATATCGTGTTCGTTTGTTGCTTTCCTGCTTGATACCGATGCTTGACCCTTGTGATGATCTATTTAATTCTTATACAGTCTACACTTTGGATTATCTATACTCTGTGGTATTTGTGTACATGTAGAGTATGTATGGTAGGGATTACCTCGTTGGTGGTATTCATATGAGGCTTGTCCATCCGTATGTCGTGTATACTTCTGTCCGGTGTGATGATTGGAGTGGTGTTGATTGTATGTCTGTGGTTTATACACGTATTTGATGTGTTTTTACTGGAGGATACATGTTGATTGTACACGTGGGGTTGTGTAGGTGTGTCTGTTGAGGTTATTGGAGATTTTTGGTTGACTATACATGTGTAGATATATACATATGTTTGGTGGGATATATGGAGGTATCATGATGATTATACTCATGTTGTGGGACACTTAGGTGGATTTAGAGTTGCATGGATGATGACGGTGTCCGTATCATGATTATATATATATATCATCATGTTCATCATTCATGTCATACTGACGACTATCGTCTCCCTTGTAGTTGAGAGGGTTGTCAGTCTTTTATAGCCGTCCATTCGGCCACTGATGGAGAGTGGTAGTTTGGAGTGGAGCTAGTCCTGTCGCGCTTACTCCGCTGCTCAGTGTGCTATCAGCCTCGACCACTCTGGAGTAGTGAGTCTTGAGGGTACAGTTGTCAGAGGGCTTGAGTTATGAGTGGTCAGGGACCCTTAGCTATGTAGTTATATAACTACTTAGCTGACCGTCCGCTTCGGGCGCCTATAGCGCTGCATGTACTGGAGGCTAGTACGGTTTGTCACGGACCCAAGCCTCTCGGCCATACAGGGGTCGTGGTGTCTAGAGAGGTGGTGGGGGTGACCATGGAGCATGCATGCACTTTTGCATTTAATGCGCGGTGCATCTTTGGAGATATATTTGCATACATGCCTAGTAGTTACTAGTTGCATGTGTTTGTGGTATGTTGCATTTGTTTGCGATATGATTGTTGCATATGGTTGCCATGCTGCATACATGTCATTTATTTTACATGTATATGCAGTCGTATTTATATTGCACAGGTGTCACGGGTATATCTGTTGCAGATCTAGTGAGTTTACTGATCTTTGTACCTTGCGTCGATTCCAGATTGGGTATGTATCTGTTATCGTGTTAGTTGTGGTTTGTACAGTTATATGTCAGGTGATTATGTCAGATATGTTTAGGTGCATTGATTATGATGGTATGATCATGTTCTTTATTCCCTACTGAGACTGTATACTTGTGATCTCCATGTTGTTTATGGACCATGCACTATCTTGTCTATTACCCGCTGAGTTACCTATACTCACCACCGCATTTGTACATTTATGTTTTCAGGTAGCAGGTAGATGGTTGGTGTGTCGCTTGGAGTATCCTGTCTGCCGGGTCCTACGTCACATCCGAAGACTGTGTTCGTTTTCTATTGTATATTCTTTTCTTATTCGTGGCATTGTATTTGTGTTTAGCCATGTGGCTATCTTATTCTTTTGGTGTTGTATTTAAGCCGTGCCGGCATGCATTGTATCTATTTGTCTTGTGTGGGCTTTCCGTTATCGTTTTTCCGCTGTGTTGGTTTGTTTTGTACAGCCGTGTGGGCTGTTTTATATATAACTGCGTGGTTGTGATTATTTCATTCCAGCCGTGTGGGCTGTTATTATAACTGCGTGGTTGTGTATATAAATATTCCAGCCGCATGTGGCTGATGTATATTTTGTTTGTAGTGATACTTCATATTGTCACCGGTACAGGGGAGATGCTGTCGGATTTTTGTCTGGCAGGGACTCCTTTGGGGGCGTGACATTATATACCCAAAGATAAAATATATTATGTAAAATCAAGTAAACCAAATAAAAAGCCAAAACCCAAACTTAGACCAACCAAATCAAAAAAGAACTTTAGAACCTACCAAAAATTAAACTATCATCAAGTTAAATATAATTATAAAAGTAACAGACATAAACTTAGAACTAAAACTTGAAAATACAGGCTAATAATTCAGGGGAGGCTCCAGAATAGTTGGCACATCCAAAACTAACATACCCGGCAGGGTAATTAGGACTAGTTAAAAGGGGGCAAAAGCTTAATTTGACCTACGGTACTGTGAAGTTTTGGATAATAGTGGTTAGAGAAGCTTAGTCTATGCATATCTAAGAAGATATGACTTCAACCTGGTGCATTTGGCTAAGTGGAACTAACTGAAGCTACCTCTTACGGATCCTAACCAGTTAGACCAAGGTTTTGTATTAAGTTCAGTGGATAGGACTATTTGGAAAACCTCGAAGGCATGGTTACTCTAATGATGTCCAAGAGACTCATCATAGCCCAGAAGTTTATCCAAAGAATGCCTATTTGTTGAGCTCAAAGCTAAACCTGAATCTAACACAAAGTTAAACCAAATCCTAAAAATTGAACTTAACTTTATCTCACAAAAATTATACGTTTTCCTGATTGAAAACATAGATCGGATGAGAAGACTAAGGACTTCGAATCGAACCAAATCAATTCGAATCGAGCCAAATCGAATCGAATCAAACCAAATCGAATCAAATCGAACCAAATTAAATTAAATTAAATTAAATCTAATATAATTAAATTAAATTAAATCTAATTTAATTTAATTAAGTTAAACCAAATCAAATTAAATTCAATTGAAAATTCAATTTCTTTTTAAAAATTAATTTAATTTTTTTAAATTAAAAAAATTATTTTAAAAATTAATTTAATTTTTTAAATTTAAAAAATATTTAACTTAAAAAATTAATTTAATTTTTTAAATTAAAAAAATGATTTTAAAATTTTATTTAACTTAAAAAATTAATTTAATTTTTTAAATTTAAAAAATGATTTTAAAATTTAATTAATTTTTTTTAATTAAAAAAATATATTTTAAAAAATTTATTTAACTTAAAAAATTATTTAAAAATTAATTCAACTTAAAAACTATTTTAAAATCCTTTTAACTTAAAAAATATTATTAACCAAACAACTAAAATCATTTCAAGTAAAATCAAACTCACACTAACTTTAACTCCTACCTATTGTAGGAAATCAAGTGGATCTTGGACAATGGTTGCTCCAAACATATGACTAGAGATCACACCAAATTCACTCAACTTACCTACAAAAGCTTAGAAATAATTGTTAGGATCTTCGGACGCGGCTAGAGAGGGGGGGTGTGAATAGCCGACCCCAAATTCACGTTTCTTCCTACAATTTTAGTTAGCGCAGCGGAAATAAAAGATAGAAACGAAACGGGAGAATATCAAACCTCAAACGCGACGATATAACGAGGTTCGGAGATGATACTCCTACTCCTCGGCGTGTCCGTAAGGTGGACGAATCCTATCAATCCGTCGGTGGATGAGACCCCGGAAAACCGGCTAATGAAAACTCCTTCTGGGTGGAGAAACCTCGCCACAATTTCTCTTGCAACAGCAAGATCAGAGTACAAGAAATACAGCAAGAAGCCAAGAACAATATGAATGTAAAAAACACTAGTTTGCTTGCCTTCTCGTCGACTGTTGATGAAGCAGCAACTTCACGGATGCCAACCACAGCAGCAACTGTTCAATTGGAGACCCAGCCGAGGGAAGCTCACACGAAGCTTCAGTAATGGAGAGCTTAGCAAAGCTCAGATCGCAGGAGCAAGAAGAAGTCAACCAGCATCTATAGAGGCCCTCCACATCTTGATTTATATGAACCTGCGAAGAAGAAGACAGAGACCTAAATCTAGCCGTTGTGACTCAACGGCTAGACCTGGACCGATCAGGCTCCACCCTGATCGGTCCAGGGCGGATCTGATCGGTCAGGGGACCGATCAGACCCTAGGATGATCGGTCCCCAGACCGATCCCAACTCTCACAGAGAGTTGGTTGCCGAGCCCTGATCGGTCTATGAACCGATCAGGCCATAGGTGGATCGGTCCACCGACCGATCCCTCCCATTCATTCTTCCAATCTGTTTGGTTACTGATCGGTCACCAGACCGATCAGATGACCCACAGTGAGAATTAGTGTATCACTGGATCGGTCAGCAGACCGATCCAATTTCCCAGCCTTAAACCCTAAAGCCTTCCTGATCTAGAGAACGAGCTACCGAGCCCTCTCTGACCTAGTCCGGAGAACGAGCTACCGAGCCCTCTCCGACTTCCACGTCCGGTCCAGAGAACGAGCTACCGAGCCCTCTCCGAGTCCGGAGAACGAGCTACCGAGCCCTCTCCGACTTCCACGTCCGATCCAGAGAACGAGCTACCAACCTCTCTCTGGTCCGGAGAACGAGCTACCGAGCCCTCTCCGACTTCCACGTCCCAACTCTCCGACCTCCACGCTGGTCCAGAGAGAACGAGCTACCGAGCCCTCTCCAACTTCGTCCGATCCAGAGAACGAGCTACCGAGCCCTCTCTGACCTAGTTCGGAGAACTAGCTACCGAGCCCTCTCCGACTCCATCCAGTCCAGAGAACGAGCTACCGAGCCCTCTCTGACCTAGTCCGGAGAACGAGCTACCGAGCCCTCTCTGACCTAGTCCAGAGAACAAGCTACCGAGCCCTCTCCGACTCTATCCAGTCCAGAGAACGAGCTACCGAGCCCTCTCCGACCTCCCATGCCAAGCTTCCATACTTGGACTTTTCCCGTGCCAAGCTCCCTGCTTGGACTTTTCCCGTGCCAAGCTCCCTGCTTGGACTTTTCCGTGCCAAGTCTCCATACTTGGACTTTTCCCGAATCAGGTCAACTCAAGTCGGGTCAACCAGGTCAACCTTGACCAAAGGTTGTACCCACAATCCCCCAAGTTCCTATTCTTGTCAAACATCAAAATATAACTTCTCCATTCTTGTCAAACATCAAAATATATCTCGAGTCAGGTCAACTCGAGTTGGGTCACCCGGGTCAACCTTGACCTAAGGTTGCACCAACAATAATTGCCTTTGGGAACAACGACAAACTTAAGGTAATCGACATAGGTAATATTGAACTTAAAACTAACTTTATTATTACAAATGTATTACTTGTTGAAAATTTCAAGTATAACCTTCTCAGTATTAGTCAATTATGTGACACTAGATATAAGGTTAGGTTCCTATCTTCAGAATGCTTAATCAAGCACTTCGATAACCCCACAATAAGTCTAAAAGGGTTTAGAAAAGACAACATTTATGCAATTAACCTAACTACTTCTTTACTTAAGTGTTACTTAACACAAAAAGAAGAAACTTGGTTATGGCATAGAAGATTGTCCCACACAAACTTCAGGAATATAAACAAATTAAATGGATTAGTTAGAGGATTACCAAAATTACCTAACTTAGACTCAACAGTCTGTAATGCTTGTCAACAAGGAAAGCAAACAAAATCCACTCACAAACCAACTAATCAACTTCAAACAAACTCTATACTAGAACTTTTACACTTAGACTTATTTGACTCCTATGGGGTCAAATCCATAAATGGAAGTTTATATTGTCTAGTAATAATAGACGACTACTCTAGGTTCATCTTAGTAAAATTTTAAAAAAATAAGGATGAAACTTTTGAAATTATTACAAATTTTTGCAAGCAAGTTGAAAACAAAAAAGACCTTAAAATTAAGAGAATTAGAAGTGACAATGGGGTGAATTTAAATATCACAATTTTAACAAATTTTGTCGGATACTATTACAAATTTTCGTGTCCTAAAACACCTCAACAAAATGAAATTGTAGAAAGAAAAAATAAAACTCTACTTGAAGCATCTAGGACAATGTTAAATGAATATAATCTACCTAAATACTTTTGGATAGAGGCTGTTAGTACAGCCTGTTATGTACAAAATAGAACAACACTAAATAAAACACATAACAAAACCTTCTTCAAAATATATTATAATAAACAACCCAATATAAAATAGTTTAGAGTATTTGGGTGCCCAGCCTTCATACTAAACACAAGAGAACACTTAGGAAAATTTTCCTATAAAATTGAAAATAGAATTTTTGTAGGATATTCATTGAACAGTAGAGGTTATAGAATATATAATAAAGTTACACTAAGGATTGAAGAAACCTCAAATGTAAAATTTAAGGAATCCAACCAAAACCTTGAACAAACCCAAATTCAACCAATTAAGTTTATTCAAGGCAACAATAATCAAGAAGGAACTAATGAATATTTAAATCACGAAGAGGAAGAAGAACCTCAAGAAAATCAACCTCCTAGAACCATAAGAGTCAACCCAAATCATCTAATTGATCAAATAATTGGTGATCCTGACCTAAGGGTGCAGACTAGGTCATCCTTTAGAAACCTAAGTCAAATATCTCTGATTTCAAAAATTGAACTCAAAACCATAGCTGAATCTTTACTTGACCCAGATTGGGTCATAGCTATGCAAGAGGAACTAGCTTAATTTGAGAGAAATGGAGTTTGGGACTTAGTACCACCACCCAAAAATAAGAAGATAATAGAAACAAAATGGGTGTTTAGAAATAAATTAAGTGAAACTGGGGAAATTACTAGAAATAAAGCTAGGCTAGTTACTAAAGGGTTTAGTCAAGTAGAAGGACTTGACTATGATGAAACTTATGCCCCAGTAGCTAGATTAGAGTCCATTAGAATGTTACTCAGTTATGCAGCCCATAAAGGGTTCAAACTGTATCACATGGATGTCAAATCCGCTTTTCTAAATGGACTAATAAAAAAAGAAGTCTATGTAGAACAGCCACCTAGATTTGAAAGTCTAAATCACCCTGACTATGTCTTTAAGTTAAAGAAGGCCTTATACGAACTTAAGCAAGCACCTAGGGCATGGTATGAAAGGTTAACCTCTTATCTAATATCCAAAGGGTTCAACCAAGGTCAAATCGACCCAACCGTATTTGTTAAATCAATAAAAGAGGATATCTTTATAGCCTAAATCTATGTAGATGACATAATTTTTGGTTCAACCAACTTAGAATTTTTAGAAGAATTTATGAATCTAATGGAACAAGAATTTGAAATGAGTCTAGTAGGGAAATTAACTTATTTTTTAGGATTACAAATCAAACAAACAAATGAGGGTAATTACATTTATCAATAAAAATATACCAAAGAATTACTTAAAAAATTCGGGATGAAAAATACTAAAGAAATAAAGACACCTATGGCATTTAACACAATTCTAGATGACGACCCTAATGGAAAACCAATTGATTTAAAATACTATAGGAGTGTCATAGGTAGTCTACTATACTTAACTGCAAGTCGACTCGATATTTTATTTGCAATGAGTATGTGTGCTAGATACCAAACTTGTGCTAAAAAATCTCATTTGACTCAAGTCAAAAGAATCTTTAGATACCTTAAAGGAATGTCAAATGTAGGAATTTGGTATCCTAGAACTAACAATTTTGAGTTAATAGATTATTCTGACTCAGATTACGCTGGGTGTAAATTAGACCGCAAAAGCACAAGTGGTGGATGTCAACTACTGGGTCCATCACTTGTTAGCTGGTTTAGTAGAAAGCAACACTGTGTTGCTCTATCTATAACTGAGTCAGAGTACATAACTATTGGAGAGTGTGTCGCACAACTACTATGGATGATGCACAACTTAAAAGATTTTAATTTAAATCTTACAAATGTAAAAGTATTAATTGATAATATTAGCTCAATTTGAAGGGCGCTGGAATCCCGTTCTGTTTAAATATCCCTGTACAAAAATTTGTACAAGAACAAAACTTTTTCTAGCAACCCGCATGTTCGATCAAACATGTGTTTGATTAATCAAGCAAGTTCTTGAATGATCAAAGCATGCCTTGATTGAAGTACAAGATCGCTGGCCTCTTGTGTTGGTATTCAAAATCAATATCCAAAATCAATACGAAGAGAACAAAACTAGATACGCAGTGGAATTAAAGAACTAGTTGTACCTTTCTTCGTAGCTAAAGACCTCTTGATCTTCTGTCGTATTCCTCTTCTTTTCTTCAACGTCGTGTGAGCCACGATCTACCAAGACAACACTACCCTCCTTCTCTTCTCGTTTTCCAAACCGCCGGCTACAAAGGAGGCTCTAGGATGGGGCACCTTCTAATCTTCTTCCTTCTCTTCTTCTTCCTCTTCTTCCTCTTCTTCAAGCCGCCAGCCACTAATGGATTGCTAGGAAGGGGCACCAGCCCTAGCTAGGAGAGGAAAGGGGGCGACCCTTGAAAGGTGAGGAAGGGGCAGCCCTAGCTTGGGAAGAAGTGGCGCCGGCCCTAAGGAGGGAAGAGGGGCACCGGCCACCAGGAGTGAAGAGGTTTTTGGAAGATTAGGAAAATTATGTTTTAGGAGCCACCACCTACTCCTTTTTATAGGCTTGCCGTCGGTTACAAAGAAAGAAAAAAATAACAGAATTCTGTTTAGAAAAAATCTCTTTTTCTATAATCGAATTCTGTTTAGAAAAAATCTCTTTCTATAACCAAGTTAAACTAAATCAAGTTAAGTTAAACCAAACCAAGTTAAGTTAAACCAAACCAAGTTTAGTTAAACCAAACCAAGTTTAGTTAAACCAAACCAAGTTTAGTTAAACTAAACCAAGTTAAACCAAATCCAATTAAACCAAACCAAGTTATGGATGGGTGGATGCGAGACTTTATATAGAGGCTACAATAGAGACCTAGAGGAGGAATTAGTTAAGGCCTCCTGATGGGCTTAGGATTCCTGTGTTCGGCCCGAACACCCAACATAAGTCCATCAATAATAACCCACACCACTAAAGGGTTATTATTGAACAACCGCACCAATCCCATATTACAATATGGCTCCTTCTTATCATAAGTGCGTTAATCTCTCCATGTTTAGGATATCGTATGCCAGTTAATTAATTGAGTTACTAACAACCCAATTAATTAACATATGATTCCAAGAGTAGTACCACTCAACTTTATTATCATGTCGGACTAAGTCCACCTACAGGGTTTACATGATAATCCTTATGAGCTCCTTAAGGGGGCATCATCAACCTAAATAATTAGGACACAGTTTCCTTCTATAATCAACAACACACCATATAAATAATACTATCTCCCAACTAATCGGGCCTATTGATTTAACGAATAAATCTCACTTATTGATAAGTTAAAGAAATAAATACTAAGTATACGTGCTTGTTATTATATAGGGATTAAGAGGACGCACATCCATAATAACAGAGGATGTGAGCTCCAATAGTTCCAACCTCAAATGGTTCTGCTCAATACACAATTAGTGTACTAGTGTAATTTTATAGTCAAGATAGACTAATACCAAATTACAATATAACTGTTCCAATGGTTTGTCCCAATCCATCTTGGTTGTGAGCTACTATTTATAATTTATAAGAAACCAATAACATGATCTTCTGTATGACACCACACACCATGTTATCTACAATATAAATTAAATGGACAACTGCATTGACATATATAGAAATATAAAATACAGACATTTGACCAAAGTGATTCTTATTTTAAAATATTTTAAAACAGATGTTCATACAAAAGCTAGGCTTATAGTATACATCCCAACACAATTAACTTAACAAAAAATCCTGTGCATCATTCAAGAACCAAGCGCATTGAAATTAGACACCACTTTATCAGGGATCATGTCACTAAAGGAGATATTAAACTCAAATACACTGAGTCCAAGTCTAATTTAGCTGACATATTTACAAAAACCCCTCCCTAAAAGTGAGTTTAGCAATCTATGTCAGAAATTAGGAATGTGTTTAATAGACTAGGATTTTTTAAATTTTAAATTTTTTTTCAAAAATATTTTTATTAAATTCTAGGATATAACTTTTATGTTTTCAAAATTTCCCATTTTTAGAATTTTTGGAAATCAGCTTTAGCCTTAGAATAGATCAATCTCTTAGAAAGCATGCTCCTATAGATCTAAGGTTTGAGCATCTCACCAACACACTAGCGCTAACTTGTTTGTGTATTTCCGAACTTAGAAAGGGGTGAGATGCATAGGTAAATTGCCTAGACTTAAGATACTTATTTCAGTGCATCGACATAAGTTTGGACGTTAAATACAAACCACACATCAATTAGGTTAAGTTATTCAGCTTAATCAAACACTAACTGAGTGCAATTAACTTAATCTGACTAACCCAGTGAAAGTTGCTATCCTCTGATAGTTAGCAAGTAACTAATCAGTTAGACAGTCATTTTTTATGTCAGGTTCAGGGGGAGAATTATTTTAACTTATTTTCATACTTAATATCAAAATTATCTTCTCCGCTTTGAAAATATCCTTGAAAAACTAGTATAAACTTATTTTTGCAAATCTAATTCAATAAATCTATTTTTGAAAACTAGTTTTTATAAAACTGAGTCTTTGAAAATTAGAATCTTATGTTTCTTAAAAAAATTGATGTTTATATAAAACTTATATACAAACCTAGTTTTGAAAATTCAATTTTACAAACTTAGTTTTCAAAATTAAATATATTTGAAAGTTCAATTTTACAAATTTGGCTTTTGTTAATCTTACTTTTGTAAAGCAGGTATATTTGAAAATTAGCCTTTATAAAAAATTATGTTTTTAAATCTTTTTAAAAGGCTAGTAGATAAAAATTTAAAATTTGCAAAGTTGGTTTTCTAAGTTAGCTATTTTTTCAAACTTAGCTATTTTTGAAAAGCTAAAAGATAAAGTTTAAAGCAAATTTTTTATACTTTCTACTTTAAATTCCCCTAGTCAATCTGACTTTAGTTCGAATTCGTAATTTCAATTTTTTTTCTCTTTCTGACTTAACCTTTCTATACTCTTTTTTGATGGGGGAGGGTTAGGTGGGTTTATGTTAGTTAACAAACAAAATACAAAATATCAAACCCTAACCTAAAAACTATCTTAATTGATTGCTTACTTTTGCATATATTTTCACTAACTTAACATAGGTTGTCATTACATTAAAAAGGGAAAGATTGTTGGTGCGATTAGCACTAACGGTCTAACCCAGATTTTGATGAATGACAAAGTAGGTTAAGTTAATTTTATTGTGATCTAAACACTTTAACTAAGTGTGCAGGAGAAGCCCAAACTGGTCGACGGGCTAACCGGATGTCTGGCACGAAGTCCAGCTAGGTCAACGGGCTGACCTGATAGCTGACACAAAGTCCAAACGGGTTGACGGGCTAACCGGACGTCTGGCACGAAGTCCAGCTAGGTCGGCGGGCTGACCTGATAGTTGACACGAAGTTTAGACGGGTTGACGGGTTGACGGGTTGACGGGTTGATCGGGCGTCTAGCAGGTAAGTTAAGGTAAGAAACTGGAGGGAAGTGACTTGGTGAGGACGCGTTCCCGGTTAGGGAACTTAGGCGCCGATCCAACTTAGAACCATTTCAGAACTCTAAGTTGAGATCTTTACTATATTCCATTCTCGATGAAACGGAATCTAATTAATACTCTGTTTGATTATTATAACTATGCTAACATTTTATTTTGTAGGGTAATATAATTTACATTGTGCTTCGGACTAAGATTTTCTTGTAGGGAGTTGAAGCTGCTGGAAAATGGGGTCCGAGCACCTGGAGTGCAAACTTTATCCTCCTCGTCGCTTCGCCACGTGGAGCTCTATGGATGGATGGGCTACGTCACACTCCAGGCGCCCGGAGCCTCCTATATAAGGAGGGTAAGCCCTGGAGCAAAGAATATCTCACAACAACGTCTTCCAACGCTTGCTCTATTGTGATGTGCTCCTACGACGCTGCGAAACTTCTCCGACAACTTGCTGCTTTCTCTTTATTTAATTATTGTCGGTATTTTATTTCTAAGCATTTTTGTACCTTCATTTGTAATATCCTTTTCGAACTACTAGTGGATTGCCCAACAAAAGAACTCGACGAGTGCGGGCTTTGGAGTAGGAGTCAATGAAGGCTCTCAACCAAGTAAAATGGTTCTTGTTAGTGTTGTGATTTTCCTTTTCTGCTGCTTACTCTAAACGAATTTTTAAATCGCTATTCCCCCCCCCCCCCCCTCTAGCGAATTCCTTGATCCAACATTTTTGTCATTTCAGGCAATTCACCCTCTCTTACCGACCGCACTAGGGCCAACAATTGGTTTCAGAGCCCAATAACCTCAAAAGGACTAATCCCCGACTGAAGTACCAAAATAATGATTGGACCAAGCATCTATCCGCCAACATTTGAGGGGGAGTTTGAGTTTTGGAAACATAAAATGGAGGTATTCTTCAAGATGGATTTCGACGTCTTGCTAAGTATAAAAACGAGTTTCAAATTCCCAAAACAAAAAATGGAGAAGAACTCAAGGAACACTGATTGAACATCCAACAAAGAAATGAATTCATGGCCAATGGTAAGGTTGAATTTCATCTACTTAATGTTCTACCTGTGTAAGAACTTGATAGAATAGACAGCCACACTTGTGCAAAAGAACTATGGGTAAAGTTCTTAAAAATCCACGAAGCACCAAGAAAAGAAGAATCCAACCCTTCGATAGGCATTACTTCATCTTCAGAAGAGTCTAGAACCGAGGAGATTGCTGAAACAACACTAATTGCCAGGTACCTACTCGAAGATGAAGCACCTCAGAGATGAGTATCGATGAAGGAGAGGGCTACATCTGAAGATCCTATTTTTTTCATAAAAAAGGATTTTATTACTTATTAGTAGAAAATATTTTTAATTTTTTTTACTGTTAATGAATTTTCTACAATATTTTTTACTAAAATATTAATTTTTAATATTAAAAAATCTCAAAAAGTCTATCTTCAAAAATATTTTTTTGTATATATACTTCTTATTTTTCATAAAATTTTACAAAAATTTTCGAGCTAAAAATCTATTTTTAAATATTTTTTTTGAGAAACTATATCTCTCTATATAAAATAATCAATTATTACTTATATTAATTTTGTTTATTCATAAAAATTTTATCACAATTATGCATTATTATGTTTAACAGTGACAAAAAATTTTAGAATTTTTAAACTATTAAAAATAGTTTTAAAATTATTTTCTAAAATATAGTTTTAAATCATAAAAAATTTATATTTTCGAAAAAAATCCCATAATTTTTTTAAAGTATTATTCACTTTTTATGTATCCCTTAAAAAAGTTTTCAATATATTTTTGATGTTTTACCCCTATTTTTAATATGATCAAAGGGAGAGAAATAAAAATTAAGTTTAGGGGAGGTACAATTTTTTTTGTATCAATTGTTTATCTTACAAATTATATGTACTAAATTGCATATTCATTTATTTTAATATTTTGGTTTAACCCTAACTTAACTTGGGTTGATTCACATCAAAAAGGGAAAGATTGTAAGTATCTCATTATGGTTTTGATGTGATCAACCAAGTCAAGTAAGACTCTGAGTATTTGATGTCTTGCGTCTGAGTGTAGAGGGACTTAGGTAGAGCTGTCAATTTGGATTGGGCACGTTGGGTTGGCCCACCCCGCCAAGCCAATTAAGCGGGTTAGGTTGGAATTTTATCAACTCAAGCCCGCCGTGGGTCGACCCACCTAGGCCCGTGACCCGCGCGGGTTGGCCCGCGATGGGCTTGGGTTGGCTCGCGGGTTGAGAAACACATGTTCGTGGACGTGGAGAAGGACACGATATGGTTTAAGATATGAAAGTTTTTATAGTTGGCTATCGACTTTATTGATCATGTGATTGAGATCATAGTTGACTGAATATTTTTTAGCTTGAAGCATTGAAATTTGCTTCTGCTAGTCAACAACTATCAACTTTTGCATAGGGATGGCAATTTTCCCCGCGGGTTTGGAGCCCCACGGGGAAAACCCGAAATGGGGATGGGGATCCCCGATTTTTCGGGGATGGGGCGGGTTTGGGGCTGGTATGGGAATACTATCCCCATCCCCGAACCCGCCCCGAATATTATTATTATTAATATTAATAAATAATAATATGATTTTTTAAAAAATACTAATAATAGTGTTAATATTAATATTAAAATTTTTGAAAATATTATTAATAATAATATTATTGATATTGATATTAATATTAATATTATTATTAATAATTATTATTAAATAATAATAATAATAATAATAATATAAATTAATTTAGAAATGGGGCGGGGATGGGGAATCCCCGAACCCGTGGGTTCGGATTCGGGGATTCCCCGAACCCGAAAAAATGGAAACGGGGCGGGGATGGGAATGGCAAACCCGGCCCCACCCCGCCCCGTTGCCATCCCTACTTTTGCATAACCCACAATCCATCTATTGCTTTGATCTTTCTAATAGTCTCTTACGAAACATCAATCTATTCTTCAAGCAACATTTTTTGTGAATTTATCTCAAGCCGCAATTTTTCATTCTCCTTTTAAAGGTTGCATATCAAGCTATAGAAGTTTGCCAAAAATATGAAGGTTTTTTAAAAAATGTTATAGGTCCGCGGGTTGGCCCGCCAAACCCGCAACCTACCTTTGATTGGGTTGGGTTGGAGATTTCCCAACCTGCCAAGTTGACAGGTCAGTCCGCCTTGTCCCGCCAAATGGTTGGCTCACCACGGACCGACCCGCCCCTCCACGGACAGACCCGCCCCTCCACGGACCGACCCACCCCACCACAAGCCAGCCTGTTTGACAGCTCTAGACTTAGGAACTCAAGAAGTTGAGCAGAAGACACGACAAACAAGAAGGATGGCATGAGAATCGAGTCGACGGGCTCGATGCATCCAAGGGACGAGAAGCTGTGGAAGAGTGCACCAGTGGAGCGAGAAGGACACGCGCGATGCTTCCGAGGGACAAGAAGCAGGAGCAGAAGACTGCTTGAGGAGAAGATCAGAGTTGGATTCGGATGAACTCAACTCTGGAAGGCTGGAGGTTCACCCAAGTGACTGGAGACTAAGCTAGTGACTAGAGAAGGCACCAGACAGTCAATCGGAGGCTGACTAATCCGGGCTCCCGGATCGTCAAGCACCCGGACAAGATGATCCAAGCACTCAGACCACCAGGGTGCCCAACGGGTGCCTCATTGCAGTGGGCGAGGATCACTCTTTAGGTCCATATTAGCAATGGTCCGGGCGCTCAGATATGGTCCAGGCGCCCAAGCATGAAAATTTTCATCTTCAAGCCATTGTGTGGAGATAAAGTTTGCCACGCTCGGGGCGCCCAGAGAGAGTCCAGGCACCCAGAGTTGCCACGTCAGCAAATGACTAGTTTTGACCAATGGGCTATAAATAAAGCTCTGGTTTTCTTCATTCAGTACAACACTTGTACTCGAATTCTCTTATTCTGTTTTTAATTTCTGTGATTTCAACGCTTGTAAGAGGCTTCTCCGCCTACGATGAAAGGAGAATTTTAGTGCGCTTCATTTGTCTTGGATTAACAACCTCTCCGATTGCAACCAAGTAAAATCTGATAGCCTCTTTTATTTTTATACAATTAATTTTTGCTTTAATAACAAGTGATTATTAGTTTCATTTAAAAGTTTTGAGAATGATATTTTTGTCATTTCAGACAATTCACCCCCTCTTACCGGTCACACCAGGACCAACACATAACATCTAACTTTAATCCATTTATCATTTATCAAAACTTGAGTTTGGCCATTGGTGCCAACTGTACCAACATTTACAACGTCGTATGTATTGGTACAATTGACATCAGTTCAAAGTTGACCAGGTTAATCAAGCTCAGATTGACTCAAGTGTAAGTTTTGATTTTTGATCAATATATTAGTAAGATGTCAAGTATGTCGAGGTTGACCAGATACTTGATGGTAAAGAAGTTATTTAAGGTTGATCGGATATTTAATGAGAAGTCTAACAAGGAAGTTGGTAAAAGGGAATTCCAAGTGGGTCATGGAGGATTGGACAATTTGCGATCAGAAGTCCAACAGGGAGTTAGTAAGAGAGAAATCCAAGTAGGTAATAGAGGATAGGATATTTGGCACGAGACGGAAAGTTCAAGTGGGTCATAGAGTGTTGGAGCAATCTGGATACCCTACGTTTTGATGTTTGGGCAAAGGCTTAAGTAAGGTTTATTATTGTATTTGATATGCATTATGAGTGTACAAGATACAGGTACAACAAGGAGAGTCCAAGTGTGATCTTGGCAAAGGAGGAAAGTCCAAGGGTGAGTCTTGGCGGTGTAAGTCCAAGCATGTAGTCTTGGAAACATAAGTTCAAGTGTGACTTGACAATGGATGAAGTCCCGGAGGTACGGTCTCTTGGCAAAGGAAGACCCGACAATAATGACAAGGCCGATGGAAGCTCCAGAAAGCAAGGTGTGAAGGATGGGAAGGCATCCTAGGGGCATGAGGCTGATGGAGAAGGCTAGAAGGCTATGTATAGGTTGTGCGAGAAAGGACAAGTGCATGAGAGATTGTATTCAGAGTAAAATTCCAGCTACTGTAGTGTTACTATATCAATTGACTGGTGTTTTTATCAGTCGACTAGTAGCCGATCGTTGGGTTGTAACAGTCAAATTTCACTTAGGACCATTCGACTGATATAACCAGCAGTCGAGTTCTATTTAATAGAGCTCAGGGTGTTTGGGTATGGTTGACAAAATTAATGGTGGTTAACCCTAATTAGAGTCTCCAAGTGTTCAAGTGATCTAGTTTGGTCTTGTGTGAGTTGTGATGAGGTTTCTCCACCCACAAGGAGCTACACAAGCTAGCCAAAAGTTCTCCGAGGAATTATCCATCGATAGATCAGAATCGTCCACCTTACGGACAATCGTAGAGTAGGAGCTTTATCTTCGAATCATGTAAACGAGCGTATCTTTTTGGTTTACTTGTCTTCATTCTTCTTATTTTAGTTTAGCATTTTATTTGTTGTTTGTTTTGTATTCCGCTGTGCACTAACATTTTAGGAAGTGAACGATTTGGGTGAGACGCTATTCATCCCCCTCTAGTAGACGTTAAGGTCCCAACAAGTGGTATCAGAGCTTGGTCGCTCTTTGTTAGACTAATCGCCAAAGGAACAACCACTAGAGAAGAAGATAGAGTCGGAGGGACCTCTTAGATGGGACATTCAGATCCCATCTCCATATGCCTGCGAAGACTTCGACTATTAGAAGTTTCTCTTAGAGACATGGTTCCAAATGGATTGGAACCATTAGATGGCATTGGAGGAATCATTCAAGACTCCAACCGGCAAGAAGGGAAAACACATCCGGCCTCGGTATTGGACCGAGGAGCAAAGGGAGTAATCGAGGCGGATAAGGAGATAACTAGAATTTTATTTAATTTATTACCTCCTAATGTGATATTAAATGTAGGTGAGTACAAGAGTGCTCATGATCTTTGGATCAAGGTGATTGTGCTCCATGAAGATATTACACAATTCTAAGGAGTGGAGGAACCCAAGGAGAAGAGTTCATTGTTCCAAGGGAAGGACCAATCAGATATTGACATGTGCTCAACATCCGAGGAGGAGAAGGAAGATGAGGAGGTATCATTCACATCTTCAAGAGAAAAAGAAGTGGAATCATCCACATCTTCAAATGAAGAGGAAGAAGAGCAATCTAAGGAAGATAAGATCTTGGAAGCTCAACCCTCCACCTCAACTACCAAGAAGAGCACAAAGGACTACATCAAATGTTTTGAGTGTGATAAGATGGGGCATTACAAGAGTAGGTGTCCTTCGCTCAAAAAGGTAAAGGAGGTAATCTTCAAGCCCGGTAAAGTTACTTTAAGAACTAACATGGGTTGTAGGGATGGAGTCAAGGAGGAGAAGCACATTAGGTGTTTCACATGTGGTGAGCAGGGACACTACCATATGAAGTGCCCAAGGAGAGGAGAGCTCAAGAAATTGGTGCACTTGAAGAAATGAGAAAAGAAGAGGAGTTCAAATCAAGTAGGAGCTTCAAAGGTAAAAGGGAAGGTAATCCCTATTTTGAAGTTTAATCCAAATTCAAATTCCTACATGCTTGTTAGGAAAAATGAAAATTATGTACCCATGCATAATTATGGATTTAGGTACAATGATAAGAATATGGTTAACATGGTAGATAACCCTAGAAAATCATATACTAAGGTTAGACCTAATAAGACTCAAACCACTTTGCCTAAGAGAAGGAAAGTGGGTGAAAACCTAGGCATTAATTTCAAGAAGGGAGACACGTGCCTAGGGAGGGTAGGTCTAGGAATGTCCATGTTGGACATGTTGATTCTAGGGTTAAAACCTAGAATTGAAAAATCAAGCTTTAAGGGAAAAACTTGATAAGTTGAAGAAAGTCCTAAATAGGTTCATTATTGGACCTAGAGGACTTAACATGTATTTGGGTGGTCAAAGACCCAAAAATATCAAATTCGATTCTTCCAAGGCCAAGGAGAAATCATATCCTAGGGTGACAAATGATAATGGCAAGGGAGAGTCATCCAAGGGCAATAAGAAGGAATATGCTAGGGTGACATATAATTATGTCAAGGATGAGGTATCCAAGGTTAAGACAAGAATAAATTAACCAAATACAATGTTTCTAAAGTTAAGAAGGTAAGATTTGTAGGCCAAGTGTCACCCGAGGTGCACCAAAGTGGCCTAGCCATAGTAAATGAGTCACCTAAGGAGGTGGCTAAGGTTAAGAGATCTAGGAGAATCTCAAAGAGTCTTTGGACCTATGGTAAATGGATCTCAAACGAACCATACTTGGGGCTCAAGATGAGTTATCAAATGTGTTAAAGTGGTTTATACAGTTTTAAAATGAATTTTAGCACTTGAAAATAATCAAAAGGATGGTGAACATGTATATAATTTTATGGAGATTAATACATGATGTTTATCATCATTAGAGGTTAAAGAGTCTAATAATTAGGATATTGTTGGAGCTCTTTTTGATATATGGAAAAGGGGAAGAAGTGTTAAGTTTAAGTGGGAAACCTACACACCCTTGCAAGAAAACCTAGCTTAAGGGGGAGTTTAGGTGAAGGGGGAGCAATTGCTCACTTATTGGCAAAAGGGAGAGAAGTTTACCTTTGCGGGAAATCATAGCTCAAGGGGAAGCTTAGGTGAAGGGAGAGCCTAGGGATTTAAGTTTCATTATTTATACATGTGTTGATTTACATATTTATTTGTATATGTATTGCTATATTGTTTCCCTAATTTAAACGGGTTGTCAAGCATCAAATAGGGGGAGATTGTTGGAGCAATCTGAATACCCTAAGCTTTGATGTTTAGGTAAAGATTTAAGTTAAGTTTATTATTGTATTTAATATACATTGTGAGTGTGCAGAATACAAGTACAACAAGAAGAGTCCAAGTATGATCTTGGAAAAGGAGGAAAGTCCAATGGTGAGTCTTAGCGGTGTAAGTCCAAGCATGTAGTCTTGGTAATGTAAGTTCAAATATGACTTGACAATGGATGAAGTCTCGGAGTCTTGACAAAGGAAGATGCAACAACAATGACAAGGCCAATAGAAGCTCCAAAAAACAATGTGTGAAAGATGGGAAGACATCCAAGGGACGTGAGACTGATAGAGGAAGCTAGAAGGTTAGGTCTAGGTTGTGGCGATAAGGGCAAGTACATAAGAGACTATACTCAGAGTAAAATTCTAAGTTACTATAGCGTTACTGTAGCAGTTGACTGGTATTTTCATCAGTTGACTGGTAGCCGACCGTTGGCTTGTAACGTTCAAATTTCATTTAGGATTAGTCAACTGGTGGTTGTACTAATCAACTGGTGACGAGAAAATAGCTTGGTGTTTTCCTCTCGAACCCTATTTAATAGAGCTCATGGTACTTGGGCATGGTTGACGAAATTAGTAATGGTTAACTATAATTAGAGTCTCCAAGTGCTCATATGATCTAGTGTGGTCTTATGCGAGTTGTGGTGAGCTTTCTCCACCCATAAGGAGCTACGCGAACTAGCAGAAGTTCTCCAGAGAATCATCCACCGACAGATCAAGATCGTCCATCTTACGGACAGCCGTGGAATAGGAGCTTTATTTCCGAACCATGCAAGCGTGCGTGTCTTTATGGTTTGCTTGTCTTCATTCTTCTTATTTTAGTTTAGCTTTCTATTTGTTAGTTTGTTTTGTATTCTACTGTGCACTAATATTATAGGAAGCGAACGATTTGAGTGATATAGTATTCACTCCCTCTAGCGAGCGTCAAGGCCCCAACATAGAGGGCTAGATACTTGGCACGAAACGAAAAGTCCAAGTGGATCATGAAGGACTAGACTAGGGGCATAGCCAAGAATGCAAATTACCTAGAGCAAGCTATTGACTTTATGTGCTTCTTTTATGCTCACATCCTTCGCGATGGCAACTGCCAGTCGAAGGAGTGTAAGAGGTTGGCACCGCCACTGGCGATGTCTTATTCACAAACCTCTCCAGGTCATACACCTTCGATCTCTCTCACACATTCGGATCCCTATTGATCGCTCATGTGTTCACATCTATGGTTGTCCTGGGAGAAATTTGGTACATGTCACTTAAAGGATCGGTGGCCGATGGTAGCACAGGGTTGGGGCAGCTATATGTGACCTTGGTGTTTCGGAGATGATGGTCACGACTGAATCGCGATAATAGGGCAAAGTCAACATCACTTGCGGTAGGGAGAGCAACAACAATGAAACTCTTGACGAGGAGAGAAGTGAACTCGACATAGTGGTGTTGAGGGAGGAAAGAAGCAACGCCTTGTTTGGGCAGCCGCTACGGCGATGGCCGTGCAAATATCGCGTGCTGTTAGGGACAAGGGAAGCCGTAGTTGTGCTCATCGAGTCACAGCTGAATGCCTGCGAGGAGGGCGAAGGAAAGATCGCTCTGGCACCAACGTTGGTTGCTCGCGCGGCAGATCACGAGTAGTGCATTGCGACATCATACATAGGGAGGTGAAGTAGTCGTGATGGGAAAATTTAAGTTAATTAAAAATGTGGGGCTAAAAAATTTAATGCTTTTATTTTTTAAAATGGGTGGGGTTGGAGCCTGTTGGGACCGAAATGTAGCTAGAGGAGGGGTGAATAGCTCGTTGCGTGCTCGTGATCAGCGTTGCTTGTTTCTTCAAAGATGTGCAGCGGAAATATACAAGAAACAACACACACAACGCTAACAAGTAGATTTACTTGGTATCCACATCCAAAGGAGGTGACTAGTCCAAGGATCCACACACTTACACACACCTCCACTAATAAACACTCCTTTTCGGTAACTTCCGAAGGCGGAGAAGCCCTACAAGTTCACACTATAAGAAGAAAGGGAAATGATACACAAATACAAGCAAAAGCTTACAATAAGTATAGAAAACCCTAACCCTAGCTTTCTTCCTCTTGTTGTAGATCCATCTCTTGACTTGGAAAACCCCCCAAGAACCTTTAAGAACTGACGATCTAAACTTTGTGGAGAAGCTGTGGAGTTGTTGTGAAGATCTTAGATGAATGTCGTGAGTTCAACCGAAGAAATCGCACACCTGCAGCCTTTATCTGCGCCAACGGTCGGATCCCGATCGATTGGATTGCTCCCAATCGATCGGGGAGGCTTTGGATCGATCCGCTGATCAATCCAGCTCTTGGTTTTTGCCCAAAACAAAATCCAAACTCCCCTAAACTAACATCCGGTCGACCATGACCTATTGGTACATCATGCCTAGCATCCGGTCACCCTTGACCTGCTAGAACTCGCTCACCAAGTGTCCGGTCAATCCTTTGACCCACTTGAACTTCTACTAGATGTCTAGTCAACCTTGATCCATCTGGATTTCTACGTGCCAAGTATCCGGTCAATCCCTTTGACCTACTTGGACTTCCCAACACCAGATGTCTGATCATCCGTGATCCATCTGGATTTCTCGTGCCTGGCTTCACTCACCAGGACTTCCCATTTGCCTGGCTTCACTCACCAGGACTTTCAACTACCTAGCTTCATTCACTAGGTCTTTCACATGGCTTCACTAATCAGGATTTTCCTTCTGTCTAGCTTCACTCACCAGGACTTTCACCTGGCTTCCTCACCAGGATTTTCCTTCTGCCTAGCTTCACTCGCTAGGACTTTCACTTCTGCCTAGCTTCACTCACTAGGACTTTCACCTGGCTTCACTCACGAGGATTTTCCAGTCAAGTATCCAGTCAACCTTGATCTACTTGACTTTCCTTCACAATCTCCACACATGAACAATTGCACCTGCAATCTCCATGTGTTGTCTACATGTATTGTCAACCATGTATTGTCAAACCATCAAAACATAAACATTAAGACTCGAGCTTGACCCAATTCAAGCTCAGTCAAACTAGGTCAACCTTGACCTGGGGAATATTGCACCAACAATCTTCCAACAAGCCCACCCTAGCCTAGGTGTGGCTTCGCCATGGACCAGATACTTGGTAATCAGAAGTCTAACGAAGAATTGGTGAAAAGGAAGTCCAAAGTGGGTCATGGAGGGTCAAACACTTGGCACGAGACGGAAAGTCTAAGTGAGTCACGAATGACCAAACACTTAGCGACAAGGTGTAAAGTCCCGGTAGATCAAGGTTAATCGGATGCTAGACAATAAAGAAATCCCAACAAGTCAAAGTTGACTGGATGCTAGGCAACGAGTAGTCCCGGGAGGTCAAAGTTAACTAGATGCTGAGCAAAGAAAGTCTTGAAAGGTTGAAGTCAATTTGACACCAAGCAAAGTGAGGATTCAGCTTAGATAAAGCTAAAATAGAAGTATTAGTCCATTGATAAAGTGTATCGATTGACTAATGGATGCAAAAACCTCGAAACCAAAAATTAGGGTTTGCTACAATATAACTATAGTGTCGCTATAATTAGTCTATATTGATAATTTCTATCAGTCGACTGATAAATTTAGAAAGTCGGGGTAGATGCATATCAGACTCATTTGCTTAGTTCGACTGATGAAATTAATCGACTGATGAGTTACATCAGTTGACTGATGGATTAGTGAAGAGTACATAAGTGAGTGAGACTTGCATTCTCTGTTCGACTGATGCAATCAATCGACTGATGTAGAATTAAAGAGCATAGGAGCGACTGGAACTCGCTTGCTCGATTCGACTATTTGAATCACTCGAATGATGGTTGACATCAACCGATTGATGTTTAAATTAGAGATAAAATCAAATAGATTTTAGAAGCGTTAGTGGGCGTTCAATGACATGAATAGTGTCAGAGACACAATCGACTAATGGGTAAAATCAATTGACTGATAGGTGAAAATCAACCCTAACCTAAAGACTTTAAAAGAAGGGATTTGAGGAGTTTTTTCCTACCAGTTCTTTTTTTTTGGGGGGGGGGGGGGGGGTAGAGAATAATGTTGCTGCATTTCTGGATTTCTGGATCAACAAGAGGCATTTCCAAGCTACAAGAGATCAGGCAGGTAAAGTTTTGATTGTAAAATCATTTCGATTGTATTTGTCTTTCTTTTCTTATTTTTTTATTATGTCCTTAAAAGAATGAATTTGCAGAGGCTTCTCCACCTCTGAAAATTTTCCGAGAAGGAGAGGATTCTTAGTGGAAGAGATCGTTAGGAGTAGATCCTTAAATTAGTCACTTTAAGAAGGCGGATATGAAGTAAACCAAGGTGTTGTGCATATAGAGTCGAAATTGAAGCAAGGTTTTCGCTGTGCATTCAATGACAAACACAAAGCATCGAAAAGAAATGATCGAAGCTATTCACCCTTTGTCACGCCCCGAGGGAGTCCTTGTCACAGGAAATTTCAGCAACATCTCCCCTGTACGATGACAATCTAAAACATAATTACATAGCCCCAGGGCTCACAATCATCAGCCAACACGGCTGAAACATATACCATACAATAATAAAACAATCCACGCAGTTAATAATAAATCAGCCTCCGGCTGACTACACAACCACACAATTTATAATAATACATACTCCACTACAATGAGTAAAGCACAACCTACAACGAAAAACCTTCGTAGTAAAAACATAGGCATCATACCCGAAGCACGATATAAAAATTTATAAGTACAAGGACTACACATCATAAGTATGTAGTTCACTGACAAGGAAACAGAAATCCGAATATATATAAAACCACCTCGACACCTAGTGGGGACTAGCGACTGGAACCTCCTAACAGCTTCAGCCTAAAATAGAAAATATATCAACAGGATGAGTCCAACACTCAGTGGATACCAAGCTGACATGCATAGTAGGAAATAACCAATAGTAATAATTATGCGTACAGCCTCCTGGAATAATAATGAAAAATATAAAACTGAAGAAAATGGGAGAAGTTGTACTCACCAGGACCTCCTATCAGAATAATAAGGCCGTCAGACCGAAAATGTCATACCTCCTATATGCATGTCAATCATATGCATCCACCAAATATGCAGCAAACATAAACAATAAATGCAATTATGGATATGATGCAAATGACATGTCCTGGTCACTCCTGACATCAGTCAGCCATCTCACACATGATGGTGAGACCGAGTGGGTAAGGTTGTGACAACTATGCACTCTGCCATCACTGCTCCTGAGTAACCGAGTGGACAGGATGCTGTCGGAGTACACCTATCCTCCTACCCCAAATCATAAGTGGAGGAGCTTAATTCTTTCATCTCCCTGAGACAGTCCAAAGGAGGGATCTCTGTCCTGCTACCACGCTGCGTCACGTTACCCATGAGTGGACCAGTGGAGCACTGATAGAGCAACCTGGTGCAACACACCCTGCCTGAATAAAAACCACTAACCCATGAGTGGTTGTGCGTGCAGATCCATGTAATTGGCGATGTGCTCAACAATAATGGAGTCAACAATTGCTCAGCATGCAATCATGCGAGATGGTGCATGACACTAAGCATGAAAATCCTAACTATATCTACCTCCATAAAACATGTACCAAAAATAAATGACTCAAATAAGAAGATCTAGGTACACGTATCATATATGGTAAATGTCTAGTCTGGTATATCATAAGGCATGGTATGTCACTACCTCTATGAGCATAAATAATCAAGAGGGTGATGGATGCAAAACAAGTAGTAAATAAGCATGCTGAAGGAATCAAGCAATGACATACCAATGCAGATATAACATAATTATTACTACTCATTAAAATCTACTATGCATATCAAATGATAATATCTAAAAGATAAGTCAAGGTATCCGCCTCAAAAAGAAGATCGTGATCAGAAATCCTACGTCGAGACGCCCATCTCGAATCAACGTCTTGCATATAGTATGCATAGTATAGCTAAGTTTCACATTATCACATAGCTAATCCTAATCTATTCCGATTAAGTAACCATGTTTAATTTCATCTAGTAACATATCGCCACTACAATGAAATAGGATAAATCCCAACTATTGTACAACTAAATTCAATTTAGCTTATACAATAATTACCACCAAACTTACCCTAATCCGTTTGCTTTTGAATCAACCCATTTCTGGAAAACCCCTTGCTATCGGAAAGATGGTCGAAACAGCACTGCCAGCTAAAGCTATGAAAACAGAGAAATCGATCAAGCACCAAAAGTCTTAAAACCTAAACATAGCTTTAAATTCCAGATATTCCAACACTAATCCAAAAACTCACCCAAATACGACCGTGCTGTTGCTCACAACCGGAGTTACAGTGGCTCGGTCCAAAGCTGGAACCTAGCAACTGCACTTAATCGTCCACTGCCATTTGGAAATCAATCCCAAATCCAACTAGTTAGAAGTTCTAGAAATAATTTACCTAAATCCACATCGTTGTTGAAGTTAACAAGAATCTTTACCTAATTTCCCTCTTCTTCAGCGATGGCAGCAAGCAATTAGATGCTAATAGCGGTGCTAGGTTAAGAGATGTCGACACTCAGTGAGTCGGTGCCAAATCAAGAAGAGGCGCCTCAAAGGTAATTCTAGGGCACGATCGGAAGCTTGGTTGTCGGAAGCCCCTTTGCTATTTGCGACCAAAGATGGGATGCCAGAAGGGAGGTCGGCTACTAGAACAAGACTTGGATGACCGTCAATGATGAGCAGGAGAGGAGCAGCAACCGTCGATAGGTGCCGGCGTGATCAACAGGAGCTCGCAAGTGGTGATCGACGTTCAGGAGGAGTGAGGAAGAGAAATGAGATGATCGGGGGAAATCAGGGCAGAGGCAATCAGCGCCGATGCTCGGCGATCGGCAAATGGTGGTGCGACCTTAGGTGGCGGCGGCAACGTTTTATAGATCGTGTGAGGCGAACTCGAGGCAAAATGAGAAGGGGTCGAGGAAGGAAGAAAGGAAACGATGCCTGGGGAAGAGAAGATGGCGTCGGGTGAGGGAGCTTAGGGTTTGGCGACGAAGAGGAAGAGGAGGGGAGAAGAAATGGGGCACAGTGCGGCGATGGGAGAAGAAAAAGAAAAGGAAAAAAAGAAAGAAAAATAAAACTTTCCTTCGTTTAAATGGGTAGCTTAAATAGGCTTTCCCGTGACTCAATAATTGATCCCCTTAAGCTTGTCATACGACTTTCGAAAAATTCTCAGAAAATTTCTAAAAATTCCTGAAAATTCCCTTAAGGTTATATTTAAGTGTCGTATTTTACACCCTTTCTCTAGTTCGCACGAGTCCTAACAAATTGATCTCTACAAAAACCACAACTACATAGAAATAGACAAAACACCCTAAAAATAAGCTTTTATATTATAATCAATATATATAAATAAATAAATAAATAAATAAATAAATAAATAAGAACGGTATTCAGTATAATACATGGGAAAATCTTGAAAAGAATAGATGAGAAAATGTCAAATAAGTTGTTGTGTTGAAACCTTGATCAGTCTTCTTCGGAGAACACCTAGTCTTCAAAGTCTTAGCGGCGCCAAAGTTTTATATCACCTTTTAGGGTTAATCTTCTCGTCGGTATTTTTACTCTGTTGAAATCTCGTCGAGACGTGTGTTTTGTGATGGAACAGTTGCATGTAAAATAAGAATTGGTATGGTAAGCATGGGGCTCATTGTTACTTTATGCATCCAAGCTAAAAAAATAAGAATTGTGACTTAAATACTTGAAAATGAGATGTTGTTGATGGACAGGGTAAAATAGAAATGAAGTGAGTTTAGATGTGCCTTTTGCGTATTGGAAAATTTTAGACGACCCTTTGTAAAATTACCATAAAGATCTCCATACTATTGTCTATATATATATCCTGCGGAACAATCCTTGCAGAACAGCTCGCGGTTCCTTTTTTATTTTTTTTATTATTTTTAGTCAGGGCATCTGAATTGACTCAATTTTTTTTTAATTTTTAAAAATAAAAAATTTCTTAAAACATCCTAAATACATATATTATATCCCATGAGTACCTAAAATTATTTATCTTGAACACTATAACCCAAGAGAGAAACTTGAACCCTAAAGAAAAATCTTATTAGCTTAAATCAATTATAACTCAACCCCTAAAATCTTAAATCCTAAATACATATAATATACTCTGTGAGTATCTAAATTTTTTAATTTTGAACACTATAATCCAAAAGGGAAGCCTGAACCCTAGAGGAAAAATCTTATTGACTCAAACTTGTTATAACTCAACTCCTAAATCCTAAAATTATAAATCCTAAATACATATAATATACTCCAAAATAAAATAAAATAATTATTAAAAAATACTAAATGAGTCCAACCGTCGAGATTCATTCTGGCACCTAGACTATGTCATCAACGGGCGCCTGGATCAATTCTAGGCGCCCCGAGTCCAGTTCAGACCAGTTCGCAAGCAAAGGTCCGCAACATATCAAAAAAATCTCTATATATATTTGATATGCTACGGGCCTTGTGCTGCGGGGGGCGGATCTAGAGGGGGGTGGCATCGGCGGTCGCCCCTCCTTCCAGTAGTGGACCTCCTAGTATTATAGGGTTCCACCGGTGGAGATAGATGATACCATCCCTTGTTCCATGTAAAAATTGCCCCTCCGTAATTGAATTTTTGGATCCGCCGATGGCTGCGGACTCATGCAGATCCCATTCAGGCCGCCTGGAATTCATCCAGGCGCTTGTATGTTGACTGTACAATTTTTTTTGTTTATTTTTTTAGCTTCGGGATTAAGCCAATTAGATTTTGCCTTTAAGGTTAAGGGGTTATGTTATAGTGTTTAACTTAAAAAAAATAAAACGATAAAATTTTAGGTGCTCACAAGGTATAATATATGTATTTAGAATATTTCATATTTAAGATTTAAAGAATTTTTTATTTTTAAAAAATAATAATAATAAAGAATCGAGGTGCCTAGATTAAATCCAGGCGCCTCGATTTAAAAAAAAAAAGAATCAAGTGGCCTGGATTAATTCCAAGCACCTCAATTAACCTATCGCGGACCGTTCCGCAGTGAACAGTCCACAACATATATTATGCTGCACACTCTTACTTGAGTGACAGTGGACGAAATTCAACGTAGATGAACTGACGTGACCTAAACTTTTTTTTTCTCTCTCTTTCATCTGCATACAACATTTTTCTCTCTCATGCATGCAAACAACTCTTTTCTCTCTCATGCATATAAGGTGATACTGATTTGTACAAACTAACACTAACATTAGTGTTGGTTTGTACAAACCAACACCAGCCTTGGTGCTAGTTTCAAACCAGCGCTAGTGATGTTCTTTAAAAACCAGCACCACACTGTGTTGGTTTCAAACTTGGTGCTAGTTTCAAACTAGTGCTAGTGTTGGTCTTTAAAAACCAGCACCACGTTGATATTGGTTTCAAATCAACGTTGGTGTTGTTCTTTAAAAACCAGTACCGCGCTAGTGTTGGTTTCAAACTAGTGCTAGCGCTGGTCTTTAAAGACCAACACCAGCCAAGCACCCCAATTGAAATATGTACATTTTTTTAGCTTCGTAGTTAAGTCAATTAGATTTTACCTTTAGAGTTTAGGGGTTGGGTGATAGTGCTTAAGCTAAAAAAAATTAAAACTAAACAAATTTTAAATGCTCATGAGATATAATATATGTATTAGGGTATTTAGGATTTAAGATTTTTAAAAAAATATTTTTTTAAAAAAGAATCGAGACACCTAGATCTAGGAACGGTCGACAGCATATCACGTTATATATATACTAGTCATCGTACACGCATTACATGTGGGTTCGCCAGACACATGCAATAGTTTAACATAAGGGCGACATTCAATAAAAATTAATATTACCAACCAAATCTAACTTTAGACAATAAAAATAAATAAATTTACCAACAAAATTTAACTTGGTCAATAAAATTTTAAAATTATAGACCAAATATAATTTTAACCTAAAAAAAATTAAAATTACTGGTTAAATCTGACCATTAAAAAATTTAAAATTACCAATCAAATCTAAAATATTGTTGACCAAACCTAACTTTGGTCGATAATTATAATTATTTTTTGGTAAAATTTTATTTTAGCCTGTAATATAAAATTTTAATCACACTTGATTTTAGTCAAAAAGTCGAGAAATGTATATTTTTTAATATCGTTGACATAAAGTATTTATAGAAAATTCTCCGCTCGCGGTATTACCCATCCTAAGACGTGAGATTAAAGAAAACTATGATAGTATATATTTTTTATATATAAAATCATCAAAGAAAATTATGATTTAATCTTAAAATTATTTTTAGTGTGAAAAAAAAGATATTAACATAATTTTATTTTAGATTTATCAAAATTAGTTATTAAAGGATTGAGATTTTTAATAAAAAAATACGATTGTAAAATATATATATATATATATATATAAATTTAACCTATTATAAATAACATAAATTCCAATAAAATATAAATAATTAAGGTCAGGTAAATTTATTCATAAATTAGTTATGACTTTTATTTCTCAATATTAATAATTTAATTTTATTAGTAATTAAGTTTGTTTATTAGGGCATATGTAATGGGAGGTTTATAACATATAATTTATGTTATAAATCTTTCAATATAAACTCCTCCCCCATATAGGTTGGGTTTATAGTTTTTTTTATAAACTTGTATAAAAATCTTGGGACCAGGTTTATAAAAAAATAATGGAGAGAGGATAAAAAGAAAATTTTAAAAAAAATAAAATTTTTAAAAGAAAAAGATTTTATAATAATAAAGAATGAATTTTAAAAAAAATATGATTTTTAATTTTTAATGTGACAATAATATAACAACATAAAGTTCTTTAAGAAATTTACAATTACATATCCTTAGATTCTAAAAGAATATTCACTTAAAGTATTATAAAAAATTCCTTCGCCAGCTTACAAAGAGATACGTGGCCGCCTGTCTAACGACGGTCAGCACCCATCGTTTACTTTCAAAAGCACAAGCTCTACGTATTCCACGCAACCGCGGCCACGTCACAAACAAGCCTTCGCACGTCATCTTCCCAGCACAAGACGGATTCCCGTTCCGCTTGTATCACGTACGCCGCTGTTTACCCGACTTGCAATTGGATTCCTTTTTTGGGACCCGCAATTTTATTCCACCCCAGTACCATATGTGACGCGTAATATTCTGATTGGCAGGAGATCTAAACCGACCCTAAACACCCCATCCTCGCCCCCCTCTGTGATCCTCTTATTGCTCCACGAAGAACGAGAAAGCGTGCGCGCGATTTCGCGATTTTAGGGTTAGGGTTTTCTCCATCTCCGGTCCTCTCTTCCTCCTTTCGATCGGGTTTTCCATCCCGAACGTCTGCAAGGCCCGATCGGGCCGCCGGCATCCCCCTACTCCGTTTGATGCATGGATTCCGGCCCCCTTCCCGCCGCTACCGCGGACGACGGCGTCGGTGAGAGTCGCCGGTGGGCCGACTGCAAGGTATATACGCGGAGGAACCGTGCCAAGAAGAACACTCCAAGCGCGGTCCAGGATCCGCAGCCGTCATCCCGAGAAACCCTAGCCGAGAACCCTCAGCCCTCACCCGTCGGAACCTTAGATGAAAACCCTCAGCCGTCATCCCGTGAAACCCTAACGACGACAAAGACCAAGGACGACCTTCAATCCTCCCTCCATCAGCCTCCGGCGGCGGAACCTCCTTCTGGACATCAGCCTCTGGTCAGTCTCCACCCCGTGTCGGATAACGAACCCTTCAGCCTCAATCGTCCATGCCCGGAGGGGACGATCGTGCCTGACATCAAGGCCTCCGCCCCTCACGAAAATGGCTCGTTGGAGAACGGGAGAGACGAACCATCGCAGCTGGAGTTACTGAAGATCCGGCAGAAGCTCCTTGCTGATCTCGCTCAGGTGAGGGATCTTTTCAAGAGGCTTGAGGCCCGTCAGATTGAGCTCTTTGCTGTGCATGTGGATGGTGATGGTGGAGCTCCTTCTCAATTCTCAGCTAATCATGGGAATACTACTATGTCAGGAAAGAGAGCACCAGCCCTTGTTGAAGCTGATTCGGTGGACCCTCCCGCAGCACATTCCTATTTTGACATCCCAGTGCCTCCCAATGTCAGTGGAAAGAATAGCATAGCTAACTCGATGCTGGTGGATGAGGTATTTTCTGTCCCTGCTGCAGGTGGTGCCGGTGCCCGTTCTCAACTTTCGGTGAACCATGCGACATCACCTGTGGCAATTCAGAGAGCACCTGTTGTCTTTGATGCTCTTCCAAACAGTCCCGCTCTTCTCCCCTTTCGTCCCCGGCTCAGCATCATAGTGCCACATGGTGCTGGTTCTAGGAATAACATCAGTGAATTGCCCTTACAGAAGGAGAAGAGAACACCTAAGGCCAACCAATACTTTCATAGTTCAGATTTCATTTTGGGTAAGGATAAGATTCCTCCTCCACCATCTCTGAAGAAGTCCAAGACCAGCAAAAGCAAGAAGAATTTTACAGAATCAGATTATAAGACATCGCCTGAAAAGAAAGTATATACTAGTGCCTTCAAGAGCTGTCGGGCATTGCTGGAGAAACTCATGAAGCACAAGTTTGGATGGGTGTTTAATAAACCAGTAGATGTTGATGGTCTTGGTCTCTATGATTATTTCTTGATCATTAAGCACCCGATGGACCTTGGCACTGTAAAATCTCGCCTTGCTGATCATTTCTATGAAACTCCAGAAGAATTTGCAGAAGATGTCAGACTTACTTTCAGGAATGCAATGACATATAATCCTGATGGCCAGGATGTTCATTTCATGGCACGGGAGATGTCCAACATCTTTGAGGAACGGTGGCTTGTGATTGAGACTGAGTTTACAGATCAATTGCACCACTTATATTCAGTCAATAAGAAAAGGGCTCCTCCTTTAAGGGGAACTATGGAAAGGTCAGACTCCACAGTGCATCCGATAGTTGTTGATTTGCGAAAAGAACAAAATCAGTATCACCATTTTGACCGGCCTATTGCTTTGAAGAAACCAAAGGCTAAAGACTTGTACAAGAGGGAGATGACATTGAAGGAGAAGCAAACTTTAAGTCGTCACTTGGAGAGTCTGCCGCCGGAAAAGTTGGATTTGGTTGTGGAAATTATTAAGAAGAGGAATTTTGCTTTGAGTCAACATGATGATGAGATTGAAGTGGATATTGATAGTGTGGACACAGATACGCTCTGGGAACTTGATAGATTTGTGTCAAATTATAAGAAGACATTAAGTAAGCACAAAAGGAAGGCAGAGCTAGCGATGCTGGCTAGGGCTGAGGCAGAGCACCTCAGCCAAGAAAGAATGAATGGAGAGGTAAGAGTTTCTCTTGATTTGAAGATATATGTTCTTTATATAATCCTAGTTATATGTTCTATCATTTATGACAGGGTCCTGATCCAGTTGCTTCATCAGCACAGCAAACTGACGAAGGTATAAAATTTTCATTTATTAATTATGCTGATAGTTATATGTTTTTTTTTCTCATCATGTGTTGATTGACTTGCTTATTTTTTTAGCAATGCAAGACCAGAATGATGTTGCTGCTCATCTAGTTGTTGGAGGAGTGAACAATGGCAATGATGCAATTGGATCAAGTAGTTCCAGTGGATCTAGCAGTGATTCAAGCTCGGATAGTGGTAATATTTTGATACAACACAGTCAGATTACAAAATTAGGGATATATATATTTTTTGTTTTCCAATTGAGAATGCATGTTGTATGTAGCTATTGTATATTTTATTATCCTGTATGTCAATGGAGACAAAATTGAATTATGTTTTGTTTTTATTGTGTACAATTGTCAACTTATACTGTTAATTGCAGACTCTGACAGTGGAAGCTCCTCGTCATATGAATCAGATGCGCCACATTGATCCTGAAGAGAAATAAAATAGCTTCTACGGAAGGTATTTTGTTTGCTTGTTGGCTGCTTGTATTATATTCACAATATCACATCATATTTGCGGCTTCTTTTATTATTTTGTCTATTGTTCTGAGTGTAGCTGCATATATTTTCCCATTATTTCATAATTTTGTTGGGGTCACATTCACTACCATCCTAATTTACATTTTTATTTTATCTGTGTGCTCTATTGTTCTTAGCTTTCTTGCATGATCTTTTCCATTCTTCTGTGACTGGTCTATTCTTCTGAGCTTTCTTGCACATGCTTTTTAAATAGAGTATAATAACTTTTTTCGATATGTTTGTCTTTTGTTTCATCTTTGGTAGTCCCATGGCTACGCATTTAGCAAACTAATGTTTTCACTCCTAGAAAATATGCTATGCTACCAATGTCTATAAGTTTCCATTAGTTAATAACCATTAACTAGTAAAAAAAGGGGCATGTCTCCGTAGGCAAAGATTACCATGCTCATCAGGCTGTGCACCTGGAAGACCTTCACTCTTAGAAAATATTAGAATATGTCTCGATATTTGCCTCTTGTTTCAAAGGAAGAGTCATTCAGAAAGCATTATTATGATACCATTCTCCTTGTTGGTTGCAGATATATCAAAGCTCTGTGAATGTGTGGACGAATTGCTTCCCAAGTTTTTCCCGTGAATTTGCCTAAAAAAAGGTGATGACTCCATATAAGTTGTATGATTGTATCCCCCATGAAACTGGTCTTATTATTGACTCTTGTAGTTGGATAAGGATGCTAACCACAACAAACCGGCAATTTTTTGAGATGGGACTTCTTTTTAGCAGTTTCTTCTGCTTATATTTGTACAGAAAGATTTAAGATTTGTAGTAGTTTCAGAATGACAGGTTAAATTATATCTTTTGTCCCCATTGCACGGTTCGTGTACACTAGCATTTTCTGTTTATGTAAGTGTTGTTTTCTAACTTAACCATGTGTAGGCCTTTTGACTCTCACTTAGCATATTGTTCAGAGTCGAACAGTTGGAGGTATTGGTTGCGCGTTTCCTGAACGTGAGAATTGAAAATGTTGGGCTACTGGTGTCGACCCTCTGCGGTTTGAGGTTCTATTTAAATGTGTAATAAACTTTCTTATGAAAAACTAGCTAATCCATGATTTTTCTTGCATTTATGTGTGCATTGCACTTGTAACCTCGGAGACAAATCCTCATTTTTGAATTGGTTGTGCAAGTTTACACGATGATTCATTTTTACGAGAATATTAAGCCAAACTATCCACACTCAGCTTCTGGGGTATGACAGCACGGCTGATGGGTGATCTGTCGGTCGATAAATCCTAGTTCTTTTGAAAAAAGTGTATAAATTTGTCACCCTTTGTTGATAATTTGGGTTTTAATAGATGGGTTTTTATTCTTGAAATGGAAATTTGAACTTAACCTTGGTAAGTTACAGAGGTGGGTGTGTCTACGGCTTACGTTTTGTGGCATTACATTTGTGGTTAAAAGGTGATACCGTTCATTTCAAGCAGTCTAATCACGGGCCACTTGGTAGATATAGATAGGTAAATCACGAAAAGGTTTTGCCCAGTAATAATATGCAGGGCGTTTCAGATTTATATGTGGAAAACACTGCATTCGCATTTTAATTGGATCATTAAAGTCAATAATATGGACGAGTAGAGTATCATATCATGGGAAACAACTACAAATTCCAGTTCCACTAAAAGGCGCTAGAAAGTCATACTTCTAAACAATGAACCATTGGGGATAAGTTATAGTGTCAAATGTTCAAATAATCGGTAGACTATGAAGAAGCAATGATGAATGGAAAATCTTTCTTCCCAATTTCAAAATAATTTTTATTTGAGGTAAAACAAGTCGCGAACCTTCCCCAACCCCCCGATTCAGGAACCTGCAAATGGAACGGCACGGCAGAGCGAATAATTGGGCTCGGCACAGAGGGATTTATGCAGAAAGCCTAGCTCTCAGCTCAGATGCCACAGCATCGATGAACTCTTCAGTGTTCAGATAATGGGCTCTAGTGACACTGAGCAAAGAGACACTTTGATTAGAAAACATGAATAATTGTTGCTTGGAGAGTTATAGCTGTTGGAGGTTAAGAGTACCTGGATCCGTGAATGAGAAGCGCGAGATCTTTGGTCATCTTCCCAGATTCAACCGTTCCGACGCAAGCAGATTCCAGCTTCTCGGTGAAATCAAGCAATCTAGCATTGTCATCCAACTTAGCCCTGATAAATCATCAGAAGAGTTTTACTTCACATTGAAAATGTGACTTTCCCCCTCAAAGGTAACCATTTGGTACGTGCATTTTAAACATGTTGCCAAAATCATATGTAAATATATAAACATGTTGCCAAAATCATATGTAAATATAAACCACACATGAAGAGAAGCCAGAAGCAAAAGATTGTCAAGGCACAATTTGTTAGAATAAATAAATTTGGGTATTATATGGATGCGATTACTCATTTTAAATTAGCCAATCTTAATTAATTGGAAGAAACACAGCATATGGTTGACGATTGTCTTAGGATATTAGTAATCAATCAAAATGATGGAAAAAAGAATCCGCACCTGTGGGCAAGCCCTCTTGACCAGGCAAAGATAGAGGCTATACTGTTTGTACTAGTTTCACCACCTTTCTGATGAACACGGTAATGGCGTGTAACTGTTCCATGTGCAGCTTCAGCTTCAATGGTCTTCCCATCTGGGCACACCTAAAATGCATGAATTTTTTTGGATTATTGTCTTGCAGGTCAGCATGAATACTCTAAACCTCACCATTAATCAAAGGCAATAACAGCACAGGTTAGTTCAAGGGCATTAAAACATCCAAAATAGTTAATATTTGATCCACACAAGGTTTGGCTTTCTTATCTATATTTTCAAGGGAATTTAGGCCTTGTGCAAAAACAGGGTTCTCTAGTACAAAGAGCATGCACTTAAGTCAGTTTCACTTACTGCAAAGGAACATAAGTGTTACTTTCAAAATCATTACACTTATCTTCAGTACACGAGTCAGATCGAAGATGTTAAATCAAACAAAACAGAATGATCAAAATTTTTGAGTAATTTAAAACTGATCAATGAATTTATTTTTCCAACTGGAAATACACTAGACGATAGTAGCTACACAGGCACATACCAGCACTGATGTCATCAAACCAAGAGAACCAAAACCTGGACAAAAAGGATTTACTATATAATTAAAAATTTGGCTAAAATAAACTATTTAATAAAGATGTGAAGCTTAACACAGCTGAGTAATGGAAACGAGTGCTCGGTATAATTCAAACCTTGAGCTAGGAAATCACTCTGCACATCTCCATCATAGTTTTTGCAAGCCCATACATAGCCACCTTCACTCTTTAGTGCATATGCAACCATGTCATCAATGAGACGGTGTTCATACCTATCAAAGCAACATGCACTGAGATAGTAAAGGAATTTTGAATAGATTAAACATGAAAGTAGTTCAGAAAAGCTAACCAAATTCCTGCAGCCTCAAACTTGGATTTCCATTGAGTTTCGTAAACGTCTTGGAATATATCCTTGAACCTATAATTTGCAACTAATCAGATATTTCCATCAATTTTAATATAAAATCTTTAAGAACAAATTGCCAAGCATAATAAATTAGAAAACACACTACATGCCTTCCATCATATTTCTTCAAAATTGTATTCTTAGTGCTGAGATAAAGTGGCCATTTCTTTTGATAAGCGGTAGCCATGGAAGCTTCAGCAAAGGAGTGAATTGACTATATATACAAAGACAAATAATAAGTACAATTGTTATAGCAAGCCGATATAAAAAATGGCAATGTTAGGAGATTACCTCATCCGTATTGTACATCGATAAGGCAACTCCACCTGCTCCAGTGAAGTTGAACACCTCAAGTTCAACTTCCTCTTCTTTTCCTTCTGAAAGTAATACAGTGGCAAACATTTATTAGATGATAAATAAAGAAAGTCAACAACAGATGTTGTTTATGAACATCAATGGAAAAGCATACCAAAAACTAATTTGAGCTTGCCAGGTCCTTTAATTACTGCGTCGGTTGCTCGGTATTGATCACCGAAGGCATGCCTTCCAATGCAAATTGGTTTTGTCCATCCTAAGAATGCCAAACAAATTGTGAAACAGACCATACATTGAGCATGAAGTGATATCTAAGTACCTGGAACAAGACGCGGAATGTTTTTGCAAATAATTGGCTCTCTAAATACAGTTCCTGCAAAAAACATAAGGGGGGGATCAGTCAACCTTTTGCAAATAATTGGCTCTCTAGATACGTGAATCATTCAAGCAGTCTAACCATTCAAAATATTCCTGATTGTCCCATTAGGGCTTTTCCACATTGATTTCAGGTTGAACTCCTTAACCCGAGCTTCATCTGTAAATATTCAAAATTATTCAAATTTAATGATCACATATTCTATTGTAATCCACAATGCATCAGATTCATGCAGCTTTCTTTACCTGGAGTAATAGTTGCACATTTGATTGCTACGTTGTATCTGCAACCATATCAAAATAGCTTTAGAAGAGATCAAGACACCATACTATCAATTAACAATTCAAAACACATTTGAATATTACTTAATTTTCAAAAACTGGTTTACTATGCCAAGTCAATCCTAAAGTTAACAATTTCAGATTCTAAGAAATAAATTGCAAACAAAGGATATACTGTTTTGAACACAATAAAATCCATTAACCTGGTACTATAAATCAGTCTAGATGCACTAATTGACTAGGTCTGCATAATGTTCATTGGTATTGAAATATTAGCAAATTACTAAAAGTTAAGAAAACACACCTTCGGACAAGAGCTAACTACTGCCTCGACTCCTCTGTGTGCAGTCTTTTTTAACTTATCTTCTTAGTTATGAAAAAAGTCCTAACTAAGAGGGCAGCCCGGTGCACGAAGCTCCCGCCATGCGGGTCCCAGGGAAGGATCCATTGTACGCAGCCTTATCCTGTTTTTTGCAAGGGGTTGTTTCCAGGATTCAAACCCGTGACCTTTTGGTCACATGACAACAACTTTACCGTTGCACCAAGGCTCCCCTTCATGAAAAAGTCCTAACTACTTTTAATATTTAATATCGACCACAAACCACAAATGCTTCTGCAAATTCCTAAACATATCACTTAGCACTAGGCAATGGGTTGACTGTATACCACCTGCATGTGCTTTTTAAAGCATCACTTGTCTTCATGTTGCCCTTTTTTAGACTTCCAATCAGTGTGCTTCAACAATCGATTACTTATCCGGTCAATTATGGTCTCATTCCTCATAGAAATGCACAGCTTAATAAATATTTGGACTTGAGTTTGGGTCAGGTTTAGATAGTGACATTGTATAAACAAATCAGATTTAGATCAAGTTCATGTTTGAAATTTGCAGCTAACCTCATATACATTTATGTCTGTAATCAGAAGGTTTAGAAACTATTTGTCATATTTTTGTAGGATTTAGGTAAAAGAAATAAGAACCTGAGACAGATTTAGACAAATTCAGACAGCAAATACATATCAGGTTCAAGTTTAGATAGTATAAAAATGCAGGTCCAGACTGGTATGGAACTACACGAGTAGATCTACATAATATAGTTTGGTATGGAACTACTAGCCAACTTTTTGAACCCTAAGCAAGCATGCCCAATATAAAGTTCATTAGTCACTGCTATCATGATTATATGTCTACCATATCTTTTACTTACCCTCCTCCTAACTCTTGTTGACACTTCTTCCAATTACCCTAAGCAAGCATGCCCAATATAAAGTTCATTAGTCACTGCTATGATGATTATGTCTACCATATCTTTTACTTATCCTCCTGCTAACTCTTGTTGACACTTCTTCCAATTACCCTAAGCAAGCATGCCCAATATAAAGTTCATTAGTCACTGCTATCATGATTATGTCTACCATATCTTTTACTTACCCTCCTGCTAACTCTTGTTGACACCTTCCAATTACCATGCCAATGTCGACAAATATTTCAGTGAACATGTCAATTACTGGTTGTTCTTGCTAGAACTGCACAGCCTTATAGCTTCGTGAACCACCAGATATACTGTTGCCCCTTCCCCTATAACCACATTGATTGATGGCCGTATGTATTGACAGCTGTCACCCCCAACAGGTGCATAATTAATGATTCTGACCATCTGGCCTACAGCAGCATCATGCTTGTCCCTCAACTAATATTCATCCTCTAAGTGATGATCTTCACCAATGGAATGTGGAAATTTGGTGGTAGAGGTGCAAGAATTTCTTAACTGGACAAGTAGATATCATGACTCCCTGAAAAAATGTTCTATGGAAATGGATTTGGTGTAAACTACAAATGGATTATCCTAATAACCACTAGTAATAAAGACATAAGAAATGGTACTGCTATACTACTTACATGTACTGATAAGTTGTGATAACAAAACAACAATAAAAATCATCAATTCAGTTTATCTGGGTCGCCAAGGGTTTGTAAGCCTGACACAGTTTGCTTCAGTTTCTAATTTGATCAATCCATTTTTAGCTGTGACACATGCAGCCCCTCAAGACATATCCATAGGCCATAAAGCCAAAGTAGGAATACAACCAAATACTAGAAAATTACTAAATCAACTTGAATTTAACATACTTAAACTAGTAGAAAGAGAGTAAAACAAGAGTTTGAGGCATACTTAAGACTGGCTTCTGCACTCTCTATTGTGACTTTATCATCTGTGGCATCACGGTGAGGTAAGCCCAAATCAAAATATTTGATATCCAGGTCCAAGAATGGAAAAATGAGCTGCAGAATGAAATCCACATATTACAATATTAGCAGCTTCTTATCTTATGCATTATGAGCTCTCTTACAAAGGGATCTACAAGGATATTTAGAAAAAAATATCTATAGTAGACAAGCAAATTATCTATCACCTTTTCTTTAATTGATTTCCAAAAGACTCGGGTCATTTCGTCCCCTGCCATAAAGTAAGAGGTTATCATATTCAGGTATGCATAAAAAACCCATCATAAACAAAATTGCAGTGACATTCACTAGCAAAGTTTTACAAAGTGAAACATTTCTAGAGAGTTGATTCAAAGTTGATCGCTGAAAAAAAACTGCCTTTGTGTGTTTATGCACAAAACTGAAAACTCCACACCTTGTGTGCATTTTAAAAATAAAATAAAAATGCATATAAAGAAACTAGATCAATTAAATTTCATATAAGTACACTACATGGAATTTTCTCTGATCCCCATACTCCTCTCAAAATGGGTTTGTGAATTAAAATAACAAGCAAAATCCTTAACAACATAAGAAAACAATCAAGTTTACTGATTATGAGTTACTAATGATTTCCATTTGGAGGATGGTAGTTGAATATGCAACATGAGTAAAATAGGAATAATATTTCAAAAATGATACATTTTATGTAGCAGATGGGCAATTATGTTGATTTGAACAAAGTATGGAAAGGCAATTACAAAGGTTAAAGAAAAAATAATTGCTAATTTAAGGAACTGCATCTGCAAGGAACTAAGGATAAAAAAAGCAAGGGACAGAACGGGAAAACTTAAATAAGGTACTGAAACCTAGCAAATCACTATCACTCATCAGGATGATAAATGGACATAATTGTTACAGTTAATGCTTGCTCACTCTAACCTTCAATAGAAATGATAAATCATCTAGAAATGCCAATGAGACCTGTAACTCTTTAATGTGCATGCAGATTTCAGTGGAATTTCTAAAGAAGAAATTGATGTACTAAATGAAATTTCTTTAGCATTTACACAACAAGTATTCCTAGTCAGACATAAGACAGAAGGTCAAGATTCAAACTTTATAAGTGCGTGGAGTTAAGATTATTATTTATAGTAGAAGTGTTGTCCGTTTGTCAGTGTGTATCACTTAGCTATAAAAAAAAAATTAAAAAAAAAAACTGATACAACTTAATATCTCTTCTTTATGTTGAGTTGACTGAGTCATAAGATCACTGCTGAGACTACGTTAACAATATGGAATTAAAAACACAATATCTTATCTCTTGGCAGTCAGCCCAATAACTAAGTATACAGACGAAATTTGACACACACAAAAATAACAATAAATAATAATAAAAAAAGGAGAAAATATCAGTGCCCCTATCTGAAAATTCAGCTCAGAAAACTTTCACGAAGCTGTTTTAAAGTTCCATTGGCCGTTCTGAGGTGAGGATCAAGGATCAATAAACGTTATATGGCACAGAGTGGAAGTGCTCCGGAGATTATTATTGTCGCTGAAGCATTCATTAACAGGCCAGGTATAATAGACAGCCCTTGTTTTATTTATTTACTTATTTATTTGCAAATTTGCTTTTACTCGAGATAGCACTACAATTTTCATTCTGAAACCATATGTTACTATTTCACGAAGACTCCAATTTTATTGGACTTGTGAATCTTTAATCCGGAAATTTGACCTAAACATTCCTGCATAAACTAACCGTTTAAATAACATGAGCACAGTTGAAAGCGTGGCTCAAACGCACTCTTCTTTCCACTTGATCCAAAAGCTGCACGCTGATTCACTAACTAAACTAACCTTTAAAAGCGACATGAGAACATGGGAAAACGCGGATCAAACTTAGTGCTATTTTCCCCCAATAGTTCCAAGTAACCAATTACAGGAAATCTAAGGAAACAAACGACGGGTTTAAATCACTGCCAAGCGACAGAGAGAATACATAAGGAGGAGAAAAAAAAGTGTACCGAGAGAATTCTTAGTATATCCACACAATAAAAGGTACAAACTTGCATCAAAACCAACGGGACTTTATCAACCCATGAAAAAGACAACGAAGATCAAACAACAATAGATTGGAGTCGATAGGCACAACTATCATGATCAAATACCAAAGATCCACCGCGAAAAAATCATTCAAAATAATATAACAAGCCGGGAACAGATCGGATCTGCTGAAGTTACAAAAACAAGAGAGAAACAGGTAGTTAGAGGAAATGGAGATATGGAATTCAGAATTCTCACCGTCCATCTCGACGATAGGGTTGGCGACCTTGATCTTCTCGAATGCCATCTCTAGACGCAAAGCCAACAGATCGGGCGGAGTTGGACGAGGTGGAGAGAAAAGGAAGATGCAGAGTTGGATAGAGAGCAACGAGAGCAAGCAGATGGAAAGAGCAGCAGCGCCGGCTCCTTCGTGTTAATATAAAGATTTGATCCAGATCTTTACCTATTTGTAAAATGTAAAATTAAGAGGACTGAAAGGCAATTATTCCTGTGATGAATCTTGTAACGCTCAACTTTGTTTGGTTACATGAATTTTTTTTCATAATTTAAATATCTAATTCTTCGAATTGATTAACTCTAAAATTAATCTTTAGACTTAATCGATCTGACCGATAGAAATTTACGAATAGAAAAAGTAGGAAATACTCATGATTCATTAGTTAATATTTTTAAATTTATCATCCTACTGACACTATAATTTAAAATTAAACCTTAAATGAGATTAATCTTTGGAGATCTTAACTATTATATCGTAGACATGAGTTGCTTTAATTCAATGATATTCTATGACATGACGACTTATCTTACACCACCGTGGACGACATCTCATATGAATCATCTGACGTGATTAAAATTAAATTTTTTATTTACCTCTCTTATCTGTATGCAATTCTCTTCTCTCTTCTTATATGTATGCAAGTCTCTCTCCTTTTTTTTAGGGGAGGAAGATAAACGTATTATATTCCTAAAAAACAAAATACAATTATATGATGTCTACAAAGTGCATAACAGTTTTATAACTTTGTAAGACGTCATTAAGCAAACTTCATACATAACATCACACATCAAGGCCTCACTAATATCTACAAAGTACCAAACATGACTGGGAATTTGTATGGCATCCGAGCATATCACAAAATATTACCACACATTACGAAAGAATTATTTGATATCTACAAAGCGCCAAACATGAACTTGGACTTTGTGAAATATCTTCTCAAAGCAAGGTACAACATTCTCAAAATGGCTCATGTTACGTGCATTCTATATGAGATAAATCATGGAAGATAGAGCAAGATGTCTTGCTTTCATTTGACATCCTTTACCTTTATAATGTTGCTGAAATGTATCAAGAAAGGAGGTCATATCGGTGATGTCAAAAGTGATACTCATCCATGTCTTGACTTTATCAAGTAGGAGTTTGACAATGTCACAATCAAAGAAAATATGATTATTGGATTCATCTTGTTGGTGACACAATGCACATAATTTGTTGGACTCACATGAGATGGCATCCGTCATTCTTAGTCTTCCATGAGCAAGTAACCAAGAGATAAACCTATGCTTGGGTAAAATATATGACTTCCATATCACTGAAAATCAATCCACTTTAGCCACTTTTGGATGGGAAAACTCATATGCCAAAGTCGACCCATTATTTTCCCCTACAAACCACTCTATCATCTTCATGTTTGCAGCGCCAATGGAGGTAGTTCGTTGTACAAGCTCATCATGAATATAAAGTAAGCGTTTAATAAGGGGGGAGACCGAAGGCTTACTCTTCCATTGCCAAAAGTCCATATTTTGGAGATAGTGATGATGAACCCATGGACCCAAAGGGACTCTCTTTGATTTTGAATATTCCATAGAATCAGACATAAGAGAGTCATATTCCATATTTGCAAATCACGTAAACCATATCCTTCTTCTTCTTTGGGTAGACATATAGAAGCCCAAGAGATTGGTGGATGTTTTGTTGACCATACAAAGGAACGAGAAATGTCATATATCTTGTTAATAACTCCACTTGGTATTGGAATGATAGACAACCAAAAACATTCCACTCCTTGAAGTACCGATCTTACAAGTTCCAATCTTCCAGCATGGGAAAGTGTGTGCTTCGGCCAAGATACAACCTTCTTTCTTATGGAGTCAAGAAGTGTCCCATAATTTGCAATCCTCAATTTCTTCATCGCTAATGGAATACCAAGATATTGGAAGGGAAATATGCCTTGTTGAAAATAGGTTATGTGTAATAGCTCCTCCCTTAGTTTGTCACTAACCCTGACCATATATAAGTTGGATTTCATTGGATTTGCTTGAAGGTCCTTTTTATCATCAAAAACCAATAGGCAATCCATAATGAGGCTAAGAGTAGAAATATCGGCCCTTGCAAATAACCAGAGGCTATCAGCATATGCTATATGTGTGAGTTCCACTTCTTGACATTTTGGATGATAATGAAAAGCACTTAGCCTTGATATAACTTTCATAGAACGTGAGAAAACTTCTAAACATAGGCCAAATAACAAAGGAGAGGGGGTCACCTTGCCTCAAGCCTCTTCTTCCACTAAAAAAATCATGCAATCCACCATTTAGACTAATGAAGTAAGAGACCATGGTTATGCATTCCCTTATCCATCTACAAAATTGTTGGGGAAACCCAAAATCAATAAGTGCGGGTATAAGAAAACTCCAATCAATCATGTCAAAAGCCTTGCGCAAATCAACTTTGATCATACACCTTGGAGAAATCCGCTTACAAGCATACTTTCTCAATAATTATTGGGCTAAATGAATGTTATCACCTATGGATCGACCTTTGATGAAAGTTAATTGAGCCAGATCCAATAATATATCTATAACTTTGGATAATCTTACCGCCAATACTTTGGAGAGATGATCTTGTACAAAATTATACAACATGAGATAGCCCTAAAATCTGAAACTCTTAGAGCGTGATTAGATTTAGGGATGAGAGCTATCAAGGTGTGATTTCATTGCTTGAGGAGTCGACTATTAATGAAGAATTCCTTTATCGCCTTGAAATCAACCCCTATGTTGTCCCAAGCCGTCGTGAAGAATTTTGCATTGTAACGATCCGGACCCGGGGCTTTATTGGCGCCTATATCAAATAACGCCTTCTTGATTTCTTCCTCTGTGATTGTGGCTTCTAGGGCTAATGCTTGGGCTTGAGATAATCTAGTCCCATGCAAGGAAGAAACATCAAATGGAGAGCTTTGATCGGCCTTGAAAATATTCCACAAATTCTTCAGCAACTTCATCCAATCTAGTTGTTTGTTCCCCAGATTATTTGATGAGTGTAATAATAACATTTATTTTGTTGTTTCTCTTCATCAAGTCATAAAAATTTTGGTGCATCTATCACTATTCTTGAGGTAGATACTCTTGGCACGTTGTTGGTAGAAAAATCTTTCCGTCTCTGCTAGCATTATTGCCTTCTTTCTTATAGTACCATAGTCACTTGGGGGCTCTTCTCCATTAGGAAAGAGTTCTTTGAACATCTTCTAACTCTGATTTTGCTCTTGGTGCTTGCTCTTTGATATGTTGAAAATGAAACTTATCAAGTTCCCTTAGTTTACCTTTCAACCGTGTAAGTTTTGTCTTGAGAGTAAATTGTGTATTGCCATAAACGGGTGCCTCTCATGTGTTTACCAACAAGTCTTTGAAACCATCATGTAATGCCCACATATTATAAAATTTTAATGACCTATTGGTCCGCTCTCCCTTGCAAAAGTTGAAACTATGCAACAAGAGTGTTTAGATAGACAACCGGGGGATGTAAATTTCACATAACTTTCATAATCCGCAATAAGCCATTGTGAATTCACTATAGCACAATCTAGCTTGCAAGAAACCATTCAATTCATCCATGTCAAATGACACCCAATAAAGCGAAGATCAACCAAACCACAATTTTCAACAAAGCACTCCAAATCATGAATCTGATAATTATAAATCGGTTCCCCACTTTCTTTGTCTTGGATTACTAATAGTGAGTTATAATCACCCATAATAAGCCAAGGTTCCACAATCGTTTCTCCAAGGAGGGTAAGAGAAGTCCATAAGGATCTCATTGTTATGATAGAATGAACGTCATATACAAATGTCACCAAAGAATACTGAGCCGTAATTAAGCAATGAACACAACAATATATAAATTGATCTGATGCATTGATAACATTCAAGTGACCCTGTCTATATCCCATAGATGCAAAATACGATCACTATTAGAATAATGAAATTATTTGCCATCCCCATACCTGAGAATTCCCTTCGCATAATAAAATCTAAGGAGTCTTCATTAAGCTTGGTTTCAATAAGTGCTATAACTTGGGTTGTCTTTTGCTTGAGGAGGTGAATGACCCCCCATGTTTTAGGGGTTTATGGATGCCCCTAATGTTCCAAGATGCAATCTTCATCGACCACGAGATGAGCGGACTATTCTAACCCGTAAATGTCGACCTCTTTGCTGCACACTTTGATGTCCATCTCCCTTTGGTTGAAGTTAGTAGAGGTTCTTCCACAATAGGTCTTGGAATCAAATAAGGGATGAAGGTACTATCTGAAATGATAGTGTCCTTCGTGCCTAGAGTGACAAAAGTAGCCTCACTTGAATTAATTTGTTCTTGATACGCAGCAACCGTCTTAACATCGGCTTGAGTATCAGTTGAATTTGATGATGAAGCCACACTATTCTCGGATGGAAGAGGTGATACCACAACCAGTTGTGAAAGAGGGTTGAGCACATTTGGAAGATGTGATGATCCTATCTTCTTTGAAACCAATTCTTCAATAACTGTTGCAACCAATACAAGGTCTTGTCCCAGGACACAATCCAATTGTGGTGGAGTGTCATCAATGACTTGTGGAGGCCCTTAAGGAGGAATTGGTCGACTTTTTCTATACTGAAATTGTTGTCTTCCTCTTGTAGGTTGTGAGCTATTGGGACAGCGGTGGCCAAAAATCTTGTAATCCTCTTTACAATGTCCAAGTCTTCGACAATCATCGCAAAAATCGGGCATGACTTCATAAATGATCCGGAGGTCAAGTTGGGCACAAGTAGGTAATGTAATTGGAACCTCTCTTATTTTCTCATCATGAACTGAGACCTCTACCAAGAGCCTAGCATATGCCAATCTTTCCCTTGTACGGGTTAATTTATCGGTATACATCGGTCTTCCTATCTCCGAGCCAATGAGTCTGAGAACTTTAGGAGATCAACAATTCGGCGACAATCCATGAATTTGTACCCAAGCGGGGATATACCTTCCATCCTCATCAAACAAAAAACAACGCAGCATAATCTTCAGAAACAAAGGAATCCCATATGCAAAATACGATCTCCCAAATAGAACTTTATCACGATTTTGTAATGTATCAAAACGATATACAACCCAACCACTTTTGTGCATGTAAAATTTATATGGTACTCGATGCAATGAAAGAGATGCCATTATTTTCCGGATGGCTCCCTATGAACACCCAACAAGATAAAATCCAATCGAATCTTCCACAGTCTCAATGTCTTCATACTCAAAACTCAAATGTTGTCTGGTTGGTTGAGATTGTTGTAATTGAGTTGCCATCTTTGTCCGTCTATTATCATTGAAGAGGTTGGTCTATGAACCATACTTCTTTTGTCCCCGAGGAATTGTTGCTTGAGTAACCTTCTCATCAGTAGGTGGTACTTGATCGACTTCTCCAACAGCAGCTTCATCACCTCTAGCAGTGATGGAGTGAGCTTCTCCGACGAGATTAGGTAAGGAAGTCGGTTGAGGGAGAGTCACTCCATCCTTTGGGAAAGGAGGAAGGTGACTTAGAGGGTCACATGCCACCTCAATTACCACCTCAACATCTTGAACTGCTGCCTCAACATGATCTGCTAATTGTGATGCATCCTTCATAATAGCAACTCTATCCTCTTCAATGACATAGGATGTGGGTCCTTTGCTAGACTCAAAGGTGAATATTTGAGATATTTCTTCTTCTTTCCCATTTTAATACACCTACGTTGAATTACAAAATAGGAATATCAAAGCTAAAGTCAAATACAATTCAAATGTAAGATATGAAACCACTAAAATTGAAGCACGGTCTAAGACACTAAGTTGTCCAGCCAAGATCAAGAGGAGTTTCAAAATACCAACTAAGACTTCCAATTCAAAAGAAACTCCAATTAATTCATGTCAAATGCCAACCAAGACTTACAAATCAAGAGGAACACCAAATAGTCCACGCCAAAATAAAATCAGATACCACGAGAAATTCCCAAATAAGGAGAACTCCAATTATTGACCATTAATGTTGAATAATCCTCCTAATAGATCCCTTATATGAAGCGACCAGAATTTGCAGAGTGTTTAAAAACTCCGACAAACCTCCGGCGATGTTGAAAGCAATATGAATAGACTGATCACACCCTTCCTTCAGGCACCGAGATAGAGGAGAGGAAGAAAACTAAAGAAAACTGAAGTAGAGAAGGAGGGGATAGGAGTAGGTTTACCGAAAAGACGTACGGTAACACTAATGAAAAGATAACCTCTATGTCGGAGAAGAAACTCCGATATAGCAGTAGGATATCCTCTCTACACCCTCCAACTCCACCCGAGAACCTCCAGAGAGATGACGTCAACCACAAGTGGATGAGCACCACCAAGGGAGGAGAGTAGAACCCGAGAAGAGTCTTTCCTAAAGTTGTCGGAGAAAGAAAGAGCCTAGAAATCACTCATCTCACCGTGTGGAAGATGATCAGAAATCCTAGAGAGAAGTTGGAGTTTCTCTCTCTAGGAAATGGACACCCATTTGACTAACTATACAAGTCTCTCTCCTACATGTACGTGACGTGGTTTGCACAAATCAACACCATTGTGACATTGGTTTACGAAAATCACCACCATGTGGTGCTAGTTTACACCACATGATGTTGTTTTACAAAAACTAATACTATTATGACACTAGTTTACACAAATCAACACCATTGATATCTTAGTCTAGATAAATTTAAATATTTTTATCTTTGTATATTAATTTTATAAAATCAACCTCATTCTTATTACTTTTCACTGATATAATTCAATAAAAAAAAGATAAACTTAAATGTTCTTATTTATTAAAATGATAAAAAAGCTATTTTAAAGTTAAAAACATTAAATAATTATTAAATAAAGCTAGAAAAATAAAGAACAAATAACAATAACCATGAAGAAATAATTGTTTTCTATGTTAGAAATGAAGAAAAAACATAGAAAACTTACCTAAAATGAAAGGATGACAAATAAAACTACAAAATCAAAATTTTAAAATAATTAAAATTAGTAAATGACAATCTAAGAAAAGAAATCAATAATTGCTAAAGAAAATCCTGATCTTTTATGGGTTCCTTTCTTTATTTTTTTACTAAAACTAAAATCCTTCACTTTTATGTAGACATCATATTCGGTTGGTTCATAGCAAGCTAACCCAAGTCAAGCCCAATCTAAGATGATGGGAGTAACATAAGAGCCCATGAGGATCACCAAGATGACCCATCTCTTTGAAAAGGCCCAAAAAATCCCGATATGGTCACAGCCCATCAGAGTGGTATGCAAGATTCGGAGATGCAACAGTGACCGTCCGATCCACTCATCTCTCCCCGTGCCTCAGCTATTTAAACGTATCCTTCACCTTCGCGCATCATTAGGGTTTCGTAGCCGTCGAGTTGAGGTGTCTTCGAAGTCGCTCTCTTCGTCGGCGGAAATGGTGAAGGAGCGAAGCAACGATCGCGTTAGGTCCGATCCTGCCCTTTTCCTCAGCTCTCATCATTCATTCTTCAATTTTCTCAGCATTTTGGGAGTGCTAATCTCATCAATTTGTTTCTTTACTCTTTTGATGATTTTATCGCAGGCTATATGTCCACGGGAGGATCCTCGGATACAAGAGGTACGTCGTTATCCTCAGAGGCACCTGTTTAACTACTCGATTTGTTTTCCTCTTTTCAACTTTTTTTTCTCACATTTTGAGTTGATACATGGTGTTATTGATGCACTAGGTCGAAGTCAAACCAATATGAGAACACATCGCTGGTGCAGATCGAGGGGGTGAACACCAAAGAGGAGGTGGATTGGTACTTGGGAAAGAGGTTGGCTTACATCTACAAGGCTAAGACGAAGAAGAGTGGAACGAATTTCCGGTGCATTTGGGGCAAGGTTACGCGCCCCCATGGTAACAGTGGCGTTGTCCGTGCGAAATTTAAGACCAATCTTCCTCCTAAGTCCATGGTTAGATGACCATAAATTACTCAAGATTTTTTGTTGTATTGCTTCGCTTTCCACTCATGATCCACTACTAAATGTTTTATTTGATGTCTTTTATGCCCAACTGTTTGGTTATTTAACCTCGTTTATCTGTTTGCAGGGTCAAAAGATCAGGGTTTTCATGTATCCCAGCAACATCTGAGGTGAGATTTAAATCCTTGTGTCTACAATTTTTGGGAGATTATCTTTGAACACCATGCTAGTTTGTCATGGATTGTTTTCGATGTTATGACCTCTGTGATTTTGGTTACTAGTTTCCTTGATTATGCAAAATACCTACACTTGATTTGTCTGGTACTAATTTGTTCCTGGTTAAATTCGTATAACTTAAACCTTCATATGTTAATTAAATGATTAAATGGTGGCAAAAGATGAATACACTCACCCCCAGCGCGCCTGAAATTAAATGATTAAATGAACTATATCAAAGACGTTTAGCTGATATGATAACCTTGAAAATTCTATGTTCTGCTGTTTAAAAGAAACCTTCCAAGAACAAACTAGTGTAACTATTTAATAAAAATTCCTTGAAAATAGTATTTAATGCTGTAATATTTTCGTTGATGTAATGGGGAACCAATGATTCTTGGCAAGTATTATATGGTCAGTGCATAATGTTTAGTATTCATAATCTGCGCAAGTAAAGAAAACTGCAATGTAAAATATACTTTTCATGCATGATCATAGCAATATTTATTTTGTGTACAAGTTAATTATTTTGAATTTCTAAAGTGTTTATATCTTTTTCCTGACTGAGTATAGTACTTGCTTATCAAACGCCATGCGGAACACTGTTTTTGAAATTAAAATCCGAAGTTGTTCCTGACAATTTGAAAACTTTTCCTATCAAAGGATCTGGATTAGTCTTTTCTTATATTCGATTACTTTTATTTAAAAAATCCAGGTTGAATTACTCCTAAAGCGCTTTCCTATTTTTTTTCTTAATCAGGTAAACTTGGGATTGGTGGTGATAACTGAGCTGCAGTTTGTCCTTATAATGGAGATATATTGTGGCACTGGAGCTACAATTTAGTCCCTAATTATTAAAAATAGCTTGGTGTTGCTAGTTACTTGAGTTTTTGTCTTCGGTTAAGATTCTCTTCTAGCATGACATTCTTAATGTGACTACTTGAATTTTCAAGGATTCTGTTATTTCCAGAATTCAATCTGGCAAGCGACTATGAATTTGAAATGGTATGTTTTATGTTTTTCTTGGATGGTATATACTTTGCTTTGTCAAATATACTACCCCGATTACTCTTTCATATGGCCTTGGTGGTCGAGCTTTGCAAATGCAAGCTATGGTTTAAATCTCAAGCAGCTGATCCAACTGAGAAGGCTATTTTCATGTGATTTTACTTTAGTAATTGTCGATAATTGCTTAACTATTTAAGTCTGTTCCTTGTGTTGCCAGCCTTATGAAGGTTTGTTAAAGTTCTCACTCAGACCTTGTAAAACTATAAAATCATTGCATCGACCTCATCTTCCAAGTTCCAACTCAATCTATGCAATACAAAATGTAAAAAGTTATGATAATTATCTAATAAATATATTCATTTTTTAATAATATAGATTTAGCTTTTTACGAACAAATAAAAATTGATTTTTAAGTATAATGAAATGTTCTATGTACATTAAATTTTAAAAATTTTATTTCTCATATAATGTCAGATTCAAATTTTAATATATTATAATTTTTAAAATAAGTATTCACTAAACAAACTTTATAAGCCATTTATTCTCTATTATTTTAATATATTTAAATCAAAAGTCAGGCTGAATTGTCAGTAAGGTATATTTAATCTGTAGGAGGTTAGATTCAACCTGAAAGAAATTCAAGTTTAGTTGAAGTCGCTCAACACTCATCTAGAGTTCAAAGTTTGATTAAGTATAAATACTGACACCTCTCCTTTCTTAGTCTTAGATCCCATAATTATCATCTAGGTCTCAATCCAGACCGTTGACACATTCCTTATCTCTATCTCAAATCTTGACACCATTGTTCGAGTCTCAGCCCATGTCAGACACATCCTCTGTCAGTCTCAAATTTTAATATCATCCTCCATAACTTGTCTTAGGTCATTAATACTCCCCATGTCATTCTTAGATCCCAACATCATCCTCTAATATATCTCAATCCACGCCACTAACACCTCCCTATCCAGTCTCACCCTAGGCTGTCGACACCTTCCCTATCTTAGTCTCATATCCTGACATCACTTATGTCTTGACCTTAATCATCGATGTCTCCTCCGTCTCCACCTAGGTCGTCGACATCGTCTACCCACAAGGCCACTCAGCATCGATGTTATTTCATCATTCGTCTTGATATCAGACCTCCTCTCTGTGAGCCTCAGATAGGGTCGTTTCTCTCAAGAAAAGCAAACATCGACTGTGTATATTCTATGACATATGACACTAGATGAATGGAGAAGTGGTTACAATGTTGTCAAATCTAGTTCTTAAGCCTCCTACAAATACGTAGCGCTTGATAAATGGAGAGACAAATAATGATTGTCAGATTTGGTCCCCTCACGAGCACATACAATGATGATAGAAGAATGTGTGACATCTAGAACATCTAATGTGGATATACTCTTTTAATAGTTATATAAACCCTAAAGAGGGTAAGTGCAAGAGATTTCAACTCTCGACAATCCATCAAGTCTTCTTCTTCTCCATTTTCTTCTTCCATCATATTACATCAAGCAAACCTTAACTTGAGCATCAGAGTGACCTATCAAGATCTCCCCAGTGCCAATCTAACTCTCTTTTGAAGAGCCTTTCAAGATCCTTTATTTCCTTCATCGACGATCTTCGGAGAATGCGTGCGTCAGCACGTTTGTCGATTGGTAGTTTGACTATCCACGGTATTTGGCTGGAATAAATTGGCACTGTCTTTCAGAACTCTTAGCCAAGACATTGTGATGATTAATACCAGAAAAACCACTTATAAATGCAATTTTATGGGAGAAAAAAACCATGGCGAAAGAGCGACCACCACCCAAGAGACATCAATGCAATAGTTTCCAAAGCATTACTAGAAATATTGCAATCACATCCATTCTTGCAACCAATACCAGTGGAGGAGTTCCTCCACTGGCCGATGCTCCCCCTCCCCCAAGTATAATGCCACCGCCCTTTGTGGGGGTTTCACTAAACATGGTCTCAATTAATAGGGGGCAACACTCATTGACAAGGGTCGCATGAGTTCTGAGCGGGAGAGACACCTCCTCACGATCGTAAAGGAAAGGTACCTGCCTCCAAGGAAGGAAGTGCCAAAGAAATGCCTTTTTCTAAAGAGGTCCTTGAACAAGAGCTATCTCACCTCTTTCGGGAACCACAACTAGGCGAATACACAAGGTTATCGTACTCTGAGGATCGTTTGTGTCGTTTTGAGAACGCTTCTCTCATCCACTAATATACAAATGGTGTTAAGTGCCGACTATTCCTGATCACTCTATTAAAATATAGATCCACTACATTAACGACCTCCTAGTGCAGGTCCAACGGATATAGAGGGAGATACATGCAGGTACGTAGCCGTCAAGCGCAGATCGTCAATTCCTGAGAATTAACCCCTGACCATTACGTCAAAAATTTCATGCGTCCACCATCTGTGCTACGCCTTGGTCACTCTATCAAGCTTGGCCTAACGATGGTTTAGTAGGTCGCCTCCTCCATTAACTCTTTCAATGACTTCAAGGTTATTTTTCTGCATTAATTTGCTAATAGTAAAAGGTATCAAAAAACACCTCTTAACATGTTTACCATGAAGCAGAAGCCTCGGGAATCACTCTGAAAGTATCTTCAATGATTCAACCGAGTCATTTGGGATGCCCCATCAACCCCTTCAGAGATCTTGACAACACCTTCTCTCAAGGTCTTATAGATGGAAATTTTTTTAGGCAAACTATGAAAAGCTATTGGAATGGGCCAAAAACTACATTCACTTAAAAGAGACCCAACTTGCCCACAAAAGTGAAGCTATCCTAGCCCTTCATGCAGACAAGAAGACTCCCCAACCTTCCGCCAAGAACAAGACCCCGAACTAGCCTCGATATGCTTTTGGTAGTCTAAAAACGCAACTCTTCTCATTGTCTTCCATTTAATAAAAGCTTGTTCTCTTTGTTGTTCAATTGTTATAGGATCATCAACAAGTGGTTTAACTGGCATATCATATATAGGAGGTTCTGTCTTGGTTTTTAAAAAGTTGAAAAACTTATTATGATGTTCAAACTAGGAAAAAAAATATCAACTCTTACTTTTTCTCTTGTACCTTAGCAGCAACTCAAACTCGAAGAGTCAAATTATGTTTTCATTTTTTGAACATTTTCTTCTACCCTTTTCAATAAGTCTGATCGACATACAAATGCTTCTGTTGATAATAATCATGATGACTGAGTGACATTTCTTTAGGTGGAAGATATTTTATTTTTCAAGGAATTGTTCCCCGGGAAATTTGATCCCTATTTTCTTATGACAATCTATTATCCAAATGTCAACTAGGCTGCGCCCATTGGGACCTTTTAATTTTTTTTCATGTACTTCTATATCAATATAAATATGTCTTATTTTAAATGCTATGAGTAATAATTAAATTTAATGTATACAATATTCAATATCATATAGCTGTTGGGTTTTTCGGGTCGCGAAAACCGCTTTTTCGCGTCGCGGAAACCCCGAAAGCCCCGCCACCGGATCCGTGCGAAGAATAAAACTTTCGAAAAACTTACGAGTACGAGTTTATAAACTCTAGATCTACATTAGAATACGAGTTTTACCCTTGATGCGTGCCTTTCGCGAATCCCGCTCGTCCAAGGTGTCGGATCTCAAGTTGTCAAGGTAGACAACTCTCTATGCGTATCCACACGAACAACTCGATGGAGGGAGAACCTTAGAGTGTGCTAGCACTCCAAGAAGGTCTCGGCAAGATGAGGAGAAGGGAGCAAAAAGAGAGAGCTCTAGGAGGAAGAAGATAGAATGAATTCAATTGAATGAAAAATTCATTCCATGAATCTTGAGTGGTCGGCCACAATTGTAACCCCTTTACAATTAATGTGGTCGACCACATTAAATGGAAATGGAGTTTGTAACCTCCATGATGTGACACACACATGTACTAAGCATGATGATGTGGCACATCATCATTGGCCACTTAATGCCAAGTCACAAATGATGTGGCATAAAGTCAAGTCAAACTTGACTCTTCCTCTTCCTCTCAAGTTAAGTCAAACTTGACTTAATCTCTCTCATGGTTGATCTAATCCAACCATTTAATTCAAGCCAATTTAATATAATGAATCTAATTCATTTAATTAAATTGATTCAATGAGTCATAATCTAAATTAGACTCATTGAACACATGAATCAACTTGAGTCCAACTCAATTAGCCCAATTAGGATTACTCTTAATTCAATTTGATTCATCACATGAATCTAATCCTCTTGGTTCATCATATGAACCTAATCTCCATCTAATTGTCCTTAGTGTGTGACCCTATAGGTTCTTGTAACGTTGGCAATGCCCCTAAACCCATTTAGGAGCATAAGTAATGAATGGTATCTAGCAACACATCATTACTACCCAAGTTACAAGAATGTTGAGATCCAACATTACCTTGTGACTACTAATTGTGACTCCTCACAAAATATGACAAGTGTCCTTCTATCCTAGACATCTAGATTGATCAATGTGAGACATAGACCGTGTCATCCTCTGACCAATCTAAATCTTGATCTCCAAGTAGACTCACTAAATCAAATGAGCTCAATATCTCATATTGACTCATTTGGGCATGGTCATGCACTTAGTGGTCTCACTCTATCAAGAATCAGGATGTCACTCCCGTCATATAGGAGGGAAAGATCCCATCTACATCACTCACATCCCTCCGCATAATTTGTTACATACCCAGTAATCGCCTTTATAGTCCACCCAGTTACGGGTAACGTTTGACGAAACCAAAGTACATAACTCCTTATGTAGGGAACCATGGTGACTTTAGGTCTAAGGACTAGTAGTCATACTAATAGCCACATGAGAAAGTATATGACACTCATATAATGATCCATGATACTTTCTCATGCCGGGTCATTCAGTATACATTTTCCAATGCATACCCATGTATCAACTTGATATCTCTATATTCATGACTTGTGAGATCAAGTCATCGAGTTGACCTACATGCTAGTCTTATTGCATTAACATTGTCCCTGAATGTTAATACTCGACTAGGAATGATTAAGAGTAGTGTTCCCTATATCATCTCACTATCGGTTCAATTAACCGATTGATATAGGTGAGAACCTTCTACTCAAGGACGCTATTATACTTAGTTTATTTGGCACCAATACAAGTAAGTATAATAACCAAAACAAATATCTTTATTTATATAAGAATATGATACAACAAGTCCATAATACAATCATCAAATGATTGGCTCTAGGGCTCTAACTAACAATAGCAGTCTCAATACTACCAGCGATAGAAGCGGACAACATGATGACATTAACGTTTAAGGATCGAGTATATTTTTAAAGTATATTACTTTTACTGTTTTCCCCTACAATTACTTTATAGTTGACTAAATTTAATTGTACAAAATATATACACTTATTAGTGATATTTATAAAAATAATTTTAATATTTATAAATCATTGTCTGTGTTATCGATAGAGACATTGGAGACCTATCTACCAATTCCTATAGTGTACCCTAATGCTAGGATCTTCAGCTTGATATGCATGACGACGACATGTAAGGGTGGGCACCTTTCCAAAGAAAAATGCTTTTAAGCTTGGTCCATCTGACAAGGTGTGATGTCGGCTCTCATCCTTCTTCTAAGCCAGCCTTTGGGTAGTCTAGTATTTAGTCCTCTGCTTTGTCTTTTATCTTTGTCTTTCTCTTTCTTTTCCCTCCCTCAAATCCACTAGATGTGTTTAGTCGTGTTGTTGGAGGTTGATTATGCCCGCTCAAGTGCAGGGGGAGTAGCTTGACTGCCAATAGCCGTAGTTGCTAAGGATTTGGAATCCACAACCTTGTCTTTGGTACTTATCTTCGGAGGGTAGCTCCTTAGAGGTTGTGGTGTGAGGATGCTCCCCTTTTGAGGTGAGATTTGTTGGAGCAATCCCAATGGTATGTGCTACCATATGTTTTGGTGTTTGGACAAAGAGTTTAAGTTAGGTTCATCCTTCACCCGTGGCCTATATAACCAAGGCTTAGAAGCTTGGTTAGAGCTGACGAAATAGAGGTGGTTAACCCCTATTAGTAGTCTACCAGTGCCCTAGCTTCTCAAGAGTTCTTGTGAGAGTTGTGATGAGGTTTCTCCACCCACAAGGAGCTGTGTGAGCTAGCCGGAGGTTTTCTGGGGAGTAATCCATCGACGGATAGAGATCGCCCACCTTACGGACAGCCGTGGAATAGGAGCTTTATCTTCGAATCACGTAAATCAACGTGTCGATTTGTTTGCTTATTCTTTCGTATTTGTATTTAGTATTAGATTTCCACCGTGCAACTAACAAATACGTAGGAAGCTATAGATTTGGGGGAGCCGTCTATCTAACCTCCTCCCCCCTTCTAGCCGGCCGTAAGATCTCCCTACAAGATTGACTTCCTTTTCTTTGAGACCCTAAGGTCAGTCGTTGATGTCTTCGAGACTCCAATCTCAATCACTATTTTCTTTGAGGCCCTATTCTCGAGCACTAACGTCCACTTCTTTGGATTCTCAATCTTGGGTCTCGATTTCTGACTCTTGCTATGAGTCGATTTAAGGTGTTGGAGGATGGTGGCAGCTTAGGAGTACTATCCTTCTTCTGGGATTGATTTTGGGCTTAAACCTCAATCTCGGGATGAACCGTCATGGGGTATTCCACCTGTTTGATAATCGGGGTTGGTGTCTCAATGGAAGCATTAGTTGGCAAAGTAGAGGCAGAAGCCTCCGTCTTAGTTGCGGATCCAGTTTCAGTTGCGGTCCATGACTAAGTTATAACTTTAAAAGATTTGACAGCAATCACAGAAGTCTAAGTTGCTATGGAAGGATGGGGTGACGACATTTTTGAGGAGGCCTCGTCAACATCTTTTAAGGCCCACACACCCTTCACTGATGTCTAGGGCTGTAAACAAATCGATCTGAGCTAAGTTTTGGGGTGTTTAAGCTTAGTTGATAAGGTAACCGAGCCGAGCCGAGCCGAACTTAAAATGAACCAAGCATTTGAAATAATTATTTAAGCTTGGCCTACTTTATTTTTTACGAGCTTGAGCTTGTTTGAAACTTGGCTTGAGCTTGGTTTATTTAGATGTTATCGAGCTCTCAATTCAAGCTTGACTTGAGCTTGATTTGTTTAGATATTATCAAACTCTCAATTCAAGTTTGTTTGATTGTTTGAAATTTTAGTTGTTTGATTGATTATTGAGTTTGATAATTCAAACTTATTTGTTTATTTAAGTTTATTTTATTGTCTATTTTTCATATTGATAGGAGTTTTATTAATGAATATAATTTGTGAATATTGTTCACAAACGTTGTTCACGACCATTATTCACGAACATTAATGAGATGAACACAAGTTTATTTATTTAGTTTAACGAGCTGTTCAAGCTTATTTTTTTAATTGATTTTGTGTATATTAAACGAATATAAACAAACTCTTATCAAGCCGAACACCATGCTTATTCACGGACGTTTGATCCATTTACAACCTTATTGATGTCAAATCCCATTTCAAGACCTTATTCATTGAGACGCTAAACATGGTTTGACCTGCAAAGACAAGAAAAGTTAGTCAGTGAAAGGGAAAGTTTAACAAAAAAATAGTATCTTACTCAGTTGATTGTATAGTTTGACTGCATTTGGACTTAGCCCGACCCGGTAGACTAGGGCTTCATTCTTCATCAACAAATTGACGTTGAACTTGGACTTTGCCAAGATCTCAGTCGTATCCAAATACATCGGATTCTTTTTGTAATTACCCAAAGGTAGCTGTGCTGGTAAGTCATCGTGCTAGATAGATGGTCAAGTATATGAGTGAGGAGATTTGACGAAAATGAAATGACTCTTCCACCCCTTGTGCGAAGATGGGTATTCGCTAAGGAAATTGCACCCTGGCCAAGCCACGAAGAAAAAAACTTTGGATTTTATTTGTCTGGAATAAAAAAAAAAGTGGAAGATGTTGGAGTCAAGTGGTACTTGATACAACCGAAAGATGATGATTGCTACACAGATCAAACATTACAAGTTGAGGAAAAATTGAGATAAAGGAATTTAAAAGTAGGTGAAGAGGTCTTGAAGGAAAGGGGGGATAGGAAACCTTAGATCGCTTGATAACTAGCCCCTGGAAATAGGTGATGTAACTTGTGGGCAATTCATGTGACTGGTTCTCCGGCATCGAAATTTGGATCTTATGATCGGATGGGATGCTGTAGGATATTCGGAGCTTCTCCTCTGTGCCTCTTGTATATATAGTCCTATGGGACTTGTACCAGCATATCAAGAAGCCATCGACAGCCATGGGATAAAGAGAAGACAATGGTGATAGAAGAAAGGTCAAAAAAGGAAGGACAGAAGGCGGTGAACTTATCACGTCGAAGGAAGCTGAGTAAACGAAGATGAGGAAGAAGGGAAGTGAAAGTTAATGAAAGTGGCATCACTTTCGAATAACCTAATATACTTTGGCAACAACACAGTAGGGTTGTCGTATCAACCCACTGAGACGTGGATGACGAGAGAAGAGAGTTGAGATCCCTTCACGATCATTGGATAATTTGGTTGAAGGATCATGATCATGACACAATCTCCGTCATTAAAACATGACAGTAGCAAGTTGTGAATTATTGACACATCAATCTCTACGATAGTTCAAACACAATCATCAAATGCTGAGACCAAACATGCGGCAATGCTCCATTACTGTCGAATCTAGGATTGCATCAATAACGACATTGTTGTATGCTTTTATAATTAAAATGGTAAGAAGCACTCGTATCTCAAGAATGACCACATACCGTTTATTAAGGCGATGGTACGACAAACTACTCATCAGTGTGATACACAATCTTGCAAAATGCCGACATCTTAACTCAACATTGAAAAAAGATAAGCCCATTAGTCAGGTAATAACTTAGAATAGTTCAATCAGTCAGACTACGCCTCATTCAGTTAGACTCGAAGATAAGGCTTGTGATGTGGTAGAATTCTACATCCCTCACATGTCTCATATAGTCAAAAGTCATGCTTAATTGTCAATCAAAATTGAGATGAAGTGGATTTAACCTACAATGGGCCAAACTTAACTTGAAAGAGATTCAGGTCTAGTGGAAATTGCTCAACGCTCTCATCTCAAGGTTTCAAAGTTTGATAAGTATGAATCCCAACACCTCCCATATCTCAGTCTTAGATCTCGACACCATCATCTAGGTCTTGGCCTAGGCCACCGACACCTCTCTTATCTTAGTCTCAGATCCTATCATCATCATCCAAGTCTTAGCCCAGGCCACTGACACCTCCCCTGCTAGTCTAAGATCCCAACACCATTCTCCATGTCTTGGCCCAGGCCGTAACACCTCTCTTTCCAGTCTTAAATCCCAATACCATCCTCTATATCTCATCCCAAGTCGCCAACACCTCCCCTATCTCAGTCTCAGGTCTTGACATCACCTATGTCTTGGCCTTAGTCATCGATGCCCCCTCCATCTCAACCTATGTCGCCGACATAGTCTACCTACAAGGTCACTCAACATGGACACTATTTCATCATCCGCCTTGGTATAAGACCTCCTCTTTGTAAGCCCTAGACGGGATGGTTTCTCCCAAGAAAAGTAGACAATGACTGCAAATATTCTATGACAACAACACCGGATTAATGGAGAAGCGATTATGAGATTGTCGGATTTGATCCTCTAGATGCTCTCCTACAATCACGTGACGCCTGATAAATAGAGAGACAAATAATGATTATCGGATTTGGTCCCCTTATGAGCATATACAATGATGATGAAAAAGTGTGCAACTTCTAGAACATCTGTGTGGAGATGATATTCTGACTGCTATATAAACCCTAAAGAGGATAAGTGCGAAATTACAACTCTTGACAACTACACCAGGTCTTCTTCTTCTCCATTTTCTCCTTTCAACATATTACTTCAAGTAAATCTTAACTTGAGCATTGGAGATCTTCTGGTGCCAATATAATCCTCTTTTGGAGTACTTTTCAGAAGTCTTTATCTTCTTCATTGACGATCTCTGGAGAACATGCATGTTAGCACATTGACTTATATAGTTTAACCATCTACAGTAGCTTAGTAGTTAATTTGATAGTTGTTAATTATTTAATAATTTTAAATCCTCAACCTAAGGCTTCTATATATTTTATCAATTTTTAAATATATTATTTTAATATTAATATATAAATACGATTATTGTAAGGATATATCTGTGATTTTGAGATTTTTTTAATTAATACAGATGTGGAGCTTCATCAATTAAAAAAAAAAACTAAAACCCGAGGGGTAAAACATTAATATCCATTCAAGATATCGCAGGACGGCAGGAGGACTCGACCTCGAGGAGAAAAGCGAGGGCGAGAGTCGCGAAACAATCCCCCCGCGTCCTACCTTCCCCTCTTTCTCTGCGGCCCAGAGATTTCGTTCTCGGATTGCGATTCCGGCGTGCTCGTTGCGATCTCGTCTCCAACCGTGAGTTTCAAGAGTGAATCGCATTTCCATGTTTTTCCCCCTCGTGAGGATTTCGATTTTTGGCACCATGCTGATCGATGTCGATCTGCGATCTAGCCTGTTGATTTGACGATCGCAATAGTGTCTGATGCGATCGGGCTATTTTTCCCCTTCTTCTTTTATCAGATTTCAGTTGCTTTGGTTTTTCTTCCGTCCATTCTCTTCGCATGGTTAGTGGATGCGGGGATTGATTGATTCGACAGATTCGTAGATCATTTGATTTATGTGCGCTAATTTGGTTTGATTCTAGGTACCGATCGCGATGAGTGATGTATTCGATGGCTATGAGCGCCAGTACTGTGAGATCTCTGCATCTCTCTCCCGGATGTGTACGTCTGCTGCACAACTCGATGGAGGTTCAATTCTATATTTCGCCTCTTTGTTATGTTTTCTTTGTTGTTTCAACTATGAAAGTATCTATGGAGTATTCAATCCCTATTGTCAGAGAAAAAGAAGCAGAAAGTCTCAGAAATTAAATCTGGAATAGATGATGCTGAGAATCTGGTATGCTGCTTCATATTCTCTCCTTAGTTGGTTCTTATCAAGGTCAATGTACTGAAACCTTGGTGTTTGTTCTTTTTTTAGATTCGCAAGATGGATCTTGAAGCTAGAAGCTTGCAGCCTAGCATAAAAGCCGGTTTGTTGGCTAAGCTCAGGGAATATAAATCGGACCTTAACAATCTGAAGAGTGAACTTAAAAGAATTACCAACCCTAATCCTAACCAAGCTGCAAGAGAAGAGCTGTTGGAGTCAGGGATGGCTGACACGCTAGCGGTAAGTAAAAGACCATTAATTTCTACAATGCTTTCAAGACGCCTCATAAAGCTCAAATTTTCTTATATCGTTTTCCTAGCTTCTTCCTATGTTTTGAACACTAAGATAGAGAAAAAGGTGAAAGTATGTTTCTACTACTATTCTTTGTAATTGTGTTACCGTTGGAGGTCTAAATTATGGTTAATAGTGATATCGATACATCCTTGGACTACTGCATATCATTCACTATACCTTTAACATTTGCTAGATCAATATGCAATGGTTTGCTCCAATGTCAAATGAGTGGTGTTGCATCCTTAATAGTGTGTTAATTATACCATAAATAGATGAAATATGAATGAAATAAGTTGATACTCTTGTTTATTTATTGCCTTTTATGAAGTAGATGAGTATTGAGCATATTATTCCAATGTGTCAATATAATTTGTTTTTGCTCTTCAAATTCTACATGTGTGGCACTCTAAACTATGCTCCCAATGCATTATTTTGATCAATAATGATTTGTCTAAAATTTTAATATTAATCAAATGAAAACTGTAACTAATGTTATAGTTTTACAATAGATTAATTCTATATATTGATGTCATCATCATTATTTGGATTCTAAATAAATTTTATACTATATTAGTAATTATTAAGCAGAAATGATATTATTAATAATTTTAATAGAGGACTAATCTAATAATTCAATATTTTTTGTTAATGATATATTTTAATTTTTTAAAGTTTATACTAAATAATAATAATAAAGATATTAGTAGTTAACATTTGTTGTCAATAAAGCAATTTATTTCATTACCAAGTTTATTGTCTATGGGCAACAATAATAGTAATAATTTGTTACCTGTTAGATTATAGTTATTATGGAATTGTTTATTACCTAATATATTAATAACGATCATTCAGCATGTCAAACTTACCTCATTTATATTTTCCACACCACATTAAAAAGTACTACTATATAGAATATTACACGCCACATTTAATCCAACCCTTAGCTGTAAACACTTGGAATGTTTACCCCATTACCTAGTATAAACAATTCATCCCTTACCTACATGCTTCAAGTTCTTTGAGCATATTCTGCTATGCTCCTCCTTTAGTGGATGATCGAACATTTTAAAGCCACGAATTTCTTCTGCTTCTCTAACGAGACCATATCACAATTGTTGAAGGGTTCCAGTCTCCAGATCTTCCCAAGACTAGTTTTTTCTCCTTCAACCCTACTGAATTGGCCAATCTCTGAAGGAATTTACTGATTTCTTCCCATTATTAAACAGTTCTATCGTTTTTTGCTGAGATACCAGTGATTAGTGTTTTCTTCCCCACTATTCGAGCAACCCACGTAGATATGTCCGAGATATCAACCATAATCACATTAACACTTGCTGATCCTGATTCAACTTGGTTGATTTGTAATGGGTTCTGCTGAGTTTAGCAAATATGATTCTAGGTAAGTGATGCAAGTAGAGATGACAATTGTGTGGGCTAGGGATGACAATGAAGCAAAGGAGGGAGAGGTGTACTAAGTCATAGTTTTTGAGCAAGTAGTATGTAGTCTTATAAACACTGAAATAGAAATTTGATTATGTTTGGTAGAAGCACTGAGCTACAGTCAATATAAGGGAAAATATGAACATGAAACATAACTTCTTGGAGTGAGTTAAATTGAAGTTGATAGCTATGATGCAGGATTGCAGGTTTGATATCACAAATACATTGGCACTTGCATATATGATTTTTTTTTTAAAAAATATTTTTGAAAAATTTTCACTGGATCTTGAGTTTAAAGTTCACAATCATTTTGCATGGAACATGTTCTATGTTGATTGTCAAACATTTTTACTCGTAAGTGTGTATATATATATATATATATATATATAGTGAGAAAGAGTGAGAGAGTGTGTATATAGTGTGTGTGTGTGTGAGAGAGAGAGAGAGTCTTGATACTCTACTTACCTTATAGTGCTTACCTTGTGAGCATCATGTGTAATTTTTTTAAAATTCTTTATCTTTAATACTATAATCCAAACCCTAAGCTCTAAAAAAAAATAAAAAAAATATATATACTTGGTTCTCACAAGGTGAGCACCATAAGGTAAGCAGGATATATATATATATATATATATATATATATATATATATATATATAGTGAGAAAGAGTGAGAGAGTGTGTATATAGTGTGTGTGTGTGTGTGTGAGAGAGAGAGAGTCTTGATACTCTACTTACCTTATAGTGCTTACCTTGTGAGCATCATGTGTAATTTTTTTAAAATTCTTTATCTTTAATACTATAATCCAAACCCTAAGCTCTAAAAAAAAATAAAGAAAAAATATATACTTGGTTCTCACAAGGTGAGCACCATAAGGTAAGCAGGATATATATATATATATATATATGTTGTGAACCTCTGGGGTGCCCAGAAATGATCCGAGCGCCCCGAGTGACTTGGAGTCGGGATGCCCATATCACTTCCGGGCGCCCGGACTCACTCAATCACACAGCGCAATCATGGAAGTGAGGTGCACAACGTATCAAACCTCTCTCTATGTATAAATATATTCAATGAATTACTATGCTTATGGAACATTGAATTACTATGCTTTTGATAGGCCTCCGCCGATCAAAAGGGTCGGCTATTGATATCAACAGAGAGACTCAATCATTCTACTGAAAGAATAAAGGAGGGCAGAAGGACAATGTTGGAGACAGAGGAGCTTGGTGTCTCAATTCTTCAAGACTTGCATCAACAGCGACAGTCTCTCTTACATGCACATGGCACAGTATGTTTCTTTGCTAATTATCTTTCCTTATATTAACTTTGTTTGTCTACTAGTTAGGCTATTCTAATAATTTGTCATCATCTCCATTTAAGCCTTTTCATTTTTTTTTTTAAATTGAAATGGAAAAAAATAACCAATGTCCTAGATAATTTCCTAAATTAGCTTTGAGGCACTAATTCTGAAATTCTTTAATGCATGCTGAAGTATCATTCTCTAGTTCAGAGAACGAAGGAGTTATAACTATGCTGACTAAATCCTGCTTTGGGACATTGAATATATCCTCTTGGGTGCATCATTCAATAGACATCTTAAATTAGATATCCTCTCCACGAACATCATTCCTCTGTGTGCATCATTCTGTAGGATATGTCAATCGAATATATTTATAACAAGTCGATCTCTATAATATATTTGAATCATTTTGAGTCTCATATTCATCAATAGTATATATGGATAAAGAGGACTACCTACGGTTTCTCTATGAAATCTATTTTTTCCCTCAACAGAATCCAACGGGTTGCATCTTTCAATGACAATGTTGGAATACTGATCTATACTACTTTGTTAGAATATGCACTCTTGGAATTTCCGACAAAAACTTCTGTAACTTGACACCCATTCTGAAATCACAGTCACCGTGCTAGAATAAGTAGGCAGCTGTATGTGAGCTGAGTTAAACATGGGTGAGTCATTCCTAACGCACTACTAGTTGCCTTCTCCCAGTCTAAAGTAAGTATTCAAATTCTGTCTCCAACTTAGTTGCCTTCTCCTATTCGAACCCCAGTACAAGAATATATCTTTTTGTAAGGAAGCAAATACTGCCACTACCACAACTAATAGTTTGTATGTTTGCTCCTATTTGGGATCGACTATTCAAGCATCATGGCACTTGAGCTGTATTTAAAGACTCTAGTTAGAAGATGCTAATGTTATTTAGATTATGGTTGATTAGATGTATGCACGAAGGCAATCTTTATGTAATGTTCATTTACCTTGAGTTCTTCAAGTGTCGATGGATCAACATTTGGCTTTGATTGTGCATAGCTGCATGGGGTGGACGATAACATCGGGAAGAGCAGGAAAGTTCTGTCGGCCATGTCGAGGAGGATGGATAGAAACAAGTGGATAATCGGTGGAATCATCGCAGCTTTAGTCCTAGCGGTTCTGGTCATATTGTATTTTAAGCTTGTTCGTTGAATTCCATGTGCCTAACCAGTCCTCACAGTGCACTTACCAAACTTGAATGGCAACTGCTCGAGTGCTCAGTGTGTCCTCTGATACGGATCTTATGTGTGTGATATTTTTCACTACATGATTCCTGAACCGTATTATCACATGTATGAATTGGTACATGTCTTCTCGTGTTATCTTCTCAATTGTGATTAGGAGCAGTTCGGTTGGCCGTTTTAGTTGATATGGTGTATTCTTGAATTATTCTACGATGCATTGTATTGTTTTTGTGCATCAATTAAGTTTTTAAACTTTCAGCTTACAAATGAAAATTGATTTTTTTTTTCCGAAGCAAACAACCATAATATTTACTTTTTGATGTTTTTTCCCTAAAAAAACCTGTTCTATTTTCATTCAAGAAGTGCCTCCACGGGACCACGGCCCTTTTTTTATTTAAAAATTAATTTTATTTTAGAATTATAATATGTACCACCAGAAACTCAACTTAATTAAACTTTATATATAAACTATTACTATATTAGATTAAAATAAAATAATTCTAATTTAATCAAAATCATTTCAGAATTATTAGAACAATTATTAATACAATAATATTAAAATAAAAAATATATTGAATGTTATTTTAAAATTTTCTTATAAAAAGATATTATTTTGACGAAAACAATAATAATAAAGGTGTGCTTATGATTTTTGCTCATTATTTAAAATTAAAAAAAAAAGACATGAAATTTTAGTTTTGAAACTACAATTTCAAAATAATAATAGCCCCTACAGGGATAAACTGAAAATAACAAACACATGGAAAATCATTGATTATTTACCTAGGGCCTCAACACTTCCAAATAATGTCAAAAGCACTCTATTTTCAAATTTATTTTCATTCAACTTGCATTCAGTGAGGGAGATAAAAATAGTGAAATGCCACCATTTTTAATCCATACATGGCATCACAAAGATCCTAATGTCTCCCATCATAAGCTGCTAATACTGAACAAAATGCTTACTTTGCAGCTCAACCGAGTCATCTATGTGATTGGCTTATATCTTCTGTTGCAACACATTTATCAGTATCCTTCAACACAAGCTGGATAGCTTAACTAGGTAGGCCGATATTAGGGTTCCTTCTGCGAGGCTTTAGAGCAGCTGCATCATTCCATTTATCCCTAGAAGAAATGCTCCAAAGAGTATCTCCTTGATGCACCTTGCTTGTCATTTCAACAGAAGGTTTCACAACTGACTTTGATTTCATGAATGGATGCTTATTGCTCTTACCCATTCCGGAAGCAAGTAACCACCTGGAACCAGATTGCTGCTGCTTCGGATTGCCCCATATATTTTTCTTGGTGGGTTCAGGTTCAGATTTTAGACCAGCAACATGGACCTCAGTGATTTTAAACTGAGGAATGGCCTCATCTACATGCTTCTCCTCAGCCAATGGTTTCTTTTCGGTTTCCGTCTCATCTTCTTGTTCACTATTTCCTAGTAATGAAATTGTGCTGTATATTTTTGGTTTTGGGGGAACAAACACTCGCTCAACTTGAATTAAAGCAAGCATCGGTGTGCCCACTGGCTCATAATTCCGCAGAGGATTCCTAAGCTGGATCATCAGAGCAACAGTGAAGTTATTCCCCAACAATCCCCACTTCCTGCCAGATCTTTTTCCTCCTCTTTTATCACCCTTCGATCCACCGGCAGTCAAATCCATGGAATTGGCATGATGAGCTGCAAGAATCCTAGAGGTTCGATCGCTGACTTGATCTTCATCAATGATACCTGCGTCGAGTCTCATCCATTCATCGAGTGTAAGAGACAAATCCATCAAGCCATCAATTTCATCTCCATTATCTTTAATGTTCAAAAGTTGTAATCCAGCTGAGCCCTCCAAGCCTATTGAACAGTTTTTGCCAGATTCCTTTCCCTGCAAAGCTGAAAATTCTCCAATTGATTGGGAGCTAATGTTTGAGGGCGCCTCTTCATCGGACATGCCTGATTGTATTCTTAAACCCTCAATCGATAGGGCTTCGATCTTATCCATTGTCATTGGAGCAAGATCCTCGAGTGAAACAAATTCTGAGATGGTTTCACCCCTGGAGCAGGAAGGTTGGGCAGACCCTTTCAATTTCTTCCTCCGCCCATAGACATTCTGAGAAACATTTGCCTCTACTTCTGGGTAGTGATTCTCCAATAAGTCATACCTGCCAAAGCAAAAAGAACCTATAAAGAATCAAATGACCCTAATATAGCGATGGTTACAACAATAACTAGGCTGAAGATAACCAAATTGAATACTAACGAACCTCTCACAAGAATCTAGAGCAGTTGATGAGTCCCAGGCTATCTGTTCCATTGTCTTCCCAGTTATATCATTTAGAGGCATTAGTTTGCTCGCTTGCCTAGATAATTTTTCAATGCCCATTGAAGCTAATTGCTTCAATATTTCCATAACCCCAGAACCCATTTCTGCAGGGACCACAATGGGACTGGATACCTGCATGACTAAGTCCTCATTGTTTTTTGCATTACTAAAGAGTGAGGGGTTCATAGATCTTAAGAAGCCGCCATCCTTTGTCTGGAGAATGGAACCCAAACCCTCACCGAGTGGGGGTAATTCAAGTGGATCCTCTGGCGGCAGGTGTATAGGACTACCAAATCCATCCCTACTACCAGGTGGAGAAGAATGGAAGTCCTTCTCATGCAAGCCCCATTCTTGCATCAAAGCTTCTGTTTCTGCATCTTCTAGCATCTTAGCTCTGGATTTGTCGTTCATAACTAGCTTGGTATTCTGAAATTCAATCTCAGCTTCATTAGCAACTAATGAGAGATCAAGATCCTCTGGAAATTCATCCCAGTAGGCAGCAGACTCCAACTCAGTGTCAAGACCAAAAAGAGCATCACCTGATGCCAGTGCTTCCTTCTCAAATTGCTTCCACAGCCGCTCCCTTGGTGATTCTGGATCACTGTCTGAACTCAATCCAAAAGGACTATGCTCTATCCCTAGCATGCTTAAGAACTCACTGGCAACAGATTCAGTGACAACATCTAGGCTACGGGATCTACTCAGTGAGCTTGGCCTCTCATAAAGATTCTCAATATCTCCAAGACTCTGTTGCTTGATTGCTTCAACTTGAGTAGTCGGAGATTCAAATTCCTTAGCTCCAAAAATGGAGAGGTTATCGAAGATAGATTCCAAGTCTTCTATCTCCTGATCCACGCTCGGTAGCATATCTTCTTCTGGATTATGTCTGTCATGTTCAGTTGTCTCAGCAAATGTTTTATCTAACTTCACATCCAATCTTCCTACCTTATCATACTCAACTTCTTGAACTTCATTTTTATCCTTCACACTGATCTTCTCAACTTCAGTACTGGTTTCATGGGTTTCATATTTGAAAGCGATCTCGGTTCCCTGTTCAATCACTGTGAATTCAGGCTCAACCTGCTGCTGAATATCATTCTCTTTCACATTCTCAGTAGAAATAGAAGATTTCTGCAATTGTGGCTCCTCCATTGTTCCTACAGATGGCTCCAATGACTCACTAACTATTACCTCAGCCAAGTGCTTCTGTTCATGGGGGATCTCAAAATCGGGATTTGCATCATCATCCAAAGTAGAATGCTTTGCATCGTTCTCTGACTCTGCTTCCTTCTCTTGGGTAACCAAGAGTGACGTCTCAGAATTCGAGCTCTTTAATACTTCATGAAGCACCTTCACATCTACAACAGACCCAGACCGATCGCCTTGTTGAAGCTGGTTTTCCATTTGAGTCGGAGGATCCTTCTGATTTAGCAAATCGAACTCCACCTCTTTCAAATTCAACATCTCCGAGATCTTCTTCTCCTGCAAGCCAGTATCCACAGACATACTCTCGACCAAGGAGAATCCAAAGCTCACGCTGAGGGAAGCGCCCCTCGCCTTCCCCGACAGCCGAAAGCTCGTGCTCCATTTCCCAATCGCCTTTTCATCGACGAGCTCCTCGAGGGTGGACGGAAGCACACGGGTGAGGTCAACAAGGTGGCGCCCGAGGTCCAGATCAGGGGAGGCGCCGCCCGCCAGGGTGGGGTAGATGAGGAAGTGCCTCGGCTCATACTTAGCCGTGCCACCCGGCCCACTACGGGAGGCGGACACCGGGCAGAGGTAGGTGAGCGTCTCGTCAAACTGGACCCCACCATGGACCACGCGGGCGGGGCGAGTGGCAACGGCGGCAGCAACGGGATCGGTGGTCCGGCGCCAGTGGACGATGAGCGCTGCGCTGGCGAAGGCGGGCGGAAGCCCATCGATGGAGTGCACGCGGAGGGTGAACCAGCAGTCGAAGCGGCGGTGGTGGCCGCCGATGTGGGAGAGCGCTTTCTTGATAGGGTTCCAGCCCCAACGAGACGACGACGATCCGGCCTTCTTCTTCTCCTTGTTTGACACGGAAGAGGAGGAGACAGGACTGGCGGCGGATCGGCCAGCCGACACGGAACGCCGGCCGGAGTTGGAAGAGGAAGGGAGGAGCCGGGGCCGGTTAGGTTGCTTCGGATCGACGGAGAGGGCTTTGCTAAGGGCCTCGATCTCGTGAAGGAATCGAACGTTGCCGTTGAGATCGCCGCCTCCACTGCCGCCGCCGCCGCTACTTCCGTAGGGATTTCCCTTACCGCCGGTAGTAGGTTTCCGCAGCATCAGGCCTTCTGTTTACCAGAAAGGAGGAGAAGAGGGAGGTGCCTTGCTACTTCATCTACTGCTTCCTTTTTTAACATTCTCATCAGACAGTTTTCTCTCTTTGTCCGCCGAGACAAAGGTACCTTGTGCTAGAGGCTCAATTTAACTAACCTGCCCTTCTTGTGTTGGAACGCTTCTATTGGCTGAGTTCCACCGTGCGAAAATTGAAATTTCGCGAGTTATCGGTGGCCAAACCTCCGGTCCACTTTTATCCAAACCCAGACACGGTCAAACTCTCGGTTCTGAACCGCAACTGAACCGGAGTCGAATTTGTCGATTCGACTTCAATTCCAGAAGAAGTCAAATTCAAGCCGTTCCAGTTTGGCCCGAGCTCCGATTTGGCGGTTCGAATTTGAAACCGAGAGGCCCCGACCGGTGGGGCCGGGGCGGTCCGGCGCCTTCTCTCTCTCTGGCTCCAAATTCAGAGGGAGCGTTCGTTTTTCAAAATTCAAAATTAAATAATTGTCGACAATAATTTGCCGATAATAACCATGAGTACAGATGGAATAAAAGCTAAATGTTTTTTAATATTAATTTTTTTAAAATAAATTTGAAAATGGTGACGATCGAGCTAAGTTTGGACAAAATTGATCAAAATGACCTTATGAATATTTCCTTGGATATGTTATTTTTCTAGAATGTGTTTCCAATTTTTCCATTGCCCCTTATAACGTTTCCTTATATAAAAAATATTTTTAAAAAAATCATAAATAAAATATTTCGACAAGATGGTTCATGATTGAATCACAACTGAGCCCAAATAACCTTATCATCCGGGATGGATCCATATAATGACGGCCCTGGTTCTAGTGTACTTCCTTAATATGACAATTTTTTTTTTTTAAAAAAAGCAATCACCTGTGTAATGACGGCCCGAGTTTTCCCTTTCCGATTGAATTCGGATTAGAAGAATTTCAAATTAGAGATTTTTAAAATTTTAAAATTAAGATATTTTATGTATATTAATATTAGTAGGGTAACGATGAAATATTGATAAAAAATAAAAAACTAGAGTAAAAATAATTAAAAAAGGTATTTTTAATTGAATTATTTGAATTGGTTGGATTCAGATTCGATTTTGGTTTTAAATTGTATTCAGATTTAGACGGATTGATTTTTTTTATAATTTTTTTAAAAAATTCATTTGGTTCCTATATTGCAACCAAGTTAAGTTTAGATATAGTTTACAAGGAAGACGATAACAATGACAGGTGTTTATGGGACATGTTTCTTTTTCAGTAATTTATTAAATGTAGCATTTAAGTTTTTGAATTGACCAAATGATATATGTTATTTTGATATTTATTAAAGGACGCATCTTTTTAAATGTACTTCCCATTCTATTCTCTTAACATATCTGATTTTTTCTATCTTTTTTTCTATTATTTATTTTTTCTTTTTTTCTTTTCTCTCTCCTATATGCATGCAACTCTCTATTTGAACTCCTTGCTATTGGAACCTAAAGTTATTTTGATGTGATCAACAAGTTATGTCCTGTCGTGTTTTAACCTTGTATCTAAGTGTGCAGGAGCTTAGGAGCACAGTGAGTCAAGCAAAAGATGTAGCTAGCGAGAAGGATGACACGGGACGGAGCCGACGGGCTCGGTGCGTCTGAGGTACGAGGCGCTGCAGAAGCCGGAGCAGAAGATTGCTCGAGAAGGCCGAAATTGAGTTCAGGTGAGTCTTATTTCGGTTGGCTGAAATCACCCAAGCGAACGGAGCCGGAGCGGAAGACCCGGACTGAGGCGAGCAACACAACTGGTTCGGGGGCTCGAAACCATTCCAAGCAGCCGGGATTGACTTTTGACCAAGATCGCATCAAACGCGATCCGTTGCGAAGGGGATAAAAGTTTATCCCCTCCCAGGCGCCTGGAACCCTTCCAAGCATCCCAACCAAGGCTATAAATATAGTCTTGGTCCAGAAGCTTTTAATTAACTCAAGAATTCTGTATTCCAACACTTGTGTGCTTCCTTTTTAGTTTAGCTTCTGTTTTTTGCGCTTTCACCGCTATAAGAGGTTTATCCACCTGAAGGAGACACTAGTGCGACACTTTCCTTGGATTAACAACCTCCCCGGTTGTAACCAAGTAAAAAATCCTTTGCCGCTTCTTTTACTTTTCGTTTAGTTAATTTATTTATGCAATTGTTTATTTGAAAGTTCGAGAAGAGTTGTTTTTTTTTTTATTTTTCGCAGGGCTATTCAACCCCCCTTCTAGCCGACCCAATGCAGACCGACAAGTGATATTAGAGCCAGGACACTTCAGGAGGACTAACCGTCGATCAAAGTAAAGACGATGGCCGGACCGAGCATATACCCGTCGAAGTTCGGAGGGGAATTCGTTACATAGAAAAAGCGAATGCAAATATTTTTCAAAATGGATTTTGAGTTATAGTTAATTATGGAATTTGGTTTTACAGCACCAGAAGGTAAAGAGAAATATCAGTGGACAAAAAAGGAGCAGGCCGACTACGTGGCAAACGGTAAAACAGAATATCATCTGCTAAGCATTCTTCCGCCACAAAAAGTCAACCGAATCGGCAACTATGACTCCGCAAAGGAACTTTGGGAGAAGTTTCTTGAGCTACATGAAGGGACGTCCGAAGGCAAGCTCGTAAGACAGGATGTACTTCACAACCAGCTCACCAACCTCCAACTTGGAGAAGATGAAACAACTGCGCATCTGCACTCGAGAGTTAAAGAGCTTATCACCGAACTTTGGAATCTCGGAGAAAAGGTACGTAATTGAGATTCGATAAGGTACGCACTAAATTCTTTTCCTAGAAATACGAAATGGGCATCACTAGTAGATGCCTTTTATATTTCTATAAAGACTTAGACAAAATTACTTTAGAAGAATTATTCTCGACATTTGAAGTGCATGAAACAAGATGAGCAGGTATGAAGGAGTTCAAATACAACGTCGTCCTTAAAGCATCGAGAGACGAACTTGAGTCAGAGTCTTCTCTCGATGACGAAGAAATGGTTATGACGGTAAGATGTTTTAAGAAACTATGTAAGTCTAGAAATACTAACCATCAGTAGGGTAGAAAGAAAAGGACGATCCGCTGCTACCACTGCAATGAAGAAGGGCACGTCAAGGAAAACTACCCCAATCTAAGGAACAAGGACAAAGACAAAGGTAAGAAGCCTGTCCAAAAGCGCAAGATCTTAAAGGCGACGTGGGACGATACTGTTGGAACCCCAAGGTTGTTTTGGTGTGATCAACAAGTTAAGTTAGGTCCTGCGTTGTTTCTAACCTTGTGTCTAAGTGTGCAGGAGCTTAGGAGCACAGGTACTCGAGCGGAAGACGCAGCTAGCGAGAAGGACGGCACGCTGTGCATCCGAGGGACGAGGCGCTGCGGAAGAGTACACCGGACCGAGGCAGGACTGAACCAGAGAAGCGGTCCAGGATAAAAAAGTCAACTGTGTTGACTTTCGGATCAGAGTTGCGCAGTGGAAGCGTGGTGGGCCCATAACCCGCAGGTCCCAAGTTCGCCTCAGAAGGACTAACCGCCGTCTGACGCAACAAAAACGATGGCCGGAGCTAGCGACTACCCACCTGCACTCAAGGGGGAGTTTTCCATCTGGAAACAAAAAATGGAGGTATACCTTAACTCAGATTCTGGTATTTCTTTAATAATGAAATTTGGTTATGAAGAACCAAAGAACACGAACGGAGAAAGACTCGATCTACGCCTCTGGAACGAAAAGCAACGTGAGGAGTCTATGGCAAATGGGCGGGCAAAATATTATCTTCTGAATGTAATACCAAAGGAAGATTTCAAAAAGGTCGCAGATTATGAAAACGCAAAAGAACTTTGGGAAAAATTCTTGCAACTCTACGAAGAACCTTCAGAAGCTGACACCTCAATAGACACCGAGCAACCGACAGAAGAGTCCGAAATCGAGGTAAGTACTACAACAGCCGAAGTACATCCCAAGATCGATGAAGGGGGAGAATCTTCGGAAGAAAGCAACTCGATAGGGGGAGAATCTTCGGAAGAAAGCAACTCGATAGGGGGAGAATCAATTACTGACAAGGTAAGTCAGGTATGGACTCGAACCTCTGATCAATTAAATGATTCAATCGAAAAATTGCCTGAAGAGTCTTTCGAATCAGAAATTGAATCATCGAAAGAATTTTTCGAATTAGAAAATCAATTGTCAAACTTGCCTTGCAAATTATTATTAAAAGAATTTTGCAAGTTAGAAATTTTGTCGAAAAACTTTTGTAAATTGCAAAATATTTTTTCGAAAGAATTATGCAAATTAGAAATGATGTCAAAAACCTTCTTCGAATATTTTTTCGAATTACAAATTACTTTCTCGAAAGAGTTTTGCAATTCAGAAAATGAGTCATCGAAAAAGTGTTTCGGATTAAGAAATCTATTAGTAATAAATTCATGCAAATTAGAATTTTTATTAAAAAATTCTTGCAAATTACAAAATATTCTTTCAAACAAATTTTGCACATTGTTGAAAGAATCTTTTATAGCGTCGGAAAATTTTATCAAGTTAGAATCTATGCTATCGAAATATTTTTGTGAACTTAAAATTCAAAAAATAATAGAAATTAACATGATACAAATTGTTGCATGTTTAATATTTTTTTCTTTAAATCTAAAAAAGTGTGACATAAGAATTTCTGATAAATTAAAATGAAAATTTAAACCTTCTGATTAAAGCATAAAATATATAAATAAATAAATGCATAGAAAATTTCTCTTTATGTTATTAATTCTCTGAAATTTTCTTGCATAAAGTTTTATGTTTAGAAACTTCTTAATCTTGATGTCGAATGACTTAGAAATTTGTCTTGACTTAGAAATATTTCCCTGAAAATTATTGAAATATAGTTTCAAAATTTTTTTGTCAACCCTTAGATTTCGTTTGTACCCCATTTTTATTGTGATCAAAGGGGGAGAAGGGAAAGTATAAGTCTAGGGGGAGGTAGAAAACATTGAAAATTAAAATTTGGAATGTTTGAAATTTAATTTTTTCTATCATGTTGCATGTTATTGCAATAAACTGTTTAATTTCGTATCTATTGTTGACCCTAGCTTAACTTGGGTTTATCACACCAAAAAGGGGGAGATTGTTGGAACCCCAAGGTTGTTTTGGTGTGATCAACAAGTTAAGTTAGGTCCTGCGTTGTTTCTAACCTTGTGTCTAAGTGTGCAGGAGCTTAGGAGCACAGGTACTCGAGCGGAAGACGCAGCTAGCGAGAAGGACGGCACGCTGTGCATCCGAGGGACGAGGTGTAGTAAGCTACCGGACGAGAAGGAAATGCGCGGTGATTCAAGTCGGGGCGGAAGATTGCTCGGGGAGCAAGAGACGCAGCTAGTGCGAAGGTCGGCACGGGTGCGACCGAGGGACAAAGTCTGAATACGCTGGTGGACGAGAAGGGACACGGTGTAGTTCCGACGAGAAGCCGGAGGGAAGCACGCTCGAGAAGACCGGAAGATGGGTTCGGGTGAGCCCTATTCCGAATGTCAGAGATCACCCAAGCAAGCGGAGCCGGAGCAGAAAGACCCGGACCAGAGGCGAGCTGAACCAGAGAAGAGAGCACGGACCAAAAGTCAACTGGGTTGACTTTTGGCTCCGGGGCGCCCGGAACTATCCGGGGCGCCCGGAGCTGTCCGGGGCGCCCGGAACCATCCGGGGCGCCCGGAAGGGACTTTTTCACAGGATCGAGCTTTGACTCGATCCAACCGTTGGGGGATAAATTTTATCCCCCTCAGGGCGCCCGGAACCCATCCAGGCGCCCCGACCAAGGCTATAAATATAGCCTTGGTCCAGAAGCTTTTCAACAATCACGATCATTCTATTTCCAAACACTTGTATGCTTTAGTTGTAGTTAAGCTTCTGTTTTCTGTGCCTAAACGCTGTAAGAGGCTTCTCCGCCTGAAGGAGTTTTTGAGCTTAATCTTCCTTGGATTAACAACCACATCGGTTGTAACCAAGTAAACATCTGGTGCCTCGTTTTCTTCTTTTATGCTTTTATTTATCTGCTTAATTCATTTTACAAGTGTTAGCTTAATCGTTCGAGGAAGGGTTGTTTGTTTTTAATTGACAGGTTATTTACCAACCCATCTAGCCGGCCCAACGGTCCTACAGATACGTCGTCCGAATCGGAAGTCGAGGCCTTCTCCGGACTTGCATTAATAATAAGTCATCAAGACAACGACTGCGATTCAAGCTCTTCCAAAATGAGCATCAAGATCATCAATGAAGGGGAGCTACTTCGGAAGAAAGCAGCAGTTCAGGGGGAGACACGGATAACGAGATCGACAAGGTAAGTTAGGTACGATCTCTTCCTCTCGATGAACTCGTTAAGTTTGTTAAATTGTTAACTAAAGACTGCTGCAAGTTAGAACAGGAAATTAAAAATTTAAAAGTAATTTTAGCTAAGTCCTGCTCATTAGAAGAGTTAGACAAATTAAAGCTAGAAAATGAAAATTTGAAAAGACAAATAGATTTTTCAAAAAATCATGTTCCCATAATATAAATTTTAGAAAATACAACAATTTAAATTGGTATTTTAGATATCACCAGAAATAAATTAGAAATATTTTAAAAAGGTATGCCCCTAAGAAATTTTTAGTTAATCCAGTAGGCTGAAACTTATATTGGGTTCTAAAATCATGTTTAACTTAAACTATTAATTAGATTTATCGCTTTCAGCGAGAAAATTAAACAGTTAATTTCTTTATGAGACTTTGTCTAAGAAAGTGGTTGTTGCTCCAATAACTAAGAATGTCTAGTACCTCGCCACTGCCTAGAAATGTTTTCCAAAAAATCATTAAAATAATTTTCAAAATTTTCTAAGTTTTAACCCTTATATTTTTTGGAACCCCATTTTTTTGTGATCAAAGGGGGAGAAGGAAAAGTATAAGTCTAGAGAGAGGTAGAACATTTTTTTTTTTACAATTTTTCTATCTTTTTTTCACTTTATTGCAATATTAGTTATTTCATTTTTATGTCTATTTATCCTAACTTAACTTGGGTTGCTCACATCAAAAAGGGAGAGATTGTTGGAACCCCAAGGTTATTTTGATGTGATCAACAAGTTAAGTAACATCCTGTCGTGTTTTAATTTTGTGTTTAAGTGTGCAGGAGCTTAGGAGCACAGGGAGTCGAGCAAAAGTGCAACTAGCGAGAAGGACGACACGGGATGGAATGACGGGCTCGGTACGTCTGAGGTACGAGATGTAGCGGAAGAGTACGCGGGCGGACGAGGAGGCGCGCGACATTTCTGAGGGACGAGAAGCCGGAGCGGAAGGTTGCTCGAAAATGTCGAAATTGGGTTCGGGTGAGCCTTATTTCGATTGGCTGAAATCACCCAAGCGAGTGGAGCCGGAACGAAAACCCTGGACAGAGGCAAGCAGCACCGGAGCATAGGGGCCCGGACCAAAAGTCAACTTTGTTGACTTTACTAGTCCGGGCGCTCGGTGTTAGAGTGTATACTAAAAGTCTAGCTTTTGTAAATATTTATTTTGAAATAAAGAATCACATTGGTCAAAAATGTCTACATTTATATGCTAAGTATAGTTGTTCAATTAATTTATATTATAGATAACATGGTGTGCGGTGTCACACACAGAAGATCATGTTATTGGTTCTTTATAAATTATAAATAGTAGCTCACGACTAAGATGGAAAGGAACAAACATTGGAATAGTCGTAGTGTAATTAGATATTAGTTTATCTTGACTAATAAATTACACTAGTACACTCTGAGTGCATTGAGCAGGACCATTTAAGGTAAGATCTTTTTATACTGACTTGATAAAAGAACAATACCTTAGTTATTATGGAAGTGTGTGCTCTTAATCCTAATATAATAACAAGCACATATATTTAGTATTTATTTCTTTGACTTGTCAAAGGGTGAGATTTAGCTCGATAAATCAAAAGACCCGATAAGTTGGAAAATGATATTATTTATAGTGTGTGTTGTTGATTATATAAGGAAACTATGTCCTAGTAATCTAGGTTGATAATGCCCGCAAGAGGAGCTCATAAGGATTGTCATATTAAATCCTGCAGGTGAACTTAGTCTGACATGACAATAAGGTTAAGTGGTACTACTATTGGACTAAGATATTAATTAAAGAGAGTTGTCAGTAACTCATTTAATTAGTGGACATTTGACATCTTAAACACAGAGAGACTAACACACTCATAATAAGAAGGAGCCCAAAATGTAATTTGGGATTGGTGCGGTAGTTCAATAATAATTCTTTAGTGGTATGAATTATTATTGATGAAATTAAGTTGGGTGTTCGGGGCGAACACGGGAAGCTTATTTTCATCGGGAGACCAAAACCAATTCCTCCTCTCGATCCCTATCGTAGCCTCTTGTATATAGAGAATTATACCCATCGCATACCCACCTTGAGGTGGCCAGCCAAACTAGCTTGGAGCCTAAGCTAGGGCCGACCAAAGCTAAGGGTGGAGTCAATTTAAGGTGACCAGCCAAAGCTTGGATCCCAAGCTTAGGTGGTCGACCACTAGAAAAATAAAAGGGATTTTATTTAAAATCTTTTCTTATGTGGATATCATGGTTTTAAAAGAAAGTTTAAAATTTAAATCTTTCCTTCTACAAAAGATTAAGTGAAAGATTTGATATCTTTCCTTATTTGTAGTTAAAAGGAAGATTTTAATTTTTGATAAAACTTTCCTTCTTTGTAACCATGTTCATGATTTAAAAGAGAGTTTTAAAATTAAATATTTCCTTTTATAAATTTCTACAAAAGATTAAGAAAAGATTTGATATTTTTCCTTATTTGTAGATTGAAAGGAAGATTTTAATTTAAAAAAAAACTTTCCTTTTTGGAAATCATCCACATGTTTTAATAGATAGATTTTAATTTATAAAATTTCCTTTTATAACCAACCATGAAGGGAAAAATTATTAGAGAAATTTTTTATTAAAAATTCCGGAAGCAAATTAGGAAGTTTTAATTCTTGTGTTATTAAAACTTTTCTTGCTTGGAGATATGAGGTGGCCGACCATGATGATTTAAGAAAAGGAAATTGGTTTTAATCAATTAAATTTTCCTTTTCATGGTAAAAAAAATAAGGAAGTTTTTATTTAAATTTTCCTTATTTGTCAAGACCAAGGATTATAAAAGTGAGGGAGGGGTGCCTTCATGATATGCAACTCTATTCTATTTTCCTCTCCTCTCTTCCTTGGTGGTGGCCGGCCATAAGTTCCTTGCTCTTCTCCTTTTCTCTTCCTCCTTGGTGGCCGGTGACATCAACACAAGAGGAGTCCTTGGTGGCCGGTTCTAGCTAGGAGAAGAAGGAGAGAAAGGAGACTTTGCTCTTGTATCCCTTGGAGCTTGAAGGTTGGTGGCCGAATCTTGCAAGAAGGAAGGTGTTGATGGTTCTCATCTCGGTAGATCGTTGCCCACACAACATCCGAGATAAGAAGAGGAATACGATAGAAGATCAAGAGATTATTGCTTACAAAAAAAGGTATAACTAGTAATTATTTTTCCGCATCATACTAGTTTTTCTTTGTATGAATTCCAAACACAAGAGGCTAGAGATTCTAGATTTTTGAATTTGTGATTTGAGTTTGTGTTTTTTTTTATTTTTCAAATTTGTGATTTGATTGTTTCTTTTGGTTAAACCTAGGGTTATATAAGGAAATTAAATAATAGATTTCATTAAAAGGTTTTGTCTAGGAAGTGGTGGTTGCTTCCATATCCAAGAAGGCCTAGTGCCTCGCCATGTTTAACCTGGAAGCTGATTTTTGAAATTAATATTTAATTGAATTTGTAACATGGGTGGATTTAGATCAATAATGTTAAGCATCGCTTGCGATCCAAGTCTAAACCACTGAGAACAGATAAGTTAAATTTGGAATTAATAATGTTATGTTCCGTTTGCGATTCCGAATTTAATTTCTAAAGAACACAATAGGTTGTTAGGAAAGGTTCGACACTTGTATAAAATTTTTGTACAGTGGAACCGGTATGATTTTCCTAAGACCAACTAACAATTGGTATCAGAGCTAGGGTTTGCCTCTGTGTGTTTGGTTTTCAGTTTAGTTATGCACATGCCATACATAATTTAGGCAAGATAATAGTAGGATATGCTAACTCTGTGGTTGCAGACTCTAATTATTATGGCTTATAGTTATTGTGTGTTGATCCGGTGGTAAGAATCCGGAACCCCATAACGAGGGGTCAACGCCACGGGGAGGTCAAAGGGCCCAGTGGCCCGCCGGAGAAGGACGAGCCCGTCGGAGAAGGACGAGCCGACCGGACTTGGAAGAACGGGACATCTGGTAGTAAAAGGCACCCTGGTAGGGACCAGGGTTCCGACGCTCAATGACGCAGTACATAATGACCGAGCGGAAGGACGTGCCGCCCGGCCGACGCAGGGTATTAAGGCCGTCCGGACGACGTTCTTCGCCCGGTCGGCCGTACGGACGTCCCGGCCGTGCGGTAGGTAAAGGAAGGGAACGCCCTCTGACAGCCATCAAGTCGTATGGCTACGTCATACTCCTAGTCTGACAACGGGGTGTCCTGTTGTCCCATCGAAGACATGCTCGGACTGTAGCAGTGTGGTGTCAGGTAAGCTCTCTGACAAGTGCATACCGAGGTATGGGTTGCTGACACGTCTGCACCTCGGTGAACGTGCATTAGTTCTCTCCTCGCTCTATATATAGAGCCTCTTACTTCGCCGGAGGTACGCGCAAGAAACATCTCTGGAGCCACCCTTTTACACTGTTTGCTTGCCTGACTTGAGCGTCGGAGGGTCGCCGCCGGGAACCTTTCCCGGCCCGACTTCTGTGCAGGTTCGCCGGAGCCTCGCGTGACCCGACGGAGGCCTACGCCATCGACTAGGAGCGCGCCACGTGCCCAGCGTCCTTTGTATCGGCGATTCGGACAGGATCAATTTGGCGCCGTCTGTGGGAACGCTCCTGCATCCGATCGGAAACAATGGACGAGGCTGGACGACAACACATGGTGACGCTTTCAAACGAGGAACTCGATGCTCGATCGAGACAGCCGCCAAGCTCGTGGAGCAAAAGCAAAGCCGCATCCGAGCGGCCGGGCGACAAGCAACATCGGCATCGGTGGCCGGCGGAAGCACCACACCCATCGTATTTCATCGGGCTCTGCCCGCACTCACAAGTCGTACCAACTCACGAGATAGGGTTCTTCTTGGATGAAATGCCTGAGACGAGATGACGGAAGGAAAGCCCGGCGGACGCATCTCCGGCGGATCAATCGCCAATTTTGGAGGCTATTCTACGAGACCCTCCGCCCAAGCACTACATGCCTCCGACGATCGGCGAGTATAATGGGACAACCAGGCCGGATGATCACCGGTAAGTTTGATATCGGCAACCCTCCATCAATACGGATGGAGTAAAGTGCCAAGTTTTCTCACCACTCTCTCGGGATCGGCTCAACGATGGTTCCGAGGTGCCGGACGGATCCATCACAAGCTTCAAGGACTTCCGGACGGCCTTCCTCCACCACTTCGCCAGCAGTCGGCGCTATCAAAAACGAGCGTGAGCCTGTTCGCCATCAAGCAAGAGGCGAGGAATCGCTCTTACATCCAGCGATTCAACCAAGTAGCGATGAACATTCCAACGGCCACTTCGGAAACCATGATGAACGCCTTCACACAAGGCCTAGTGGATGGAGATTTCTTCCGATCGCTCATCCGAAAGCCGCCCCGGGATTATGATCACATGCTACATCGGGCTAACGAGTACATCAACGTGGAAGAAGCACAGGCGGCCAGGAAAAAAGAAACTCCAGCCGAACGGCCTCCTCAGTCCGAGCGGAAACAACATACCGCTCATCAGCTGCCCAGAGGACCAAGGGCTGAAGCAATCCGATCCCCCCACGTCAGGTCACATGTGCAAGAGGTAGCCGCTGCTCGGCCCAAGCCAAAAAAGAGATGGACCCCAATGTTCTGCTCCTTCCACCGGACAGATACGCACAACACAAGGGATTGTCGAAGTCTTCCCTTCGTGGCTCATCCTGTGCCACGGAATGCTGGACGACGGTCTCCCTCAGTCGACAGGCGACAGAGAACTCAGGAAGTCGATCGGACGCGAGCTGACAGGCCACGACAACAGACTCCCGATCGGCATCGTTCTCCAAGGCAAGAGAATCGCCGAGCGTCCAGAGAACGGTCTCGACCATCCATTCGGGAAGAAGAAAATAGAAGCAATACTTCCCGAGGCGAGATCAACGTTATTGCTGGCGGGTCGACCGGAGGAGACTCCAACCGAGCTAGAAAGGCAAGCGCCCGGCAGCTCCAGATTCATGCAGTCGGCGGAAGGACCCGAAATTAGTTTTGGGCCCGGGGACTTGGAAGGAGTTGAAGTACCCCACGACGATGCACTGCTCATCAAAGCGGTAATAGCCAATTACACTATTCATCGTGTATTTGTTGACACAGGGAGCTCAGTCAACATCATATTCAAGAGGGCTTTCGATCAGCTGCAAATTGATCGAGCCGAGCTGCTACCCATGACGACTCCGCTCTACGGGTTCACGGGTAACGAAGTTCAGCCGGTCGGCCAGATCCGGCTGGCTACCTCGCTGGGAGAAGAGCCGCTCAGGAGGACAAGAACAATAAACTTCGTGGTGGTTGACTCTCCCTCGTCCTACAACGTCATTTTAGGACGACCGGCGCTCAGCGAATTCCGGACGGTCGTCTCAACCTTTCACCAGAGGATCAAGTTCCTCGTAGAGGACAAAGTAGGAGAAGTACGGGGAGATCAGCTAGCAGCTCGGCGATGCTACATCGAGATGGTCCGAGCAGAGGCCTGTTCCGCTCGGAAGGCGCCCCGCCGACCGGCCGAAGAAATGAAGGCATCCACCTTTTCATGCCCGTTCGATCAATGGGGAATGGATATTGTCGGTCTATTTCCGATGGCGACCGGGCAGAGGAAATTTCTGCTAGTGGCGATCGACTATTTTTCCAAGTGGGTGGAGGCCGAGCCGCTGGCAAAGATCACCGAGCAGATGGTCAAAAAATTCATCTGGCAACACATCATCTGTCGGTTCGGCATCCCTCGCCGATTGGTTTCCGACAATGGGCGGCAATTCACAGGCAAGGTGCTAGAGGACTGGTGCAAAAGTTACGGCATCGAGCAACATTTCACGTCCGTGGCCTATCCCCAGAGCAATGGTCAAGCCGAAGTAGCCCATCGGGAAATTCTTCGTATTCTGCGCGCTCGGCTCGACCATTTAGGAGGGAGTTGGCCGGATGAAGTGCCGGGCATCTTGTGGGCCATCCGAACGACGCCGAAGGAAGGGACGGGCGCCACATCGTTCCATTTGGTGTATGGCGGCGAGGCAGTCATTCCAGTTGAAGTCGGCGTTGAGTCCGTCCGGATCCAGAGCTATGATGAAGGGAACGCCGAGCGGAGGAACATGGAGCTAGATTTGGTCGAAGAGGAGCGAGCTAAGGCGTCCGTTCGGCTGATGGCATACCGGCAGCGGATGAAGCAGAACTACAACCGCCGAGTAATCCCCAGATCATTCCAGGTCGACGATCTCGTCTGGAAGAAAGTCAAGCCTGTCGGCGACGTCGGCAAGCTTGAAGCTCCTTGGGCAGGTCCCTTCAAGGTTATTGAAAAACTCCGCTCGGGCGCTTACTACTTGGAGGATGAGGACGGGCGGCAACTGGATCGATCGTGGAGTGCAAATCATCTCCATCCTTATCGAGCTGGATGAAAGGTGCACGATTGTAATTTATTCTAGTATATATGCTAGTCGCCTATGTACTTGTAATACAGGAAGTAAAAAGATGAAAACACATTGAGCATTCTCCGCCGAACGGCTTACTGCGTGAAGACCCCTTGCCGTTCGGCAGGGGCATATAAATTATCCGAGCCAAGCGCTCAGAGAGCGAAGGCCCCCGAGCCGATCGACTGGGAGGTTTATATCCGAGCTGGGAGCTCGAGAATGAAGGCCAAGGTCGCTCGGCCTGGTAAGGAGTTAGCCTTGGAAGGCCGACGAGCCCCGTCGTTAAAAATCGAGAGCCGCGCCGACCGGCTATAAATATCCGTGCCGTCGAGCTCCGACGTTAAATATCGAGAGACGAGCCGGCGTAGATCGGAAGGACGGACGAGCCCCGTCGTTAAAATCGAGAGCCGGCCGGCCGGCTATAAATATCCGCGTCGAGCTCAGGCGTTAAATATCGAGGCAGCGGCGTCGATAAGCGTCTAGGCGGAAGGCGAGCCCGTCGTTAAAATCGAGAGCCGCGCCGGCTATAAATATCCGCGTCGAGCTCAGGCGTTAAATATCGAGGCAGGCGGCGTCTATAAGCGTCGGCGGGAAGGCCGAGCCCGTCGTTAAAATCGAGCGGCGGGCTATAAATATCCGCCGTCGAGCTCAGGCGTTAAATATCGAGACAGGCCGGCATCTATAAGCGTCAAGCGGAAGGCCGGCAGGCCCGTCGTTAAAATCGAGCCGCCGACCGGCTATAAATATCCGCCGTTGAGCTCGGCGTTAAATATCGAGGCGGCGTCTATAAACGTCGGCGAAGGCCGGCGAGCCCGTCGTTAAAATCGAGTCGCGGCCGGCTATAAATATCCGCGCCGTCGAGCTCGACGTTAAATATCGAGGCGAGCCGGCGTCTATAAACGTCCGGGCGGAAGGCCGACGAGCCAAATCGAGAGCCACGCCCGCCGGCTATAAATATCCGCGCCGTCGAGCTCGGCGTTAAATATCGAGGACGAGCCGGCGTCTATAAACGTCCGGGCGGAAGGACGAGCCCCATCGTTAAAAATCGAGCCGCGCCGACCGGCTATAAATATCCGCCGTCGAGCTCGGCGTAAATATCGAGAGGCGGCGTCTATAAACGTCCGGCGGAGGCCGACAAGCCCGTCGTTAAAATCGAGGCCGCCGGCTATAAATATCCGCGCGTCGAGCTCCGGCGTTAAATATCGAGAGACGAGCCGGCGTCTATAAGCCCGGCGGAAGGCCGACGAGCCCGTCGTTAAAATCGAGAGCCGCGCCGATATATCCGCGCCGTCGAGCTCCGGCGTTAAATATCGAGACAAGCCGGCGTCTATAAGCGTCCGGGCGGAAGGCCGTCGAGCTCGAGAGCCGCGCCCGCCGGCTATAAATATCCGCGTCGAGCTCGGCGTTAAATATCGAGACAGTGGCGTCTATAAACGTCCGAGCGGAAGGCCGACGAGCCCCGTCGTTAAAAATCGAGAGCCGTGCCGACCGGCTATAAATATCCGCGCCGTCGAGCTCCGACGTTAAATATCGAGAGACGAGCCGGCGTCTATAAACGTCCGAGCGGAAGGCCGACGAGCTCCGTCGTTAAAAATCGAGAGCCGCGCCGACCAGCTATAAATATCCGCGCCGTCGAGCTCCGACGTTAAACATCGAGAGACGAGCCGGCGTCTATAAACGTCCGAGCGGCTTGCATGCGAAAATCCAGCGAAAACCCCTTCGAGGTGAGGCACGAAGCAAAAGATGGTTAATCGGAATGGAAAAGGCAAACAACAAGCGACGTCTGCGTGCTGAGCGGCTGCTCAGTCGCATGATAAAAGACATTAAAGACAATTCATGTCTGGCATAGCGAGGTTCCGAGCGGAAGAGTTTTAAAGAACACTTAGTCGTGATGGGGGAAAAAATTTCTTGCCAAAATAAAAAGTGAAAGGAACAGAAGATTATCTATTATGCAAGCTAAAAAAAAAGTCATTACAGAGATAAGCCGGGCCGAACGGCGGGAATACAAAAAAGTTTATAAAAACGCTCTTCACACACCAAAATCAAAAAGAGCGTCGGGGATGGTGTCCATCACGCTCGCTAGATCCTCGGGGGGGATGGTCAGCTCGGTAGGCAGGTGACCTTTGGTCTTCAGATATCCCACCGCCGCCTTGATCGCCTCCTCGAACGTGAGGGATATCTTGTCGGTGAACTTCTCCCCGAAGTCTTCCGAGCGGAGGAATGCCTTCCTCACTTCGTCCGAGCGGGCTGACTCCCCCTCTTTGTATTCCTTGAGCGTGGCGTGAGCGGCGTCACCGGCGGCTTGGAGCTCTTTCAAGTCTCCATCGAATCTTTGGAGATCCGCCGAGCGGCTCTCCTTCTCGGTGGTCAGCAGGGCGTCCAAGTCTTTGATGCGTTGCTCCAGCCCTCTGATCTCCACCTTCATCCGGTCCATATCATCGATGGCCTGGAGCTTCCGGGTGGTCGCCGTCTTGATCTCTTTATCTTGTTGCTTGATCATCGCTTCAAGCCGGACGACCTTGGTCGCCAAATCGTTAGCCCTTTTCCGTTCGGCATCCAGTAGTTTTTTGGCCTTCTCCAGAGCGGCCGTCGACTGCCCGTTACCCCCCGCAGCTTTTTTCAACTCGTCTTCCAGTTCGGCCAATCGATCGCTAATAGCGATCTGCTCCACCCAGTTCTGCCAGCAAATGTGCGCAGGTTAAGAACATAATTCGAATAGGCAAACAAAGAAAAGGAGAACCTACCCCGGTGGCCTGTTGTAGGTTGCTGTCACCGAGCTGCCCGGGAGTCATCTTGGCTATTCGACACCGAGCATCTATCCAAGCTTGTGCAAGAGGGCCCGTCAGAGTAATCTGCTGCTCGGGGACCACTGGCCGATCAGCAGCAGCCAGGTACGCCTCTGAGGGGAGGCGCAGAACGGTCTTTATTAAATTCGAGCCGCTCGGCTCACTCTGGGAAGCACCGGCCTTGCCGGTGGACGAGGAAGGAAGCTCGCCCAAACGCCTGATACGGCGCAAGGTTCTTGAAGGGCTGGAGGACGGCACCTCCGAGCTGGCCCTCGGAGAACTGTGAGGGGTCGGGGTACTCTCGAGGGAAACCGTCCCGGACAGCACCGGTGCATCCGCGCCCTGCTCGGGTTGTGGCTCATCAAGTGTAGAGGCAGGTGCGGATTCTGGTCGTCGACGTTTCCGAGTGCGTAGCGGCACATCATCGGCCGAACGGTCCTCCACCACAGCTTCGGTAGGAGGTTCTATGTCGTCCGCAGCCTCATCAGGAGGGGCAGGGGCGTCTGAAGCTTTAGGGACAGTTGGTGTCCCCGCACCTTCTTCGCCGGCCGTATCAGCCGGAGCAAGGCCCCGTTCGGCGGCCTCCTTGCTCGTCACCGCCTCAATCTGAGCGGCCTTCAATTTGAGCCTTTCGGTAGCTTTGGCGCGCCACATGACTTCAGCTGCAGAAGCAGAAAATAAATCAGTTAGAACATAATAGAGGGGGAGATAAGGGAACTTACTCATGCTACAGGGAAGATCGGCTGGGGTAGAAGACAAGCCGAATATATGCATTACTCCCAGAAGGAGCATCTTGTCAATATGATAACGCTGACCGACTAGCCATTCGGCTGCATGGAGATAGTCCGCGTCACCTCTAAACTTGTCGAGCTCCGGTTGCGCGGGCATAGCCGTCTGCCACTTGGTGCGGAAAGTTGGCCGCCCGGGAAAACGTATATAGAAAAAATGCTCCTTCCAATGTTTGTTGGAGCTTGGCATATTATCAAAAAGGACGAAGCCTATCCTAGACTGGAAAATAAAGGTACCCCACTCGGCTTGCTTGGGATAGTAGAAGTAGTGGAAAATTTTTGGGGTTAAGGGGATGCCGTTCAGTTTGAACAAAACTATCACTCCGTTCAGCAGTCTAATAGAGTTAGGAACCACTTGGCCGAGCGGAATGCGAAAATAGTTGCAAACTTCTAAGAAAAACTTATGGGGTGGAAAACGCAGTCCGGCCAGGAATTGGTCTCGGAAAAAAAGAACGGTGCTGGACGGCGGTTCATGAGGTCGATCGGCCGGGGTGGCTAACACTATTTGATGGTCGGTCGGCAGGTCGTAAGTCCGAACGAGACGCAATGCGTCTTCCTCGTCAAAACGGCTCTCCATGGTCGTATACCACAGACCCGGAGCGCCGTCGGCCGACTGCGAGGTACTGGTCATGATCGAAAGAGAAGAATGCGGGATAAAGGAGGAGGGTTCAAGCAGAGAATGGAGGAAAACCAACTGAAGGGGACGATTAACAGAAAAAAGAAAACGTCGAGACCAAGAAAAAGGGTCTTACAAGCGAGGGAGACGGTCAGAAGAAGCCGTATGGTGGCCGGAAAGCCTGAGCACAAGGTTGCCGGTGAAAGGAGGAGCAGTAGGGTGTCTGGAAATGAGGAGGACGAAATGCGGCGAGGAACATGGGTCGGGAGCTTTATATGGGCGGCCGCCATTATTGTCCACCGTCCGATCCAGGTCACGGATACCCAGATCATCATCCGGCCGTTCATTTCGAACGGCGACTGTCCCATCGGAAGTGACGCCACCGCCATACGCTGACAAGCACACGATCGCCACGTGTCAACGGGATACTGGCCGCATTTAATGAGCTCCCTTTACCGTGCGCAGAGCACGTGATAAATAGTGGGGGGGAGCATTCGACATGGATTCCAAGAGAAAGACAAGGCACGGACAAGATACTGCCGAACGGATGAGCATCCTTATGCCTTGCCGAGCGGACTAATGCAAGGATCATTACTCAGTCAAGATCGGCAGTCCAGTCAGTCGGACTTCGCCTCCTTCGACTAGACTCGAGGGGGAGGCAAGTGATCCGGTGGTAAGAATCCGGAACCCCATAACGAGGGGTCAACGCCACGGGGAGGTCAAAGGGCCCAGTGGCCCGCCGGAGAAGGACGAGCCCGTCGGAGAAGGACGAGCCGACCGGACTTGGAAGAACGTGACATCTGGTAGTAAAAGGCACCCTGGTAGGGACCAAGGTTCCGACGCTCAATGACGCAGTACATAATGACCGAGCGGAAGGACGTGCCGCCCGGCCGACGCAGGGTATTAAGGCCGTCCGGACGACGTTCTTCGCCCGGTCGGCCGTACGGACGTCCCGGCCGGGCGGTAGGTAAAGGAAGGGAATGCCCTCTGACAGCCATCAAGTCGTATGTCTACGTCATACTCCTAGTCTGACAACAGGGTGTCATGTTGTCCCATCGAAGACATGCTCGGACTGTAGCAGTATGGTGTCAGGTAAGCTCTCTGACAAGTGCATACCGAGGTATGGGTTGCTGACACGTCTGCACCTCGGTGAACGTGCATTAGTTCTCTCCTCGCTCTATATATAGAGCCTCTTACTTCGCCGGAGGTACGCGCAAGAAACATCTCTGGAGCCACCCTTTTACACTGTTTGCTTGTCTGACTTGAGCGTCGGAGGGTCGCCGCCGGGAACCTTTCCCGGCCCGACTTCTGTGCAGGTTCGCCGGAGCCTCGCGTGACCCGACGGAGGCCTACGCCATCGACTAGGAGCGCGCCACGTGCCCAGCGTCCTTTGTATCGGCGATTCGGACAGGATCATGTGTGATTGGACCCTTGGACATGTCAAGGGCATTTTATTGTGTGTTCATGATTGTATTTAACTAATATAGTAGGAGCTATATTAGCCCTAGGATTTTACATTTATGTTTGATATAGACTTGATGTACATTTTCTTGTGGAATATAGGATCGATGGATGTAAATTTTAATTTTTTTGTCGCGGATCGTATCCTTGCAAAGCGTGGTGCTATTAAAGGACCAGAGACGCAGCGGAAAAGGAAGCTCGATGGACCCGACGACATGAACCCTAGGGCTGGCAGCACGCAAAGTATAGTGATGGAAAAGGTCATAATAGTTGGAAAATTAATTTCCATATTTATTGTTTTTATTTACTGTGATGTGTGTGATGTGTGCTTGCTAGGATAAAATTCCTCACCTTAAATAACTAAGTGGGAGAGTGATTTTTAAATAAATTCCACGGTCTCCATTACTGGTTTGTAAGTGATGCAACAAGCTTGCGTGTTGGCTTTGAGTGCCTCCCTCCACAATGGATGAGTTTGTTGCGGATCAGTAGATCAAACTTCCTTTATGAATGATTATAAGAAATTATTTAGGAGCGTGCGATCTTCTCCAATTGAAGGGCACAATCCTATTTAATGGACTAAGTATCAAGTAATTGTACACAATTAGACGTATTCAATAGTATCCTCCCCAACAAAGTCACTGCAGTTGTTTTGTGACCAAAGGAAAATCAACTATTAATTTTATTTATCATAAAGTTAGGATGACAAGATAATAATATTAATGGGTAAGACCCTCCTCTTACAAATGTTGAATTTGTATACGTCCACACTAACGTGACATGCAAAATTCACAGTGTTTTGAGGTGTTGGTAAATTTAAATAGTATTGTTTGAGGAATCAATATTATTCTAAATTTAGAGTATTGACCAAAGTTTGTTTTGTGATTCTTAGGATGACTTTCAACACACTGACCATTATACTGAAATAGAACAAACTTACTGGTCCCAATTACATAGATTGGAAAAGAAACCTGGACATTGTCCTAACTGTTGAAGGCTATAAGTTTGTACTGTTGGAGGTCTGCCCTAATGTGCCTGATAGTGATTCTAGTGAAGAGGAGATTGAGGCTCATAAGAAATGGATAGAGGCAGATGAGATGACGCGGTGTTACATTTTGGCTTCAATGTCAAATGTGCTGCAACATCAGCATAAGGATTTACCAACTGCTTATGACATGATGAACAATCTCAAAGAACTCTTCGGACACCAGAGTCGGGCTGCTAGGCATGAGGCAATGAGAAAGTTAATGACAGCCACCATGTTAGAGGGGACACCCGTAAGGGATCATATCCTCAAGATGATGGCTTATCTGAATGAAATACAGATCCTTGGAGCTGAAATTGATGGTGAAACCTAGGTCGATATTATTCTCCAAACGCTACCCAGAAGTTTTGAGCAGTTCTGCCTGAACTATAACATGAACAAAAGGGAGTATACGTTGGCGGAACTTCTGACAGAACTTCAGGCAGCAGAAGGAATATTTCGTCATAGTTCTCAAATCCACTTTGCTGAAAATGTTTCCTCTTCTAAGTCGAAAGGCAAGAAAAAGAAGAAACAAGTTGACTCAGCAAAGAAAGTGAATAGATCTCTAGGTACTGGACCTAAAGCTGGAATGAAGAAGCCAAAGGGCAAGTGCTTTATCTGTAAGCAGATTGGACATTGGAAGACAGACTGTCCTTGTAGGAAAGAGAACAATAAAAGTATATCTCATTCTCTAGTAGTTGAAACATGTTTAGCGGTATTATCTATCAGCACTTGGTGTGTAGATACGGGAGCCACTGATCATGTCTGCAACTCTTTGCAGGGGTTCTAGGAAACCCGACGACTATCTAAAGGAGAAATAACAGTCTACATGGACAATGCTACTAAGGTGGTGGTTGTTGTAGTGGGAGACGTCTACTTATCTTTTGATAGGAATAGAAGTTTGATTTTAAGAAATTGTCTTTATGTACCCAGTTTCAGAAAGAATTTAATTTCAGTTTCTAAACAGTATTTGGATAGATATTTTGTTTCTTTTAATAACAATGTGGCTATAAAAAGAAATAGGGTTATTATCTGTTCTGGTGCATTGGTTGGCAATTTATATACTTTAAATCTAATTTCTCCCACAAAATAACAAATGAAAATTAATAACACATATTCTAATTCCAATAAGAGAAAGAAACCTTCGGAGATCAACCAAACATATCTTTGGCATCTAAGGCTTAGTCATATTAACTTAAGTAAGATTCAAAGCCTTATAGCCGATGGACTCTTGGGTTCATTAGTGTTGGAAAATTTTCCAACATGTGAATCCTGCTTGGAAGGAAAAATGACCAAGAGACCTTTTAAGGTCAAGGGGTATAGAGCCAAAGATGTGTTAGAACTGGTTCATTTTGATTTGTGTGGTCCTATGTCTATCCAAGCAAGAGGTGGTTATGAATATTTTGTCTCTTTCATAGACGATTATTCAAGATACGGATACATTTACTTGATGCGCCGTAAGTCTGAATGCTTTGATAAGTTCAAAGAATATAGGGTTGATATGGAGAAACGTCTTGGTAAAAGTATCAAGATACTACGGTCTGACCGTGGTGGCGAATACCTCTTTGGAGAGTTTAGAAATTACTTATCAGAAGTCGGAATCTAATCCCAATTATCTGCACCTGGTACACTCCAACAGAATGGTGTGGCAGAAAGAAGAAATAAGACTCTTTTGGAAATGGTTAGATCGATGATGAGTTATTCAGAATTACCAAATTCGCTTTGGAGATATGTTTTGGAAACAACAGTATACATTCTGAATATGGTACCTTCTAAAACAGTTTCTTCTACTCCCATGGAATTGTGGAATGAGTGTAAGCCTAGTCTGAGTCATATCCGGATATGGGGTAGTCCAGCACATGTCTTGAAGGGAGATACTGACAAGTTGGAATCATGTACAGAAGTTTGTCTGTTTGTGGGGTATCCTAAGGGAACGAAAGGAGGTTTGTTTTATAATCCTAAAAATCAGAAGATCATTGTTAGCATAATTGCTCGATTTTTAGAAGAAGATTATGTAATGAACCATAAGCCCATAAGTAAAATTGTTCTAGAAGAAATTAGAGAGGACACGTCTATTTTAATACCACAAGTACAAGATGAAGTACCACAAGAAACTGCAACACGTGTTACAAATGATGCACAGTTACAAATAGTGCCTCGTCGTAGTGGGAGGATTGTGAGGCAACCAAAGAGATTCATGTTTTTGGGAGAGTCTTCGGACTTGATCCCGGGTAAACATGAACCTGATCCCCAGACATATGACGAAACACTTCAAGATAAAGATGTAGTGTCTTGGCAAAAGGCGATGAATTCTGAAATAGAATCTATGTATTCTAATAAGGTCTGAGAGCTTGTAGAACCACCAAATGGTGTAAAACCTGTTGGATGCAAGTGGATCTACAAAAGAAAAAGAGGGACAGACGGGAAGATAGAAACCTTCAAAGCAAAGCTTGTTGCGAAAGGGTATACTCAGAAAGAGAGAATCGATTATGAGGAGACTTTTTCGCCGGTAGTCATGCTTAAGTCTATCCGGATACTCTTATCCATTGCTGCTCATATGGATTATGAGATTTGGTAAATGGATGTCAAGACAGTTTTCCTTAACGGAAGTCTTGAAGAAAACATTCATATGAAGTAACCAGAGGAGTTCATTGAAAAAGGCAAAGAGCATCTAGTGTGCAAGCTCAATCGATCCATTTATGGACTGAAGCAAGCTTCAAGATCTTGGATCATCTGATTTAATGAAGTAATCCAGTCATATGGATTTATTCAGTGTCCGGATGAGTCTTGTGTATACAAGAAGTGTAACGGAAACGTGATGGTATTTCTTGTACTATACGTAGATGATGTTTTGTTAATTGGCAACAATGTCAAAGTGTTAACGAACGTAAGGGTATGGTTGTCCAAACAATTCAATATGAAGGACTTAGGAGAATGTGCACACATTCTTGGGACCAAAGTCATAAGGGATTGCAAGAAAAGGATGTTGTGTCTATCTCAAGTTTCATATGTAGATACAATCCTTGCTCGTTTTAGCATGCAAAACTCCAAGAAATGTTTCTTACCTTTTTGGTATGGAGTAGCTTTATCTAAAGAGATGTCTCCGAAGACATCAAAGGAGATAGAGGACATGAAGGCAGTTCCTTATGATTCGGCTGTGGGAAGCCTAACGTATGCAATGTTGTGTACGAGACCGGATATCTATTTTGCCGTGGGCATGATTAGCAGATATCAAAGTAACCCTGGATTAGGACACTGGATTGTTGTAAAGCATACATTAAAGTACCTGAGAAGGACTAGAGATTATATGCTAGTTTACCAAGTAGATGATTTACTCCCTGTGGGTTACACGGATTCAGACTTCCAATCAGATAGGGATAATAGTAAATCTACATCAGGCTATGTGTTTACTTTAGGAGGTGGAGTCATTGCATGGAGAAGTGTTAAACAGAAATGCGTTTCAGACTTAACCATGGAAGTTGAGTATGTGGCAGCCTTTGAGGCAGCCAAATAAGTTGTATGGCTCAGGAACTTCCTAATGGACTTAGATGTGATTCCTGGTTTGCCCAAAATTATCACAATTTATTGTGATAATAGCGGTGCAGTTGCAAACTCAAAGGAACCACGATCCCATAAGGCGAGTAAACATATAAAGCGCAAGTACCACCTGATATGAGATATCGTAAAGCGAGGAGAAGTTGTTGTTGCCAAGATTGCATCAGTAGATACCTGACAGATCCTTTCACTAAGGCCCTTCCGGCAAAAGCTTTTGATCGACATATGGAGGGGATTAGAATCAGATATATGACAGCAGATATGACAGCTTAGTCTTTTTGTATAAGTGGGAGATTGTTAGAGTGTATACTAAAAGCCTAGCTTTTGTAAACATTTATTTTGAAATAAAGAATCACATTGGTCAAAAATGTCTACATTTATATGCTAAGTGTAGTTGTTCAATTAATTTATATTGTAGATAACATAGTGTGTGGTGTCACACACAGAAGATCATGTTATCGGTTCTTTATAAATTATAAATAGTAGCTCACGACTAAGATGGAAAGGAACAAACCATTGGAATAGTCGTAGTGTAATTAGATATTAGTTTATCTTGACTAATAAATTACACTAGTACACTCTGAGTGTATTGAGCATGATCATTTAAGATAAGTTCTTTTTATACTGACTTGATAAAAGAACAATACCTTAGTTATTATGGAAGTGTGTGCTCTTAATCCTAATATAATAACAAGCACATATATTTAGTATTTATTTCTTTGACTTGTCAAAGGGTGAGATTTAGCTCGATAAATCAAAAGACTCGATAAGTTGGAAAATGATATTACTTATAGTGTGTATTGTTGATTATAGATGGAAACTGTGTCCTAGTAATCTAGGTTGATAATGTCCCCAAGAGGAGCTCATAAGGATTGTCATATTAAATCCTGCAGGTGGACTTAGTCAGACATGACAATAAGGTTAAGTGGTACTACTTTTGGACTAAGATATTAATTAAAGAGAGTTGTCAGTAACTCATTTAATTAGTGGACATTTGACATCTTAAACACAGAGAGACTAACACACTCATAATAAGAAGGAGCCCAAAATGTAATTTGGGATTGGTGCGGTAGTTCAATAATAATTCTTTAGTGGTATGAATTATTATTGATGAAATTAAGTTGGGTGTTCGGGGCGAACACAGGAAGCTTATTTTCATCGGGAGACCAAAATCAATTCCTCCTCTCGGTCCCTATCGTAGCCTCTTATATATAGAGAATTATACCAACCGCATACCCACCTTTCTACCCACCTTGAGGTGGCCGGCCAAGCTAGCTTGGAGCCCAAGCTAGGGCGACCAAAGCTAAGGGTGGAGCCAATTTAAGGTGGTCGACCACTAGAAAAATAAAAGGGATTTTATTTAAAATCTTTTCTTATGTGGATATCATGGTTTTAAAAGAGAGTTTAAAATTTAAATCTTTCCTTCTACAAAATATTAAGTGAAAGATTTGATATCTTTCCTTATTTGTAGTTAAAAGGAAGATTTTAATTTTTGATAAAATTTTCCTTCTTTGTAATCATGTTCATGATTTAAAAAAGAGTTTTAAAATTTATTATTTTTTTTATAAGTTTCTACAAAAGATTAAGAAAAGATTTGATATCTTTCCTTATTTGTAGATTGAAAGGAAGATTTTAATTTTAAAGAAACTTTCCTTTTTGAAAATCATCCACATGTTTTAATAGAGAGATTTTAATTTATATAATTTCCTTTTATAACCAATCATGAAGGAAAAAATTATTAGAGAAATTTTTTATTAAAAATTTCGAAAGCAAATTAGGAAGTTTTAATTCTCGTGTTATTAAAATTTTCCTTGCTTGGAGCTATGAGGTGGCCGACCATGATGATTTAAGAAAAGGAAATTGGTTTTAATTAATTAAATTTTCCTTTTCATGGCAAAGAAAATAAGAAAGTTTTTATTTAAATTTTCCTTATTTGCCAAGACCAAGGATTATAAAAGAGAGGGAGGGGGTGCCTTCATGAGATACAACTCTATTCTATTTTCCTCTCCTCTCTTTCTTAGTGGTGGCCTGCCATAAGTTCCTTGCTCTTCTCCTTTTCTCTTCCTCCTTGGTGGCCGGCGGCATCAACACAAGAGGAGTCCTTGGTGGCCGGTTCTAGCTAGGAGAAGAAGGAGAGAAAGGAGGTTTTGCTCTTGCATCCCTTGGAGCTTGAAGGTTGGTGGCTGAATCTTGCAAGAAGGAAGGTGTTGGTAATTCTCATCGCGGTAGATCGTTGCCCACACAACGTCTGAGATAAGAAGAGGAATACGGTAGAAGATCAAGAGGTTATTGCTTACAAAGAAAGGTATAACTAGTAATTATTTTTCCACATCATACTAATTTTTCTTTGTATGAATTATAAACACAAGAGGCTAGAGATTCTAGATTTTCGAATTTGTGATTCGAGTTTGTGTTTTTTTTTGTTTTTTGAATTTGTGATTCGATTGTTTCTTTTGGTTAAATCTAGTGTTATATAAGGAAATTAAATATTAGATTTCATTGAAAGGCTTTGTCTAGGAAGTGGTGGTTGCTCCCATATCCGAGAAGACCTAGTGTCTCGCCATGTTTAACCTGGAAGCCAATTTCTGGAATTAATATTTAATTGAATTTGTAACATGGGTGGATTTGAATCAATAATGTTAAGCATCATTTGCGATCCAAGTCTAAACCACTGAGAACAGATAAGTTAAATTTGGAATCAATAATGTTAAGTTCCGTTTGCGATTCCGAATTTAATTTCTAAAGAACACAATAGGTTGTTAGGAAAGATTCGACACTTGTATAAAATTTTTGTACAGTGGAACCGGTACGATCTTCCTAGGACCAACTAACACCCGGAACCATTCCGGTCGCCCGGGATTGACTTTTGACCAGGATCACATCAAACGCGATCTGTTGCGAAGGGAATAAAAGTTTATCCCCACAGAGGCACCTGGAACCCTTCCAAGCACCCCGACAAAGGCTATAAATACAGCCTTGGTCCAAAAGCTTTTAATTAACTCAAGAATTCTGTATTCCAACACTTGTGCGCTTCCTTGTTAGTTTAGCTTCTATTTTTTGCGCTTTCACTGCTGTAAGAGGATTCTCCGCCTGAAGGAGATACTAGTGCGACACTTTCCTTGGATTAACAACCTCCCCGGTTGTAACCAAGTCAAAACCCTTTGCTTTTTCTTTTACTTTCTGTTTAGTTAATTTATTTATGCAAGTGTTTATTTGAAAGTTCGAGAAGGGTTGTTCTTTTTATTTTTCGCAGGGCTATTCAACCCCCCTTCTAGTCGACCCAATGCGGACCAACACTTGCAATCACCAGAAATCCACAGGAACTGAAATTGATGCAATATGAAATATCTAAGTTAATCAGTGGATTTTGACTGAAACACATTGATTGACTTAAAGAGCTCCGATTACACTCATTTCAGTTCTTATGGATTTCTAAGGTTGCAAGGAGTTCATGTTGGCACAGCGGGGCCGGCAAGAGGGGATGAATTACCTATAAAAAATTATCCCTTCTTGTTCTTTTGATTAATAGCACAATAATAAGAATAAATTAATTGAATAACTAAATAAAAGAAAATAAGAGGATACTTCGATTTACTTGGTTACAACCTAGATGGTTGTTAATCTAAGGCATTGAAAAAAGCTCCACTAAAATTCTCCTTTGTTGCAGGCGGAGAAACCTCTTACAGAAGTTGATAGCTTAAAAGAAAGACTAGGAAAGTGTATAATACTTGTTGTTCAAGTTATTATCTATTTCCTAGCTCCAGGGGTCTTTTTATAGCCCTTGAAAAATCATATCTGAGGCTGGAAGACGACTTTAATAGGGTGGAAGGCGCTTCCAGCATTACAAGTTTTATACGTACAAAGATAAAACTTATCTTAGCTAACTGTCACTTGGAAGACGCCTTTAATAGCTTGGAAGGCGCATTCATACAGTTCATCGAAGACGCTTTTCATATGGTGAATCAGCTCTTTTGCTGATCTCTTCGCGTAGGTGATTATCCAGCTAACCAGAGTTGAGCTCACCCGAACCCAACTCCGACCTTCTCCTTGAGCAGCCTTCCTCCCTGACGTCTCATTCCTCGGACCGTCACGTGCGTCCTTCTCCTCCACCGGTGTACTCTTCAGCAGCATCTCGTCCTTCGGATGTACCGAGCCCGTTGACTCCCTTCCCGTGTCATCCTTCTCGCTAGCTGTGTCTTCCAATCGACTTCTTTTGTTCCTAATATCCTGCACACTTAAATCAAAACACAACATAACATAACTGAACTTGGTTGACCACATCAAAACTATCCCGGGGTACTAATAGTTGAAATATACTATCCATTATTTATTTTGGCTTCTCAGATGTGTTAAAATATAATAAGAAAAAATTATCAAAATTTTTCACGTTGGGCCTGATATGTATCCTATCAAGCCCAATGTGGGTCTGATATGAGACCTCATATGATTCCATATCAAGTCCAATGTAGATAATTTTGGTGATTCTTTATTATTATATTTTAACACTTTTCAGAAGTTAAAATAAACAATGGATTACATATTTGAACTCCTTGTAACCTCATAAATCCATAGAAATTGAAATGGGTGTAATCGGAGCTCTCTAGGTTCATTAGTGCGTTTCGGTTAAAACCCACTGATGGACCTAGAGATCTCAGATTATATCAATTTCAATTCCTATAGATTTATGGGGTTGCAAGGAATTCAAATATACTTTTCATTATTTATTTTGGATTTTTGGGATATTAAAATATAATAAGAAAGAATTATCAAAAATCTCCATATTGTGCTTAATATGGAATCATACCAAGTCTAACATGGGTCTAATACGGAATGATCTCACCAATTGCCACTGAAACAGCTCTCTACGAAGTTAAATATCAATAAAAATCTAATATAATACTTGGAAAATAAAATTCAAGATCAACCAAGGAAATAACTTTTTGAGTTGACTGATAACAGAAAAGAAGCAAATTAAAGGATATTTTAAGTCCAGTATTCTTACCGATTGCCTCTTGATTCCTATGTGACATTTCCTTATTTGCAGTTTCATAATACTGAGTCGATCCTATTGCCTAGTAATCTTAACTTCAGCACGAGCAGAACCTCGTATGACAGCATCAACAACACATCGTGCAACAACATTCTACTAGGACAATTCCGCAACAGGATCCACACTGTTCTATATTCATATCCTCAGAGATGGATGGTGGAAGAGGAAGGCTAAAGCCTAATAGTGACAGTCGATGGGACAATCTCTGCTAGAGATTTTGAAAGTTTTGCAATGATTCTTCAGCCTGTGTCCACTTCTGTATCTCCATCAAGAGATGAAGCTTCATCTCACGAAATTCGACTTCAAGGTTGTTATATGAAGATGGCGGCGAGGATGTGCCATCGTTAAAAATCTCTACAATAAATGATAAACATAAGCTAACTTCTTGTATAAATTTAAAACTAGAGCATCAACTTACATAGATAAAAATTAAGAAAAAGATTATAAATTATCATGTTTCTATAAATAGTTTGGTTACCACTTTGCACATCTAAGAATTGAAATTGAAGTTCAAGAAACAGCATGAACCAACCCCAAAAAGAGTTGGTGTTATTTATGAGTAGCAACCTATTGCTAAATAACCTATCTCTTAGAGATGTGAACCAAAATTAGAATGTATTTTAATATCAGAAAACTAGAACTATAAAACTATCTACTCTTGAATTAATATGATAAAAAAAAATAGTAAGCTCCGTGGTGTTTTTTTGTTCTTCTTTCCTTAACAACTTCTTAAAAATCCATATTATTCTATTATATCCTATTGAGAATATGAAATGGTGTTTTTGACAAATGTTGATATCAGTGCATCTCATATATATAAAAAAATAGAAGTCATATTACCGTGGTTGTTAGAATTATACTCACTAATAAAGTAATAAATCTAACAAAGCAAAGTAGTCAATATCCAAAAATGCATAAAGGAATAATCATTGTATTTAACATAAAACTAAGATATTGAGCTTAAGTTCCTATTATATTCCCAGATATTAGGTTTATAGAAGTAACCAAATTAATGAATACGTAAGAGTTATTATTGCTACACCTTGTGTACTATTTTGAGTTTTCTTGAATGAAAATTGATTCGTGGGCCTGATATGTATCATATTAGACTCAATATGAGCCTGATATGGAATGATATCAAACCCACGTTGAGATTTAGGATTTAGGATTCCATATCAAACCCAATCTGAAGATTTTTTACTATTATTCCTTATTACATTTTAACACCCCCGAGAAGCTAAAATAAATAATGAATAGCATATTTAAACTCCTTGCAACCCTAGAAATCCACAAGAACTGGAATGGATGCAATCTGAAATACTTAGAGATCTTATATTGCATCCATTTCAGTTCTTGTGGATTTCTAGAGTTGTAAGGAGTTCAAATATGTTATCCATTGTTTATTTCAACTTATCGGAGGTGTTAAAATATAATAAAGAAGAATTGTCAAAATTCTTCATGTTGGGTCTGATATCATTCCGTAAGGCCCAACGTGGTGATTTTTGGCTCCTCTGATCATTTCAACTTGGAGAATAGGATTATAATTCAACTAATTTACTTAATTGGCTCGCCAGATTAGCTTAATCTAGAGGAGGGAGGAGATTATGTTTTTTTCCATCAAACACAAAATTATTCTTTTTTTAAGTCAATTTTGATATAAAATATATCTAAATGGTAAAATCAGACCAAATAGATAACGTGAAGAGACCATGCACGCCATATGACTTTGACTTTGAATTTTGTTCTATAAGTTAAATAGGAATGGCATGGTAGCAAGCATCTAAAATTGGTAAGATGGAGAGGAGGTTTGTTTTTATCCTCTTCCTACTTGCTTATTCATTAGTTTATTAGATTTTAGGGGGTGTTTGGTTCTTTTCTAGGAATAAGAATTGGAATAGAAATTAAATCATTGTATTGTGGAATGGGAATGAGTGTGAGCATGGATATCACTCTTAAAAGCATGTTTGGTTAGTTGTATATTTTCTATCGGAATAAATCAAAATTTTCTTTTTTATCCTTAAAGGAAAATAAGAGAAAAAATTAGATGTGAGAGAAAAATATGATGAAAGAGCAAATATGATGAGAGAGAAAGTGTGATGAGAAAGAATGAAGAGAGAGAAAGTGTGATGAGAGAAAATGAGAAAAGAGAGTGTGATAAGAGAGAGCATGATGAGAGAACATGAGAGAGAAAATATGATGTGAGAGAAAGTATGATGGGAGAGGATGAAGAGAGAGAAAATATAATGCGAAAAAAATGAGGAGAGAGTATGATGAGGGAGAAAGTATGATGAGGAAAAAAAGAGCGAGTGTGACAAGAGAGATTGAGGAGAGAGAAAGTGTGATGAAAGCGAAAGTGTGATGAGAAAAAAAGAGAAAAGAGAGTGTGATGGGAGAGATTGAGGAGAGAGAAAGTATGATGAGAAAAAATAAGGAAGAGAGTGCGATGGAAGAGATTGAGGAGAGAGAAAGTATAATGAGAAAAAAGAGAAAAGGGAGTGTGATAGGAGAGATTAAGGAGAGTGAAAGTGTGATAAAATGATGAGAGAGAACAAGAAGAGAGAAGTGATATGAAAGAAAAAATAAATATATATATTTTGATATTTGATATTAAGGGAGAAAATTTTAATTTTAGGTCAAGGGTATTTTTGGAATAAGGGGATATTTTGATTGATGAAAATAGGGTAATGACTCATTGAAGGGGAGGTACATGGGATTGAGTTATTACCCAATTTCAAGGATTCATTCCCTTGTTTGTATTCCTATTCCTATAATCCAAACATTAATTAACAATGACAATAAATAATTCTCATTCCCATTTCCCACTTTTATTCCCCTAAACCAAACGCCCCTTAGAGTTATTCATCTTTCAAGCTCTGATGGTATTTAATCTTTTCAACTTTATTTTACTGTATAAAAAATACCATAATTTTTGTGAGGAATAAAAATATTTATTAAAATCTTAAACACTAACTTTATTTCTAAAGTATATTTATTATTTCCAGGAGAGAAGATAATAACTCAAGGATACACAAGTTTTTTATTTTTAGATAAAAGACCTTATGTTCCACCCAATTTTATTGCAAATTCTCCTAAAATTGTACATTAAATACTTTGTTTATTAGGGAAGATAAAAAAATAAATAAGTAAAAAGGTATAAGAAAGATAGATTTACATAAACTCTGTACAAGAAAACAGAGTTCATCAATTCATTCAATGACCCTAGTAGTTGTAGTAGTAGAAGTGATGAAAATGTTTAAAAGATTCATGTAAAATGATTATAATTAGCATCATCTATATATCTTTTTTGAGTCTTGTTTATTTCAGAGACCCTTTATATAGTAGTAATAAGATTATGGCTAAATTGGTGCTTTTGTGTTTAATTAAAAAAAAATCATGATGTGTTTGTACTTGAATCCTCTAGCTGGTTGCAACTGTGAATTTCAAAAGGGATGGAGCCCAAGTGAATGCCCAAATCTTCAAATCATTTGCTAAATTTAAGTAAACAAATAGGAAAAAAAACATAGAAGATTGTTTCTTGTTAATGATCTGACTTTTATTATAAGTTGGTGGAAAATGTTCTACTATAATTTGATTCCTTGAACACTTGAAGATTCAAGCCTCTCGAAATACACAGGAAGAAAGTAGCATTCATCCTGCCTACTCATCATTATTCATGATTCCATATTAGGTCTAATATGTAGATTTTTAGCGATTATTTCTTATTATATTTTAACACATCCGAGAAGTCAAAATAAATAATGGATAGTATATTTGAACTCCTTACAACCCCAGAATCAACAGAAACCGAATTGATGCGATCTGAGATCTCTAGGTCCATCAGTGAGTTTTAACCGAAATTCATTGATAGACTTAGAGAGCTCCGATTGTACCTATTTCAATTATTGTGGATTTCTGAGGTAGCAAAGAGTTCAAATATACTATTCATTATTTATTTTGACTTCTCAGATATGTTAAAATGCAATACAAAATAACCACCAAAATTCTCCACGTTATGTCTGATATGGAATCATATCAGGCCTAATGTGAGACCTGATATCATTCCATATCAGACACACATTGGGTCTGATATGATACATATTACGTCCAACGTAAAAAGTTTTAATGATTCTTCCTTATTACATTTTAACACGTCCAAGAAGTCAAAATAAACAATGAATAACATATTTGAACTTCTTATAACCTCAGAAATTCACAGGAACTGAAATAGGTACAATCGGAGCTCTCTAGGTCTATAAGTGAATTTCGGTCAAAATTCATTGATAGACCTAGAGATCTCAGATTACAACCATTTTAGTTTCTTTAGATTTTTGGAGTTACAAGTGTTGGTGCGGGAAGCACCAGACGATCGAACCTGTGTCTTAATTATGACAAAGGGTCCAAAGTTAAGTTATCTTGTGATTTAACAAGGTTGATTGAGCTTGCAGGAAAAATCCTAAATGTTCTTAGACAAAAGTCCTAGTGAATTCTAGGCAGGTGGAAAACCCTAGGGGGTGATAACCCTAAATGATGAAAAGTCCAAGCTGCGGTTAGGTAGGTGGAAAATCCTAGGGGATGGTAACCCTAGATCCTAGGGGGAGGTAACCCTAGGCGGAAAGTCTTGGGGGTCGAGTGCTTTAGGCAAAATCCTAGAGTCGGGGACTCTAGGTTGAAATCCTGGTGGTTGTGGATCGGGTGGAAGTCTAGACGGGTCTGTTGGTTGCTACTCGGAAAACCTATAGGTTCCACTGTACAAAATTTTTGTACAAAGGTCTGAACCTTTTCCTAGCTACCACGTGTTCTTTTAAATTAAATTTTAGATCGCCTGCGGAACTTAACACGTTTGATCCAAAACTTAATCTATTTGTTCTTTTAGGTTTTGACTTGGATCTCCTGCGGAACTTAACACGTTCGACCCAAGTCTCCTTAAGTTATTAATTCTATTAAATATTAATTTCCATAATTGGTTCCCAGTACTGACGTGGCGAGGCACATGGCCTTCTTGGATATGGGAGCAACCACCACCGACTAGACAAAACCTTTTATAGAAAGATAATATTTAATTTCCTAAAATAACTTTAGGTTAACCAAAGAGAACAATCAAATCACAAGGAAAAGGAAAAACAAAAGAACACAACTTCGAAAAATATATTCGAAATTCTAGAACGTAAGCCTCTTGTATTTGGTATTATTTCCATAAATAACTAGCATGATGCGGAAAGAAAAATTACTAGTTATACCTTGTAGAAAAACCTCTTGATCTTCTACCGTATTCCTCTTCTAACCTCGGACGTTGTGTGGGCAACGATCTTCCGAGATGAGAAACCACCAAGCACCTTCTTCTCCTCCTAGCTAGGTTCGGCCAAAACAAGAAAGCTCCACCAAGGAAGAAGAAAAACACCAACCAAGCTCTAAGAGATGCAAGCTTCCTCTCCTTCTTCTTCTTCTTCTCCAAGTAGTATCCGGCCTTCACAAGAGCTCCAAGCAATAGAGAGTTTCGGCCACCACAAAGAGGAAGAAGAGAAGAGATGATGGCCGGCCACAACACCAAGGAAAAGAGGGAGAGAAAATAATAGAGGTTGTCACATGAAGGCACCCTCACCCCTTCTTTTATATTCCTTGGCCTAGGAAAATTAGGAAATTTAATTACAATAAAATTTCCTCAATTTCCTTGACATGATTTTATTGAGAAAAATAAAATAAAATTTCCCAAATTAAAACCAATGGCCGGCCACATCAATGAAGGAAAAAATTAGACAAGTTTTAATCAACAATTAAAACTTCCTAATTTGTTTCCGGAAATTTTAAAAAATAAAATTTCTCTTTAAAATCTCTTCATGGTTGATAAAAGGAAATTTCTATAATTTTAATTTTATCAACATGTGAATAATTTTAAAGAGAAAATAAAACATCTCTCCAATCTACAAATAAGGAAAGAGATCTAATCTCTTTCTTTAATCTTTGTAGATCTTTTACAAGAGAGATATTTTAATTTTAATTCTCTTTAAATTATATCTTCCACATAATAATAAAAATTAAAATTAAATTTCTTTTTAATTTAATTTGGCCGGCCCTACTAGCTTGGGTTCAAGCTAGGGCCGGCCACTCATACCTAGGCCGGCCCTAGCTTGTTTCCCAAGCTAGCTTTGCCGGCCCCTATTGGGTGGGTATAGAAGGTGGGTATAGGTGGGTATAGAACTCTATAACTAAGAGGCTACGATATGGACCGAGAGGAGGAATTGGTTTTGGTCTCCCGATAAAATTAAGCATCCCGTGTTCGCCCCGAACACACAACTTAATTTTATCAATGATAATTCATTCCACTAGAGAACTATTATTGAACTACCGCACCAATCCCAAATTACATTTTTGGGCTCCTTCTTATTATGAGTGTGTTAGTCTCCCTGTGTTTAAGATATCGAATGTCCACTAATTAAGTGAGTTACTGACAACTCATTTAATTAATATCTAAGTCCAAGAGTAGTACCACTCAACCTTATCGTCATATCGGACTAAGTCCACCTGCAGGGTTTAACATGACAATCCTTATGAGCTCCTCTTGGGGACATTATCAACCTAGTATCTCTAGGACACAGTTTCCTTCTATAATCAACAACACACACTATAAGTGATACCATTTCCCAACTTATCGGGCTTATTGATTCATCGAACTAAACCTCACCCATTGATAAATTAAAGAAATAAATATCAAATATATGTGCTTGTTATTATATCAGGATTAAGAGCACACACTTCCATAATAACCGAGGTCTTTGTTTCTTTATAAAGTCAGTATAAAAGAAACGACCTCTAATGGTCCTACTCAATACACTCTAAGTGTACTAGTGTAATTATATAGTCAAGATAAACTTATACCTAATTACACTACAACCTTCCAATGGTTTGTTCCTTTCCATTTTGGTCGTGAGCTACTGTTTATAATTTATAAGATATTGATAATATCATCTTCCGTATGTGACACCACATACTATGTTATCTACAATATAAATTAATTGAACAACTACAACTAAATGTAGACAATTTGACCAAATGTGATTCTTTATTCAAAATAAATGTTTACAAAAGCTTAGGCTTTCAGTATACATTCCAACAATCTCCCACTTATACTAATGACTAAGCTGCCATATCTTCTGCCATACATCTGATTCCCATTCCCTCCACATGCTGATTGAAAGCTTTCGTCAGAAGGGCCTTAGTGAAAGGATCTGCCAGGTTATCTGCTGATGCAATCTTGGCGATGACAACTTCTCCTCGCTTCACGATATCTCGTATCAGGTGGTACTTGCGCTCTATATGTTTACTTGCCTTATGAGCTTGTGGTTCCTTCGAGTTTGCAACTGCACCGCTATTATCACAATAAATTGTGATGATTTTGGGCAAACCAGGAATCACATCTAAGTCCATTAGAAAGTTCCTGAGCCATACTGCTTCTTCAGAGGCTGCTACATACTCGACTTCCATGGTTGAGTCCGAAGCGTATTCCGCTTAACACTCCTCCATGAAATGGCTCCACCTCCTAAAGTAAACACATAGCCTGATGTTTACTGTTATCCCTATCGATTGGAAATCAATCCGTGTAACCCACGGAGCAGATGATCTGCTTGGTAAACTAGCATATAATTTCTAGTCCTTCTCGGTACTTCAATATATGCTTTACCGCATTCCAATGTCCTTGTCCAGGGTTACGATGTCTGCGACCATGCCCACGGCAAAGCAGATATCGTGTCGTGTATAGCATTGCATACATTAGGCTTCCTACAAGAAGCATAAGGAACTGCTTTCATGTCCTCTATCTCTTTCGGCGTCTTTGGAGACATCTCTTTAGATAGAGCTACTCCATGTCTAAAGGTAAGAAACCTTTCTTGGAATCCTGCATGCTAAAACGAGCAAGAATTGTATCTATATATGAAGCTTGGGATAGACACAACATTCTTTTCTTACGATCCCTTATAACTTTGATCCCAAGAATGTGTGCACAATCTCCTAAGTCCTTCATATCAAATTGTTTGGACAACCATATCCTTACGTCGATAATACCTTGACATTGTTGCCAATTAACAAAATATCATCTACGATAGTACAAGAAATACCACCACGTTTCCGTTACACTTCTTATATACACAAGACCCATCCGGACTTTGAATAAATCCATATGACTGGATTACTTCATTAAACCGGATGTTCCAAGACCTGAAGCTTGCTTCATCCATAAATGGACCGATTAAGCTTGCACACTAGATGCTCTTTGCCTTTTCAATGAACCCTTCCGGTTGCTTCATATGGATGTTCTCTTCAAGACTTCCATTAAGGAAGCTGTTTGACATCCATTTGCCAAATCTCATAATCCATATGAGCAATGGATAAGAGTATCGGATAGACTTAAGCATGGCTACGGTGAAAAGGTTTCCTCATAATCGATTCCCTCTTTAGTGTACCCTTCGCAACAAGCCTAGCTTTGAAGGTTTCTACCTTCCGTCATCCCTCTTTTCCTTTTGTAGATCCACTTACATCCAACGGCTTTTACACCATCAGGTGGTTCTACAAGTTCCCAGACCTTATTAGAGTACATAGACTCTATTTCAGAATTCATCGCCTTTTGCCAAGATGCTGCATCTATATCTTGGAGTGCTTCGTCATATGTCCGGGGATCAGGTTCATGTTTACCTGGGATCAAATCCGAAGACTCTCCCAAAAACATGAATCTTTCAGGTTGCCTTACAACCCTCCCACTACGACGAGGCACTGTCTGTGGTTGTGTATCATGTGTGACACGTGTTGCAGTCTCTTGTGGTACTTCATCTTGTACTGTTGGTACTGAAGTAGACGTGTCCTCTCTGAGTTCTTCTAAAACAACTTTGCTACTGGGCTTGTGATCCATTATATAGTCTTCTTCTAAAAACTGGGCATTGGTGCTAACAATGACCTTCTGGTCTTTAGGACTATAAAATAAACCACCTTTCGTTCCTTTGGGATATCCTACAAACACGCGAACTTCTGTACGGGATTCTAACTTATCAGCATCTGGTTTCAGCACATGTGCTGGACTACCCCAAATCCGAATATGTCTTAGACTGGGCTTTCGCCCATTCCACAATTCTATGGGAGTAGAAGAAGCGATTTAGAAGGTACTAAGTTCGAACGATATCGCTTTCAGAGCATATCCCAAAATGAATTTGGTAATTCGAATAACTCATCATTGATCTAACCATCTCCATAAGAGTCCTATTCCTTCGATCTACTACACCATTCATGTTGGGGTGTTCCAGGTGCAACAATTGGGATTGAATCCGGCCTCGATAAGTAATTCCTAAACTCTCTAAGAGGTATTCGCCACCACGATCGTGGTAGTGTCTTGATACTTTACCTAGTCGTTTCTCCACATCGCCTTGTATTCTTTGAACTTATCAAAGCACTCGGACTTGCGGCGCATTAGGTAAATGTATCCATATCTTGAATAATCGTCTATGAAAGAGACAAAATATTCAAAACCTCCTCTTGCCTGGACAGACATAGGACCACACAAATCAGAATGAACCAATTCTAACACCTCTTTGGCTCTATACCCCTTGGCCTTGAACGGCCTCTTGGTCATTTTACCTTCCAGGCAAGATTCACAAGTTGAAAAATTTTCCAACTCAAATGAACTCAAAAGTCCATCGGCTATAAGCCTCTGAATCCTACTTAAGTTAATATGACCAAGCCTTAGATGCCAAAGATATGCTTGGTTCATCTCCGAAGGTTCTTTTCTCTTATTAGAGTTAGAAGATGAGTTATAAATTTCCATGTTTTGCTTTGTGGAAGAAATTAGATTTAAAGTATACAAATTGCCAACTAATGCACCAGAACAGATAATCACTTTATTTCTTTTAATAACTACATCGTTACTGAAAGAAACTGAATATCCATCTAAAAACAGTTTAGAAACTGAAATTAAATTCTTTCTAAAACTGGGTACATAAAGACAATTTCTTAAAATCAAATTTCTATTTCTACTAAAAGATAAGTAGACGTCTCCCATGTGCCACCTTAGTAGCATTGCCCATGAGACGGTAATTTCTCCTTGAGATAGTCGTCGGGTTTCTGGAACCCCTGCAAGGAATTGCAGACATGATCAATGGCTCCTGTATCTACACACAGGTGTGGTAGATAACACGCTAAACATGTTTCAACAACTAGAGTATGAGATATACCTTTGTTTTGGTTCCTACGAGGACGTCGCCTTCCAATGTCACTGCTTACGGATGAAGCACTTGCCCTTGACTTCTTCATTCCGACTTTAAATCCGTACTCGAGATTTATTCACTTTCTTTCTTGAACCAACTTGTTTCTTCTTCTTCTTTCCTTTCGGTTTAGAAGTAGAACCATTTTCGACATAGTGAATTTGAGCATTGTGACGAAATAATCCTTCTGCTTGAAGTTCTATCGGTAGTTCCGCTAATGAATAAACCCTTTTATTCATATTATAGTTCAGGCTAACTGCTCAAAACTTCTAGGTAGCGTTGGAGGATCATATCGATCTGGGTTTCCCCATCAATTTCTCCTCCAAGGTTTTGTATCTCATTCGGATAAGCCATCATCTTTAGGATATGATCCCTTACGGAGTACCCTCTTGGTGGCTGTCATTATCTTTCTCATGGCTTCTTGCCTAGAAGCTCTATCCACGATGACCAAAGAGTTCCTTGAGATTGTTCATAATATCATAGGTTGTTGGTAAATCTTGATGTTGATGTTGCAATACATTTGACATTGAAGCCAAATGTAACACCGTGCCATCTCATCTGCTTTTACCCATTTCCTATGATATTCAATCTCCTCTTGGGTAGATTCACCGATGGGTGCATCAGGACAACGCTCAGTCAGTAATTTATAGCTTTCAGCAGTCAGAACAATGTCCAGGTTCCTTTTCCAATCTATGTAATTAGGTCCAGTAAGTCTATTTGTTGAAGTATGATGGACAGTGGGTTGAAAGTCATCCTAAGAATCACAAATAACTTTTGATCAGAACTCTAAATTTAGAATAATATTGATTCCTCAAACAATACTATTTTAAATTAACCAACACCTCAAAACACCGTGAATTTTGTATGCCACGTTAGTGTGGACGTATACAAATTAAACATTTGTAAAAGGAGGGTCTTAACCCATTAATTTTATTATCTTGTCAACCTAACTTTTTGACAAATAAAATTAATAGTTGGTGTCTTTTGGTCACACAAATAATAGCAGTGACTCCGATGGGGAGGATACTATTAGATGTGTCTAAGTGTATACCATTACTTGACACTAAGTCCATTAATAAGATTATGCCCCTTCCGTTGGGGAAGATCACACGCTCTTAATTAACTTCCTATAGTCATCCAAAAATGGAAGTCTGTTCTAGTGATCCACAAACAAGCTCATCCGTTATGGAGGAAGGCACTCAGAGCCAACGCGCAAGCTTGTTTGCATCACTTACAAACCAGTAATGGAGACCATGGGATTTATTTAAAAATCCCTCTCCCATAGTTATTTATAAATGAGGAATTTTAACTATGCTAGCCTACTAAAACTTGTAAACTAACATGCACACACATAATATAAAAGCAATAAATAGAAAATTTAATTTTCAACTATTATGGCTTTTATCACTAATTGTCCTCCGTGTGTTGTCATCCCTAACTGCTGCCATATTTGGCCACCGCCACCGGATCCATCTTGCTCCTAGTTCCGCTGCGCCTCTGGTCCTTAGAAGGTTCCACGCTTTGCAAGATTCGATCCATGACATAAATAGAATTTTACATTTTGATCCTATATTCCATAAAAGGAATGTACATGTATCTAGATCAAAAATAAAATCCTAATAAAACTAAATCACTCCTTGTATTTTAATACAATCATGCACACACAGATAAATGCCCTTGACATGTCCAAGGGTCCAATCACACACATAATAACTAAAAGCCATAATAGTTGGATCTTGCATCCACAAAGTTAGCACATCCTACTATTAACCTGCCTAAATTATGTATGACATGTGCATAATTAAACTAAATACCAAATACACAGAGGCAAAACCCTAGCTCTGATACCAATTGTTGGTTGCTACTCAGAAAACCTATAGGTTTCACTGTACAAAATTTTTGTACAAAGGTCTGAACCTTTTCCTAGCTACCACGTGTTCTTTTAAATTAAATTTTAGATCGCCTGCGGAACTTAACACGTTTGATCCAAAACTTAATCTATTTGTTCTTTTAGGTTTTGACTTGGATCTCCTGCGGAACTTAACACGTTCGACCCAAGTCTCCTTAAGTTATTAATGTTGGGGTTGCAAGGTTGCAAACATAGTCCCATATTGAAAACACATGGAAAAGATCATGGGTTTATAAGAGAAAGATATCTCCATTGGCATGAGGCCTTTTGGGGAGAGCCCAAGAGCAAAACCATGAGGGCTTAGGCCCAAAGTGGACAATATCATGTTATTGTGGAGATATCTAAATTCTTTTCGATCCAACAATTGGTATCAGAGCCCGGACTGCCAGACTGTGCACAAGAGCTATGGTCCGATTGAACAATGTGAGTACAACATTGCACTCGAACAAAGAAAGTGGGGGATCCTATGTTTGGATAAAGAGGACCAGCCACCGGCCAGGCAGTCCTAGTTGCGGCTAGGCAAGGAAGTCCTAGTAGGTCGGGTGGACCGAGGGGCAGGAAGTCCTAGTTGCGGCTAGGCAAGGAAGTCCTAGTAGGTCGGGTAGACCGAGGGGCAGGAAGACCTGGTGGGTCAAGGATCGGACGTGGGAAGCCCATGGTCCTTTGTTTGAGGGGGGGATTGTTGGGGTTGCAAGGTTGCAAACATAGTCCCATATTGAAAACACATGGAAAAGATCATGGGTTTATAAGAGAAAGATATCTCCATTGGCATGAGGCCTTTTGGGGAGAGCCCAAGAGCAAAACCATGAGGGCTTAGGCCCAAAGTGGACAATATCATGTTATTGTGGAGATATCTAAATTCTTTTCGATCCAACAATTAATTCCATTAAATATTAATTTCCATAATTGGTTCCCAGTACTGACGTGGCGAGACACATGACCTTCTTGGATATGGGAGCAACCACCACTGACTAGACAAAACCTTTTATAGAAAGATAATATTTAATTTCCTAAAATAACTTTAGGTTAACCAAAGAGAAAAATCAAATCACAAGGAAAAGGAAAAACAAAAGAACACAACTTCGAAAAATATATTCGAAATTCTAGAACGTAAGCCTCTTGTATTTGGTATTATTTCCATAAATAACTAGCATGATGCGGAAAGAAAAATTACTAGTTATACCTTGTAGAAAAACCTCTTGATCTTCTACCGTATTCCTCTTCTAACCTCGGACGTTGTGTGGGCAACGATCTTCCGAGATGAGAAACCACCAAGCACCTTCTTCTCCTCCTAGCTAGGTTCGGCTAAAACAAGAAAGCTCCACAAAGGAAGAAGAAAAACACCAACCAAGCTCTAAGAGATGCAAGCTTCCTCTCCTTCTTCTTCTTCTTCTCCAAGTAGTATCCGGCCTTCACAAGAGCTCCAAGCAATAGAGAGTTTCGGCCACCACAAAGAGGAAGAAGAGAAGAGATGATGGCCGGCCACAACACCAAGGAAAAGAGGGAGAGAAAATAATAGAGGTTGTCACATGAAGGCACCCTCACCCCTTCTTTTATATTCCTTGGCCTAGGCAAATTAGGAAATTTAATTACAATAAAATTTCCTCAATTTCCTTGACATGATTTTATTGAGAAAAATAAAATAAAATTTCCCAAATTAAAACCAATGGCCGGCCACATCAATGAAGGAAAAAATTAGACAAGTTTTAATCAACAATTAAAACTTCCTAATTTGTTTCCGGAAATTTTAAAAAATAAAATTTCTCTTTAAAATCTCTTCATGGTTGATAAAAGGAAATTTCTATAATTTTAATTTTATCAACATGTGAATAATTTTTAAAGAGAAAATAAAACATCTCTCCAATCTACAAATAAGGAAAGAGATCTAATCTCTTTCTTTAATCTTTTGTAGATCTTTTACAAGAGAGATATTTTAATTTTAATTCTCTTTAAATTATATCTTCCACATAATAATAAAATTAAAATTAAATTTCTTTTTAATTTAATTTGGCGGCCCTACTAGCTTGGGTTCAAGCTAGGGCCGACCAATCCTTACTTGCCAGCCCTAGCTTGTTTCCCAAGCTAGCTTTGCCGGCTATTGAGTGGGTATAGAAGGTGGGTATAGGTGGGTATAGAACTCTATAACTAAGAGGCTACGATAGGGACCGAGAGGAGGAATTGGTTTTGGTCTCCGATAAAATTAAGCATCCCGTGTTCGCCTGAACACACAACTTAATTTTATCAATGATAATTCATTCCATTAGAGAACTATTATTGAACTACGCACCAATCCCAAATTACATTTTGGGCTCCTTCTTATTATGAGTGTGTTAGTCTCCTGTGTTTAAGATATCGAATGTCCACTAATTAAGTGAGTTACTGACAACTCATTTAATTAATATCTAAGTCCAAGAGTAGTACCACTCAACCTTATCGTCATGTCGGACTAAGTCCACCTGCAGGGTTTAACATGACAATCCTTATGAGCTCCTCTTGGGGACATTATCAACCTAGTATCTCTAGGACACAGTTTCCTTCTATAATCAACAACACACACTATAAGTGATACCATTTCCCAACTTATCGGGCTTATTGATTCATCGAACTAAACCTCACCCATTGATAAATTAAAGAAATAAATATCAAATATATGTGCTTGTTATTATATTAGGATTAAGAGCACACACTTCCATAATAACTGAGGTCTTTATTTCTTTATAAAGTCAGTATAAAAGAAACGACCTCAAATGGTCCTACTCAATACACACTAAGTGTACTAGTGTAATTATACAGTCAAGATAAACTGATACCTAATTACACTACGACCTTCTAATGGTTTGTTCCTTTCCATTTTGGTCGTGAGCTACTGTTTATAATTTATAAGGTACTGATAATATCATCTTCTGTATGTGACACCACATACTATATTATCTTCAATATAAATTAATTGAACAACTACAACTAAATGTAGAAAATTTGACCAAATGTGATTCTTTATTCATAATGAATGTTTACAAAGCTTAGGCTTTCAGTATACACTCCAACAGGGTCGTGGAGCGAACGTCCAGCATGAAGACCAGAAGTCTCGGGCGCTGAGCAAAAGTCCAGTCGGTCTGGAAGACCAGTCTAGTAACAGGTGACTTCTCCTAAGAGGAGTAGGTGAGGACGTGTTCCCCAAAGAGGGAACAGTAGGCATCGGTTCGGCCTAGAGTTTCGATGAAACTCAAAGTCAGAATCGGGCAGTCAGAGGTTGCCAAATCTCATATTGTATATATTGTTTTATGCCTGGACTAAATTTATTTTACGGAGAATAAGGGACTGGAAAAAGCTGGTCTGGGCGCCCGGAGTCAGTCTAGGTGCCTGGAACTCCAAAGTTATCTGAAAGCTAATGTGACGCGCGTTGATTGGCCGAACCACGTGTTCCAGGCGCTTGGAGGAATTCCAGGCGCCCGGAACAGCCTATAAAAGCAGGCTTCGACCAGGAGCTTAACAACAATATTATGAACAACTTTTGTTTCTTCGAGCTGCTCAGAAAATGCTTCTACGACACCCGAAAGCTCCAACAACGATTCTACTAGAGATTTCCTTATACAAAGTTGTCGGTGTTGGTCGCTACTTGGAATTCCGTTCTGCTTCACCTGTACAAAAATTTATACAAGCACAGAACTTTCCTAACAACCTATGTGTTCCTCATGAGTTAAACTTGAATTGGAAACGAAACTTAATATTTTTACTTTAAGTTCAACTCATGTGTTCTTCAGTAGTTAAAACTTGGATTGCAAACGATACTTAACATTATTAATCCAAGTTCATCTCATGTTACAAAAGTTTATTAAATATCTATTTCAAGGATTGACTTCCAAGTTAAACATGGCGAGACACTCGACCTTCTTGGGTATGAGATTATCCACCACTTCCTAGACAAAATTTTTCAAAGAAATTGGATATTTAAACTTCTTACAGTAACCCTAGGTTTAACTACAGAGACCTCAATAGAAGCACAAGATCAAAACACTAAATTGAAATACAAAAAAAATGAGACACGAAATCTCTAGCCTCTTGTGTTGGTATTTCAGAATTCATACAAAGAAAAATTAGTTTCGCTGCGGAATTAAGAACTTGTTATACCTTTCTTTGTAAACAAAGACATCTTGATATTCTGTTGTATTCCTCTCCTCTTCTTGGACGTCGTGTGAGCGACGATATACCAAGATGAAATCCACCCAAACAACTTCTTTTCCTCCAAGAAATTTGGCCACCAAGGGAAATCAAAATAGGAAACTTCTTTCTCTTCTTCTTCCTCTCCAAGCAACCGACCACAAGAAGATGTCTCTTGACGTGCCGTCGGCCCTAAGGAAGAAAACAAGGTGAAGAGGCCTCCTCCTCCTTCTTCTTCTCCACCAAACAACCGACCACCAAGGATGAAGAGAGGTGCCGCCGGCCTCTAGAAAGGGAGATAAAGGGTCGGCCACCAAGGAATAGAAGAGGAGACTTAGGTGTAGGGGCAACGGAGGCCAGTAAGAGGGGGTGAATTGCTTCTGAAAAAATTAAAACGATACCCTCCTCGGATCTTTCAACTCAAAAGTAAAGCAACTATAATAAAAGTAATAGCAAAAATAAAAGGAGACAGAATTTAACCTGGTTACAACCAAGAGGGTTGTTAATCCAGGGCAGTAAGAAATGCGCAGTAAGAAAACTCCTTTGCTGAAGGCGGAGAAGCCTTTTACATACTTAAAATGATCACTAGTTGCTAGGAAGTACTATAGAATTGATTGCTTGAGTTGTTGTTGAATTCCTAGTTCTAGGGGCCTTTAAATAGCCTCTGGAAATCTGATCTCGAGGGTTCAGGGCGCCTCCAACAGGGGTCCAAGGCGACTCCAAGGGGCGAGCGGATAAAACTTTATCCGCAGCTCAAAACGGTCACTTTGACCAGTTGGAGGCGCCTCCAGTGCTGTTTGAGGCTCCTCCAAGGTGGAGGCGCCTCCAGCACTGGCTGAGGCGCCTTAAGCTGCATTTCCAGCTTTTTACTTCGGCTTCCGATGATCTATTCTTTTGGGTGATTTCGCCAACCGAAATAGGGCTCACTCGAACCCAATTTTCGGCCTTCCTCGAGTAGCCTTCCTCCCTGGCTTAACGTCCCTCGAACGCCGCGCACGTTCTTCTCGCCCACCGGTGTACTCTTCCGCAGCTCTCTCGTCCTTCGAACGCACCCAGCCCGTCGGCTCCCTTCCCGTGCCGTCCTTCTCACTAGATGCGTCTTCCGCTCGACTTCCTTCGCTCCTAAGCTCCTGCACACTCAGACATAGGGATCAAACACAAAGCAGGACCTAACCAACTTGGTTGATCACATCAAAACTACCACGGGGTTTAACAATCTCCCCCTTTTGATGTGCATCAACCCAAGTTCAAGTTAGGGTAGAAACAGACACAAAAAATAATTTTAAAGAAAAATTACTAAACTAACATGTTAAGTATAAATTTACAATTTTTAAAATTGCAACACAGTGTAGACAAATATTTAAAAATTTTAATTTTCCTAACCCCCCCTAAACTTGTACTAATCTCTCCCTCTTTTATCACAGCAAAAATGGGGTAAGAGTATAATACAAAAAAATATGTATCATATTTTTAAGTTGAAAGAAAAAAATCCTAAGTTAATTGTATTTTTAGAATTTAAAAAAAATATTTAATTACTAAGTTAAGAATTAAAAAAAACTTTTGAAAAAACTTTCAAAGCATTATTTAATTTTATTTTAATGCTTTTTTCATAAAGTTAATTAAATATTTTATTTTAATATTTTAGTTTTCAGGTCGTGGCGAGACATTAGGCCTTTTTGGTTATTGGAGCAACAACCACTTCCTTAGACAAAGCTTCATAAAGAAATTTAACATTTAATTTTGCTTTTGAGAGCTTTAATTAAATAAATTAATTTAGTACAGATTTCGGAACCCAATAGAGGTTCCTTCCTACTTGATTAATCAGATACTTAGGGGGTATATAATTCTTGACACTCTTCTAAGTTGACCCTGATGGTTTCTAACGTACCAATTTAATTTTTCATAAATTCTAATTTTTTATTTTGAAAATTTATTTAAACATGCATCAGATTTCAATTTTTCAATCTCTAATTTTAATTTATTATTTTCTGATTTTATACTATCGTACATCTCAAGTGGACATGCTTTTACCAATTTCATTTTCAATTCTTTATTTTCTTTTTCTAATTCGAATAAGTCTTTAGAAAGAGATTTAATAAAGCGAAAAGACTGAGTCGGGGTTAGATTACGTACCTGACTTACCTGACTCGGTGAGGCTCCCCCTTCACTACAGCTTTCCTCTTTTGATGTTCCTCCCCCTTCATCGATACTCATCTCTGTGCTTGACTCTTCTTCCAGCTGATGGTTAGCTATTAGAGCTAACCCCGAAAATTCTTCGACGTCTGATTCGGAGGATGAGTCTGACCAAGTGGCCTTTAGGTTCTTGTGTTTGGAGGAATATGGTTTCTTGTACTTGGTCTTTGCCTTGTCTTTTTGCTTGCTCTTCAATTTCGGGCAGCCATCCTTGATGTGCCCTTCTTCGTTGCAGTTGTAGCAACGAGTCGTTCTCCTTTTTCTCTCATGTCTCTGTGATCTAAATTTGTTAGATTTAAAAAATTTATTGAAGCGTCTTACCAGTAGTGTCGCTTCTGATTCGTCGACCGAGGCTTCGGAGTCAGAACTGTTCATTTTTGCCTTTAAGGCAATGTTCTGATTGGTCTTCTCTACTCCATTGGGCTCTGAAACTCGAGATTCGTGAAGTTCAAAAGTGGAAAACAGTTGTTCTAGAGTATTGATCCGGCAGTGAGGAGGGGGGACCCCCCCTTAAGCAGAGTCCACGCCACGTGGAGGTTGAAAGGTAAAAGGTCAATCAGGGGTTCGACCGAGCGGATAAAGATTTGGGCGACTGGCCGAATGTTCCGAGCGGAAGCAAAGACATCCCGGCTGGGAGTCGAGGTTCCGACGCTCATGTTGAACAGGATTGTATGGCCGAGCGGGTTTAGGGTCCGCTCGGCCGAAGGTATAAAGTAGCAATACTGTGAACAGTCTCTACAGAGCACACGACCCGAAAATCTCCCGAGCGGACCAGCACATACGACCGGCCGGACGTGAGGATATTGCCGACCGGCCGGACGCTCGGCATGGGGTAAGAAGAGACAAAAGGACAAGGGAACATCTTCTGACAGTGGGTATGTTCAACGACCAGGCCATACATAGGATCTTACGACAGAGGGTTCCGCTGTCTCATCAGAGATGTGCTCGGACTGTAGCAGTATAGTGTCAGGTAAGCTCTTCTGACAAGCCCATACTGAGGTATGGTTAGAGGACACGTATTCGCCTCGGTAGGTGTGCGTGAGCCTCTTCACAGCTCTATATAAGAGGCCTCACACTTCACCGAAAGTACGCATTCTCCCATATTCGAAGCCACTTTCTCGTCTTCCTCTTGCCTGACTTGAGCGTCGGAGGGTCGTCGCCGGGAACCCCCTCCCTGCCCGACTTCCTTACAGGTTCGCCGGAGGTCCACACGACCGGTCGAAGATCTACGTCAGCAGTTAGAAGAGCGCCACGTGCCCAACGTCCGTTGATTTATCGTTCGGACAGGATCAAGTACTTACCTCAAAGTCCTTAGAGATGTAGTACGCATCTACTAAGGAGGCCCACTCTGGAGTTCTGGGGAAGGTGTTGAGCGTGTATCGGATCGAGTCCCGGTTCGTTACTTCTTCCCCAAGATTGGTTAGTTGCGTGATCAACTCTTTGATCCTTGCTTGGAGTTGCGCTACCTTCTCGCCTTGGTTCATCCGGAGGTTCGTTAACTGGGTCCGGAGAATGTCGCGTTTGGCTAGCTTCGCTTCGGAGGTACCTTCGTGAAGCTCCAGGAATTTTTCTCAGAGATCTTTCGCGGAGTCGTAGCTTTCGATCTGATTTACCTCCTGAGGTGGCAGAACGCTGAGCAGGTGGAACTCAGTCTTTCCGTTGGCGACAAAATCGGCTTGCTCCTTCTTGCTCTACATGTTTTCTTCTTTATCTTTCGACGCTGCATATCCATATTTCATTATTAAAAGTATATCAAATTCAATTTTAAAAAATACCTCCATTTTTCGCTTCCATGTGACGAAATCTCCGTCGAACTTCGGAGGATGAATATTTGCTCCGACCATCGTCTTGATCGTTGTGCTTCAATCGGCGGTTAATCTTTCTGAGGCGATCTGGCTCTGATACCAATTGTAGGTGCAGCTGAGGCCGGCAAGAGGGGAGTGAATTGCTTCTAAAAAAATTAAAATGATACCCTCCTCGGATCTTTCTGTAGGATCGAAAATAATTTAGATATCTCCACAATGACATGATATTGCCCACTTTGGCCTGAGCCCTCATGGTTTTGCTCTTGGGCTCTACCCAAAAGGCCTCATACCAATGGAGATATCTTTCTTTTTATAAACTCATGATCTTTCCCATGTGTTTTCAATGTGGGACTATGTTTGCAACCTTGCAACACCAACAATCCCCCCTCAAACAAAAGACCACAGGCTTCCCATGTCCAATCCTCGACCCACAAGGTCTTCCTGCCCCTCGGTCCACCCAACCTACTAGGACTTCCTTGCCTAGCCGCAACTAGGACTTCCTGCCTGGTATCTAGTCCTCTTGATGTGAACATAGGAGCCCTCACTTTCTTTGTTCAAGGTCAATATTATACCCACATGGCTCAATCAGACCATAGCTCTTGTGCACAGTCGGCGGTTAAACCTTCTGGCAGTCCGGGCTTTGATACCAATTGTAGGATCGAAAATAATTTAGATATCTCCACAATGACATGATATTGTCCACTTTGGGCCTGAGCCCTCATGGTTTTGCTCTTGGGCTCTACCCAAAAGGCCTTATGCCAATGGAGATATCTTTCTCTTTATAAACCTATGATTTTTCCCATGTGTTTTCAATATGAGACTATGTTTGCAACCTTACAATACCAACATTTTCAACTCAAAAGTAAAGCAACTATAATAAAAGTAATAACAGAAATAAAAGGAGACAGAATTTAACCTGGTTACAACGAAGAGAGTTGTTAATCCAGGGCAGTAAGAAAAACGCAGTAAGAAAACTCCTTTGCTGAAGGCGGAGAAGCCTTTTACATAGTTAAAATGCTCACTAGTTGCTAGGAAGTACTACAGAATTGATTGCTTGAGTTGTTGTTGAATTCCTAGTTCTAGGGGCCTTTAAATAACCTCTGGAAATCTGATCTCGAGGGTCCAGGGCGCCTCCAACAGGGGTCCAAGGCGACTCCAAGGGGTGAGCGGATAAAATTTTATTCGCAACTCAAAACGATCACTTTGACCATTTGGAGGCGCCTCCAGTGTTGTTTGAGGCGCCTCCAAGGTGGAGGCGCCTCCAGCACTAGCTGAGGCGCCTCCAGTGCTGTTTGAGGCGCCTCCAAGGTGGAGGCGCCTCCAACACTGGCTGAGGCGCCTTAAGCTACATTTCCAGCTTTTTGCTTCTTTTGCTTCGGCTTCCGATGCTCTGTTCTTTTGGGTGATTTCGCCAACCGAAATAGGGCTCACCCGAACCCAATTTCCGGTCTTCCTCGAGCAACCTTCCTCCCACGTTCTTCGAACGCCGCGCACATTCTTCTCGCCCACCGGTGTACTCTTCCGCAGATCTCTCGTTCTTCGGACGCACCGAGCCCGTCGGCTCCCTTTTCGTACCGTCCTTCTCGCTAGCTGCGTCTTCCGCTTGATTTTCTGCGCTCCTAAGCTCCTGCACACTCAGACACAGAGATCAAATACAAAGCAAGACCTAACCAACTTGGTTGATCACATCAAAACTACCACGGGGTCCAACATTAGGTTGTGTGTTACCCCATAAGGCACCATCTATCTCTTTTATAATCCTTGGTCATGGCAAAAAAAAAAATTTCAATAATAATTAAAATCTCTCTCTTTTAAATTTCCTATTGTGATGGTTATAAAAGGAAAGTTTTAAAATTAATCTCTTTCTTTTAAATATTGTAGATGACTATAAAAAAGGAAAGATTAAAATTAAAACTTTTCTTTTAAATCATGGTTACAAAAAAGGAAAATTTTATTAAAATTAAAATATCTCTTTTAAACACTACAAATAAGGATAGATTTTAACAAAATTAAAATATCTCTTTTAATCTTTTGTAGATAGCTATAAAAGGAAAGATTTTAAAATTTAAAACTCTCTTTTAAAACCATGTGGATGACTATAAAAGGAAAGATTTTAATAAAAATAAAATCCCCTTTTAATCCTAATGGCCGACCCCCAACTTGGGCACCAAGCTATGATTTGGCCGACCTCTTCTTGGGCTCCAAGCTAATGCTTGACCGACCCCCTTGCACCAAGCAAGGATATGTCCGGTCCATTACTTGGGTAAGAAGTAGACTTGATGGATATAAGACTTTATAGAGGCTACAACAGGGACTGAGAGAAGGAATTGATTTTGACCTTCCGATGAGCTTGAGCTTCCTGTGTTCGACCCGAACACCCAACTTAAGTTCATCAATAATAACTCATACCACTAAAGACTTATTATTAAACTACATCACCAATCCCATATTATATTATGGGCTCCTTCTTATCATGAGTGCATTAATCTCCCTGTGTTTAAGATATCGAATGCCCATTAATTAAACGAGTTACTGACAACTCAATTAATTAATATCTAACTCCAAGTGTAGTACCACTCAACTTCATTATCATGTCGGACTAAGTCCACCTGCAGGGTTTACATGACAATCCTTATGAGCTCCTCAAGAGGACATCATCAACCTAGATAACTAGGACACAGTTTCCTTCTATAATCAACAACACACAATATAAATAATATTATTTCCCAACTTATTAGGCCTATTGATTTAACGAATAAATCTCACCCATTGATAAATTAAAGAAATAAATATTAAGTATATGTGCTTGTTATTGTTGGTGCAATTTCCAGTAGGTCAAGGTTGACCTAGTTGACCAAGCGTAAACCTTGGTCATGGTTTCGATGTTTGACAATACAGAAAGACATGTAGACATGGACAATGCAGGTGCAGTTGTCCATGCGGAGAGATACTGATCAGGGTCTGATCATGTTGGATGAAGAAGAGTCAAGTAGGTCAAGGTTGACCGGATACTTGACTGGGAAGTCCTAACTGGAATGTTAGGTAGTTTGGAAAGTCCTGGTGAGTGAAACCAGACAGTTCGAAAAGTCCTGGTGAGTGAAACCAGGCAGTTCGGAAAGTCCTGGTGAGTGAAGCCAAGCAGTTCGGAAAGTCCTGGTGAGTGAAGCCAGGCAGTTTGGAAAGTCCTGGTGAGTGAAGCCAGGCAGTTCGGAAAGTCCTGGTGAGTGAAGCCAGGCAGTCGAGAAATTCTGGTGAGTGAAGCCAGGTGAAAATCCTAGTGAGTGAAGCTAGGTGAAAGTGAAAGTCCTGGTGAGTGAAGCCAGGCAGTTGGGGAAAGTCCTGGTGAGTGAAGCCAGGCAGTTGTGAAAGTCCTGGTGAGTGAAGCCAGGCAGTTGGAAAGTCCTGGTGAGTGAAACCAAGCAAGGGAAATCCAGATGGGTCAAGGTTGACCAGACATCTGGTGAAAAGTCTAAGCAGGGAGCTTGGCACGGGAAAAGTCTAAGTATGGACACTTGGCACGGAGATGACACGAAAAGTCGGAGAGGGCTCGGTAGCTCGTTCTCCGGACTATGGTTAGAGAGGGCTCGGTAGCTCGTTCTCTGGACCGGACGAAGTCGGAGAGGGCTCAGTAGCTCGTTCTCCGGACTAGGTCAAGAGAGGGCTCGGTAGCTCGTTCTCAGGACCATTTAGGGTTTAGGGCTGGAGCTCTAAACCTGGATCGGTCTGGTGACCTATCCAGCGATACGAGTGATCGGTCTGGTGACCGATCAGTAACCACACAGTGAGCTTCTGTGTATTATCTGATCGGTATGGAGACCGATCAGAAGGAGGCAACAGGCTCGGGAAGGAACAGCTGATCGGTCCCCATGACCGATCAGATAGGCTCTAGACCGATCAGGGTGGAGCCTGATCGGTCCAGGCCTAGCCGTTGTGACTCAACGGCTAGGCTATTTCGGGCGTCTGTGTTCTGGCCTTTTTGCTTGCAGGTTCACAGGTTGGCTTAGGATATCAGAGGTTATGAAAAGAGATCGAGGGCTGCTACATTCTTACTCTCCTTCTCCGAAGCTTCTGCTTCTTCTTGATCTTCTTCTTGCTTCTGCAAGTTATTGCTTCTGCTGTTCTAGAGCTTTGTTAAGCTCGCTTCCGAAGCTTCGCTTGAGCTTCCTCGACTTCTTCGACTGGTTTCAGCTGCTGCTGTGATTCTGTGAAGTTGGTGCTTCATCTACAGATTTCAGTCGACGACGAGAAGGCAAGCAAGAGTTGTTACATTCATCTTTATATTTGTATCTTGCTGTGCTTCTTGTACTTGTACTATGATCTTGCTATTGCAAGAGTTTGTGGTGAGGTTTCTCCACCCAGAAGGAGTTCTTATTAGCCGGTTTTCCGGGGACTCATCCACCGACGGATTGATAGGCTTCGTCCACCTTACGGACACGCCGAGGAGTAGGAGTTTCATCTCCGAACCTCGTTACATCGTCGAGTTCGAGTTTGAGGTTTGATCTTTCCTTTTTGCGTTTCTATTTAGTTATTTCCGCTGCGCTAACGTCAACTTGTAGAAAGAAACGAAGATTTAGGGTCGACTATTCACACCCCCCCCTCTCTAGCCGCGACCATCGATCCTAACAAGTGGTATCAGAGCAAGGTCGCTCTTCGTTGGATCAACACCCAGGGGAGCACGAGCTAGAGAATGGAGTTATTTGGAGAAGATGTCACAATTCCACCTTTCTACGATTGCGATGACTTCGCGTTTTGGAAGGTAAGAATGAAGTACTTGTTGGTGCAATATCCCTCAGGTCAAGGTTGACGTGGGTAACCAAGCTGAGTCTTGGTTTGGGTTTAGATGTTTGACAATAAGATATTGATTGAAGAAGAGTCAAGTAAGTCAAGGTTGACTGGATACTTGACTGGGAAGTCCTAACTGGGATGTTAGGCAAAATGAAAGTCCTGGTGAGTGAAGCCAGGCAGAAGAAAAGTCCTGGTGAGTGAAGCCAGGCAGAAGAAAAGTCCTGGTGAGTGAAGCCAGGCAGAAGAAAGTCCTAGTGAGTGAAGCTAGGCAGATGGAAAACCCTAGTGAGTGAAGCTAGGCAGATGGAAACCCTGGTGAGTGAAGCCAGGTGAAAGTCCTAGTGAGTGAAGCTAGGCAGATGGAAAACCCTAGTGAGTGAAGCTAGGTGAAAGCCCTGGTGAGTGAAGCCAGGTGAAAGTCCTAGTGAGTGAAGCTAGGCAGATGGAAAACCCTAGTGAGTGAAGCTAGGTGAAAGCCCTGGTGAGTGAAGCCAGGCAAGGGAAAATCCAGATGGATCAAGGATGATCGGACATGTGGTCTTGGGAAGTCCAAGTAGGTCAAAGGATTGGTGGATACTTGGCAAGGAAGGAAGTCGATGGGTCAAGGTTGACCGGACATCGGTGGAAGTCCAAGTAGGTCAATGGGTGACCGGATACTTGGCACACGAGTAAAAGTCCAAGTGGGTCAAAGGTTGACCGGACACTTGGTGGGGAGTCTGGCAGGTCAAGGGGTGACCGGATGCGAGGCATGATGTACCAACAGGTCAACGTTGACCGGATGTTGGTTAGGGAGGTTTGGAACTTGGTTTTGGGCAAATACCAAGTCTGGATCGATCCGTGGATCGATCCAGGTGGATCGATCGGTGGATCGATCTAGATTCTTCCCAATACGAAGCACGGATCGATCCGTGGATCGATCCGGAGGTCGATCGATCGGCCGATCGATCGGGACGATGCTTCTTCGCGCATAAGCGCCGGATCGATCCGTGGATCGATCCGGAGGGCGTTACTACAGGCGCTCCGGATCGATCCGTGGATCGATCAAGCCTTCCGATCGATTCGGAACATTCGAATCGATCGGGATCCAACCGTTGGCGTTGAATAAGCAGGCGAGCGTGGTCTTCGGCATCTCTTTACGAGCTCTCTTCTCAGATTCATTCCAGCTCCTCCACAGCTCTCTACAAGCACGTGATCGCCAGTTCTTGAAGGTTCTTGGAGGCTTTCCAAGTCAAGAGGCGGATCTATTGCAAGAGGAAGAAGTTAGGGTTAGGGTTTTTACGGCACATCTTGTAAGCTTTTGCTTAACTTGTATTTCCCTTTCTTCTTCTTGTATTGAGAGTGTTGTAGGGCTTCTCCGCCTTTGGTAGTTACCATAAAGGAGTGTTATTCATAGTGGAGGGTGTGTGCGTTGGTGTGGATCCTTGGATTAGTCACCTCTTGTGAGGTGGATACCAAGTAAACCAACCGTGTTAGCGTTGTTGCATTTGTTTCTGTATTTTCCGCTGCATATTCTTGAAGAAACAAGCAACGCCAAGCAACGCCGAGCACCGAGCGAACGCGACGAGCTATTCACCCCCCCCCCTCTAGCTACTTTTGGTCCTAACAAGTGGTATCAGAGCGAGGCCGCTCTTCACCGGAATCATCGCCGGAAGGGTCAAGCATAACAAGAAAAGCTAGAGGGTGAAGAAGTTGGAGCAAATTCTTCAAGTTCAAGATTTTATCAAGCTCAACTTCAAGATGCAATTCCGAGATGGACTTGGATTTGACACAAGGGTGGCTCTACCATACACATCGGCAAGCTTCGATTCTTGGAGATCAAGAATTGAAAATTTCTTGATGATGGAGATAGAGCAATGGTTTGCTCTAATGGAAGGTTTCAAGGCTCCAAGAAATTCAAAGGACAAAGTTCTAAAGAAAAGCAAATGGAGCCCGGAGCAAGTCCAAAGGTGCGAGGCCAATGACAAAGTGACCAAGCTTTTGGTCAATTTATTGCCAAGCACCATCCTTTGCAAAATTGGAGAGTTTGAAGATGCAAAGGAGCTATGGAGCAAATTGGCCAAGCTTCATGAAGAGATCCCCTCCACTGTACAAGATCATGAAGAATCCAGAGAGGGTGACTCTTTGGAGCAAGACCAAGAGGAGGACTCCGAGGTTGAGAGATACTCAACCTCCGAAGAAGAGGAAATCCAAGAAGCTTCATCCTCAAGGGAATGCACCGAAGGGAACAAGGAGGGAGCATACTCCTTGTTTCACATTCAAGATGATGAAGCCTCCACCTCTAGGATTGAGGGGGAGCAATCCTTGGTGACACCGGAGCAAGAAGAAGAAGAAGCTTCTACATCCGGGTCAAGAGAAGAAGAGGAGGAAGAAGCTTCTACCTCCAAAAGTCAAGAAAAATCAAATGGAGGAGAATCAAGGTCCGATCAAGAGGAAGCTTCTACCTACGGATCCAAAGAAAAAGATGCCACCCCTGCAAGCAGAGGTATAAACATTTCAATTAATAATAAAAATCATATAATATGTTTTGAGTGTAGGGAACATGGGCACTATAAGAGCAAGTGTCCTAAATTGGCCAAGAAGAAGGGCCAAGTGGCACAAAAGGGCAAGGCGAAGCCCAAGGAGATCATTCCCAACACAAAGAAGAGCAAGGAGCATATTATATGCTTCTCTTGCAATCAAAAGGGGCATTACCGAAGTCAATGCCCCAAGGGGAAGAAGGTGGTCAAGGCTCAAGGAGGCACTAGGCAAGGGGGAGCCTCCAAGGTAAAGAAGAAGGTAACATTTATTGAGCCTGCCCCTTTACATTATGGTAAAAAGCATGATGGTTCTAACTTTTATCATTTTAATGCAATTTACCATAAGAATAGGAAGCATGAGGGCTTTAAGGAAAAGCATGTGGCCCTACATGCCAAAACTACTATCCCTAAGGCTAGGAATGTAGGTAAAAACCTAGGCGATAACTCTAAGGATGTAAGATACAAGCCTAGAAACAAAAATGCTCATGAACTTAATGGAAAACCAAAAACTAAGGACTTAGTGATGGAAAATCAAGTCTTGAGGTCAAGACTTGATAAAATGGAAAAGACCCTAAAAAGGATGGAAAATATCCTATTAGGGCAAAATGAGCATAACCTAGGTTTAGGGGTACAAAAGTCATCCAATGGCCATAGAGGTTTGGGATACAAACCAAAGGCTAAGAAGGATGTGCCCTCTTACCATAGAGTTCCATATAGTTATGGAACAAACCCTAGGTCTAGTGGTCAAGCCAAGAATACTAGGGAAGTCATCCCTAAGAGTATTTTTGCAATAAATGTGACTAAGACTTCTAAGAAGTCTAAGAAAGTCACAAACAAGGTCACAAGGGAGGTTATCCCTAGAGTTGACCTAGAAAATGTGACCAAGGCTTCTAAGAGGCCCAACAAGGTCACTAGGAAGGTATCTAGGGAAGTTATCCCTAGTGAGTACCTAGAGCATCCAAGGAGCACCAATAGGTGTTGGGTTCCTAGGAGCATCTTCTCTACCCCATAGATGGGTTAGAGAGTGTCAACTCCGATTAGAAGGGTAGTTAACCCAACTTTGAGGAAATTGACACTCAAGGAGCATTTTCAAGGTTTTAGTTAACCTTTGAAAATGAAATGGAATTAATGATTACTCCTTGAAAGAGTAAATGTGCCAAATTGGAGAAGTATTGATTTTATCTTAAATGGCACATATTGGAAAATTAATAAGAACTATCAAGTTGGGTTTGTGGTATGTTCTTAGGCAATTTAAGGCAATCCGGGCCTTAAATTTAAAAGTGCTACTCTTGAGGAAAAATGGAATATGCCAACATTTGAGGACATGTTTATTTTAATTGGCATAAATTAATCAAGGGAATAAGAAATGCAAACTTAGGCTTTGGCATTTTCTTGAAGCACTTTAGGGCAATCTAGGGTTTAAGTTTTAGGATTAGCTAAGATTAATGATACTTAGATAGGTAATCTAGGTATATTTTATTTATGCTAAACCATGCCATGATTGTTTGCTCATAATATGCCATGACATCATATTTTATCTTATTTGGATTTTACATTCATGACTTATCATGAAAAATACAAAAATACCATGTCATGCCATACATACATCATGTAGTTATAGAAATCTTTCTTTTGAAAGCTATTTTATTTTGATGTATGCCATAACATAATCATGCATTAAGTTGAATTCCTTGTAATTAAGGACGAATGGCATTTAACAACACTTATTAACAAGTGACATCCTAGGTGGATGTCTAATATCTCTAAAATGCCTAGATAGATATGCATGATCCCTAGATTAGGGCAAAACCAAAATCTACATCTCACAAAGACTATAAGGTGACTTATATGTGTTTTAGTGCACATTAGATACAAGTGAGATGTTAGGATGATGAACAAAACTCAAGATGTTGATTTAGTGCATTCTTTTGAGTTTTAGGTTCATCAAAACACATAGTTATGTGTTTTCCCATCATTGGGAAAGCTAATGTACAAGTCATGTGCATTATGCCCAAGGAACATGATGGGATATTGGTTTTGAAAATGTTTTTAAAATGTTTTTGGAAAACCTTGGTGAAGACTATCTTTTGATAGTAATCACCATTGAATAGTTAGACACAAACTTGAAGAAAAACACTAAAGTTTTTGCAAGCTTTCAAGTTTGTGTCAATCTTTGAAAATATGATGTATTTTCATAGAAAGCTATTTTTCCATGATTAAGTATGCTCTAAATAATGTCTACACGAAATTTCATAATTTTTGGATTTTGTAGAATTTTTAGGGGTTGACTGAAATAGAATTTCAGCAACTATCGAGCTCGATCGATCCATGGATCGATTGGAGTTCTGAATCGATCCATGGATCGATTCAAATGGCAATTCCGCGAGCAGAAGCTCGCTGGATCGATCAGCCGATCGATCCAGGAGTCTGAATCGATCCGTGGATCGATTCGAAAAAGGTTCAATCGATTGGAACCCAACTCCATCGATCCAAGTTGCTGATTTTGGCTGGGAAGGCCCGATTTCAGCATCTTTGAACCTCTTTGAGTCTAGGTAACCATTCCAAACCCTTAAATACATTTGTATACATACAAAGGGTGTTTTCATGTTGAAAACAAGGATGGATTGGTTAACGAAGACTAAGTAGAAGTTTAGGTTGAGGTTGTTTCAAATTTTGAATATTTGAACCTCAAAACTTCCAAATTTGGATTTCCTAATGGTTTAGGGATTCCAAGTCATTGTTGGTGCAATGACAGAATTTACCACCATGTCTTTAGGGGGAGGGACTCTTTAAAGACATGAAAATTATTTTTCATGAACCTTGGAAGGTGGTTAACCTTCTGTTGTGAACTTGCTCAAGGTTGAGCATTTAAACTTGAAATGGGGAGAAATGGGGAGTGGATATCCTCATTATTTCAAGTGGACACTCATGTGGTAGATAATGCTCAAGGTTGGGTAGTTGTCTACATTGAGGGAGAAGTTAAGGATAAATGAAGGGTATGGGATCTTCATTATCGTGTTGATCACAACGAGTGATGTTGTGAACAACGATGAGCAACTCTTCAGGGGGAGAGTCTTCAACAAATGGATTTGTTGAAGTGTGCCCAGAATTGGAGCATCGGTTGATGTGTGTCCAACGATGGGTTGATGTGTGCCAATAGGGGAGAATGTATGGTTAAGCTTAGTCCTTCATTACCTATGGGAAGGTCATGGGGGAGAATGAAAGGACTCATGAAAGGAGTAAGTTAGGCTTTCATTACCTAGAGGGAGTTGCCCTCTTAGGGGGAGAATGAAGAGCTTAATTTATGCTTTCATTACCTAGTGGCATGAAGAAGGAGGCTATGGGATTAGCCTAACTTACATATGGGATTGTAAGTGTTATTGTGGTATTGTCAAACATCAAAAAGGGGGAGATTGTTGGTGCAATATCCCTCAGGTCAAGGTTGACCTGGGTAACCAAGCTGAGTCTTGGTTTGGGTTTAGATGTTTGACAATAAGATATTGATTGAAGAAGAGTCAAGTAAGTCAAGGTTGACTGGATACTTGACTGGGAAGTCCTAACTGGGATGTTAGGCAAAATGAAAGTCCTGGTGAGTGAAGCCAGGCAGAAGAAAGTCCTAGTGAGTGAAGCTAGGCAGATGGAAAACCCTAGTGAGTGAAGCTAGGCAGATGGAAAACCCTAGTGAGTGAAGCTAGGCAGATGGAAACCCTGGTGAGTGAAGCCAGGTGAAAGTCCTAGTGAGTGAAGCTAGGCAGATGGAAAACCCTAGTGAGTGAAGCTAGGTGAAAGCCCTGGTGAGTGAAGCCAGGTGAAAGTCCTAGTGAGTGAAGCTAGGCAGATGGAAAACCCTAGTGAGTGAAGCTAGGTGAAAGCCCTGGTGAGTGAAGCCAGGCAAGGGAAAATCCAGATGGATCAAGGATGATCGGACATCCGGTCTTGGAAGTCCAAGTAGGTCAAAGGATTGATGGATACTTGGCAAGGAAGGAAGTCCAGATGGGTCAAGGTTGACCCGACATCTGGTGGAAGTCCAGTAGGTCAATGGGGGACCGGATACTTGCACGACGAGTAAAGTCCAAGTGGGTCAAAGGTTGACCGGACACTTGGTGGGGAGTCTGGCAGGTCAAGGGTGACCGGATGCGAGGCATGATGTACCAACAGGTCAACGTTGACCGGATGTTGGTTAGGGAGGTTTGGAACTTGGTTTTGGGCAAAACCAAGTCGGATCGATCCGTGGATCGATCAGTGGATCGATCGGTGGATCGATCTAGATTCTTCCCAGCGAAACTCGGATCGATCCGTGGATCGATCGAGGTCCCGATCGATCCATCGATCGGACGATGCCGTCGCGCGATAAGCGTTGGATCGATCCGTGGATCGATCCGAGGCCTGAGCAGGCGCTCCGGATCGATCCGTGGATCGATCCAAAGCCTCCCCGATCGATTCGGAACATTCGAATCGATCGGGATCCGACCGTTGCGTCGGGTTTAAAGCCGCAGGCGAGCGTGGTCTTCGGCATCTCTTTACGAGCTCTCTTCTCAGATTCATTCCAGCTCCTCCACAGCTCTCTACAAGCATGTGATCGCCAGTTCTTGAAGGTTCTTGGAGGCTTTCCAAGTCAAGAGGCGGATCTATTGCAAGAGGAAGAAGTTAGGGTTAGGGTTTTTACGGCACATCTTGTAAGCTTTTGCTTAACTTGTATTTCCCTTTCTTCTTCTTGTATTGAGAGTGTTGTAGGGCTTCTCCGCCTTTGGTAGTTACCATAAAGGAGTGTTATTCATAGTGGAGGGTGTGTGCGTTGGTGTGGATCCTTGGATTAGTCACCTCTTGTGAGGTGGATACCAAGTAAACCAACCGTGTTAGCGTTGTTGCATTTGTTTCTGTATTTTCCGCTGCATATTCTTGAAGAAACAAGCAACGCCAAGCAACGCCGAGCACCGAGCGAACGCGACGAGCTATTCACCCCCCCCCTCTAGCTACTTTTGGTCCTAACAGTACTTTCTTATGACTAACCTTGAAAATTGGAGTTGTGTTCAATTAGGTTTCAAGCCTCCGATGGACAAGAAAGGAGAAACCCTAGAGAAGAAGGAGTGGACCAAGGAACAAGTCCACCAATCCCTAGTCAACGATGAGGTATTGAAAATTTTTAAATTTTCTTTACCTAATGATGTTTTGTGTAGGATAGGTGGATATAACGATGCCAAGGAGTTGTGGAACAACTTGGCAAAGTTCCATGAGGAGAACTCCACTTCAAGTCATGAAGAGGAGTCAAGTGAGCCAAGTAGCTCACTTCATGGAGGCATGGAATTATAAGTTGAGGGTCACTCAACATCTAAGGAAGAAAAGGAGGAGAGTTCTTCTTCAAGATCGGAGCAAGAAGAAGAAGCTTCTACCTCCGGAAGGGATGAAGGAGAGAGCTCATCCTCAATCCTAGGTAACTCAAGCAATTTAAGTTCAAATAAATTGCATATAATGTGCTTTGAGTATAGGGAATTTGGGCATTACAAGAGTAAGTGTCCAAAGAGGATTAGGAAGACTCCACCGGCGCCAAAGGTCAAGGAAGCTGGAGTCCCGACATGCAAAGGCAAGGAGCACGTGGTGTGCTTCTAATGCAAGCGAAGGGGACACTATAGGAGTCAATGTCCGAGGGGGAGGCAACCTCACAAGGACAAGAGACCGAGCACGTCAATAGGGGGAGCTAAGGCAAACCCTAAGGTAACATTTAAGTCTCATTCTTGCAATAAGACACATGCTAGTAGTTTTATTACAATTGCTAATAATGATAAGCATGTTAATTTTAGGAACCAATACATGAGCTTAGGAGCCAAACATGTTAACCTAGATAAGGATAATACTAGAAATGTCAACCCTAGAATTAACCCATCTAAGGCTAAGGAAAATCTAGGTAGAAACCCCAAAACAACTAGACACATGCCTAGAAATACCTCAAAGAAAAATGAAAAATTAAAAATTGAGGTATTAGAGAAGGAGAATCAAGTCTTGAGGTCAAGACTTGACTCTTTGGAAAAGGCTCTTAAGAACTTGGAGAAGTCATCTCTAGGGTTTAAGGGTCAAAAACCAATGTCCAATGACAAGAAAGGTTTGGGTCACAAACCTAAGTCCCAAGTGGTCAAGCCCACTTATCATAATGTTCCATTCGATTATGGAACAAAATCTAGGGCTAGGAAGACCATCACCAAGGTCACAAGGGGAGTCACCCCTAGAGTTGATCTTGATGAGTCCCAAATGACCAAGGCTTCAAAGCCTAGGAGGGTCATTAGAAGGGTAGCTAGGGAAGTCATCCCTAGTGAATACTTAGTGAACCCAATGAGCTCCAATAGGTATTGGGTTCCTAAGAGTGTGATTCCATCACACTAGATGGTTTAGGGTGTGCCAACCTTACTTGAATAGGTAGTTAACTTAATCATGGCAAAATGTGGCACTTTAGGATTTTTCAAGGTATAATCAAGCCTTGAAAATGAAATTAAGAATTATTCCTAAGGTGATTAGAATGTGCCAATCAAATTTGAGGAGTTTTCTTGAGTCAATCTAATTTGCACATAGTAATCTAAAAATCTTTGGTATAAGATGCTAGGTCTATTACACTTAGGAATATAGAACCTATGGTAAAATGATCAAAATTATCAAAAATGGCAACTAAGGCTAGAATTAGGTATTTTCTATACCTTTATATATTATTTGCCATGTATTGTTTGCCATATGCCATGTCATGACATCATATTTATTTTATGATCATTTAAAATGTCATGATAATGCTTAGGTTAGTTAAATGTCATACTTTATTTAAGTTTCATACTTTATGTCATGACATCATGACATTGACACATGTTTCCATTTATGATACAATTATATGTCATGTCATCATCTTGTGCATTAATGATCAATGAAATTGATTTAAGGACTAAAACATAATTTGATATGGAGATCAAATTGTTATTTAGAAAAATGCATGAGAACTTAGATTAAGCTAACCTAAACCCATATCTCACATCAAAATTGATTTAAATGTGTTTGATACACCTTAGATGTGTGTGAGATATTAGGATGATGAGTTAGGATCAAGGTGCATAGTTCTTGTACCTAGATGAGCCTAATTTTAAATTGGGGATCATAGGAAAAACTTGTGTATAAGTCATGTACATATAGTCCTGAGATTATGGTCCTAAATTAAAGGGTTTAAAATCATTTTAAAATTGATTTGAAAAACCTTGATGAAGCTTTTCTAGTGATAGCTCTCATCATTGAGCAAAGTGATACAAAGATGAGTTAACTTTGAGCTATTTCAAAACTTTTCGAACTTTGTATCAAGATTTGAAAATGGAAGTTATTTTCATAGAAAACTATTTTTTCTTGATAGTATATGTTATGAGGAATGTATCCTCAAAGTTTTACAATTTTTAGAATTTTCTGGAATTTTCTAGGAGTTTCTGAATTTCGGGAGGAAAATCAGAAATTCTGATATCAGACTTGTGGACTGATCAGAGAGAATTCTGATCGGTCCAGGAAAGTGTGGATCGGTCACTAGGACCGATCCAGGAGAGTGTGGATCGGTCTGGTGACCGATCAGGGCGTGCCAACTTGCTGAAATTCGACTGGTTGTCTGAAATTTCAGCTCGGGAAGTGGTGTTTTAGATTTCTAAAGGTTTGGAACTCTCCAAGACATTGTTGGTGTAATGGTCAAGGGGGAGTTGACCTTTAGGGGGAGTTTTACCTATTAGTCAAGAGGAGTTGACTTTTAGGGGGAGTTTTTACTCGTTGAAATCTTTGAGGATGAGTGATATGGGATTATCACTAAGTTGATTGTTGAATTGAGTATCAAGGGGGAAATTAAGGGTTTCAATGAAAGGTATAGGACTTTCATTAGGAAGAAACTCTTGACCTTGATTCACTCTTTTTGATGTGTGTCAAAAAGAGGGAGAATGGAGAATGTCTAGAGAATGTTCAAGGAAGAACATTGGAGTTAGTGGGAGAGTTTGTTGATCACAACGAGTGAAGTTGTGAACAACGATAACTTACTTTTCAGGGGGAGAGTTTGTTGATGTGTGCCAATAGGGGGAGAATGAAGAGTTTAAGTTAGGCCTTCATTATCTGAGAAGGAGGTTGCCTTCTTAGAAGGAGAATGTAAGGCTGTAACTTATGTTTCATTACCTAGTGGCATGAAGAAAGTTGAGGCTATTGGATTAGCCTAACTTAAAAGTATTGTCAAACATCAAAAAGGGGGAGATTGTTGGTGCAATTTCCAGTAGGTCAAGGTTGACCTAGTTGACCAAGCGTAAACCTTGGTCATGGTTTCGATGTTTGACAATACAGAAAGACATGTAGACATGGACAATGCAGGTGCAGTTGTCCATGCGGAGAGATACTGATCAGGGTCTGATCAGGTTGGATGAAGAAGAGTCAAGTAGGTCAAGGTTGACCGGATACTTGACTGGGAAGTCCTAACTGGAATGTTAGGCAGTTCGGAAAGTCCTGGTGAGTGAAACCAGGCAGTTCGGAAGTCCTGGTGAGTGAAGCCAGGCAGTTCGGAAAGTCCTGGTGAGTGAAACCAGGCAGTTCGGAAAGTCCTGGTGAGTGAAGCCAGGCAGTTCGGAAAGTCCTGGTGAGTGAAGTCAGGCAGTCGAGAAATTCTGGTGAGTGAAGCCAGGTGAAAATCCTAGTGAGTGAAGCTAGGTGAAAGTGAAAGTCCTGGTGAGTGAAGCCAGGCAGTTGGGGAAAGTCCTGGTGAGTGAAGCCAGGCAGTTGGAAAGTCCTGGTGAGTGAAGCCAGGTGAGTGAAGCCAGGCAGTTCGGAAAGTCCTGGTGAGTGAAGCCAGGCAGTCGAGAAATTCTGGTGAGTGAAGCTAGGTAAAAGTGAAAGTCCTGGTGAGTGAAGCCAGGCAGTTGGGGAAAGTCCTGGTGAGTGAAGCCAGGCAGTTGTGAAAGTCCTGGTGAGTGAAACCAGGCAGTTCGGAAAGTCCTGGTGAGTGAAACCAGGCAAGGGAAATCCAGATGGGTCAAGGTTGACCAGACATCTGGTGAAAAATCTAAGCAGGGAGCTTGGCACGGGAAAAGTCTAAGAATGGACACTTGGCACGGAGATGACACGAAAAGTCGGAGAGGGCTCGGTAGCTCGTTCTCCGGACTATGGTTAGAGAGGGCTCGGTAGCTCGTTCTCTGGACCGGACGAAGTCGGAGAGGGCTCGGTAGCTCGTTCTCCGGACTAGGTCAAGAGAGGGCTCGGTAGCTCGTTCTTAGGACCATTTAGGGTTTAGGGCTGGAGCTCTAAACCTGGATCGGTCTGGTGACTTATCCAGCGATACGAGTGATCGGTCTGGTGACCGATCAGTAACCACACAGTGAGCTTCTGTGTGTTATCTGATCGGTATGGAGACCGATCAGAAGGTCGATCAGAAGGAGGCAACAGGCTCGGGAAGGAACAGCTGATCGGTCTGGGGACCGATCAGGCTAGGGCCTGATCGGTCCCCATGACCGATCAGATAGGCTCTGGACCGATCAGGGTGGAGCCTGATCGGTCCAGGCCTAGCCGTTGTGACTCAACGGCTAGGCTATTTCGGGCGTCTGTGTTCTGGCCTTTTTGCTTGCAGGTTCACAGGTTGGCTTAGGATATCAGAGGTTATGAAAGGAGATCGAGGGCTGCTACATTCTTACTCTCCTTCTCCGAAGCTTTTGCTTCTTCTTGATCTTCTCCTTGCTTCTGCAAGTTATTGCTTTTGCTGTTCTAGAGTTTTGTTAAGCTCGCTTCCGAAGCTTCGCGTGAGCTTCCTCGACTTCTTCGACTGGTTTCAGCTGCTGCTGTGATTCTGTGAAGTTGGTGCTTCATCTACAGATTTCAGTCGACGACGAGAAGGCAAGCAAGAGTTGTTACATTCATCTTTATATTTGTATCTTGCTGTGCTTCTTGTACTTGTACTATGATCTTGCTGTTGCAAGAGTTTGTGGTGAGGTTTCTCCACCCAGAAGGAGTTCTTATTAGCCGGTTTTCCAGGGACTCATCCACCGACGGATTGATAGGCTTCGTCCACCTTACGGACACACCGAGGAGTAGGAGTTTCATCTCCGAACCTCGTTACATCGTCGAGTTCGAGTTTGAGGTTTGATCTTTCCTTTTTACGTTTCTATTTAGTTATTTCCGCTGCGCTAACGTCAACTTGTAGAAAGAAACGAAGATTTGGGGTCGGCTATTCATACCCCCCCTCTCTAGCCGCGACCATCGATCCTAACAGTTATTATATCCGGATTAAGAGTACGCACATCCATAATAACAGAGGTTATGTTCTTTTATGCAGACAGTATAAAAGGAATAATCTCAAATTGTCTTACTCAATACACATATAGTGTACTAGTGTAATTTTATAGTTAAGATAAACTAATACCAAATTACATTACAACCATTCCAATGGTTTACCCCAATCCATCTTGGTTGTGAACTATTATTTATAATTTATAAAAAACTGATAACATGATCTTCTGTGTGACATCACACACCATATTATCTACAATATAAATTAAATAGACAACTACATTTAACATAAATGCAGACATTTGACCAATGTAATTCTTATTACAAAATAAATGTTCATTCAATAAATGTTCATACAAAAGCTAGACTTTTAGTATACATCCTAACAATCTGTATTCTTTAATTTTCAAATTACTTGTAAAACTATATTTGTACTCTTTCTGACTGATTAGTGACTGTTTATCGAAAATACTCTTACGTGTGGGCCTTAGAGTAGGAGTCACCACAGGCTCCGAACCAAGTAAATTTTTAATGTTTGTGTTTATCTTTATTTTCCACTGCGTATTTACTCAAAACGAACGAATTAACCATGAGCGCTATTCACCCCCTCTAGTGCTTTAGGATCCTACAACAAGAAATTCAAATATGTTATCCAGTGTTTATTTCGACTTCTCTAAATGTATTAAAATATTATAAAAAAATTAATTAAACTTTATAAAATGTTATCCATGCTCGTAAAGACGGAAGAAAGAGAAAAAAAAGGAGAGGAAAAATAAGAGAAAAATTACATGCATAGGAGGGAGGAAATAAAAAAGAGAAAAAAATGAAAGAGAAAAAAAGTTAAAAAAAGTCATATTTATCAAAAAGGTAGAATGGGAAATACACTTAAAAAATGCACCCTTTGTTAAATATAAAAATAACATTTTGGTCAATTTAGAAACTTAAGTGTATCATTTGATAAATTATTGATATTTCTTTGGATAAGAAATGATGATGAGAAAGAATAACGAAAGACAAAATGACAAAAGTAACTTACCGTGTCTCATATTCACCGTACTCATAAGACAATTTTTTTTTTAATCTAGTTGTTCGGTTATTTAACTAATCCTAAAAATGATGGATGCAATACTATAAAATTTTCTCACCGATATACTGAATCAGTAATACGCTTGTGAAGATAAACTTATGAATATTTTTCACCCATGGATACTTCAACCTATGATCATCCAATCCATATTTTTTTATTAAATTCAATGTCAACATATGCCCAATTGAATCTAACATTCTTCCACTGCACCTTGCCACTACTCATAAGAAAGTACTTTCGATCGCATCAGGTCTACAATAATCCTTATAGCTAGTAGCTCTCACTCAGCACCTTGCTTGCAAACAATCATCCTCACCAAACCTCCTCGCAACCTCAACCACACTAAACCTTGCCACAACTTGAACCTCACTCAGATCTCAACCCATTTGCATCATACATACAACAATAACTCGCACTGAAGGCACTGTTGTGACTCCACCGTGAATTGGAAGAGTAGTAAACCAAATATCTCTCCTTCCATCCATAGGGATCAACAAGGAAAACCACCTTGACAACGATCCTGAAACGATAACGATCCTGTTCCAAGAAGAGCATCCTTTTCAAACTTCAGCAGCAACCATCACACTTCACGACCAACCTGCCTCTCTAATGTAAAAGATAGTCTTACACGAAAAACAACTATCATAATTTACAATATTCCCTTGGCAGATAGTTGCTCCCAAACAAAATAATGGATGGCGACTCGCAAGCTTGCCGACTACTTTACAGACAAACACCTAACAATAATGCACCTCGCTCCACCTCGTAAACTCTACAACTGGGAAGTGAGTACAGACATTACTCTCTGGAGGACCCCCCAGCTCAATTATCATACTTGTGTGTATTGTAACACTCCCCCTAAAGCCGGAGATGACTTCTGAGTGTGCATAAAATCCATTTACCTTCAAAATTAATCAAGCGAATCATTGGAGCAAAAGATGAAACCGTCGCCTTAACAGCCCTAATCAAGCCAATCATGTTTTCATGTGCTAGAGGTCACACAATCCAGACCACTCAAGGCATCTGTCTTTTTCGATCCGCTTCATTGCTTAATATTTGCATAATTGTTGGAGGTCACTGCCATATCAAATGTCAGCCGATGGGGAAACAACACAACAGACTGACTAGCTGGAATCCCCCAATAATTCTTCTTCTCCTGTTCTGAAACAGTAGTGAAGTTAAACCAACTCCTCTGAGAGCGCATGTTTGTCTCGTCATCCTACATTAGACAGGGCAACCATATAGGCAGATAAGACCCTAATGAACACTGCTGCTAGCTAGTGGTAGACAAAATTTTAGCACTGTAGATCTATGCAACTCATAGATTGCGTATGAACTTAGCACTTTAGATCTATGTAACTCATAAGAGATCTCAATGTTAACTCTAAGTTGTTTGTTCCAATAATCGCTCCCCAGCATCCTCAGACTTGGTTATGGAACTTCACCGTTGAAAGCAAGGCTGGTTTAACATGGAGCTTACTTATTTTCTGGTTGGAATGGATTGTAATGGTCTACCAGCTACAAGATAGTTGGACAGAGACATCTTAATCAACCACTAACCGCGTAAAGGGAAGCGGTCGAAAGCTAAATGATTGCTTGCTACCGAGGACCTCTTAGGCTCCTAGTATTGTATCAATCCGGAGACAAAGCTGGAAGGCAGTTTTCTCATGGAGGTGAACCAGCTGAAGGACTTGTGTCACATGGAGATGAACAACAACTAAACACATGAATCTGGTTTGTTCTAATGTCTTACACTAACTTCAGAAGGGTTCTACTGTGGTTTCTAAATGCTCTTTAACAAGAAGGAATACACAAACAAAGATGGCCGAAAGGAAGATACACAGATACATATTTAACAAGAATACTAAATTTGAAGCAGATGAAGCAAAAGATTAAGCAATTAAATTATCAACAGGGTTTTCTAGATTGGAAGATGAGCCACACAAAATTCACTTGATATGTACAGGACTTGTGAAAAGACTAGATCAAGGTATATGAATGAGAAAAAAAGGGGGGGGAAAAACCTAAGAGATAGAACATTGTTTCAAGGACGTATGATATGTTCTAGACATAAGCTACATTGGAAAACTTTTCATACCATTGCGAGATGAAGAATGAGACCTGCTGTCCTCTCAATCCTTCAATGGTGAATGGAACCAGTTTGTTTGAAGATACCACCTCATTCAAACTCGATCTTCTTTGTCTTCTTCCTTCAAGCTCATATCCCCCTCACAGAGGCTCCCATCTATTGAAGCCACAGTGACACAGACATCGGAACTTAAAGAAGAAACTGCTTGTATCTCCTTAAACATTGACATCACCTTCAGCATTGTCGGTCGCCTGAATGGCCTCTCATCGAGGCAGGCACAAGCGATATTAAGATGCTCTAATAACTCCAGTTCAAGAGAGGGATCATCCTTCAACAGCTCAGGGTCGAACACATTGCTTATCCTATGTTTAGAGTGTTGCTTGACCCACCCAACCAAATTGTCATCCCCAAAGTCTGCAGAATCAGTAGGTCGTCTCCCAGTGAGCAGCTCGAGCAAGACAACACCGTAGCTATAAACATCACCCCTGATGGTGCACCGAAAGCTCTGGTAGTACTCAGGTGGCACATAACCAGGGGTGCCTGCTAGTGCAGAAACACTCAAATGGGTGTCCACTGCACCCATCTGCCTTGCCATCCCAAAATCAGAGACCCTTGCCTCCAGATTCTCATCGAGAAGAACATTGCTGGACTTCATATCTCTGTGAATTATACGAGGTGTGCAGTTGTGATGCAAGAATGCCAACCCTCTGGCAGCTCCCATTGCAATCTTCCTTCTAGCTGCCCAATTCAGCTTGATTCCAGCATTGTTTCGGTTATGCAAGACATCGTCTAAGCTACCATACTTCATAAACTGATAAACCAACAGACGCTCTTCTCCGACTTTGCAGTAGCCCAGCAGAGGAACCAGGTTGCGGTGCTTGATCTTTCCAATTGTCTCCATTTCAGCTGTGAACTCTCTGTCTGCCTGTCCACTGACATGGATAAGTTTCTTGATGGCAACGACGCTTCCATCTTTCAGCTGGGCTTTATAAACATCACCAAATCCACCTGAACCTATCAAGCTGTCATTGTGGAAGCCATTGGTTGCCTGGACCAAGTCCGCAAAGGAGAGCTTCTTGAGAGGCATATCGAACGTGGCAAGGTTGATGGCCAATGCATCCTTGGTGGCAGTCAGCTTCCAGTTTGAATTGGCAGTGCCGGAGTGAGATCGGCTATCTGAGTAGATGTCTCCAGCACGGTTGCTCTTAGATTTATTTTCACTCTTCCTCCTCTTGCTCTCTACTGCAATGATGATGAGGCCAACAATGCAGAAGACGAAGAAAAGAGATCCCATTGCAAGGCTCCCTGCGAGAGAAGCCTGGCGATGAGACTTCTTGTGCCGTGTGTCCAAAGTAGCCCCGGCAATGTCTTTACAGGGCGGGAGAGGGAACCCACAAAGGCCGGAGTTGTTCTCATAGCCATACCGTGGGAAGGTTGCCAGCTGACCCAGTTCAGGAATGGACCCATTTAGCCTGTTGTTGGAGAGGTCAATCTCAGCTAGCATGGCAAGGCCGGAGAAGGACTGAGGGATGTGCCCTTCAAGATCATTGTGTGAGAGATCGAGCCCTGCAACATACCTCAGGTTCCCCAGTTCCGGTGGAATCACGCCGGAGAGCTTGTTGTGGCCAAGGTTCAAGATAAGAAGGTAGTACATGTCTCCAAGCTCCTTGGGGATCTCCCCGTCCAGCTGATTGAAGGAAAGATCGAAGAAGAGCATAGATCCATTGTTGCTGAAGGTATACTGTGTTATCCCTTTGTAAACCCTGGTGAAGTTGCAGAAGTGCCGGCTGGGTAAACGGTCGAGATCCTCCGGCCGAACCCCACCAAACTCCAGGAGGTCGCCGGTGCCTCGGCACCCACTGGTGCCGTCGTTCTTCAAGTACACGTACGGCTCGCCGGTGCCTAAGAAGCCCACCGCGATTTTGCCCGACTGTTTGGCCAAGCTCGGCGGGATTAATCCGGTGAGTTGGTTGTTGTTCAAGTCCAACCAAATCAAACTCTTGCAGTCTCCAAGCTCCTGCGGGATCGGGCCAGAAAAGGAGTTGTTCGCGAGCTTAAGTATTGCAAGATTGTGAAGCTGGCCGATCCAGGACGGGATGCTTCCATTGAGATGGTTACTTGATAGCGAAAGCCAATTCAGACCTGTGCAATTCGCCAGCCCGGAAGGAATCGGTCCGGTGAGCCCATTATTGTCGAGAATGAGGTTCTTGAGGCTTCGGAGGTTGGATAGCTCCGGCGGAATTTCGCCTTCGAGCAAATTCTGCCACATGACGAGGTCTCGTAGGGAAGAAAGCGAACCGAGTCCACGCGGAATGGTTCCAGTGATGTAATTGAGGCTGAGATCAAGGGAGACGAGCTTCGTGCAGTTGCTCAGAGACGCCGGGATGTCGCCGGAGAGTTGGTTGTTCTGGAGGTACAGCACTCTTAATGCGAACTGGTGGTTAGGACAAAGCTCCGGGGGAATGGCTCCCGTCAGCGTGTTGGAGCTGAGATCGAACACTTCGAGATTGGGCATCGCGGCGATGGTGTTCCCAAGACTGCCGCTGAGGTTGTTGAACGCCAGCTCCAGAACATGGAGGTTGGGTAGCGAGGCGAGGATGTCGGCAGGGAACTCGCCCGAGAAGTTGTTGCCGGATAGGCTGAGCGTGGTCAAGGAAGCGCAAGATGAGAGGCTGGACGGGAGTCTGCCGGTGAAGTGGTTGGCAGACAGGTTCAAGAATGTCAAGCTCAGGCAGTCGGTGAAGACATCGGCGCCGACCTCGCCGGACAGGCCGGTGGAAGAAAGGTCCAGGCGCTGAAGGTAGGAGCAGTTGACGACAGACGGAAGCCCGCCTGAAAGGCGGTTCCCGACCAGATCAAGGCGGCGGAGACTGCCTAGGTTGGAGAGCAGACCCCGTAGCTCATACTCTTCGGAGAGCTTGTTGAAGGAGAGATCAAGCGTCTCAATCTCGAGCGCCGCCAAGACAGGAGCATTGTCAGTTGCGGTCGGTCCATTCCCGAAAGAGTTGCGGGAGAGGTTGAGCGACTTCAGCCCGGCGCAAACAGCCGCAAAAGTGAAAACGTCAGCTAGAGAGCCGCGGAGGCCGTTGCCGGACAGATCCATCTCAACCAACTGGCTACCGCAGACGTATCCAGACAAGGTTCCAGTGAGGTTCACATCGTGGAGGGAAAGACGCTGGAGTCCCTCAAGGGAAAGGATCGAAGACGAGAAGGCGCCGAAGTCGACGACAAGGGGCACTCTCTGCAGCGCGAGGGCAGCGACGCTGCCGCTGGAGTCACAGGTCACTCCGGCGAAGGAGCACGGACTGCGGAGACGGTCCCAGCTCTGCAGCGACTGTGAGTTACCCACTGCGCCCTTGAACGACATCAGCAGCTGCAAGTCGCCGGCGCCGCTCGCCCCGACGGAGGGGAGGAGGCAGACAAGGAGGGCAAGGCAGATCAAGGAGGAGGAAAAGGAGGAGCGGCGTCGGTGCTCTCCTGCCATGGCATCGCCTGAGGTCTAGGCTAGCTTTCCATCAGAGAGGGTTGAAGGGTTTTGCAGGGTGCAAACGGAAGCACAAGAGCAGAAGCAGAACCAGTGAAATTGCAGGGCGAGCTACGTGACGCCATTTTTGTACTTGACAAAATAAAGCTTAAATGCCCACAAACTTACCAGCGCTTTTATTGGCTCCCAATCCCACCAGATTGGGCAACGAGAGGTCAGGGAGAGACGCAACGAAAGATGACTAGACTACCCTCTCCACTTTATAGCACGTGTGGATGGCCAATGATGGCATTTTCGTCCTAAGATTTGCCTGACAGATAGAGTAGTATTATGAGATCTCGGCCGTTGGGAGTGGCGGGATCAATCTGAACCGACGGATGAGTAAAGCTATAAACAAATAAAAGTTTAATGATATAAAATATACGCTCAACTTATTAATATTTCATAAATAAAAAAAATCTTATTAAACTTATCAATAAATAAAAAAAATCTTTAAAATGAATAAATAATTGTAAATTGTTTATTAACCAATCAAAAAGTAATTAAAAACGGAAGGAAGTCAGATAGAAAAATAGCGAAATGGAACTTTTTTTGACAGTGAAGCTTCTGGGCCTCATGAATCTTACCCACCTCTCCACCAACACTTTTGAGCGGGCGAAACTTGCAGGTTGGCACACTGACACGGCAGGTAAGATGTCGAGTAAAGATTAATTAATGACGAAAGGATTAAACGACTCGGTTGGTGGGGCCCACAAGGAAGGCGAATAAAGGCGGAGGATGGAAATGGGGTGGGAATTGTGGAGGTGTAGGCCTTAAATAAAGGCGGGGCCCAGTCACCTGGTGGACACATGCTGCTGTCGACGATGGGGGTGACGTGTCGGAGTCAGGGACCAGACGGGGGTGTCAGGGAGGACGTGACGGATAAGCGTGGGGCCCGCCAAGATGGATGGGTCTGATTGGGCGCACGCTGAAAGGGATAGCGAAATCGATGCTAGTAATAATTTTTCTTTCCGCATCTAGTAAGTTTTTACGTGTCCATTTTTTTATTTCGATAAATTACTAAATTTAAAGTTGTCGAATATTTAAATGAGATTAATTTCAAATTTCTAATTTAAATTAGGGGTGTAAATGAATCAAGCTGCTCGTGAACTATTTGCTCGATTCGATAAAGGCTCGTTTGAGCTCGTTTAATGAAATTCGTTAAGATAAACATACTCGACTCGTTAGCTCATGAACATATTCGTTAAGTTCATGAATCAACTCTTAAATTTAAAAAATAATAATTTTAATATTAAATTTATAGATTTTATACTCTACTTATAAAAAAATATAGATAAATATATTAAATTTATTTATTAGAATAAAATTATAAATTTTAATAAGAATATTATAATTTTCTTTAAATATATAGTTTAATTTTCAATGAATATTTAAATTTATAATTTATACTTATTAAACTGGTCTAGTTTCGATAAAAGTTCGAATAAGTTTGTGAGCCATGAATATATTCGTTAAATAAAGTTCGAGTTCGATTTAATTATAAACGAGTCAAACTCAAACATTCAAGAATTCGGCTCGACTCAATTCGACTCGATTACATCCGTAATTTCAATTTGATTCCTACCTGTATCGTAGTGATGAAGAATATTTAACAGTGTAATTTCCGTAGGCTATATCATTTTCATACATAATTTTTTTTAACCCCGACATAATGGGGCGGTTTGATTCTCCTAACGGATAATGTTTAAAGTTTGAATCTCGACCTCCAATAAATAATGGACATAGTATTATTGGAACATTAATTAATTTAAAAAATTAAATATATGATACCAACTGAAAAAAAAAATAATATAAACAGTAGTGTTCATATATTTATAATTAATTTTTAAATTCAATTCAATTGTACATGCTCGATTCGATCTCCTTCACCAACGACTTAAACTTCTTTGGAACGTATTGTTATATATCTATCTTATCTTCTCGTGGCCGGAGCAAAATGCATGGCTATTCAATTTTTGGTTAGATATGGCAATTTTGCTATAGTTTTGATACGCAATCATGTGTTTATAAGAATATCTTGATTGTCTTTTTTTTTCTAAAAAAATATATATATATATAACTTATAAGACGTCGCCTTAGTTTATAGTGATGTTGTCTACTTATCGTCTCAAGACTAAGTAATTGATAGTGAGACATTTCTTTTCATTAAAACAAGTTTGGACATTGTTATTACTTGTCCCACATTTTGTACATGTTAGTAAGGACCTCCCTTGACATTTAGGTTTTCTAATATCGGAACAGATCGACACGCTCCCTTGATTAACTCACTATGTTGCCCATGTAGCAATATGGACATTTCAGTGTCCTTTGTTTCGTAGTAGTGATTTGGAAATGATCCACATTGTTAGCCTATTGGATATTCTAAGTCTTTTTCGTTCTTCTTCTACTTAAATTCTTCTATGTATTATGATCCTATGTAATATTCTCGGGGTTAAATTGTACTAATAAGTGCCATGAGGTTGGGAAGGTGCTATGTTTATAGGAATATATTATGCAACCATAATAAGAGTCTATTTAGGTTCTTAAATATCATTTTCAGATAGGTTAACAGATGAATTTTTTTTAATAACATTTGACCTAAAAATATTAGAGTGATGGACTGCTCATTACAAGCACTTTTTAATTTATTCTGATGGTTATTAGAAAACTTTTATAAAATTAAATCGATTATCCTAAAATTAATCGATATAAGTAATATACAAACATCACTTAAATATGATTCAAGAGTCGTTTGATTTAGGGGAATAGGAGTGGGGAATGAGAATGAGAATCATTGATTGTCATTGTTAATGTTTGGATTATAGGAATAGGAATACAAATAAGGGAATGAATCATTGAAATTGGATAATAACTATTTCCCATGTACCTCCCATTCAATGAGCTATTACCCTATTTTCATCAATCAAAATATTCCCTTATTCCAAAAATACCCTTGACCTAAAATTAAAATTTTCTCCCTTAATATCAAATATCAAAATATATATATATATATATATATTTTCTTTCATATCACTTCTCTCTCCTTGTTCTCTCTCATCATATTTTCTCTCTCACCATTTTATCACACACTTTCTCTCTCCTTAATCTCTACTATCACACTATCTTTCCTTTTTTTTCTCATTACACTTTCTCTCTCATCATACTTTCTCTTTCCTCAATCTCTTCCATCGCACTCTCTTCCTTCTTTTTTTTTTCTCATCATACTTTCTCCCTCATCATACTTTCTCTTTCCTCAATCTCTCTCATCACACTCTCTTTCTCTTTTTTTTTATCACACTTTCGCTTTCATCATACTTTCTCTCTCCTCAATCTTTCTTATCACACTCCTTTTTTTTTCCTCAACACACTTTCTCCCTCATCATACTTTCTCTCTCCTCAATCTCTCACATCACACTCACCGTTCTCTTTTTTCTCATCATACTTTCTCTCTCATCACACTCTCTCCTCATTTTTTCTCATTATATTTTCTCTCTCTTCATCCTCTTCCATCATATTTTCTCTCTCATCTTCTTTCATCATGCTTTCTCCTATCACACTCTCTTTTCCCATTTTTTCTCATCACACTTTCTCTCTCTTCATTCTTTCTTATCACACTTTCTCTCTCATCATTCTCTTTCATCATATTTTTCTCTTACATTCATCTTTCTCTCACATCTAATTTTTTCTCTTATTTTCCTCTAAGGATAAAAAAGGAAATTTTGATTTATTCCGATAGAAAATATGCAATTAACCAAATATTACTTTTAACAGTGATATCCATGCTCATACCCATTCCCATTCCACAATACAATAATTCTCATTCCGATTCCTATTCCTAGGAAAGAACCAAACGTCTCTTCAATTCATTTTATAGTACGCCAAGTCAAACTCTACTCGACCAATCACGAGTCATGCTATGTACATGGTTTGTGACTTTAGGGTAGGAATGGTAATGAATAAATCTAGGATCGAATTTCATAACTTTCGTTTCCATATTAATCGAGAATTTGATATCCATTATCATATTTATAGTCATATCCATTAAAAAATGGAATATCTTCTATACTAACAAGTATAGTAATAATTTTTCTTATTTCCTATCTAACTATCATTATTCAATAAACGTATATTAAAATTAATATTATATATATATATATATATATATATATATATGTATATTCTCAAACTCACTCATTATTTTTTATTAATATTAAAAATTATTGATATTAGAAATAGGTTATATAGATGTTTAATTTTTATTTTATATATATATATATATATATATATATAAAATTTAGTTAAGTATTTAAGTTGGATATTAGATATCCCTCAATTACTTTAGAATAAATTATTATCTCTGCTTAGAGTTAGCTGCTCCACTCAATTTGTCCTGAGCTGCATTGGACACAACCCAAAAATTTAGGTTTACCCTAGACCCGATCTGGTTGTTATTGTTTAAAAATACTAGAAAATTAAAGGAAATAAAAATAGTAGAATTATAAATTAAGCAATTTATGATTTTTAATAAAAAAAATAGATATTATTTTATTTTATTTTTATATTTTCCAAAAGAAAAGGGCGAACAAGTGGTGGTCGGCGTCTGTTCTGACTTCTACAGGCTCAACTGCATCTCCTCGCCGAATTCTTCTTCCCGACCAAAATTGGGATCTCGTGATCTGGCAATGGCTGCTACCCTAACGGGCCTTCAAGATCACATCAAGCTCGCGCGGGAGTACGCGCTCGAGGGTCTCTACGACACCTCCATCATCTTCTTCGACGGCGCCATCGCTCAGATCAACAAGTAAGCGCTCTCCTTTTCCTCCCAACCGAGCCTCGCTTCTCGATCTAGCAGATTGCCCTTTTACCGCGCTGGATTTGACTCTACGGTGTATGTTTCGTGGAATTGCTCCAAGGATTTTTTTTTTATCTGCCTAATGTGGATGCAACCTCTTGTTTCTTTTGCGACTGAAATATTTTCTTGTCGGAATGACTTTAGTAATGCAACAAGATGTTGCTGTTTGATATGAATTTTTAAAATGCCTAGTTCTTGTTTGTGGGTGCCAAAGTTTCTTGCTGAAACTCCAATGTTCTCAAACACTAGATAATGGAATCCAAGGTTGCAAATTGGTGCTATATTATCTATTTTAAGTTTCAAGTATTCTATATTTCAGATGAACAAATCCAGGGATTTTATGACCATCTACTAAATTTTGTAAACACATTGCCAGTTAATTTTGCACTGATATTACAGTTAGCTACATCCCTATGGAATGAGGATCAGAGACAGAAATAGGATGGGAAAGTAATTTGGAATTAGAAGATACATTTCTAGATTTTCATTTATTAATCAGCATCTATTCTACTGAGACTTAATACTCCTGACACATTTACAAGTGGGGATAGCTCTTCAAATGCTGCTATTCAAACTCAATAAGGGCTTCTACTATTTAATACTAGCCTTCGGCGTCTGTTTACTCACTGAGAAACTTAAAAAAATGTATTAATAAACCTTCAGCATTCAAGTTTATATACAAAAAATATGCACATTTGAATTGGTCAACTTAAACAATATGGATATATGGAAATTATTGAACTTTGTCTATAAATCATGTCTATTTTTGGATAAACTTCTTTTACGCTGTCCATTAACCTACTAGTCATATTACCTAGACCTTTCATCTCCATATCGATAATATGAACTTTTACTCCATACATGTGCACAAATCATACTTTGCTACCTTTTGCAACATTATGTTTAAGATAGGTAGATAAAATTTGGTGTAAGTAGGACCTGTCTCTATCATTTTAGAATGGGACAGTTAGAGGAAGACAGAAAATTTAGGTCCCGACATAACCTTTCCTCTGAGAGATTATTTTTGAATATGTATTAAGGCATGCATTGGACAAAACATAACATTTCATTAGTTGTTCGGTTAAAGTCTTATTGGATTAGCAATACTTTAAAACACTTCTACGAAAGATGTTAAAAAAATTAGGTTTATTTTGAGGAGGCTGTGGTGGGAAAAGTAAAGAATACATTTTCTATCCTCCTGATTAATTTTAGCACTTGCATGCAAGTTCAGTCATTGTTGTATTTTCCTACAGGCATATGAGCACTCTGGATGATACTGAAATTCGTGCAAAATGGATGAGTTGTAAGAAAGCTATTTCCGAGGAAGTAGATATTGTGAAACAATTGGATGCTGAATTAAGGGCTTTTAAAGAAATTCCAGGGACAAGGAGGTCCTCTTCACCCCCAATATCAGCTAAATCCTCATTTGTTTTCCAACCATTGGATGAGTATCCAGCATCGTCTGGTGCCTCTGATGATCCTGATGTTTGGCGACCACCCAGCCAAGACTCTCAGAGTAGAAGACCATCAAGAACTGTTCGGCCTGGTGCAAGGAATTCCAACCAAGATGCTAAATGGGCACGTGGTTCTTCTAAGACAGGAACAATTGGAAGGGCAGCTAACTCCAGTGCAAGTAAAAGTAGTTCAAATGCAAGGTCATCAGCTGCTGCTGGGAAGAAGGGAAAATCAAGCTCTAGTAAGGTTGATTCTCAGGTAATTTCTGTTATCCTCTTAGAATTGGTTTCTTAGTTGGTAGCAACCTTGTAATGAAGTTGCTGTTCAAAGTTATTGTTGTTATTATTTCCGTTATCTGTACACTGCATGGTAAATAAGAAAGATGCTAATTCCCACACTTTCCTTTTAGCTTGCCATGTGTAGATAGTTAATGAATTTCATCAATATGACAAATTCCTTTTTTAAAATGATGATAGGATCAATTTTTTTGTTCAATTGACTGTGGATTTATTTTTGATTATTATTTACTTTTTAATTACTCCACCAAAATGATAAAATGGCCACTAGAATCTTTTATGGAAAAGCATTGAAGCCCCTCTGATTAAAACTGAATTTTGGCTTAGATTTGCAGAGATTAATAGGACCCATCAGGAAATTCAGTGTACAAATTATAGTGAACAAGTGTCTTGACAGATTATCAGTTGTTGATTCCAGCATGTTGTATGTTAGCAATGCATGACATGCATGTTTTGGATTTTTTTTCCCTATCTTACAAGATTCATTCAAGTTCTCCCAAACCACACTTGCGTAATAACTAATATAACAACAACCAAACCTTATCCTACTAGGTGGGGTCGGTTGTAATAAGTAATATAATTTTAGTTAATTTTGGGGGTACTTGGACTCTTCATTTATCCCCTCTAGATCCTTGTTGAACATCAAAACTTTGCACTGACAACCCAAGTCTACAACAGAAACCAATATGGATCACGTGCAAAGCTTTTAATCATGTTAGATACTTAGATCCACACCTATGTTGGATTTTCACACTAAAGGCTAAGTTTATTCGGACATGTAGAAATCTTAGGTACTGTTAACACTTGAGCAAGGTGAGTCATAGTACGTCCACAGGTACTCAATATTCAAACAACCACTAACGTGCAATTGAATTCTTTTAATTCTGTAGATAAACATGAAGGTTGGGGGCTCTCTCAATTCTCATGTTATATAATTTGGTTCAGTGATGTCTACCCTTACCTTGACCTTTTTTTATTTTCAGTAAGGGATTATGTTTCACAAGAAGTAAAATTTGCACCATCAGCATTTTATATTTCTAGTTACCTTTTTTTCTCATTATTATTTTGTTCTTATTTTACTATTTTTTAATAATCATTGTTTAAGTCATTGATTATCATTAGTATTTCAGAATGGTGATGCAGAAGAGGGAAAACAGAAAAAGGGGCAATACGAAGGTCCTGATGCTGACTTAGCTGCAATGCTTGAAAGGGATGTCTTAGAAACTACTCCTGGGGTGAGATGGGATGATGTTGCAGGACTAAGTGAAGCCAAAAGACTCCTAGAGGAAGCTGTAGTTCTTCCTCTATGGATGCCTGAGTACTTCCAGGTACTACCATCGCATGTTACAGTGACACCTAAAAACAATGGTATCCTATATCCTAAGGAGTTTGATTTTGCAGGAAAAGAAACTCATAATTGCAAAAGTTTGCAAGAGATACAATGCTATTATGAGATATCTATGCATGATCCAATCAAAGAATGGAACCATATGTTTCACCCTTCACTCTAGGTGGAACTCATGCTCTCTCAAGCAAGTGGACTATAGAACACTGTAATTTGACAGTTTATTTTAAGATGAATGACACCGATAATACAAGTTGGTTGGATGTGTCTATAAGTCATGCTGTTCATATCTATTGTCACTGGAGTCTCATAATACATATTTGCATGTATATTTGCAATTCACATTATCATAACTCAGAGATGCTTCTCATAATCAACAATATAAATGTCCATAAAAGCTTTTAAATAGCAACAATAAATTATCATAACACAACAGTATTTAATAAGCAAAATGTAACTCCTATACAAGTAAACCTTCATCACATGAGCTTCTCATGCATGCTATAGTATGCGTTCATAAAGAAGAATTATCACAGTTTTGAAATAATATAGAATCATATAAAGAATAGGAAGGATTCCCAAATTCATCCAATATTGTGAGTTTGTGACTGACCTCACATTGAATATGTTCATTAGATCTCAACCATCACATTTTGGCACTATCATAGCTTTACAGACAAAAGGGTGTTCACCTCCATTTTCTGCTAATGCTATTCCCTATTCTGGAAATATTAGACCAATTTTATCTCAATGAAAACTGGATTTATATAGTTGGGCCTGGAAGAATCTTATTGTGAATTTGTATCATGGCTTGAGATATTTTGGCATCTGCATTATACAATGATAATCTTTTTATCAGCAGCAAAGTTCAACTGTTTGCTATCACAATGTACGAATGTGAGATCATCTCAATTTTTATTCGACTAGGGAATTCGACGGCCATGGAAGGGAGTTCTAATGTTTGGCCCACCTGGTACTGGAAAGACTCTTTTAGCAAAGGCTGTAGCTACAGAATGTGGTACAACATTCTTCAATGTTTCTTCTGCTACACTGGCTTCAAAGTGGCGTGGAGAGAGTGAAAGGATGGTGCGCTGCTTGTTTGAGCTTGCAAGAGCCTATGCTCCAAGTACAATATTTATTGATGAAATTGACTCTCTTTGCAATTCTCGAGGGTATGTGTGTATAATATTGTTGCTATTATCAATTTCAATGAATTTTAGGACATTCTTTTTGACTTTTGAATGAATTTGTGATATTATGGTAACTTCTAAAACGGGTATAGAAATGCAATGCTTGTGCAAGTTAAGAATGAGAGACAAGCAATATAGTAGATACATGCTTATGTTGCAATGCGTTATTTGAGTTCTTTGATATGGTGCATTAGTCTATTGTTAATAATTTCCTTTTAAGCATGGTGACTGGTGAGAGAAAAAGAAATTTTGGTTTACTTTCCTCCTTTTGCTATTATGTGAGGCATTTTGAAATTTGTTTGACATATGTAACCCTGGTCATATTTTCTCTTAGTTTATCTAAATTATGTTGATGCCAATTGATTTTTTAAAAATTGTTTGACTAGAGCTTCAGGTGAGCATGAATCATCTAGGAGAGTGAAGTCAGAACTTCTAGTTCAGATTGATGGAGTCAACAATAGCTCTACTGGTGAAGATGGTCAAAGGAAAATTGTGATGGTCTTGGCAGCTACCAATTTTCCTTGGGACATAGATGAGGCACTAAGGTGAGATGCATGATTAGCACCGATGATTATGCCATGTAACTTCATTTTGGCTTAGTCACCTTCTCTTATATGCTACGTTTCTCACATTGATTCATTGCAGGAGGCGGCTGGAAAAGAGGATTTATATACCTCTTCCTAACTTTGAAAGTAGAAAAGAGCTTATAAAGATAAATCTTAGAACAGTTGAGGTATGGGATTGCATCTCGTATCAAATTTCTGGTAACTTATTTACTCTCCATCTGAATTCACTCTATTCTCCATACTCATGCAAAACTAATTGCTCTCCTAGTCAAAGTATTAGTCGATTGAGTTTGACCTTATTAGGCTTGTTAGTTTCATTTATAAAACATTAGTGTTTTGTGTATTGGGTGCATCAAATGGAAATACAATCATTACCAAGCCACAACAATTGTTTGTCATACTGTTCATTGCATTTATTCAGATATGATCATCGCCAAGCTGGGTTTCTCCCAATTACTTGGGTTGGCTATGAAATTCGTTCCTCCATTTGAGCTCTAAGGAAGACTGTCACTGATCGATGTGTAGAGTTGGGAGCCAAGAGGTTGTCAGCAATGATTTCTACTTTGAGGAATCAAATAGAGAGCAAGGATCTGAAGTTGTTGACAATGATTTATACACAAAGGAGTTTGGGGTGGACAGATGGGAGGATGAGAGGTGATCTAGAGTGTTGCATATAGTTGTCGGGTTAGTGTGCAATATCTAGGGTAAAAAGATTCTCTCGAGAGAACCTTAAATTTTCATGGTGTGTGTCAGTTCAAGAAATATGCCGACACGTGTGCGGGGGGTTAAACAAAACATATTTGCAAATTAAAAAGCTGATTTTGCATTCTTGATGATGTCGGGATGCATGATTTTTCATATAATGAACATATTAGGTCATTATTAACAATGATTACTATGCTTGCTTTTACATTATTTTTGTTCAACTACTATGATAGGTAGCTGCAGATGTAGATATAGATGAGGTAGCCCGTCGAACCGAAGGATACAGTGGAGATGATCTCACAAATGTTTGTCGTGATGCATCATTGAATGGTATGAGACGCAAAATTGCTGGTAAAACAAGGGATGAGATAAAAAACATGGCAAAAGAGGAGATCTCAAAGGACCCTGTGGCAATGTGCGACTTTGAAGAAGCACTAGCCAAAGTCCAGAGGAGTGTCTCCAGTGCTGATATAGAACGCCATGAGAAGTGGTTTTCAGAGTTTGGATCTGCATAGGTGCGTCTTGTACCGATACTGAAAGACATCAGAATTGATTTTGATACTTCAGACTCATCGGCATTAAAGTATCGCAACCGGAAAAGTTGCTTTATGATCTGCTCTATAGTTCGGTGCTGACATGCATAAATTATTAGCTGATTAATTTGTGGCACGGATGATGTGTCAAAGCTTTCTCAAGCGACCATGTTTCTATATGAGACGTCTGTTTGTGAGTTGTGATTTGTATTTCTACGCTTTTTTTGTTGTATTTTCCAACACTAGAATGTTGTCTTCCAAAAAACCTTTTAGTGCAGTAGTCTGTGAGATTTGTCAAGTGAACATCTGACTTGTTTGGCTGATATCTCTTCCAGATGGATTATGTGGGATTGCGATAATGTTAATATAATAACATTATTATCATACTGCTGTGGAACAAAGAGAGGCATAGATAGAACATTTTCAATCGTAACTTCTTTACATATGACCATGGAACCAACCGTGTGGGACCGTTGGATATGATGAATTTCATCTTTTATTACCATTATCAATCTTAATTTTGCCCAATTCAACCAAATGATATCCTTACTAAATTCTGATCCACATAATACATTTTCTCTGCGCTTGCAGGATTCAACCTGACAAGTTTCGTGAACAATTCTTCATGCACAATCAACTGTCCTGATTAGTTGGATAAGTAAATCACACTCCACAAACAATTCTAACAAAAATAACTGTTTGAATTGTTACCACAACATTCCACTTTTCATATCTTACCTACCTTCTAATGTTGTATTGGATACATTGTTGATGGATGGCGGATATTGCTTTCCGATTAAAGAATTAGATGAATCTAATGCAACAACGAAACAAGGTTGTTTAGGTTCTGGTATCGTGCTATCACTACTCAACATTGTAACTACCAATGACATTGTCGGTCTATCTTGTGGTCGATCTTGAACACATAAAAGACCTATCTTTATACACCGTGTGACCTCAACTATTGAGAAAGAGCCAATTGATTTATCAACAATTTCCACGCTTTTACCTTCTTCCCACAAGCTCCATATCTGTAATTGCAATTGTTATGGTTACTAATAATTACAAATCTCAAATGTATATGGTATTATTTTCAAACTTACATGCCCCAGAAGATTTAGGTAGTCGGATTGATAAGCTCCTCTGTTCTTTTTACCACTAATGATCTCAAGTATCAACACACCGAAACTAAATACATCCGACTTTATTGAGAAAATTCCATTCATTCCATATTCAGGAGACATATATCCACTGTATTATTCATGACAAAATTAGATTTTTTATAATAAATTTAAACTACATAAAGATAAAATAATACTTACTATGTTCCAACAACTTTTCTTGTATTTATTTCCATTTCATCACCTCTAAATATCCTCGCCAAGCCAAAATCTGATATTTTAGGAATGTTGTCCTTGTCAAGAAGGATATTACTAGCCTTCATATCCCTATGAATGATTTTGAGTCTTGAGTCATGATGGAGATATAGAAGGCCACGAGCAATTCCGACTATGATATCGTATCGTGTTTTCCAATCCAACAACATCCGCTTCTCTTCATCTGATTACAAGCACAATTTTCAATCGAAAAGATGACTAAAGAGGTAATATTTGGTATTCAATTGAAGGCAATTTTTAGAAGGATACTAGGTATAGATAATGTTAAAAGGCATTTTTGATTAGAAATTAAAGAGTAACTCACCGAACAAGAATGCATCTAAACTTCCGTTGGGCATGTACTCGTAGATTAACGTCCTCTCTCCTCCTTGAATGCAACAGCCAAGAAGGCGAACAAGGTTTTGATGTTGTAGCTTAGCGATTATCACTACTTCATTTTTGAACTCATCGATGCCTTGTGTTGATGTTTTGGATAGTCTTTTCACAGCTATCTCTTGTCCATCACCCAACCTCCCCTGAAATATATATATCACCATATTTCATATTACTGTTCTATGCTTTCATTCTTACAGAGACTTTGTCATACCTTGTACACCGGACCAAATCCACCTTGACCCAGCTTGTTCTCTGCTGCAAAATTGTTTGTTGCATCTAAAACTGTGTCCAAGTCGAATAAAGGCAAGTCCAGATCCTCTTCTTCTATTTCTTTAACAGCGTTGCTGTTGTCTGCAAGCAAATAACAAGACGTGTTATGGCATTGAAGAAGCATTAATCAGAAGGTAGAGTTCCGATGATACTTCTCTTCCTGCGTCTGCAAACACAGCATGTAACGCAAACTAGGAGAAAAACGGCCAGAGCAGGAACTGCAATTGTCACAGCTAAATGACTCCGTCTGGATGATCGATTCGATGTCCCATCTGTTGAGACACACAACTTTATTTAATTTATTTTTAAATTAAATAAATCACCGTGATGGTGGTGCCGTGGTGGTGGTCAAAAAAAGAATCTCACCTTGCGAATTGGAAGAGTTGAAAACTGTCATCCTCACATACAAATCTTGTCCTCCAGCACCGCTGTACAATCTGAGATCCGTAATATCACCCATCCACATTATGCATCCGCTCTCACTTTCACTGATGTCGGAGCTCGCATAGGCGTTACAAGAGCAATTTTTCATGCATGATTCCCTGCACTGGTCTAGGCTCGTCGATCTTCTGTCCACCACCGATATCGATGTGTCCGGTAGCTTCGACCTGGAGAATTTAAAGAACGCACCCGTCCCATTCGAATTCCCACAGTTGAGTGGAGAAATTCTCGAACAACCATTCGGATTCGAAGGATCCCAAGTCGATGCGTTATTTACAAGAAAGGCGGCTAGACATCTGCACATCTGTCGGGCATTCGGATCGCAGACGGCATTGGCGCCGCACGCAGACATCGTGTCGCACGGATCCTTCGGCATGCTCCAGTCTACATCCCACACCTCGGCGCCATCCATCCAATCAAGACGTTGCAACTCACCCGAGTAGTCCACCACCAACACCGAGCCGCCGATCGAAGGATCGCGAAGGCTGAATGAGTAGATGACTTGGCGTGGGTCAACCACAAACGTCGCGTTGAAAAGAAGTGGATCGTCCATTCCTGGCGCACCGGTAAAATAAAGGCCGTTCCATCGGCCCCCTCGCCAAAGCGGCTGCGATCTAAACCATACAAACAGTTGTGGGTCACCTTGCAGGTCAATGCCCAAGGTGTAGCCACCTGGCGACGGGTCGGAGGCGCTCGCCCATGACGTCAGTTGGCGGTTGAGTCCGGAGGTCAGGTTCCAGCCCAGCTTCATGCCGGGGAGGAGCGTGTCGGTCGGAAAGTCGAAGCTCTGCCATGCGAAGCTGTCGGGGTCATCGTTGCCCGCCTCCCTCACGGCGAAGTTCCCGTCGTCGAAGAGCGTCGCCTTGGGGTTCGTGAGTCTGGTTAAATTCGACGAGGACCAGTTGACGGTCGAGCTATTAATGGCCGTTACGATGAGCGTGCCTTCACCGGAGAGCAAAAGGAGTCCTGATCGACCGTAGATCGGGCTCGAACGGTTGGCCACCCACACGGGTGTTTGCGAGATGTTGCGGTACCATATTCCGACGTAGCGGCGGCGGGAGGCGGTAGGGCTGAAAAAGCCCAGTTCGAAGCGGCCGCCGGAGGAGATTAAAGTTGTTCCGTCGTCGTAAAGCGGTTGGCCAGGAATCAGGATGTTGCGGGCATCAATGGCGGGGTAGACGAGACCAGTACTGAGGAGGAGGCGGAGGAGAAGGAAAATGGAAGGTTTGCAGCTGATCCTCAACTGCATCGTCAAAGGGGAAGAAAAGTTGTCTCGGCAGGTCTATCGAGTTGTTTCTGCCGTCGATGGGTTGGACCTCTTAACGTAAGCCACGCTTTAGTCAAGTCAACATGGATATGGATCTAGTCAAAAGTCGCGTTGGAATCTAGGGAAAATTAAGAAAAGTTTGCGACATAATTTAGCCAGTCGCTTTGGAATTTAGTTGTGTCGGTGGACTAATCGAGTTGTAACCTCTGATTTCTAAATGTCACGTGATGCAATTCGAGATCGGAAAAGATAATGTGCTGATTAGATCGCATTATATTAATTGAGAGAAGATTTTGACTTTGAAGAAAACGGTGCCGAGCGGTCTTACTTTTAAAAGAAATGTAGAAGAAGAAAATGTTAACAATCGAGTTAGGAAGGAATCTCGGTGTAAGCTCTTGAAATGTTCAAGTTACATGAGGAGCTGAGGAAAATGGAGAATAATGACGATGAATAATGAATTCTGAGAGTTTAGTTAGGGGTGTAATTAAGCTAAGTTGAGTTGAGTCAAATTCTTGAATGTTTGAGTTTAACTTGTTTATAATCGAATTAAGCTCGAGTTTTATTTAATAAATATATTCATGACTCACGATAAATTAATGAGCTTAATAAATATAAGTTATAAATTTAAATATTTATTAAAAATTAAATTATATATTTTAAAAAAATTATAATATTCTTGTTAAAATTTATAATTTTATTATAATAAATAAATTTAATATAATTTTCTATGTTTTTCATAAGTAGAGTGTAAAATCTATAAATTCAATATCAAAATTATTATTATTTTATTTAAAAATTGATTTATGAGTATAACAAACATGCTCACGAGCTAACGAACCGAATATTGTGAAACTTGAGCTTGACTTGTTTATCTTAACGAGCCTTATTAAACGAGCTCAAACGAGCTTTTATCGAATCGAGATTCGATTAGTTCACAAGCGATTTGACTCATTTACACTCCTAAGTTTAGTGTTGTGTATCTGTGTTTTTAGGAGGAAACCTTTGATATATAGTGTCAATTTTTCTCTATATATAAATATCAATATATTTTCACAAAATGAATAACTATTCTGACATTCTGATATTCTGACAACCTTTCTAAAATAGATTCATCATTACTTTGCATGATAGAATCTTCGATTGTATAAATTGCACAAGACATATTCTCTTAATTTTCTAACAATGATTACACAAAATATCAAAAAGGATATTAGATCGTTGGGCTAATAACCCGCCCTCATCTGAGAACAATGTCCAACTCGGTGTTAGAGGGGGTTCGAGCAGTCTACTTAAAGACTTGGCCTCTTTGAGGACTCAACCTCCTTAAGAACTTGACGTCATTGAGAACTCGGTATTTGCTCGACAAGGAGTCTACTTGAGCCATATATTTAATATATTCAGTTAGACCGAGAGCACTTAAATCTAAATTGAACTAAAATGATTCGAGATTTCATCGAGCTGACAAAAGGTCCGATCAATCATTCTATTTAGCCAGACTATTCGATCGAGCCATGCGATGATATTAATCCTGAGCGTTGAATTTTGATTGCCATCACCAACTTTCTTAAATGTTAATTTTGATTCCAACTTCGAAGACGTTGCCTTATTCTAATTCACCGTGTCAACACACTTAGTCAAATCAAATCTAGGATGGAGCCGGTCAAGCCGTCATGTTTGAAGCGAGGTAACTACTAACTAGACAATTATAAGTAGGGTCACGTAGTACAATTTATTTAGATATAAATTAGATAAGCAATATTTTTTAAGAAAAAAGTTTCACTAGTTTATTCTATGGGGGACAGACCATCAGTAATTAGATTTAAATTAATTGTATAATAAATTATATTATGCATCATTTGGCCGACTGTTTCATTGACTAATTTATTAAAATGGATATGTTACATAACGCAATGTGATAACCTCTTAATATCTATATTAAGGGACGTTTGATTTAAAGAGAATAAGAGTAAAGAATGAGAATATTAATTATTGAGGACGTATTTGATTCAAGTTATCATGTATAATTTTGATTATGTGATTATCAAATAATCACATAAATAAGATTATGAGAAATAAAACATAATCAAATGTTGTTTGGTTCAACTTAGATAATGTAACAATTTTTTTTTTAAAGTTTTAATGAATAACCTAATTTAATATTTTACTATATTACCCTTAATTAAAAAATCAATTATTATTATTATTATTATTAATTTAAACTCTACATTTTTTAAATTTTTTTCACATTTCTTTTATTTTTATGTGTATTTTTTTAAAAGTTTTTTTAAATTTTTTAATGTTTTTTTATATTTTTTCCATTTTTAATTATTTTTATTATTTTTACATTTTTTAAAAATTTGTCCTATTTTTCTATTTTTTAATTTTTTTCCTTTTTTTATTTTTTTTAAAATTTTTTTATGTTTTTCTATTTTTTGATTTTTAATTTTTTTTAATGTTTTTTTTACATTTTTTTATATTTTATATTTTTTCTTTACATTTTTCTTTTTTTTATCACATTTTTCTCTTATTCGAGGGTATTTTGGGTAAAAAAATTTCGTTAACCTTGGAATCAAGAAAAACCTTAGTTTTATGAGGTTTTTCGATTCCAGATTGCATGCTCCTTTTGCTGACGTGTCGGACATGAAACATTACTTGGGAATCATCGATTACCTAAACCAAACAGGGTTTTCGTTGATAACCTTGGATAGATAACCAAAGTCATCAAGGATAACCTCCAATTAAACGCACTCTGATTGTCATTGTTGATGTTTAGACTATAAGAATGGAAATACAAATAAGGGAATAAATCCTTATACCCCCTTCAATCATTACTCTATTTTCAATAATCAGAATATTTCCTTATTTTAAAAATACCCTTGACCAAAAACTAAAATTTTCTTTCTTAATATCAAATATCAAAATATATTTATTTAATTTTTCTTTAATATCACTTTCTCTCTCTTTATTCTCTCTCATCATATTTTCTCTCTCCTTATCTTATCACCCACTTTCTCTCTATTTTATCACCCACTTTCTCTCTCCTTAATCTCTCTCATCACATTTTCTTTCCTCTGCCATGCGCTTTCAACTGTGTACCTGCATTTACCTCCCTTCATATTCGTGGGACCGGTTCTAGGAGGCCACTGATGTGCCGGTTCCACATTTTCTTTCCTCTTTTTTTTTCTTTACATTTTCACTCTCAACACACTTTCTCTCTCCTTAATATATTCCATCACACTCTCTTCTTTATTTTTTTTCTCATCACACTTTCTCTCTCATCATACTTTTCTTTCATCATACTTTCTCTCTCCTCAATCTCTTACATAGAGCTGTCAGACGGGTCAACTCATGATGGGGCGGGGCGGGGTCGGCCGTTAATTTGGCCGGTTGGAAAATTTCCAACCCAACCCAATCCAAGGCGGGTCGCGGGTTTGGCGGGCCAACCCACGAGCCTATCAATTTTTTTTAAAAAAATTAAAACAAATAGTTTATATCTTCAATGTTTTACTTCGAAAATATTTTATCAATCAAATGTATTCATAAACAAGTATTTTAAATATAAATGGACATAAACAAGTACTTATGTTGGGTCAAAGTACTATTTTTATTTTAAAATTATAACAAAGAAAGATAATAAACTGACATAAAATTGTACAATGAAAAGGAATAGTAATTAGGACTCCTGGCTGTGCATCGAGCAGTTTAGATCAGTGGTACCCTGGCTGTGCGTGTGTAAACGAATCAAATAAGAAGGTCATATACTTTTAAGAAGACCATCTAATTTGGGTACACACACCAAGCTCTTCATTGTGCATAATGTATGTTTCAGATTTATCCCATAAATGAATCAAATAAGAAAGTCATTTACTTTTAAGATTAATAAACTTTGTGTGCATATATATTTCTGTAACTTTTGTCTATCACACTCAACTTTACAAGTATGAGCTTTTCTTAATTAGTATTCCTCTCAACGAAAAAGATAATGAAATGCTACAATTTAACCCTTGATACTCTCGTAGTTGCAGCATTGACTATTGATATAAACTGCTTATATGCGTTTCTCAACCCACGGGCCAACCCAAGCCCAACGCGGGCTGACCCGCGCGGGTCGGCCTGCGGCGGACTTGGGTTGATAAAATTCCAACTCAACCCGCTTAAATTGTTTAGAGGGGCGGGCCAACTAGACGGGCCTAACCCAAATTGACGCCTCTACTCTTACATCATACTCTCTTTTATCTTTCTTCTCATCACACTTTCTCTTTCATCATATTTTTCTCTCCTCAATCTCTCCCATCACACTTTCTCCCTATTTTTCTCAACACACTCATCACACTTTTCTCTTATCATGTTTTCTCTCTCATCGTACTTTCTTTTTCCTCAATCTATCTCATCATACTCTCTCTCCTCATTTTTTTCTCATTACACTTTCTCTCTCTTCATCCTCTCTTATTATATTTTTTTCTCTCATATTTTAAATTTTAATTTATTCCGATAGAAAATATTCAACTAACTAAATATTATTTATTCCGATATCTATATTCATACTCATTCCTATTCCATAATACTATGATTTCTATTTCGATTCCTATTCGTAGGATAAAACCAAATGGCTCTAAAATAATTTCAAAAAAAAAGATAATAATAAAAGATAGACAAGAGTCAGTGCCTTTCCAATTTTTTAGACTTTTAAAAATCGAGTCTCAACTTCTAATTGGGACAGAGGTCGTATTTCGATGATCATTGCTTAGAGCTGAGAGCTCTGTTGAAGCTTTCTCAAGAGGTCGTATTTCGATATGAGGCGCCTGTTTGTGAGCTCTGATTTCTATTTCTCCGCCTTTTTATTATATTTTTCATCACTAGAATGATTTGATTTATTCGGACTAGATTACTGCCAAAACAACTCTTAATGCCATTTGCAAGGTGACTGTTATGTCATTGAAAATTTGAAAGAATCCTTTTGTAATCTTATAAGGGACATTAAGATTTTTTTTTTTTATTTTATAAACTGTACCTTAATAACTTACCCATTATTTTTTCTTATTCTGCCGTGCTTGCCATCCCACTCTAAAATCCTTTTTTTTCCACCTTAATAATTGTAAAATTCAATTTATAAATAACAAATACACTAAATACACAAATAAATTAAAAATAATATATTAAATTAATAAAAAATTAATAAATATTTGAAATAATTATATAAACACTATTCGCCTATCTGTACATTTTAGAAGCAAAAATATTTATCAAATCTGTATAATCCAATTGTCAAACTATTTCTTTCTCAATCGATAATAGACGTAGGTACGCGCACATTACACAAGGCTACACAATTCTACTATTCACTACTGTTCATTGCCCTAAAACTCGATGATTGACTTGAGCGTCAGAGTACCTACGCTAATGACCCCTTCCCTGACTCGATCACCAACGCTCTTTTTGATTCACAAAGTTGCTTTGGAGTTATCTTTGGATAGTGAGGAGTCTTTATTTGGTCAATATCCAAACCACATATCTAGCACTCCATCTCCATCGATTTTAGACAGGATCATATTTGACACCGTCAGTGGAAACTTCACCTGCATCTGAGATGTGAGGATAGATGAGACGGGACAACTCACTACTGTGACACTATCGTGAGAAGATTTAGAGATGTTGATAGCTACTTGAGCGGCTAGAATGGTGCAACAACAGCAGGCCGCAACCAAGTCCTAGACACTTGAGCTGAGCTGTTAAGTTATAAGTGAGTTTACTCTTACGACTAAGTCCTAGACTCTGGAGCCGAGCGACCAAGTTATAAGTGAGTTTGCTCTCACGATTAAGTCCTAGACTCTCGAGCCGATCAACTAAGTTATAAGTGGCTTGCTCTCACAACTATGTCCTAGATTCCCGAGCAGAGCGGCCAAGTTATAAGTGAGCTTACTCTTACAACTAAGTCTAAGACTCTCGAGCCGAGCGACCGTGTTATAAGTGAGCTTGCTCTTACGACTAAGTCTAAGACTTTCAAGCCGAGCGGCTGAGTTATAAGTAAACTTGCTCTCACGATCAAGTCCTAAACTCTCGAGCTAAGCGACCGAGTTATAAGTTAGCTTGCTCTCACGACTAAGTCCTAGACTCTCGAGCTGATTGATCGAGTTATAAGTGAGCTTGCTCTCATGATTAAGTCCCAGACTCTCGAGCTGATCGACTAAGTTATAAGTGTCTTGCTCTCACAACTATGTCCTAGATTCTTGAGCAGAGCGACCGAGTTATAAGTGAGCTTGCTCTTACAACTAAGTCCCAGACTCTCGAGCCGAGCGATCGAGTTATAAGTGAGTTTGCTCTTACGACTAAGTCCCTGACTCTTGAGTCGAGCAGTTGAATTATAAGTGAACTTTCTCTCACTACCAAGTCCCATACTCTCGAGCCGAGCGACCAAGTTATAAATTAGCTTGCTCTCACGACTAAATCCCAGACTCTCAAGTTGATCGACTGAGTTATAAGTGAGCTTGCTCTCATGACTAAGTCCCAGACTCTCGAGCTGAGCGATTGAGTTATAAATTAGTTTGCTCTCATGACCAAGTCTCAGACTCTCGAGCCGATCGACCGAGTTATAAGTGAGCTTACTCTTATGACTAAGTCTCAGACTCTAGAGTCGATTAACTGAGTTATAAGTGAGCTTACTCTTATGATTAAGTCTCAGACTCTAGAGTCGATCAGCTGAGTTATAAGTGAGTTTGCTAGCCTTTGATTTTCAAGCTATTCAAACACATTATAGAGACACTTGCTCACATATGCAAATGCAACATACTTATAACTTTGAAGGATTAATGGTTATGCAAGGGCTCTCTAAATCTTCAAAGAGTTGAGTCGGCCAAGTAGATGTTCGTTTAAAATAGTGTTCGAATAGACTAGGAGATACAAGTCTAAGGAAAGCGGAAAGTCCGGAAAAATGCTAAGGCATAAAAAGCATTAAAAGATGGAAAGCAAAGGGGAATATTTACATAAACGATTACAAAGCCAAGTAATTTTTAGGTTCTTGCAGAACACCAGAAAATTTTACAAAAGATATTATACAAAGTCAGCAAAAGCATCATTTGGAACAATCTCCAGGATCTTCTGGTGCTTGATGAAATTCCCAGGAACGTTGGTTGTCAGATAGCCACCTTCTCGTAGATGCTTTATGGTTCCCTCCACCTCGTAGCCAAACATTTTAGTGGTCCAATCGGTGAGCATCTAATTGAAGCCTCTCTGTTGGACCCCGTGGTTGTTTTGATGTGATCAACCAAGTTAGGTTAGGTCCCGTTTGATTTTGATCCCTGTGTCTAAGTGTGCAGGAGCTTAGGAGCACAGGAAGTCGAGCAGAAGACACAACTAGCAAGAAGGATGACATGGGAAGGGAGCCGACGAGTTCGGTGCATTCGAGGGACAAAAGAGCTGTGGAAGAGTACACTGGTGGACGAGAAGAATGTACACGACATTCGAGAGATAAGAAGTTGGAGCGGAAGCCTGCTCGAGGAGAAGGCCAGAAATTGGGTTTGGGTAAACCCTATTTCGGTTGGCCACAATCACCCAAGCGAACAGAGCAGCGGAAGATCCAAAGGAAAGCTAGAGCTATTTATACGTTGCAGGTAGAGGGCACCCTCCATGATATAGAGGGCGCCCTCCATGATATAGAGGGCACCCTCGATGATGTATAAAGGGCACCCTCCATGATATAGAGGGTGCCCTCCATGATATAGGAGGCACCCTCCATGTATAGAGGGCACCCTCCATGATGTATTGATGGTGCTCTCCATGTTATTGAGGGCACCCTCGACCCAGTCTATGTAGCCATTTTGGCAGCGGATAAAACTTTAGCCGCTGCCTAGCTAGAGGTGCCCTCCAAGCCCCTTGGAGGCGCCCTCAAGCAGTAGATAAGATTTTTCAGGGGCTATAAAAGGATCCCTGGACTTAGGAAAGAGAGAACAACTACTGTAATCATTTCCTAGAAATTTTCTGAGCTTTTTAAAGAGTATAAGAGGCTTTTCCGCCTATAGAGAAGGAGATATTTATAGTAGAGCTTTGCAACCATCTTGGATTAACAACCACCTATGTTGTAACCAAGTCAAATATGTTTGTCTCTTTTATTTTTAATTAGTTGTTCATTTCAGTTTATTTTAATAGTGATGTTGCTACTAATCTTGGTTGGAAAGAAAGGAAAGACTTTATTTTTTCTAGACGTTGCGTCCTCTCACCGACCCCGCCGCTGCGCCAACAAGTGGTATCAGAGTCCAACCACCCAAGAAAGACTAACCGCCGACTGAAGTATCAAGATCAAGACGATGGCCGGTGATATGGGTTAGGTTTCATGAATCCCCGATAAGGAAGGGAAAAGAGATAATCAAGCGGAGAGGAAGACCAATATCGACCGGGATATACCTCAAAGGAGGCAGACTCGTATCGATCAAGATATACCTTCAGGAAGGAAGGCCAATATCGGCTGAGATATACTTTCGAGTAAGCAAACCAGTATCGATCGGGGCATACCTTCAAGAAGGAAGGCCAATATCGGCCGGGATATACTTCCGAGTAAGCAAACCAGTATCGATCGAGACATACCTTCAGGAAGGAAGGCCAATATCGGCCGGGGTATGCCTCCAAGGAGGCAGACCCGTATCGATCAAAATATACCTATAGGGAGGTTGACTAAGATCGGCCGGGATATACTTCCGAGTGAGTAGACTAGTATCGATCGGGACATACTACAGGAAGGAAGGCCAATATTGGTCGGGATATGCCTCCAAGGAGGCAGACCCGTATCGATCAAGATATACCTCTAGGGAGGTTGGCTAAGATCGGCCGGGATATACTTCCGAGTGAGTAGACTAATATCGATCGGGACATACCTTCAGGAAGGAAGGCCAATATCGGCCGAGATATACTTCCGATTAAGCAAACCAGTACCGATCGAGATATGCCTTCAGGAAGGAAGACCAATATCAGCCGGGTTGAATAATACCTTGAAAAGATACTTAATAAAAATTACATACTTGATAAAATATAGCCCAGTGCTGGCCGGGTTAATAAGCATAGAGGAGCACGGACGGGCATTGCCCAAGGAACCTCATGAGAGGTAATAATAATTGACCAAACTTAGTTAAGCTCAGCTGCACTGATACAAGGAACATTGTTGCTATATTAAGCTATCTATGATATAGTAAAAACGGGAGGGGCGAGTAGGAACGATAGAAACACTTTAAAAGGACTTATGAAACAGGATAGAAGTAAATATTTCAAATAAAGTAGTTAATGAAGATATTTGCAATATGTGATTGTATAACAGGTGTTATATATTTGGCGGGAAATATGTTTTTAGACTATTTTACAGGTACTAGACGACAAAGAAGGTACATCTGGGGTATAAAAAAGATTCCTTAAAAGTCATTTACCACAAGCATGCAGCTTACGTCATCTCATAACAAACTCTAACAAACCGGGGTCCACTTCATGACTATGGAGGTTATATGAAGTGGTATAAAAAGGGGAATCCTCTCCGTTGGCCAGGTGAGTTCAGATCACTGTGCACATTCAGAACCCTAGTTTTTTAACTACTGTTCATCTTCTTTTTCTTCTTCCTTCTTCCACACCGAAAGATATCACTGACTTGAGAGTCGGAGGGCCTAGCCAGGGATGCCCACCCTGGTCTTAGGTCACTAACGATAATGTTGGTTGGTCTCTTGTGTGCAGGAAGCCTTGGAAGCTCCAGATTTGGGTTTTCTCCGATTGAATCTCTTCATCGCCATTGGTACTTTGCATCGGAAGGACACTCCGGGGTTTCATCTTCTTGGATCCGCTTTGGGTTTCTCGGATCGACGTTCTATAGGTATCATTCTTCACCATCAGTAGTTTTTTTCCTTCCAGCTCTCCATTTTTGTCAAGCTTCTCAGACAGGATCAACTGGTACAACCATTCATCCACCGAAGTTTGAGGGAGATTTTGCACAATGGAAACGTCGAATGGAGGTATTCTTCAAAACAGATTTTGAAATTCTTTTATTAATGAAATATAGTTTTACAGTTCCAAAAGACAAAGAAGAATATCAATGGAGAAGGAGCAAGCCGACTTCGTGGCGAACGGTAAAGTAGAATTCCATCTGCTCAACGTTCTTTCACCCCAGGAGGCCAATCAAATCGGCAACTATGACTCAGTAAAGGAACTTTGGGAGAAGTTCCTGGAACTGCACGAAGGAACTTCCAAAACAAAGCTTGCGAGATGGGACGCTCGGAATCAACTGACAAACCTCCAGATGGAAGAAGGAGAGTCAGTAGCACAACTACACGGAAGAATCAAGGAGCTGATCACCGGACTAACAAACCTCGGAGAAATGGTAACGAATCAGGACACACAAAGGTATGCGTTAAATGCATTCCTAAGAACACCCGAATGGACAACTATAGTAGACTCCTACTATATATCCAAAGATCTCGAGGTAAGTATTTTAGAAAGTCTTTTCTCTATTTTTGAATTACACGAATCTCGATACGTAGGACAAAAAAAAGGACCGAGTCAGAACATTGCCCTGAAGGCAAGAACCAATGATTCAAACTCTGAAGAATCAATTGATGAAAATGAAGCAGCGCTAATGGTAAGGAAGTTTAATAAATTTATTAAGTCTAACAAATTTAAATCGCAGATAAAGAGGGATTACCGAAACAAAAGAAAGGTTCGATGCTACAACTACAATGAAGAAGGACACATCAAGGATGACTGTTCAAAATTGAAGAAAAGGGACAAGGAAAAAGAAAAGTACAAAAGACCAACATCCTCCAAACACAAGACCCTGAAGGCAACATGAGACGATTAATCATCCTCTGAGTCCAAGGTTGAAGCCTTCTCAGGACTAGCCCTAATGGCCAACCATCAAGTGGAAGATGGAACTAGCTCAGAGATGAGCATTGATGAAGGGGGAGGATCATCGGAAGAAAGCAACGATGAAGAGGGAGCATTAGAAATTGAGGTAAGTGAGGTACATACTCTCTCTCCCAAACATCCCTTTAAATTTATTAAAAGTCTTACTAAAGATCTAGTTAAAGTAGAAAAGGAAGATGCTGAATTGAAATTGAATTTAGCAAAAACATGTCCTCTACAATTGTATGATAATCTAAAGTTAGAAAATAGAAAATTGAAAATAGAAATCAACAAATTGAAAAATGACCATGCATGCTTGAATAACTTTCAAAAATCAAAACTTAGAATTTATGGTAAATTAAATTGGTATATTCGACATCACCAAGGTCAACTTAGAAAAATTCTCAAAGAATATGTACCTCCCAAATTCTTAGTTAACCTAATAGAAATGAACCTATATTGGATTCCAAAGTCTTACTTAGATTAAACAATTTTCTAAGGCTTTCAGAAAAGATTAAATGTTTAGATTCTCTTTGTTTAGAAGTGGTTGATGATCCAATAACCAAGAAAACCTAGTGCCTCGCCATAGTCTAGAAATCGATTATTGAATTAGATATTTAATTGACAAATTGATAAGCTTGTGAAATTAATTAAGATAATTACTTTTAATGTTTGTCAATTTTTAAAAAACTCCATAAATTAGAAATTATTTTAAATTTCTTTTACTTGTTTTATCAAGTTTTTTCTTTTCCCTAAAACTTAAAATTACATATTTATTTTGATGTGATCAAAGGGAGAGAAATAGGTACAAGTTTAGAGGGAGTAGGAGGAGTTAGAATTTTTATCAAAATTCTAAATTTTTATCAAAATTCTGAATTTTTATCAAAATTCTGAATTTTTATCAAAATTCTGAATTTTTATGAATTTTTGCTAAACTCTATTTTATAAGTCTGAATTTTATTTGTCATTTCTTTTTTGTTATTACCCTAACTTGAGCTTCGGTTGATGCACATCAAAAAGGGAAAGATTGTTAGACCCCGTGGTTGTTTTGATGTGATCAACTAAGTTAGGTTAGGTCCTATTTAGTTTTGATCCCTGTGTCTAAGTGTGCAAGCGCTTAGGAGCACAGGAAGTCGAGCGGAAGACGCAACTAGCGAGAAGGATGGCACAGGAAGAGAGCCGACGCGTTCGGTGCATCCGAGGGACGAGAGAGCTATGGAAGAGTACACTCGTGGACTAGAAGAACGTACACGACGTTCGAGGGACGAGAAGCCGGAGCGGAAGCCTGCTCGAGGAGAAGGTAGGAAATCAGGTTCGGGTGAGCCTTATTTTGGTTGGCCGCAATCACCCAAGCGAACGGAGCAGCGGAAGATCCAAAGGAAAGCTGGAGCTATTTATACGCTGCAGGTAGAGGGCACCCTCCATGATATAGAGAGCACCTTCCATAATATAGAGGGCACCCTCGATGATGTATAGAGGGCACCCTCCATGATATATAGGGCACCCTCCATGATACAGAGGGCACCCTTCATGATGTATAGGAGGCACCCTCCATGTATAGAGGGCACCCTCCATGATGTATTGAGGGCACCCTCCATGTTATTGAGGATGCCCTCGACCCAGTCTATGTAGCCGTTTTGGCAGCGGATAAAGCTTTATCTGCTGCCTAGTTAGAGGCGCCCTCCAAGCCCCTTGGAGGTGCCCTCAAGCAGTAGATAAGATTTTTCAGGGGTTATAAAAGGACCCCTGGACCTAGGAAAGAGAGAACTTGAGAACAACTATTGTAATCATTTCCTAGAGATTTTCTGAGCTTTTCAAAGAGTGTAAGAGACTTCTCCACCTACAGAGAAGGAGATATTTCTAGTAGAGCTTTGCAACCATCTTGGATTAACAACCACCTATGTTGTAACCAATTCAAATATGTTTGTCTCTTTTATTTTTAATTAGTTGTTCATTTCAGTTTATTTTAATTGTGATATTGCTACTAATCTTGGTTGGAAAGAAATGAAAGGTTTTATTTTTTTACAGACGCTGTGTGTTGGGGCAATTTCCTTTGGTCAAGTTTGACCAGTTTGACTAAGCTTGAGTTAAGTCAAGCTTGAGTCGGGATTTGAGTTTTGATGTTTGACAATAAAGGAGATTGATAATATAAGGAGATTGCTGAAGCAATCATCCGGTTATAGAGATGGTCAAAGGGTTGACCAAGTTGATGAGAATACAAGTCAAGTAGGTCAAGGTTGACAGGAGACTTGACTCGGAAAGTCCTAACTGGAGGTTAGGTGTATGGAAGTCCTAACTGGAGGTTAGACGTATGGAAGTCCTAACTGGAAGTTAGGTAGTGGTAAAGTCCTAGTGAGGAGCTAGGCAGGAGAAAGTCCTGATGAGGAGCTAGACAATTGGAAAGTCCTGGTGAGGAGCTAGACAATTGGAAAGTCCAAGTGTGATCTTGGTAAAGGAGAAAGTCCTGGTGAGGAGCCAGACAATTGGAAAGTCCAAGTGTGATCTTGGCAAAGGTTGTAAGTCCAAGCATGTGTTCTTGGCAAGGTAAGTCCTAGTGTGACTTGGCAAGGAGAAATCGACAACTAGGATGAGGCCGAAGGAAGCTCTTGAAGGCAAGGCGTGAAGGATGAGGAGATATCCGAGGGACGCAAGGATGATGGAGGAGGCTAGAAGGCTAGTTCGAGATTGGTCGGGTGTGGCCAAATGCTAGGCATGGAGACCCAACATGTCACGGTTGACCAGGAGTTGGGTTGGAGATTTTGGACTTGAGTTTGAGTCAAGTTCAGGCTGGTCAATCGATCGGGCGATCGATTGAACCAGGGTCCAATCGATCAGTGGATCGATTGGAGTGTGCTGCGAAGGAAGGAATGACCCAATTGATTGGTCGATCGATTGGGACCATAATTTGCGAGTATAGAAGCCTTCCCAATCGATTGGGTGATCGATTGGGAGCTGTCGATCGATCAACCGATTGATTGGGCAGGGGAGTTCTCGTGCGTTTGCGAGAATATAGAAAGCTTCTGAATCGATCCACTGAGCAATTCAGATGTTCCCAATCAATCGGTTGATCGATTGAGATTTAACCGTTGGGTAGGATGCAGGTGATGGACAACTGCGATGGAGTGGTGCTGACATGGCAATCGATTGGGGATGGATTGGATCGATTGGGAACACTGTTTAAAGCATTGGCGGAGCATCTTCTCCGCAGAGCTTTTGCGATTTATTTTCTAAGGCTCTTGGGAGTGTTCTCTCAAGCTTCAAGAGGCAACAACAAGCACAAGTAAGCAAGAAGAGAGTGTCTTTACGTGTATTTGTATTTCTTCTTCTTGTATTATTGTGTGTATTGTTGTGTGAGTTTGTACAAGGCTTCTCCGCCTCCGGCTGCGACTGAGAAGGAGTTATTCATAGTGGAGATAGCGTGTCGTGTGTGGATCCTTGGATTAGTCACCTCATCTTGAGGTGGATACTAAATAAATCCTAGTTGTTAGCGTTGTGAGTGTTTGTGTCTTTGTATTCCGCTACACATTATCAAGACAAAGCAAACTAACGCAAGCGCGACGAGCCGCTATTCACCCCCCTCTAGTGGGCACAAAGGTCCCTACACTGTGGCCTCTCACTGGCCCCGCCGCTGTGCCAACACTCTTGAGCGTAGATATTCTACTCTGAACGCCTCTAGCAGGGCTCCCCCTTCCTTGTATTTGGCCAACTCTAATTTAGAGGTCTCCAACTCAGCTTTCAGGTCTTTCAGCTTGGCGTCTTTAGCATTGATAGCTTGTTGTTTTTTCTCAAGTTGAAGTGTTTTGATAACCTACTCGGTCGCTTGACAGGTGTGCTCGGTGAGGAGAGTGGCCTCTACTTCTTCTAATTTCTTGGCTAGGGCCCGTGTCTCTTTGTTTTTGATATCCAAATCCTCTATGGACTTGAGCTTCCTAGTGTTGGCTGAGAGGAGCCGCAACTCATATGTTTGCATTTGTTTCTGAAGTCACTCGAGTTGGTCTCCAACTCGGCTTTCAGCACTTTCAACTCGGCGTCTTTGCCATTGATAGCCTGTTGTTTTTTTCTCAAGTTGAAGTGTTTGGATTGTTGGTTGCTACTCGGAAAACCTAGAGGTTCCACTGTACAAAAATTTTGTACAAAGGTCTGAACCTTTTCCTAGCTACCATGTGTTCTTTTAAATTAAATTTTGGATCGCCTGCGGAACTTAACACGTTTGATCCAAAACTTAATCTATTTGTTCTTTTAGGTTTTGACTTGGATCTCCTGCGGAACTTAACACGTTCGACCCAAGTCACCTTAAGTTATTAATTCCATTAAATATTAATTTCCATAATCGGTTCCCAGTACTGACGTGGCGAGGCACACGGCCTTCTTGGATATGGGAGCAACCACCACCGACTAGACAAAACCTTTTATAGAAAGCTAATATTTAATTTCCTAAAATAACTTTAGGTTAACCGAAAAGAACAATCAAATCACAAGGAAAAGAAAAACAAAAGAACACAACATCGAAAAACATATTCGAAATTCTAGAATCGTAAACCTCTTGTATTTGGTATTATTTCCATAAATAACTAGTATAATGCGGAAAGAAAAATTATTAGTTATACCTTATAGAAAAACCTCTTGATCTTCTACCGTATTCCTCTTCTAACCTCGGACGTTGTGTGGGCAACGATCTTCCGAGATGAGAAACCACCAACCACCTTCTTCTCCTCCTAGCTAGGTTCGGCCACAAAAAGAAAAGCTTCACCAAGGAAGAAAATCAAAACACTAACCAAGCTCCAAGAGATGCTCGCTTCCTCTCCTTCTTCTTCTTCTTCTTCTCCAAGTAGTATCCGGCCTCCACAAGAGCTCCAACCAATAGAGAGTTTCGGCCACCACAAAGAAGAAGAGGAGAAGAGATGATGGCCGGCCACAACACCAAGGAAAAGAGGGAGAGAAAATAATAGAGGTTGTGTCTTGTGAAGGCACCCTCACTCCTTCTTTTATATTCCTTAGCCTAGGCAAATTAGGAAATTTAATTACAATAAAATTCCTTAATTCCCTTGACATGATTTAATTGAGAAAAATAAAATAATATTTCCCCAATTAATCTCTAATGGCCGGCCACATCAAGAGGAAATAAATTAGACAAGTTTTAATCAACAAATTAAAACTTCCTAATTTGTTTCTGGAAATTTTAAAAATAAAATTTCTCTTTAAAAATCTCTTCATGGTTGATAAAAGGAAATTTCTATAATTTTAATTTTATCAACATGTGGATAATTTTAAAGAGAAAATAAAATATCTCACCAATCTACAAATAAGGAAAGAGATTTAATCTCTTTCTTTAATCTTTTGTAGATCTTTTACAAGAGAGATATTTTAATTTTAATTCTCTTTAATAAATTATTTCTTCCACATAATAAAAATTAAAATTAAAATCCCTTTTTAATTTAATTTGGCCGGCCCCCACTAGCTTGGGTTCAAGCTAGGGTCGGCCACCCAATTTTATACCTAGGCCGGCCCTAGCTTGGTTCCCAAGCTAGCTTGGCCGACCCCTTATTGGTGGGTATAGAAGGTGGGTATAGGTGGGTATAGTACTCTATAAATAAGAGGCTATGATAGGGACCGAGAGGAGGAATTGGTTTTAGTCTCCCGATAAAATAAGCATCCTGTGTTCGCCCCGAACACACAACTTAATTTTATCAATAATAATTCATTCCACTAGAGAACTATTATTGAACTACCGCACCAATCCCAAATTACATTTTGGGTTCCTTCTTATCATGAGTGTGTTAGTCTCCCTGTGTTTAAGATATCGAACGTCCACTAATTAAGTGAGTTACTGACAACTCATTTAATTAATATCTTAGTCCAAGAGTAGTACCACTCAACTTCATCGTCATGTCGGACTAAGTCCACCTGCAGGGTTTAACATGACAATCCTTTTGAGCTCCTCTTGGGGACATTCTCAACCTAGTATCTCTAGGACACAGTTTCCTTCTATAATCAACAACACACACTATAAGTGATATCATTTCCCAACTTATCGGGCTTATTGATTCATCGAACTAAATCTCACCCATTGACAAATTAAAGAAATAAATATCAAATATATGTGCTTGTTATTATATTAGGATTAAGAGCACACACTTCCATAATAACTGAGGTCTTTGTTTCTTTATAAAGTCAGTATAAAAGAAACGACATCTAATGGTCCTACTCAATACACTCTAAGTGTACTAGTGTAATTATATAGTTAAGATAAACTAATACCTAATTACACTACGACCTTCAAATGGTTTGTTCCTTTTCATCTTGGTCGTGAGCTACTGTTTATAATTTATAAGGTACTGATAACATGATCCTCTGTGTGTGACACCACACACCATGTTATCTACAATATAAATTAATTGAACAACTACATTTATCACAAATGTAGACATTTGACCAATGTGATTCTTATTTCTAGATAAATGTTTATACCAAAAGCTAGGCTTTTAGTATACACTCTAACATGGATAACCTACTCGGTCGCTCGACAGGTTTGCTCGGAGAGGAGAGTGGCCTCTACTTCTTCTAATTTCTTGGCTAGGGCCCGTGTCTCTTTGTTTTTTGATATCCAAATCCTCTATGGACCTGAGCTTCCTAGTGTTGGTCGAGAGGAGCCGCGACTCATATGTTTGCATTTGTTTCTGAAGTTGCTCGAGTTGGATAGCCTAGTTGTAATTTTTATATTTTTTTCAACAGTAAGGGCCCACTTGACCCCCAACAGTAGCTTCGACTAACTGTCCAACTCTTTCTTCAATTAAGCCACCTCTATTAACAACAGCTTGGCCAAGCCTTGTGTTGTACTCGCTCCCTCGACCGAGCCTTGCAGGGTTTTGAACTCGTGACTCAACCCAGCCAACTTTTGAGATAATGCTAGGCCATCTACTTAAAATTACCAAAATAAAAAGAGTGTTAATTGAAGTATGCGACAAAAGATGAGATTACTAGTGCAAAATAATTTTATCCTCGTGATATTTTGGCTGAAATGGTTAACTAGATCATTAAGTGAGCTCACTGTTGATCAGGCTCAGGAGTTAGCCCAAGTTTGGGTCAAAGGGCATTGCATCTCTATTCTATGCTCCAGGGTGCTCGGCTTGGTCGGGTCGGTGTATCACCATTCAGTCGAAGGTAGCCATGACCCGTCTGTGTTTACCTTATTTGCATGGCTCGAAGCTAGATTTGGATCTGGTCTTCGACTTGGAGGGTGTAGCTGAACATATCATCAAAAGAGGTTGTGATGGCTCAGTCAGAGGAAGTAGCAGAAAAGAGATAGGTTGTACTGGAACAACTTCGATTGATAGTTTGGAGAGTGAGGGTGTTCGCTCAGATGAAGCCAGAGTATGACGACCCGCTACAGCTTTCAGGATGACAGAGGTGGAACTTTCACCCCATTCAAAATGAGCTCGAGCGATCAAGAATTCTACGAAGGCTTGCTATCAGGGCATGGTTGATCAGACATGTGCAACACATCTTTTGTGGCGTTGATGGTGAATGGAGGTGGATTCTGAAGGGACACTGGAAGCAGGGAAGGCCGTGGAGGTGGTAGCTCCTCAGTATTGGCGGCTACATCACTTTCGGTAACTCGGCTTGTCTCCTTGGTGTTGACCATGTTACATGTCACGTGGTACATCAAATTAATAAAAATTAGGAACTCGACAGAACTAAATAAAAGCGTTGTAATATGGAGTCCCAAGTCGTATTTTTCTCCAAGGATAACTAGTGAGTGTGTGCTAATTCTAGAATTGATTCAAAATTGATTCCTTACATCCACAAGATCAATTAAAATTTTCACCTTCATTCACACTTCAACCGAAATTCATCTACAATCAAAAATAAGATTACAAGTAATCATGTAACTCAAGAACTTATTACACTTCTAGAAACCGAACTAGCATCCTATTCCCAATAACAATCCACCTCACCAATCAATCTCAAACAACAAATCTTCAACTCTCACTCTCATTCAACAAAGTTTAATAAAGGATAATAATGAAAGGCTCAAGACAAACATTTACATTCAAACTCCATTCACATTCACCACAATTCCAATGCTTAGCATAGAAGTTTCATTGACTCATTAATTGAAACTAACTCTAAATTACATGAACTAAAATAGAGAATTCAAACTAGGAAATAGATTGCAACTATGTTAGTAGCTAAACACTGTTTTGGATGCAGAAATTCAACAAGATCAGAAAGCAAGTGAGAAAATTTAGATTCGGGAATTTCAGAAAACATGAAACAAAGAAGAAATGACAAAGTAATGAAATTAGATCACAAGATCTGAGCATGTATGTGGACAATTTAAAATAATTGCAAGAAAGGCAAAGAAAACAAAAACCCTAGCATTCCACAAACTCCAAATCTAAGACCAAATCCCTTCTCGTTGCTGATCTACGAAGGAGCCTCAGAGAACGCCCATATAACTCTCAACAACAACATCTGAAATCTTCAGCCAGTGAATAAGGATCTTAAAGCTGCAGAGAACGCCCTTCTAGCTTAGGATCCTATTGCATGAAGAACAGAGGAAGAAAGTGGCAGTCGAAACTTCAATCGGGTGATCTGTCCGATTTTCAACAGCTTGGAGCTAATGTGGAAGCGGAACAATTGCGAAAGCTTCAGGAAAACTCCAACTAACCTTCGTAAATGTCTGGAAGCCTCAGATCTAGAGAACACCCTTGAATCTGAGGATGAATGGAATTGCGGAGGAAGAAAGTGACGCAGATCTATAGAACGACCTTGGATCGCAATGCTGCTCTTCACTTGCTGATTACCGTTGATTCCTGAATTCGCCGTTGAAGTTGGAATTGAGATCGAGATCTGGAGATGGTGAATGGGAGCTTCGGCGTCACAGAGAAGAAGAAGAAGGTATTGTAGCAAAATCGTGAACACGGCAAACCCAAAGTTCACTGTAGCTTCTTACGGGATTTAAACCTCTCCTTATCTGATCGGACAGTCCAGATTGTTTATGGGCTTGATCAACGGCGGGATGAACTCAGATCTGGATCAAAACCCTTGGATCTTCATCTACGGCTGCGATGTGCTTCCTCGTAGCTTGGATAGACCAGATCCTTGACGGATGGCTCAGATCTCTCTGATCTTCAATGGATGATCCAAAAACTCCAAGGCTTGATCGACTTGATTAGCCCTTTATTTGAGCCCAAATGTGGGCTGATCTGATTGGGTCCATGACCCTTTTGATGCCTACAAAATAACAATTAAATATTAACATCAAATACCAAGATAATAGGCTAATTTATAATTAAGTCCAAGATCACATGCAATTATGAAATATGATGTAAATGTGAGATTAAGCTATGAATATATCATTAAAGACATGCATTATGAACCAAACTAATGTAGCAAAATCATGGTTATCAAATCCTCCACACTTAGTCTTGGATGTCCCATTTAAGTCAAGAAAACTAAAAATCATCTCCACACAAATTCCCTTTGCAATACCTAGAAGATAGTAAAAAAAATTTAACTAAGACCATCTAAAGATCACAAACAATCATGAATACAATCCAAACAATAATCAGTAGGTATGGTAATTTCACTCCAATTGAAAAATTAAGCAAGTTGCGATCTCACAAGGAATTTACCTATTCTAGCCCTCACACTCAAACATGTATATATGTGGAGCTCACTCAATGCAACCCACACCATTTCACTACCATAAGCTTATTTATTTTCTAATTCTCCATCACTATAAACATAGCATACATGAATCAAAAAGGATTTATCAATAAGAATTGAGATGAAATCAAAAGGAACAATTAAAGTGGATGAAATAGGCAAAAGAAAAGAATTCAATAAAGTATATGAGAAGATGAGAGTATTGGAGGAATATATTTGATGAGTTGATCATTTTTTTGATGTGTAAAAGATGAATACCATTTGTCATTATCAATACAAGAGATCAAGATAAACTCCCCTTCAATTTGATGGCTATCTGAAAATTTTGATACTATATCTCCACATTTAATACTCTTTTGATGTGCCATTTTTCCAAATTTTTTTCACTATTTTTGCTCTTCAATTTCAGCATTTTGAAACTAATCTCACATCATGTATCCAACACCCTCCCCCACACTTAAAATTTGGCCGTCTCGGACAATGAAACTCAACATGTATCCAATGTATTAACACTCTTGAAGCCATTGTTTTTGTTTCCTTTCTGCAGAATTTTCTTTTGCTTCCCTTCTCTGTTTCTTATTTCTCACAAAACACATGCTGCACTTATTAAATTCTGTTTTTGTTCCTGTTTCTGAGTAGCAATTCTCAAACTTAATCCAGAAAGTTGTGTGTGCCAAGATTAATTGGTTAAGATGCAAAGGATTCCAGATTTAAACTTAAGGACTTCCTGCAATACAAAACTCAGATTTCAGTGTCCTCTTCCAGAATTTTCAAAGTTTACTGCATTTCAACATTCTGAAAATACTTCAGCAGATACTCAATGAATTTCCACAGTTTCAGAAATTTCAGAACTTGAAAATCATGAACAGATGATCATAAATTTCCATAACCAGGATCTATTCATGAATTGAAACAACTTGATATTCCTTCAGAATTTCAGTTCTGTAGAAATATCATTCTTTCTTTCTTTGTTTCTGTTTCTATAAATGTCAAATACAATAAAGATGTGCATCTCTAATGCAATGGAGAAATTCAGCATCAATCAATCAAGAAGGAATTTAAAATGCAATGACACCAGTTGACAATAAACTTGTAGGAGCTTCTCTTGAAGTTATTTTCTTTTCTGCAACTTATAGTTTTTCAGAATATACCTACTGCAGTAAGATGATTAAATCTCAAGCAAAATACAAGCTCAGCAGTAGTAACACCCATAATTCCAACATCTCAAAATAACATCATTTATCACTGAAAATATAAAAGCTTAACTTGAGTTTCTCAATGATTTGGGAGCTGCTTCAAAGAGTTTAGTACAATTCAGAATTCCAAACAGTGCAGAATCTGTAACTTAAAAGGTTTACATCAATTAAAATTCAAAATTTGTAACTTAAGGTAATTTAGTTTGTAATGTGGAGACCTCAGCTTAATAGAGATTCCCATTTAGCTCAAAGAAAACAGAAACTACATCTCAGTTTCTACTATCCAGATTTCTGCACCTAATCCAGACAAACCATATAACAATTTTGGAACTTAAAGATCTTCAATTATGCATTTCCAAGTCCTGCTCTTGTTAACAACTTGGTTAATAAAAAGTTAGACTTAAGAGGAATGAAATAACTTGAGCTTCCTTCAGAATTTAAGTACAGAAGTATTCATAATTGAATTTGAAAGCTCAGTTCTGATTTCCAGACTCTACTTATGCATTTCTGTTTAAAAACTCAACTCCTCAATTTTGTTCACTTACAGTAGCTCAGTCACAAAATTCAATCTTGTTTTTGACTATAAAATGGATTGAAAGGTTGGCTCCAATTCCTTGAAACTAAGATAAAGGTATCATATGAATTAGCACACATAAACAATTTATGCTCTTCTCCATTTCTGCACAGTTTCTTCTGTTACTTCTTCTCTGTTAGTTCAGACAGCTTTAGTTATTAATCTTGTAAGGAATTCCTGCATTTCTGTGAAGCTCCAACTTCAACAACCCTATTCAGTCTCAGTTTCTAAAACTCTTTCATTACTCAATTTCCATCACAACATTGATACTAAACTCTTCATTTCCCTTTCTGTTTCAATTTACTGCGAATTCTTATTTCTGCATCTGTAAATTTCTGCCTTTCTCAATAAACTTCTTCTACTTCAGATCTCAGGACCTTGTAACTGTCCAGAACATGCAATGTTCAGCAAACCAAATTACTGAAATTTTTATAGCAGATAACATTTTTCAGCAAATTCATCCTAGCAATTCGCTGTAACAAAAACTCTCAGAGTAGATTTGGAGCTGCTGTAACAAAAATTCTCAAATTGCCAAGCTGTAGAATCATTACTGCATTCAGTCCAAACCTTGCTATCACAATTTCAGAAATAGATTCTTGTTCATCTTAGTACTTCAACAGGTAAATAAGAGTATTATCAAAGTTGTTTTCAGTAGGACAATACCTTTAAATACTTCCTTAATGAATTAAAAGGTTAGCAATACCAAGTTGGTACGCAATTGATACTAACTTCATTTCCTGATTCTGCTATTGCAAAAATTCCAGAACCCAACAACATTATCAACTTTGCATTTCTGCATTCCTTGGTATTTTAGCTTCCAAAATTCCAGAACCCCTCACTTCCATTCCATAATTGCACAACAGTAATATCCTCTTCTAAAATTTTAGCTTCTCATATTTTTTTCATCAAATCTTACTTGATATTTCCACCATCCTCAATTACTTCAAAGCCTACTGCCAAACCAAAAGTAGAACTTAAAATTCCAACCTCAATTACCGTACATTGTATCAAGTAACAAGAATCAAGGTCCATGTTTGAAATTCTCACATCACCCTCAAACATCACCATTCACTACTTATGAGACCATATGAAATCTTCAAGATCTCAGAGCATAAAGAAACCCTCCAAAATCTTTAGATATCTGATTTTATGCAAATCCTTCCCCCACACTTGAAATTTATCCATCTTAAATAATCCACTCATCAAGATAATCAACCAAAACCCTCAATGAAAGAAGAATGACAAGCAAAGTGGATCAAGAATTAGAATGCTAAGTGAGAATGTTTGAGATAATTGTGGGAAAAGAAATTAGAATTTATGATGGAATAAAAATGACAATATCTTTCATTTCCATTTACACATATGCTATTGTGACTTTGAAAAGAAGCAAAACAAGTTCTAGAGTTTAATTTGCTATGAGTGCATGCCACATAAGAGAAAATAATGAGATATAGGCTTAAAGTGGACCTCACTAGGTAGTATTCATGCAAACAAGCTCAATCGATCAACATATAATCCATCACCATATTAACCATATCATGTGAGAAGAGCATCCAATTATGTCACATGACCTAAAATTGATGATCAAATTTAAGAAGCTTTTACCATCTTAAAAATATTACTAAACAATTCATGAAGAATTTATTCAAATGAAATGCTATGTATACTAGACAAAATGCAAAGTATGAAAGCAAATATGGAAACAAAATACAAAATGCAAAGTATGAAACTAAAGAAATGCATAAAAATAATTTATTAACAAAACATGAATTAAAATTCAAAAGAAAATTAAGTTGGAACAAACTCCCCTTTTTCCCGGTGGTTGAAGAAGATTTTGAAGGAGAATCCATGTCGGAAGTGGAGTAATCATGGTTCCACTCAAATTCTCTTTATTCTTCATTTTTTCTTTCAAAGCTTTTTTGGAGGTCGGAGGCGGTTCAGTTCAAGCATCCACTCCGGGAGCTTGTATTCTCCTACAACATCATTAAAAGACAAGACCTCCCATACACATGTGAGATTAAAAGAAAATAGGAGAATATTAGTGTGGGTAGAAAATTTATCAAGAAATGAATCACAACTAATTAAATCAACAATTGGTACTTCTATTAAATTTTTTGAAAAAATCACAAAAAATACTCACCTTGTCATCTTGAAAGTTACCTTGAGTGGTATTTTTATCTCCTCTTCATCAAATGAATGCTCAAGTTCTGGTTCTGGTGAATGTTCAACCTCATGTGGTGATCCTTGGGTGCTTGGCTCCATAGCACAAGTCCTTACACTTACATCTTCAATTCTTGGTGATTCTTGAGGTAATGCTTCCAGTAAGCGAACCTACACTTAAATCATCTTCAAAAACATGTTCAGAACCTGAATCACTATCAACATCTTCAACAACAAAATCATTAGGATCATAAATTTGCATAATTACATCATTATCACAAAAATTACTAGAAAAATCATGTGAAGTGATAGAAATAGGGTCAGGCCTGACAGAATTGCTACTTTCCATCTCTCCACTGGAATTTCATGCTTGCAGTTGATTGATGGGTGATGCAATTTGATCCAACTGAATCTGTATATTCTGTATCCTTGAAAATTATTGCTCTTGATGCTCACTCATTTGTTGCATAATCTCCATGAGTTTCCATGTTGACTCATCCATCTGAGGATCGTTGTTGAAAAGGTTGGGGGCATAGAAAATGTTGAAACTTCTTGAAACCCATATGAACTCTGGTAGACTGGATATGACTCAATAAATGGTCTTTGTGTGTTTTCATACCTGAAACATGAATTATCCACCCAATTAGCATTAAAACCATTTGAAAATAATTCATATCCATTTTGTTGATCAATGTTTGGGTAAAACTGATACCCAGACTGAAAATATTGATTTTCCATTCCACCTCCAAAATTTTGAAAATATGGATCCATGCTTCTGAAATCTCCTGTTCTTTACACTATAACACTAAAACTTAAGATTAGAAGACTTGTCACGCCCTAGGTAGTCCCTGCCCGAATAAAATTTCGGTAACATCTCCCCTGTATGGGTGACAATCTGAAACTTATACATTGCTCTCAGGGCCACATATACCTCAGTCAACACGGACGAAAAAATAATAATAATAAAAATGCAACAACCAAGCATCCACGTAGTTTAATAGTAAACAAACTAAAGCAGTGATAAGAAAACTCAAAAACAACCCTACTTAACTACACCCATAAAACTCAAAACCTATATCCTACTCTACTACACCCATAAAACACAAATCAAAACGAACTTACCTTTTCTATCATCCAGGCAGGCATGTAGCAAAAACACATCCAAATAAAACTCATCGACAATAAAGCAAAACCATACAGTGTCTAGGTGTCAAAAATAGAACAAGTCTAACAGTACAAGAAGAAACCAAAAGACAAAATATATCCTCGATATGTAGGGGACTGACGACTGGAACTCTTCGGACAGCCTCAACCTGAAATGTAATAATAACTACGGGGTGAGTCAACTCCTCAGCGGGTAATATCGACATGCATAGTAAGAAAATAACAACTAGCAGTAATCATGCGTACAGTCTCTTGATATAAGAAAGATAAATATGCAACTGAATAAACATGAGAAAACTGTACTAACCAGGACCTGTGTATAAATATAACAAGGTCGTCAAACCGAGAGTGTCATAAATCCTGTATGCATGTCAATCATATGCATCCATCCAAATGCAACAAATAAATGCAGCAAACACAAGCAATAAATGCATCATGCATATGATGCCAATGACATGTCCTGGTTACCCCTACTGCCAGTCAGCCATCTCACATACGATGGTGAGATCGAGTGGGTAGAGTTGTGACAACCGTGCACTCTGCCATCACTACTCTTGATGAGTGATCGAGTGGACGGGATGCTGTCAGAGTACACCTATCCTCCTACCCCAAATCATAAGTGGGGGTGCACAATGCTCTCATCTCCTGGTACACGATGACGGGGAGGGATCCCGGCGTGCTACCACGCTGCAGTCACACTACCCATGAGCGTCCCAGCGGAGCACCACCGAGTACCTGCTGCAACACACCCTGCCTGAATATACCACTAACCCATGAGTGGTGGTGTGTGCAGATCCATGTAACTGGCGATGTGCTCAACAATAATGGAGCCGACTATCGCATAACATGCAATCATGCGAGATGGTGCATGACATTAAGCATAGAAAATATTCTGAACCTATCCATATATATAATGTGTACCCTAGAACAAATTGACCAAATCAATGGTCAAGGTACACAGGTCAGATAAGGTATCAAAACGTAGGTCCTGAACATAATAAAAAAAAATGGTTATGTCACTACCCCTATAGGCATGTATAATCAGGTAGGTACTAACATGAAGTGTATAACAAATACACAAAATAAGCATGTAACAGATCGGGTAGTGACCAACCAAAACAGATAACAAACGTAATCATTTCTATTTGTTAAAAACACTACTATGCATATCAAATGACATAAAGTCAAAGTATCCGTCTCCAATCGAAAAGTCCAAACCGGTCCAAATTCGACGTCGAGATATTCGTCTCGCGTCAAAGTCCTGTGTCACCTATATATATCTTTTTATTTAGCTAAAATTCTTATAAATAGCTAAATAAAAAATCTCTTTGACTAATTTAGGGTAAAACCTTAATCACAACACCATCATCCTACCTAAACAAAATTTACGATCAATTAGGGTTAACGCTTACCTCAAATTTGGCAGCTAAGAAGGCCTTTCCCCTGCTGCCCAAACAACGATCCGATGGTTGGAAACAATGACCAGAACCGCTAGAGTCTTGACCTCCAACACATTTTCCCTAAGTCAACATCCAAATTAGATCCAAAACTCAAATCCTCTACTAAGGTTAACTCATTACCTCTATGGTGGCAATAGAGCTCAGTGTGTATGAGTAGAGGATACTGGTTGCCACTGGAAATGGCGGTCAGTCCTGTGATCCAACGATGTCAGCCACAAGCTATCAGCAGTGGGATAGCCGGAACCGAAAGAAACCTCTACCTTTCAAAATAAATCTCACGTCAACACCACACAAAGGCTTAGTATCCAAATAAAAAAAATCTAGGGCAGAACACCCACTTACCAGTTCGCGTCGGAGCAACCGAATACCCCCGGCGATCACTGCTAGGGCAGAGAGACAGCGACGCTGAGGCATGAGACCGATGAAGGAGTTGGAAATTAGGGCACGGTTCCTGATTAGAAGAGGGGGTGTTCTGTCGGGGTACTCTGCTATGTGGAGGAGGCCGAAGAAGAAAGGGAATCGTGGGTCAGCGTTGCTCCGTTCGACGGCGGCAGCCTGCGTCTAGGGAAGAGGAGGGAAATAGGCAGAGGGCGGCTCGGCCGGCGGTGGCTCGCGAGATCGCTCCGCGAGGGGCGACTGTCGGCAGAGGAGAGTGGAACGGGATCAAGCCGAGAAGATGAAGAGGAAAATTAGAAGAGGTGCGACGCGATCGAGAAGAAAAATAAAGGAGGGGAGGAGAAGAAACCGCCGCGGTGGTTAGGGCAAGCCGTCGGGCGCGCAGGAGAGAAAACGATGGGAAAGGCACAGGGAGAAAAATAAAGAAAAAGAAATAGAAAAAGAAAAGGAAATTAAGAAAATAAACATTTCCTCTTATAAATGTGTAGCCTAAACAGACTTTCCCAGGATCCAGTTTTTGTCCCCGTAAACTCATCTATACGAGCTCCGAAAAATTTCTAAAAATTCCAAAAAATTCCCTTAAGGTGTTATGCCCATTTTCGATATTTTACAAGACTCAAGAGAATAAAGTTTCATACACATGAAAACATGAACAGTAAAAGCACTTACAAATTCAAGAACAAACCAACATGAAAATACAAAAAGAAATAAGCAATCAAATCAATCAACATGCTAACAAATAAAATAAATCAATGGACAATCTAAAATTAAACACACACTACTAGTTAGTTGCTCCCCGACAACGACGTCAAAATTTGGTGTTGACCATATTACATGTCATGTGGCACATCAAATTAATAAAAATTAAGAACTCGACTGAACTAAATAAAAGCGTTGTAATATGGAGTCCCAAGTCGTATTTTTCTCCAAAGATAACTAGTTAGTGTGTGCTAATTCTAGAATTGATTCAAAATTGATTCCTTACATCCACAAGATCAATTAAACTTTTCACCTTCATTCACACTTCAACCAAAATTCATCTACAATCTAAAATAAGATTACAAGTAATCATGTAACTCAAGAACTTATTACACTTCTAGAAACCGAACTAGCATCCTATTCCCAATAACAATCCACCTCACCAATCAATCTCAAACAACAAATCTTCAACTGTCATTCTCATTCAACAAAGTTTAATAAAGGATAATAATGAAAGGCTCAAGACAAACATTTACATTCAAACTCCATCCACATTCACCACAATTCCAATGCTTAGAATAAAAGTTTCATTGACTCATTAATTGAAACTAACTCTAAATGACATGAACTAAAATAGAGAATTCAAACTAGGAAATAGATTGCAACTATGTTAGTAGCTAAACACTGTTTTGGATGCAGAAATTCAACAAGATCAGAAAGCAAGTGAGAAAATTTAGATTCGGGAATTTCAGAAAACATGAAACAAAGAAGAAATGACAAAGTAATGAAATCAGATCACAATATCTGAGCATGTATGTGGACAATTTAAACTAATTGCAAGAAAGGAAAAGAAAACAAAATCCCTAGTATTCCACAAACTCCAAATCCAAGATCAAATCCCTTCTCGTCGCTGATCTGCGAAGGAGCCTCAGAGAATGCCCATACAGCTCTCAACAACAGCATTTGAAATCTTCAGCCAGTGAATAAGGATCTTAAAGCTGCAGAGAACGCCCTTGTAGCTCAGGATCCTGTTGCGTGAAGAACAGAGGAAGAAAGTGGCAATCAAAACTGTTGGTGCGGGAAGCATCCGACGATCAAACACGTGTTTTGATAATGACAAAGGATTCAAAGTTAAGGTGTTTTGTGATTTGACAAGTATGCTTGAGTATTTCAGGAAAGTCCTAGCTGCGGTTAGGCAAAGGGAAAACCCTAGGGGGTGGTAACCCTAGGTCATAGGGGGTGGTAACCCTATGCGGAAAGTCTTGGCAGGTCGATGGCTTCAGGCAAAAGTCCTAGGGGGTGGTAATCCTATGTGGAAAGTCCTGGTGTCGCGAACCAGGTGAAAGACTGGACTAGCCAGGAAGCGGATGTCCAGCAGAAAGTCCGAAAACGTCGAATGCTGAGCAAAAGTCCAGTCGATCTGGAGGATCGCACTGGCAACAGGTAAATCTCCTGAGTGGAGTAGGTGTGGACGCGTTCCCCGTAAAGGGAACAGTAGGCGTCGGGTCGACCTAGGGTTTCCGATTGGAAATCCGAAGTCAGACCCGGACAGTTCGATGACTGTCAAACTTCATACTATCTTTATGTGCTAACTTTGTGCTGCAGGGTATTTTTGGGATTAACATATCTTGTAGGGACCAAAGTGCAAAATTGGCCTCGGATGAACAGTACCGAGGCGCCTCCATGGAGCTTGGAGGCACCTCGGGTGCAAAGCTGGAGTTGGCTGCGAAGCACTGTTCGAGGCGCCTTGGAGGACTCTGAAGGCGCCTTGGACCAGAAGCTTAAGGCACCTTGGAGCTGCGATTGAAGGCGCCTTGAGTAGGATAAACGCAGAAGAAGTTAGCGCTTATCTCCGCAGGCGATTCGGCCCTGTTAGGGCGCCTTGGATAGCATTCAAGGCGCCTTGAACATGCTTTATAAGCAGTGTTCGAGGCAGCAGCTAGGACAACGAATTGTGAATTGATCTCTTGCTGCGTGTTTCGAACAATACGACCTCGAAGTGCTGCGACATCCTCCCGACGACCCGGAGCTTAGTTTTTCCGTCTTTACATTGTCGTTGGTATAGTTTATTGCTTCTTATACTTCAAGTTGTAAACATTTTAATGAACTTATAGTTGTTGCCCACTGGAAGCGATCAAGGATCGCGGGCCTTCGAGTAGGAGTCGTCACAGGCTCCGAACGAAGTAAATCCTTCGTGTCTTTTTTATTTACTTTCCGCTGTGTTATCTCTGAATGAGTTTTTACGGTTTCGATAATCTAACGAATTAGCCGCGAGTGCTATTCACCCCCCTCTAGCGCTTCTCGATCCAACAATTGGTATCAGAGCGGGGTTGTTTTGAATTGGTGCAACCACCATTCAAAATAATTTTTTTTTTCGTGGTAATTTCAGATTTTCGGAGTCAATTAGAATTTAGCTTTATAGCTATATTCTAATTCTTTTTCTCGAATCGGTTTTTGCTCGAGGTTGGTGCAACACCACCCGAGTTCGTGTTCTATTGTTAATACTTCCCGCACTACTAATCCAGGACCAAGTCCTGGAATTTTCTTGTCATTTATTTTCTTCGTAGTTAATCTAAAATGACCCAACAAGAGGGTTATAGTACTGTCCGCCCCCCGCTCTTCACCGGAGAGGACTTTGGTTACTGGAAGGGCAGAATGGAGAACTTCTTGAAGATCCAGTTCGAAACCTCGATGATCTTCAAGACTGGTTTGGATCTTCCAACAGATAAAGACGGCAATCCTACACCCTGCGAAGATTGGGAGCCTGCATTAATCAAGAAGGTGGAGGCAAACGCCAGAGCAACTTGTACCCTCCAGTGCAGACTAATAAAGGAGGAGTTAAATCGTGTCGGCCCATTCTCAAGCGCCAAGGAGCTATGGGAGAAGTTGATCGAGCTTCACGAAGGGACCTCCGATACCAAAGTAAGTAAGCGTGATTTACTATTCAATAAATTGTATAACTTAAAAATGCAGGAAAATGAGACGGCAAGCCAGCTACATGCGCGAATTCAAGATATCCTTAACTCCCTTCACGGAATCGGGCAGAAGGTAGAAAATAGGGATATAATAAGGTACACTCTTAATTCGTTTCCAGGGAGTACATTGTGGGCATCAATGGTCGATGCCTACAAAGTCTCCAAAGATTTGTCTTCTTTAAAGTTAGATGAATTATTTAGTGAATTTGAACTTCATGAACAAACTAATGCACAGCCAGCCGAGAAGGGTATTGCTTTGGTTGCAGGCACTAGTCGAACACGGGAACCAAGATTACGGTGAAAAATTGAACCGGAATCAGAAGACGAACCTGACTCAGAAGATGAAGAAGACGAACTGACTAGCGAACTCGTGAACCTCGTGAAGAAGCTCTACAAGAAGAAGAAGGGCTTCAACAAGAAAGACCTGAAGAAGGCGGTACAATCCAAGGAAGCCCAACCGAGTTCTAAGGTAAAGTTTGAAGTTACCTGCTACGGGTGCAACCAGAAAGGGCACATCAAGGCCAACTGCCCTAACCAAAAGGAAGCCAAAAAGCAAAGAAGAAAGAAGACCCTGAAGGCGACGTGAGACGAATCTTCTTCGGAGGACGACGACGACGAACTCGATCAGACGAGTTTACTCGCGTTGATGGCCCGGGACCAGATCGTCGAATCCGAGAGCGAGAGCGAGTTAGAGGCTGAGTCCGAGCGAAGCCACGGATCCACATCTGTTTCCGAAGGGCCAGACTCCATTGTAAGTATTCCTAGACTTAATAATTTAGTCAATTATTTATTACGCAAGTTAGCTAAGTCAAACCTTAAGATTAAGTCACTTCTAAAGGAAGTAGCTGTCCTTCAAGAAGTGACTAACTCTAAATCCTTACCTGATCAAGTTCAGACTGAAAATTCTACTCATGTTCAAAAACTTGAGGAAGAAAATTCAAGTTTGAAAAATCAGGTCAAGGATTTAAAAAATACCTTAGAACGGTTTTCTTTAGGTTCCAAGAATCTTGACCTAATTCTTGGGACACAAAGAGACGTTTACAATAGAACTGGGCTAGGATACAAAACTAAAAAGAAATATAAATCTTATTTATCCTTAATAAACAAACCAAATAGAAAGGTAATACAAGCATGGGTCCCTAAGTCCAAATTGGTCAATCAAATTGGACTTGGCCAATACTGGGTCCCGAAGGATCAAATACACTACCTCGATAAACCATATCGAGGCTATGATCCAAGGGGAGTAAACACGAAAACAATTCAAATTTTAAATCAAAATTCAAAATTAAATTTAAATTCAAAATTCAAATTACAAAATCAAAATTCGAAATTAAGTTAAAATTCAAAATTCAAATTACAAAATCAAAATTTGAAATTAAATTAAAATTCAAAATTCAAAATTCAAAATTAAATTAAAATTCAAATTACAAATTCAAAATTTGAAATTAAATCAAAATTCAAAATTCAAATTAAAAATTCACTTTAAAAAAAATTCAAAATAATTCGAATTCAAATAAAATATAGATGGAGGATCCAGAATAGTTGGCACCCTAACTGAACTACCCGACTGGGTAACTGAACTTAACCTACCCGAAATGGGTAAACAAGAGTAGACTACCCGGCAGGGTAATTAAGGTTAGATAAAATGGGCTAGGTTTAACTTGACCCACGGTACTGGTGAAGTTTTTGGATGATAGTACGTTGGGAAGCTTGGGCATCGCATGTCTAGGAAGATATGGCTTCAACCTGGTGCATTTAGCCAAGTGGAACTGACCGAAGCTACCCTTAAATGGATCCTAACTAGTTAGACCAAGGTTTAGTATTAAGTTCAATGGGTAGGACTATTTGGAAAACCTCGAAGGCATGGTTACTTTAATGAGTTCCTTGTGACTCACCATAGCCCAGAAGTTTATCCAAAGAATGCTTACTTGTTGAACCCAAAGCTAAACCTGAATCTAACACAAAGTTAAACCAAACTCTTAAATTGAACCTCAATTCATCTCACAACAATTATAGGATTCCCTAATTGAAAATTTAGATCGAGTGAGATGACTAAATAATTAAAATCAAACAGATAATTAATTCAAATTCAAATTAATTTCAAAGTAATTTTAAATTAACTTTAAAATCTTTTTAAAACTTATTTTAAAAATCTTTAAAAACTTGATTTCAAATTTACTTTAAAAATTATTTAAAAATCTTAATTTCAAAATTCCTTTAAAAATCTTTCAAAATTATTTTAAAAATCTTTAAAACTTCATTTCAAAATTCCTTTAAAAATCTTTTCAAAATTCCTTTAAAAATCTTTTCAAAATTATTTTAAAAATATTTAAAACTTCATTTCAAAATCCCTTTAAAAATCTTTTCAAAATTCCTTTAAAAATCTTTTCAAAATTATTTTAAAAATCTTTAAAACTTAATTTCAAAATTCCTTTAAAAATCTTTTCAAAATTATTTTAAAAATCTTTAAAACTTAATTTCAAAATTCCTTTAAAAATCTTTTCAAAATTATTTTAAAAATCTTTAAAACTTCATTTCAAAATTCCTTTAAAAATCTTTTAAAAATTATTTTAAAAATCTTTAAAACTTCATTTCAAAATTCCTTTAAAAATCTTTTAAAAATTATTTTAAAAATCTTTAAAACTTAATTTCAAATTCCTTTAAAAATCTTTTCAAAATTATTTTAAAAATCTTTAAAACTGAATTTCAAAATTCCTTTAAAAATCTTTTCAAAATTATTTTAAAAATCTTTAAAACTTCATTTCAAAATTCCTTTAAAAATCTTTTCAAAATTATTTTAAAAATCTTTAGAAAACTTATTCAAAATCCTTTGAAAAATCCTTGAAAAACTTATTTAAAATCCTTTGAAAATTCATTTCAAAATCTTTTAAAATAATTTCAAAATATTATTCAATTAATTTCAAAATATTTATTAATTTAAAAGGATTTAAAAATCTTTATTTCTCAAATCATATTTTGATTGCAAATGTTAACTCCAATTTACTATAGTCTCAAAGTTTAATATTTACTAATTTGACATTCAAACTTATATTTTTCAATAGTTTTATTGACAAAGTTAACTTTATCTAACACTCACTCATAAGCTAAACATGTCTGAAAAACCTAGAATAGGTGATATGGAAAATTAGGCAATAAGCAAGTAGCTAAAGGTTAGACAGTTGGTAAAAGGATACTCAGTTTTCAGATTAAGCATGTGTGATCTTTAGGGCTCTGATACCTCTTACAGTAAAATTGGATAATTTGAAACCTATTGAACTTGACCCATGCTTGGACTTAAGGACCAACTGACTTTGAATAAATAACCTAAACCAAATTTTTAGCTACTTCACTCCCTCCTTGTCCTACAATTTAATATTATTTAAAATTAAGCTAAGTTCTTTTTAACCTAAGCTATAGTTTTCAAAACACAATACTTGCAAAGAGCTTAGCTAAGGCCCAATCTTTATTTTCAAAATTTTAAAACTTAGCCCACAAAAATGTGTTCTTAAAAATCACTTGGCTCCAAATATTTCACTAACAAGTTTTCAAATTCTAAACAAGTGCTTCTCTACATATAGTTTTTCTAGCCTTTTTCAACTTAGTTAAAGACTGTCAAAAGGTTCCATCTTCTAGTGGTTTTCTAATTTTAACTAAGTTTCCAAAGAGCTAACATCATCCTCTCACTTAGCTAAAGGTAAGAAATGAAAATTATATAATGATTAAGTGTTGTCCCTCTTTAAAATCAAATGACTATTTTAATTATTTTTGATAAATGGCAAAGGGAGAGAGTAGCAGCAATTGCAAATTCAAAATTCAAATACTCAAATAATTGTAAAATTCAAATTTAAAATGAATGTTAAAGGGGGAGTAACATTTAAGGGGGAGTCTAAACTTGGTGCTATACTTTAAATTCATAGAATTTACTTTAGTAAAATTGCTAAGCTTGCTTTAAATGTTTTCATCTATTTGTTATTTGATATTTGTTTACTTAACTTTGAATTTGAGTTGCCATAATCAAAAAGGGAGAGATTGTTGGTGCGGGAAGCATCCGACGATCAAACTCATGTTTTGATAATGGCAAAGGATTCAAAGTTAAGGTGTTTTGTGATCTGACAAGTATGCTTGAGTATTTCAGGAAAGTCCTAGCTGTGGTTAGGCAAAGGGAAAATCCTAGGGGGTGGTAACCCTAGGTCATAGGGGGTGGTAACCCTATGCGGAAAGTCTTGGCAGGTCGATAGCTTAAGGCAAAAGTCCTAGGGGGTGGTAACCCTAGGTGGAAAGTCTTGGTGTCGCGAACCAGGTGAAAGACTGGACTAGCCGGGAAGCGGATGTCCAGCAGAAAGTCCAAAAGCGTCGAATGCTGAGCAAAAGTCTAGTCGATCTGGAGGATCGCACTAGCAACAGGTAAATCTCCTGAGTGGAGTAGGTGAGGACGCGTTCCCCGTAGAGGGAACAGTAGGCGTCGGGTCGACCTAGGGTTCCGGTTGAAAATCCGAAGTCAGACCCGGACAGTCCGATGATTGTCAAACTTCATACTATCTTTATGTGATAACTTTGTGCTGCAGGGTATTTTTGGGATTAACATATCTTGTAGGGACCAAAGTGTAAAATTGGCCTCAGATGAACAGTACCGAGGCGCCTCCATGGAGCTTAGAGGCGCCTCGGGTGGAAAGCTGGAGTTGGCTGCCAAGCACTGTTCGAGGCGCCTTGGAGGACTCTGAAGGTGCCTTGGACCAGAAGCATAAGGCGCCTTGGAGCTGCGATTGAAGGCGCCTTGAGTAGGATAAACGCAGAAGAAGAAGCTCAATCGGGTGATCGGTCTAATTTTCAATAGCTCTGAGCTAATGTGGAAGCGGAACAATTGCGAAAGCTTCAGGAAAACTCCAATTAACCTTCGCAAATGTCTGGAAGCCTCAGATCTAGAGAACGCCCTTGAATCTGAGGATGAATGGAATTCGGAGGAAGAAAGTGTCGCAGATCTAGAGAACGCCCTTGGATTGTGATGATGCTCTTCACTTGCTGATTGTCGTTGATTCCTAAATTTGTCATTGAAGTTGGAATTGAGACCGAGATCTGGAGATGGTGAATGGGAGCTTCGGCGTCGCGGAGAAGAAGAAGAAGGTACTGTAGCAAAACCGCGAACACGCCGAGCCCAAAGTTCACTATAGCTTCTCGCGGGATTTAAACCTCTCCTCATCTGATCGGACGGTCCAGATTATTTCTGGGCTTGAGCAACGGCTGGATGAACTCAGATCTAGATCAAAACCCTTGGATCTTCATCTACGACGGTGATGTGCTTCCTCTTAGCTTGGATGGACAAGATCCTTGATGGATGGCTCATATATCTCTGATCTTCAATGGATGGTCCAAAACATTCCAAGGCTTGATCGACTTGATTAGCTCTTGATTTGAGCCCAAATGTAGTCTGATCTGATTGGGTCTATGACTCTTTTGATGCCTACAAAATAACAATTAAATATTAGCATCAAATACCATGATAATAGGTTAATTTATAATTAAGTCCAAGATCACATGCAATTATGAAATATGATATAAATGTGAGATTAAGCTATGAATATATCATTAAAGACATGCATTATGAACCAAACTAATGTAGATCATGGTTATCACTCCTCTTTGTTGGTCGGCTCCTCAGAGGGTCCGATTGGTAGAAGTCCATGGCTCTCTAACTTGGCTTCCCCTCGAGCTTCTATTTCTTCATCCACCAACTTAGTAGAATCACTCAACAAGGCTTTCCACATGCTTTTAGCTGGAAAATAGAAGAGGAAATTATTAGGACAAAAAGGAATTTATATATCTCCATAATGACATAATATTGTCCACTTTGGGCCTAAGCCCTTATGGTTTTATTTTTAGGCTCTACTCAGAAGGCCTCGTACCAATGAAAATATCTTTCCTTTATAAACCTATGATCTTTCCTATATATTTTTAATGTGGAACTTTATTTACAACCTTGTAATCCAACATAAATCAGTTAGATCCAACAACAACAAGAGGATGAATGACTCACCTAAGCCATCATGCAGTATGGTTCGTATGAGACTCAAGCCAAACATGTATAACACTCCCTCAGTCAGCAGCTTGTGAATGTAGTACTTCAGCTCGACTAGCTGAGCAGAGGCCTCGAGATAGACTAGTTCCCATTTGAACTTGCTTAACTTAGGAGGGTTGGACAATTCTATTTGCTACCGATCGGAAAGGTCACTGGTTGGGCTGATCGGAGGAAGAAATAGTGGGATTTCTAGCATTATTTGAGGAAGACATTTTATCAAAGAATACCACACCCACTTGTGCTTGGAAGATAAAAACGTCTGGCTTAGTTTCTTGGGATAGTAAAAGTAGTAGAAGACACAGGGATACAAAGGGACTCGGTACAAATGAAATAACACCATAATCCCACATAACAACCTAATTGAATTAGGTGCTAATTGTTGCAGTGGTATGTGGAAATAAGAACAAATTTTTAAAAGAAAAGGGTGCAGATGAAAGCGGAGGTCGACCATAAATTGATCTTTGAAAAAAGTAATATAGCTGGCCAGAGGAAGATGGGGGGTGGTCATAGTCAGAGGGGATAATAATATGATGGTCGAGAGAGAAATGTGATAAGAAAGGCATATCTCATCCACCTCCTCGCCATGAAAATTGGAGATGACAGAGGTGTACCAGAGCTCGTGGATGGCAACAGAGGTACCAGAAGCCATGAAAAGAGCGTGAGGAAAGCTGGGAGAAGAAAGAAAACATAACTTACTAGAGATTAAAGGAACAAAAGATGTAGACAATCGCTGACGACAATAAGGAATGAAGAAGAAGATGAAGAGAAAAACGTGAAAATGATAAAGTGGTAGGAAACTTAAAATCCCTAGTGATAACCGCTCATAGCCATTTGATCATAGGGATGGAGAAGAGAGGTTTAATACTGAGCGTTGAGTTTAAAACATCAACTGTCACATCGAATCTCAATAATCACCTATCACATTGAATATTCTTATGGCAGGCGTGTGATATGTGTCAAGAAGACACAAGCAACATTTATTAGAGATGCGAGGCAATAAGTACGCTTAGGGAAAAAGTCATGCTCATCATGGTTAGCATTAATGACAATGTGACATGCCTTGCTTTTGAGGTGTTAGAGTGATGTCATCTTAAGAGTATCGACGACGCACGGAATGAGTAGTCAGTCGGGAAATAGAGACCGTGAGAAGCAGCAACAACTAAGTATGCCCACAACTTAAACTGAGTAGCAGGATGAAGAATGAACGTCTGATCGGAGGTTAAGGAGCATAACCAATACAATTGTCCAGTCAGTCGGACTTGCAACCTTCTTTGACTAGACTTGACAGGGAGACTTGTGATACGATCGATAATGTGAGGCCTCTGAGTCGGGTCAAAGTCAAGTATGCTAGGTGATATGGCAGTTAAAGTCAAGTGAGGGTCAACGTTCAAGGACATCACGGTCCATCATCATGGCTGAGAGTTCGGCTGACCTGATTGATGGGCTCATCGGACGTCGAGGCCCTCAACATCGATGAGTTATTCAAGATGAGTCATTCCTAGCTAGAGCCAAGACTTTTTTGTAATTTGAAGGCAACATGACTGACTAGCTCGTTTGGGTAATCCAGGTGATCATAATTATGGTCCGATCGGACAAGTAAGCCGAGTGGAGGACGAATTCCTGAGGACGCTCAATAAGTTCGATCGGCCTGTCCTTTTGAGTGATGACCAATTGGGACACAAGAACAACTCAGTCAGCTTGTCATGCAAGCTTATTATGGGCCCCTTAACCCAACGACCTTATATTCCTTTTTGGCATCTTGTGCCACGGAAGACAGAGAATATTCTTCATGTAAGTTGTACAACAGAAGTTTTCTCTCCGCCAAGCGCAGAAATTGTGGGTCCATTTTAGGAAAGGTGCCAGAACGTCTTTATTGTCTGTCCTTTTTAGAAATATTTTGGGATTTGTGCATAAGTAGTAACACTATAAAAAGGGTCTTCATTTACAAGTGCAGGTATGCTCACATTATGCAAGACTACATAATTCTACTATTCACCTCTATTCACTATTGTTCATCATCCCAAAACTTGATCACTGACTTTAGCGTCGGAGGGTCTACGTCGGGGACCCTTTTCTTGGCCCGGTCACTAATGCTCTTTTTGATACACAAGGTTGCTTCAGAGTTATCTTTGGATAGCGAAGAGTCTTCATTTGATCAACATCCGAGCCACATATCTAACACTCCATCTCCACCGATTTCAGACAAGATCAACCATTAACTCCGAACATAACTCATCACCATTAATATCTGAACATCCATCGTGACTCAAAAATTATTGAAGCTCCATACAATACTTTATCAAACCAGCTAAAGTTTCACTCTTTAACTTTTCCAAATTCAATAAAATCCCAAAAATCTCATGATATTGTTTAAATTGTTCCATCCAAACTTGAAGAGAAGATCAAGCTTGATCAATTATAAATAGAAAATATTCAACTATAAAAGATTCTTCACCCATTGTCACTTTCATCAAATCATTTTTTTCGAATAATGCATTTTTATTTCCAAATTTAGGTTCAATCCTCATTCCACTTGTTCTTTGTATAGCTTCATTTATGGCATTAGCAAACCCCTATTCTCTTAACTAATCAAGAAATTGATTAAGTCCTTGTAAGAGGTTGATCACAATATCAATATCTATATTTTCAGATTGCATAAACTTACTCATAGTATTTATAAAAGGTATTAGATCTCAATCTATAAAAGGAAATTTTAATACTAGGCAAATATATCCAATCTAATGAATATTTATAATTCCTATGACGAGACCTATGATGAAAAAAAGGTGTGAGATTACAGCAAGAGTCACTTCTTTCCCTTTTAAAATAGATAACAACAATGATTGTAAGTCACTCCAGTGAATGGTATGACATAGATAATCTTGCTAATGAACAACCAATATAACAAATATAAAACCTAATTGGTCATATGAAAGAAGAGGTATTACTTGCAACTTTTGGGTAGTAAATGTTAGGACACATATGAGCTAGAGGAGGAGGAGGGGGGTAATAGCCTGGATTGCTTCTCTATGCTTGAGTTGTAGCGAAAACCTAGAAGCGAAGATTCGCCAAAATGCTAACGCCTTCAATTTTACTTAGTATCCACCTCTTTGATATGATTAATCCAAGGGTCCACTCCTCACACTCATAGCTCCACTATGAACACCTCATTCTTTAAAAAAAATTGGAGGTAGAGAAGCCTCGTGCAACCTTGAGCATAAGAATATAGTAAGAAAATAAGAATGTAAATACAAAATACAATCTAGAACAACTTTACAGTTTACATTGAGGAACCTTGTATTGCTTGCTCTTTTCTTACTTTAGATTACCTCTTGGTGGATGGAAATGCAACAACACTTTGCTCCAAAACTCTCTAAAAAATGACTACTCGAAAACATCATGCAACCCCATTTTCTAGGGTTTCTCTTGTGTTGGAAAATACCTCACAATCGATTGATCTTACCCCCAATTGATTGCTACGTAGGATTTGACTGTTCAAACATGGAAAGTGGTTTTTTTTCGCTCGACCAATCAATTGGTTAGTCGTACCAATTGACTACCAGCTTCAAATCGATTAACATAATCGATTATGAAGATTTCTATTCTTCGCCAAAACACTTCAGTCAATTGTAAGCCCAATCGATTGACCAATTGATTTTGACACTTACTGTGCTCTTGTGAAAACACTTTAATCAATTGTCTAAGCTTAATTGATTAACCAATCGATACTGGTCCTTACCGTGCTCTCACGAAAAAGCTACCAATCGATTAGGTCAATTGATTGACCTAAGTTTAATTAATTAACCAATCATTTCCAACCCTCGCTATGTTCTCGCGAAAAAGCTCCCAATTGATTAGCCTAATCGATTGGCCTTAGGATAATCGATTGAGCTAATGATTGCCCAATCCTAAACTTTGAACTTGAGTTTAGAGTTCCTTTGTCTAACCCTAAAGTCATCCGTGACTCATTGGTACTTCCCATTGCTAGCATTTAGTCAATCTTGACCTGTTAGCACTTTTTCACTAAGTGTCTGGTCCTCCGTAACCCACTTGGACTTTTCTCTCAACCCTTTTGTGAAACTTTCCCTTGTCTAGCCTCTAGTTAGTATTGTAAGTATCCTGGGTTAATTTTGATGTGGTCAATCAAGTCAAGTTAAGTCCTATTGTATTTGATACTTTGTGTCTAAGTGTACAGGAGCTTAGGAACATAGGAAGTCGAGAGGAAGATATGACTAGAGAGAAAGATGACACGGAAAATGAGTCAACAAGCTTAGTGCATCCGAGAGATGAGGTGCTACGGAAGAGTACGCCTCCGAATGATAAGGACATGCGCAATGTTTGAGGGATGAGAAATCAAGTAGGAAGCGTACTCGAAGAGAAGGTTAGAGTTGGGTTTGGATGAGTTCAACTCCTGATAACCGGAGCATCACCCAAAAGGAAGAACAATGGAGAGTTAACCTTTCTTGAAGGTTAACTATTCAAACTGATTGGTGGAAGGCGCCCTCAAGAAGATGGAAGACACTCTCATGCCTTCATAGAAGGCGCCCTCAAGAAGATAGAAGATGCCCTTGCGCCTTCATGGGAGGCACCCTAAAGTTGTTTGGAGGCGCCTCTTGTTGGTGCTTGAAGCACCAGATAATCGAACTAGTTTTGATTATTTGGAAAAATTTTAAAGTTAAGGTTAATTGTTATCTGACAAACTTACCTGAGTGTGTAGGAAAAGTCCTAAATGATCTTAAGTAAGGTGAAAATCCTAGTTGAGGCTAGGCAAAGAAGGTGAAAATCCTAGTTGAGGCTAGACAAAGAAGTCCTAATGGACACTAGGTAGGTAGAAAGTCCTAGTTGCGACTAGGCAATGAAGCCTTGGTCTATGGTACCGGGCAAACTCTTGGAAGGTCAAGGATATCAGGCAAAATCCGTCAAGGACATTAGGTGAAAGTCCTGGGGGCACTCCAGGCAGAAAATCCTAAGGTCGAGGACACTAGGTGAAAGTCCTGAAGTCTCGAATATTTGAGCAAAAGTCTGACGGTCTGGAGGACTAATTTGACAAAAGGTAAACTCTCCTGATTGGAGTAGGAGAGGACACGCTCCCTGTAGAGGGAACTGTAGATGTCAGTTCGACCTAAAATTTTAGTGAAACTCAAAGTTAGGACTAGAGAGTTTGGAGGTTGTCAAAATTCACTTTACTTTACATATTACTGCTTATCTTTCTAACTTTGTAGTGCAGGTGATTGAAAGTGACAGTTGGCTGGAAAATGACCATCTAGGCACCCGAGAGGGTTCCGAGCACCCGTAGGTGGTCTGGGCACTTGGGATCGGACTATTCAGGCACCTTTAGGAGCTGAAGTGGCACGCGCTGATTAGCTAGCCTACGTCATAGTCCAAGTGCCCGAGGCCGAGGGTGGTCTAGGCACTCGAAGATGGATAAAATTCACCAGATGAAGTTTCAAATAGAGCACGACATGTCAGTCCTGTGGGGGGGGGGGTGCTCGGGGGAGGTTCCAGTTACCCAGAGTGGGCTACAAAAGAAGGGTTTGACCATCACCTTAAAATCATCAATTTGAACAACTTTTACTCTTACGCGCTACTCCGAAAATGACTCGACATTAGCCAAACGCTGCTCCGACAACTGAAGTCAAGAATCTTCAGATATATAGTTGTCAGTAACTTTTAAATATTTGCACCTATATTGTAATTTAGATATCCTTGTAATATTTTGAATTGATAGTGCATTGCCCAATAAAAGTGATCAACGATCGCGGGCTTTGAAGTATGAGTCATCACGGGCTCCGAACCAAGTAAATCAAAGTGTTAATAATTGATTTTTTTTATTATTATTCCACTGCATTTTCTCTATCAATAGTGTTTTTCAAAAAATGTGAAAAACCACAAGCTCTATTCACTCCCCTCTAGCACATCAATCCTACACCTCCAGTAGTTGTTGAGAGAGGATAAAGTCTCATTGCTAGAGGATAAGCTCTATCCTCTTGGAGGCACCTTGGACCTCCTTGGAAGCACCTTCGAGTGATGAACATCAATGGATACTTCATCCCAGGAGGCTATAAAAAGCCCCTGGTGCTAAGAATTAAAACACAACTTTAGTAACAACTTCTTTATTCAATTCCTAGTCAATTTCTGAATTATTAAAGAGTGTAAAAGACTTCTTCACTTTCAACAAAGGAGATTTTTTTAGTAGAGCTTTGCAACTATCTTGGATTAACAACCATATAGGTTATAACCAAGTAAAAATCCTAGCCTTCTTACTTACTATTTTTATAAGTTGTTATTTCTTTTAATGTTAATTGTTTATACTTAACTAACTTATATCCTTGCTAAATTCCAAGCAAGAGAAAATTCTAACTCTGGTTTTAGGGCTATTCAACCTCCTATAGCTGACTGTAATGTTTCAATAAGTACTATTTATTTAGTAGACTTTTCACTTACCTAACCTCCATTTAGGACTTCTTATTGCCTAATCTCAGTTAGGACTTTCCCTTATCTAATTTCTAGTTAGGACTAGTCACTTGATAAACTTATTACCTATCTAACTTCTAGTGAGGACTTCTCATTGCCTAACTTTCAGTTATGACTTTTTGTTCACTACAAAAAAAAAGTTCTTCTAACGATGAAAATTTCCATCGCTATTCGGCCGCTATATGCCCATAGCTACGGAACAACGATGGAATAATGGCTATCGTGGAATATTTGGTCAAATGATTTTTTCTGATGGAATATGATATTTGTCAGAATTTATGATGGGAGTGTAAGTACCTCGTGGTAGTTTTTTTTGTGATTAACCGAGTCAAGTTAGGTCTTGTTGTCTTTTGATATCTTGTGTCTAAGTGCACAGGAATTTAGGAGCATAGAAAATTGAGCGAAAGACGCAGCTAGCGAGAAGGACGATACGAGAGAGAGTTGACGGCTTGGTGAGTCCGAGGGATGAGGTGCTGTGAAAGAGTACACTAGCGGACGAGAAGGGAGCGCATAATGTTTTCGAGAGATGAGAAGTCGGAGAGGAAGATTGCTTGAGAAGGTCGGAAGATGAGTTCGGTGAACCCAATTCTGGATGGCTGAAATCACCCAAGCAATCAAAGAAGGAGCCGGACCTGGTCCGGGTCTGGGCACCCAGACCGTCTGGGGGCCTGAAAATGTTCTAGGCGCCTGGACCGCCGGGGTAGGCCGGGGGCGCTTTGACTCAGCAACGCTACGGATAAAAGTCAACAAGGGTCCGGGCGCCCAGAGCTATTCTACGTGCCTGGACCAGAGAGGTTTTATCTAGATCGAGTTATTGCGATCCGTTATGATGTGGATAAAGTTTAATCCACACCCAGGGGCAGAAGCCTTCCAGGCACTTGGAACATGGCTATAAATATGCCCCTGGTCTCAGTAGTTTAACACAATACTTGTAAACGAATTCTCTTTCTGGTTTACTACTCTGTTTTTGAGCCAACAACATTGTAAGAGGCTACTCCACCCAAAGGAGATTTTAGTGAGCTTCATTTTCCTTGGATTAGCAATCCTCTGATTGCAAACTAAGAAAAAAGATCTGTCTCTTCTTTCTTTCTTGTTAATTAGTTTATTATTAAACAAGTGTGTCTTAATTTGGTTTGAAAAGTCGAGAAAGGGTTATTTTTAATTTTAGGCAATTCACCCCCTCTTGTCGACCGTAAGGGACCAATATGTTGTATTAGAGCTTAATTACCTTAGAAGGACTAACTGCCAACTGAAACAAGGATGATGGTCGGACCGAGCATTTATCCGCTTAAGTTCGAGGAGGACTTTACGAACTGGAAAAAGAAGATGGAAGTATTCTTTAAAAGTTGACTTTTAATTATTGTTAATAATGAAGTATGATTTTATAGTACCTAAGGATTAGAAAGGAAAAGATAAAGAAGAACATTAGTGGGCGAAAAAGGAGTAAGCCGAATTTGTGGCAAATGGCAAGGCAGAATTTCATTTGCTGAGCATTTTACCATCACAAGAAGTCGACCAGATCGAAACTTACAAGTTAGCGAAAGATATTTGGAAAAAATTCCTAGAAATACACGAAGGAACCTCGGAGGCAAAACTCGCAAGACGATACCAGCTTCGGAACCAGATCAGCAACCTCTGGTTGGAAGAAGGAGAAATCATCTGTAACGCCCCGCCCCTCCTGCTAAGGCCACGAGGGTTACTATACCCTACTTAACGACTTATTAACTTATTACAGTGGAAGACTTACTTGTAAATTTTTAGAACATAGAATCCATATGTCATGCTTTACATTATTTCAAGACATATAGGAGTTAACATGATAAAATGTCATGGAGTTACAATCATAAAAATATCAACTAAGCACAATTCATATTTAATGAAAGCAGGTCTTTTCTTCTTTAGCCAGTCACTACCACACACATCCTGCTAGCCCCTCCTGCTGCTCCCCTAGTTCATCCAACCTTTGCCCTTATCTGTGGTACAAGAAAGTAAGCTATGAGCACTCATGGCTCAGTAAGTTTCCTTTCCTACTCACAAAATCCGTATAGCATGTCATCAATCACAAAGCATATATCAAAACATAAACTATCATAGCATATCATAAGTGATCATCATATGTATCATGAGCACAATCATAGATATCATGGCATACTCATGGCATAAACACAAGGTAGCATGGCATATCATAACATGAACATCATACTCATCATGGCATATTCAAAAAGTATATGCAAGGTGAACTTTTAAAACATGCATCATGTCTTGTTAAAACATATAGTATAGATACTTAAACATAATCTCAACATAAGAGGGGATCCCGGCTTGTACCACATACATAAATGCGCGCATCCTAGTAGGTCCAAGGTAGCAAATCTTGAACCCTACAAGGCATATACTAGGCCCATTTCTTAGTCCATCGACCTAGGGACACTTAGGAGCCCATCCCTAACGAGGCCCGTTTCTTAGTCCATCGACCCCTGGGCGCTTATGGAGCTCACCCTTGGTACAAGCCTTAAAAGTAAAATAGCATGTCATATTTACATAGTCCATATCACTCATGTCATATTCATATCTGTTACGCTCCGCAAGTGTACGAAAATGTCGCAAGTAATATAAAAGATTATCGTATCCACAGGGACTGGAATAAGCACTAGAAATGTCTCAATGCGAATTAGCTAAACAACTATCCAATCGTTTCAAATGCAAAGTGAAGGTAAACAAATCTAATATTAAAGATCAACAAACAAGAGTTTAGTGTTTTGGGTTATGATAAAGGGAGATTCTAGGAGTTTCAGTTTCTTTGTAAGGTTTTTTGAATGTAAATGGTTCATCAATTCTTATCCCTCAATTGCCAAACACTTGTAGAAAGTTGCCGGTTCTCTCTTGCAATAGATAACCGGCTAAGGACTGAGAAATGTATCTAAATATGATCAATTAGACGTGAACCTACGTTGTCCTTACACAGAAGCGCACCTATTACTATGCCTTCCTCGGATATCAACATAGAAGCCCACAACTTATTAATCTATCAAGATACAAGAAACTAATCACAAAATCCATCCTACTCTCTTGAATATTCCTATTTCCTCTTCAAGATTATCTCTCAAACGTCCTTACACGGGCTTGCACCTGTCACGTGGATCCCTCGGATGATCGAGTGAGAGTTTATCTTTACAAAGTCCACAAGAAATCCAAACAATCAATCAAGAATGAGAATTAAGCACAAATCACCATTAATCATTCAAGATCTAATTGATACAAGCAAGACAATGTCATTGAAACAAGAAAATGGCAAATCCATATGAGATTACATCAATCCATCATACAAATACTTCCTTAATCCTAGAATACAAGATCTACTCCATGAATCGAGGAAGAATACCCGAAGAAATAAAGATTACAAGCATTTCTTAAATCCCCAATCCAAGAAACCAAGAAAAGGGGAAGGAGAAAACTTATCTACGAAGAAGCCTCGTCTTCGGATCCAATCCTCGCTCCAGAGTCGAAATCGTCAAGAACTCCCTTAGAATCACCCAGAAATCCTCCCAAGAATGGGAGGAAACCACTAAATCTTGCCTTCTCCCAAAAGGGGGAGAGATCCCCTTTCAATTCATGAAGGAAGGTTTAAATAGAGGAGGAAATCGGGCGCCACACGGCCCCACGACACGGCCGTGTGAGATTCACACAACCATGTCCAGTTCCTTCTCTGTCAAAGCTGCACGGTCGTGTGGTTCACACGGCCAAGACCCTTCTGCTCTCTGGAAATGCTACACGGTCGTGTGGTGCACACGACCACCACCTGCTTGGTCTCTGGAAACTTCACACGGCCGTGTGATGCACACGTCCACCACCTGTTTGGCCTCTGGAAACCTCACACGGCCGTGTAGATCCACACGGCCATGTAAGGCATCTGCTCTGATTTCTTCAAATCAAGACACGACCATGTGAGATTCACACGGCCATGTCCTCTTCCCTTCCTGTTAAGACTACACGACCATGTGTGGTACACGGCCTGATGCTCTCTCCCTTCAATTACTTCCAAGTTTGCCCGAGGACGCATAATCTTCACCAATTTCGACTCCTGTGTACAGAAAATGCACAAAAAGCAGATCTCCGAACCAAAAGAGTAAATATGCTAAAAGGAAAGCTGGAAGTATAAAAATGCATGGATCAAGCATGCTCAAAGTATGTAAATGTGCGTAAAAACATGCATAAAAGAGTATATAATCTACGCACATCACACCCCCAGACTTAAACCTTTGCTTGTCCTCAAGCAAAATGCTGCAGTCTAAATTCATATGTTCTACAACACATTCATAAAACCTAGTGCACTTTCCTAATTCTATCAAAAAGTTTCATTAACAAGCATGATCATGGAAACAAGTAAAGTATGGTTCAAGCATAAGAATCTTGTGCACAGTGTAAAAGTAACTCAACACCCTTCAAGTTTCAATCCATGTCCTAGTCAAGTCGTCATCAAATTTGAATTCCTAATGTTTCCAGTGAAAGACAAGTAACCAGTGATAGACACTTACTCACCATTCACTTGGTTCATATTTCTCAACTAACCCAAGGTCTCAAAGGTGTGCTCAATCTTAAGGGAAGCTAAGCAGTCATTTCCCCAGTAACCTAACTCGGTCTCAAAGGGGTGACTTGCTAGATTCCACTCATGACAACTGTTTTTTATATGCTTTTTTTTTTATATAAGTGTTTGCATTGTGCAAAACTTATTCACAAATGTACTTTTAGCACACATGTTGGGATATTTTGATTTTTCCAAATGAGCTTTAATGATTTGAGCCTCATTCAGTAACCAAAATGAAAGTTGAGAAATCACCATGGAAACCAAGTACTAAGCAAACAAGATGAATCATGACTATTTCAATGACATCAACTATTCAAGCATCAAGCACAAGTGTAGTGAAGATAAAATCCTTAAGGTTGAACCAAAACTAAAACTCATCACCATAAGATTCTTAGCTTATTAATGCTTCCCAAGATAGAAAAAAGAACTACACAAAGTTTACTACTAGCATCATTCGAACATCATGAATCAAGACAATAATCGTGCTAACATTTCACTTGAATCCAAGAAAGCATATAAGTGAAGATTTGATGTTCTCAAATTTTTTTTTTTTGCCATGATTATTTCAAAAACAAGCAAAATAAGGCAACAAGCAATGAAAATAAGAACCAACATGAAAAACTAACAAAAACTAAAAACTGAAAACCAAAAAACATGAAAAACTAACAAAAACTAAAAACTGAAAACCAAACCAAACAATACATGACACCATATATGACACCCCCCCAGACTTAAACTTTTCATCGTCCCGATGAAATCAATATGGTGGAGGAGGTGGAGGTGGACGAGGAAAAGGGGGTCTACGACGTGGTTGGCCAATAGGAAAACTAGGAAAACCTGGAATCTCACCCAAGGATCTATGATACTCATATAAAGCATCTACTTGTTGGCTAGTAAGTGTCATGCTCTGCATAAAATCTCTCATCCTAGCCTGATCAGTATCATAATCCTGCACAAACTCAGCCACTTGACCTTGAAAATTCCTCGTAAACTGAAAATGATTTTGTACCTCCCTAAACTGATCATCAGATAAAGAGAAGTGACCCTCTAACATTTTTCGTTGGGCATCTTGCTTCTCATGAAGTGATTCTAGAGAAGTACGAAAATCTGAAAAATTCAAACCTAGAAGATCTCGTGCCATATGCAAAAGAATGCCTAGCAGGCTCCATAAAACTAGAAGGCTGCGGGTGTCCAAATGACGAGGGCTCATGATGTGGCTCAGTGTCTCCAGGTATAGAAGGGTTATCCTCAAAATCTAACTCAGAAATTACCCAATTAGCCGGGTTACAAATAGTAGTTTGTTCAGGAAAAGGAAGGGGTAAAGGAGAACCACTCCTCCTAGGAAACGCGAAACCATTCTCATCCCGAACGATCATTTTCATAGCAAGACATGCATCAATGTCAATCATGTCATTACCATGAATTATTTCCAACCCATCAACATCAAGATTTAAATTATAAGCTATTCGGGTAATCAAACCACCAAAAACAATTGATCCCAATGATGCCCTAGCAGATCTTAATAAGGTTTGAACAAAATGAAAACCAGAATCAAATTCAACCTTATAAAGCATAGCCCATAAAGCATAAAGCTCTATCTTTTTAACTACCCCATCACTCTCTCCCCTACCAAAAATAGTTTTACTCGTGACTCTATGTAGATACCTAAAGATGGGGTTTTGCATATTGGAGGCCTTAGCTCTTGAAGGCTCATAAGGTTGATCTAACCCAGTTATTGCATTCCAAAAATGATTCCAATTAAACCTTGGATCAAACCTACGAGGGCTCTCGGGGGTTAATCCAAAACAAGAATTAAAGTCACTAAATGTCCATAGAAATTCTTGATTCATTAGTCTAAATGAGATTTTTCCAAAATAATCATCTTCATTAGTAAAATGGACATCCAATGAACTTAAAAATTCCAAAACAAGACAAGGATATGTAGGCAAATGTGTGTACATAATATCACTCCAATCCAAAAACCCAATCATCAAATCTACATCTTCCCTAATTCCAAGCATATCAAGAACAGTTGGGTCCATATATCTAGTACACACTATCTTTCTATTGACAAGAATTGCAAATCTAGTTACTTGATCATCATTTCTGAACACAATATTGAATTCATTGTCATTACCTTCGTTGCGTGAAGTCCTTTTGCCTTTTCCCTTCACTGGTTGTTTTCCTTTGTCCCTTGATGGCTCCTCCTCTTTGTCCCCACTGGATCCACCACCTCTTTTGCGAAGTTTCTTCAAAATGTTGGACATCTTAATGAGTTTAGATAGGGGAAGAATTATCTAGGGTTGGAAGAATGAAACTCAAAGAACAAAACTTCAAAGAGCAAAAATCTTAGGTTAGGAGAATGAAAAGTCCAAGTCTTAGAGAGGAAGAGAATCCAGATCTAAGAGATCTTGAGAGATTAGAGAGGAGTTTTTAAGAGATTGGGAGAGAAAGAGACGTTTTGGAGAGTTGGGGGTGTGCGGAACACGGCCAAGATCTGGCCGTGTGAGGTAGTAGGAAGACTTTAATAGCTCCCCTACACGGGCCGTGCAGATCCACACGGCCTCCCCCTCTTCCTTCTCTGGATTCCAGACACGGGCCGTGCAGATCCACACGACCTCCCCCTCTTCTTTCACTGGTTTCCTCGCACGGCCGTGTCTGGGACACGACCTCTCCATCTTTCTTCTCGGGATTCTTTACACGGCCGTGTTTGAGATACGACCTAGGCCCTTTTCTCCTCGGGAAATCCTACACGGCCGTGTCTGGATGACACGGCCCAAGCACTTCCCTTCTCTGCAACTTTTGCCTGGTCATATGTAGCACACGGCCGGTCTCTGTTTTGCACCTAACCTGAAAACAAAATCAAAAGAATGCATCAAACTAAAAGAAATTAAAATACAAATCAAAACTAACTAAAAGAACCCTTGGGTTGCCTCCCAAGAAGCGCTTGTTTAAGGTCTTTAGCTCGACCAAACTTGATCATTCGCTTCTTTTCCTCGCCCTTGGAGGACAGATATACTTTTCATTTTTGTTGGGAGATCTTCTCCCAACATCTTCCACCACATTGTCTCCTTCGTTTGGTGGCCTTCCATGAGGATGGAAATTCCATTCCTCAAGTTTATAAATGCTTGTCCTGCTACAAGCATTTAAAAGAGACAAGACATGGTTAGAGATATTAGATAAATCATATTCCAACCTTTCCTTACCAATTACCAAAGAAAGCTTATGATTTTTGACATCAATTATAGCTCCAGCTGTAGCAAGGAAAGGTCTTCCTAATATGATAGGAATCCTAGGGTCCTCTTCCATGTCCAACACGACCAAATCTGTGGGAATAACATTCCCATCCACCTCTACTGGAACATCTTCTATAATACCCAAAGGGTACCTGCAGGAATGATCGACAAGTTGAAGTGCCATAGTAGTAAGTTTAATGTTTTTGAGACCTAATTTATTACAAATTGAATAGGGAATGAGGCTAACACTTGCCCCCAAATCACAAAAAGATTTTTCAAAAAATTCTTTTCCTATGCTGCAAGGAATATAAAAGCTCCCTGGGTCCTTTAGTTTTGGGTAAATATTCTTCTCAAAAATAGCACTACATTCCTCACTAAGCGCAATGGTCTCAACCTCTCCTCTTCTTCTCTTGTTTGACATGAGATCCTTCAGGAATTTGGCAAATCTAGGCATTTGAAGAATAACATCAATAAGAGGTACCTCTACACAAATTTCCTTAACTTTTTCTAAAAACTTGCCAAATTCTTCATCTTTCTTGAGCATTGTAAGTATCTGAGGAAAAGGGACAGCTTTGCTCTGATGGTTCAGTGGAAGAGTCTCTTCAACCTCAATGGTACTCTCCTCATTAGCTTGAATCTGATTTGGTATAAGAGGAGAGAGCTCTTCTTCTTTTTGTATCCCTTTTGGAGCAGTCATTTGGGAGTCTCCCAAGGTCCGTCCGCTCCTAAGCTCAATTCTATTGCAATGCTCCATAGGATTCACATCAGGTTTTCCTGGAAGTTGTCCTGGTGCTCTGGATGATGAGGAAGCTAGTTGGGCAATTTGACTATCCTGGATCTTTTGATGCTTTTCAGAATTATCCATTCTCTGAATGAGCTTTGCTAAATCTTGCTCCATTTCATTCGACCGAGATAATTTCTTCAAGCATCTTTTCAATATTTGACTTTGGTAAGCCTTGAGAAGATAGATGTTGAAAATTTTGTTGCCCAGCTTGAAAATTTGGTCTTGCCCCCATAGATGGTCCTTGATCTTGATTATTTCTGTAAGAAAAATTGGGATGGCTCTTCCATCCAGGGTTATAAGTATTTGAGTATGGGTTGTTCTGCCTTTGATTGTAACTCATGATTGCATCACATTGTTCCAGTTGATTGATTTGTGCAGTGATAGCTCCCAATGGACATGAGTCATTTGAATGCTCTGAACTCCCACATACTTCACAAGATGTACTAATAGCACTGACCATATTAGCACTAGTCCCCATATTCTCAAATTTCTTTGTAAGAGCGTCCAATTTTGCAGACAAAAGAGTGACCGTATCTACATCAAACTTCCCTGATGCTTTAATTGTTGGGTTTACAGAAGAATAGCCACCACTTCTTTCATTTACCCATTGATGATGATTTTGTGCTACACTGTCAATAATTTCTTCAGCTTCATCTAAACTTTTGTTCATAAGTGCCCCTCCCGCAGCTGAATCAAGGGACACTTTGGTATGATAGTTGATACCATTATAAAAAGTGTGCAACACTAACCATCTTTCCAACCCATGACGTGGGCATTGTCTGAGCATACTATTATATCTATCCCATGCTTCAAAAAGAGATTCTGAGTCAGTCTGCTTGAAGCTTGCAATTAAATTCCTCATATGAGCTGTTTTGTTTGGTGGATAGAATTTATCAAGAAACTGTTGCTCACACTGCTCCCAAGTGGTGATGCTATTAGGGGCCAAAGAATTCAACCATTGCTTTGCCCTATCTCTTAGAGAAAACCCAAATAATAATAATCTAACTGCATCTGAAGGAACTCTATTCATTTTCATGGTACCACATATTTCATAAAAGACCTCTAAGTGTTGATTGGGGTCTTCATGAGGTCCTCCACCAAATTGGTTCTGCTGCACCATAGATATAATTGCGGGTTTGATCTCAAAGTTATTAGCTTCCACTGAAGGTCTTGAAATACTAGATCGAAAACCTCTTGCATAAGGTGCTGCATAATCCTTGAGTGGTCTATTCGCCATGTTCAAATGTTCCTGTTCTTCAATTTGCCTTTGCAGAATTCTTCTTTTATGGAAAGTTCTGTCAATCTCAGGGTCAAAAGGAAAGAATTCCCCAGCAAAGTTAGATCTTCGCATACACAAGAACAAGATAGCAAATGACAATTCAACAAAAAGAAGAAAAATAAAAGAATCAAAAATGCAGAATTGAATTTGTACAAAAAGAATTAACAAGAAGTAAAAGTTATACAAGAGAGTAAAAACAGAAATCTAATGATTAGTTACAACTATGCAATATGAAAGGAAAATAAATGTTATGTTTAGTCTAACTCAATTGATAATTCCTAATGTTATAGCGCAGTTCCCAGCAACGGCGCCAAAAACTTGTTACGCTCCGCAAGTGTACGGAAATGTCGCAAGTAATATAAAAGATTATCGTATCCACAGGGACTGGAATAAGCACTAGAAATGTCTCAATGCGAATTAGCTAAACAACTATCCAATCGTTTCAAATGCAAAGTGAAGGTAAACAAATCTAATATTAAAGATCAACAAACAAGAGTTTAGTGTTTTGGGTTATGATAAAGGGAGATTCTAGGAGTTTCGGTTTCTTGAATGTAAATGATTCACCAATTCTTATCCCTCAATTACCAAACACTTGTAGAAAGTTGCCGGTTCTCTCTTGCAATAGATAACCGGCTAAGGACTGAGAAATGTATCTAAATATGATCAATTAGACGTGAACCTACGTTGTCCTTACACAGAAGCGCACCTATTACTATGCCTTCCTCGGATATCAACATAGAAGCCCACAACTTATTAATCTATCAAGATACAAGAAACTAATCACAAAATCCATCCTACTCTCTTGAATATTCCTATTTCCTCTTCAAGATTATCTCTCAAACGTCCTTACACGGGCTTGCACCTGTCACGTGGATCCCTCGGATGATCGAGTGAGAGTTTATCTTTACAAAGTCCACAAGAAATCCAAACAATCAATCAAGAATGAGAATTAAGCACAAATCACCATTAATCATTCAAGATCTAATTGATACAAGCAAGACAATGTCATTGAAACAAGAAAATGGCAAATCCATATGAGATTACATCAATCCATCATACAAATACTTCCTTAATCATAGAATACAAGATCTACTCCATGAATCGAGGAAGAATACCCGAAGAAATAAAGATTACAAGCATTTCTTAAATCCCCAATCCAAGAAACCAAGAAAAGGGGAAGGAGAAAACTTATCTACGAAGAAGCCTCGTCTTCGGATCCAATCCTCGCTCCGGAGTCGAAATCGTCAAGAACTCCCTTAGAATCGCCCAGAAATCCTCCCAAGAATGGGAGGAAACCACCAAATCTTGCCTTCTCCCAAAAGGGGGAGAGATCCCCTTTCAATTCATGAAGGAAGGTTTAAATAGAGGAGGAAATCGGGCGCCACACGGCCCCACAACACGGCCGTGTGAGATTAACACGGCCATGTCCAGTTCCTTCTCTTCCAAAGCTGCACGGTCGTGTGGTTCACACGGCCAAGACCCTTTTGCTCTCTGGAAATGCTACACGGCCGTGTGGTGCACACGACCACCACCTGCTTGGTCTCTGGAAACTTCACACGGCCGTGTGATGCACACGGCCACCACCTGCTTGGCCTCTGGAAACCTCACACGGCCGTGTAAATCCACACGGCCATGTAAGGCATCTGCTCTGATTTCTTCAAATCAAGACACGGCCGTGTGAGATTCACACGGCCATGTCCTCTTCCCTTCCTGTTAAGACTACACGGCCATGTGTGGTACACGGCCTGATGCTCTCTCCCTTCAATTACTTCCAAGTTTGCACGAGGATGCATAATCTTCACCAATTTCGACTCCTGTGTACAGAAAATGCACAAAAAGTAGATATCCGAACCAAAAGAGTAAATATGCTAAAAGGAAAGCTGGAAGTATAAAAATGCATAGATCAAGCATGCTCAAAGTATGTAAATATGCGTAAAAACATGCATAAAAGAGTATATAATCTACACACATCAATATCATGAAGAGTGTTCTTGATCCTACTTATAGGGAAGCAACTCTTTTAGGCATAGCTTAAAGCATGTATATTTGAGCACACAACATATCATGATTTCGAGCACACAGCATATCATGAACACATGCATAATTAAGCATACAACCTATCATGAGTTTAAGCACACAACATATCATGAATTTGAGCACATAGCATATCATGAGTTTAGGCACATAGCATATCATGAATTTGAGCACATTGCATATCATGAGATTGAGCACACAACATATCATGAAAATAAGCACATAGCATATCATAAAATCAAGTACACAGCATATCATAAAATAAGCACATAGTATATTATGAAATTTAGCACACAGCATATCATGAAAATGAGCACATAACATATCATGAAATCAAGCACACAGCATGTCATGAATAGGACCTAACATGTATAAATGAACATCACAGCATGTCATAATCTCCACATATCATAAAGCATTGCATGTGAAGTTCATGGAAGAACACAATTAGGTCTCTAACCCTAGTAACAAGTGGTGGCCGAAACATGTAGAGATGGTTTAGGTTATCAAGCAACAAAAGAACATGTGAACCCTAAACATCTATCATTTCTTATGACATAAGAGGCATCTTAAGCATGTTAGGTATAGGTTCCAAGCTTTCTAGGTCCCTTTTCATAACCTGGCCGAAACTCATTAAGCCTCCTTTTGGGTTATTAACAACATACAAGCAAGAACAACCCTAACAATTTTCATATCATATTCCATAAGCAACCACTTGAGCATATTTGATTTAGGTTCTAAGTTCTCTAAGTCTTTAACCCTAACATGGCCGAAACCCTAGCAACATGTTTCTAGGTTACAAGCAACATGAAAAGGTTAATCTTCATACTAACATATCAATACATATCATGAGAATCACCATAAGTACTTTTAGTCTAAGTTTCAAGCTTCTCAAGCTTTTTAACCTAATGTGGCCGAATCTTGTAAGCATGGGAATTAAGTTTCTAGTGGCATATTAGCATGAAGACCATAAGAACTTTCCTAGCATTCATTTCAAAGAATAACATGGACCACTTAGTTTAGAAATTTAAGCATCCTAGGTCTTAAAAATAATTGTGGCCGAATGCTAAAGAACAAGGATTCAAGTTTCAAGCAACATGTGAACATTAATTTATTTCATATCTCTTCATCAAGTAGATCATAAGTATCTTAGACTTGCTTTAAACTTTCCTAGGGTTCAAGTCTTAAAATGGCCGAATCATCATATACATAAGAAATATTGTTCAACTTAACCTAAGATCATGGCATGCCATATTAGCTTCATATCTTGTCCTATGAGAATCATAGCATGCTTAAATTTTTAGGTTAAAGCCCTTCTAGGCCCTCAACTCTATCATGGCCAAATGTACATGAATATGGAATCAAGTTTAAGTTAACATACAAGGGGGAAAAACATTAACAACACCATTTATCATGAGGTACACATCATAAGAACAAGGGAACATGCTTGGTTTAGGTTTAGAGCTCTTCTAGTTCTTTTGTTCCTTCTATGCCAAAAATCTAAGTTCATAAATTTATGTTCTAACCAAACATTCTAGCATGAAAATATTAGTTTAACCCTCCTACGATAAGGTACATAACATAAGCAACATCATGAACATATCATAGTTGGTTTTCAAGGTTCTTTAAACTCTTTCTTTTTGTTTGGCCGAAACCCTCATGAAACAACCCTAGGTTTTTAAGCAATATTTTTACATAAAAATCACATAGCTATTGTACCACAGGTGAGGGGAACTTACATCCTTTCGCTTGTGGTTTTTCTTAAGGAGGAAAGTGTTCTAGTTGTTAAGGAAGGGAGAAGGTTCTTCTTCTTGTGCCTCCTTTGATTTCCTTTGCTTGGGAGGGCTAGAACTTGAAGATTTCTTCTTGGAAATTAGCTTCCTTGGAGAAGAACTTGACTTAGTGCTCGGATCAAAGAGTGGGAGGATCTCCTAGTCTCGGTGAAGAAAAGAAAAGGAGGAAGGAGGAGGAAGAATGAGGAAAATGAGAGATTTACTTCTCATTTTTCTATTTATTCATCATGAGAGGAATTTAAGCCTTCATTAATCTTTCCCTTAATTCATCCATTACTCCTCTCTTGATTCCCATGAAAATGAGGAGAGGGAAGGGTGAGGAAGACAACTTGCCTTCTTCTTGTTCCTTCTCTTAACCAAGAGGGAGAAGAGGTGAGCAATTTGGTTTTCTCTTGATCTTTGCTTTATTTTTTTTCTTCTCTCCTTTAACTAACATTTTTATTCCTTCCTATGCATATGTTACTCTCTATCCTAGTGGTGATCATGCCATTAATCTTTCTCCATTATTGGTGGGAGGTTCAAGGTTCAATCCTTGGCCTCCACCTCTTACCTCTTATTTTTATTTTGTTTCTTACTCTTCTTTTTCTCCTATTCTTTTTATTTATTTCCATGCTCTTAATGAGAATAATACTCATGTATTTATAAAAATTCGTGGGTGTTACATCATCGCACATCTACACTTGAAGCTCAAATAACTCATCACCAGACTCACGAATCTCAAAGAAAAGGCAACCAATCGAGATTCACTAAGATACGTGTTGGTGCAGTTTGCACTAACGGTCTAACTCAGGTTTTGATGAATGACAAGTAAGTTAAGTTAGATATTTTGTGATCTAATTACGTTACAAAGTGTGCAGGAATTGACGAGTTTGAAGGATCAAACACTAGGTTAAAATCCAGATAGGGTTGCAGGACCGGATAGTTGGTGCGAAATCCAGATAGGTTAATGAGTCAACCGGATATATGACAGAAAGTCCATTTGGGTCCGCGGGACCGGACAACCGGCAGAAGTCCAGTTGGGTTTGCGGACTGAACAATTGGCATAAAGACCTGGTGGGTCAAGAGGCAAATCAACAGTAAGGTGGTAAGTTAAGATAAGTCATTGGATGAGAGTGACTAAGTGAAGACACACCCGAGATTGAGGGACAGTAGGCATCGATTCAGTTTAGGTCAATTTTGGATCCCCAAACTGAGACATTGACAAGTTTTTGGTCCAGGGAGGATAGGGAGTAATTACTATTCTTTATTATAATCGTGCTAACATTGTTTTGTAGGGTAGATGCTTTAGTTTTGGATTAACACATTTTACAAGAAAAAAAAGAGCACAAAAGCCTTCGGATGAACAGTACCTGAAGGCGCCTTCAAGCATTAGAAGGTGCCTTCGAACTGTTCATGGAAGGTGCCTTCAATGGCTATGGAAGGCGCCTTCCAGAGGATAAAAGTTGACTGATTCAGCGATAATATTCAGCAAGTTCTGAGATCAGATTTGACCCATTAGAGGCGCCTTCAACGCTTATGGAAGGCGCCTTCCATGCCCTATTTAAGGCAGTCTCGATCAAGCTTCATTCAATAACAAATATACGAGCTACTACACATCAATTCTGTTGGTTAGTCCTAGGAAGATTGTACCGGTTCCACTGTATAAAAATTTTGTACAAGTGTCGAACATTTCCTAAATAACCTATTGTATTCTTTAGAAGTTAAATTAGGAATCGCAAACGGAACTTAACATTATTGATTCCAAATTTAACTTATCTGTTCTTAATGGTTTAGACTTAGATCGCAAGCGGAACTTAACACTATTGATCCAAATCCACCTATGTTATAAATTCAATTAAATATTAATTTCTAAAATTGGCTTCCAAGTTAAACATGGCGAGGCACTAGGCCTTCTTGGATATGGGAGCAACTACCACTTCCTAGACAAAGCCTTTTAAGGAAAGCTAATATTTAATTTCCTTATATAACTCTAGGTTTAACCAAAAAGAACAATCGAATCACAAATTCGAAAAACAAAAAAAACACAACTTCGAAACAAATCCGAAAAACTAGAATTTAATGCCTCTTGTGTTTGGAATTCATACAAAGAAAATTAACTAGCATACTGCGGAAGAAAATTACTAGTTATATATTCTCTTTGTATGCTAATGATCTCGAGATCTTCTGTCGTATTCCTCGCCTCGCCTTAGACGTCGTGTGGGTGACGATCCTCCAAGATGAACACCGCCCAAAAGCTTTCTTTTCCTTCTCTATGTTTCAGCCACCACCACCTTAAGGGAACAAGAGAGCAAAGGGAAAGGAAGAGGGGAGAGGACTGGCCACAAGAGGAGCACCAACAAGAGAATAAGAATTATTATCTCATGAGGCCTCCTCTCCCCTTCTTTTATATTACTTGCCCAAGGCAAATAAGGAAAGACTTTTTACAAAAATTAAAATCTTCCTCTTATTTTTCCTTTTCCCCTTTTACTTTTCCTTTTCTTTCCTCTTGATTGATTCATTCACCAATCATTGATTGGTTTAATTGATTGAATCTTTTAAAGGATGATTGGCCGACCCCTTGCTTGGGCACCAAGCAAGGGTGGCCGGCCAAAGCAAGGGGTCGGCCACAATTAAAAGGAAAGAAATAATCCTTGTAAAAATTTTATAAGCAAAGAAAAAACTCTTATAAAATTTTACAAGCTCTCTTTTAATTTCCTAAAGTGAATGTTAAAAAAGGAAAGTTTTAAAAATTAAAATCATGTTTTAAAATTTAACACTTCTCTTATAAAAATTTCCTTTTTTAACATGATTACAAAATAGAAAATTTTAATTTTAAAACTTCTCTTCCTTTTTTCTAAAACCATGAGGATGGTTAAAAAAGGAAAGTTTTAAAAATTCTAAAACTCTCTATTAAACCATGTGGACTAATTCAAATAAGGAAAGTTTTTCATTTTAAAATTTCTCTTTTAAAATTTATAGTTTTCTACAAAGAGAAGATTTTAAAAATTCAAAACACCCCTTCAACTTTGAATTATTGTGGCTGACCCCTTCTTGCTTGGGCACCAAGCAAGGGGCCGACCCCTTAAGAGAAGATGGTGGCCGACCCTTGGCTTGGTCACCAACCCTTGGGCCGGCTCTCTCTTGGACACCAAGAAGAACTTTTATTGGATGAAATTGAGGCTTTAATGAGGCTACAACAGGGACCTAGAGGAGAAATTGGTTTTGACCTTCTGATGAGCTTGAGTATCCCATGTTCGCCCCGAACACACAACTCAAGTTCATCAATAATAACTCATTCCACTAGAGAGTTATTATTGCACTACCGCACCAATCCCAAATTACATTATGGGCTCCTTCATATATGAGTGTGTTAGTCTCCCTGTGTGTAAGATAACGAATGACCACTAATTAAGTAAGTTACTGACAACTCACTTAATTAATATCTAGCTCTAAGAGTAGTACCACTCAACCTCATTGTCATGTCGGACTAAGTCCACCTGCAGGGTTTAACATGACAATCCTTATGAGCTCCTCTTGGGGACATTCTCAACCTAGATAACTAGGACATAGTTTCCTTCTATAATCAACAACACCCACTATAAGTAATATCATTTCCCAACTTATCGGGACTATTGATTTATCAATCTAAATCTCACCCTTTGATAAGTTAAAGAAATAAATACTAAATATATATGCTTGTTATTATATTAGGATTAAGAGCACACACTTCCATAATAACTAAGGTCTAGTTCTTTTATTAAGTCAGTATAAAAAGAACTTACCTAAAATGGTCCTACTCAATACACACAGAGTGTATTAGTGTAATTTATTAGTCAAGATAAACTAATACCTAATTACACTACGACTATTCCAATGGTTTGTTCCTTTCCAGCTTAGTCGTGAGCAACTGTTTATAATTTATAAAAAACTGATAGCATGATCTTCTGTGTGTGACACCACATACCATGTTATCTACAATATAAATTAATTGAACAACTACACTTACAAATAAAATGTAGATATTTGACCAATGTGATTCTTTTATTTCATAAATAAATGTTTACAAAAGCTAGACTTTAATATACACTCTAACAATCTCCCACTTATACTAAAAGACTAAGCTGTCATATCTGCTGCCATACATATGATTCCCATCCCCTCCACATGCCTATCAAAAGCTTTCGCCGGAAGGGCCTTAGTGAAAGGATCAGCCAGGTTATCTGCTGATGTAATCTTGGCGACGACAACTTCTCCTCGTTTGACGATGTCTCGTATCAGGTGGTACTTGCGCGCTATATATTTACTTACCTTATGGGCTCATGGTTCCTTCGAGTTTGGAACTGCACCGCTATTATCACAATAAATTGTGATGATTTTGGGCAAACCAGGAATCACATCTAAGTCCATTAGGAAGTTCCTGAGCCATACAACTTCTTTGGCTACCTTAGAGGCTGCCACATACTCAGCTTCCATGGTTGAGTCAGAAACACATTTCTGCTTAACACTCCTCCATGCAATAGCTCCACCTCCTAAAGTAAACACATAACCTGATGTAGACTTTATGTTGTCCCTATCTGATTGGAAGTTCGAATCCATGTAACCCACAGGGAGCAAATCGTCTACTTGGTAAACTAGCATATAATCTCTAGTCTTTCTAAGGTACTTCAATATATGCTTTACAGCAGTCCAATGTCCTTGTCCAGGGTTACTCTGATATCTGCTAACCATGCCCACGGTAAAACAGATATCAGGTCTCGTACAGAGCATTGCATACATTAGGCTTCCTACAGCTGAAGCATAAGGAACTGCCTTCATGTCCTCTATCTCCTTTGTTATCTTCGGAGACATCTCTTTAGATAAGACTACTCCATGCCTAAAAGGTAAGAAACCCTTTTTGGAGTTCTGCATGCTAAAACGAGCAAGTATTGTATCTATATATGAAGCTTGAGATAGGCACAACATCCTTTACTTGCAATCCCGTATGACTTTAATCCCAAGATTGTGTGCACATTCTCCTAAGTCCTTCATATCAAATTGTTTGGATAACCTTACCCTTACGTCTGATAACACTTTGACATTGTTGCTAATTAACAAAATATCATCCACATATAGTACAAGAAATACCACCACGTTTCCGTTACACTTCTTGTATACACAAGACTCATCCAAACACTGAATAAATTCATATGACTGGATCACTTCGTTAAACCGGATGTTCCAAGATCTTGAAGCTTGCTTCAGTCCATAAATAGACCGATTCAGCTTGCACACTAGATGCTCTTTTCCCTTTTCAATGAACCCCTCTGGTTGCTTCATATGGATATTTTCTTCAAGACTTCTATTAACGAAAGATGTCTTGACATCTATTTGCCAAATCTTATAATCCATATGAGCAGCAATGGATAAGAGTATCCGGATAGACTTTAGTATAGCTACCGGCGAAAAAGTCTCCTCATAATCGATTCCCTCTTTCTGAGTATACCCTTTCGCAACAAGCCTTGCCTTGAAGGATTCTACCTTCCCATCTGTCCCTCTTTTCCTTTTGTCAATCCACTTGCATCCAACGGATTTTACACCATATGGTGGTTCTACAAGCTCCCAGACCTTATTAGAATACATAGACTCTATTTCAGAATTCATTGCCTTTTGCTAAGATACTACATCTATATCTTGGAGTGCTTCGTCATATGTCTGGGGATCATGTTCATGTTTACTCGAGATCAAGTCCGAAGACTCTCCCAAAAACATGAATCTCTCAGGTTGCCTCACAAGTCTCCCACTACGACGAGGCACTGTCCGCGGTTGTGTATCATGTGTGACACGTGTTGCAGTCTCTTGTGGCACTTTATCTTGTACTGTTGGTACTGAAGTAGACGTGCCCTCTCTCATTTCTTCTAGAACAATTTTACTTTTGAACTTGTGGTCCATTATATAGTCTTCTTCTAAAAACTGGGCATTGGTGCTAACAATGACCTTCTAGTCTTTAGGACTATAAAATAAGCCACCTTTCGTTCCTCTAGGATAACCCACAAACACGCGAACTTATGTACAAGATTCTAACTTATTAGCATTAGCATTCAGCACATGTGCTAGACTACCCCAAATCCGAATATGTCTTAGACTGGGCTTTCACCCATTCCATAATTTTGTGGGAGTAGAGGGTACTGATTTAGAAGGTACTAAGTTCAAAATGTGCGCTGCTGTTTCCAGAGCGTATCCCCAAAATGAATTTGGTAATTCTGAATAACTCATCATCGATCTAACCATTTCTGTTGGATCGAGACGCGCTAGAGGGGGGGGTGAATAGCGCTCGTGGCTATAATCGTTCAATTATCGGAATCGTAAAACGTAAGAGTTAATGCAGCGGAATAAAATGACACAGAGAGACAAGGGATTTTTACTTCGTTCGGAGCCTGTGACGACTCCTACTCGAAGGCCCGCGATCCTTGATCGCTTTCCGTGGGCAACAACTATAAGCTCGACAAAAGTACAAGTATTACAGTTAAGTATTAAAAAGAATACAGTTATACCGACGACAATATCGTAATCTGAAGATTCAGAGCTCCGGGTCGTCGATGTCTCGCAACAGCACTTCGGAATCGTCTCGTGAGCAGCTTGTAGCAGTAAGATCACTTGAAAGTTGTATTTTGAAGCTGCTGGTCGAGACCCCTTATAAAGGGGGTTCAAGGCGCCTTATACTATTCACCAAGGCGCCTTGAACGAGCCGAGTCACCCGCGTGGATCAGCACGGACCTGGTTGAACTCTATCTGGTTCAAGGCGCCTTCAGCCTATCCAAGGCGCCTTCAACCTCCGGTCCAAGGCACCTTGAACTCCATTCAAGGCGCCTCCAGTCTGCTGCGCTGGCCTTTTCCTGGCTCGCACCCGAGGTGCCTCCAAGCTCCATGGTGGCGCCTCGGCACTGTTCATCCGAGGTCTTTTTTGTACTTTGGTCCCTGCAAGATATGTTAATCCCAAAAATACCCTGCAGCACAAAGTTAGCACAAAACAATGATATAACTATTGAAATATTTAACAGTCTCTTGACTGTCCGAGTCTGACTTCAGGTTTCCTACCGGAAACCCTAGGTCGACCCAACACCTACTGTTCCCTCTACGGAGAACGCGTCCTCACCTACTCCACTCAGGAGATTTACCTGTTGCCAGTACGATCCTCCAGATCGACTAGACTTTTGCTCGGCACTCGATGCTTCCAGACTTTCTGCTGAATATCCGCTTCACCGGCCAGTTCAGACTTTCACCTGGTTCGCGACACCAGGGCTTTCCACCTAGGGTTACCACCCCCTAGGACTTTTGCCTGAAGCCATCGACCTGCCAAGACTTTCCACATAGGGTTACCACCCCCTATGACCTAGGGTTACCACCCCCTAGGGTTTTACCTTACCTAACCGCAGTTAGGACTTTCCTGAAACACTCAGCAAAAGCTGTCAGATAACAAAGCACCTTAACTTTGAATCCTTTGCCATTATCAAAACTTATGTTCGATCGTCGGATGCTTCCCGCACCAACAATCTCCCCCTTTTTGATTATGGCAATACGTAATTCAAAGTTAAGAAAAACAACATATGCATAAAGTTAACCAAGCTTAAGTAAATAAACTTCAAATGCAATAACAGTTAAGCTGGAAACTTTTAACTTGGTAATATTAGACTCCCCCTTAATAAAAGCCCTCCTTTTATTAAATACTTTGAATTTTCCTTTAACTTTAATTTACCTACTCTCCCCCTTTGCCATATATCAAAAATAAACCAGTTTGAAAGTAGATTTGTATTTTTCTGAAGGAAAATTTTCAAAGAGGGATAACAATAAATTTTCTTCTTAGATTGCCAAATTTGAAAATACTTAGCTATATATTTAGCTTCGAAATGATTTGTATTGAGAAAATATTTTGCCAAATAGCTAAGTTTAGAGTACAATCTAACTAAGTCTAGTTAAAATAGTCTTGAAATTAACTAAGTTTGAAAATATGAGTATTTGAATTTCCAATAAAAGGATTTGCTTAGAAGTTATAAAATATGAGGTCACATGAAAACTTTAAAACGTTATAAAAAGTTGACTAGATTTGAAAATATTTGAATACTCAATTACATGGACAAGTTTTGAAAAACTGTAATTAAGTTTTGAATATGCATTTTGAAGAAGCTTTGATATTAAAAAATATTTAGTTTTAGGACACAGGGAGTAGCAGTAGTTTGTTTTCTAGTCCAAGCATGAGTCAAATTAAATTACTGAGTTTAATTTGATTAAGTATCAGAGCCTTAAAATAATCAGGTAAAGTAATTTGATTAGAACCTTAAAGTACAATCATGCTTAAAAAAAATTGAAACACACTTTTCCCAATTGTCTAACTTTTAGCTACTTGCTGATTGCCTAGAGGGCAGTAGCTTTCACATGGTTAGTCAAATTAAGTCCATTTGGTCCAGCTAGAGTTGGCTAGAGCTGGAAGACTTGACTTGATTATTATTTATGATGTGTTTAACGCCCAGACTCATATTGATGCACAAATATAAGCATTCCTGAGTCCAGGCTGTACCCTATGCACCTCACGCCATTCTAAGTTTGTCAAACACAAGAAAGGTAGACCTAGGTGTCTGTGAGATGCTCTGGCTTAAAGCTAGAGGAACATGATATCTAGGGGAAAGCCTAAGCTAGATCCAAATGTTGAAAATTCTAAGAAATTGGAATTTTGAAATCATTATTTTCCTAGAAATTTAAAAGCAAATCATAACCAATTTTTAAAAAAACATTGTCTATTCTACCCAACACATTCCTATTTGTCTTCTAAGTGAGCTGAACTCAAGTTCAGGTAAGGGTTTTGTGAAGATGTCAGCTAGATTTGATTTTGACTCAACATAGTTGAGTATAATATCACCCTTAGCTACATGATCCCTTACAAAATGGTGCTTCACTTCTATATGTTTAGTCCTTGAGTGATGAATTGGGTTTTTTGTTAAATTTATGGAACTTATATTATCAATTGAGATTTTTGTGTTATGATAGTTCAGTTGATAGTCTTTAAGAGTGTGCATCATCCAAAGCAATTGAGATGTGCATTCACCTAAGGCTATATATTCAGCTTCAGTGGTAGACAAAGCCACACAATATTGCTTTCTACTTGACCAACTTACTAGGCATTGTCCTAGAAATTGACAACTACCACTTGTGCTTTTTCTATCTAACTTGCATCCGGCGTAATCCGAGTCAGAATAGCCAAGAAGGTCAAAGGTGTAAGTTCTAGGGTACCAGAGTCCTATATTTAGAGTACCTTTAATGTACCTAAGTATTCTTTTAACATAGGTTAAATGTGACTCTTTTGCACAAGATTGGTATCTTGCGCACATACCAACCGCAAATAATATGTCGGGTCGGCTTGCAGTTAGGTAAAGCAAGCTTCCTATGGCACTTCTATAGTACTTTGGATCTACTGATTTTCCTTCAGGGTCAGAGTCTATGTTAATGTTGGTTGCCATTGGAGTATTTATTATTTTTGAATTTTCCATGCAGAATTTTTTAATTAATTCCTTTGCATATTTAGTTTGATAAATATATATTCCATCTTTAGTTTGTTTTATTTGTAAGCCTAAGAAAAAATTAAGTTCACCAACCATACTCATTTCAAATTCATTTTCCATTAATTTAATAAATTCTTTTAAAAATTTAGAGTTATTTGATCCAAAAATTATATCATCAACATAGATTTGAGCTATGAAGATGTCTTTTTCTACAGTTTTTACAAATAGAGTTGGATCTATTTGACCTTGGTTGAAACCTTTAGATATTAAGTGATTTGATAATCGTTCATACCATGCCCTAGGGGCTTGTTTAAGTCCGTACAAGGCCTTCTTTAACTTAAATACATGATTAGGATATCCTAAGTCCTCAAATCCTGGGGGTTGGCTTACATATACTTCCTCCTTAATAACTCCATTTAAGAATGCTGACTTGACATCCATTTGGTATAGTTTAAATCCTTTGTTTGCTGCATAGGCTAACAACATTCTAATGGATTCGAGTCTAGCTACTGGGGCATAGGTTTCATCATAGTCCAAACCTTCAACTTGGCTAAATCCTTTAGCTACAAGCCTAGCCTTATTTCTAATTATTTCGCCTTGATCATCTAGCTTGTTTCTAAATACCCATTTTGTATCGATTATTGATTTATTTGAGGGTTTAGATACAAGTTCCCAGACTTGATTTCTCTCAAATTGGGCTAACTCTTCCTGCATAGCTATGATCCAGTCCGGGTCAGGTAGTGCTTCTTCTATTGTTTTTGGTTCGATTTTAGAAATTAGGGCAATCTGACTGTGGATTCTATAGGAGGATCTAGTTCTGACTCCTAGATTTGGATCACCCAAAATTTGATCAGATGGGTGAGAGGTACTGGCCCTAGTTGGTCTTATAAGTGTTAGAGTGTATACTAAAAGCCTAGCTTTTGGTATAAACATTTATCTAGAAATAAAAATCACATTAGTCAAATGTCTACATTTGTGATAAATGTAGTTGTTCAATTAATTTATATTGTAGATAACATGGTGTGTGGTGTCACACACAGAGGATCATGTTATCAGTACCTTATAAATTATAAACAGTAGCTCACGACCAAAATGGAAAGGAACAAACCATTAGAAGGTCGTAGTGTAATTAGGTATCAGTTTATCTTGACTGTATAATTACACTAGTACACTTAGAGTGTATTGAGTAGGACCATTTGAGGTCGTTTCTTTTATACTGATTTTATAAAGAAACAAAAACCTCGGTTATTATGGAAGTGTGTGCTCTTAATCCTGATATAATAACAAGCACATATATTTGATATTTATTTCTTTAATTTATCAATGGGTGAGATTTAGTTCGATGAATCAATAAGCCCGATAAGTTGAGAAATGGTATCACTTATAGTGTGTGTTGTTGATTATAGAAGGAAACTGTGTCCTAGAGATACTAGGTTGAGAATGTCCCCAAGAGGAGCTCATAAGGATTGTCATGTTAAACCCTGCAGGTGGACTTAGTCCGACATGACGATGAAGTTGAGTGGTACTACTCTTGGAGCTAGATATTAATTAAGTGAGTTGTCAGTAACTTACTTAATTAGTGGACATTTGTTATCTTAAACACAGGGAGACTAACACACTCATAATAAGAAGGAGCCCAAAAATGTAATTTGGGATTGGTGCGGTAGTTCAATAATAATTCTCTAGTGGAATGAATTATTATTGATAAAATTAAGTTGTGTGTTCGGGGCGAACACGGGATGCTTAATTTTATCGGGAGACCAAAACCAATTCCTCCTCTCGGTCCCTATCGTAGCCTCTTATTTATAGAGTTCTATACCCACCTATACCCACCTTCTATACCCACCAATAAGGGGCCGGCCAAGCTAGCTTGGGAACCAAGCTAGGGCCGGCCTAGGTATAAAATTGGGTGGCCGGCCCTAGCTTGAACCCAAGCTAGTGGGGGCCGGCCAAATTAAATTTAAAAGGGATTTTAATTTTAGTTTTTATTATGTGGAAGAAATAATTTATTAAAGAGAATTAAAATTAAAATATCTCTCTTGTAAAAGATCTACAAAAGATTAAAGAAAGAGATTAGATCTCTTTCCTTATTTGTAGATTGGTGAGTTATTTTATTTTCTCTTTAAAAAATTATCCACATGTTGATAAAATTAAAATTATAGAAATTTTCTTTTATCAACCATGAAGAGATTTTTAAAGAGAAATTTTATTTTTAAAATTTCCGGAAACAAATTAGGAAGTTTTAATTGTTGATTAAAACTTGTCTAAATTTTTTCCTTCATTAATGTGGCCGACCATTAGAGTTTATTTGGGAAATTTTATTTTATTTTTCTCAATTAAATCATGTCAAGGAAATTGAGGAAATTTTATTACAATTAAATTTCCTAATTTGCCTAGGCCAAGGAATATAAAAGAAGGGGTGAGGGTGCATTCATGAGACACAACATCTATTATTTCTCTCCCTCTTTTGTTCCTTGGTGTGGCCGGCCATCCTCTCTCTCTCTTCCTCTTGTGGTGGCCGAACCCTTCTCTTTCCTTGGAGCTCTTGTGGTGGCCGGATACTACTCGGAGAAGAAGAAGAAGAAGGAGAGAAAGCTAGCATCTCTTGGAGCTTGGTTGGTGTTTTTCTTCTTCCTTGGTGAAGCTTTATTTTTTGTGGCAGAACCTAGCTAGGAGGAGAAGAAGGTGGTTGGTGGTTTCTCATCTCGGAAGATCGTTGCCCACACAACGTCCGAGGTTAGAAGAGGAATACGGTAGAAGATCAAGAGGTTTTTCTACAAGGTATAACTAGTAATTTTTCTTTCCGCATCATACTAGTTATTTATGGAAATAATACCAAATACAAGAGGCTTACGATTCTAGAATTTCGAATATGTTTTTCGATATTGTGTTCTTTTATTTTTTCTTTTCCTTGTGATTTGATTGTTCTTTTCGGTTAACCTAAAGTTATTTTAGGAAATTAAATATTAGCTTTCTATAAAAGGTTTTGTCTAGTCGGTGGTGGTTGCTCCCATATCCAAGAAGGCCATGTGCCTCGCCACGTCAGTACTGGGAACCGATTATGGAAATTAATATTTAATGGAATTAATAACTTAAGGCGATTTGGGTCGAACGTGTTAAGTTCCGCAGGAGACCCAAGTCAAAACCTAAAAGAACGAATAGATTAAGTTTTGGATCAAACGTGTTAAGTTCCGCAGGCGATCCAAAATTTAATTTAAAAGAACACATGGTAGCTAGGAAAAGGTTCAGACCTTTGTACAAAATTTTTGTACAGTGGAACCTCTAGGCTTTCCGAGTAGCAACCAACAATTGGTATCAGAGCTAGGGTTTTGCCTCTGTGTATTTGGTATTAGTTTAATTATGCACATGTCATACATAATTTAGGCAGGATAATAGTAGGATGTGCTAACTTTGTGGATGCAGGATCCAACTATTATGGCTTATAGTTTTATGTGTGTGATTGGACCCTTGGACATGTCAAGGGCATTTATATGTGTGTGCATGATTGTATTATAAAATACAGCAGGAGCTGTATTTAGTTTTATTAGGATTTTATTTTTGATCTAGATACATGTACTTTCCTTTTATGGAATATAGGATCAAAATTGTAAAATTCTATTTATGTCGCGGATCGAATCTTGCAAAGCGTGGAACCTTCTAAGGACCAGAGGCACAGCGGAACAAGGTGCAAGATGGATGCGACAGCTAGACCCGGTGGCGGTGGCCAAATATGGCAGCAGCTTGGGATGACAACACACGGAGGACAACTAGAGATAAAAGCCATAATAGTTGAAAATGAGATTTTCTATTTATTGCTTTATATTGTGCTGTGTGTGCATGTTAGTTTACAAGTTTAGTAGGCTAACATAGTTAAAATTCCTCATTAATAAATAACTAAGTGGGAGAGGGCTTTTTTAAGTAAATCCCATGGTCTCCATTACTGGTTTGTAAGTGATGCAAACAAGCTTGCGCGTTGGCTCTGAGTGCCTTCCTCCATAACGGATGAGCTAGTTTGCAGATCACTAGAATAGACTTCCATTTTTGGATGACTATAGGAAGTTAATTAAGAGCGTGTGATCTTCCCCAACGGAAGGGGCATAATCTTATTAATGGACTTAGTGTCAAGTAATGGTATACACTTAGACACATCTAATAGTATCCTCCCCATCGGAGTCACTGTTATTATTTGTGTGACCAAATGAAACCAACTATTAATTTGTCATAAAACTAAGTTGACAAGATAATAAAATTAAAGGGTTAAAACCCCTCTTACAAATGATTGATTTTGTATACGTCCACACTAACGTGGCATACAAAATTAACGGTGTTTGAGATAATTTTATTTGTCATAAAGTTACGTTGACAAGATAGTTAATGGGTAAAACCCTCCTCTTACAAATGTTGATTTTGTATACGTCCACACTAATGTGGCATGCAAAATTCACGGTGTTTTGAGGTGTTGGTAAATTTAAATAGTATTGTTAGAGGAATCAATATTATTTTAAATTTAGAAGTCTTGACCAAATATTTGATAGACCAACTATTAATTTTATTCGTCATAAAGTAAGGTTGACGAGATAATAAAATTAAATGATAAAATTTCCTCTTTGAATTTGTATACGTCCACACTAACGTGGCATACAAAATTCATGGGGATTTTTAAGGAGTTGGTCTTAACCAAATATTTTTGTGATTCTTAGGATGATGGTCAATCCCTAGCTGATATACTTTAGGATAGACTTAGTGGTCCCAATTATAATTGATTGGAAATAGGATTTGGACATTAAGGTAGACTGTCCTCTTAGAACTAAGAACAATATATGTGTATTTTATTCATTAGTTGAAACATGTTTAGTGGTGTTATCTACCAGAACCTGGAGTGTAGATACAGATGCCATTAATCATGTCCGCAATTCATTGCAGGGTTCCAGGAAACCCGACAACTAAATGAAAATAAAAACACCGTGCACATGGGCACTGCTGTAAAAGTGACAGCTGTTGCAGTGGGAGATATTTATCTTTTGATAAAAATAAAACATGGATTTTTGAGTAATTGTCTTTACGCACCAAGTTTAGAAAGAACTAGTTTTCAGTTTCTAAACTATTCAAAGAACATGATATTCTGCCTCTTTTAATAACAAAGTTGTTATTAAGAAAAAGAGGGAAGTTATCTGTTCTGGTACGTTGGTTGGCAATTTATAAATCCAATAACTCTCACGATGCAACAAATGGAAATTAGTAACACATCTTCTAACTTTAAGAGAAAGTAACCTTCGGAAATGAACCAATTATATCTTTGGCATCTAAGGCTAGGTTATATTAACTTGAGTATGATTCATTGGTAGCTGATGAACTTTTGGGTTCATTAGTAGTGAAAATCTTTCCAACCTGCGAGTCTTACTTGGAAGGAAAAATAACCAAGAAGCTTTCAAGTCTAAGGGGTATGGAGTCAAAGATATGTTGAAATTGGTTCATTCTGATTTGTGTGATCCTATGACTATCCAAGCAAGAGGTTGTTTCAAATATTTCATCTATTTTATAGACAACTATTTGATATACGGATACATTTACTTGATGTACCACAAGTCTAAGTGATTTGATTAGTTCAAAGAGTATGAGGCTGATGTGGAGAAATGTCAAGGTAAAAGTATCAAGACACTACGGTGAGATCGTAGTGGCAAGTACCTCTTGGGAGAATTTAGGAGTCACTTATCAGAAGTAGGGATTCAATCCCAACTAACTACACCTAGGTATATCCCAACAGAATGGTGTAGAAAAAGGAAGGTATAGGACTCTTATGGAAATAAGTAGATTGATGATGAGTTATTTAGAAAAGTACCAAATTCATTTTAAGGATATACTCTGGAAACGGAAGTGAACATAGTACCTTCCAAAGTCAGAACTCTCTACTCATATAGAATTGCTGAATAGGTGTAAGCCTATTTTGAAGCATATTCGGATTCGAGTAATCCAGCACATATGCTGAAGAGAGACAATGATAAGTTGGACAGGAATTCACTTGTTTGTGGGTTATCCTAGAGAAATAAAAGTAGGTTTATAGTCTTAAAAATCAGAAGGTTATTGTTAGCATCAATGACCGATTTTTAGACAAGGACTATGCAATAAACCTCATGCCCATAAGTAAATTTGTTCTTAAGGAAATAATAAAGGACATGTCTAATCTAGTACCAACTGTACAAGATGAAATATCACAAGAAACTGCAACACGTATCATAAATGATACACAATTACAGATAGTGCCTCATCGTAGTGGGAGGGTTGTTAGGCAACCTAAAAAGATTTATGTTTTGGGAGAGTTTTTGGACTCGATCCCTGGAAGACATGAACCTGATCTCCGGACATATGACGAAGCACTCCAAGATAAAGATGCAATATCTTGGCAAAGAGTAATGAATAACAGAATTAGAATATATGTATTCTAATAAAATCTGAAAGCTTATAGAACCACCAAATGGTATAAAAGCCTTTGGGTGTAAAAAGGTCTATATTAGGAAAAGAGGGATAGACAGGAAGGTAGAAACTTTCAAAGCAAGGATAGATGAAAAAGGAAACTTTTTCACTGGTAGCCATGCTTAAGTCTATCCGGATTCTTTTATCTATTTGGCAAGTGGATGTCAAGACAGCATTCCTTAATGGAAGTCTTGAAGAAAACATCCATATAAAGCAACCAGAAGGGTTCATTGCAAAGGGCTAAGAGCATCTTGTGTGTAAGCTCAATCAGTCTATGGACTGAGGCAAAGTTTCAAGGTCTTGGAACATCCGGTTTATCAAAGTAATCCAGATCTATGGATTTAGTAACCGGATAAGTCTTGTGTATACAAAAGATGTGATGGAAACATGGTGGTATTTCTTGTACTATACTTAGATAACATTTTTGGTAGTTGGAAACAATATCAAAATGTTGTCAGAAGTAAGGGTATGGTTGTCCAAACAATTCGATATAAAGGACTTGGGAGAATGTATATATTCTTGAGATCAAAGTAATAAGGGATCGCAAGAAAAGAATATTTTACTTATCCCAAGCTTCATACATCGAAAAAATCCTTGCTCATTTTAAAGCATACAAAACTCCAAGAAAGGTTTCTTACCTTTTCAGGATGGAGTAACTTTATCTAAAGATATGTCTCTGTAGACTTCAAAGGAGATAAAGGAAATAAAGGCAATTCTTTATGCTACGGGTGTTGGAAGCCTAATGTATGCTATGCAGGAGATCAGAAATCTATTTTGCCAAGGGCATAGTTAGCAGATATCAAAGTAACCCTGGACAAGGACAGTGGACTGCAGTAAAACATATATTGTAGTACCTTAGAGGCACTAGAGATTATATGCTAGCTTACAAGGCAGTTAATTTAGTCCTTGTGGGTTGCATGGATTTTGACTTCCAATCGGATAGGGACAATAATAAGTCAACCTCGGGGTTTTGTGTTTACTTTAGGAGGTAAAGTCATAACTATGGAAGAGTGATAAGCATAGGTGTTTTTTCTGAACTCCACCATAGAAGCTTAGTATATGGCAAGCCTCTGAGGTAGCCATAAAAGCTGAATGACTCAATAACCTCAAGTTAGACTTAGATATGATTTCTGGTTTGTCCAAAAAAAAAAAAAATTATTACAATTTATTGTAATAATGTTGGTGCAGTAGCAAACTCGAAGAAACCATAAGTCTATAAGGCAAGTAAACACAATAGAGCGCAAGTACCACCCAATACGAGGAATCGTATAAACGAGGAGAAGTTGTTGCCGCCTAGATTGCATCAGGTGATGACCTATAGATCCTTTCACTAAGGTCCTTAAGGCAAGAGCTTTTGATGGGCATGCTGAAGGAATGGGAATCAGATGTATGGCAGCAGATATGGCAGCTTAGACTTTTAGTATAAGTGGGAGATTGTTAGAGTGTATACTAAAAGCCTAGCTTTTGGTATAAACATTTATCTAGAAATAAAAATCACATTGGTCAAATGTCTACATTTGTGATAAATGTAGTTGTTCAATTAATTTATATTGTAGATAACATGGTGTGTGGTGTCACACACAGAGGATCATGTTATCAGTACCTTATAAATTATAAACAGTAGCTCACGACCAAAATGGAAAGGAACAAACCATTAGAAGGTCGTAGTGTAATTAGGTATCAGTTTATCTTGACTGTATAATTACACTAGTACACTTAGAGTGTATTGAGTAGGACCATTTGAGGTCGTTTCTTTTATACTGATTTTATAAAGAAACAAAGACCTCGGTTATTATGGAAGTGTGTGCTCTTAATCCTGATATAATAACAAGCACATATATTTGATATTTATTTCTTTAATTTATCAATGGGTGAGATTTAGTTCGATGAATCAATAAGCCCGATAAGTTGAGAAATGGTATCACTTATAGTGTGTGTTGTTGATTATAGAAGGAAACTGTGTCCTAGAGATACTAGGTTGAGAATGTCCCCAAGAGGAACTCATAAGGATTGTCATGTTAAACCCTGCAGGTGGACTTAGTCCGACATGACGATGAAGTTGAGTGGTACTACTCTTGGAGCTAGATATTAATTAAGTGAGTTGTCAGTAACTTACTTAATTAGTGGACATTTGTTATCTTAAACACAGGGAGACTAACACACTCATAATAAGAAGGAGCCCAAAAATGTAATTTGGGATTGGTGCGGTAGTTCAATAATAATTCTCTAGTGGAATGAATTATTATTGATAAAATTAAGTTGTGTGTTCGGGGCGAACACGGGATGCTTAATTTTATCGAGAGACCAAAACCAATTCCTCCTCTCGGTCCCTATCGTAGCCTCTTATTTATAGAGTTCTATACCCACCTATACCCACCTTCTATACCCACCAATAAGGGGCCGGCCAAGCTAGCTTGGGAACCAAGCTAGGGTCGGCCTAGGTATATTATGGCCGGCCCTAGCTTGAACCCAAGCTAGTGGGGGCCGGCCAAATTAAATTTAAAAGGGATTTTAATTTTAGTTTTTATTATGTGGAAGAAATAATTTATTAAAGAGAATTAAAATTAAAATATCTCTCTTGTAAAAGATCTACAAAAGATTAAAGAAAGAGATTAGATCTCTTTACTTATTTGTAGATTGGTGAGTTATTTTATTTTCTCTTTAAAAAATTATCCACATGTTGATAAAATTAAAATTATAGAAATTTCCTTTTATCAACCATGAAGAGATTTTTAAAGAGAAATTTTATTTTTAAAATTTCCGGAAACAAATTAGGAAGTTTTAATTGTTGATTAAAACTTGTCTAAATTTTTTCCTTCATTAATGTGGCCGACCATTAGAGTTTATTTAGGAAATTTTATTTTATTTTTCTCAATTAAATCATGTCAAGGAAATTGAGGAAATTTTATTACAATTAAATTTCCTAATTTGCCTAGGCCAAGGAATATAAAAGAAGGGGTGAGGGTGCCTTCATGAGACACAACATCTATTATTTCTCTCCCTCTTTTGTTCCTTGGTGTGGCCGGCCATCCTCTCTCTCTCTTCCTCTTGTGGTGGCCGAACCCTTCTCTTTCCTTGGAGCTCTTGTGGTGGCCGGATACTACTCGGAGAAGAAGAAGAAGAAGGAGAGAAAGCTAGCATATCTTGGAGCTTGGTTGGTGTTTTTCTTCTTCCTTGGTGAAGCTTTATTTTTGTGGCCGAACCTAGCTAGGAGGAGAAGAAGGTGGTTGGTGGTTTCTCATCTCGGAAGATCGTTGCCCACACAACGTCCGAGGTTAGAAGAGGAATATGGTAGAAGATCAAGAGGTTTTTCTACAAGGTATAACTAGTAATTTTTCTTTCCGCATCATACTAGTTATTTATGGAAATAATACCAAATACAAGAGGCTTACGATTCTAGAATTTCGAATATGTTTTTCGATGTTGTGTTCTTTTATTTTTTCTTTTCCTTGTGATTTGATTGTTCTTTTCGGTTAACCTAAAGTTATTTTAGGAAATTAAATATTAGCTTTCTATAAAAGGTTTTGTCTAGTCGGTGGTGGTTGCTCCCATATCCAAGAAGGCCATGTGCCTCGCCACGTCAGTACTGGGAACCGATTATGGAAATTAATATTTAATGGAATTAATAACTTAAGGCGATTTGGGTCGAACGTGTTAAGTTCCGCAGGAGACCCAAGTCAAAACCTAAAAGAACGAATAGATTAAGTTTTGGATCAAACGTGTTAAGTTCCGCAGGCGATCCAAAATTTAATTTAAAAGAACACATGGTAGCTAGGAAAAGGTTCAGACCTTTGTACAAAATTTTTGTACAGTGGAACCTCTAGGCTTTCCGAGTAGCAACCAACAATAAGTGGGTCAGGGGCTGGTTCCTCTGGTTTATTAAGATTTGGTTGAATTTCATCATCTTCTATATTTCTTGGATCAATATCAACATTCTCATTTATATTTGGTAGATTATTTTCTTCATCAAATATTATATTAGTTGTTTCTTCAACTTTTAGGGTGTTTTGATTGTAGACTCTATAGGCTCGACTGTTTGAGGAGTATCCTAAAAATATTCCTTTGTTAGATTTGGGTGTGAATTTTCTTAAATAATCTTTAGTATTTAAAATGTGAACTTTACATCCACGTTTCGAATTGTATCTTTAGATATGTTTCCATTCTTCCCTTCCAGTAGCCAAAATCCTCTCCGGAGAATAGCGGGGGACGTACAGTGCTGAAACCCTCTTGTTGGGCCATTATGTAACAAAAGAAAACAACAGAGTATGTTCCAAGACTAAGTCTTGGATTAGTAGTGCTGGAATAAAGAATAATAAAAACGAACTCGAGTGGTGTTGCACCTACTTCGAGCAAAAGTCGATTCGAGGGAAACAAAAATTAGAATATAGCTATAAGGCTAAATTCTAATTCGACTCCGAAAACGGAAAAAACTGCGAAAAATTTGTTTTGAAAGGTGGTTGCACCAATTCAAAACGACCCCGCTCTGATACCAATTGTTGGATCGAGACGCGCTAGAGGGGGGGTGAATAGCGCTCGTGGCTATAATCGTTCAATTCGTAAAACTAGAGTTAATGCAGCGGAAAAAAATGACACAAACACAGAGACACGGAGCCTGTGACGACTGCTAGTCGAAGGCCCGCGATCCTTGATCGCTTTCCGTGGGCAACAACTATAAGCTCGACAAGAGTACAAGTATTACAGTTAAGTATTAAAAAGAACACAGTTATACCGACGACAATATCGTAATCTGAAGATTCAGAGCTCCGGGTCGTCGATGTCTCGCAACAGCACTTCGGAATCGTCTCGTGAGCAGCTTGTAGCAGTAAGATCACTTGAAAGTTGTATTTTGAAGCTGCTGGTCGAGACCCCTTATAAAGGGGGTTCAAGGCGCCTTATACTGTTCACCAAGGCGCCTTGAACGAGCCGAGTCACCCGCGTGGATCAGCACGGACCTGGTCGAACTCTATCTGGTTCAAGGCGCCTTCAGCCTATCCAAGGCGCCTTCAACCTCCGGTCCAAGGCGCCTTGAACTCCATTCAAGGCGCCTCCAGTCTGCACCCGAGGCGCCTCCAAGCTCCATGGAGGCGCCTCGGCACTGTTCATCCGAGGTCTTTTTTGTACTTTGGTCCCTGCAAGATATGTTAATCCCAAAAATACCCTGCAGCACAAAGTTAGCACAAAACAATGATATAACTATTGAAATATTTAACAGTCTCTTGACTGTCCGAGTCTGACTTCAGGTTTCCTACCGGAAACCCTAGGTCGACCCGACGCCTACTGTTCCCTCTACGGGGAACGCGTCCTCACCTACTCCACTCAGGAGATTTACCTGTTGCCAGTACGATCCTCCAGATCGACTGGACTTTTGCTCGGCACTCGATGCTTCCGGACTTTCTGCTGAACATCCGCTTCACCGGCCAGTTCAGACTTTCACCTGGTTCGCGACACCAGGGCTTTCCACCTAGGGTTACCACCCCCTAGGACTTTTGCCTGAAGCCATCGACCTACCAATACTTTCCGCATAGGGTTACCACCCCCTATGACCTAGGGTTACCACCCCCTAGGGTTTTACCTTGCCTAACCGCAGTTAGGACTTTCCTGAAACACTCAGCAAAAGCTGTCAGATAACAAAGCACCTTAACTTTGAATCCTTTGCCATTATCAAAACTTAGGTTCGATCGTCGGATGCTTCCCGCACCAACAATTTCCATAAGAGTCTTATTCCTTTGTTCTGCCACACCATTTTGTTGGGGTGTACCAGATACGGACAACTGGGATTGAATCCCTGCCTATGATAAGTAATTCCTAAACTCTCCTAAGAGGTATTCGCCACCACGATCAGATCGTAGTGTTTTGATACTTTTACCAAGACGTTTCTCCACATCAGCCTTGTACTCTTTGAACTTATCAAAGCACTCAGACTTGCGGCACATCAAGTAAATGTATCTGTATCTCGAATAATCATTTATAAAAGAGACAAAGTATTCTAAACCACCTCTTGCCTAGATAGACATAGGACCACACAAATCAGAATGAACCAGTTCTAACACATTTTTGACTCTATACCCCTTGGCCTTAAAAGGTCTCTTGGTCATTTTACCTTCCAAGCAAGATTCACAGGTTGGAAAGTTTTCCAACTCTAATGTACCTAAGAGTCCATCGGCTATAAGCCTTTGAATCCTACTTAAGTTATTATGACCAAGCCTTAGATGCCAAAGATATGTTTGGTTCATTTCTGAAAGTTCTTTTCTCTTATTAGAGTTAGAAGATGTGTTATTAATTTCTATTTGTTGCTTTATGGGAGAAATTGGATTTAATATATATAAATTGTCAACCAATGTACCAGAACAGATAATAACTCTATTTCTCTTTATAACTACATTGTTACTGAAAAAAATAGAATATCCATCCAAATACAATTTAGAAACTGAAATTAAATTCTTAGTAAAACTGGGTACATAAAGATAATTTCTTAAAACCAAACTTCTATTCCTATCAAAAGGTAAGTAGACATCTCCCACTACAACAGCTGCCACCTTAGTAGCATTGCCTATGTAGACAGTTATCTCTCTTTCAAATAGTCATTGGGTTTCTTGGAACCCCTGCAAAGAGTTGCAGAAATGATCAATGGCTCCTGTATCTACACACCAGGTGCTGGTAGATAACACCGCTAAACATGTTTCAACTATTAGAGAATGAGATATACCTTTATTATTCTGATTCCTACGAGGACAACCCGCCTTCCAATGTCCTGACTGCTTGCAGATGAAGCACTTGCCCTTCGACTTCTTCATTCCAGCTTTTTGTTCTGTACCTGAGGTTTATTCACCTTCTTTGCTGAAAAGACCTGTTTCTTCTTCTTCTTGCCTTTCGACTTAGAAGTAGAACCATTTTCAGCATAGTGAATCTGAGAACTGTGATGAAATATACCTTCTGCTGCCTGTTGTTCTGTTAGAAGTTCCACCAATGTATACTCCCTTTTATTCATGTTATAGTTCAGGCAGAACTGCTCAAAACTTCTGGGTAGCGTTTGGAGAATTATATCGACCTGGGTTTCCCCATCGATTTCTCCTCCAAGGACTTGTATTTGATTCAGATAAGCCATAATTTTGAGGATATGATCCCTTACGGGTGTCCCCTCAGACATGGTGGCTGTCATTAACTTTCTCATTGCCTCTTGCCTAGCAGTCCGACTTTGGTGCCCAAAGAGTTCTTTGAGATTGTTCATTATATCATAAGCAGTTGGTAAATCTTGATGCTGATGTTGTAATACATTTGACATTGAAGCCAAAATATAACACTGCGCTATCTCATCTGCTTTTACCCATTTCTTATGATACTCAATCTCCTCTGGGGTAGAATCACCATTAGGTGTATCTGGGCATACCTCTAACAGTACAAACTTATAGCTTTCAGCAGTTAAGACAATATCCAGGTTTCTTTTCCAATCTATATAGTTTGGACAAGTAAGTATATTCTCTTTTAGAATAATGGCAGTGGGTTGAAAGTCATCCTAAGAATCACAAAAATAAGCTTTGGTCAAGACTCTAAATTTAGAATAATATTGATTCCTCAAACAATACTATTTTAAATTAACCAACACCTCAAATCACCGTGAATTTTGCATGCCACGATAGTGTGGACGTATACAAAATCAAACATTTGTAAGAGGAGGTTTTACCCATTAATTTTATTCTTGTCAACCTAACTTTATGACAAATAAAATTAATAGTTGGTTTTCCTTCGGTCACACAAATAATAGAAGTGACTCCGATGGGGAGGATACTATTAGACGTGCCTAAGTGTATACCATTACTTGACACTTAGTCCATTAATAAGATTGTGACCCTTCCGATGGAGAAGATCACATGCTCTTAATTAATTTCCTATAGTCATCTAAAATGGAAGTTTGATCTAGTGATCCGCAAACAAACTCATCTGATATGGAGGAAGGCACTCAGAGCCAACGTGCAACTTTGTTTACATCACTTACAAACCAGTAATGGAGATCGTGGAATTTATTTTAAAAAATCTCTCTCCCACTTAGTTATTTAAGGTGAGGAATTTTAACCTATGCTAGCATACATCACATGCACACATATATCACAGTAAATAAAAGCAATAAATATGGAAATTAATTTTCCAACCACTACAACAAAAACCCTCATAGACATCGGTTTTCCACTGGTGTCTATTACATTTTCGACCGATGTCTATGAAGCCGATGTAAAAGGTCTGCCATTTTAGACATCGGGTTAAAATCGGTGTAGTATCACTTAACGACATCGGTGTTCGAATTGGTTATTAATCGGTGTAATATCACTTAACAACACCGTTTCATCAACGGTGTAAAAGCGATGTAATATTATATGCTAATAACACCAGTTTTGGCAGCGGTCTACGACCGATGTAAAATTAGTTAATAACACCGGTTTTGCAGCGGTGGAAAACCGATGTAATATCTGTATTTTTTAATAGCACAAATTTGATTTCCGAAACAATGAAAAATCGACAGTAACAAAAAAAAAACACAAATATTCACAAATTACACAAATATTCTTCATTCAACAGTATCCATAAAATACACAAATATTCATAAATTACATAAATAATCTTCTTACAACGGTATCTATAAAATACACAAACATTCTTTTTACATCAAAAGCTAATAGATATCAGAATCAAGGTAGAACATTCTTTTAACAACACATCAAGGTAGAACCTCACTTCAAATGTAATCTAGCATGCATTCAACCCACTCGAACCGCACTTCATCAATTTCAACTCTGGAGTACTTGAGATTTGTAAACTATAAAAACACATAAATAATATATTAGTAAACCAAGACAAAAAATCATAGTTGAAAAAATAGTAAGGGCACCAGGTAACAAGATGACTAACTGAAATGCTTAAAAAAAGAAACATTCATCAATTATCACATAAATATAAGAGATTAATTTGTAACAACAACTCAACAAAATGAACTACCTCCCTAAACTAAGGGATTGGTGTGCATTGAGATCAAGAAAGGTGAAACAAACAACTGTATATATCCACTAAAGAACTTGAGCTTTTCTGACTTGTAATTCTCTCCCCTAAACAATCCAAAACTCTTGTACCTATAAAAAGTGACAGAATAAATTTCCTTTAGAACCAACAGAACTATGAGATCAACTTGATAATCAAATTACTAATATTGTGGTCAATATATAACTGTATATAATTTCCAAGGCCTATAATATATGGATGAGGATGCTCAATAATACATCAAGTAAAACAAGAAATAAGAAAAGAAGTAAATTCACCATATATCATCATTGCTTATTGTATATTGTTTATAATGTGCATGTGTAGATCATATCATAAAAGAATGAAGTGGTAATTAATCACATAGAAATTACTTGAATAGGGAAACAAGAGAGGATATGTATTCTTGTCCCACTGTCTTTAGTGCATGCAACTGATCAATGGAATCTTTGAACGGTAAGGTCTCAAAAAAAATCAAGAAAATCCCAAAACACTTTTTGTTGGATTCATAAACCCCAAGCGCAACAACTAGAGCAACGAATATGATACTGAAGTAGTGTTGGAAAATGCAACAAATTTTCTTTAGGGCTTATATGCAAAATGGAAGATATTGTATTATTACCATTGCTGGAAGTGAATCCTTGTAGTCAACTCCAAAATTTTCAATTATATCTTTCATATATCGCATGATATAAAAGCCACATTACTCCGCATCTGGTTGTTGAGGAACCTATGTTAGAAAAGAAATATTGGAATAACTCCTTCGAGGATAGTGAAACAGTTGCTAATCAAAAGGACATACCTTGACAACTACCCATGTTGGTTGTTTTTTCCCTTTCCTTCCCGCCTCCACATTATACATTTTCAAGGCCCTTCATGCATATAATCAGTGGGAATTGTATTGCCACATCAAAATACATCCATGTTTCAACAAAGGTAAGAAAAGAAGCAAAAAAACTTACATGTTGACAACATATTTCCAATACTATCACCTATTTCCTGGCATCTATTAATTTCTGCCCCCTTGATTTTCCTTAAAGGACTGTGTAGGAATCCCATGACCAGCATGAGGAGACAAAGACATGTTCTGCATATGATCCTTAAACAGTCTACACTCAATCCTGATTGGAGAATAAAAGAAGGAAAACATATAAAACACAGTTTACATTTTAAAGAATTCATAAGATGGTGATGTTTTAAAGTTTGATTGGTGCATCAGCAAGTTGGATAAAACGTTTTAAAGTCTACAAACAGATAAGCTAGAAATCTGGTCTAATCACTGTAGGATCAATAAATTAGAAGCAGCTTGACATCTACATTTGGCAAAGTCAAGAAGCCAATAACCACTGAAAAAAGAGATTAAATTAATTGAGAATCTTAACTTGTAAACAACCACATAGGACCACACTATATTGTAGGAGAGAGACTCACCTGCTGCCATAATATTTTTCCTTAATGGAGTCCATGCTGTAGTACGTTCAGAGGGGAAGCCCTTCATAGCAAGAAAAAGACATGAAGGATTAATAAGTTGCCCTATTTTTAGTATAGCTTTCTTCAAACAAAATGAAAGCATAATAGCACACTAGCTCCAAATTGGAAAAGAAAAAGAAATATTTGTTTACACGGAGCCCATGAGAGCATTGGGCTCTATTGGGATCTAATGCAGTTGAGCAAATAGAACAGAACCAAAAAATATGCAGTGAAATGATAGAATTTTCTTAGTGAAGCTAGCCTAATTTAGGAACTGACAGCGACCAAATAAATGATTTTGATGCAGAAAAGAAAGACAATATGCCAAAACATGTATTAGTGAAAGATTAATGTTGCCGACTAGAAAAAAGAAGTCTTTAGATGAAGTCCCGGAAGGATTCATATAAATGATTGTTGCTGAAAGGAGGAATCTTCTGGTAACCACAAGAGAGATTATAGCACAAGATTTGTTTCACTCTGCAAAATCACTGTGATTAGCCACACAAATACAGTCGAAATCTAGAGAAAGCATCAGCTCGAACAACAACAAACCCTGAGCTTACACTGGACACCTCTAGAAGAGAAGAAACAGATCGAGAGGTGGGAACTTGTGGTCGACACGAAAATGAGAGATCGAGAGGTGGACACCTCCAGAAGAGAAGAAATCAAACCCTATTCACCGACAGCAGCGAACAACACAATCTGCTCTCCTTCTTCCTCGTCGGCTGCTGCCTCCATCGCCGTTGCTAGTGTTAGGTAATATCAAAGTCAGTCAAATTTGTGAAAATAGTTCTTCACTTGAAAAATGGTAAATCTATATAGTTAGCGTCACATAACACAGGGGCAGTATACAAGTACTACCAATCTACCATTAAGTATAAAAACTGTAATATGAAATCCAAATCAACTGAACTGGTTAAGAATGTTAGAAATACAAGCTTAACCTTTTTTATCCCAATCAAATTAAGCCTATCATCATTGCCAATTGCAAGGATAGCCTCCACAACCATGTTTGCAAAAAACTCCTTCTCACGACCAATTAACTTTGAAGAAAGTGTAGTAGCTGCACATTTAGCCAGCAAGGATTTCTTCTCTTCAAGACTTTTTTCCCTCTATGCTTACGGCAAGATCTTTAATTTTGTTGATGGCCTAGAAAATATGACATGTGATCTTTTTCCCTCTTTTTATGACATGTGATTTTCAGCAGTTTCTAAAATACATTTTTAGTATGATAGGAAAGGTGATCTTTAATTTTGTTGATGGCCTAGAAATATCTCAAACATTTCTTGTATGAACAATTAGTTTTCTACACACTGCAGACTATTACAAAGAGAACTGTGATATATAATGCAAGTAAATATTCAGCATCTTCATGTTAATCCCTAAAATTTTTACCTACTTTTTCAAAATGCCTTGCAGAAATTTAAGATGATCAAAAGGCCCTTAGAGTTTGAAAATTCTTGAGTCTCTGATCATTTTACACTTCAACCACAAACTACCAAGTCACCATTTTGTTGTTATTTAACAGTTTCATTGGTGAAAGAGTAAAATAACAAGACTTTTCATATCCTAGGGTATTTTGAAAATCCTAGAATTATAGCAGGCATTTTTAAAAAGCAATCAAACCTCGATGGTAAAATGAAATTTCCCTTAACATATATAGGGACTTACTGAATCTTTGAACAACCAGATCATTAGCAATGAACCTATAGGTTTAGTTGTAACGACCCAACTCCTAGGTACTAATCTGTGAGCCGGATCGCTACATTAACTACTGAAGCTACTGTACGGAAAACTGGGTAAAATAAAATTTCACTAACTGACTCGGTTAGTCTGACAACTGATACACCCATGCTGTTATAAGGAAGGATTCAAGACCCTATCCTGTTGGTGTACATGTGCTAAGGAGGATACTTGACCTCCCATCTGAGCTAGGAACTCAGAATTTACTTCCCAGCTAGCTGCTGATCGATCCACGGATCGATCAAACTTACTACGATTCTGTGCCTTGCTGGATCGGTCTGCGGACCGAACCAGCAAAGGCTGGATCGGTCGGCAGACCGATCCAGGTGTGTCTGGATCAGTCTGCAGACCGATCCAGGCACCTGGAAACGCTGGATGCTCTCTGTTCGGTGCTGGATCGGTCGGACGACCGATCAGATAGCATACAGTAGCATACTGTATGCCTCTGGATCGATCGGCTGACCGATCCAGGATCCTGATACTGCAACGGATCGGTCGGCAGATCGATCCAACTCTGATACGAAATCAGAGTTTCTGATTTCAGAACTTTCAGGCACTGGAACGTACCACAACTCACAGACATAGTTTCTAGGTACATGAAAAACAATCTAACATTAACCTACATGCATCCTAAACTGAACAAACTGAATAGTGCATAGTTTTACTGGATTAAAACATTTACCAGCTAAGGATTTAAACCACAAACAAACTAACAATGTAAATACTGGAATTAAGCTGTGTCGACCCCTAGGATCTTTATTCCAAACCCCTTGCACACACACACACCTCCATAGCATTGTCCTCCAGCCTCCGTTAGTCCACTTTTCTTTTACCTGTATCTGCAGTATAAGAAAAGTAGTACCTGTAAGCTAAAGAGCTTAGTAAGAAACCATCTACCTCACAAAAACATGCAACGATGCAAGTATGGTTTCAAAACATGCTATTTGAAAACTGAACTGAGAATGGTAACATGGCATGGCATACAAACATGTACTGAACTGATCATACTTTGTCTGAAACTAAGCATACATACTGAACTGGTCATGCATATACATCTAACTGGTCATGAACTCAAATCATGAAACTTAACTGAGATAATCAACTGAAACTGAAACTGAAACTGAAACTAAGTTAGTGTTTCCATTACTGATTACATATTTGGAAAACTATATATAATAATAGATGAAAATACTAAACATGCTGCTGGGCCCTGGCAACTGTACTTACTGTGCGCGCATCCCTACGAGACCCGGGATTGCAAGTTCCGAATCCAGCAGGGTTACTAGGTTATCTAAACCTAGGGACGACTGTGGGAGTCCAGCCCATGGATATCTGATCCAAGTACAGCGCCAACTGAATAAAAGTAAAATACTGAATACTATTTTATTTTACTTTGCTGTTCTAGGTTATCTGAACCTAGAGCTAGGTTATCTGAACCTAGAGGCTACTGTGGGAGTCTACCCAATGGATATCTGATCCATAAAGCTGTAATAACTGATAAATAACTGAATAAAATGTTTCTAATATATTTACATGCTGTTAGGACGCCTACTAGTGCATCCTTCTGAACTGGGCATTCTACCGAATGCTTGGTGTGCACTAAAAGCACACCCTAAAACTGAAAACTGTAAAATTACTGAACTAACGCCAAAACTAACAAGCGAGAGCAATTATACTACAGGTGAGGGGTTTCTTACCTCGTGTGCAAAGATTCTTACAAATCTAAGCGTTAGGTTTCCGGAGACGAAGACCTTCTCGACGAGCTGCTTGCGTCTACGCGTTCCTCTCGCGGAGGGGAACGTCCTTGTATCAAAGATCTTGCCGGAAGGTGCTCTCGTGACCCTTAGGGAAGGAACCCTAGGTTCCTTTTTGCTTGTGCTTGGGGGCGCCGAGAGAAGAGAGGAACCGAGAGGAAGAGAGGCGTGAGGGCTTCGGTGGAGAGGGATTTTGCCGAACCAAACTTCTCAAATAAACCAATCCCTCTTTAAGTTTTTAATTTATATTAAGTGGTTTAATGAACCCAACTCTAATATAAATATATTTGGTTCTCCTTTCTTTCAGCACGGCCCTGCTGGGTACACCGGTTACTTAACTTATCCGTAAACCATAGGTCTCGGGTTCGATTCCCGCCTAAGCTATTTTACGGTTCCAATTATTTTTGCTACTTCCGCTACTCGGAAAATTCCGGAAAAATATCTAAAAATTCCAGAAAAATCATAGAATAATTCTAAAATAAATTTGGGAATTTTTCGGGCTTACAATCCCCCATACCTTATAAAAAGTTCGTCCCCGAACTTAAAACAATTCTGGGTACTTCTGTCTCATGCTGGCCTCTGTCTCCCAAGTCGCCTCTGCTGCTGTGTGATTTTGCCAGCTGACTTTGACTAATGGTACTTCCTTGTTCCGTGATTTCTTAACTGCTCGGTCTATTATCTGAATAGGCCGACTGTCATAGCTGAGATCATCACGGACCTGTACCAACTGGGGCTCAATCACCTGGGTGGCGTCTGGAATATGTTTCTTCAGCATGGAGACATGAAACACGTTGTGGACAGCTGACATCTCCTGAGGTAACTCTAGCTCATATGCTACCTTGCCCACTCTCTTCGTGATAAGGTATGGTCCCACATATCTGGGAGCTAGCTTGCCCTTCTTCCCAAAACGCATGACTCCCTTCATGGGAGCTACTCTGAGGAAAACTGTATCCCCAACTGAAAACTCTAGGGGTCTGCGTCGTGTATCGGCATAGCTCTTCTGACGGCTCTGTGTTGTCTCTATCCTCTGGCGAATCCTGTCTGAAGCTCTAGTTCCTTCTGTTCACCACTCTCATACCAGCAGATTGGTGATCTGCACCTCCGCCCATAGAGTGCCTCATAAGGTGTCATGCCGATAGTGGCCTGATAACTGTTGTTGTATGCAAATTCTGCTAGACTCAAATATTTGCACTAACTTCCCTTGAAATCTAGGGCACAAGCTCGGAGCATATCTTCGAGTACCTGGTTCACTCGCTCCGTCTGACCATCTGTCTGGGGATGGAAGGCTGTGCTGAATTTTAACTGGGTGCCCATAGCTGACTGCACACACTTCCAGAAGTGTGATGTAAATCTGCTGTCTCTGTCTGATATAATGGTTCGTGGGACTCCATGCAGCCTGACTATCTCCTTGAGATACAACTGAGCTAGTTGCTCCATGGAATAGGATATTCTGATGGCTAAGAAGTGGGCTGATTTAGTCAACCTGTCGACTATTACCCAAATGGCATCAAAACCATTCGTGGTTCTGGGTAACCCCACTATGAAGTCCATAGAGATATCCTCCCACTTCCATTCTGGAATCTGGATCGGCTGCAGAACTCCTCCTGGTCGCTGATGTTCTGCCTTAACCCTCTGACAGGTTAGACAGATGCTGACGTATCTGGCGATATCTCGCTTCATCCCAGGCCACCAAAATCGTTTCTTTAGATCCTGATACATCTTGGTGGAACCAGGATGCATCGCATAGGGAGTCCTGTGAGCCTCGTCTAGAATCTATTTTCATAGTTCCTCCTTATCTGGAACACAAAGTCTGTCACCACAGTACACTACCCCACTGGCGGACACTCTGAACTCTCCATTTTCTGATTCTGCTAACCCTTGCTTGATTTTCTGGATTTCAGGATCCTGCTCCTGAGCTGTCTGGATATCATCAAGGAAGGTAGATGCTAAGGACATAGTGGAAAGCTGTCCGACTATAAGCTCGAGACTAAAAGCTGTAATCTCCTTCCTTAGGGGTGGTGACATAGCTGCTAAAGATAATAAGGTAGTACTGGACTTCCTGCTGAGTGCGTCTGCTACCTTATTAGCTTTCCCTGGATGGTAGAGGATATCTATGTCATAATCTTTGACCAGCTCTAACCATCTGCGCTGTCGCATATTCATCCTTCGTAAAGAAATACTTGAGACTTTGATGATCTGTATACTCTGCACCGAGCTCCATACAAATAATGTCTCCAAATCTTGAGAGCGAACACCATGCAAGCTCAAGGTCGTGAGTAGGATAGTTCCTCTCATAATCCTTGAGTTGTCGGAGGCATAGGCGATCACCTTGCCCTTTTGCATGATCGCTCCTAATCCCAATTTAGAGGCGTCACTTAGATGTCGGTGTTTTTTGGTATAGCTAAAATAGGAGCTTTGGTCAATCTCCGTTTTAGTTCGTTGAAGCTGTTCTCACAGTTCTCTATCCACTGGCTGTCAGTGGGGAGGCTATCTGGAGAAGTCCTCTGAATTTCCTGTAGCCCGCCAATCCCGAGCTTCGATTTCACCTTTGGCGTTCTGGGTCTCTTCCGCATTTACTTCGCTTCTATTTTCGGGATCTACCATAACACCATCTTTGGAGATGATGTGACCGAAAAAGGCTACCGTCAGAATTCACATTTCGTGAATTTGGCGTACGTGAAGGATCTGCAAAACTGTCTTCGGATGCTCTGCATGGTCCTCCCGAGTGCTGAATAGATAAGAATGCCATCGATGAACACGATGACAAACTTGTCTAAGTATTCTCTGAATACTGTTCATGAGGTCCATGAAAGTAGTTGGAGCATTTGTCACGCCGAAAGGCATGACTACGAACTCATAATGTCCGTGTCTGGTCTGAAAGTTGTTTTAGGTATATCACCTTCCTTGACTCTAACTTGGTGATATCCTGATCAATTTTAGAGAACACTGTGGCTCCTTTAGTTGGTCAAACAGGTCATCTATCCCGGGAGAGGGTACTGTTTTTAATTGGACTGGTTCAAGGCACGGTAGTCGATGCATAGGGCATGCTTCCATCCTTCTTCTTCACGAACAACACAGTGCTCCCCATGGTGAGTGACTAGGGCATATGAAACCCTTGTCAAGAAGCTCCTGTAATTGCTCCTGAAGTTCCTTTAGTTCTGCTGGAGCCATGCGATATGGTGCCTTGGAAATTGGATTTGTGTTGGGAATGAGCTCTATCTCAAATTCAATCTCCCCGTCTGGTGCTAGCTTCAGGGAAGACTGCTGGGTAGTCACAAACGACTCGAACCTCTGATAGCTGTTGGTTCTTGTCCTGGCTGGTGTTGACTACATTTGCTAAAAATCCCATGCATCCTGAATCCAATAGCTGTTGTGCTTTCAATGCTGAGAGAAACTTCCTGGCTTTCCTCTTTGGCTTCCCCGTGTACTCAAACTGTACTCCTGCTTCAGGTTGGAATATGACTTTCTGTTTACGGCACTCTATAGAAGCGCCGTATCTGATCAGAAAATCCATTCCAAAGATGACATCGTAGTCAGTCATTTCTAGCACTATCAGATCACCAAAAAGCTCCCTGTCTGCTATAATGACTGGCACTGCTCTGAGCCAGTGCGTAGACGCCATAATGTCTCCTGAGGGTAGCGTTGTCAGAAACTGACTATTGAGTACTTCTGGAGGTGTTGCTAGTTTCTCGGCAAATGCCCTGGATACATAAGAGTGGGTTGCCCCAGTATCGAATAAGACAGTTGCATTATGCTGAAAAATACTGATCTGACCTGTGACAACTGTCGAGGCATTTGCTACGTCCTCTCTGGTCAGTGAGAAAATCCTGGCATTTGTGGTAGCTGTGGGGGCTTCTAATCTGCCCTGACTGATCTGTGGACCATCTAAGACAGCATACATCTGGTGTAGCTGGGCTGGCTGAGGCTGAGGAAGACTGTTCTTGTTCGGGCACTGCTTAGCCATGTGCCCTTCCTGTCCACATTCAAAACAACCTCGCGTACCCTTGCGGCAAACTCCTGGATGATGTTTCCCACAAGTAGCACACTTGGGATGTCTGGAATGTTTTCCAGCTGGTCCTCCTTTTGGGTCACTACTTGCCTTGCGTTTCCCCTTCCAGTTGGAGCTATGTCCCTGTTGTTTCTGCTGAATACCTGAGCTAGTTTGTCCCTTGGGCTCTGTGGAAACCTGCTTCTGCTGGGTGATATTGTGCTGATAGTGCTCGGTGATCAGAGCACTACTCACTAGCTCCTCTGTGGTTTGTGGCCTATGAACGCCACCAGCCACATTCATTGCGATCTCTGGTCTGAGCATCTTCAGCATCAAGCGTACTCGTTCCTTCTCTGAGCTGACTAGTTCTGGACACAGACGGGCCAACCTGTTGAATTTCTTCACGGCCTCCTGAACTGATAGGTTGCCCTGACGAAACTCTGTAAACTCGTCATAGTGTCGGTTCGTGACTTGCATGTGAAAGAATTCCTCGAAGAATTCTTTCTCGAAGTTGGCCCATGTCATCTGGTTTACTGGCCACTTCGGTTTAATCCGCTCCCACCACATGCGTGCGTCTCCTGTTAAACAGAAGGAGGCACACTTCACCTTTTCGTGCTCTGGCCAGTCTAGAAGCTCCATCGTGCTTTCCAGTGTTTTAAACCATGCCTGAGCATCCCATGGTTCGCTGGTGCCTGAGAAGTTCTCGGGCTTTATTCTCTCTTAGCCCCTGCTACTGGGGCTACTGGGACTGGTACTGCAGGCTGAGCTGGTACAACCTCTGTGATTACTGGAGTCGTGAGGTTCGGTACTGGAGTGACTGGGGGAGTAGTCTGCTGGTTAGCCTTTAAGGAGGCTATCTCCTGCTGCTGTTCAGCTAACTGCTGCTGTAGCTAAGCCACTAGTGCTGTAAGGTCTAGGGGAGGCACTGAACTGCCTGCCTCATGCTGGGGCTCAGCCGCTGCTGCTTTCTTAGCTGGACGTCCTCGTACCATTTTCTAAATAGCAGAGAACACATATATATAACTAGGCTATCATGTCATAGTTAACTACTGGTAACATGTTAAATACTATCACCGTAAACATGAATTAATTAACTACCAACATGCGAGCAAACATGAAAGCACATATAACTGATATGAAGGCTGAAAACAAAACTGAGTGAGAGATGTTCTTACTTGGAAGCTGTAGGTACAATGCTGATGTGTGTGTAGGAAGTATGGACCCAACTCCTAGGTACTAATCTGTGAGCCGGATCGCTACATTAACTACTGAAGCTACTGTACGAAAAACTGGGTAAAATAAAATTTCACTAACTGACTCGGTTAGTCTGACAACTGATACACCCATGCTGTTATAAGGAAGGATTCAAGACCCTATCCTGTTGGTGTACATGTGCTAAGGAGGATACTTGACCTCCCATCTGAGCTAGGAACTCAGAATTTACTTCCCAGCTAGCTGCTGATCGATCCACGGATCGATCAAACTTACTACGATTCTGTGCCTTGCTGGATCGGTCTGCGGACCGAACCAGCAAAGGCTGGATCGGTCGGCAGACCGATCCAGGTGTGTCTGGATCGGTCTGCAGACCGATCCAGGCACCTGGAAACGCTGGATGCTCTCTGTTCGGTGCTGGATCGGTCGGACGACCGATCAGATAGCATACAGTAGCATACTGTATGCCTCTGGATCGATCGGCTGACCGATCCAGGATCCTGATACTGCAACGGATCGGTCGGCAGACCGATCCAACTCTGATACGAAATCAGAGTTTCTGATTTTAGAACTTTCAGGCACTGGAACGTACCACAACTCACAGACATAGTTTCTAGGTACATGAAAAACAATCTAACATTAACTTACATGCGTCCTAAACTGAACAAACTGAATAGTGCATAGTTTTACTGGATTAAAACATTTACCAGCTAAGGATTTAAACCACAAACAAACTAACAATGTAAATACTGGAATTAAGCTGTGTCGACCCCTAGGATCTTTATTCCAAACCCCTTGCACACACACACCTCCATAGCATTGTCCTCCAGCCTCCGTTAGTCCACTTTTCTTTTACCTGTATCTGCAGTATAAGAAAAGTAGTACATGTAAGCTAAAGAAGAAACCATCTACCTCACAAAAACATGCAACGATGCAAGTATGGTTTCAAAACATGCTATTTGAAAACTGAACTGAGAATGGTAACATGGCATGGCATACAAACATGTACTGAACTGATCATACTTTGTCTGAAACTAAGCATACATACTGAACTGGTCATGCATATACATCTAACTGGTCATGAACTCAAATCATGAAACTTAACTAAGATAATCAACTGAAACTGAAACTGAACTGAAACTAAGTTAGTGTTTCCATTACTGATTACATATTTGGAAAACTATATATAATAATAGATGAAAATACTAAACATGCTGCTGGGCCCTGGCAACTGTACTGACTGTGCGCGCATCCCTACGAGACCCGGGATTGCAAGTTTCGAATCCAGCAGGGTTACTAGGTTATCTAAACCTAGGGACGACTGTGGGAGTCCAGCCCATGGATATCTGATCCAAGTACAGCGCCAACTGAATAAAAGTAAAATACTGAATACTGTTTTATTTTACTTTGCTGTTCTAGGTTATCTGAACCTAGAGCTAGGTTATCTGAACCTAGAGGCTACTGTGGGAGCCTACCCAATGGATATCTGATCCATAAAGCTGTAATAACTGATAAATAACTGAATAAAATGTTTCTAATATATTTACATGCTGTTAGGACGCCTACTAGTGCATCCTTCTGAACTGGGCATTCTACCGAATGCTTGGTGTGCACTAAAAGCACACCCTAAAACTGAAAACTGTAAAATTACTGAACTAACGCCAAAACTAACAAGCGAGAGCAATTATACTGCAGGTGAGGGGTTTCTTACCTCGTGTGCAAAGATTCTTACAAATCTAAGCGTTAGGTTTCCGGAGACGAAGACCTTCTCGACGAGCTGCTTGCGTCTACGCGTTCCTCTCGCGGAGGGGAACGTCCTTGTATCAAAGATCTTGCCGGAAGGTGCTCTCGTGACCCTTAGGGAAGGAACCCTAGGTTCCTTTTTGCTTGTGCTTGGGGGCGCCGAGAGAAGAGAGGAACCGAGAGGAAGAGAGGCGTGAGGGCTTCGGTGGAGAGGGATTTTGCCGAACCAAACTTCTCAAATAAACCAAACCCTCTTTAAGTTTTTAATTTATATTAAGTGGTTTAATGAACCCAACTCTAATATAAATATATTTGGTTCTCCTTTCTTTCAGCACGGCCCTGCTGGGTACACCGGTTACTAAACTTATCCGTAAACCATAGGTCTCGGGTTCGATTCCCGCCTAAGCTATTTTACGGTTCCAATTATTTTTGCTACTTTCGCTACTCGGAAAATTCCGGAAAAATATCTAAAAATTCCAGAAAAATCATAGAATAATTCTAAAATAAATTCGGGAATTTTTCGAGCTTTACATTAGTAACCTTGCACAAATATTTCAGAAAGGATTGAATAATGATGTCACATCAGTAATGTTTAATGGCAAGAAGATAACAAAAGCATATATATATATATATATATATATATATATATATATATATATATATATATATATATAAAGCAGAAAGCTCCTATAACTCACATTTCTTAAATGAACCAGCAAGACAAGTTAGTCTAGATTTCGTATCAGCCTCAGCTAAATGATTTGGTTTATCTTTAGCAATCATCCTAGCATCCCACACGTGTATCATACCATCCGAGGATGCAGAAGCAATCAGATTTGATTCATCAAAAGTCTCGGACTTGCTTCTATTTTTCAAAACAACAAGTCCTTTCACCCGAGTTGAATGTGCATTTTCAAAGCTATATGTGATTTCCCCACTTCTCATATCCCCAGAGCACTGAGACAGCGGTCCTCTCCACTAGTAAACAACACTCCATTCTGATATCATGTGGCATAAGAAAAAACTCATGGGCTATACTAATATGGAACATATCAAAACTTAATCTTAACATGTAAAAGACATTACACCAGTTTCCTCAAATTGAAGAACTATGCGTACTTGAAAATATATTACAGTGCAAGAACTAATGAATCAGCTTTTATATGGGTGTTATACTTATTAGCATCCTATTATCGAAGACCACATAATATGCTAATCTAGAGAACATTCACCAGAGCAATAATACATCAACCAGAAGTTCAACAAGCCTTGAATCCATCAAAATTTCAAATCGCTAGTACTGTCTTGCAATCAGCAAGCTGCAAAATTTTATTTTGGAGGGTTGCTTTGCCTTTGCGTCCCCTTGAAGGTCCCTAATTGTCCCTCCAAAAAAAATGAAGCAGAAGCAAAACCAATCAAAGATTTGTACCTCTGACCTGAGAAGCGAAGTCAAAACCAAGAATAAAAGTAAATACTAAAAAATATTAATAGATCTACACCATCACCTTAATTTAACAAGCTTTAAACCCCTCAAAAGAAAGTCTAGCCATCAAAACAACCAGCGCGAAGAAATTCCAACAAGGAACTAAAAAATCCCAACAGATCTAGCCCAAAGCCGACCGATTTCCTCCAAGAAAACACTAAGAAACAAGCTAAGCATACAAGGATCAACGAAGGATCACCTCCGCGTTTGACGAGAGCCGCCATGAGTGTAGACGACGAAGGAGCAGCCCCGAGGAGCCAAATCCGAGCACCAGCAGCGAAAACAACAACGAAATCAAGACGATTTCCGGGGAAAAGGCCGCCGAAGAATCAACGGAGAAACCAGAAAGCATGAGGACAAGAAACCCTAAGAGATGGAGCAACCCGCAAGAGGGCAAAGACGGAAGAGAGAGGAGAAGAGAAGGGGAAAGAGGATATGGATGTGGTCGTTTGGGAAAGCAGGGCATTCCGCAGACCTCACAAGGGAGGGAGTCGTTTGTTGATTCTGATCGGGAGAGGAAGGGGCGTCTATCTAGGAAGGGGAAGGACGACGCGATCTAGGAAGAGGAAGGTTTAGGTTTGGAGGGAAGAGTGAAGTGTTGTAAATTTAGGCTAAGTATTGGTGGAAAAATTAAATTATTTTATTTATCATAGACACCAGGTTTTAAAAATCGCTGTTAAAATCGGTGTCTATTAACGAAAAAAAGGTGCTTATAGACATCGACTAAAAAATCGATGTCTATGAGCGAAAATCTGAGCTCATAGACATCGGATTTTGGAAAAACTGGTATAAAATACTCAAAGACATCGGTTTTTGCTTAAAATCGTTGTTGTTCCACCGATGTCTATGAGGGTTTTTCTTGTAGTGAACTATTATGGCCTTTTCTGTCACTGTTCTCCATATGCTCCAACCATAGCTGCTGCCATCTTCAGCCACCGCCATCGGGTCAAGTTGTCGCATCTATCTTGCTTCTTATTCCACTGCGCCTCTGGTCCTCCAATAGCACCACGCCTCGCAAAGATATGGTCCACGATAAATATAGAATTTTACATATATCGATCCTATATTCCACAAAGGAATGTACATATATTCTAGATCGAACAAAAAAGTAAAATTCTAAAACTAATACAGCTCCTGTTGTATTTGATACATACAATCATGCACACACAAAATAATGCCCTTGTCATGTCCAAGGGTCCAATCACATACAATATCTAAATGTCATAATAGTTGGAGTCTGCAACCACAAAGTTAGCACATCCTACTATTATCCTACCTAAATTATGTATGACATGTGCATAATTAATTTGAAAACCAAAACACAGAAAGGCAAACCCTAGCTCTGATACCAATTGTTGGTTAGTCCTAGGAAGATTGTACCGGTTCCACTATACAAAAATTTTGTACAAGTGTCGAACCTTTCCTAAATAACCTATTGTGTTCTTTAGAAGTTAAATTAGGAATCGCAAATGGAACTTAACATTATTGATTCCAAATTTAACTTATTTGTTCTTAATGGTTTAGACATAGGTCGCAAGCGGAACTTAACACTATTGGTACAAATCCACCTATGTTATAAATTTAATTAAATATTAATTTCTAAAATTGGCTTCCAGGTTAAACACGGCGAGGCACTAGACCTTCTTGGATATGGGAGCAACCACCACTTCCTAGACAAAGCCTTTTAAGGAAAGCTAATATTTAATTTCCTTATATAACTCTAGATTTAACGAAAAAGAACAATAGAATCACAAATTCAAAAAACAAAAAAAAAAACACAACTTCGAAACAAATCCGAAAAACTAGAATCTAATGCCTCTTGTGTTTGGAATTCATACAAAGAAAAATAACTAGCAAGATGCGGAAGAAAATTACTAGTTATACCTTCTCTTTGTATGCTAATGACCTCGAGATCTTCTGCCGTATTTCTCGCCTCGCCTTGGACGTCGTGTGGGCGACGATCCTCCAAGATGAACACCACCCAAAAGCTTTCTTCTCCTTCTCTATGTTTCAGCCACCACCACCTTAAGGGAACAAGAGAACAAAGGGAAAGGAAGAGGGGAGAGGGCCGACCACAAGAGGAGCACTAACAAAAGAATAAGAATTGTTATCTCATGAGGCCTCCTCTCTCCTTCTTTTATATTACTTGCCCAAGGCAAATAAAGAAAGACTTTTTACAAAAGTTAATATCTTCCTCTTGTTTTTCCTTTTTTCCTTTTATTTTTCCTTTTCTTTCCTCTTGATTGATTCAATCACCAATCATTGATTGGTTTAATTGATTGAATTTTTAAAGGATGATTGGTCGACCCCTTGCTTGGGCACCAAGCAAGGGTGGCCGACCACAATTAAAAGGAAAGAAATAATCCTTGTAAAAATTTTATAAGCAAAGAAAAAACTCTTATAAAATTTTACAAGCTCTCTTTTAATTTCCTAAAGTGAATGTTAAAAAAGGAAAGTTTTAAAAATTAAAACCATGTTTTAAAATTTAAAACTTCTCTTCTAAAAATTTCCTTTTTTAACATGATTACAAAAATAGAAAATTTTAATTTTAAAACTTCTCTTCCTTTTTTCTAAAACCATGAGGATGGTTAAAAAGGGAAAGTTTTAAAACTTCTAAAACTCTATTAAATCATGTGACCTAATTCAAATAAGGAAAGTTTTTCATTTTAAAATTTCTCTTTTAAAACTTATAGTTTTCTACAAAGAGAAGATTTTAAAAATTCAAAACACCCCTTCAACTTTGAATTATTGTGGCCGACCCCTTCTTGCTTTGGCACCAAGCAAGGGGTCGACCCCTTAAGAGAAGATGGTGGCCGACCCTTGGCTTGGTCACCAACCCTTAGGCCGGCCCTCTCTTGGACACCAAGAATGACTTTTATTTGGATGGACTTGAGGCTTTAATGAGGCTACGACAGGGACCTAGAGGAGAAATTGGTTTTAGCCTTTCGATGAGCTTGAGTATCCCATGTTCGCCTCGAACACACAACTCAAGTTCATCAATAATAACTCATTCCACTAGAGAGTTATTATTGCACTACCACACCAATCCCAAATTACATTATGGGCTCCTTCATATATGAGTGTGTTAGTCTCCCTGTGTTTAAGATAACGAATGCCCACTAATTAAGTAAGTTACTGACAACTCACTTAATTAATATCTAGCTCCAAGAGTATTACCACTCAACCTCATTGTCATGTCGGACTAAGTCCACCTGCAGGGTTTAACATGACAATCCTTATGAGCTCCTCTTGGGGATATTCTCAACCTAGATAACTAGGACACAGTTTCCTTCTATAATCAACAACACACACTATAAGTAATATCATTTCCCAACTTATCGGGCTTATTGATTTATCAAGCTAAATCTCACCCTTTGATATGTTAAAGAAATAAATACTAAATATATATGCTTGTTATTATATTAGGATTAATAGCACACACTTCCATAATAACTAAGGTCTAGTTCTTTTATTAAGTCAGTATAAAAAGAACTTACCTAAAATGGTCCTACTCAATACACACAGAGTGTACTAGTGTAATTTATTAGTCAAGATAAACTAATACCTAATTATACTACGACTATTCCAATGGTTTATTTTTTTCCATCTTAGTCATGAACAATTGTTTATAATTTATAAAGAACTGATAACATGATCTTCTATGTGTGACACCACACACTATGTTATCTACAATATAAATTAATTGAACTACTACACTTAACAAATAAAATGTAGATATTTGACCAATGTGATTCTTTTATTTCATAAATAAATGTTTACAAAAGCTAGGCTTTTAGTATATACACTCTAACAAATTCAAGGTTCTGACTACTCCAACTTCCTGTCGCGACCCTGCTGCCCCGGACAACTGCTCCGAGGACTTCTGATCGTGGTCGACAGATCAACACCGACACTTGTGCACTTTCACTTTGATCCCTATGTGTCGGTAACATAGTCTTTTTTTGTACTTAATTTCTGTAAATGAAAAGTGTAGTCTATTACACTTTTTTGATCTCTTTGTTCTCGATCTCCTCTTCCGAAGGTACCAAAAGAGGTTTGTTAGTGGATTACTCATCAATAGATCCGCGGGACCTGGGTCTTGGAGTAGGAGTCGTCAAAGGCTCCGAACCAAGTGAACCGCTTGTGTTTGTATTATTTTTCATTTGTCTATTCTCTTATTCCACTATGTTTGTACTTTGATTTGAAAATCGAAAAGAATGAGATTTTCAAAATCATGTGATTCACCCCCTTTCATATATGACACGATCCAACAAGTGGTATCAGAGCCGAGTTCTGCTTTGAATTGGTGCAACCACCAATCAAGCCGGGGGGAATTATTTTTGAATTTTGGTTTTTTATATTCAATTTGAATTAGTAGAACTTACCCTTTCAAATAACAATTTCTCGTTCTCTTTTTAACTCGAAGTTGGTGCAATACTACTCTAGTTCTTCGGAATTTCTTACTTTTCTTCTAAAACTCTGCTAATCCAAGACCAAGTCTTGGTACCTTTCTTTAGTTTTCTATCTATAGCTCTAAATGGCTCAAAATGAAGGGTACAACATTATTCATCCCCCACTCTTCAATGGGGATGATTTCCCATATTGGAAGAAGCGAATGGAGGTGTATCTGAAAACTTACTTCGACCAATGGTTCAATGCCACTAAAGGGTACAAGGCACCAATTAACAATGTTGGAATTCCAATAGACCCAGAAAATTAGAATCCAGAAATGAAGAAGAAGACCTAGATTGACTTTAAGACCCTCAACACAATCCAGTGCGGGTTAACAAAGGAGGAGCTGAACCATGTCAGCCTACACCAAAACGCCAAAGATCTATGGGACAAACTCATAGAACTACATGAAGGAACCAACGATGCAAAGATAATGAAAAAAGATCTATATTTAAATAAATTATTTAATATAAAATATAGGAAGGTGAGACTGCCAGTCATCTACATGCGAGGATAAAGGGCATCCTCAACGGACTTCACAAGATCGACCACTAGATGGAGAACCATGATCTTATAAGGTACGCTCTAAACACATTTCCTAGAAATTCACTGTGGGCATCTATGATGGGTGCTTATAAGATTTCGAGGAACTTATCCAAGTTAAAGTTAGATGAAATATTTTGTGAATTGGAGCTATATGAATAGACTAACATCAAACCCGAGAAAGATGTTGCTTTTATTGTAGGAACATCAAAAGAAAAGTCCAGAACCAAACTAGAGCTTGAAGTTGAGTCTGACCAAGACTCAGATGATGAAGAATACTTGGTCAACCTGGTAAGGAAGATGTTCACCAGGAGAAAGAATAACTTCACCAAAAAGGACTTGCAGAAGATCAACTCCACTTCTAACTCCAACAACAAGTCAAACATTACATGCTTTGGATGCAACAAGAAGGGACACTACAAGATTGACTGCCTGAATCTTGAAAAGAAGAAAGCCCTCAAGGTAACTTGGGATGAATCGTCCGCAGAGGAATTAGACAAAGACAAACCAAGGCACACCAATTACCTTGCACTGATGGCGTACGAATCAGAATCGGAAAGTGAATCAGAAGATGGGTCCGAACTCGAATCAAGCCACGAGTTCACACTCATTTCTAAAGGTTCCGATAAGGTACAATCTACTTTAAGAAAAAGGTTTTTTAAAATTATTGCATGCCTACATAAGAAATTGACTGCATCTGGAGATCAAATAAATGAACTAATAAAACAAAATAAAATACTTAATGATCAACTAAATTTTGATTCAACAACTGAGCCAATTTAAACTAAAATTCCAATTCAAGTTGCAAAACTTGAAGAGGACAATTCCAGATTGGAAGGCGAAGTAGTTGAACTAAAAGAACTACTAGAGAAATTCACAACTAGATCCAAGTACCTTGACATGATACTTGAATCACAAAGAGCTGTGTATAATAATTCGGACTCGGATACAAGTCCAGCTGAACCAACAAAACCTTTATATCTTTGGTCAATCAAAATAAAAATCAAACCAAGGGCTGGGTTTCAAAAGTGTACCTAACCACGCAAGTAGGACTCAATCAATACTATGTCCCTAAAAATAAAATTCACTATATCAATCAAAATAAATCAAATAACTCACTCTCAACCTCCAAAATTAAACCTTCAATAAATTTAAACCAAAGGAATCAAATAAAATTAAATCAACCTAAACTAAGTAGAACCAAAATTCACCTAAACTCCAACTATAACCAAGTTTATTATAATTATAAAAATCGACACAAATCCAAAACTTAAACATAGCTTAATAATTCAGGGGGAGACTCCAAATTAGCTAGCACCTCCAAAATAATAGTTTACCCGGATGGGTAATTAGGGCTAAGTTAAATAGGGACAAAAGTTTAACTTGATAAATGGTACTGGAGAAGTTTTGGATGATAGTAAGTTAGGGAAGCTTTGTCTATGCATGTCTAGGAAGATATGACTTTGACCTCGTGCATTATGGCATAGAAGAATGTCCCACACAAACTTTAGAAACCTAACAAAACTAAATAGATTAGTTAGAGGCTTATAAAAATTACCCAACTTAGATTCAATAATCTGTAATACTTGTCAACAAGGAAAGCAAACCAAGTCAACACACAAATCAACTAATCAAACTCAAACTAATTCAATACTAGAATTATTGCACGAGGTCCTATTTGACTCCCATGGAATCAAATCCATAAATGGAAGTCTCTATTGCCTTGTAATAATAGATGATTACTCAAGATTCATCTGGGTAAAATTAAAAAAAAATAAAAATAAAACTTTTGAAATCTTCAGTAACTTTTGCAAACAAACTAAAAATGAAAAAGATAAAAAAAATTAAATGAATTAGAAGTGATAATAGAGGTAAGTTTAAAATCATAATTTTAATCAATTTTGCCTTGAAAATGGTTATCATCATGAATTTTTCTGCCTTAAAACACCCCAATAAAATGGAATAGTAGAAAGAAAGAATATAACCCTACTTAAAGCCTCTAGGATAATGCTAAAAGAATATAAACTTCTAAAATATTTTTGGGCAGAAGCTGTTAGTATAGCTTGCTATGTATAAAATAGAACCACAATAAATAAAAATAATAATAAGACTTCATTTGAACTGTATTATAAGAAAATACCCAATATCAAATATTTTAAAATATTCGGATGCTCAGTCTATATATTTGTAACGCCCGAAAAATTCTCAAAACTATTTTAGAAATATTCTATGATTTTTCTGGAATTATTAGATATTTTTTCGGAATTTTCCGAGTAGCGGAAGTAGCAAAAATTATTGAAAAACGAAAATGGCCTAAGCGGGAATTGAACCCGAGACCTATGGTTTACGGATAATTCTAGTAACCAGTTGAACCCAGCAGGGCCGTGCTGAAAGGAAAGGGAATCAAATATATTTATAATTAGTTTGGCCGAATTAATTATTTAGTATAAATAGGGAAACATAAGTTGGTTTGGTTTATTTTGTGTTGGTTCGGCAACTCCTCCTTCACCCTAACCTCACCGACGCCACCTCTCCCTCTCCTCCCTCTCTCGGCGCCAACACCCAAGCAACCCTAGGGTTTCATCCCTAGGGCCATAGGAGTGCCTCCCGGTGACATCTCGGACACGAGGACGCTCCCCTCCGCGAGTAGAGCACGTGGACGCGAGCGAATCGTCGAGAAGTCGTCTCCACCGGAATTTCTAGCGATTAGATTTGTAAGAAATCTAACACACAAGGTAAGAAACCCCTCACCTGCAGTACAAGTAGCTCTCGCGTGTTTCTTTTATGCACTAGATTAGTTTTATTGAATTTTGTCAGCATATAGGGTGTATTTTAACTCTTCTCACAGATTTAGGGATTAGTGAGCATCTCTAGACGGGCCGAGCACGTGTATCCTCTGTAGATAGGGGTTTAGACGCTGCTGGGTGCCTAGAGGTGGTCTCCCTGATCGAGAGGAGAGTTAGAGAGCGCCAAATGCTCGACAAAATGCCTAGCACAGCCTATGATACAGTGGGCATTTAGTTAAATGCCATAGAACATGTTAATTAGCATGATCAATTTTTATTTCAGCTTATATGAGACTAGATGTCCAAATGGGTGGGCTCCCACAGTCGCCTCTAGGTTCAGACAACCTAGTTCTAGGTTCAGATAACCTAGATTCAGCAAAATAGTATTAGCTATTTCAGTATTTTACTTTTCAGTGGCACTGTACTGGATTAGATATCCATTGGGTTGGGCTCCCATAGTCGTCCCTAGGTTTAGCTAACCTAGTAAACCCTACTAGATTCGGAACTTGCAATCCCGGGTCTAGTTAGGGATGCGCGCACAGCAAGTACAGTTGCCAGGGCCCAACAGCAGCATGTTTAGTATTTTCACTTACTATATGTATATGGTTTTCAACCTTTCACAAATTAGTTCGTGAATTCAGTACAGTCTTAGCAGTAGCTCAGTATTAGCTTAGCTCAGTTTTTAGTATCAGCCTAGTTCTTTATTGATACCATGTGATTGATATCATGTTCAGCTTCAGATATGCCATGATTGTATGCTTATATGCCATGCCATGTTTAGTTTATTCAGTATACTTCGCATATCCTTTCAAACAGCATGATTTAAAATCATATTTGCATCGTATGCATGTTTTAGTGAGGTAGATGGTTTCTTACTAAGCTTTTTAGCTTACAGATACTATTTTCCTTATACTGCAGATACAGGTAAAAGGAAAATGGACTAGCAGTGGAGGCTGGAGGTCAATGCAGGGCAAGATGTGTGTGGAAGGAACTGGAATAAAGATCCTAGGGATCTAGTTTTATTTTATTATGCATTAGAACGTGTTTAGTATGCATTAGCACTTATAGCAAGCATTATCTTATGTTTCCATTAGTTAGCAAGAAAACAGTTTAAAACCTTGTTAGTTTTGGTTTCCATATGTTTACAGGCCATGAATTAGTATTCTATTCCTTAATCATGTTTAGTATGTTAGCCATTACCTAGTAGAATGTTTCTTTTAGCTTTTATGGTGTTGTGTAATGACCTTGGCACGCATCAGTGCTGATATTAGAGGTCTGATTCGAAATCAGAAACCCCTGATCGGTTAGAAGACCGATCAGGGACCTGGTTTCTGCGAACAGAAGTCTTCTGTTCGTTCCCTGATCGATCCGTGGATCGATTAGGAGCTGGGTCGTGAGAAATGGCTCACTGATCGGTCAAGCAGACCGATCAGTAAGCCACTGATCGGTCTCAGTGACCGATCAGGGACCGGCTGGATCGGTCGGCAGACTGATCCAGCAGCGTACAGAATTGCAGTGTAGACTATGGATCGGTCGGTTGAACGATCCAGAGTTTTCTACCGTGCCAGTAGCAGTAGATCGGTCTGTGGATCGATCCGAAGTTATTATCAGTTGTAAACACCTCCCCTAGCATGTGTACAATTCCTAGGTACACCCAGAACACTAAGTTAACCTTTACAGCATTTAGATCAGTGAAATTTTAAACTAGCCAGTTTTCATTCCGCATTAGTAGTTTAGCACAGCATAACTGTAGCGATCGGCCTCGCAGCCTAGTCAGTAGGAGGCGGGTCGTTACAGAGTGGTATCAGAGCAGTGCTCCATACTTCCTACACACACATCAGCATTGAACCTGCAGCTTCTAAGTAAGAATACCTCTACTTTATTTATGTTTCTTGCTTTCTTGTATAGCTCATGTTTATAGATAAACTGCTGCATGATAGTATGTGATAGTATATAACATGATAACGATAGTTATACAATTATGATTGTAATAGTTATTCATGTTCTGTCCTCTATGTCTTTAGCAATGGCACGAGGACGCCCATCTAGAAGGGCACTAGCTACTGAGCCCCAGCAAGAGGCAGGCAGTTCAGTGCCTCCCCCAGACCTTACAGCATTAGTGGCTCAGTTACAGCAGCAGCTAGCTGAACAGCAACAGGAGATAGCCACCCTCAGGGCTAATCAGCAGAATACCCCCACAGTCACCCCGGAACCAAATCTGACGACTCCAGTAGTCTTAGAGGTTCCACCAGCTCAGCCTACAGCGCCAGCACCAGTACCAGCACCAGCAGTCCCAGCAGCTGAGCCAAGAAAGGAAGCCTATCTGATCCAGTGGCAGCGAGTCAAGCCAGAGAACTTCTCAGGCACTAGTGAACCATGGGATGCACAAGCCTGGTTCAAAACACTGGAGAGCACGATGGAGCTTCTGGACTGGCCAGAACACGAGAAGGTGAAGTGTGCCTCCTTCTGCCTGACGCGCGCATGTGGTGGGAAAGAATCGAAACGAAGCGCCCGGTGAACGGATGTTATGGGCTGACTTCGAGAAGGAATTCTTGAGGAGTTCTTTCACATCGGGTTACAAATCGCCACTACGACGAGTTCACTGAGTTTCGTCAGGGCAACCTTTCAGTTGAGGAAGCCGTGAAGAAATTCAACAGGTTGGCTCGTCTATGCCCAGAGCTAGTCAGCACAGAGAAGGAACGAATCCGGTTGATGCTCAAGATGCTGAGGCCAGAGATAGCAGTGAACGTGGCTGGTGGCATACATAGGCCACAAACCACAGAGGAGTTAGTGAGCAGTGCCTTGACCACAGAGCATTACCAGAACAGCATAAAGCAGCAGAAGCAAGTCTCCTCAGAGTCCAAGGGCCAAGGAAACTCTCACACTCAAAAACAGCAAGGTCACAGCTCTAACTGGAAAGGGAACTCCAACAGCAAGTGCAAATCAGGGAGTGACCCAAAAGGAGGACCATCTAGCAAGCGACCCAGCTATCCGAAGTGTGCTACTTGTGGGAAATTCCACCCAGGGGTTTGTCGCAAGGGCACACGAGGTTGCTTTGAATGTGGACAAGAAGGGCACATGGCCAAGCAGTGCCCGAACAAGACCGGTCTTCCTCAGCCACAGCAGATTCAGTATGTAGGCCAACCAACTCAGTTATATCAGATGCAAGCCGCTCTAGAAGGTCCACTTATCAGCCAGGGCAGATTAGAAGCCCCTCCAGCTATGGCGAATGCGAGAATCTACTCACTCACCAGAGAGGAGGTAGCCAATGCCTCGACAGTTGTCACGGTCGGTTAACATTTTACGATTATAGTGCTCTGTTCTATTTGATCTTGGGGCAACCCATTCATATATAGCCGGGATGTTCTCCGAAAAATTAGAAATACCCTCGAGGTACTCGGTGGTCATTTTTTGACACTTCAGGGGAGATCATGGCATCCACGCTTGGCTCGGGCGGTCTTGGTCATTATAGCAGACAGAGAGTTCTTTTGTGATCCGATAGTGCTAGAGATGACCGACTATGACGTTATCTTTGGAATGAACTTTCCGATCGATACGGTGCTACCATAGAGTCGTAAGCAAGTCATCTTCCAACCTGAGCGGGTGCAATTTGAATCTGACGGGAACCAAGAAAGGCCAAGAAGTTTCTCTCAGCTATGAAAGCACGAAGCTTACTGATTCGGGATGTCATGATTCCTAGCACACGTAGTCAACGCTAGCCAGGACAAACCAACAGCTAGGAGAGGTTCGAGTCGTATGTGACTACCAGCAGTCTTCCCTGAAGAGTTACCAGGCTTAGCACCAGAGGGAGATTGACTTTGAGATAGAGCTCATTCACGGTACGAATCCTATCTCCAAAGCGCCTTATCGCATGGCTCAAGTGAAGGAACTTGAGGAGCAACTCAGAAGCTGCTTGACAAGGGTTTCATACGCCCGAGTCACTCATGGGGAGCGCTTGTATTGTTCGTGAAGAAGAAGGATGGAAGCATGCTTGTGCATAGACTACGGATCAGAACCAAGTCATGATCAAGCAGTATCCCTTCCCGGAATCGATGACTGTTCGATCGGTTAAAGGGAGCGGTGTTCTCTAAGATAGACCTCGGATCAGGTTATCATCGGTGAAGGTCAAAGAGGGACATCAGAAGACAACATTCGAACCGGATCACGGACACTCGAGTTCGTGGTCATGCCCTTTAGCGTGACCAATGCTCCGCTACATTCATGGATCTCATGAGCAGAAGGGGGTATTTAGATAAGTTTGTTATTGTGTTTATCGATGACATTCTTATCTACTCGGAACTCGGGAAGAACACTCGAGCACTTGAAACTAGTATTGCAGACCCTTCAACAGAACTAGCTATACGCCAAGTTCACGAAATGTGAATTTTGGCTAGATCAGGTGTCCTTCCTGGGTCACATCATCTCAAAGGATGGTATTATGGTAGATCCCAGCAAGATAGAAACAGTAAGTAATTGGAAGAGACCTAAGAACGCTAATCAGGGAGCTTTTGGGATTAGCAGGATATTACGGGAAGTTTGTAGAGGACTTCTCGGGATAGCCTCCCCAGCAGCGGCTCTTACCGGAAAGAGCAGAAATTTCGGTGGACGGGTGTGAGCGACTTGTGAGCTAAAACGGAGATTGACCAGTGCTCCCATTTTGGCTCTACCAGACAACACCAGCAACTTTGACATCTATAGTGATGCCTCTAAGTTGGGACTAGGAGCAGTACTGATGCAAAACGGCAAAGTGATCGCCTATGCCTCCAGACAACTCAAGGATTATGGGAAGAATTACCCTACTCATGACCTTGAGCTTGCAGCAGTAGTGTTCGCTCTCAAAATTTGGAGACATTACTTATATGGAGCTCAGTGCAGAGTGTATACAGATCATCAGAGTCTGAAGTACTTCTTCACTCAGAAGGATCTGAATATGCGACAGCGCAGATAGCTAGAACTGGTCAAAGACTACGATATAGACATCCTCTACCATCCAGGGAAAGCCAATAAGGTGGCAGACGCACTTAGCAGAAAATCCAGTGCTACCTTATTATCTCTTACAGCCATGTCACCGCCCCTACAGAAGGAGATCGTAGATTTCGGTCTTGAACTCATCGTTGGACAGCTCTCTACTATGACCTTAGAGTCTACCTTGCTTGGTGATGTTCAGTCAGCTCAGGAGCAGGACCCTGAATTTCAGAAAATCAAGCAAGGGCTAGCAGAATCAGAAAGTAGAGAATTCAGAGTGTCCGATAGCGGGGTGTTGTATTTTGGTGACAGACTCTGTGTTCCAGATCAGGAGGAGCTACGGAGACAGATTTTAGATGAGGCTCACAAGACTCCCTATGCGATGCATCCAGGTTCCACCAAAATGTATCAAGACCTGAAGAACCATTTTTGGTGGCCCGGGATGAAGCGAGACATCGCCAGATATGTTAGCATCTGCCTCACCTGTCAGAGGGTCAAGGCAGAACATCAGCGACCAGGAGGAGTTCTGCAGCCTATACAGATTCTAGAATGGAAGTGGGAGGATATCTCTATGGATTTCATAGTGGGACTGCCCAGAACCACGAATGGTTTTGATGTCATCTGGGTAATAGTCGACAGGTTGACTAAATCAGCCCACTTCTTAGCCATCAAGATATCCTACTCCATGGAGAAGCTAGCTCAGTTGTATCTCTAGGAGATCGTCAGACTACATGGAGTCCCACGAACCATCATTTCAGACAGAGACAGCAGATTCACATCACACTTCTGGGAGTGTGTACAGTCAGCGTTGGGCACTAAGTTAAAGTTCAGCACAGCATTCCATCCTCAGACAGATGGTCAGACGGAGCAAGTAAATCAGGTACTCGAAGATATGCTCCGAGCGTGTGCCCTAGACTTCAAGGGAAGTTGGTGCAAATATATGAGCTTAGCAGAATTTACATACAACAATAGCTATCAGGACACTATCGGCATGGCACCTTACGAGGCTCTCTATGGGCGGAGGTGTAGATCTCCAGTCTGCTGGTATGAGAGTGGTGAACAGAAAGAGCTAGAACTTCAGACAGATCTAGTAGCAGATACCACAGCAGCTATACAGCAGATCCGCCAGAGGATAGAGACAGCTCAGAGCCGCCAGAAAAGTTATGCTGATGCACGGCGCAGACCCTTAGAGTTTTCAGTCGGGGATAAGTGTTCCTCAGAGTAGCTCCCATGAAGGGAGTGATGCGTTTTGGGAAGAAGGGCAAGCTTAGTCCCAGATATGTGGGACCATACCTTATCAGCAGAAGAGTGGGCAAGGTAGCGTATGAGCTAGAGCTACCCCAGGAAATGTCAGCTGTCCACAACGTATTTCATGTCTCTATGCTGAAGAAGCATACCCCAGATGCCACCCAGGTGATTGAGCCCCAGTCGGTACAGATCCGCGAAGACCTCAGCTATGATAGTCGGCCTATTCAGATAATAGACCGAGCAGTTAAGAAATTGCGGAACAAGGAAGTATCATTAGTCAAAGTCATTTGGCACAGTCACACAGCAGAAGCCAGCATGAGACAGAAGTACCCAGAATTATTCTAAGTTTGAGGACGAACTTTTTATAAGGTATGGGGGATTGTAACGCCCGAAAATTCTCAAAACTATTTTAGAAATATTCGATGATTTTTCTGGAATTATTAGATATTTTTCTGGAATTTTCCGAGTAGCGGAAGTAGCAAAAATTATTGGAAAACGAAAATGGCCTAAGCGGGAATTGAACCCGAGACCTATGGTTTACGGATAATTCTAGTAACCAGTTGAACCCAGCAGGGCCGTGCTGAAAGGAAAGGGAATCAATTATATTTATAATTGGTTTGGCCGAATTAATTATTTAGTATAAATAGGGAAACATAAGTTGGTTTGGTTTATTTTGTGTTGGTTCGGCAACTCCTCCTTCACCCTAACCTCACCAACGCCACCTCTCCCTCTCCTCCCTCTCTCGGCGCCAACACCCAAGCAACCCTAGGGTTTCATCCCTAGGGCCATAGGAGTGCCTCCCGGTGACATCTCAGACACGAGGACGCTCCCCTCCGCGAGTAGAGCACGTGGACGCGAGCGAAACGTCGAGAAGTCGTCTCCACCGGAATTTCTAGCGATTAGATTTGTAAGAAATCTAACACACAAGGTAAGAAACCCCTCACCTGCGGTACAAGTAGCTCTCGCGTGTTTCTTTTATGCACTAGATTAGTTTTATTGAATTTTGTCAGCATATAGGGTGTATTTTAACTCTTCTCACAGATTTAGGGATTAGTGAGCATCTCTAGACGGGCCGAGCATGTGTATCCTCTGTAGATAGGGGTTTAGACGCTGCTGGGTGCCTAGAGGTGGTCTCCCTGATCGAGAGGAGAGTTAGAGAACGCCAAATGCTCGACAAAATGCCTAGCACAGCCTATGATACAGTGGGCATTTAGTTAAATGCCATAGAACATGTTAATTAGCATGATCAGTTTTTATTTCAGCTTATATGAGACTAGATGTCCAAATGGGTGGGCTCCCACAGTCGCCTCTAGGTTCAGACAACCTAGTTCTAGGTTCTGACAACCTAGTTCTAGGTTCAGATAACCTAGATTCAGCAAAATAGTATTAGCTATTTCAGTATTTTACTTTTCAGTGGCACTGTACTGGATTAGATATCCATTGGGTTGGGCTCCCATAGTCGTCCCTAGGTTTAGCTAACCTAGTAAACCCTACTAGATTCGGAACTTGCAATTCCGGGTCTAGTTAGAGATGCGCGCACAGCAACCCAACAGCAGCATGTTTAGTATTTTCACTTACTATATGTATATGGTTTTCAACCTTTCACAAATTAGTTCGTGAATTCAGTACAGTCTTAGCAGTAGCTCAGTATTAGCTTAGCTCAGTTTTTAGTATCAGCCTAGTTCTTTATTGATACCATGTGATTGATATCATGTTCAGCTTCAGATATGCCATGATTGTATGCTTATATGCCATGCCATGTTTAGTTTATTCAGTATACTTCGCATATCCTTTCAAACAGCATGATTTAAAATCATATTTGCATCGTATGCATGTTTTAGTGAGGTAGATGGTTTCTTACTAAGCTTTTTAGCTTACAGATACTATTTTCCTTATACTGCAGATACAGGTAAAAGGAAAATGGACTTGCAGTGGAGGCTGGAGGTCAATGCAAGGCAAGATGTGTGTGGAAGGAACTGGAATAAAGATCCTAGGGATCTAGTTTTATTTTATTATGCATTAGAACGTGTTTAGTATGCATTAGCACTTATAGCAAGCATTATCTTATGTTTCCGTTAGTTAGCAAGAAAACAGTTTAAAACCTTGTTAGTTTTGGTTTCCATATGTTTACAGGCCATGAATTAGTATTCTATGCCTTAATCATGTTTAGTATGTTAGCCATTACCTAGTAGAATGTTTCTTTTAGCTTTTATGGTGTTGTGTAATGACCTTGGCACGCATCAGTGCTGATATTAGAGGTCTGATATGAAATCAGAAACCCTTGATCGGTCAGCAGACCGATCAGGGACCTGGTTTCTGCGAACAGAAGCCTTCTGTTCATTCCCTGATCGATCAGGAGCTGGGTCGTGAGAAATGACTCACTGATCGGTCAATCAGACCGATCAGTAAGCCACTGATCGGTCTCAGTGACCGATCAGGGACCGGCTGGATCGGTCGGCAGACCGATCCAGCAGCGTACAGAATTACAGTGTAGACTATGGATCGGTCGGTTGAACGATCCGGAGTTTTCTACCATGCCAGTAGCAGTAGATCGATCTGTGGATCGATCCGAAGTTATTATCAGTTGTAAACACCTCCCCTAGCATGTGTACAATTCCTAGGTACACCCAGAACACTAAGTTAACCTTTACAGCATTTAGATCAGTGAAATTTTAAACTAGCCAGTTTTCATTCCGCATTAGTAGTTTAGCACAGCATAACTATAGCGATCGACCTCGCAGCCTAGTCAGTAGGAGGCGGGTCGTTGCAATATTAAATACAAGAGAACACTTAGAAAAATTTACCTCAAAAGTAAAAACTAAAATTTTTGTACGTTACTCATTAAACAGTAGAGGGTACAGAGTCTATAACAAAAATACACTAAGAATTGAAGAAACCACAAATGTAAAGTTTGAGGAATCTACCCTGAACTTAGAACTAACTCAGATTCAACCAATTGATTTTATAAGAGGTAGCACAAGTTAAGGGGGAGCAAGTAAAAACTAAAGTCAATAATATGAAGAAAAACATCAACCACAAGAAAATGAACCAACTAGAACAATAAGGGTTAACCCAAACCATCCACTTGAACAAATAATTGGTGACCCAGACCTAAGAGTCTAAACCAGATTAACCTTTAGAAATCTAAGCCAAATAGCTTTAATCTCTAACATCAAACCCAAAACAATAGAAGAATCATTAAGTAATCTAGATTGGATCTTAACTATGTAAGAAGAATTGACCCAATTTCAAAGAAATAAAGTATGAGATCTAGTTCCATTACCAGAATATAAAAAATTAATAGAAACAAAATGATTTTTTAGAAACAAATTAAATGAAAAAGGGGAAATTGTTAGAAACAAAGCCAGATTAGTAGAAAAAGACTTTAGTCAGGTTGAGGGACTTGACTACGATGAAACCTATGCCCTGGTTGCTAGACTTGAATTAATTAGAATATTATTAAGATATGCGACCCATAAGTGTTTCAAATTATATCAAATGGATGTTAAATAAGCCTTTCTAAATGAGCTGATTAAGGAAGAAGTATATGTAGGTCAACCTCCAGGGTTTGAAAACCTGGAATACCCTAACTATGTGTTTAAACTAAAGAAAACCTTTTATGGCCTAAAACAAGCTCCTAGAGCATGGTATGAAAGGTTGACCACATACTTATGTTGGTTGGTCCTAGGAAAATCGTACCGGCTCCACTGTACAAAAATTTTGTACAAGTGTCGAACCTTTCCTAAACAATCTATTGTGTTCTTTAGAAATTAAATTAGGAATTGCAAACAGAACTTAACATTATTGATTCCAAATTTAACTTATCTATTCTTAATGGTTTAGATTTGGATCGCAAACAATGCTTAACATTATTGATCCAAATCCACCTGTGTTAAAAATTCAATTAAATATTAATTTCCAAAATTGGCTTCCAGGACTGCATGGCGAGGCACTAGTCCTTCTTGGGTATGGGATCATCCACCACCACCTAGACAAAGCCTTTTAAGGAAAGCTAATATTTAATTTCCTTATATAACTCTAGGTTTAACCAAAAGGAACAATCGAATCACAAATTTGAAAAACAAAATAAAAACACAAACTTGAATCACAAATTCGAAACTCTAGAATCATATGCCTCTTGTGTTTGGAATTCATATAAAGAAAAACTAGCATGATGTGGGAAACAATTACTAGTTATACCTTTTCTTTGTATACTAATAACCTCAAGATCTTCTGCCGTATTCCTCGTCTCCTCTTGGACGTCATGTGGGCAACGATTCTCCAAGATGAACACCACCCAAAAGTTCCTCCTTCTTCTCTAATATTCGGCCACCACCACCACCAAGGAAAAAGAGAGCAAGGGGAAAGGAAAAGAGAGGGGCTGGCCACATGAGAGAGCACAAGCAATAGAATAAGAATTGATGTCCCATGAGGCCTCTCCTCCCCTTCTTTTATAATACTTGCCCAAGGAAAACAAGGAAAGATTTTTACAAAAAACTAAAATCTTCCTCTTCTTTTTCCTTTCCTCCTTTTTATTTCCTTTTTATTCCTCTTGATTGATTTAATTGGATTGGACGACCCCTTACTTAGGCACCAAGCAAGGTGGCTGGCTCTAAGAGGAAAGAAAAGAAACAAAAAAAAATTTTGTAAAAAGTTTATAAGCAAAGAAGGAAAGCTCTTATAAAATTTTACAAGCTCTCTTTTAATTTCTTAATGTGGATGTTTTAAAAAAGAAAGTTTTCTTTATTTTAAAACAAGTTTTAAAATTTAAAACTTCTCATTTAAAATTTCCCTTTTTAACATGGTTACAAAAAAAGAAAGTTTCAAATTTAAAACTCCCTTTTAAAAAACCATGAGGATGGTTAAAAAATGAAAGTTTTAAAACTTTTAAACTTTCTTTTAAACCATGTGGCCTAATTCAAATAAGGAAAGCTTTATAATTTAAAATCTCTCTTTTAAAACTTGTAGATATCTACAAAGAGAAGATTTTAAAAATTCAAAACACCCCTCATACTTTGAATTATGTGGTCGACCCCCTTCAAACTTCTTGTGGCCGGCCCCCTTTGAGAAAATAGTGGCCGACCCTTGGCTTGGTCACCAAGCCTTGGGTCGGCCCCCTCTTGGACACCAAGATGGACTTTTCATGGGTGGATATGAGGTATTAATGAGGCTACGAGAGAGACCTAGAGGAGAAATTAGTTTTGACCTTTCGACGAACTCGAGTATCCTGTGTTCGTCCTAAACACACGACTCAAGTTCATCAATAATAACTCATTCCACTAGAGAGTCATTATTGAACTACCGCACCAATCCCAAATTACATTATGGGCTCCTTCTTATCATGAGTGTGTTAATCTTCCTGTGTTTAAGATATCGGATGTCCACTAATTAATTGAGTTGCTGACAACTCATTTTAATTAATGTCTTAGTCCAAGAGTAGTACCACTCAACCTTATTGTCATGTCGGACTAAGTCCACCTGCAGGGTTTAAAATGACAATCCTCATGAGCTCCTCTTGGGGTCATTATCAACCTAGATTACTAGGACACAGTTTCCTTCTATAATCAACAACACACACTATAAGTAATATCATTTCCCAACTTATCGGGCCTTTTGATTTATCGAACTAAATCTCACCCTTTGATAAGTCAAAGAAATAAATATTAAATATATGTGTTTGTCATTATATTAGGATTAAGAGTACACACTTCCATAATAATCGAGATCTTGTTCTTTTATTTAGTCAGTATAAAAAGAAACTGCCTCAATGGTCCTACTCAATACACTCTAAGTGTACTAGTGTAATTATATAGTCAAGATAAACTAATACATAATTACACTACGACTGTTCTGATGGTTTGTTCCTTTCTATCTCAGTCGTGAGCTACTATTTATAATTTATAAGGAACTGATAACATGATATTCTGTGTGTGACACCATACAACATATTATCTACAATATAAATTAATTGAACAACTACACTTAGCATATAAATGTAGACATTTTTTACCAATGTGATTCTTTATTTTAAAATAAATGTTTACAAAAGCTAGGCTTTTAGTATACACTCTAACAATCTCTCACTTATACTAAAAGACTAAGTTGTCATATCTGCTGTCATACATATGATTCCCGTCTCTTCCACATGCCAATCAAAAGCTTTCTCCGGAAGGGCCTTAGTGAAAGGATCTGCTAGGTTAGCTGCTGATGCAATCTTGGCGACAACAACTTCTCCTCGCTTGACGATGTCTCGTATCAGGTGGTACTTGCGCTCTATATGTTTACTCACCTTATGGGCTTGAGGTTCCTTCGAGTTTGCAACTGTACCACTATTATCACAATAAATTGTGATGATTTTGAGCAAACCAGGAATCACATCTAAGTCCATTAGAAAGTTCCTAAGTCATACAGCTTCTTTGGCTGCCTTAGAGGTTGCCACATACTCAGCTTCCGTGGTTGAGTTTGAAACATATTTCTGCTTAACACTCCTCCATGCAATGGCTCCACCTCCTAAAGTAAACACATAGCCTAATGTAGACTTACTATTGTCCTTATTTGATTGGAAGTCTGAATCCGTGTAACCCACAGGAAGCAAATCATCTGCTTGGTAAACTAGCATATAATCTCTAGTCATTCTCAGGTACTTCAATATATGCTTTACAGCAGTCCAATGTCCTTGTCTAGGGTTACTTTGATATCTACTAACCATGCCCACGGTAAAATAAATATCCGGTCTCGTACATATCATTGCATACATTAGGCTTCCCACAATCGAAGAATAAAGAACTGCCTTCATATCCTCTATCTCTTTTGATGTCTTCGGAGACATCTCTTTAGATAAAGCTACTCCATGCCTAAAAGATAAGAAACCTTTCTTGGAGTTTTGCATGCTAAAATGAGCAAGGATTGTATCTATATATGAAACTTGAGATAGACACAACATCCTTTTCTTGCGATCCCTTATGACTTTGATCCCAAGAATGTGCGCACATTCTCCTAAGTCCTTCATATCGAATTGTTTGAACAACTATACCCTTACGTCTGATAATACTTTGACATTGTTACCAATTAAGAAAATGTCATCTACGTATAGTACAAGAAATACCACCACATTTCCGTTACACTTCTTGTATACATAAGACTCATCCGGATATTGAATAAATCTATATGACTGGATTACTTCATTATACCGGATGTTCCAAGATCTAGAAGCTTACTTCAGTCCATAAATAGACCGATTGAGCTTGCACACTAGATGCTCTTTGCCTTTTTCAATGAACCCCTTTGGTTGCTTCATATGGATATTTTCTTCAAGACTTCCTTTAAGGAAAGCTGTCTTGACATCCATTTGCCAAATCTCATAATCCATATGAGCAGCAATGGATAAGAGTATCCAGATACACTTAAGCATAGCTACCGATGAAAAGGTCTCCTCTTAATCGATTATCTCTTTCCGAGTGTACCCTTTCGCAACAAGCCTTGCTTTGAAGGTTTCTACCTTCCCGTCCGTCCCTCTTTTCCTTTTGTAAATCCACTTGCATCCAACGGCTTTTATACCATTTGGTGGTTCTACAAGCTTCCAGACCTTATTAGAATACATAGATTCTATTTCAGAATTTATTTCCTTTTGCCAAGATACTACATCTTTATCTTGGAGTGCTTCGTCATACGTCCGGGGATCAGGTTTATGTTTACCCGGGATCAAGTCCGAAGATTCTCCCAAAAACATAAATCTCTCAGGTTGCCTAACAACCCTCCCACTACGACGAGGCATTGTATGTAACTGTGCATCATTTGTAACATGTGTTATAGTTTCTTGTGGTACTTCATCTTGTACAGTTGGTATTAAAGTAGACATGTCCTCTCTCATTTCTTCTAGAATAATTTTACTTTTAGGCTTGTGGTCCATTATGTAGTCTTCTTCTAAAAACTGGACATTTGTGCTAACAATGACCTTTTGATCTTTAGGACTATAAAATAAACCACCTTTCGTTCCTCTAGGATACCCCACAAACACGCGAACTTCTGTACGAGATTCAAACTTATCAGCATCTACTTTCAACACATGTGCTGGACTACCCCAAATCCGAATATGTCTCAGACTAGGCTTTCGCCCATTCCATGATTCTGTGAGAGTAGAGGGTATTGATTTAGAAGGTACCAAGTTCAAAATGTGCGCTGCCGTTTCCAGAGCGTATCCCCAAAATGAATTTGGTAATTCTGAATAACTCATCATCGATCTAACCATTTCCATAAGAGTCCTATTCTTTCGTTATGCCACATCATTCTGTTGGGGTGTACCAGGTGCGGACAATTGGGATTGAATCCCAGCTTCTGATAAGTAATTTCTAAACTCTCCTAAGAGGTATTCGCCACCACGATCAGGCCGTAGTGTCTTGATACTTTTGCTAAGACGTTTCTCCACATCAGTCTTGTACTCTTTGAACTTATCAAAGCACTCAGACTTGCGACACATCAAGTAAATGTATCCGTATCTCGAATAATTGTCTATAAAAGAGATAAAGTATTCGAAATCACCTCTTGCCTGGATAGACATAGGACCACACAAATCAGAATGAACCAGTTCTAACACATCTTTGGCTCTATACCCCTTGGCCTTAAAAGGTCTCTTGGTCATTTTACCTTCCAAGCAAGATTCACAGGTTGGAAAGTTTTCCACCACTAATGAACCCAAGAGTCCATCAGCTATAAGTCTTTGAATTCTACTTAAGTTAATATGACCAAGTCTTAGATGCCAAAGATATGTTTGGTTCATCTCCGAAGGTTCCTTTCTCTTATTGGAATTAGAAGATGTGTTATTAATTTTCATTTTTTACTTTGTGGAAGAAATTGGATTTAAAGTATATAAATTGCCAACCAATGTACCAGAACAGATAATAACTCTATTTCTCATTATAACTACATTGTTACTGAAAGAAACAGAATATCCATCCAAATATAGTTTAGAAACTGAAATTAAATTCTTTCTAAAACTGGGTACATAAAGATAATTTCTTAAAATCAAACTTCTATTCCTATCAAAAGATAAGTATACGTCTCCCACTGCAACAGCCGCCACCTTAGTAGCATTGCCCATGTAGATAGTTATTTCTCCTTCAAATAGTCGTCGGATTTCCTAGAACCCCTGCAAAGTGTTGCAGACATGATCAGTGGCTCCCGTATCTACACACCAGGTGTTGGTAGATAACATTGCTAAACATATTTCAACTACTAGAGAATGAGATATACCTTTATTGTTCTCTTTCCTACGAGGACAGTCTGTCTTCCAATGTACTGACTGCTTGCAGATGAAGCACTTGCCCTTCGACTTCTTCATTCCAGCTTTTAGTATACACTCTAACAACTTAATCTCAAAAAGCTTCAAACAAGGTCAAGTAAACCCAACCCTATTTGTCAAAATAGTTAATCAAGATTTCTTTATAGCTCAAATCTACATAGATGATATAATATTTGGGTCAACTAATTCAAAACTCTTACAAGAATTCATAACATTGATGGAACAAGAATTTGAAATAAGTCTAGTATGACAACTAACATTCTTCCTAGGTCTACAAATCAAACAAACAAATGAAGAAACTTACGCTTATCAAGAAAAATATACACTTGAATTACTTAAGAAATTTGGTATGGGAAACTCCAAGGGAATTAAAACTCCAATGGCCACCAATATAACCCTAGACAGTGATCCAAATGGAAAATCTATAGATCTCAAATATTATAGAAGTGTCATAGGAAGCCTACTGTACCTAACTGCCAGTTGACCTGACATTCTATTTGTAGTTAGTATGTGTGCGAGGTACCAAACATGTGCCAAGGAGTCACACTTGGCCAATGCTAAAAGAACTTTTAGATACCTAAAAGGAACATCCAACGTAGGTATGTGGTTTAGTAGAAAGTAACACTGTGTCACTTTATCTACTACTGAGGCAGAATATATAACAATAGGAGAATGTGTTACACAACTATTATGGATGATGCACACCCTAAAATATTTCAATCTAAACCTTAAAAATATAAAAGTACTAATTGACAATATTAGCTCAATTAACTTAATAAAAAATCCAGTACATCATTCAAGAACTAAACATATCAAAATTAAACATCACTTTATCAAGGATCATGTAACTAAAGGTGACATTGAACTCAGTTACATTGAGTCTAAGTCAAACTTAGCTGACATATTTACCAAACCTCTCTCTTAGAATGAATTTAGCAACTTGCAACGACAACTAGGAATATGTTTCATAGAATAGGACTACCACTCTTCAAATAAATTCTTAAAATAATTTAAAATTTATAGGGAAAAATCTTTACTTTTATTTTCTTAAAATTCCCATTTCATTAGAATTTCAAAATTGATTTTAGCTTTAGTCTAGGTCAAATCCATAGAAAGCATGTTCCTATAGATCTAGGACTTGAGCATCTCACAAACACACTATGTGTACTTTAATTGTGTATTCACAAACTTAGAATGGCGTGAGATGCATAGGCCCTTTGTCTGGACTTAAGATGCTTATATCAGTGCACCAATAAAGTTTGGACGTAAAATACTAAATAGTATAGTGATCAAGTCAAGTAATCCAATTTTAGTCAAACACTAACTGGATACTATTACTTAACTTGACTAACCAAGTGAACACTGCTATCTTCTGATAGTTAATTAGTAACTACTGGTTAGATATTTAAGGATAATTTATAGATGTCTACTATTTTTAAATAATATCAAGTCTAGTGGGAGGATATTTGAATAATATCAAAATTTCCATTTTGTTACAGTTTCAAACTTAATTGTTTACTTGGAACCCTTCTTTTTTTAAAAAAAATTCATATTAAAAATTTCTAAGTTTAAAACTCTTGTTTAACGTATTTTGGCAATCATTCTTAAACACATTTTGAAAAATTACTGTTCCAAATTACATTGACACCATTTTTTTCATTTGCAAGTATGTTGAAAAATATAATACAACTTATTTTAAGATATTTTGAAGTTCAAAATTCTTAATAAGGAATTATGAAAATGTTTTCAAATTCTTATTTAAGATAATTTGAAATTCCTTATTATGAAATTCTTCAAAGTTTAATTAAAAATTATTTTTTTGGAAATATATTTTGCAAGAGCACTTTCCAAACCGTTATTATGCTATTTTTGAAAAGTCACTTTGAAAGTTTCTTAAAAGCTATTTAAACTTTAAACCATATAGTTAGTTTTGTTTATGTTAGCTTTCAAAACCTAATATAAACCTTCTAAACTTTCCTTGCACAAAATTTTGATATTTTTTTAAAATATAAAATACAAGTTCTTTTGAAAAGGTTTATAAAATTCTCTAACTCCTTCCCCCGATAACCCTGAAAGTCTCTTGTTGTCAAAATTTTATTACTTTCCTTGATTACTTTACTTAGCATATTTTTTAGTTGACTCATTTATCTACTCTTGTTTTTTTATGAATGTCAAAGGGGAGGGTTAGAGTTTAAGTTAGAAAACAAAAGAAGAAAATTAGTATAACTTAAACTCTAAAAATGATTAAGAGAACAAAACTAACGTTCTTATTGTTGTTTCTCTTAAAATAATTTTTGTTGCTTATTTGTCATATAATTTTCTGAACTTAACCCAGATTATCATTGTAGTAAAAAAGGAAAGATTGTTGGTACATTTTGTACTAACGGTCTAACTCAGGTTTTGATGAATGATAAATGAGTTAAGTTAGGTGTGTTGTGATCTAATTGCATTATCAAGTGTGCAGGAATTGACGAGTCTGAAGGATTGGACACCAGGCTGAAATCCAACTATGTCTATAGGACCGGATAGCTGGTGCGAAGTCCAAATAGGTTAGCAGGCCAATCGTATATCTGATAGAAAGTTCGGTTAGGTCCACGAGACCGGGTAGTCGGCAGAAGTCCAGTTGGGTCTACGGACTGGACAACTGACATAAAGACTTGGTGGATCAAGATGCAAGTCAACGACAAGATGGTAAGTTAAGGTAAGTCACTAGAGAAGAGTGACTAAGTGAGGATGCATCCCAAGTTGAGGGACAGTAGGTGTTAGTCCAGTTTAGGTCCATTTTGGATCTCTAAACTGAGACCTTGTCTAGTTCCTGGTCTTGGGAGGACAGGAACTAATTACTACTCTTTATTGTAATTGTACTAATTTTATTTTATAGGGCAGATGTTTTAGTTTTGGATTAACACATTTTGCAAGAAAAAAGGAGCATAAAAGCCTTCGGATGAACAATACCCAAAGGCGCATTCATGTATTGGAAGACGCCTTCAAACTGTTCATGAAAGGTGCCTTCAATGGCTATGGAAGGTGCCTTTTGGAGGATAAAAGTTGACTAATTCAGCGATAAGCTTCAGCAAGTTCTGGGATCATATTTGACCCATTGGAGGTGCCTTCAATGCCTATGGAATGCGCCTTCCATGCCCTATTTAAGGAAGTCTCGATCAAGCTTCATTCAACAACTCATATACAAGTTACTATGCGTCAATTCGAGGTTTTGACTGCTTTGACGTCTTGCTACGACTCTGTTGTGAAGCTGTTGTGCCCTACAATTGCTTCGAGGACTTTCGATCATGGTCAATAGATCGACACCGACACTTGTACGCTCTCACTTTGATCCCTATGTGTCGGTAACAAAGTTATTTTTTTGTGCTTAATTTTTGCAAATGAAAAGTATAGTCTATTACACTTTTCTGATCTCTTTGTACATGATCTCCTCTTCCGAAGGTATCGAAAGGGGTTTGTTAGTGGATTATCCATCGACAGGCCCGCGGGACCTGGATTTTGGAATAGTAGTCATTGAAGGCTTTGAACTAAGTAAATCGCCTGTGCTCATTTGTCTATTCTTTTATTCGACTGTGTTCATACTTTGATTTGAAAACTTAAAAGAATGAGATTTTTAAAACCACGTGATTCACCCCCTTCTCACATGAGACTCGATCCAATAAGATATGCGCTTAATGCTTTTCCTAGGACTTCTGAATAAACAACCCTAGTAAATGCATATTTCATCTTTAGGACTTAGAGATAAGCAATTTAGAAGAATTGCTCTTTACTTTTAAAATTCATGAGTCAAGATATACAGTTCTAAAGGAGTCAACGTACAACATTGCCTTAAAGGCAAAATTGGATGAACCAGATTCTGAGACATCCCTAGACGATGACAAAATGACGTTTCTGGTAAGAAAGTTCAAAAAAAAATTTAAAGCTAATAATTTCAACCAAGTGCAGGCCAATAAAAGGAGAAGAAAATTAAGATGCTATTAATGCAATGAAGAAGGGCATGTCAAAGATAACTGCTCAAAATTAAAGAACAAGGAGAAGGACAAGAATCCGACCCAAATAAAGTATAGAAACCTAAAGGCGATGTGGGATGAAACATCTGTTGGTCCGAGTAGGCCGGTTGGAGAAGATTGAGTTACCTGAAACACTAAAACAAAACACCTTTCTCGATTTTCAACTCAGATTAATAAAGCAATTAAAATAGAATTAACAACTTAAAAGAAATGAGTAAAAGACCACTATTAACTTAGTTACAATTTAGATGGTTGTTAATCCAAGGCAGATGAAAGCTCACTAAGAATCTCCTTTATTGAAGGCGCAGAAGCCTTTTACACACAATGAGAGCTCAGAAATAACTAGGAAACCGAATACAGAAGTTGTTACTTCTTTCTTAGGTCCAGGGGTCTTTTTATATACCCTAGAAAAACTTATCCATAGGCTGAAGGCGCCTTCCATAGGACTAGAAGGCGCCTCGAGTGAGACCAAGGGATAAAACTTTATCCTTTCCGTAACAACCAAATTGCCTGGTCGAAGGCGCCTTCCATCTCTATGGTTGGTTGAAGGCGCCTTCCATGGTTGGTTGAAGGCGCCTTCTGCCTGAAGGTCACAGAGGCGCCTTTAACTCATGTTGAAGGCACCTCTAGCAGCTCCATAGCTCCACTTTAGCTCTTCCGCTGCTCTGATCGCCTAAGTGATTTCGGCCAACTGAAATAGGGCTCACCCGAACTCAATTTCCGACCTTCTCCTCGAGCAGGCTTCTGCTCCGACTTATCATCCCTCGAACGTTGCGCACGTCTTTCTCATCCACCGGTGTACTCTTCCGCAGCATCTCGTCCCTCGGACGCACTGAGCCCGTCAACTCTCTCTCGTGTTGTCCTTCTCGCTAACCGCATCTTCCGCTAACTTCCTGTGCTCCTAAGCTCCTGCACACTTAGACACAGGGATCAAAACATAACAAGACCTAACCTAACTTGGTTGATCGCACCAAAAATAACCTTGGGGTTCCAACAATCTCCCCCTTTTTGATGTGAGCAACCTAAGTTAGGTTAAGCTAAACCAATCATAAAGTAAAGATAATAAAATTATAATTATGCAATAAAGTATAAAAAGATTTTCAAATTCAAGTTTAAAATTTGAATTAAACTATTAATGTAATTATGCAATAAGGTGCAAAAAAATTTACAAATTTAAATAGAACTACACCTCCCCTAGACTTAATCTTCCCTTCTCCCCCTTTGATCACATAAAAAAAATAGGGTACTAAAAAAAATCTAAGGGTAAAAAAAAAGTTTTAACAAAAAAAAAACTTAATTTTCTAAGTAAGACTTGCAAGTAAAAAAAAAAATTCTAAGTGAAATTTGTAAGTCAAGTCAAACTTTTTCTTCCATACTTCCCCCTTTGTTCATATTAAAATTGGATTTGTTTTAACTATTAAAAAAAATTCTAATTGAAAAATAATTTTAATGTATTTCTAAATACTTAACAGTTAGTCAATTAAATACTTTATTTTATTAATTAACTTCCAGGTTGTGGCGATGCACTAGACCTTCTTGGTTATTGTTGTAACAACCCCTTTCTAGATAAAGCATTTTAAGGAAATTAAATATTGAATTTTCTCACTGAAAGCCCTGAGTCTAATTAAAGCTTAATTTATAAAAGATTTTGGAACCCAATATAGGTTCCTTCCAACTGGGTTAATTAAAAATCTTTTAGGAATATTTTTTTGAGAAATTTTCCTAATTTACCCCTTATGGTAATTAAAATACCAGTTTAAATTATATTTCCTAATATTTTTATTATATGAGCATGCATGATTTTTCAGATATTCTATCTCTGTTTTCAATTTGTCATTTTCTATTTTCAAAGTATCACATAATTCTAGTGGACATGTTTTGGATAACTGTATTTTTAAATCTATATTTTCTTTTTCTAACTTGCAACAGTTTTTTGATAGGAATTTAATAAATTTGAATAACTTATCAGGTGGAAGAGATTGTACCTAACTTACCTTGTCGATCCCTTCATCCGTAGCTCCTCCTGAACTACTGCTTTCTTCTGATATAGCTCCCCCTTCATCGATGCTCTCGATGCTCATTTTGGACGAGCTTGATTCATGTTCGTCTTCTTGATGACTTGCCTACTCCAAGTAAGATCGCGCCTGAACCAGCTCCGCCTTAGTGAACTGAATAATGCGACGTTGCTGAGCAATGGTTTCATCTTTGAGCCGGTTTTTTTCTTGAAGAAGGGTTATGGAAGAGGCGTGTTTCTCTTTCATATAGATCAGGAATTGTGCTGGGCTCTCCAAGTCTACATAAGCTTTCTGTTCTAACACTACTTCAGTCTGAGCCCGAGATTTAGCAGTTAACCAAAGTTCCTTAATGTCTCGACGAAGAGAAGACTGAAGATCCCTGTCCTACATCATCTCGGCCAAAGAAGTATCCTTTTGGGCAAGTAACTGAGTGAGATGGGCTAATTGTTGGTGTAGGGGTGACACCTTATCAGACTAAGAGATAGATTCCATGGTCAAGAGTGATAGATCGTTTGGAGCGATAGAGGGGGGGAGGGGGTGAATATCGCGCCTTTTAAAAACTTTTCTTTTCAAATTCAAATCAGAAATGTGCAGCGGAAAGTAAAGAGAGAGGCACGTTGATTTACTTTGTTCGGAGCCTAGCTCGACTCCTACTCGAAGGCCCGCGGTCCTTGACCGCACTGATGGGCAAATCACTATGACACTTCTTTCCGAAACCTTCGGAAAGAAGTGGATCGTACAGTTACAAGAATGTAAGATAGTAACACTCTACTATCTTATAGAATTAAGTACAATACAAAAAGAAATATACAGACAATGAAAATTTAAAGTTGAAGCTCGGTCGGCACGAATGAAGTTGCTTGCTGAGATCATAGGTGTGAGCAGCTTGTAGAAGAGCACCAGAAATATTGATCAGAAAGTTCTCATTTTTTCCTCTGTCTTCGAGTCTGAATTTATAGGTGTACTGGAGGTTCGGTCGACCGATCCCTCTATTCGGTCGACCGAACCTGCTCCCTTCCATTCTGGCTGAAGTCTGAAGCTGGCTCGATCTTTTGCATTTACTGATCTTTAATGGTTCGGTCGACCGAACCCCTTTTTCGGTCGACCGAACAGTCAATTTCCCTGTTCGTCGAAATCTGCCGAAATCTTCATTAATGGTTGAATTAATTTTGATTGGATCGGTCGACCGATCCCTGTGTTCGGTCGACCGATCAGCCCTTCTTTCCTTTGCTGCTGATCGATGCTGATGAACTGGCTAGGCTGAGTCATCATGGTTCAGTCGACCGATCTTACGGTTCGGTCGACCGATAAAGCTTTGATCTGACTTTGACTCAGTTTGATCTGAACTGATCTCTGGTCTGAGTAAAGCTGGTTCGGTCGACCAATCCTCCTGTTCGGTTCACCGATCAGGCCGAATCTGCAAAATAGAGTTTAAACAAAGTATCCCTGCAACACAAAGGTTAGCACAGTAATATATAATGCATGAGTATGACAGTTAGGACTGTCTTGATCTCAACTTGGAAACCTTCCCGGTTTCTTTAGTTGGATCAGCGACCTTAGGTTGTTCCCTTTAGGAACCCGACCTCACTGTCGCTCTTCCAGTTGCATACCTCAACCTACCTGCCAAACATGATCCTCCATACATGTTTGGTCTTTTGCCTGCTCAGTGTCTGATCAACTGATCCACTAAGACTTTTCCTGCAATACCATATTAGCCAACAGTAATAATAGTAATACATAAAACATTGATAAACCTAAACCTAGATTTACCGAGATCCACTGGTTCGGTCGACCGCGCGTGGTCGACCGGAAACCATCCGATCAACCTTGCTTGGAGTTCACTCCTCCAAGACTTCTCGTTACCTAAGGTTACCACCCCCTAGGGTTTTCTCAACCTGGCTTCACTCACCAGGACTCAGTATTCGGCTACCCAGGGATCAAGTCCTCTAGACCTATCCACCTGGCTTCCACGATATATCGAGATTTCCCTTACCTAGCCTACAACTAGGACTCAGTATTCGGCTACCCAGGGATCAAGTCCTCCAGACCTATCCACCTGGCTTCCACGATATACCAAGATTTCCCTCCTTGCCTAGCCTACAACTAGGACTTCAACATACCTAAGCAGACTTAAACATATTTGTCTGACATTAAAACCTTGGAGGGAGATTGTTGGTATTGCACCAACAATCTCCCCTTTTTTGATGTTTGACAAATATGTTTAAGTTAGGTCAAATCAAAAAGATTTAGATGTCTAACTTAAACCCTTCTTCTCCCCCTTTTGTCATACAACAAAAAGAATCATTCATAAATGACTTTAATTGCTAAGGATTCCTAAGTTTTGCACCAACAATGATAGAATACTTTTAAATATTGTCAGGGTATGCCTAAGGTATTCCCTCACCCAAAAAATGAGTCATAGAGATTTTGAAAAAGCCTTATTCCATTATAAATTGAGTAAATTTGCAGTATCTTTTTCAAAATAATTTTGAAGAATGCACTAAGTAAAATCTCTCAAGAATATGTTTAAAGTATTTTTGCAAAACCATGATATAGAAGGTTTAATGCTTGCAAAAATTTCTTAGAATTTCTTTCAAGAATACTTTTCAAGAATATTTAGAAGGTGTTTTTATCAAGCATTCTTTTCAAAGAGTATTTCAAAGCTAAGTTCAAAGATAATTTTTTTTTAAACTATGATTTTTCAAAAAAATTTCAAAAACTATATATTTGGAAAATATGATTTTGAAAAGATAATGCTTGAGCTATGTTTAAAAAAATAGTATTTTGAGTTTTGTAAACAATTTTTTAAAAATATTTTTAAGTTAATCTCAAAATCAGAAAGAAATTTTCAAAGAGTATTTGAGTAAGAGATTTTAAAGATAATTTCAAAAAGTTTTGTAAAGAAGTATTATCAAGCATTTTTCAAAGAATGTTTTGAAATATTTTTCAAAATATGTTTTCATAAGCAAGATTTTGAAAAATATGTCCTACAGTCAAGTCTCTCCCCCTTAACTAGACACTATTTTTAGATATCCTTGTTACCCACAAGGAAGACTTTTCTATGTGTGTCTAAGGGTCACGATTGACTTAAGGTTCTAAAGACTTAGGCAGTGAATAACAATAATTTATATATATAATACACCCAATCAATCATCAATCAAAATTTGAAAATAATTCTTATATAAGTTTTCAAAATATGTTTAAAATAATTTTAAATTTCAATTCTCTTAGCATCTCACCCATTTTAAATTTTCAAGTATGGTAATTCTATAATTGTGTGAGATGGCTTTATTGATTTTGAATTTGGTGAAACTTTGATTATTGTAAGTTAAATAGATGGTAACATTTATTTTGTGAATTAATTGAGTTATTGTTTAGTTTAGAAATTGTAAAATTATTAAGTGGATTTGGCTAAGAATTGTTTTTAATAGCTATGGTTATAGGTTGATTGCTAGATTATTGATTGATTTAAACATAATTTAAAATTAGTTTCAATTTAATTTAGTATTATTATTAATTAGAGTAAGAATTAATTTTAATTGTTGATTAAAGTTTCATTATTAATAGTTACGAATTAATTGATTATGAATTATTATTAATTTCTTAGGAATTAGGTAAAGATTTTAGGATTAGTTATAAAAGCTTAATTTTGTTTAAGGTTAAAGTACTTTATTTGTTGATTAAAGTTAAGATTTCAAGTTGAGATTTATTAAGAATTAATTAAGTGTATTAAGTTTTAAAATAAGTTTAAAATAATTTTAATTAAGTTAAAAAATTTTAATTAAGTTTTAAAATAATTTTAATTAAGTTTTAAAATAATTTTAAGTTTTTTTAAAAATAATTTTAATTAAAAATAATTTTTAATTAAATTAGGTTTGAATTAAGTTTGAATTAAGTTAGGTTTGAATTAAGTTAGGTTTGAATTAGGTTAGGTTTGAATTATGTTTGAATTAAGTTTGAGTTAAGTTAGGATTGAAGAGGTTATTGAACCCATGTTATATTCAAACTTAGCTTTGGGTTAATCAAGCAGGCGTCCTAAGGATAAGTTTCAGTTCAGTGGCGAGGCATATGGCCTACTTGAATATCATTAGACCACTTGCCGAAGACTTTCCAAACTGTTCCTGCCCAAAAAACTTAATACTAAATTTTGGTCTAACTAGCCCATATTTGACTGGGGGTAGCTTCGGTCAGATTCACTAAGTCTAGTGCACTAGGTAGAATTCCATATTCAGCCTAGACATGCCTTCGACAAAGTTTCTTTGACGTATTATCATCCCAATCCATTCCGATGCTATGTTGTAAGGTTTGGTAAACCTTTTATAACTAACCGTTCTAACAGCATAAAGAGAAGATGCATGACATGGTATTTAACAGATAAGTATGCATGATCATAGCAAGTCAAACAGTTCAAACAAGTCATATTATTATTATTGTTTTTATTTATTATTGTTTAGTATTGTTATTTATTATTGTTATTGTTATTATATTATTATCAATATTGATTAGTTTCATAATTAAAGGGTACATGATTATAATTAGGTTTATGAAAGTTTTGTTTCAGATTTGGTTTTGATTTATAATTGAAATCTAGATTTTGTGAGTTGATAAAATTATTAATAATATTTTCTAGTTTATCAATTTTATTTTTCAAAATATTATTTTGTTTTTCTAGTTTTCTAAAATTTGATTTTGTATTTAATTTATAGTTTTGTTTTTTATTTTTATTTTCTAAAATTTTAGTTAGGTTCTGTTTATTGTTAGTTAATTTTAGATAATTGTTATCTTGATTTAAATTCAAATTATCTTGAATAAATAAGTTTTGATTAATTAGATCTAGGTCTTGATTAAGGTTTGGGTCGAATTGATCAATTTTGGTTATATTTAAATTTTTATTAATTAAATTAGTTTTGTTAAGTAATGTAGGATTTTCATGATTTTTTAAATTCTTAGCACAATTCAAACAAGAAGAATCTAAAGCATGCAAATTTTCGTATAAATTAAATTTATTTACCATATTTGCTCCCCCTGAATCCTTGGGTCTTTTCTCCGGACATTGAAACTTGTAGTGTCCCATCTTTTTGCATTTGAAACATTCGATGTGATCATTCCTTTTTCGGACTCTAGGCATCAGTTCCTCCTTTGCCTTTAGTTGTGCAGATTGACTCATCGGGCATTTATTTTTGTAGTGTCCTTTTTCTCTGCACTTGAAACATGTTATGTGTTCTTTAAATTTTGTATTTAAAATATTACCTTTTGAATCCTCATTAGGATTCTCCCCCTTGACCATTGCTGTTTCAGATTCAGGCTCAAGTGTTCGGTCAGACTTGGGTTCAGATCCATTAGCCTCCTCCTCAGCCACTAGAGCGATGAAGCTGATTTGGTCTAGATCTTCTAGATCTGGTTCTGAGGATAGCTCTTCGGATTCGGATTCAGACTCACTTTCGCCTTGATCTTCTAGCCTCGACGGGGTCTCGTGAAGCTTGATCAATTTGGTCCACATCTCGAATGCATTCTTGTAACCTTCTAGTTGACACAAAACTTCATTAGACAAAATATCTATTAACATATTCATTACCTTTTTGTTCGATTCTGAGTTTTAAGAAGGTTGTCTTAGTGCGATCCAGTTGTCGAAATTGTTACTTTCAACGAAGCATTCCATCATTTGCCTCCAGGAACTGAAGTATACTTGATCATACGGAGGAGGGTCATAGATACTTCGTCCTTCTTGATATGATATCGACATTCTTGCAAGAAAAGATTTAAAAATATTTCCAAGACTTTTGTCTTGGGATTAGTAGGGCTTGAAAGATAAATATACGAAGAAAAAAGAATATACTAAAAGAAAATAAAAAAGTTTTAAAATGCTTTGAAAATCGGTTAAGAAATTTCAGAGCTAACCGACTCTGATACCAATTGATAGATCGTTTGAAGCGATAGAGGGGGGGAGTGAATATCGCGCCTTTTAAAAAACTTTTCTTTTCAAATTCAAATCAGAAATGTGCAGCGGAAAGTAAAGAGAGAGACACGTTAATTTACTTCGTTCGGAGCCTAGCTCGACTCCTACTCGAAGGCCCGCGGTCCTTGATCGCACCGATGGGCAAATCACTATGACACTTCTTTCCAAAACCTTCAAAAAGAAGTGGATCGTACAATTACAAGAATGTAAGATAGTGACACTCTACTATCTTATAGAATTAAGTACAATACAAAAAGAAATATACCGACAATGAAAATTTAAAGTTGAAGCTCGGTCGGCACGAATGAAGTTGCTTGCTGAGATCGTAGGCGTGAGCAGCTTGCAGAAGAGCACCAGAAATATTGATCAGAAAGTTCTCATTTTTGCCTCTGTCTTCGAGTCTGAATTTATAGGTGTACTGGAGGTTCGGTCGACCGATCCCTCTGTTCGGTCGACCGAACCTGCTCCCTTCCATTCTGGCTGAAGTCTGAAGCTGGCTCGATCTTTTGCATTTACTGATCTTTAATGGTTCGGTCGACCGAACCCCTTTTTTGGTCGACCGAACAGTCAATTTCCCTGTTCGTCGAAATATGTTGAAATCTTCATTAATGGTTGAATTAATTTTGATTGGATCGGTCCACCGATCCCTGTGTTCGGTCGACCGATCAGCCCTTCTTTCCTTTGCTATTGATTGATGCTGATGAACTGGCTAGGCTGAGTTATCATGGTTTAGTCGACCGATCTTACGGTTCGGTCGACCGATAAAGCTTTGATCTGACTTTGACTCAGTTTGATCTGAACTGATCTCTGGTCTGAGTAAAGCTGGTTCGGTCGATCAATCCTCCTGTTCGGTCGACCGATCAGGCTGAATCTGCAAAATAGAGTTTAAACAAAGTATCCCTGTAACACAAAGGTTTGCACAGTAATATATAATGCATGAGTATGACTGTTAGGACTGTCTTGATCTCAACTTGGAAACCTTCCCGGTTTCTTTAGTTGGATCAGCGACCTTAGGTTGTTCCCTTTAGGAACCCGACCTCACTGTCGCTCTTCCAGTTGCATACCTCAACCTACCTGCCAAACATGATCCTCCAGACATGTTTGGTCTTTTGCCTGCTCAGTGTCTGATCACCTGATCTACTAAGACTTTTCCTGCAATACCATATTAGCCAACAGTAATAATAGTAATACATAAAACATTGATAAACCTAAACCTAGATTTACCGAGATCCACTGGTTCGGTCGACTGCGCGTGGTCGACCGGAAACCATCCGATCAACCTTGCTTGGAGTTCACTCCTCCAAGACTTCTCGTTACCTAAGGTTACCACCCCCTAGGGTTTTCTCAACCTGGCTTCACTCACCAGGACTCAATATTCGGCTACCCAGGGATCAAGTCCTCCAGACCTATCCACCTGGCTTCCACGACATACCGAGATTTCCCTTACCTAGCCTACAACTAGGACTCAGTATTCGGCTACCCAGGGATCAAGTCCTCCAGACCTATCCACCTGGCTTCCACGATATACCAAGATTTCCCTCCTTGCCTAGCCTACAACTAGGACTTCAACATACTTAAGCATACTTAAATATATTTGTCTGACATTAAAACCTTGGAGGTCGATTGCACCAATAAAGAGGAGTCAACATGAAAAACACAATGGCATAAGGGGAGTCACCCCCTTTTAAAGAGGGAGATGTGAAGAGCCGACTTCGAAGGGTTTGCGAGGCCCTTCCCCCGAGGTTGATTGGGTGATTAAATAGGTTACACATTCGAGGATCTGGGAAAAGGAGCAGAATTTAAGGACGTCATGGTGGAATAAGTAAACCAGAGCTTGAGTCTAGTCAGTCAGACTTGAGCCTCCTTCAACTAGACTTGGAGGGGGAGACTTGTGATACGGTGCATAATGGTGGGGTCCAATAAAGTCAGGCAGTCAGAAGTCAAGGAGATGTGACAGTCATAAGTTAAGGGGATGTGACATTCAGAAGTCAAGGGGATGTGACAGTCAGAAGTCAAGGAGACGTGGCAGTTAGAAGTTAAGGGGACGTGGAAGTCATCAGTTAGGGAAAGAAGAAGCAGGACCGTATTACGACGTTAGCTGTAATGCCCGAAAAATTCTCGAAACTGCATTATAAATATTCTATGATTTTTCTGGGATTTTTAGATATTTTTCCGGAATTTTCCGAGTAGCGGAAGCAGCAAAAAAATAATTAGAACCGCAAAATAGTTTAGGCGGGAATCGAACCCGGAACCTCTCGGATCCGATAACTTTTAGTTAGCCTTAGTAACCGGTGAACCCAGCAGGGCCGTGCTGAAAGAAAGAGGAATCAATTATATTTATATTAGAGTTGGGTTCAATTATCCACTTAATATAAATAGAAGAGTTAGGTTGGGTTTGGTTTATTTTAGAATTTGGTTCTGCAACTCCCTCCTCACCCTCTCACGCCGAACACCCTTCTTCTCTCCTTCTCTCGGCGCCAACCACAAGGAAGACCTAGGGTTCTCTCCCTAGGGCCCCAAGGACATCTTCCAGCGATAACTCCAGCACGAGGACACTCTCCTTCGCGAGGGGAACGCTTAGACGCGAGAAGATCGTCGAGAAGTCGTCTTCACCGGAATTCTAGCGAATAGAATTGTAAGGAAATTAGCGTACGAGGTAAGAAACCCCTCACCTGCAGTATAAGTAGCTCCGTTTGGGTTTTCTACGCATTAGTTTAGCTATATGCAGATTTTTATCGACGCATCGCGTGAAATGACCCTCCTCGCAGGTTTAGGGATTTAGTGAGTACTTCTAGATGGGCCGGACACGTAATCCCTCTTCAGTGGGGGTTTCTAGACGTTGTCGGGTGCCTAGAAGTGGTCTCCCTAATAGAGAGGAGAGTTGGGGCACACCAAGTGTTCGATAAAATAGCTAGTTAAGTAAAAATGCAAACTAGGCATTTTAACAGCTCAGTTGAATGCATTAGAAGCATCTAAATCAGTAAATTAGTTTATTCTAGCTTATATGGGACTACAGTCCAATGGGTGGGCTCCCACAGTCGCCTCTGGGTTCAGACAACCTAGCTCTAGGTCCAGATAACCTAGAAACAACAATTTAGAACAGTTTAGCTATATTCAGTATTTTACCTTTCAGTTGGCACTGTACCGGATTAGATATCCATTGGGTTGGACTCCCACAGTCGTCCCTAGGTTCAGATAACCTAGTAAACCCTACCAAATTCGGGACTTGCAAACCCGGGTTTAATTAGGGATGCGCGCACAGTATATACAATTGCCGGGCCCAACAGCACATGATTATTATTTTGATCTACTATGCTATTAGTTTTCAAAACTCATAAAATCAGTTATGTTAGTTGAGTTTGATTTCAGCTTTAGGTTAGCTTCAGTTAGCTTAGTTCTCTATTATTGTTCTATGTGATTAGCCTGCTATGCCATGCTTCAGCTTACATGTTCAGTTATTTCAGTTTACGCTTGCAACCAGAGTATGCCATGCCAGTACATGATTTCAAATAGCATTCTTTAAAAGCATGTTTGCATCGTTGCATGTTTTAGTGAGGTAGTTGGTTTCTTACTAAGCTTTAAGCTTACAGATTCTACTTTCCTTATACTGCAGATAAAGGTAAAGGGAAAATGGACTAGCAGAGGAAGCTGGAGTTCAATGCAAAGATGGTGTGTGTGGCAGGAACTGGAATAAAAGATCCTCAGGGGTTTTAGCAAGCTTAAATAGTTGAATTCTTAGTATTTCTTCTTTCATGCATTTTTAGACCTTAGAATGTTTAAACCATGGGAGATTTATTTAGTTTGTTAGTAATTATGTTAGAATGCTGGTTAATAGTTGCTAGAATATATTCCAATTGATTTTAGAATTGTTGTGTGAGGTTTTGGCACGCCAGAGTGCTGAAATCAGAGTTTCAGGGTGAGATCAGAACCCAGATCGGTCTGCAGATCGATCAGAGTCGAGTTGTGCCATTGGATCGGTCAGCTGACCGATCCATGCGCGAACAGAGAGTTTATGGATCGGTCAGCCGACCGATCCATGTGCGGTCAGCCGACCGATCAGTGAGCCACTGGATCGGTCTACCGACCGATCAGTGTGCTCCTGGATTGGTCGGTAGACCGATCCAGCCATACACAGAAACACACAGAAGCGGGATAGCTTGTGGATCGGTTAGCCGACCGATCCAGAGTTTTTCTCCGTGCCAATATCAAGCTGGATCGATCACTGGATCGATCCGACAGCCCAATCGATTCATGGATCGATTGAAATGCCTGATTACAGCTAGCAGGGCATCTGGGAGGCATAGATTACCTTCCCTAGCATGTGTACAACTTCTAGGTACACCTAGAATATTAAGTTCAGACCTTACAGTAATCGGTTTAGCAAAATTTTAATCAATTCAGATTTCTGCAACAGTAGTTTAGCACAGCATTACGTAACGATCAGCCTTACAGCCTAGTCAGTAGGAGGCGGGTCGTTTCAGAGTGGTATCAGAGCATTGTTCCATACTTCCTACACACACATCAGCATTGTACCTACAGCTTCCAAGTAAGAATACCTCTCACTTTGTATGTTTATTGCTTTTCTGTTATAGATAACTAAAGCATGCTTGTTTATGATAGTAGTTAACATGATAACAATAGTTTCTCTATTATGCTTGTGTTAGTCATGTATGTCCTGCATGCCTTTAGAAATGACACGAGGACGCCCAGCTAGAAGGGCACCAGCCACTGAGCCCCAGCATGAGGCAGACAGTTCAGTGCCTCCTCCAGACCTTACAGCATTAGTGGCTCAGTTACAGCAGCAGCTAGCTGAACAGCAACAGGAAATAGCCACCTTAAAGGCTAACCAGCAGAATACTCCCACAGTCACCCCGGAACCAAACATAGCAACACCAGTGGTCTTAGAGGTTCCACCAGTCCAGCCTACGGCACCAGTAGCCCCAGCAGTAGGAGCGCAGAGAGAAGCCTATCTGATCCAGTGGCAGAGAGTCAAGCCAGAGAATTTCTCAGGCAGCAGTGAACCATAGGATGCTCAGGCATGGTTCAAGACACTGGAAAGCACGATGGAGCTTCTGGACTGGCCAGAACATGAGAAGGTGAGGTGTGCCTCCTTCTGTCTGACAGGAGATGCACGCATGTGGTGGGAGAGAATCAGAGCGAAGCGCCCAGTGAACCAGATGACATGGGCTGACTTCGAGAAGGAATTCTTTGAGGAGTTCTTTCACGTGCGGGTCACCAACCGTCACTACGACGAGTTTACTGAGTTTCGTCAGGGCAACCTATCAGTTGAGGAAGCCATGAAGAAATTCAACAGGTTGGCTCGTCTATGCCCTGAATTAGTCAGCACAGAAAGGGAACGAATCCGGTTGATGCTCAAGATGCTGAGGCCGGAAATAGCAATGAATGTGGCTGGTGGCGTTCACAGGCCACAAACCACAGAAGAATTAGTGAGCAGTGCTCTAATCACTGAGCATTACCAGAATAGCATCAAGCAGCAGAAGCAAGTCCTCTCAGAAGCTAAAGGTCAAGGAGGCTCGGGCACTCAGAAACAGTAGGGCCACAGCTCCCATGGCTCTAATTGGAAAGGGAACTCCAGCAACAAGCGCAAACCATGGAGTTACCCAAAAGGAGGACCAGCTAGCAAGCAGCCCAGTTATCTAAAGTGTGCTACTTATGGGAAATTTCACCCTGGAGTTTGTCGTAAGGGCACACGAGGATGCTTTGAATGCGGACAGGAAGGGCATATGGTCAAGCAGTGTCCACACAAGACCAGTCTTCCTCAGCCACAGCCGATTCAGTATGGAGGCCAGCCAGCTCAGTTACATCAGATGCAGGCCTCTTTAGATGGTCCACATATCAGCCAGGGCAGGTTAGAAGCCCCTCCAGCTATGACCAATGCGAGGATCTACTCACTCACCAGAGAGGACGTAGCAAATGCCTCGACAGTTGTTACAGGTCAAATTAGTATTTTACAGCAAAGAACAACTGTCTTATTCGATACTGGGGCAACCCATTCATATATATCCAGGGCATTTGCTGAGAAGTTAGCAATACCTCCAGAGGTACTCAGTAGTCAGTTTTTGATGACGTTACCTTCAGGAGAAATTATGGCATCTACGCTCTGGCTCAAAGCAGTGCCAGTCATTATAGCAGACAGAGAACTCTTTAGTGATCTGATAGTGCTAAATATGACTGACTACGATGTTATCTTTGGGATGAACTTTCTGATCAGATACGGTGCTTCCATAGAGTGCCGTAAACAGAAAGTCATATTCCAACCTGAAGAAGAAGTGCAGTTTGAGTACATAGGAGAACCCAAGAGAAAAGCCAAGAAATTTCTCCCAGCTATGAAGGCACAGAAGTTAATGGATTCAAGATGTACGAGATTTTTAGCACACGTAGTCAGTACCAGTCAGGACAAGGACCGACAGCTAGCAGAGGTCCGAGTCGTATGTGACTACCCAGCAGTCTTCCCTGAAGAGTTACCAGGATTAGCACCAGACAGGGAGATTGAATTTGAGATAGAGCTCATTCCCGGTACCAATCCGATCTCCAAAGCGCCTTATCGCATAGCTCCAGCAGAACTGAAAGAACTTCATGAACAATTACAGGAGCTGCTTGACAAAGGCTTCATACGCCCTAGTCACTCACCATGGGGAGCGCCTATATTGTTCGTGAAGAAGAAGGACGGGAGCATGCGCCCGTGTATAGACTACCGGGCACTGAACCAAGTTACAATCAAGAACAGGTATCCTCTCCCCAGAATAGATGACCTGTTTGATCAGCTAAAGGGAGCAACAATGTTCTCTAAGATAGACCTCAGATCAGGTTATCATCAGGTGAAGGTTAAAGAAGGGGATATACCCAAGACAGCATTCAGAACCAGATACGGACATTACGAGTTCGTAGTCATGCCCTTTGGCGTGACAAATGCTCCAGCTACTTTCATGGACCTCATGAACAGAGTATTCACGGAATATTTAGATAAGTTTGTCATCGTGTTCATCGATGATATTCTTATCTATTCAGGAACTCAGGAAGAACACGCAGAGCACCTGAGAACAGTATTGCAGACCCTTCAGCAGAACCAGTTATATGCCAAGTTCATAAAATGTGAATTTTGGTTAGATCAGGTGTCCTTCCTGGGTCACATCATCTCAAAGGATGGTATCATGGTAGACCCCAGTAAGATAGAAGTTGTGAGCAACTGGAAAAGACCCAAGAACGCCAGTGAGATCAGAAGCTTTCTGGGATTAGCAGGCTACTACAAGAAATTCGTAGAGGACTTCTCCAGGATAGCCTCCCCACTGACAGCTCTTACCAGAAAGAACAGAAAATTTCAGTGGACAGAGGACTGTGAGAACAGTTTCAGCAAGCTGAAAAGGATATTGACCAGTGCACCTATTCTGACTCTACCAGAGAACGCAGATAGCTTTGACATATATAGTGATGCCTCGAAGTTGGGACTAGGAGCAGTGCTGATGCAAGATGGAAAGGTTATCGCCTATGCCTCCAGACAACTTAAGGATTATGAGAAGAACTATCCTACTCATGACCTTGAGCTTGCAGCAGTAGTGTTCGCTCTCAAGATTTGGAGACATTACTTGTATGGAGCTCAGTGCAGAGTGTATACAGATCATCAGAGTCTGAAGTACTTCTTCACTCAGAAGGATCTGAATATGCGACAGCGCAGATGGCTAGAGCTGGTCAAAGACTACGACATAGACATCCTCTACCACCCAGGAAAAGCAAATAGGGTAGCAGATGCACTTAGCAGAAAGTCCAGTGCTACCTTATTATCTCTAGCAGCCATGTCACCACCCCTACAGAAAGAGATCACAGGTTTCGGTCTCGAACTCATAGTCGGACAGCTCACTACTATGACATTAGAGTCTACCTTGCTTGGTGACATCCAGACAGCTCAGGAGCAGGATCCTGAAATTCAGAAAATCAAGCAAGAATTAGCAGAATTAGAAAGTGGAGAATTCAGAGTGTCCGTTAGCGGGGTGTTGTACTTTGGCGACAGATTATGTGTTCCAGATCAGGAAGAACTCAGAAGGAAGATTTTAGATGAGGCTCACAAGACTCCCTATGCGATGCGTCCAGGCTCCACCAAAATGTACCAGGACTTGAAGAAACGTTTTTGGTGGCCTGGGATGAAGAGAGACATCGCTCGATATGTCAGCACCTGCCTAACCTGTCAGAGGGTTAAGGCAGAACATCAGAGACCAGGGAGAGTTTTGCAGCCCATACAGATACCAGAATGGAAGTGGGAAGATATTTCTATGGATTTTATAGTGGGATTACCCAGAACCACGAATGGTTTTGATACCATCTGGGTAATAGTCGACAGATTGACTAAATCAGCTCACTTCTTAGCTATAAGGATATCCTACTCCATGGAACAGCTAGCTCAGTTGTATCTCAAGGAGATCGTTAGATTACATGGAGTCCCACGAACCATTATTTCAGACAGAGGCAGCAGGTTCACGTCACACTTCTGGGAGTGTGTACAGTCAGCTTTGGGCACGAAGCTAAAGTTCAGCACAGCCTTCCATCCTCAGACAGATGGACAGACGGAGCGAGTAAATCAGGTACTCGAGGATATGCTCCGAGCATGTGCCCTAGATTTCAAAGGAAGTTGGTGCAAATATCTGAGTCTAGCAGAATTTGCATACAACAACAGCTATCAGGCCACTATCGGTATGGCACCTTATGAGGCTCTCTATGGGCGGAGGTGTAGATCTCCAATCTGCTGGTATGAGAGTGGTGAACAGAAAGAACTAGAACTACAGACAGATCTAGTGGCAGATACCACAGCAGCTATACAGCAGATCCGCCAGAGGATAGAGACAGCTCAGAGCCACCAGAAAAGCTATGCTGATACACGGCGCAGACCTCTAGAGTTTTCAGTTGGGGATTCAGTATTCCTCAGAGTGGCTCCCATGAAGGGACTAATGCGTTTTGGGAAAAAGGGCAAACTAAGTCCCCGATATGTGGGACCATACCTTATCAGCAGAAGAGTGGGCAAGGTAGCATATGAGCTAGAGCTACCCCAGGAAATGTCAGCTGCCCACAACGTATTTCATGTCTCTATGCTGAAGAAACATATCTCAAATGCCACCCAGGTGATTGAGCCCCAGTCGGTACAGATCCGCGAAGACCTCAGCTATGACAGTCGGCCTATTCTGATAATAGACCGAGCAGTTAAGAAATTACGGAACAAGGAAGTACCATTAGTCAAAGTCATTTGGCACAGTCACACAGCAGAAGAGGCAACATGGGAGACAGAGGCCAGCATGAGACAGAAGTACCCAAAGTTATTCTAAGTTCGAGGACGAACTTTTTATAAGGTATGGGGGATTGTAACACCCGAAAAATTCTCGAAACTGCATTATAAATATTCTATGATTTTTCTGGGATTTTTAGATATTTTTCCGGAATTTTCCGAGTAGCGGAAGCAGCAAAAAAATAATTAGAACCGCAAAATAGTTTAGGCGGGAATCGAACCCGGAACCCCTCAGATCCGATAACTTTTAGTTAGCCTTAGTAACCGGTGAACCCAGCAGGGCCGTGCTGAAAGAAAGAGAAATCAATTATATTTATATTAGAGTTGAGTTCAATTATCCACTTAATATAAATAGAAGAGTTAGGTTGGGTTTGGTTTATTTTAGAATTTGGTTCGGCAAACTCCTCCCCTCCAAACCCTCACGCCGAACACCCTTCTTCTCTCCTTCTCTCGGCGCCAACCACAAGGAAGACCTAGGGTTCTCTCCCTAGGGCCCCAAGAACATCTTCCGGCGATAACTCCAGCACGAGGACACTCTCCTTCGCGAGGGGAACGCTTAGACGCGAGAAGATCGTCGAGAAGTCGTCTTCACCGGAATTCTAGCGAATAGAATTGTAAGGAAATTAGCGTACGAGGTAAGAAACCCCTCACCTGCAGTATAAGTAGCTCAGTTTGGGTTTTCTACGCATTAGTTTAGCTATATGCAGATTTTTATCGACGCATCGCGTGAAATTGACCCTCCTCGCAGGTTTAGGGATTTAGTGAGCACTTCTAGATGGGCCGGACACGTAATCCCTCTTCAGTGAGGGTTTCTAGACGTTGTCGAGTGCCTAGAAGTGGTCTCCCTAATAGAGATGAGAGTTGGGGCACACCAAGTGTTCGATAAAATAGCTAGTTAAGTAAAAATACAAACTAGGCATTTTAACAGCTCAGTTGAATGCATTAGAAGCATCTAAATCAGTAAATCAGTTTATTCTAGCTTATATGGGACTACGGTCCAATGGGTGGGCTCCCACAGTCGCCTCTGGGTTCAGACAACCTAGCTCTAGGTCCAGAAAACCTAGAAACAGCAATTTAGAACAGTTTAGCTATATTCAGTATTTTACCTTTCAGTTGGCACTGTACCGGATTAGATATCCATTGGGTTGGACTCCCACAGTCGTCCCTAGGTTCAGATAACCTAGTAAACCCTACCAAATTCGGGACTTGCAAACCCGGATTTAGTTAGGGATGCGTGCACAGTAAGTACAGTTGCCGGGCCCAACAGCACATGATTATTATTTTGATCTACTATGCTATTAGTTTTCAAAACTCATAAAATCAGTTATGTTAGTTGAGTTTGATTTCAGCTTTAGGTTAACTTCAGTTAGCTTAGTTATCTATTATTGTTCTATGTGATTAGCCTGTTATGCCATGCTTCAGCTTACATGTTCAGTTATTTCAATTTACGTTTGCAACCAGAGTATGCCATGCCAGTACATGATTTCAAATAGCATTCTTTAAAAGCATGTTTGCATCGTTGCATGTTTTAGTGAGGTAGTTGGTTTCTTACTAAGCTTTAAGCTTACAGATTCTACTTTCCTTATACTGCAGATAAAGGTAAAGGGAAAATGGACTAGCAGGTGAAGCTGGAGTTCAATGCAAAGATGGTGTGTGTGGCAGGAACTGGAATAAAAGATCCTCAGGGGTTTTAGCAAGCTTAAATAGTTGAATTCTTAGTATTTCTTCTTTCATGCATTTTTAGACCTTAGAATGTTTAAACCATGGGAGATTTATTTAGTTTGTTAGTAATTATGTTAGAATGCTGGTTAATAGTTGCTAGAATATATTCCAATTGATTTTAGAATTGTTGTGTGAGGTTTTACGCAGAGTCTTGAAATCGAGTTCGTGGTGAGATCGGAACCCGGATCGGTGCAGACCGATCGAGTCGAAGTGTGCCATTGGATCGGTCGGTGGCCGATCCATGTAACAGAGTTTATGGATCGGTCCACCGACCGATCCATGCAGATAGAGAATAGTCACCGATCGGTCGGCCGACCGATCGGTGACTGCAGATTTCGTCCCGATCTCTCTGTTCGGTGCTGGATCGATCCGACACAGAAACACACAGAAGCGGGATAGCTTGTGGATCGGTCAGCCGACCGATCCAGAGTTTTTCTCCGTGCCAGTATCAAGCTGGATCGATCACTGGATCGATCCGACAGCCTAACCGATTCATGGATCGATTGAAATGCCTGATTACAGCTAGCAGGGCATCTGGGAGGCATAGATTACCTTCCATAGCATGTGTACAACTTCTAGGTACACCTAGAATATTAAGTTCAGACCTTACAGTAATCGGTTTAACAAAATTTTAATCAATTCAGATTTCCGCAACAGTAGTTTAGCACAGCATTACGTAACGATCAGCCTTATAGCCTAGTCAGTAGGAGGCGGGTCGTTACATCATCAACATGGTTCCCGGTCGGGTTCTCACAGACCATGACCCCAGATCTGAGACACCTTGGTCTAAGACATGGGGGGTAGTCGAGGTAATATCTGGCCTGGATCTGACTGGTCGGGTTCTCACAACTCGGTATATTCAGGCATAGTTCTCTCAGTAAGCTAACTCCCGGTTAGCCAACTCTCAGTCGACTCTTGGACGATCTCACCATAGCTCCCGACCCCTCAAGGTTTAGGCCAGGTGTTATACTCGACAAATTAACCTGAGCTGCCCTATTCATACCCGGTCGGGCCAGAAGGTCAGGAAAGAAGGTGCTACACGACAACAAGGTCAGGGAATCGTAATCTCCTATCAGAGAATAACTGCTAAATGCCAGAGAATATTCCAACGATCTACGGTCATCTGCGAATGGAACTTCCCTCTAGTCTACAAGAGGATGCCACGTGCCCTTCATCACTCGGCAGATCCTGACACTCGACATTCTCTGACATCGGTCAGCCTCCAGAGGTACACACTGTCATATAAAAAGGGAGGTCCTTTCCCTTGCGCAGGTATGTTCTATCGCATATTCGCACTTGTCTTCTACTTTTCTTTCTTCTTCGTGCACTGTTCTTCTGGGGAAAAGTCCTGACTTGGGCGTCAGAGGGTCTGCTCCGGGGACTTTTTTCCTGGTTTCTGACCTCTAACATTCCGTGTGTCTGTCTGAGTGTGCGCAGAGTTCAAGTACCATCAATTTAATTATTGTCATCCGTCAACACCATGTGGGGTCCATTCTTGTAGGCACATACAAGAAGGGTGTCCCAGTCATTTCTCCGTCAACGCTAGCAACAGCTCATCCAACCTTCATCTGACTCAGATTCTGAACAGGATCATTATGATTTAAAAGAAGTATCATCAATAATTCTGAATAAATCATGAAATTTCACATCTTCCAAAGTATATATTATTATTGTTAAGTTTGATTAAGTTTGATGGGTAAACAAGATATGATATTTAGGGGTAAGAAAGCGAATTGTGTCATAAAATTTGTTTTCATAGTGGGCAGAAGAAAGTTTTACATTATAAAAATAATGAGTTGTGTAATAATAACTTATCTAAGATGGATGATGGAAAGAGGTACTCTCAAGAGATTAAAGAACTTATCCCCTTCGGTCGGTAACAGATCAGGAGATTCTTGTGGACGCTGGACACGCCAAAGTGAGGATCGATGCCTCGAAGCAGATATTTATGGCGAATGAGTGGCGCAAAGGAGAATTCTTGAGAGTGAGATTTTCTAAGAATAAAAGAATTAAAAAATGGAGAGAATTAAAAACAAACAGAGAGAAGGTCAATTAAAACTTCCTGGAGAGATTAAAAAACGCTAGAGGAAAATATTAAGAAATAATTATTACAAAGTTATTTATTTTTTAATTATTTGAGAATAATTGTTATTACAAAATAATTATTTGTTTTTTTTAGTTATTAGAGAATAATTATTATTAAAAATTATTTATTATTTTTTTAATTTATGTATTTTTCTATTTTCATTTGTAATGATATTTATATATATTGATCATGTCTAAGAGTCGAGACGATGGATGCTGGAGGACGTGACACTCCTATTGACCGTTGGTGGACTCCGGGCTGGAGGATCCTGCAATCACAGCAGCATCAGTGTCGAGCCAAGGAGGGGTTCCCGGCGATGGCCCTTCGACGCTCAAGTTAGTCACCGGTGTGGAAGCAATGAAGTGGAGAAGCAGAATAACAGTGTGGCTACAGTAAAAATTATGCATACCTCCGTTGAAACTTGGTGCTCCTTATATAGGGTTGTCGAGAGCGTGCGTGCATACTTTTCGAGGTGTGCACGCTTTTCAAAAATTTCCTTGAAAAGACGTGTCAGGAAAGTGTCTCTTACACCATACCTCAACGACTTGAGCATATATCTGACATGGCAGTGGAAACTTCCGTCATACGATCCTCTGTCTGACCATGCCGCCAACTATGACGCCAACCATGCCGTTTGTCGGTGGCACAAATTCCCATAAAGATATCGGCTGGTCCTCCTTTTGTCTGTTAGTGGGTCAAGTGGGATGGCCGCTCAGCCGTTCAGGTGGTCTAGCCCTTGGGCCGAGTGGAGTGGCCGCTCGACCAACATTCCACTGTCCGAGCTCCGTTGTTGTGACGAGCTATATCTGAGTGTGACTGCTCGGCTGCGATCCCATTCCGAGGTTCGATGTATGTCCGAGCGAGCTGGTCGCTCAGTGTATGCCTCACCAGCACATGGGTTTCTGAGCGTCGGAAGCTCGGTACGCGACCGAGCTGTGGTAACACCGGGTTGATGTCGACCTGGCTATCCTTCACCTCGATCAGGCAAGTGGGTTGTCCAACCGACCAGCGATACAAGGGCGTTGACTGCTTAGACTTTGACCTCCACCATGGCAACGCCCCTCTGAGGGGTGGGCTCTTATCATCGGATCACATGTCTCCCCCTCAAGTCTAGTCAAAGGAGATTGCAAGTCCGACTGAATGGACAAAAGATGCATGAAGATCGGTTGGCCGATCGACCATCATATTGGTAAAACTCCGATCGATTCGCTAAAGAGTGTCGGTTGGCTTCGAGATCGATCCTTGTAGTCGATCGGCGCTCCAAGTATTTACACTTGGGCTTTCTCCCTCAGTGTCCTCGGACATGTCCAGTCAATGCTGACATCACCAGAATCTCTTCGAAATTTGTGCAAATCACCCCCGTTAAGGCCGAGCACGCACCCACGCCTGATAATGGCGCCCATTAAATGCGAACCAGTGAGGGAATGCCACATGTCGCCGCCGCAATCACCACAGACCTGACACAACGGGCTCTGACGCGACATCTGACGGTTTGAACTCCACGGTTGGATCTGCGTCTTGGGTTTTACGCCCTAGATTTGACGACTCTGCTTGGTTGAGCCGAAGGTTTATAACCTCGCAGAGTCCCCTTCCCCCTTACCTTTGTGTTCTACTCAAGTGCCCGGCGACTCCTATGCGATCAGTGTTCCGACGACTTCCCGTCTTCTTCTGTGGCAACCTTTTCTGCTCTTTCTGTAAGCTCTCTTCGATCTTTTGCAAGCCTTTTGGATCCTCGCCTCTTTCCCGTGTTCATTGTGCTTTCCGTCCATCTTTATTTCTATCGAAGTCCTATTTTCTTGCTTTCCTATAATGGCCAGCTCTTCTCAGTCGTCTGACCTCGCTCCTAGTCTCTGGTATAGTACCATGGAGACCAGATTTGATGTGGGCGACGCTGAGAACCTTAGGAATGTCTTCGATATCGCCTCTGATCATGATATAATCTTGGCCTCCCCGTCTGATCGACCAAATGACCCGCCGACCAGCACTTTCTGTCTTTTCCGAGACCAATTTGTGGCCGACCTTCGATTCCCGATCCACCCCTTCATCATCGAAGTTTGTAACTATTTTTGTGTTCCCCTTCTGTAACTCGCACCAAACTCTTTCCGCTTGCTGTGCGGCATTGTAGTTTTGTTTCGGATGCATGACATTCCCCTGACCCCGCGTGTCTTTCATTATTTTTACTATCCCAAGTAGTCTAAGCTGGGGACTTTCCTTTTTCAATCGGGAGTCAGGTTGGTCTTTTTTGACAAGATGCCTACTTCCAATAAGCATTGGAAGGAGTATTTTTTTCTTTTTGCGTCTTCCCGAGTGGCCCTACTACCGAACGCGTTGGCAGGTCGACTTGCCCCCTTAGCCCGATCTGAAGAAGTACAAGAGCCAGTCGGACCATCTTCACATAGCAACCATGCTAGCCGGCCATAAATATGACATCCATAAGCTGCCGCTGGAAGGTGTCATGAACGTCTTCGGTTTGAGTCCGATCCGATCCTGACTCCTATGCGGCTTAGGTAAGAAACTTCTTGGGTTCTTTCCTTGTCTAACTGATTTCCTTTTTTCCTTTTGCATCCCAAATCATGATGCGAGCACGGGTGGCTGGCTATAGCAAGCTGAAAGATATAGAGGTCGAGACGATCACTGCAAAGGAGTTGGCGACCCGCGGCTTAGCTCCGGTCAGCTCCCATGAGGGTGCACCTGCTGGGAGCGGGGAGACGCCTGCTATGGGCGAAGGCACCGCTCGCCAGATGGCCAGCATTGAAGCGGCTAGTGACCCGCTCCCAACACCTGAAGCACAGCCCGCCACTCGGACCGGAGGCTCCAAGTCTTCTGGTGATGGAGTGCCCCTTACTAGGCGCAAGAGGCGTTGCATGGACAATCCATCCCGCTCCGCCACCTCGACTGTGGGGGTCGCCGAATGGGTTGACACCTCTTCTCTCGTGACCCTCCCTACAACGGCGGAGGTTACTTCATCCGACCGAACCCCGTCTCTGTCCGATCTGCCACCAGAGACCCTTGCTGCCCAGCCGGTCGCATTTCTGCCGCCGGCCCAACGTCGTTGCTCGACGATTTGCCAAAGACTTGGGTTTAACATCGTCGCTTGACGATTTGCCGAAGACTTGGGTTTAACGTCGCCGTTTGACGATTTGCCGAAGACTTGGGTTTAAAGTCGCCGCTCGACCGTCGATTGAGACATGGGTTTAACGTCGTCGTTCGATGATTTGACGAAGGCTTGGGTTTAACGTCACCGCTCGACGATTTACCGAAAACTTGGGTTTAAGGTCGTCGCTCGACCGTCGATGGAGACATGGGTTTAACGTCGCCGCTCGACGATTTGACGAAGACTTGGGTTTAACGTCGCCGCTTGACGATTTGCCGAAGACTTAGGTTTAAGGTCGCCGCTCGACCGTCGATGGAGACATGGGTTTAACGTTGTCGCTCGACGATTTGACGAAGACTTGGGTTTAACGTCGCCACTCGACGATTTGCCAAAGACTTGGGTTTAAGGTCGTCGTTCGACCGTCGATGGACACATGGGTTTAACGTCACCACTCGACGATTTGCTGTGTCGTTCGGCACAGAGTTCGGAATTTGAATCCTTTATTTCTACCTTGCATACAAGGAGCATAGGGATATAAAGATACATTGATTATTACATCAACGCACCTCTCACCCAGCTCGGTAAGGTTGGAGATGGTTCGCACTCCACGACCACTCCAGACGTCGTCCGTCCTCATCCTCCAAGTAATAGGCGCCCGAACGGAGCTTCTCCACAACCTTGAAGGGTCCAGCCCACGGGGCTTCTAGCTTGGTGACGTCGTCGACCGGCTTTACTTTCTTCCATACCAGATCGCTGACCTGGAGCGACCTTGGGATCACCCTCCGATTATAGTTTTGCTTCATCCTCTAGCGGTAGGCCATCAATCGGACGACGGCTTTAGCACACGATTCATCTACCAAGTCCAGCTCCATCAGCCTTCGCTCGGTGTTATCTTCATCGTAGTGTTGTAGCTAATCAGACTCAACTCTGACTTCAACGGAGACGATTGATTCACCGCCATACACCAGGTGGAAAGGAGTTGCTCCGGTTCCCTCCTTGGGCATCGTGTGGATCACCCTTAGCATGCTGGGGAGTTCATCTACCCAACTTCCCCCCCCCCCCCCACATGGTCGAGTCAAGCGTGCAAGACTCAGAGAATTTCCCGATTGGTGACCTTTGCTTGCCGTTGCTCTGTGGATAAGCTACGAAAGTGAAGGTCTGCTGAATGTCGTACCCTTTGCACCATTCTTTGAGTTTCTGACCGACGAATTGCCTTTCGTTATCTGAGACGAGCCGACGGATAATGTCGAACCGGCAGATGATGTGCTGTCAGATGAACTTCATGACCATCTGCTCGGTTATTCTTGCCAGCGGCTCGGCTCGACCCATTTGGAGAAATAATTCACTGCGACGAGCAGGAACTTCCGCTGACCTATTGCCATGGGTAATGACCTAACAATGTTTATGCCCCACTAGTCGAATTGGTAAGAGAATGCGGACGCCTTCATCTCCTCGGTCGATCGGTGAGAGAGGCTATGATATTTCTGACAAGATAGACAAAAAGCCACCGTCCGGGTGGCATCCTCTTGGAGAGTCGGCCAGAAGTATTCTACCAGTAGAATCTTTCTTGCCAGTGAGCGATCGCCCGGGTGTCCTCCGCAGGATCCTTGATGTATCTCTCGTAGTATGTAGTCAGCGTCCTCTGACTCAACGCATTTAAGTAGAGGCCTAGAGAAGACCTTCTTGTAGAGCTGATCCCCGATCAGAGTGAACCGACCAACCCTTATCCTTAACAAGCGAGTCTCCTCCCGATCGGACAGTGTAGCTCCCGACTATAAAATCTCCATCCATGCCGACCTCCAATCGTTTGGGAAGGTAAGCCCCTCTATCCGGTCAATATGAGCCACTTGGGATACCTGCTCGATTGACTGTGCTATGACGATTGGCGATAACGAGCTGGCTAATTTGGCCAGCTCGTCGGCTGCCTGGTTCTCCGACCGGGGGATCTTTTGTATGACGACTTCCGAAAAGTTGGTCTTTAATTTTTCGAAGGCTTCGGCGTAGAGCTTGAGTCACATGTTACTTATCTCGAATGTCCCGGTCAGCTGTTGAGCGGCCAATTGAGAGTCCGAGTGGCTCTGACGTGCCGGGAGGCGTGTAGGTCGACTATGAGCGCCTCGTATTCGGCTTCGTTATTTGTTGCCCTGTAGTCCAGCCGAATGGACAACTACATCCGCTCTTGGGGAGAGATGAGCAATATGCCGACTCCACTCCCCTACCGAGTAGACGAACCATCCATATATATCCTCCAAACGACTTCTGGCTCGGGATTTTGTACCTCAGTAATGAAATTTGTCAAAGACAACGCTTTGATGGCCGCTCGGGGCTGATATTGGATGTCAAACTCACTGAGCTCCGTCGTTCATTTGATTAGCCGTTCGGATGCTTCTAGGTTGAGGAGGACCCGCCCCAAGGGACTATTGGTCATTACGATGATGGAGTGAGCGAGGAAGTACGGACGAAGCCTCCGAGCGGTGAGCACCAACGTGTAAGCCAACTTCTCGAGACCGGTGTAGCGGGATTTAGCGTCTTTCAATATATGACTTAAGAAATACACCGACTGTTCCTTGTCATTCTGCCTAACTAGAGCTGATCCGACTGCGTGTTCGGTTGAAGATAGATAAATTCGGAGGGACTCGCCAACAACTGGCTTAGCGAGTACAGGTAATAAGTTGAGGTATTCCTTAAGTTCTCCGAACGCCCGATTGCACTCCTGGTCCCATTGGAATTTAGTGATTCGGGGCAATATCTTGAAGAATGGTAAGCTCCGATCGGATGATTTGGAGATGAACTGGGACAATGCAGTTATCTTACCGGTGAGACTTTGGGCTTCCTTCAAATTCCTTGGCAGCGACATGTCTTGCAGTGCTTTTACTTTGCTGGGATTAGCCTCGATGCCCCACTCGGTGACGATGTAACCCAAGAATCGTCCGCTCTTCGCGCCGAACAGACACTTGCTTGGATTCAACTTGATTCCGTATGCCCTAAGTGTCCGGCAGGTCTCCTCGATATCTGTACATAGGTCAGCTGTTCGGAGGGATTTGATTAATATGTCGTCGATGTATACCTCCATGTTATGGCCGATCTGCTGTCAGAATACTTTATTCATCAGCCTTTGACAAGTAGCTCCGGCGTTCTTCAGTCCAAACGGCATAATATTGTAACAATACGTCTCGTCACCATAATGAAGCTGACCTTTTCTTGATCTTCCCGGACGAGCGGCACTTGGTGGTACCCTTGATAGGCGTCCAGCATGCATATCAGCTCACACCCAGTAGTGGAGTCTACCATCTAATCAATCCGAGACAGCGGGTAGAAGTCCTTTGGGCATGTCTTGTTGAGGTCCCGGAAGTCGATGCAGACTCGCCACTTGTTGCCCAGCTTCGAGACCAACACTATATTTGCGAGCCAGCTTGAGAATTGAACTTACCGTATGTGCCTGGCCTCCAGCAGCTTCTCTATTTCTGCCCGGATGAACAGATTTTGTTTGGCGCTGAAGTCTCTCTTCCTTTGTTTTACCGGCCGAGCGTCCGGTCAGACGTGAAGTTCGTGTTGCGCGGTGCTCAGGGAAATACCGGGGAGCTCGTGCATCGACCACGTGAACACGTTGTGGTTTTGCTGGAGACAGGCGATCAGCTCCGCCTTCTATTCAGCTTCCAGATCGGACGCTATGAAAGTTGTTGCTTCCGCTCGGCGAGGATGGATTTGGACTTCCTCTTTTTCTTCATAGACTAAGATAGGAGGCTATTCAGCAATAGCACTAACCTCTAGCCGTGGGGTCTTCCGAGCGAACCTAGCCTCAATTTTGATCATTTCGACATAGCATCGCCGAGTGACTAACTGGTCACCTTTTACTTCCCTGACTTGGTCATCTACCAGGAATTTGATCTTTTGGCAATAGGTTGAGACTGCTGCTCGGAACTCATTAAGGGTCGGTCGACCTAGGATGATGTTGTAGGCTAAGGGGGTGTCTACTACGATGAAGTTGGTGGTTCTGGTCCTCCTAAGTAGCTCCTCTCCGAGTGATATGGCCAACTTGGTTTGGTCGATCAAAAAAACCTCGTTTCCCGTGAATGCATACAACGGGGTCATCATTGGTAGTAGCTCACCCCAGTCGATCTGGAGCTGATTAAAAGCCTTTTTGAAGATTATGTTCACCGAGCTCCCTGTGTCAACAAAAATTTGGTGAATGGTGTAATTTATGATTACCGCTCGGATGATGAGAGCGTCATTGTGGGGGACTTCTATGCCTTCTAGGTCTCGGGGTCCGAAGATAATTTCGGGCCCGCTCGCCTTCTCTTGGCTACAACCTACGGTGTGAATCTCCAACCGCCGAGCGTATGACTTCTTGGCTCGATTAGAGTCACCGCTGGTCGGTCCACCGACGATGATGCTTATTTCTCCCCGAGCGGTATTGCTTTTGTTTTCCTCCTCCAGTGCGGATGGCCTGTTTTGCTCGTGAGAGGCTAGGGGATGATCGGCACTTTCCCTCTTCTGATGATGATGTCGTCGCCCGGGTGATCTTCTTGCATTCTCCCGCCGTCCAGCAGATTGATGCTCATGTTGTCGGTTGGGAGAGGGAGATCGGTGACGATAGCCCATTGGGGCCGGTCTGGTGATTGGCATCAAACCGCGACAATCACGTGTGTTGTGCGACGCCGACTGGTGAAAGGAACAGAATATAGGTGTCCATACCTTGCCCTTTGATGCCTTTGGCCAATCGGAAGTCACATGCTGTACGACATGCACCCTCATTTCCTGGTGGGGCCGACCTTCGATTCTTGGCCCTTTCGGCGATTGGTGGCTACTCGGCGGTCGCCGTTCGGTCGGCACCGAGGGTTTGGCTGGTGCCTCCTTCCTTCTCGCCGCCTGGGCCTCTTCCACATTTATATACTCATTAGCCTTCTTGAGCATGTGGTCGTAGTCGTGGGGTGACTTTCTGATAAGCGATCGGAAGAAATCCCCTTCGACGAGAACTTGTGTAAAGGCATTCATTATGATCTCGGATGATACCGAGGGAATATCCATTACTACCTAGTTGAAGTGTTGGATGTACACTCGGAGGGTTTCTCTCGTCCCTTGCTTCAAGGAAAACAAACTGACGCTTATCTTCTGGTAGCGCCTGCTGCTCGCGAAATGGTGTAGGAAGGTCATTCGAAAATCCTTGAAGCTTTGTATTGATCCGTCCGACAGTCTTCTGAACCATCGTTGTACCGATCCGGAGAGTGTGGTGAGGAAGACCCGACACTTCACCCCATCCATGTACTGGTGAAATGTAGCCGCGTTGTCGAACTTGCCCAAATGGTCATCCGGGTTCGTCGACCAATTGTATTATTCAATCGCCAGAGGAGCGTAGTGTCTTGGCAGTGGGTCGCACAATATTGCTTCGGAGAACTGGCGGTTGATCTGTTCAGGAGATGCGCCACTTTGAGGTGCCTTGCCTTTTCGAGCGTCCCGAACGGGCACTTCATCTGAAAAGGACCCCCGCTCTTGATTCGCCTGTGTGATTTATGAGGGCGTTTGGAACAGAGTCCAGTGGAATGGTATCGGAGCGGGTGGTGCCTCCCTATAGGTGCCGGTCAACCCTTTATTCTATCCCTAGATGGAGAGTTGTTCCGGTCGGTCCTCGTGCGCCGCTCGGCCCCCCGATGTCGATGTTGCCTGCTGCGCCAGCCGGTCGACTAGCGTCTTTTGCTATTGCTGCTCGACTATCTTCTGGGCTCTAGCCTGTACGAGCATGTCGAGCTCCTCTTGGGTGAGTGTCACGGTGTGAAGTCGTCTAGCGTGTTCCATTTTCTCGGCTCAGATGCAGGTTGCGTTCCCACAGACGGCGTTAAATATAATCCTATTTGAGAGTCAAGGCGATGGATGTTGGGGGACGTGGCGCTCCTGTTGACCGTTGGTGGACTTCGAGCTGGAGGAACCTGCAATCACAGCAGTGTCAGTGCTGAGCTAGGGAGGGGTTCCCCAGCGATATCCCTCCGACGCTCAAGTCAGTCACCAGTGTGGAAGCAATGAAGTGCAGAAGCAGAGTAACAGTGTGGCTACAGTAAAAATTATGCATGCCTCCGTTGAAGCTTGGTACTCCTTATATAGGGCTGACGGGAGCGCGAGTGCAAGCTTTTCGAGGCGTACACGCTTTTCAAAGCTTTCTCTAAAAAGACAAGTCAGGAAAGTATCTCTGACACCATACCTCAATGACCCGAGCATATCTCTGACATGACAATGGAAGCCTCTGTCGTAGATCCTCTGTCTGACCATGCCGCCAACCATGTCGTCTGTCGGTGGCACAAGTTCCCATAAGGATATTGGCTGACCCTCCTTTTGTCTGTTAGTGGGTCGAGCGGGATGGCCGCTCAGCCAACCCTCAGCCATCTGGGTAGTCTGACTCTTGGGCAGAGTGGAGTGGCCGCTCAGCTAACATTCCACTGTCCGAGCTCCGTTATTGTGCCAAGCTATATCTGAGTGTGACTACTCGGCTGCGATCCCGTTCCGAGGGTTGATGTAAGTTCGAGCGAGCTGGCCGCTCGACGTATGCCTCACCGGCACATGATTTTCTGAGCGTCGGAAGCTCAGTATGCGACCGAGTTGTGGTAACATCGGGTTGATATCGGCCTGGCTATCCTTCACCTCGGTCGGGCAAGTGAGTTGTCTGACCGGCCAGCGATACAAGGCGTTGACCGTCTAGACTTTGACCTCCACCATGACAACGACCCTCTGAGGGGTGGACCCTTATCACCGGATTATATACCATATGCTATCATTAATAATATGTGTGAATTCTATCGTCAATATGGTATGAGCTTAACAATAACTTTTTTTTCTTATCTTTCTTTCTTTTCTCTATAATACCTACCAACCGCCTTCTATCATGGTTGTCGCTGACGACATTATGAGACGTCTGTTTGTGAGCTCTGATTTGTATTTCTATGCCTTTTTTTTTTGTTGTATTTTCCAATACTAGAATGACGTCTTCTAAAAAAAACCTTTTAGTGAGCATCTGACTTGTTTGGCTGATATCTATTCCAGATGGCTTATGTGAGACTGCGATAATGTTAATATAATAACATTATTATCATACTGCTGTGGAATAGAGGCATAGAGAAGGAAAAAAAAACAGAGAATGTTACAATAAAAATTAAGATAATATAAGAGAGTTTTCATGTTCTTCCAATAGTATACTTTCATGCATAACAATATGACTATCACATGATAATAGAACATTATCATCCTTTGCCCAATTCAACCAAATGATATCCTTACTAAATTCTGATCCACATGATACAACATTATCATTTTCTCTGTGCTTGCAGGATTCAAGCTGACAAGTTTCGTGAACAATTCTTCATGCACAATCAATTGTCCTGATTAGTTAGATAAATAAATCACACTCCACAGATAATTCTAACAAAATAACTATTTTAATTGTTACCACAACATTCCACTTTTCATACCTTACCTACCTTCTAATGTTGTGTTGGATACATTGTTGATGGATAGCAGATATTGCTTTCTGATTGAAGAATTAGATGAGTCTAAAGCAACAATGAAACCAGGTTGTTTAGGTTCTGGTATCGCGCTATCACTACTCAACATTGTAACTACCAATGACATTGTCGGTCTATCTTGTGGTAGCTCTTGAACACATAAAAGACCTATCTTTATACACCGTGTGACCTCAACTTCTAAGAAAGAACCAATTGATTTATCAACGATTTCCAAGCTTTTACCTTCTTCCCACAAGCTCCATATCTGTAATTGCAATTGTTGTGGTTACTAATAATTACAAATTTCAAATATAAATGGTATTATATCAAACTTACATGTCCTAGAAGATTTAGGTAGTTGGATTGATAAGCTCCTCTGTTCTTTTTTCCACTTATGATCTCAAGTATCAACACACCGAAACTAAATACATCCGACTTTATTGAGAAAATTCCATTCATTCCATATTCAGGAGACATATACCCGCTGTATTATTCATGACAAAATTAAATTTGGTTTATAATAAATTTAAACTACTTACGAGATAAAGTAATACTTACTATGTTCCAACTACTCTTCTTGTATTTATTTCCATTTCATCACCTCTAAATATCCTTGCCAAGCCGAAATCTGATATTTTAGGAATGTTGCATTGGTCAAGAAGGATATTACTAGTCTTCAAATCCCTATGAATGATTTTGAGTCTTGAATCGTGATGGAGATAAAGAAGGCCTCGAGCAATTCCAACTATGATATTGTATCGCGTTTGCCAATCCAATAGCATGCACTTTGCTTCATCTAATTATAAGCACATCGGTGAGAATTTTACAATTTTCAAGTGAAAAGATGGCAAGGGGGTAACATTTTGTATTTAAATTTCAACAAAAGGTAACTTTCAGAAGGAGATTAGGTAAGATAATGTTAAAAGGCAATATTGTGTGATTAGGAAAGAACAACTAACCGAACAAGAATGCATCTAAACTTCCGTTGGGCATAAACTCGTAGATTAACATCCTCTCCCCTCCTTGAATGCAACAACCAAGAAGGCGAACAAGGTTTTGATGTTGTAGCTTAGCGATTATCACTACTTCATTTTTGAACTCATTGATGCCTTGTGTGGATGTATTGGATAGTCTTTTTACAGCTATCTCTTGTCCATCAACCAATTTCCCCTAAAATATATATATCACCATATTTCACATTGTAATTTTGTTGGTGTTCTATGTTTACATTCTTAAAGAGACTTGGTCATACCTTGTACACAGGACCAAATCCACCTTGACCCAGCTTGTTCTCTGCTGCAAAATTGCTTGTTGCAATTAAAACGGTGTCCAAGTCAAATAAAGGCAAGTCCAGATCCTCTTCTTCTATTTCTTTAACAACAACGCAGTTGTCTGCAAGCAAATAACAAGATCTGTTATGGCATTGAAGAAGCAATGATAAGGTAGAGATCGGTGTCAATATTACTTCTCTTCCTGCATCTGCAAACACAGAATGCAATGCCAACTAGGAGAAAAATGGCCAAAGCAGGGACCGCAATCATCACAGCTAAGCGACTCATTCCAGATGACTGATTTGAAATCTCATCTGTTGGGACACACAACTTTTATAATGACCATTAAAACGTTTGTTAATTTGTTGAAAAACATTTTTCAAAATATGATTCATATACCTTCAAGCTCAAAAGCCGCCAGCCTGACATACAAATCTTGTCCTCCTCCAGTATCGCCGTACAATCTGAGATCAGTGATATCGCCCATCCACATTATGCATCCGCTCTCACTTTCACTGATGTCGGAGCTTGCATAGGCTTTACAAGAGCAATTCTTCATGCATGACTCCCTGCACTGGTCTAGGCTCATCGATCTTCTGTCCACCACCGACATTGATGTGTCCGGTAGCTTCGACCTGGAGAATTTAAAGAACGCATCTGTCCCATTCCCACAGTCCAGTGGAGACATTCTCGAACAACCATAAGAATTCGATGGATTCCAAGACGATACGTTATTTACAAGAAAACCTGATAGACAACTACACATACGTAGAGCATTGACACCGCAGACGGCATTGACGCCGCAGACAGACATCGTGTCGCACGAATCCATCGGCACGGACCAGACAACAGACCAATCCCCTGAGCCACCGTTCCAAACAAGACGTCGTAAGGAACCCCAGCGGTAGACGACCAACACTGAGATGGGCGAAGGATCGAGAAGGTTGAATGAGTAAACGACTTGATGAGGGTCAACCACAAACGTTGCGTTGAAAAGTTTTGGATCGACCATTCCTAGTGCACCACTAAAATGAAGGCCGTTCCACGGGCCCCCTCGCCAATATGGCTGCTGCTGCAATCTAGACCATATGAACAGTTGTGGGTCACCTTGCAGGTCGATGCCCAAGGTGTAGTCACCTGGCCACGGGTCGTCGGCGCTCGTCCATGATGTCAGTTGGCGGTTGAGTCCGGAGGTCACGTTCCAGCCCAGTTTCATGCCGGGGAGGAGCGTGTCGGTCGGAAAGTCAAAGCTCTGCCATGCAAAGCTGTCGGGGTCATCGTTGCCCGCCTCCCTGACGGCGAAGTTCCCGTCGTCGAAGAGTGTCGCTTCGGGGTTCGTGAGTCCGGTTACGTTTGACGAGGACCAGTTGATGGTCGAGCTATTAACGGCCGTTACGATGAGCGTGCCTTCCCCAGAGAGCGAAAGGCGTCCTGATCGACCATCGATCGGGCTCAAACGATTGGCGACCCACACGGGTGTTTGTGAGATGTTGCGGTACCATATTCCGATGTAGCGACGGCTGGAGCTGGCTGGGCTGAAAAACCCCAGTTCGAAGCGGCCCCTCGAGGAGATCAAAGTTGTTCCGTTGTCGTAAAGAGGTTGACCTGGAATCAAGGAGTTGCCGGCTTCGATAGTGGGGGAGATGAAGCCAGCAAGGAGGAGATGGAGAAGGAAAGTGGAAAGTTTGCAGCTGACGCTTCTCTGCACCATCAATTCCAACTCCCACATTATCGGTTTGTGATGCAAGAAGCCAACTTTGATCAAAGGGGAAATTAAGAAAAGTTGCAAAACAAGCCAGCTGACCAATCGACTTGTTTCTCCCGTCAAATCTGTTGACCTCCTAACACAACGCCTCAATAAGTCAAGTCAACGTCAAGCCGTCATGTTTGAAGCGAGGTACTTCTCAACAATAAGCAAGCAAGTTAGAAAACTTTAGATATGGATAGAGGATTGATATGAATAATGATAGATCGATTTGATGAGTATAGGAAGGATTTAGACGAAGAGAGATAGGAAAGGTAGATAGGCAATCGAATAACACAACGCCAATCGACTAGCATATTATCGGCAGACCAATCGACTTGTTTCTCCCGTCAAATCTGTTGACCTCCTGACACAACGCCACACTAAGTCAAGTCAACATCAAGCCGTCATGTTTGAAGCAAGATACTTCTCAACAACAACAATAAGCCGACAAGTTAGAAAATTTTAGATATTGATAAAGGATTGATATGTGTTATAATAGATCGGTCTGACGAGTATAAAGGGAGTTTAGGTAAAAAAAAAAAAAATAGGAAAGACAAATAATTGATCGAATAAAGGTCGAGCGAGTACCTACGTCTATATATATATTCGGCCGGGTAAAATTCATCCGACCATAAAGACATTTAGTCTTATGTATAATTTCTAGCATATTATCAATCAATCAAAGGTCGAACGAGCACCCACGTGTTCATATATGTTTGGTCGGGCAAAGTCCGCCCGAACATAAAGATATTTAGCCTTATGTATAATTTTCAACATATTACCGACCGACCGCAGACCGAGCGAGCACTCATGTTCTCATATATGCTCGGTTGGGCAAAGTCGGCCCGAACATAAAGACATTTAGCCTTATGTATAATTTTCAGTATATTACCCGCCGACCGCAAGCCGAGCGAGCACCCATGTGCTCATATATGCTCGGCCGGGTAAAGTCCGTCCGAGCATAAAGGCATTTAGCCTTATGTATAATTTTCAGCATATTACCGGCCGACCGCAAGCCGAGCGAGCACCCATGTGCTCATATATGCTCGGTCGGGTAAAGTCCGTCCGAGCATAAAGGCATTTAGCCTTATGTATAATTTTCAGCATATTACCGGCCGACCGCAAGCCGAGCGAGCACCCACATGCTCATATATGCTCGGTCGGGTAAAGCTCGTCCGAGCATAAAGACATTTAGCCTTATGTATAATTTTCACCATATTATCGATCGACTGTAGGCCAAGCAAGCATCCACGCGCTCGTATATGCTCGGTCGAGCAAAGCTCGCTCGAGCATAAAAACACTTAGCCTTACATATGATTTTCAGCATATTACCGACTGACCGCAGGCCGAGCAAGCATCCACATGCTCATATAAGCTCGGCCAGGCAAAGCTCACCCAAGAATAAAGGTACTCGGCCTTATATATGATTCTTAACATATTACCGGTCGACCGCAGTCCGAGCGAGCATCTACGTGCTCATATATGCTCGGTCAGGAAAAGTCCGCTCGAGCATAAAGACACTTAGTCTTATATATGATTTTTAACACATTACCGATCTACTGTAGGCTGAGCGAGCATCCACACACTCATACATGCTCGGCCAAGCGAAGCCCGCCCGAGCATAAAGGCACTTAGCCTTATATATGATTTTCAGCATATTATTGGCTGACCGCAGGCCGAGCGAGCACCCGCATGCTCATATATGTTTGGTCGGGCAAAATCTGCCCGAGCATAAAGACATGCTCAACAGAAGGTATTCCTAAGATACGGTTGGCTTGAACGACCTGCCAGGACATATTCAACAAAAGGTATTTTTAAGATACGGCTGGCTTGAACGACTAGCCAAGACATATTCAACAGAAAGTATTCCTAATATACGGTCGACTTGAACAACCGGCTGAGATATATTCAACAAAAGGTATACGGCCGACTTGAACGACCGGCCAAGACGCACTCAGCAGGGGGCATTCTTAATAGCATATGCATCCTACTTGAACGAGCGGTCAAGATATGCCCAACAGGATATTTGGCGTGAAATATTTTCTAGAAGCTTTTTCAGTCATAATAACGTGTCTCCATTATAAATACAAGTCATAAATAATAAAATGAGTACATCTGGGGTACAGAAAAGATTCCTTAAAGGATTATTGCACGAAGTATAGAAGATGACTTCATCTCCTAACAAACCCTAACGAACTGGGGATCACTTCATGACTATGGAGGTCACGTGAGTTAGTATAAAAAGGGGATCCTCTCCATTGGCAAGGTACACAAGTTCTAGCATCTAAACTCTATTTCACTTCCCTGGCTAGGCCCTCCGACGCTCAAGTCAATTCCTCTTGAAGGTGGAAGAAGAAGAAGAAGAATCCCCACCCCGGTCTCAAGTCACTAACGCTTTGTTGGCTCGTCTCACTATGCGCAAGAGCATTGAGGAGTTTCTCTGGATCTTCAGGAGTTCATCTTCATCTGAGGTCATCGTCATTCATCGGAGCCAATGTCCGTCTTCGCAGATTTCAGACAGGATCAAATTTGACGTCGTCTGTGAGAATTATTCACTTGAATTTGAAGCTACGAAAATGGAGGAAGCTGGTAAACCCAACACCATTACTATATCACAGGATGATCTGGAGTTGCTCATCAACGCTAAAGTACAGAAGATATTGCAACAACAACAACAACAAGTGAATACGGGTGGCACATTACCTGTAGTGCCACCTCTGACGAAGTCTGTAACTTCTCACCACCGAGAGTAGGAGATCTGACCCATCTGTTCTCTGCTCCTCTCTCTCCCACTCGACGTCCTAAAGCTTATTTCCGAACACCCCTTGAACAAGGAGGACGAAGAGCAGTCCTTTAGAAATCTTTTAGAGAAACCCCTGTAAGGAAAAAAAATGAAAGGGGAAGGTGGTAGCTAGTGATAGTTCTCCTGAAAGGATTATCACTCCATTCTCTCAACGAGTATTGGATGATCCATTGCCAAAACATTATCATAATTTAAATGTCGGAGAATACTCGGGAACAACTGATCTCGAGGATCATCTTCTTAAATTCGAGCATGCGGTGCTCCTCCAACAATTTGCCGATGGAGTTAAATGCCGGATGTTCCTTACTACTTTCGAAGGAGCAGCTCAGAGATGGTTTAAGCGATTGTTGGAGAATTCTATTCTTCACTTCAAGGATTTCCGCAAAGTATTCTTGCATCACTTTTCTAGTAATCAGAGGTACCACAAAACTCCTTGGAGTCTTTTTTCCATTAAGCAAGGCCCTAAAGAGTCTATTAGGGCTTATATTAAGAGATTCAACCAAGTAGCTATTGATATTCCATCAGCCACCACAGAGATCTTGGTAAGCACGTTTTCTTAGGGGCTTAATGACAATGATTTTTTCAAGGATTTGGTTAGGAATCCTCCTACCAATTTTGATATATTAATCGAGCGGGCTTCGGAGTTCATTAATATGGAGGAGCCTCAAGCTACCTGCAAAAAAGATATTAACACTCCTACGTCAGTTCCAGCAGTGGCTTGTTTGGGGGGACCTACCTAGCCCCCTAAAGGACCTCGGGCGGATCCACACCATCGTCATCCCGAACCTTGGCCTCAAGTAGTGCATCATGTAGATGCTCCTACACACTTCCAGCAAAGGTGGTGCACCTATCATCTGACCAGCACCCATAACACAGAAAACTATTTTACGTTGAAGAATCAGCAGGTGGGTAACACCCGCTATCGTAGGCGTTCCGCAATCCTAAATCACCGGAGATATCCGTGGTAGAATAGTCCTCTTAAATTGAATATCAACTGAGCGGATCGCAAGCGGGAATATTACCTCTCCCCGTCGTACAGGCACAAGCACCTGGCCAAGCACAATCAGAACCACCGTCAACTCGGCAAGAGGAAAATCACAATAATGTTGCTCGTGGTAATATTAATATGATAGCAAGAGGACCCACTGATGGTGATTCCAACCAGATAAGAAAATCGCATGCTTGGCGATTAATGATTCATGCCGTGGGATGCAGTACTGAGAAGGCAGCAGGGCCAGAAATCAATTTTGGGCATAAAGATTTAGTAGGCGTGAAAGTACCCCATGATGATGCATTGATAATTAAGGCTGTTATAGCCAATTATAACATCCGACGTACATTATTGATACTGGTAGCTCTGTTAACATTATTTTTAAACAGGCTTTTGATCAGCTGCAGATCGACTCGAGCGAGCTTCAGCCTATGGTCACTCCATTATATGGGTTCACAGGCAATGAGGTACAACCACTAAGTCAAATAAAATTGGTCATATCTTTAGAAGAGGAGCCCCTTATGCGGACACGCCGATCGATTTTCATAGTGGTGGGCATCCCATCAGCATATAATGTTATATTGGGTCAGCCGGCCTTGAATGAATTCAGGACGGTCATTTCTACTTTCTGTCAGAAAATAAAATTCCCTGTGAATGATCAAGTGGGGGAAGTTAAAGGAGACCAAATAGTAGCACGTAAGTGCTAAGTGGAGGTGGTAAGAGTGGAAGCTAATGCTGCCCAAAAAGCTCAGAGGATGGATATTAACGCTATTCATGAAAAGCTGGCCACTCTTGTATATGAGGAGAAGGAGGAGGTGCAGATACAGACCGGTCGACTAGAAGCTACTACCTACATCGCGTCCGATCTGGATATTGATCTCAAGGAAGACGTGGTAAAATGCTTAATAAGAAATAGTGACGTGTTCGCATGGACACCTAATGAGGTGAAAGGTGTTGCACCAACAGTTATGAAGCACAATTTGCATGTATACCCAGATGCTCGATCGGTCAAGTAAAAGAAAAGGGACTTCGGAGCTGATCAAAACAAAATTATTAAGGAAGAAGTGGATAAACGACTAGAAGCCGGATATATTAGGGAAGTATAATTTCCCAGCTGGTTAGCTAATGTGGTCTTGATTTCTAAGCCCGGTAATAAGTAGCGAGTATGTATTGATTTCTGGGACCTCAATAAAGCTTGTCTAAAGGATTATTATCCTCTGCCTCGAATAGATCGAGTGGTGGATTCTACAGCTGGATGTGAATTCATCAGTATATTGGACGCCTATCAGGGATATCACTAAATTTTGCTTGCCAAAGTAGATCAGGAAAATGTTAGCTTTATAACTGCTGAGGGTACTTATTGTTACAATGTTATGCCTTTTGGTTTGAAGAATGCAAGAGCTACTTATCAGCAGCTTATGAATAAGGTCTTTCAGAAGCAGATTGGAAGGAGCATGGAAGTTTATGTGGATGACATTCTTATTAAATCTATACGGGCTTCTAGTTTATGTGTTGATATTGAAGAAACTTGTAGGACCCTGAGGAGGTATGGGCTCAAGCTCAATCCTAATAAGTGTTTATTTGGAGCCAAAAGTGGGAAGTTCCTGGGATACATGGTGATCGAGCAAGGAATAGAAGTCAACCATAGCAAGATAAAAGCATTACAAGACATGACTCCCCCAAAGAACCTGAAGGAGACCTAAAGATTGATAGGGGGGATTACCACCCTATCTCGCTTCATCTCTCGATTGGTCGATCGGAGTCTCCCCTTCTTCAAGGTATTTTGACGAGAACCTAAGTTCCAATGGGATGAGGATTGCAGCAAAACATTTGAAGAACTAAAAGAATATTTGTCTACTCTTCCTGTATTAGCTAAACCAGTAGTAAGAGAAACTTTGTGGGTGTACTTATCAACCAATGATCTTGCTGTTGGCTCTGTATTAGTGAGACAAGAAGAGAAAGAACAATTACCTGTATATTTCTCGAGCCATTTATTAAAAGGAATAGAGTACCGATATACAACACTCAAGAAGTTAGCTTATGGATTGGTTCTAGCAGCTTGAAAGCTATGCCTTTATTTTTCGTCACACCCAATTATAGTATTGATTAACAGCACCCTCGGTCGAGTGCTTGTTAACCTAGAAGCGTTCGGAAGATTGATTAAGTGGACGAGCCAACTCAGGGAATATGACATATAGTATCAGCCTCGGGTGACCATCAAAGCTCAAGTTTTGGCAGATTTCATAATAGAAATACCAAGTCCAAAAATAGAGGAGACCTGGATTATCTTTGTGGATGGATTTTTTACTCGACAAGGTAGTGAAATTGGGATTCTTCTTATATCTCATAGGGATGATCAAATATAGTTATCTTTTAGATTGAATTATAGAGCTACCAAAAATGAGGCTGAATATGAAGCATTAATAACAAGCTTGCAAGCTACTAAACATGTGGGAGCTGCTCATGTGGTAATTCATTCTGATTCTCAATTGGCAGTGCAGCAATTGACAGGTAACTTTGGAATTAGCAATGAAAGACTCAAGCTATATGCAGAAGCATTTGAGAAATTGAAAGCTAAATTTCATGAAGTAAGTGTAAAGAAAATTTCCTGAACAGATAATCAAGTAGCAGATAAATTAGCTAAATTAGCTTCTGCCATTATACCTTGGAAATTGGATAAACCCGTGGAGCAAACATTATTGGTATCTTGTGTTGAGCAACAGGGTAATCTAGAAATCCAGGTGATTGGAGAACACCTATTATTCTATTTTTATAATAAGAAATTCTACCCACTGATGCAGAACAAGCTAGGATATTCAAGAAAGGGCAAGCCAATACACTATGATTGGAGATCATTTATATAAAAGGGTCTTCTCTAGTCCTTTACTCAAATGTGTTGTATCAAATGACATACAGTATATCTTACAAGAAGTACATCAGGGTTCTTGTGGTAGCCATATGGGGGTCGATCTCATGCTAGAAAGATATTATTATCTGGATATTTTTGGCATACTTTATAAGCAGATGCGGCTCAACTAGTGCAAACCTGTTTATCTTGTCAAAAATATCAAAATATTCCTCATCATCCTACTAAATTGTTGAAGACTTCTATAGTATCTTGCCCTTTTGATCAATGGGGCATGGATATAGTAAGATTTTTTCCCTCTTGCACGTACTCAGAGAAAGTTCTTATTGGTAGCCATTGATTATTTCTCTAAATGGGTGGAAGCAGAATCCTTGGACAGAATTACTGAACATACAGTTATCAAATTTCTATGGCAGTATATTGTTTGCAGATTTGGTATTCCACATAAATTAGTTTCTGATAATGAAAGACAATTTCAAGGGAGGAAAATTAATAAATAGTATTTTAATTACGACATTACACAAGCTTTTACCTCTGTGGCATATCCACAGAGTAATAGACAAGCTGAAGTAACCAATAGAGAAATTATCAGAGAACTCAAAACTAAATTAGATCATGTTAGTGGCAGCTAGGTAGATGAACTATCCAGTGTAATGTGAGCATATCGTACTACTCCCCGAGAGGCCATAGGAATTACTCCTTTTCATCTGGTTTATGGTGGCGAAGCAGTGATTCCAATTGAAGTCAAAGTAGAGTCCGATCGAAGAAGGCTATATGATGACAACAACACAGATCACCGCCTTATGGAGCTTGATTTAATAGAGGAAGCACGAGACAAAGCAGCAACCCGACTTATTTATTATCGAAAAAGGATGAGACAGAATCATAACAAAAGAGTTATTCCAAGGTTCTTTTAGGTAGGTGATTGTTGGGTTTTTCGGGCCGTGAAAATCGCTTTTTCGAGTCGCGGAAACCCCGAAGCCCCAAGCCACCGGATCCGTGCGAAGTAGAAATAAAACAAAAATACGAGTACGAGTTTCTAATCTAAATCTACACTAGATTTACAAAGAGGAAACCCTTTATACCTTCGATGTGTGCCCTTTTCGTATCCCGCTCGTCCAAGGAGATGCCAGATCTCAAGTTGTCAAAGTAGACAACTCTTTAGAAGTATCCACACGAACTAATTAGGTGGAGAAGACCAAACAATAGGTGTGCTAGCACCTAGATGATGTTCGGCCAAGAGAGGAGAGGAAGAGCAAGAAGAGAGAGCACTTGAGGAAGAAGAAGATGTAAATGACACTTGAATGAAAAATGAATTCATTCCCTTCACAAAAGTGGCCGGCCACTTTCACAGAAGTGTAACCCCCATTTTGCATTAAGTGTGGCCATTAAAGAGATTTGTAACCTCCATGAGGTGACACACACATGTGCTAAACATGATGATGTGGCACCTCATCATTGACCACTTAATGCCAAGTCACAAATGATGTGGCATAAAGTCAAGTCAAACTTGACTCTTCCTCCTCCTCTTAAGTCAAGTCAAACTTGACTTAATCTCTCTCATGGTTGATCTAATCCAACTATTTAATTCAAGCCAATTTAATATAATGAATCTAATTCATTTAATTAAATTGATTCAATGAGTCATAATCTAAATTAGACTCATTAAACACATGAATCAACTTGAGTCCAACTCAATTAGCCCAATTAGGATTACTTTTAATCCAATTTGATTCATCAAATGAATCTAATCCTATTGGTTCATCATATGAACCTAATCTCCATCTAATTGTCCTTAGTGTGTGACCCTATAGGTTCTTATAACGTTGGCAATGCCCCTAAACCCATTTAGGAGTATAAGTAATGAGCGGTATCTAGCAACACATCATTACTACCCAAGTTACAAGAATGTCGAGATCCAACATCACCATGTGACTACTAATTGTGACTCCTCATAATATATGACAAGTGTCCTTCTATCCTAGACATTTAGATTGATCAATGTGAGGCATAGACTATGTCATCCTTTGATCAAACTAAATCTTGAACTCCAAGTAGACTCACTAAATCAAATGCGCTCAATATCTCATATTGACTCATTTGGGCATGACCATGCACTTCGTGGTCTCACTCTATCAAGAATATTGATGTCACTCCCGTCATATAGGAGGGATAGATCCCATCTATATCACTCACATCCCTCTGCATAATTCGTTACATACCCAGTAATCACCTTTATAGTCCACCCAGTTACGGGTGACGTTTGACGAAACCAAAGTACATAACTCCTTATGTAGGGATCCATGGTGATTTCAGGTCTAAGGACTAGTAGTCATACTAATAGCCATATGAGAAAGTATATGACACTCATATAACGATCCATGATACTTTCTTATGGCGGGTCATTCAGTATACATTCTCCAATGCATACCCATGTGTCAACTTGATATCTCTATATCCATGACTTGTGAGATCAAGTCATCGAGTTAACCTACATGCTAGTCTTATTGCATTAACATTGTCCCTGAATGTTAATACTCGACTAGGAATGATTAAGAGTAGTGTTCCCTATATCATCTCACTATCGGTTCAACTAACTGATTGATATAGGTGAGAACCTTCTAATCAAGGACGCTATTATACTTAGTTTATTTGGCACTAATACAAGTAAGTATAATAACCAAAACAAATGCCTTTATTTATATAAGAATATGATACAACAAGTTCATAATACAATCATCAAATGATTGACTCTAGGGCTCTAAATAACAGTGATCTGGTATGAAAACGCATCAAGCCTGTGGGAGATGTTAACAAACTAGAATTTCAATGGGGAGGACCTTATAAAATCATACAAAAACTTGTATCGGTCGCCTATTACCTCTAAGATGCAGAAAGGAGAAAACTCGAATGGCCATGGAGCGCTAATCATTTGCAACCATATAGAACTTTGCAAATATGCATGTGAGTTATTTATGTATTTTGTTTGAACATTGGTAATATAAATAACAAAGAAAGTGTAGGTAATATTATTTGGGGAAGACATATACTCTACTTTAAACCCCCATAGCAGTCGATCGGGGACCCTAAGTAGTGACTGACCTAGCTTCTTTAGAGGGAACTGGAGACTTTAAACCTTCATAATAGTCAATCGAGGACCCTAAGGGGTGACCGACCTGACTTTCTTAGGGGGAACCGGAGGCCTTAAAACTCCATAACAATTGATCGGGGACCCTAAGGAGTGATCGACCTGACTTCCTTAAGGGGGATCAGAGACTTTAAACCTCCATAACAGTCGATCGGGGACCCTACGGAGTGACCGACCTAACTTCCTTAGGAGGAACCAGAGACTTTAAACCTCCATTATAGTCAATCGAGGACCTTAAGGAGTGACCGACCTGACTTCCTTAAGAGGAACTAGAGACTTTAAAGCTCCATAATAATTGATCGGGGACTTAAGGAATGACCGGTCTGGCTTCTTTAGGGGGAACCAGAGACTTTAAACGTTCATAACAGTCGATCGGGGACCCTAAGGAGTGACTGGCATGGCTTCCTTAGGCGGAACTAAAGACTTTAAACCTCCATAATAGTTGATCGGGGGCCCTAAGGAGTGACCAGCCTGGCTTCCTTAGGGGGAACCAGAGACTTTAAACCTTCATAACAGTCAATCGGGAACTCTAAGGAGTGACTGGCTTGGCTTCCTTAGGGAGAACCAGAGACTTTAAATCTCCATAACAGTCGATCGAGGACCCTAAGGAGTGACCATCCTGACTTCCTTAGGGGGAACCGGAGACTTTAAACCTCCATAACAGTGGATCGGGGACCCTAAGGAGTGACCAGCCTAACTTCCTTAGGGGGAACCGGAGACTTTAAACCTCCATAATAGTCGATCGGGGACCCTAAGGAGTGACCGACCTGACTCCTTAGGGGGAACCAGAGACTTTAAACCTTCATAACAGTCGATTGGGGACCTTAAGAAGTGACCGACCTGGCTTCCTTAAGGGGAACCAAAGACTTTAAATCTTCATAACAGTCGATCGGGGACCTTAAGGAGTGACCGACCTGGCTTCTTTAGGGGGGAATCAGAGACTTTAAACCTTCATAACAATCGACCGAGGACCCTAAGGAGTGACCGGTCTAGCATCCTTAAGGGAAGTCGGAGACTTTAAACCTTCTCCAAGATCAACTATGGATTTTAGCATCAATAGTACTTATTGATGTTTAATCTCATCTAGATATACAAATCCGACCGATCCCTCATACACTCGGGAGAATCCGTAGAAGCATTTTCATGATAGATATTTAATTTCGCTCAGGCAAACTAATTCGATCGATCTGTTATATACATTACAGATGTTTAATCTCGCTTGGATATATAAATCCGACCAGTCTATTAGACAGGTCAGTGATTTTGCATATGTAAGCAAGACACTTAACTTATCATACAAACCCGAAAATCATCAGGAAAAGTTCATTCATCATTATAAACCACTCAAAGGATGACTAGGAGATCTACTTCCTCTGATTACAATTTTTCTATGGAATCTCTCTAAATATGGTGAACATATTGAAAAAGTTCATTTAGATAAGCACTTGGTTGGTTCTGAAGATAAGGAAATCACACAAGGAAAGACAAGTAAGTATAAACTTTCATTAACATTTTCTAAAGAGCAAATGGTATACATTAATTATGAAATTATGAGGGAATGCAAGTACCAAATCCCAAGTTTACTCAAATTTACTTAAAAGGTCTTCTGGGAGTTCCCGATTGAGTCGTCGGCGATCTATAAACTAGGGAGGAGGGTCTTCAGATAGGAAACTTCCCTCTCTCAGTTGTTAGATTACTCCTTCAACAGAGTGAGTGAGGGTTCCTATGATGCATCTAGCATACTCCTCAACAAATTCAGGAGAGCTTAAATAGGCTCTACACCTGTTGTGCCAGCGCTCTTCCTCGCCTGCCTTATATTCTTGAAATTCAGATTGTAGGCTATCTTTTTCCCCTTACAAAGTAGTTTTCTCTACCTTAGCCTCCGCTAGTTCTTTTAAGAGTGAGCTTATTTGCAAATCTTGGGCTTGCAATCATTCTTGTTGTTGGAACAAGGCAAAGTTTTTAGAGGCCAATTCTAGGGTTCTAGGGTCAACTCAGGAGACCCGAACCATATGATTACTATAACTGGTTTAGCAGAGTGATTTTGTGAGCAACATCCGAGAGAGCTTTATCTTTTAAGGTCCTTTCAACGTTAAGAGTAGAATTAAGCCTTGTAGTTGTAGCTCTAAGTTTCTCTTTCCCTCCTCTCAGGATTGTAGCAATTGGTGGGCATCTTGTAAATCCTTTTCTAAATTAGCAGTGAACTCAGCTTGTGACTTCATCTTATCTTGTATCTGAATGAGTTCATTGTTAGGAAGGTTGGAGGCAGCTTGTAATTCCTCCACTTTGTCTCTTAAATTTGGTTAGTCCTTTCCAAATCTATGACTAGTTTACCCAAATGTAGGCTTGAAGCATATAGCTGGATAGAATGATAATAGGGTTACATTTTGTAGGTACGAAATAAGGAAGTTAGAGTCAAAAATTTACTACAGTGGCTTGACGATTGTGGTTGTCAGCACGCTCGGATAAGGTGCTTCTTTTTATATGCGTCTGAGAGTGTAACCAAGATTTAGCTAGTGCCCCCTTTAGTTGCAGTAGTCTGTACGAAGTAGGGGTAGAAGTTTGGTCAAGCTGGGATGGTAATCCATGGTCTTGTTGGAATAAGATGGAAGGGGGGGGGGTACCTGTAAATGGCGAAGAAGAGGAAGGAGGAGGTTCAGAAGCTTGTCAAGATGGGTCAGGAGATGGGAGGCTTACTAATGGAGAATCTTGTTCAACGGGTGTTGTAATAGGCTCGGGAGTGATCGATCTCCAGCAAAGAGTTCTTTTGGCGTGAGGCCTGGTGGAAGAGGAAGGTAAGGCTGGAAAAAGGGGTAATGAGTCTACAGGAGCAATGGATACCTCCTCCAATAAAGAAGCAGCTGGAGAAGTAACAAGAGGCATAGGAATGAGAAATCTTGGTTTCATCATATTTAATGCAAAATGAGAATGAACATGTGTAGAAGGAGCAATTTCCTTACCTCTTGAGTGGGAGATTTCAGAAAGAATAATAGGAACTTGCTCAAAATCAGCTATGGTGTGTGAAAGGGGACAAGGAGCTGAGGTACGAGGTTTTCGGTGTTTCACCACAAAGGGACCCTCTTGTTCTGAGGGCCTTGAGGATTCAGATGGAGGTAGTAGGCCAAGGGAAGAAGAGAGCTGATTAAGATGGTGATCTCTCAATAATTCTTCACCCATTCTAGTTAAGGCCACCCTTGTCAAGCGAGTATTCTTGTACATAAAGGCAGGAAGGATAACATCAGCTGAAGAAAAAATAGAAATTTATGTTAGAAACAACATAATAAGAATTTAAAACATGAGTAAGGAGAATAATCTTACCAAATGAAACATCCAAGGTTGCATCTGCTGTGTTAAGACCAAAAACGAATAATAAGCCTTCGGCAATTAGAACAGGTAAGTTAAATTTTACACCCTTTAATTTTCCCATTAAAGAACAAAGAGCAGGATCTTCTAAGATATTGCCCAATTGAGGGATGGAGGAAAGATCTCTATGCCAAGTTATTGGGTATGAAGGTGGAGAAGGAAGAGGTATAAAGAAAAACTTGTCCCGCCATTCTCCTTGAGGAGGAATTCTATAGAACAGGGTAGTTTTAGGGCATGATTGAAACTTAAAAACACTATCTTCCACTTGGTGAGGAATGAAAAAGTGATGGAAAAGTCGAGCAGATAAGGGAAAATTTAGTAAATGGGAAACAACGACAAAACCAACCATGATAGAAAATGATTGAGGGATAAGTTGATTTAGGGGAAGGTCAAAATATCTACTAATATCAATAAAAAAAGGATGAATGGGAAACCTAAAATCACATAGAACCCGTTCTCAGAAAATCATCACATTTTCTGGAGGAGGAAGATGAGGACGATCCCTAGGGGTGGGAATGACCACGTATGTGGGGAAGTTGTAATTCCATTGAAGCCCACAGCCTTCTGATGCGGAAAATTCAGAAGAGCACTGAGTGTACCATTCATTGAAGGTCAACATTGTTAACAGAAGGAGGTAGGAAGAACCAGAACAGTTAGCAAAGAGCGAAGAACAAAAGATACATAAACTAAATTAAGAAGATGAAGTATTAGGGATTTTCTCCTCATTTCCCTTTAAAGGTCTTGGTAGAGCATCGAAAAGGTGTTTTAAGTAGAAATGTTAGATGGAGATGATAAGAAAAGTCGGACTAAAGAAGAGCCGTTGGATGGATTAATAAGGCGGCGGACACAGTAAAACAAATACATACCCAACGTCATAGGCAGGCGTGTCACCAATGAGGAAATGGTATGAGTAGCTGATATGAAAGGTTGTATTCCCAAGATACTAAAATCATTACCAAAGTTAAGTTTTAAAAAAAATCGAGGAGCTTGGAAGAGATTTCTTGTATTACAAACTCAGTCGGTTAGTATTAGTTGATCAAAATTCAAGGTTAGTTTAAAATATATATATGTACATACAACAGGTCACCAAAGATCGGCCGAGTATTTAGTCTAGAGGAAACTAAAACATAAACATAAACCCGATCGGTCACTAAAGGCTGACCGAGTATTATCGATGAAATAGAATATAAATATAAACTCGATCGGTCACTAAAGGCATGTCGAGTATTAAGGATGAAATCGAGCATAAACGTAAGCTCGACCTGTCACCAAGGATCGATCAAATGTTAAGTGTGGGCAAAATCAAACATAAAAGTAAGCTTGCTTGATCAGAAGAAGTCAAACAAAAATGGTTATCAAAGAAACAAAAATAGGGGATGCTAACAATTATAACATCCTGAGAAATAAGAAAAAAGGTTAATAGTCGTTCTCCATGACCTTGCTTCTTCAATTGTTTTGCACCCCCCTTAATTAGCTCCAAGAGTGAAGGCTTTGGCAATGGAGATAGCGACAGGAGCATTAAATTCAGGAGATTTTAGCATTATCCTTTTTCTCCTCTCAAATCTGTCATCTTCACCCGTCATATACTCTGCCAAAGCATCTTGAGAAGTTTTTAATTCAGATTCTTTAGAAGAGAGCTCTGCTTTAATTGTAGTTAAGGATGAACTCAGGAAAGTTAACTCAAAATTCTTAGATTCCAAAGCAACATCCTTAGCAGCTAATTATAGAGCGTAAACATCCTTCAATAGCATACTTATCCACTTTAGATGTCAGTTCAGTGCAAAGAAGGGTATCTAACTTAGCTTGAGATTCAAAATCTTCTGCAGAGGCTTTCCATTTACTTGAATTTTCAAGTTCCGAATCAAGAAACTTGCGAGTCTCTTGTAATTGGCTGGACATCTCTTCAGATGCGTGAGAAGAGGATGCTCCAGAGGCCGATTGTTTTAGTTTGGCAACTTCTTGAGATAGATGATATAGGTGTCGGGCCATATTCATACTAATAATCCACCACTGTCAAAAAATTATTATTAGAATACATTAATGAGAAAACAGAAGGATGAAGGACATATTACCTTAGTTTCCTCAAAAGAAAACTTGTCAGCCTAGTCAACAAAAGTAAACTTCTCAAGTTCTTTACAAGCTTCTACCCAGGCGGTCGTTAACCCCCCCCCCTAATACTGGGAGGGTAGGAGCAGAGGATGATAAAGAGTCATGGAGCAAAGGAGGGGGAAAACGAAGAATAGAAGAACCCGGAGTTATTGAGGTCGGTAGGGAAATTGGTTCTGAAAATTTCATCATAAACTCAGGGTTGGAATTAGCACTTGGAAGAGGGGGATCTTTTGGTAATTGAAGAGGGGAAGAAACAAGCATATGGTACAAGGAGGAAAGGGTAGGTTGCGAAGAAGAAGGGAGAATATCTCCTGTGGGTATATCTTCAGAAGTAGAGGTAGCTTGTTTCTTAGGTTAGGGCTCTAATGTCAATTTTCACCCGGGGCATTTTCTTGTAAGAGTAGCCCCAGGTACCTGTTCTTATATTTCCAAAGGGGTGTCCTCCAGAGGTAAACTTGTGGAGGCTTCCCCAAGAGTGGTTCAAGAGCTAGAAACGAGCGTTGGTTGAACTGAAGGCTCAGATAAAGGAGCACTAGATGCTTGGGCTGATGCGATATTAAGTTCAGGTCTTAGCTCTTGTTCCTTATCTAATATTTCCTCCTCTTCTAGGCGGATTGCCTTATCAACCAAAGCTCTAAACAAAGTATCCACTGCAACAAACAAAAAAATATTTTAGTTAGTAAAGAAGGGATAGCTAGAACTTCGAAACTTACTAAAGGAATGTTGTAGGCTCTTTTGAACAAGGCTCAAGCCAAAAAGATATAAGAGATCACTACGTATCAATTGATGAATGTAAAAGCGATGACCTAATAATTTACTGGAGTATTCAGAAAAAACTGGTTGTTGATGAAGTTCCCTTACGTCAGGGAGAGGGGGAAAGGAAGATTGCCATTTGGTGGACCACGCGATGGGACCAGGAAATTTGACAAAGAAAAAACGTGATTTCCAACTCTTGATGGATGAAGGCATTTCTTCAAAGAATACCATCTTCGGGCGAGATTGAAAAAGGAATACTCCTGGATCTAATTTTTTGGGGTAAGAGAACATGAAAAAATTTTGAGGAGTAGAGGGTATACTGAAGAGGCGAAATACCATATACAACCCACATAGATATCTGAAGGTGTTTGGGGTAAATTGTTGTAGAGGAATACCAAAATACTGATTTATGTCTATCAAGAACGTAGGAATAGGAAAGCGTAAGCCTGCGGCTAGCTGATCTTTAAAAAAGGTAACACAATCATCAGGTGGGAGACAAGAATGAGCGTCAAGTTGTTGAACCCTAATACGGTATTCTTTAGGAATTTCATACAGAGAACGGATAGAAGTTTGATCGGTAGCGATAAAGGAAGAACGAATTTGGGAATACCAAGGGAGTAAAGATTCTTTAGCCATGTCGAAAAAGGGAAACACCCAAGGAATAAATGACTTACTAAATCCTTAAAGAGAAAAGGTCACAAAAGGAGATCGGGGAAGATGAAGAAGCACGAGTTGTTGAAAGAGGTCGGAAAAGAAAATCGCTAAGGAGTAACTGGAGGAAGACGAAGGGTAAAAGGTTAAAAAAGACTTAGGATTTTAGGGCGATATAAGGATCGTCGTCAAAATAAAATGATCCGATAAAGGAGAGCCGTTGATCTGCCAAGGGGAATGTGTGATAAGACACGAATGAAAAACGTACCGAGGGTTACTTAGAAAAAGGAGAAAAAAGGATACATGACGCTCGCCTAGGAAGAGGCATTTATGATAGATAGAACAGATCAAATCATATATTGAACCACCATATCTTTGAACATTCTCTTTCCGTTGAAGGATCAATTACCAATGAGACCACTTTGAAAAATCACGCGAATCTTAAAATGTAAGCTAATAAACAAAATTTGTAAACAGTGAAGAGGCCCTGACCGATTGTAATCCCGACCGACCATGTGTACAGAAGGGAACCTTGAAGTTTGATCGAACTCATATTTGTTCGGGCATACACATGGGACCCCCCATTCGATTAGTCCTCACACGAACAATCACATACTTCTTTATATCATCCTTAGTTGTCCTTCTACTATGATTCTAACTGGATCATCAGTCTTCTTAGCTACTACTAAGGTGTATGCATGGAAAATGCATCTATGAATGGGGAAGGATAGGTACAGTAAGAGGATAAATAGAGTGAAAACTCAAATTTGGTCAGGGACATGTGAACTAAATATCTATGAATCAAGGTAAATAGCATAATCAAAATATAGAACTCTACATTATCATTAGTAATACAGTCATAACACTTAGACTTTTGGAAATCTCCCATACATGGATATAGCAGATAAATAATTTTCTACTCATCTCGCTCCCTGGAGCTACCAGATTGTTCTTCCCATCCCAAGTACAGGCGTGTAGTAGAATGATAGTCTGGACAAAGAGGAGAAGTTCATCCTATCCTCTTGCGCTTGTGTGATTCACCCTCTGGGGTCTGTGGCTGAGAAGCTATCTCTGATCTAATCCGATCTAACTCAGCTTGTAGAAAATTCACCTTAGCTTTCTGCTGGTCCAAGTTTTGTTGTTGTTGTGATATTAGCAAATCATCTACACAAACCTTCCTGGTTAAAATGGTTACTTCTGAAGCATGTTGAGCTTTCAGATCATCCAACTCCTCAGTCTTTTGCTTTAAAACCAAATAAGCTTTGCCCCTTAAATCTACTTCCGATCGAACTTGAGACTGAGCTGCTAGCATACGTACCTCTAGCTCTCTTTGATGCGAATGATGTAGATCTAAGGCTTGCATATCCCCAGCCAAAGACTTTTCCTTCTCGGATAATAGTTGATCCTAGAGGGGGAGATCTAAAGCCATAACTCTCAATAATATCACTAAAGGAAAGTAGAGTGAGAAAGAGTAAAGGTTGATGTTGCAGAAGTTAGGATCACACCTCTGTTTAACTTGGTTACAAGATATGTGCTGGGGGTGTCACGGGATCATTATAGAGGGTGTCACGGGATCACTATAGTAAATATCAAAAGGGAAAAAATAGACTTAATTAGGTTTAGTTAGTCGGCTATACCTACTTCGACTAGACTTAAAGGGGAGGCTAGTGATACGGATTATGATAGATCGGCCTGGCGAGTATAGGAGGGGTTTAGGTTAAGAGAGATAGGAAAGGTAGATAGTCGATCGAATAAAGGCCGAGTGAATGCCTACGTGCTCATATATACTCGACCAAGCAAAGTCCGCCCGAGTATAAAGATATTTAGCCTTATGTATGATTTCTAACATATTACCGGCTGACCAAAGGCCAAGCGAGCACCCACGTGCTCATATATGCTCGGTCGGACAAAGCTCATCAGAACATAAAGACATTTAGCCTTATATAAGATTCTCAGTATACTATTGGTCAATCGTAGGTCGAGCGAGTACCCACGTGCTCATATATGCTCGACCGGGCAAAGTCTGCTCGAGCATGAAGACATTTAGCCTTAGGTATAATTTTCAGCATATTACCGGCCGACAGTAGGCCGAGCGAGCACCCACGTGCTCATATATGCTCGGCCGGGCAAAGCTAGCCTGAACATAAAGACATTTAGCCTTATGTATAATTTTCAGCATATTACCTGCCGACCGCAAGCCAAGCGAGCACCTACATGCTCATATATGCTCAGCTGTCCGAGCATAAAGACATTTAGCCTTATGTATAATTTTCAACATATTATCGATCGACCATAGGCCAAGCAAGCACCCACGCACTCGTATACGCTCGGCCAGGCAAAACCCGCCCGAGCATAAAGACACTTAGCCTTATATATGATTTTCGACATATTACCGGTTGACCGCAGGCTGAGCGAGCACCCACGTACTCATATAAGCTTAGCCGGGCAAAGCCTGCCTGAGCATAAAGGTACTCAGCCTTATATATGATATTTTAGACATTACCGGCTAACCACAAGCCGAGCGAGCATCCACGTGTTCATATATTCTCGGCCAGGCAAAGCTCGTCTGAGCATAAAGGCACTTATCCTTATATATGATTCTTAACACATTACCAACCGACCGCAGGCTGAACAAGAACCCACACGCTCATACATGCTCGGTTGGACAAAGCCCGCCTGAGCATAAAGACACTTAGCCTTATATATGACTTTCGGCATATTACTGACTGACCGCAGGCCGAGTGAGCATCCACATGCTCATATATGCTTGGTCGGGCAAAACCCGCCCGAGCATAAAGACATGCTCAACAGAAGGTATTCTTAAGATACGACTGGCTTGAACGATCGGACGGGACATATTCAATAGAAAGTATTTTTAAGATACGGCCGGCTTGAACGACCGGCCGAGACATATTCAACAGATAGTATTTCTAATATACGGCCGGCTTGAACGACCGGTCGAGATATATTCAGCAGAAGGTATACGGTCGGCTTGAACGACCGACCAAGACACACTTAGCAGGGGGCATTCTTAATAGCATATGCAGCCAACTTGAACGAGCGGTCAAGACATGCCTAGCAGGATATTTGGCGGAAAATATCTTCTAGAAGCTTCTTCAGTCATAATGGTGTGTCCCTATTATAAATATAAGTCATAAACGATAAAATGGATAGATCTGGGGTACAGAAAAGATTTCTTAAACGATTATTACACGAAGTATAGAAGATGACTTCATCTCCTAACAAATCATAATGAACCGGGGACCATTTCACGACTACGGAGATCACGTGAGATAGAATAAAAAGGGGGATCCTCTCTGTTGGCAAGGTACGCAAGTTCTAGCATCTAAACTCTGTTTCACTTCAGTGACTATTCTTCTTCTTCTTCCACCTTCAAGAGGAACTGACTTGAGTGTCAGAGGGCCTAACTAGGGATTCCCACCCCGGTCTTAGATCACTGACACTTTGTTGGCTCGTCTCACTGTGCACAAGAGCATTGAGGAGTTTCTCCGGATCTTCGGGAGTTCATCTTCATAGGAGGTCATCGTCATTCATCGGAGCTAGTGCCCATCTTCGCAGATTTTAGACAGGATCAGGGATATTATAAGTGGATTTAGGAATGACGTGATAGTTAAAGTAAAGATGAGATAACAATTAAAGTTATCGTGAGATGACAGTTTAAGTATCACTTTTGATGGGGTTTAACTTCTTATTTAGTGTTAAGACCTTCGATATAAGGACAACCAACCTAAGAGCTAGTTGGACTTGAAGGATCTAGTGTTCCACTTATAAATAGTCGGTCAACATCAAGGTTGGTTGGACTTATGGACCTAGCACCAAGGCCGATCAGACTTATGGATCTAGTTCTCTATTCTTTGAGTATGTAACGATCACCCTTCTTACTACTACTACTCTCTAAAGATGACCGTTACTTAACTACTAACTCTACTTAACCGGTGTGATTAGTAGTTAAGTAACGGTCATCTTTAGAGAGTAGTAGTAGTAAGAAGGGTGGTCGTTACAGTTGGTATCAGAGCAAGTCCCATTCTCCAGCATCACACATCAGCATCATCCTTGCCGTCTTCAAGTAAGAAAGTATTTAAGTTTTCTTTCTTATGCTTTCCTTATTAATTGTAGTATAGAGTATTTGCTTGTATGCGCTTTAGTAAGATAAAAGTTTGTTTCTCTTTATTCATACATATGTGTGTTTAGAAAGGATTATGTTTAGAAAGGATAAAGAATATATCAAGTCTTTATTTTCTTTGCATAATTAGATGTCAAGAAGAGGACGCCCCCGTACCGCTCGTACTGAGGACCAGGCTCAGGAGAACGAAGAGCCCAGAGCAGCTGAACCAAATCTCGCTGAAGTTGTTGCTCAACTCCAGAGACAGGTAGCAGAGCAGCAGCAAGTGATCGTCAATCTGATGGCGAATCAGGTTCCACCAGCTGCCCTGGAAGTCCCCACAGCACCTAGAAGACAAGAAGCATATCTGATACAGTGGCTGAAACTGAAACCAGAGAGCTTCTCAGGCACGACTGAGCCCTGGGATGCCCAGGCTTGGTTCAAGACACTGGAGAGCACCATGGAGCTTCTTGACTGGCCAGAAGTTGAGAAGGTCAAGTGTGCCTCATTCTGCCTATCTGGAGATGCTCGTATGTGGTGGGAAAGAGTTAAAAGCAAGAGAGCAGTTAATCAGATGAACTGGGCTGACTTTGAAGCAGAGTTTTATGAGGAATTCTTCCGTCAGCGGATCACCAATAAGCATTATGAGGAGTTCATAAAATTTAGACAAGGTGACCTGTCAGTGGAAGAAGCAGTAAAGAAATTCAATAGGCTAGCTCGTCTCTGCCCAGAGCTAGTAAGCACGGAGAAGGAACGAGTCAGACTGATGCTCAGGATGCTGAGGCCAGTGATAGCACTTAACGTGAGTAGTGGAGCTCATCAGGCTCAGACTGGCGAAGAGCTGGTCAGTAGAGCATTAGTTGCTGAGCACTATCTGGACAGCATCAGAGCACAACGAGCGCAGCAAAAGTCAGTCAAGATCGAAGATAAGACAGCTGGGAGTCAGAAACCTCAGGCAAATAAGCAGAACTAGAAAGGCAAGGGTAACAAAAGAAAGCAGTGGAACTCAGGAGGTAACCAGAAAGGAGGACCAGCAAATAAGCAGACCAAGATTCCTCTCTGTCCTAAATGTGGGAGAACACATCCAGGAGCCTGTCTTTTGGGTAAGACTGGATGCTATGCATGTGGGCAGGAAGGACACATGGCTAGAGAATGTCCTAACAAGCTCAAAGCACCTCAGCCACAGCCAATACAATATGGAGGCAAACCTCAGCTACATTATATGCCTGCAACTTTGGAAGGACCTCAGATCAGTCAAGGAAGGTTGGAAGCCCCACCAGTTCCAGCCAGTGCCAGAGAAGCTGCTAGTGCCTCGACGGTCGTAACAGGTCAAGTAGTTATTTTTCAGCATATAGCTACTGCACTATTTGATCTGGGGCGACCCATTCTTTTGTATCCATACCTTTTGCCAAAGAATTACAGGTACCTACAGAAAACATGAACTCCAAGACCCTACTGGGGAAGTCATGGAATCCGACCAGTGGCTTCGGGCTTAGAATTTCAGACCGTGAGCTATGTATAAATCTGGTGGTCCTATGCAGGATTTCGATATCATTTTGGGTATGGATTTCCTCAACAAGTAGTCGACTGCTGCAGAAGGAAAGTGATCTTTAGTCCAAGGTGAATCATCCTTTGAGTTCACGGGGTGCCAAGGAGGAAGACCCGAGTTCCTTTCTTCTCAGCTCACCGGATGTTAGCTAAAGGGTGTGCTGGTTTTCTTCACTGGAGTACATAAGAACAAGAAAGACCCAAGCAGGAGGAAGTTCGGGTGGTCTGTGAGTATCCAGAGGTATTCAAGAACTACTGGACTACCTCCCAGCAGAGAAGTGGAGTTTGAGATTGAACCGGTCCCGGTCCAATTTCAAAAGCTCCATACCGCATGTCTCAGCAGAGCTGAAAGAACTACAAACAGGAGCGGCTTGACAAAGGCTTCATCCGCCTAGTCATTCACCATGGGGAGCTCCGTGTTGTTCGTCAAGAAGAAAGACGGATCTATGCGGATGTGCATAGATTATAGAGCTCTAAATCAAGTGACAATCAAGAATAAGTACCTCCCGGATCGATGACCTATTTGATCAGTTGAGAGGGGCGACAGTATTCTCAAAGATAGACCTGCGCTCTGGGTACCATCGGCTAAAAGTGAAGGAAAGAGACATACCAGAACGGCTTTCAGGACCAGATACGGACACTACGAGTTCGTAGTCATGCCTTTTGGTGTGACTAATGCCTGCAGTTTTCATAGACCTGATGAACAGTGTTCAGAGAATACCTTGACAAATTTGTCATTGTGTTCATCGACGACATTCTAATTTATTCCAGAACCACAGAGGAGCATGACACGCATTTGAGGATAGTACTGCAGACTCTTCAGCAAAAGCAACTTTACGCTAAGTTCTCAAAGTGTGAGTTCTGGTTAGATCGGTGGCATTTCTAGGTCACATAATTTCTAAAGAAGGCATTCAAGTGGATCCAGAAAATAGAAGCAATCAACAACTTGGAGTAGACCCAAGAACGCCAGGGAGATCGGAAGCGGTTTAGCTGAGTACTACAGAAATTTGTGGAGGACTTTTCAGGATAGCCTCTCCACTACAGCCCTCACCAGAAAGAATAAGAAGTTTGAATGGTCGATAAATGTGAGCAGAGTTTCCAAGAGCTCAAGAAGAGACCACTGCTCCTATTCGACTGCTCCGTAAAGTGACAGGGAGTTTTGCGTCATGATGCTTCCAAATGGGCTTAGGAGCCGTACTCAGAAGGAAAAGTGATAGCTTATGCTTCCGACAACTCAAAGATTATGAAAAGAACTACCCACTCATGATCTTGAGTGGTGGCAGTGGTCTTTGCACTAAAACTCGGCGACATTATTTGTATTCAGTGCAGAATTTTCACAGACCATCGTAGTCTTAAGTACTTCTTCACTCGAAGGACTTAAACATGAGATAGCGTAGGTGGCTAGAGTTGGTCAAAGATTATGATGAAATCCTCTACCATCCGCAAAGCTAATAAAGTGGCGTATGCGCTAAGCGAAAAATCCAGGCATCCCTGATGTCTTTGTCATCATTAGCCCTACCACTGCAGAAGGAGTTGTCAGATTTTGGAATGAAAATTATTTATGGGCAACTCTCTACATTGACCTTAGAGTCAACCTTGCTTGAGGATATACAGAGAAAGCAAAGTGAAGATCCAGATATCCAAAAGATCAAGCAAGGGATACAAGAAGAAGGAAATTCGGAGTTTCGAGTATCAGACAGTGGAATTCTTTATCAGGGGAGCCGCCTGTGTGTCCCCAATGATGAAGAGCTGAGGAAGAAAATTTTAGAAGAAGCTCATAGTACACCTTATTCCATGCATCCTGGTTCTACCAAGATGTATCAAGACGTGAAACAGAGATTCTGGTGGTATGGACTCAAAAGAGATGTAGCTAAATATGTCAGTACCTGCCTGACATGTCAGAGGGTCAAAGCAGAACACCAGAGACCAGGAGGAGTTCTACAACCTCTTCCTATACCAGAGTGGAAGTGGGAAGACATATCCATGGACTTCATAACAGGTCTTCCAAGAACCACAAATGGATATGATGCGATATGGGTGATAGTGGACAGATTGACCAAGTCTGCTCATTTTCTAGCCATCAAGGTGTCCCATTCTATAGAGCAGTTGGCGCAGTTGTATGTTAAAGAGGTGATCAGACTTCATGGAGTTCCTAAATCTATTGTTTCTGATAGAGATGGGCGTTTCACCTCTCACTTTTGGGAGTGTATTCAGACTGCACTGGGCACCAAACTCAAGTTCAGCACAGCCTTCCATCCTCAGACTGATGGACAAACAGAGCGAGTAAATCAGATTCTAGAAGATATGCTCAGAGCTTGTGCACTAGATTTCAAAGGATGTTGGTGCAAGTATCTATGCTTAGCTGAATTTGCCTACAACAACAGCTATCAGGCCACCATCAAGATGACACCTTATGAGGCACTGTATGGTAGGAAGTGCAGATCACCCATTTGCTGGCAAGAAGCAGGTGAGAGAAAAGAAATGGAAGTAGAACTGGGCATTCAGACAGAGCTGATGGATGAGACTACTCAGGCTATTCAGAAGATCAGACAGAGAATTGAGACCGCCCAGAGTAGACAGAAGAGTTATACTGACATACGTCGTAGGCCACTTGAATTCCATGTAGGGGATTCAGTCTTTCTCAAGGTCGCTCCTATGAAGGGAGTGATGAGATTTGGCAAGAAGGGCAAATTAAGTCCTCGTTATGTAGGACCTTATCTGATCACAGAAAGGATTGGGAAAGTAGCTTACAAACTGGACTTACCACAAGACATGTCAGCAATACATAATGTATTTCATGTCTCCATGCTAAAGAAGTGTCTTCACGACCCCAGCCAAGTGATTCAGCCTCAGACAGTGCAGATTCAAAAGGATCTTAGCTACGAGAGTAGACCTACACAGATAGTGGACAGAGCAGTCAAGAGATTGAGAAACAAAGAAGTACCACTAGTGAAGGTCGTCTGGCAGAACCAGAAGCACGAGGAAATCACTTGGGAGCGGGAGGACAGTATGAGACAGAAGTATCCAGAGCTATTCTAAGTTCGAGGACGAACTTTTTATAAGGTATGGAGAGTTGTAACAACCCAATTTTCCCTATTTCGAGTTCCAAATGCCCATAAAAATATTTGGAAATTCTTTTAAAATATTCTAGAGATTTTTAGGAATTTTTAGAGTATTTTTATGCAATTTTTGGAGTTCGTTTGGTATTTTTACCGAGAGGAGAAAGTTAAAAAAAATAAAAAAAAAAATTGTAGAAGCTAGGTTTCGAACCCAGCTCCTCGGACCCAAGCAAAACCGGCCCGACCAATCGAGCTACGCTCGTTTTGTTAACCAGATATGTAGAGATAGATATTTATTGTGTAGTTATAATGAGAATTGTTTTTTTTAAAAAGGATCGAAATTTTTCCCGAAACCCTATCTGTTCTTTCCCTTCTCCTCCGCGACGACGCTGTTCTTCGAGCGATTCTTCTCGGGAGGAAAGGGGCGACGGCGTTAGGTCTTTTCTCCGGCGCCGACGAAGACTTCTTCCGGCCGGTCTTCACCCGTGTGTGGTCACCGCGACAAAGGGAGCTCGGGAACTCAAGGGAGCCGTCGAGATCCTCAAGCTTCACCCAAAACCCTAGAATTTGCTCCTCTCCGGTTGTAAGTCCAAGAACAGCGAGGTGAGTTGCTACTCACCTGCAGTAGGATAGCTCCGAGGTTTATTTCTTGTTAATTTCTTTATTTCCGAAGTTTTTCTTCCGGTTGAAGTTGCTGCCGAGAATCTCAAAGAAAGGAGATAGATTTATTTGCTTAGCATGTGGTTTGTTTTCTTCAGGCTCTGTAGATGGAATTCGAATCTGTTTCTATGTAGATTGTTCTATTTTGTTCTGAAGATTGCTGCCATGTTGTTCTTTTTGTTTAGGGTTCTGTTTGATTGAAGTTTAGTAGCATGCATCCTTGGTTTACTTTCTTTTAAATTCTGTAGTAGCAAGAATTAGTATTCTGTTGTTAGATATGGGATTTGAATTTGGAACGAAACAAGTTTTATTTAGGTTCCAAGTTTCCAACAGGTTTAGTTCGGTTTGTGTTAGGAAAGGGGCACCAACAGTCCCATTTCTCTGTGTTATTTGCAGTAGATAAGGAATAGCTTCAATTGTAGCAGAGAACAACCTCCTTCTTTGTGTATTTTTGCAGACAAGAACAACTCTATTTGGAGATTAGAACAACCCCCTTTGGAGCTTATTCCAGATCAAGTTTCTTTGTGTTCACTGCAAAAATGTACAACTCTATTAGAGCATAGGACAACCTCTCTTTTTGATAATTCAGCAAGTTTAATTTTTAAAGTTTCAATTCAGCAAGTTTGATTCCTTTATTTTGCAATTTATTGTGCAGAATGGTTGCTAGGGATTTAGCTGAGTAGTTAGTGAACATCGAGTTTAAGTAGAAGCAATATCCATTTTTCTCTAGCTCATTAGGCATGATTTTGGTATAGAATTCAGCCTACTTTTCTTAGGTGCATATATGCCTCAATAGTTTCCTCTCGAGGTAGGAATGTTTGTAGAATTTTGTAACATTCACAGTGCAGATTTGTATTAGTCTTATATGCAGATTTTCTAGTTTTCATTTGCTATTATTGAGCATGTGCAGTTTTTAATTGCTATAAGTTGAGCATGATCAGTTTTCTTTATTACTAGATACACATGAGCAGTTTCTTTGGTTTTTATTTGCTATTTTAATAAGCATGAACAACCATGTATTCTAGTGGGAAAATAAGAGTTCTATCAAATTCTTTTAGAAGCATTAACAAGTAAAAAGAAAGAAAAAGAAAAGAAAGAAAAGGCCAAGGCCTTAAGTAAATCCCAAAGTCAAGATTTTAGGGATTTTAACACACAAGGTGCTTATTAGTATGCCAAGGCATTTAAAGAAGTAATTAAGATAATAAGTATTTTACTTTTAAGAAGAGGCTAGTACCCGACTTCCAAGGTTGTCGTTAAACAAATCCAGGTGTTCAATTCCAAGGTCTTGGCCCTGGTAGACCAAAGTCTGCTCTTTTAGGATTGGCGGCTCGCTACCCCAACCTATTAGGGAACGCGCATAAGATGGTACTATGCCTGGGCCCAAGAGAAGTTGATTATTATTTTCAAGTATTAAAGTATAAATTTTAAACAAGTGAAATAAAAGAATAAGATTAGAGTAAAAGAAGTAAGTTTCACTTTGTTTTAAAGATCAGCAAGTTTAGTTTTCTTTTATGCTAGCAGCTTTTACATGTTTAGTTTCTTACATGTTATTTATTTGCTAGTTGATGAGCATGTTTTGCTTTATATGTTGGCATTCCAGTTAGTTTGCTTTCTTTATTAGTTTATGAGCATGAGTAGTTATACATGTTATCTTTTCTGTTAGTTGATTTCTTTGCCATTTATGAGCATGAGTAGCTTTACATATTAGCATTCAGTTTTAGCATGTTTTTATTTGTATACATGCATATCGAGTTTTTGTGAGTTAGATAGCGCTCACTAAGCTTTATGCTTATAGACTGCACTTTCTCCTACTGCAGATAAAGAAAAAGGAAAGCTAATATGAAGGAAGGCGACAAGGAGATGCAAGAGGGGTGTGTGATGTCTGCACTATGGAAGTTCTAGGGATCCTTGCGAATAAGATGAATTATGATTTGTTCTTTGAGTTAATTAAGTTTTTATGTGTTAAGGAAATTTGATAACTGTTTATAAGGACACTTGATACTGTGTTTGCTATTCAGTTGTGGTTGTGGATTAGTTTTCCTTTATTGTTGCTGAGTTAGATTTATTATACTGCGTGGTTGTTAGTTATGTGTTCCAGCCGCTTGTGGCTGAGTATATATACTGCATGTATTGTTGAATATGGTCACCGGTACAGGGGAGATTCTGCCGAAATTTTTCGGTAGAGTTTCCATGTGGTTTTTAATCACACCGGTTAAGTAGAGTTAGTAGTTAAGTAACGGTCATCTTTAGAGAGTAGTAGTAGTAAGAAGGGTGGTCGTTACAGAGTACAAATCTCTCGAGGTATGGTAAGCTATAATGCATCCACCATGTGCACAAAACTTAGCTCCCTACCTTTTAGAGGTAATCTTTTAGCATACAGACGATCGATCCAAGATCTGAGAGAGTTTGTATAATTAAGGTGCTTAGTTTACATTCGATTAGTCTATAATATTCAATAGCTGGTCGAACTTTCGAGATTATGGTAGGTCGAGCATAATGTCGATCGGGTCTACAAGGCTCAATGCCCTCATATATACAAGGAAAATGTGCAGAGCACTCAGAATAAACCCAATCAGTCTCAATGCATCAGTCGAGCATATGAGGCCTAGCTTCCCACCTCTGTAATATAACTCTCAGCTTACAGATTCAGTCTTACAACACAACTTTCAGTATAAAGCTGACCAGCCCCATGGTCGTCCAGTCGGACTTACGAGGTCGAGCTTCTTGTTCTTCAAGAGTCAGTCTTCCATCATATGACTGGTCGATCATAGCGCTAGCCGGACCTATGAGACTTAACTCCTTATTACTTGCATATCAGATCTTTAGTACAAGAGCCTACAGGCATATAGTCGGTCAACCCTATGGTCAGTTAAATTTACGAGATTCAGTTTCCCATTCAAAGGTACAAAGCTCCTATTATATATAACCAATCAGACATAGGTGTTAGAGTAGGTGCCTTGTAAAGCTAACTATTGGCTAGGGCTTTATTGACTCTTGTAAATAAACAATCTTTATTTTAATATAATTCAATTTAGTTTAACATTACTTTATCTTTATACCCATTCTATATGCATACATAAAGTCCTTGAAATGTGGTGGTACATATGATGGTCATCATGAAATACATCAATATTCACTGTATATTCTAAATTTGTTCCTAATCAATTGGGTCGCCTAATAAATAAGGATAAAATGCTGCTTGAGCTAGAGACTAGCATCTGTGATGTAGTGTACCATGTTTCATTGGTAAGGACATAGAGATGTTCAAACATATAGATGTTTAAACATATAGATGGGTGATCATATGATAAGTTCATCGAATATCCCTCGCATAGACTTTCCAAGTGCTTATTATTTATCGAGTGGATAAGTCTTTGGTTATGGTTGTACACTAGTAGTCCTTATGGCTCGGGACAATACTGAGACTCTATATGTTAGGGCTGCACTTTGACTCATTTACCGACTCTATTAGGGTCATAAGGTGGTGAGATTGGGTGTAGTAATGAAACATATAGGAGTCAGTGTATTATAGTCAGGGATTCACCACACGCCCATAAGTGTAGATATCCTATATAATATATTGTTTTATAGTATATGAAGTCTTTGATCAGACCTGTAAAATGTACTTCAGGAAAGGAGTTTCCTAATTACACATGTGATATCACTATAAGATATATCACATGGTTGTCGAATCATTATATAATCCTCAATGTACCAATAGTTGTAGATTCTACCGGGATATATGAGATGAAGGGACCAGACTGTACGTTAACCATAATCGACTGGTTCTTATAGGCACAATTTAGTGATACTAGGGAATTATGGGGTGGTGCTGCTAGACGCTCTTACCATGATTCGTTGGGTGTTAATCAATGTGGCTATTAAGGGTATGCCCGAATAAAGGATAAGTATAATCCTGAATCACAAAGAATTGTAAACCCATAGCTAGTTGTATATCCCTGAACCATTGATGGTCACATAAGTATTAGTTTCCTTATTTCCCGTTGAAAAAGACAAAAATTCAAGTAGTTGAATTTGGCGAATAAAGTTTGAATTGATCAAACAGTGTATTGACAAATAGAGTTTGATATGATCAAATGTTAGATTGATTTTCAATCAATAGAAACAAGAAGATTCTTGTGGAAGAGTTCCACATAAAATCTATAAATTATATTTATATTATTCTAATAGCGAGCAAGTGTATTTGTCGCGTCAATGATATTATATCATTGATATGATTATAATAGACTCGTATTATTAGATTCTAGAAAAATTCTAAAAATCCAATAGATCAAGATAAAGAGATAATGGGCCTTGAAACCGAATTCAGATAGCACATTTTCTTCTTCTACTTGGAGTTTGGGCAGCCACATTTTTCTTTTCTCCTTGAGAATTTCAGGAACCACTCCTAAAAGAAAGAAGATAGAAATCTTCTCCCTTTTTTTCATCAAAAATTCCTATCTCCTTGTTATTGCTTCTCCTCTTTGAGAAGCATTATTGCCGCACATCTTCTTGTAGAATTTTAGAAGGCGTAGCTCCTTGTTGAGGACTATTAGACATTCCCTTGTGAAGAGATAATTGGGCAGCCCCTACCTCATCTTCGAGGAAGAGGTTTCAATTGTCTCGACGAAAAATAACATTTGATCTCTAGTGCGATCAAGTGTTGGAAAGAGGACTCTGATCATGGACCGGATTAGATGAAGGAAGTACGAGCTCATGACAATCAACGAAGAGTTATTTCATTACTACCAGAATAATTGAAGTCATTCCCAAACACAGGCTGTTTGGAAGGTATGTTTATGCTTGTACATTGATTCATATATAGTTTTATTTAGGTTTTACTTAAATGATCTAATATGCTTATTTTAGATAATTTAGCATGTCTAAATAAAATAATTAAATTAACATTATATAAATCAATCACATGATAATTTATTTTTGTTATGTTTTTAGGATCTTACTTATATGATTAGATTGTAATTCATGGTTAGATAATGATCATGCTTAATTATTTTTGTTTTAAAACTATACGAACGCTCCTTTGATTTAATTGTTAAATCACAAATAAAATTTTAAATTTTAGCTGTTGATATGAGTGTAGAAACACGATATCCGAATTTTGAATTCTGTTCCAACAATAGGGATGGTCAGATAACATCCACGGGACAATATTATCACGGAATCACAATAACCTGTCAGAGAATAACAGTTATTCATCAGAGAATATTATGATATCTGACACCTACTTGTAATAGAACCTTCTTATTATGCTGGCTATGCAGCTCCTATCATTACTGCGGAAGTTACAAGAGACTGTTCATATACATGTAATGGAAGATTCCTCGGAGGAAGACTATACACCTTCCATTACCCGACATCTTCTGACATCATATATTTCTTGTCACCTCATTATTGCAGAGGTTATGATAGGTGAAATAAAAAGGGGAGTGATACAGTGGATAAAGGTGAGGCCCGATAAGGCCAGAAAGTCAGAAGTCAAGGGGACATGATAGTCAGAAGTCAAAGAGACGTGACAGTCAGAAGTTAAGGAGACGTGGTAATTAGAAGTCAAGGGGATGTGACAGTCAAAAGTTAAGGGGATGTGACAGTTAGAAGTCAAGAGGACATGACAATCAGAAGTGAAGAGGACCTGACAGTTGACAATCAAGAGAAAGAGGAAGTTAGACCACCTCACGTCATCAGCCGCATAATTTTAGGTCGGTCACAAGCAGGAAAGGTCCCCAGATTTGATGCGTGAGACAAAGGTTGAACTAGTTCCTGACCTGTCCCTGACTGATCAGACTTCCCCAGCTCGGGTCGTGTAGACAAGCCTGGTACTTTCACTAAGACAACTCTCGGTCAGCCCTTCAGCGATCAAGGTGTGAAAGATGGGTCCCTCACCACAGTCTCAGATAAAACCTGGGTGGGTTGCGAGTAATTAGCCCTAAGAGTCAATCATGAGATGATTAGGCCTTTTGGGTTACTCATTGAGTTAGACTCAAATGAACTCACTCATTGGATTGAGTTCAATCCGAATTAGACACATTGGATTAATGGGTTAGACTCAATGGGTTAGACTTATTGAGTTATTGGATTAATGGTTAATCCAATATAATAAATCCAACCCATTAAGAGAAATACAAAGAGACAAAAGACCCTTGGTATTCATGGGATGAATATAAATAGCCTTTTGGTTTTATTTTCATTAGATAAGAATGTGAAAAGAAAGGGTGACTCTTGATCTCCCTCTCCTTCCTCCTCCTTCCTTCTGGGCCGATTCTTGGAGTTTTGACCGAATCATTCTTCTTGCTAGCACAAGAAAATGGTTCTTTTCTGAAGGCTTTGTTCATGTGACGAACGAAGGATATGTTCGTGTGGATACAGTAGAGGCGCGGACGCTTGAACGTGCTGAGATCTGGATCCAAACAAAAGGTTGCTGTGGGATTGCGAAGGGCACGCAACAAAGGTATAATCCTATCATGTAGCTTAGCATAGATTATTGTCATGAAAATTGTTTTCTTCCCTTCGCATGGATCCGTTGGATAAGAGAATCTAGTAATTTTTCTACTGCGCTTTCGCGTGTTTAGCATGCTAGATCAACAGTGGTATCAGAGCCACTTGCGAAGGGATATGCTAAGTTAGAATTTTTATATATGATATAGAAATTACTTGATAGGGTTTACTTGATTTGCAAAAAAATTTATGAGTCTCGGCCAAATAAGGTTTCGGCCAAGAGAGTGAATCTCGGCTAGACTATGAGTCTTGTCTAGATTTTGTGTCTCGTCCAAATCCTAAGCCTTGACCGAAATGGGTGTTTTGTTGGGAACAAAGCATAGTTGGTGTGTGACCAGCAAGGTCTCGGCCAACGGTGTTTTGTTGGGAACAAAACATAGTTGGTGTGTGACCAACAAGATCTCGGCCAGAGGTGTTTTGTTTAGAACGAAACATAGTTGGTATTGTGGGTAGTAGGGTCTTGGGTATTGTAGCAACTCATAAACGAGTATGCAAAATAAATTTTATTTCGGGGGCGTTGCCCCTTGACCCCGCCGGCTAACCGGCTAGCGGGACCGCCGTGGCATTGCGGCTCATAATTTATTTGCTGAAATCATAGTAAATTTATGTCATAAGAATATTGTGAATATATATGACATGGTGCATGGTTATGACCCTTTAACCCCAATGTGATTGGATGTGTGTAATGTTGTAATTCATAATACGGCCTGTGTGTCGTGCGTTCATCCCTTTTATTCTTGTTGTAATTAGATTACACTCGAATGTAACTCGAGTTTCTTTAGATTTTGTAATGTACAAAATTAGAAAGAGTTTGTCTTCTGGAAGACGGGTGAAAAGGAAGGAAGGACAACAACACACGACAACCGAAGAAACGCTTGGAGAAGCTGCTTAGACCTAGGTTGACTTATCGCTCTTCTCATTGGCTTGAGAAGATTGTAGTTTATAGGGGTCATAATCATGTCACGTTTAAACTTGTGTATATGTTGATGTATGCCATGATATGCCATGATGTATGTGATGCATGTGTAGCTATCGTAATTAGGTCATTTACATATGCCTACCAAAGTTTGGTACTCACTACTACCTCGATTATCTGTAGTCAGGTTTGCTAAAGCAAAGTGTCTCGTTTTATCTTGGTAGAGTGCGACAGGACAATTGTGATGTCCGACTATTGACCTTTGGGTATGACTTAATTTAGTTACCTCAATTGGATTGAGAAATTAAAGGCATATCCCATAAGATGTAAATCATATTATACTAAGTCTTGGGCGATTAGCGAAAGCTAACTCAAGATGAATTATAATATGGATTTCATAAGATGGGAAAACGAACAAATAGTGTTGTTCACCTAAGGATACAAGAGTTACATAGGATGTAATTGGTAAACATTGTCTACCTAAGTTGTACTAAGTCTTGGGCGATTAGCCAAAGCTAACTCAAGATAAGGTATAATGTGGATCTTGTCCAATTGGTACACGTTGCCTACCTAATTTATACAAGTCTTGGGTGATTAGCCAAAGCTAACTCAAGATGAGGTATAATATAGATCTTGTCCCATTAGAATGTCTTTGCTTTTGGGTTTAGAGCTAGTAGAGACTTGCTCCTATCAAGCTTTAAAATTCAGTAGGAGAATCATTTAATTAAAGGCCTAATTAAATGATCTGAGTATGATACTTCTCTGCATTTTATTGTTATAGACCACCATGTCATCTAGTACGTAGAAGACACTATCTCTGCGATCTGTCCTTGATAAGAATAAGCTCAATCGAACTAATTTCCTAGACTGATATAGAAACATGAGAATAGTTCTCAAGAGAGAAAGAAAACTGTACGTCCTAGAGCAGCCTATTCCTGAAGTATCCCCTGCTACTGCCACTAGAATTGATAGGGATGCTTACAAAAAGCATCAAGATGATGCATTAGATGTATCATGCCTTATGCTCGCCACCATGAACTCTGAGCTTTAGAAGCAATATGAGAACATGGATGCTTATGATATGGTTGAACACCTTAGAAAACTATATCAAGGACTAGCAAGGCATGAGAGATTTGAGATCTCTAAAGCACTGTTTCAATGCAGAATGCAAGAAGGAAGTCCCGTAGGGCCTTATGTGCTCAAAATGATTGGGTATGTGGAGAATCTACAAAGGTTGGGATTCCTACTAGGCCAAGAATTGGCCACTGATCTTATCTTGTAGTCATTGCCCGATAGATATAGTCAATTTATCATGAATTGCAACAAGAATGAAATTGACAAACCGCTGCCTGAGATGTTGAGCATGTTGAGAACTGCTGAACCCAACCTTAAGAAGGCAAAGCCTAGTACCATTTTGTTGGTGTCTAAGGACAAAGGCAAGTGGAAGCCTTAAGGGCAAAGGCAAGTGGAAGCCTAAAGGTAAGGATAAGACCCAAGCCAAAGGAAAGGGCAAGACTCATGCATTGAAACCTAAAGGTGGGGTTGTTAAGGAAGGAACCTGCTTCCATTGCGGTGAGACTGGACACTGGAAAAGGAACTGCAAGGTATACCTAGAGGAATTGAAAAAGGAAGAGAAGTGAGACTTCTGCCTCAGGTATATATGTTATAGATGTCAATTTATCTATTTCTTCTTCATGGGTATTAGATACCGAGTGTGCATCACACATTTATACTAATGTGTAGTGGAAGAGAAATAGTAGAATATTGACAAAGGGTGAAGTGGACCTACGAGTAGGCAATGGTGCAAGAGTTATTGTTGTCGCTGTAGGAACATATTCCTTATCTTTGCCTGCTAGGCTTGTTTTAGAACTTAAAGAGTGCTGTTATGTGCCTACCTTGACCAAGAACATTATCTCTATTTCTTGTTTGGACAAGAAAGGTTTTTCATTTGTAATAAAGGACAAATGTTGTTCCATTTATTTCAATGAAATGTTCTATTGTAGTGCACATCCTGTAAATGTACTCTGTGTTCTAGACTTTGGCAACCCAATCTATAACATAAATATCAAATGGTTCAAGTTTAATGATTTGAATCAAACATATCTCTAGCATTATCACTTAGTTCACAAAATGAAAGTTGCATATCCCAACTTCATAAGGATGGATTTTGGACTCATTTGATTTTGAATCATATGAGGAATGTGAATCTTGTCTTCAAGGCATGATGACAAAGACTCCATTTAGTGGACACGGTGAAGGGCTAATGATCTGTTAGGACTCATACACACTAATATATGTAGCCCTTTCAGAATAGAAGCTAGAGGAGACTATCATTACTTCATTACCTTCACTGATGATTTCAATAGATACGGCTATGTGTATCTGATGAGACACAAGTCAGAATCATTTGAAAAGTTCAAAGAATTCAAGAATGAAGTACAAAACCAACTTGGTAAGAATATTAAGATGCTTCGATCAGATTGAGGTAGAGAATACCTTAGCCAAGAGTTTCATGACCATCTTGTTGAGTGTGGGATCATATCTCAACTCACTCCACTTGGAACACCACAATGGAATGGTGTATCAAAAAGGAGGAATCGTACTTTATTAGATATGGTACGATCGATGATGAGTCATACAGATCTTCCTACTTCCTTTTGGGGATATGCTCTAGAGACAGCCACTTTCACACTTAACCGAGTTCCATCCAAGGCCATCATAAAGACACCATATACAATATGGACAGAGAGGAGTCCAATATGTCTTTTATGAAGATTTGAGGTTGTAAGGCTTACGTTCGATGACAAGTCTCAGATAAACTAGGACCCAAATCAGATAAGTGCTACTTTGTTGGATATCCCAAGGAAACATAGGGATATTATTTCTATAATCCCACACATGGCAAGGTGTTTGTTGTCAGGACTGGTATATTTCTAAAAAGGGAATTTATTTCTAGAAAAACTAGTGGGAGTAAAGTCGATCTTGAAGAAGTTCAAGATACTAGCACTGACACCTTGATAGAAATTGAACAGCTACCACAAGATGCTGTGGATCAGGATTTTGTTGCACCACAAGAGGTTATGGAACAACAACCTGTTCAAGTAGCACAAGCTCTACGCAGATCTGATAGGATTCGTCGTCAACCTGAGAGATATTCTTTTCTCTTATCTGATCACGCTGATGTAGAGCTTATTAGTCTTGATGAGCCTACATCTTATAAGGATGTTGTACAGGGCCTAGATTCTAAGAAATGGCTAGAGGCCATGAGATCCGAAATGGAATCCATGTACACTAACTAAGTATGAACTTTGGTTGATCCACCTCAAGGGATCAAACCCATTGGGTGTAAGTGGATCTTCAAGGTGAAGACTGACATGAATGGAAATATGCATACCTATAAAGGTAGATTGGTGGCTAAAGGATTCAAGCAGATTCATGGTATAAACTATGATAAAACCTTTTCACCAGTTGCGATGTTCAAGTCCATTCAGATCATGCTTGCTATTGCTACTTACTATAATTATGAGATTTGGTAGATGGATGTCAAAACCGCATTCCTTCACAGAAATCTACTCGAGGATGTGTACATGACACAACCTGAGGGTTTTGTAGATCCAGAGCATGCTGAAAAGGTTTGTAAGTTACAAAAATCCATTTATGGATTGAAGCGAGCTTCTAGAAGCTGGAGTCTTCGATTCGATGATGCAATCAAAATGTTTAGTTTCATTAAGAATGAAGATGAACCTTGTGTCTACAAGAAGGTTAGTGGGAGCACAATTATCTTTCTCATATTGTATGTAGATGACATACTACTCATTGGAAATGATATCCCTACTCTTCAATCAGTGAAGACTTGGCTTGGAAATTGTTTTTCAATGAAAGACTTAGGTGAAGCAGCCTATATTTTAGGCCTTAAGATCTATAGAGATAGATCTAAAAGATTTCTTGGCCTAAGCTAGAGTATGTACATTGACAAGGTGCTTAAACGTTTTGCTATGGAGAATTCCAAGAAGGGATTCCTGCCTATGTTACATGGTGTGAGTCTTTCGAAGACTCAATGTCCTTCTTCTAAGGTAGAAAGGGTCTGCATGGATCATATTCCTTATGCATCTGCTATAGGGTCTATCATGTATGTCATGCTTTGTACTCGCCCAGACGTCTCGTATGCGTTGAGCATGACGAGTAGATACTAGTCAGATTCAGGTGAAGGTCACTGGACAACAGTCAAGAATATTCTTAAGTACTTGAGAAAAGACTCAAGATTATTTCTTGATATTTGGAGGCGATGAAGAGCTTGCTGTAAAGGGTTATAGCTGTTGCTGTAAAGGGTTACAGTGGTGCAAGCTTCCAAATTGACAAGGCCGATTCTAGATCACAGTTAGGGCATGAATTATACTTAAATGGTGGTCTTGGGTATTGGATACTATAACAATTTCATCTCATTCAAGGGATCCTCGATATATGAGATATGAGGATATGCAGATAACCAAACAATGCTAACATTACGGATCCTTTAACTAAGGCTTTGGCACCAAGAAAGCATGGTGGTCACACTAGGTCAATGGATATTAGATATTTCAGTGATTGATGCTAGTGACATAAGGAGATTGTTAGTGTAACCTCTAAGAGGCAATCAAGAGTTGATTGACTTAGGGCATTTTGTATCATATTTCGTTATTTCATTAGAAAGCAAAGGTTATGGTTATTATATTTACTTCAGTTCAGTGCCGAATGAGTAAATATAATAATGTCTTAGAGTAGAAGGTTCTAATCTACAATATATCAATTGGTTGAATTGATAGTGAGATATTGTAGAGAACGCTACTCTAAACAATTTCTAGTCGAGCATTAATATACAAGGACAATATTAATGCATTAAGACTAACATGTAGGTCAACAGATGACTTAATCTCACAAGTCATGGATATGAGATATCAAGTTGACACATGGGTATATATTGGAGAATATGTGCTGAATTGACCCGCCATTAGATGTTTCATGGATCGTTATATGAGTGTCATAAACATTCTCATGTGATTATTAGTATGAATAGTCCTTAGACCTGAAGTCACTACGGTTCCCTACATAAGGAGTTGTGTACTTTGGTATCGTCAAACATCACCCGTAACAGGGTGGACTATAAAGTCGATCACTCGGTATGCAATAAATTATGCGGAGGGATGTGAGTGATGTAGATGAGATCTATCCCTTCCATATAACAGAAGCGATATCTGTGGGCCCCTTGATTAGTAGGACACAGGAATGTATGGTCATACTCAGATGAGTCAATATGAGATATTGAGCTTATTTGTATAGTGTATCTACTTAGAGATCAAGAAACACAAAGATTGATAAGAGGATGCCACGATCTATGTCTCATTGATCAATCTATATATCAAGGATAGAGGGACTAAGCCATACAAGATAATAGCCACGGGCAGGTTAGGTCGGATCTCGACTTTCTCGTCACTTGGGTAGCAATGATGCATTGCTAGATGTCACTCTCTGTTTATGTATTGCAAATGTTGATTTGGATACATTGCCAACGTTACGAGAGCCTATAGGGTCACACACAAAGAACATATTAGTTTGGAGATGGATATTTTAGTTTGACTAAAATACTAAGGATATTAAGAATAATGGATGAATCCAAAGTGTTGGTGTCATCTTAGTGGTGATTGGCACTTATGCTAGTGGGAGATTGTTAGTAATTAGCCCTAAGAGCCAATAATGAGATGATTAGGCCTTTTGGGTTACTCATTGAGTTAGACTCAAATGAACCCACTCATTGGATTAAGTTTAATCCGAATTAGACGCATTGGATTAATGAGTTAGACTCAACGGGTTAGACTTATTGGGTTATTGAATTAATGGTGTTGGGACCAAAATGTAGCTAGAGGGGGGGGGGGGTGAATAGCTCGTCGCGTGCTCGTGGTCGGCGTTGCTTGTTTCTTCAAAGATGTGCAGCGGAAATATACAAGAAACAACACACACAAAGCTAACAAATAGATTTACTTGGTATCCACCTCCAAAGGAGGTGACTAGTCCAAGGATCTACACACTCACATACACCTCCACTAAGAAAACCCTCCTTTATGGTAACTACCAAAGGCGGAGAAGCCCTACAAGTTCACACTACAAGAAGAAAAGGAAAGGGAAACAAAATACAACACAAGCTTACAAGAAAACCCTAACCCTAGCTTTCTTCTTCAGCTATAGATCCGCCTCTTGACTTGGAAAACCTCCAAGAACCTTCAAGAATTGGCGATCTAAACTTTGTAGAGAAGTTGTGGGAGTGCAGTAGTGATCTGAGATGAATCGGTGAAGTTCTGCTGAAGGAATCGAACGCCTGCAGCTAAATACGACGCCAACGGTCGGATCCCGATCGATTGGATTGCTCTCAATCGATCGGGGAGGTTTTGGATAGATCAACCGATCGATTCAGAGCGCCTCTGTGCTCTCAGGAATTGCTTGGATCGATCGGCTGATCGATCCAAGGCTTATCGTGCGAAGATCGCATTTCCCAATAGATCCACTGATCGATTGGGGACTCTGGATTGATTGTCTGATCTATCCAGCGCTGTTCTATGCGATCACGCACTCGTCCCAATCGATCCACTGATCGATTGGAAAGAGGTTTGTCGTGAAGACTCTCCCAATCGATCGGCCGATGGATTGGGCATGAGCCAATCAATCGGCTGATAGATCCAGCTCATAATTTTCTCCCAAAATCAAGTCTAAAGCCTCCTAAACCAACATCTGGTCAACTATGACCTGTTGGTTCATCGTGCCTAGCATCCGGTCACCCTTGACCTGCTAGGACTCCCTCACTAAGTGTCCGGTCAATCCCTTTGACCCACTTGGATTTTTCTCCTTGTGCCAAGTATCCAATCAATTCCTTTGACCTACTTGGACTTTCACCATATGTCTAGTCAACCTTGACCCATCTGGATTTTCTTGTGCCTGGCTTCACTCACCAGGACTTCCCTTCTGCCTAGCTTCACTCACCAGGACTTCCCTTCTGCCTGGCTTCACTCACCAGGACTTTCCTTCTGCCTGGCTTCATTCACCAGGACTTCCCTTCTGCCTAGCTTCACTCACTAGGACTTCTCATCTGCCTGGCTTTACTCTCTAAGACTTTGTTGGTTGCTACTCGGAAAACCTAGAGGTTCCACTGTACAAAAATTTTATACAAAGGTCTGAACCTTTTCCTAGCTACCATGTGTTCTTTTAAATTAAATTTTGGATCGCCTGCGGAACTTAACACGTTTGATCCAAAACTTAATCTATTTGTTCTTTTAGGTTTTGACTTGGATCTCCTGCGGAACTTAACACGTTCGACCCAAATCACCTTAAGTTATTAATTCCATTAAATATTAATTTCCATAATTGGTTCCCAGTACTGACGTGGCGAGGCACATGACATTCTTGGAGATGGGAGCAACCACCACCGACTAGACAAAACCTTTTATGGAAAGCTAATATTTAATTTCCTAAAATAACTTTAGGTTAACCGAAAGGAACAATCAAATCACAAGGAAAAGAAATAAACATAAGAACACTACATCGAAAATAAATTCGAAATACTAGAATCGTAAGCCTCTTGTATTTGGTATTATTTCCAAAAATAACTAGTATGATGCGGAAAGGAAAAATTACTAGTTATACCTTCTAGAAAGACCTCTTGATCTTCTACTGTATTCCTCTTCTAACCTCGGACGTTGTGTGGGCAACGATCTTCCGAGATGAGAAACCACCAATGCACCTTCTTCTCCTCCTAGCTAGGTTCGGCCAAAACAAACGAGCTTTACCAAGGATGAAGAAAAAACCACCAACCAAGCTCCAAGGGATGCAAGCTTTCTCTCATTCTTCTTCTTCTTCTCCAAGTAGTAACCGGCCACCACAAGAGCTCCAAGCAAGAGGAAGGATTCGGCCACCACAAAGAGGAAGAGAGGGAGAGAGGTTGGCCGACCACAACACCAAGGAAAAGAGGGAGAGAATAATAGAGGTTGTAACCCATGAAGGCACCCCCACCCCTTCTTTTATATTCCTTGGCTTTGGCAAATAAGGAAATTTATTTATAATAAAATTTCCTTAACTTTCCTTGACAACAATTAATTAAGAAAAATTAAATAAAATTTCTTAATCAATTAATCATGGCCGGCCACATCATGGAGAGCAAATAAGATAATTTTTAATCAACAATTAAAACTTCCTTATTTGTCTTTGGAAATTTTAAAAAATAAATTTCCCTTTACAATCCCTTCATGGTTGATAAAAGAAATTTCTATAATTTTAATTTTTCATCATGTGAATAATTTTCAAAGAGAAAAAATAAAATATCTTTCCAATCTACAAATAAGGAAAGAGATCTAATATCTTTCTTTAATCTTTTGTAGATTCTTTTAAAAGAGATATTTTAATTTTTAATTCTCTTTAATAAATTATATCTTCCACATAATAAAAATTAAAATTAAAACTCCTGTTAATTTAATGGGGGCCGGCCACCTAAGCTTGGGTTCAAGCTAGGGCCGACCACCCATGAATTAAGGCTTGGCCGACCCTAGCTTGAACCACAAGCTAGCTTGGCCGGTCCCCTTATCATGGGTATGAAGGTGGGTATAGGTGGGTATAGTACTCTATAAATAAGAGGCTACGATAGGGACCGTGAGGAGGAATTGGTTTTGGTCTTCCGATAAAATTAAGCATCCTATGTTCGCCCCGAACACACAACTTAACTTTATCAATAATAATTCATTCCACTAGAGAACTATTATTGAACTACCGCACCAATCCCAAATTACATTTTTGGGCTCCTTCTTATTATGAGTATGTTAGTCTCCCTGTGTTTAAGATGTCAAATGTCCACTAATTGAGTTACTGACAACTCATTTAATTAATATCTTTATCCAAGAATAGTACCATTCAATCTCATCGTCATGTCAGACTAAATCCACCTGCAGGGTTTAACATGACAATCTTTATGAGCTCATCTTGGGGACATTATCAACCTAGATTACTAGGACACAGTTTTCTTCTATAATCAACAACACACACTATAAGTAATATCATTTCCCAACTTATCAAGCTTATTGATTTATCGAACTAAATTTCACCCATTGATAAATTAAAGAAATAAATATCAAATATATGTGCTTGTTATTATATTAGGATTAAGAGCACACACTTCCATAATAACTGAGGTATTTGTTCCTTTATAAAGTCAGTATAAAAGAAACAACCTCAAATGGTCGTACTCAATACACTCTAAGTGTACTAGTGTAATTATATAGTCAAGATAAACTAATTTCTAATTACACTACGACCTTCCAATGGTTTGTTCCTTTCCATTTTGGTCGTGAGCTACTGTTTATAATTTATAAGGTACTGATAACATCATCTTCTATATGTAGCACCACATACTATGTTATCTACAATATAAATTAATTGAACAACTACAACTAAATGTAGACAATTTGACCAAATGTGATTCTTTATTCAAAATAAATGTTTACAAAAGCTTAGGCTTTCAGTATACACTCCAACAATCTCCCACTTATACTAATGACTAAGCTGCCATATCTTCTACCATACATCTGATTCCCATTCCCTCCACATGCTAATCGAAAGCTTTCGTCGGAAGGGCCTTAGTGAAAGGATCTGCCAGGTTATCCGCTGATGCAATCTTGGCGATGACAACTTCTCCTCGCTTCATGATATCTCGTATCAGGTGGTACTTGCGCTCTATATGTTTACTTGCCTTATGAGCTCGTGGTTCCTTCGAGTTTGCAACTGCACCGCTATTATCACAATAAATTGTGATGATTTTGGGCAAACCAGGAATCACATCTAAGTTCATTAGAAAGTTCCTGAGCCATACTGCTTCTTTAGCTGCCTCAGAGGCTACATACTCAGCTTCCATGGTTGAGTCAAAGACTCTCCTTAACACTCCTCCATGAAATGACTCCACCTCCTAAAGTAAACACATAGCCCGATGTAGACTTACTGTTGTCCCTATCGATTGAAATCAATCTGTAACCCACAGGGAGCAAATCGTCCTTGGTAAACTAACATATAATCTCTAGTCCTTCTCGGGTACTTTAATATATGCTTTACATGTTCGTTGCTACTCGTGTTACTCGATATCTGCTGACCATGCCCACGACAAAACAAATATTAGGTCTCGTCATAGCATTGCATACATAAGGCTTCCTACAGCCAAACTACTTTCATGTCTTCTATCTCCTTTGATGTCTTTGGAGACATCTCTTTAGATAGAGCTATTCCATGCCTAAAAGGTAAGAAACCTTTCTTGGAATCCTGCATGCTAAAACGAGCAAGAACTGTATCTATATATGAAGCTTGGGAGAGACACAACATTCTTTTCTTACGATCCCTTATAACTTTGATCCCAAGAATGTGTGCACAATCTCCTAAGTCCTTCATATCAAATTGTTTGGACAACCATACCCTTACGTCTGATAATACCTTGACATTGTTGCCAATTAACAAAATATCATCTACGTATAGTACAAGAAATACCACCACGTTTCCGTTACACTTCTTGTATACACAAGACTCATCCGGACTCTGAATAAATCCATATGACTAGATTACTTCATTAAACCAGATGTTCCAAGATCTTGAAGCTTACTTCAGTCCATAAATGGACCGATTGAGCTTGCACACTAGATGCTCTTTGCCTTTTTCAATGAACCCTTCTGGTTACTTCATATGGATGTTCTCTTCAAGACTTCCATTAAGGAAAGATGTCTTGACATCCATTTGTCAAATCTCATAATCCATATGAGCAGCAATGGATAAGAGTGTCCGGATAGACTTAAGCATGGCTACCGGTGAAAAAGTTTCCTCATAATCCATTCCCTCTTTCTGAGTGTACCCTTTCGCAACAAGCCTAGCTTTGAAGGTTTCTACCTTCCCGTCTGTCCCTCTTTTCCTTTTGTAGATCCACTTGCATCCAACGGCTTTTACACCATCAGGTGGTTCTACAAGCTCCCAGACCTTATTAGAGTACATAGACTCTATTTTAGAATTCATCGCCTTTTGCCAAGATGCTGCATCTATATCTTGGAGTGCTTCGTCATATGTTCGGGGATCAGGTTCATGTTTACCCGGGATCAAGTTCGATGACTCTCCCAAAAACATGAATCTATCAGGCTGCCTTACAACCCTCCCACTATGACGAGGCACTGTCTGTGGTTGTGCATCATTTGTGACACGTGTTGCAGTCTCTTGTCGTACTTCATCTTGTATTGTTGGTACTAAGGTAGACGTGTCCTCTCTAAGTTCTTCTAAAACAACTTTGCTACTGGGCTTGTGATCCATTATATAGTCTTCTTCTAAAAACTGGGCATTGGTGCTAACAATGACCTTCTGATCTTTAGGACTATAAAATAAATCACCTTTCGTTCCTCTGGGATACCCCACGAACACACGATCTTCTGTACGAGATTCTAACTTATCAACATCTGGTTTCAGCACATGTGTTGGACTACCCCAAATTCGAATATGTCTTAGACTGGCTTTTGCCCATTCTACAATTCTGTGGGAGTAGAAGAAACTGATTTAGAAGGTACTAAGTTCAGAATGTACACTGCCGTTTCCAGAGCGTATCCCCAAAACGAATTTGGTAATTCTGAATAACTCATCATCGATCTAACCATCTCCATAAGAGTCCTATTCCTTCGTTCTGCCACACCATTCTGTTGGGGTGTACCAGGTGCGGACAGTTGGAATTGAATCCCGGCCTCTGATAAGTAATTCCTAAACTCTCCTAAGAGGTATTCGCCACCACGATCAGACTGTAGTGTCTTGATACTTTTACCTAGTCGTTTCTCCACATCAGCCTTGTACTCTTTGAACTTATCAAAGCACTCGGACTTGCGGCACATTAGGTAAATGTATCCATATCTTGAATAATCGTCTATGAAAGAGACAAAATATTCAAAACCTCCTTTTGCCTAGACAGACATTGGACCACACAAATCAGAGTGAACCAATTCTAACACTTCTTTGGCTCTATACCCCTTGGCCTTGAAAGGTCTTTTGGTCATTTTACCTTCCAAGCAAGATTCACAAGTTGAAAAATTTTCCAACTCTAATTAACCTAAAAGTTCATCGGCTATAAGCCTCTGAATCCTATTTAAGTTAATATGACCAAGCCTTAGATGCCAAAGATATGTTTGGTTCATTTCTGAAGGTTCTTTTCTCTTATTTGAGTTAGAAGATGAGTTATAAATTTCCATGTTTTGCTTTGTGAGAGAAATTGGATTTAAAGTATACAAATTGCCAACTAATGCACCAGAACAGATAATCACTTTATTTCTCTTAATAACTACATCGTTACTAAAGGAAACTGAATATCCATCTAAAAACAGTTTAGAAACTGAAATTAAATTCTTTCTAAAACTAGGTACATAAAGACAATTTCTTAAAACCAAATTTTTATTTCTACTAAAAGATAAGTAGACGTCTCCTACTGCAACAGCTGCCACCTTAGTAGCATTGCCCATGTAGACGGTAATCTCTCCTTCAGATAGTCGTCGGGTTTCCTGGAACCCCTTTGTTGTTCTAATTCCTATGAGGACAATCCGCCTTCCAATGCCCTGACTGCTTGCAGATGAAGCACTTTCCCTTCGGCTTCTTCATTCCAGCTTTAGGTCCTGTACTCTGAGATTTATTCACTTTCTTTGTTGAACCAACTTGTTTCTTCTTCTTCTTTCCTTTCAGCTTAGAAGTAGAACCATTTTCAACATAGTGAATATGAGAGTTGTGATGAAACAATCCTTCTGCTGCCTGAAGTTCTGTCAGTAGTTCCGCCAATGAATATATCCTTTTGTTCATATTGTAATTCAGGCGGAATTGCTCAAAACTTCTAGGTAGTGTTTGGAGGATCATATCGATCTGGGTTTCCCCATCAATTTCTCCTCCAAGGATTTGTATTTCGTTTAGATAAGCCATCATCTTTAGGATATGATCCCTCACAGGAGTACCCTCTTGCATGGTGGCTATCATTATTTTTCTCATGGCTTCTTGCCTAGAAGCCCTATCTTGATGACCAAAGAGTCTCTTGAGATTGTTCATAATATCATAAGCTATTGGTAAATCTTGATGCTGATGTTGCAATACATTTGACATAGAAACCAAAATGTAACACCGCGCCATCTCATCTGCTTTTACCCATTTCCTATGATATTCAATCTCCTATTGGGTAGATTCACCAGTGGGTGATTCAGGGCAAGGCTCAGTCAGTACAAATTTATAGCTTTCAGCAGTAAGAACAATGTCCAAGTTCCTTTTCCAATCTATGTAGTTAGGACCAGTAAGTCTATTCTGTTGTAGTATGATGGACAGTGGGTTGAAAGTCATCCTAAGAATCATAAATAACTTTTGGTCAGAACTCTAAATTTAGAATAATATTGATTCCTCAAACAATACTATTTTAAATTAACCAACACCTTAAACCACCGTAAATTTTGTATGCCACGATAGTGTGGACGTATACAAATTCAACATTTGTAAAAGGAGGGTTTTAACCCATTAATTTTATTATCTTGTCAACCTAACTTTTTGACAAATAAAATTAATAGTTGGTATCCTTTGGTCACACAAATAATAGCAGTGCCTCCGATGGGGAGGATACTATTAGTTGTGCCTAAGTGTATACCATTACTTGATACTAAGTCCATTAATAAGATTGTGCCCCTTCCGATGGGGAAGATCACACGCTCTTAATTAACTTCCTATAGTCATCCCAAATGGAAGTTTGTTCTAGTGATCCACAAACAAGCTCATCCGATATGGAGGAAGGCACTCAGAGCCAACGCGCAAGCTTGTTTGCATCACTTACAAACCAGTAATGGAGACCATGGGTTTTACTTAAAAATCCCTCTCCCACTTAGTTATTTATAAATGAGGAATTTTAACTATGCTAGCCTACTAAACATGTATACTAACACACACACACAGCACAATATAAAAGCAATAAATAGAAAATCTAATTTTCAACTATTATGGCTTTTATCTATGGTTGTCCTCCGTGTGTTGTCATCCCAAGCTGCTGCCATATTTGGCCACCGCCACCGGGTCTAGCTGTCGCATCCATCTTGCTCCTTGTTCCGCTACGCCTTTGATCCTCAGAAGGTTCCACGCTTTGCAAGATTCGATCCGCGATATAAATAGAATTTTATAATTTTGATCCTATATTCCATAAAAGGAATGTACATGTATCTAGATCAAAAATAAAATCCTAATAAAACTAAATACAGCTCCTGCTGTATTTTATAATACAATCATGCACACACATATAAATGCTCTTGACATGTCCAAGGGTCCAATCACACACATAAAACTATAAGCCATAATAGTTGGATCCTGTATCCACAAAGTTAGCACATCCTACTATTATCCTGTCTAAATTATGTATGACATGTGCATAATTAAACTAATACCAAATACACAGAGGCAAAACCCTAGCTTTGATACCAATTGTTGGTTGCTACTCGGAAAACCTAGAGGTTCCACTGTATAAAAATTTTGTACAAAGGTCTGAACCTTTTCCTAGCTACCATGTGTTCTTTTAAATTAAATTTTGGATCGCCTGCGGAACTTAACACGTTTGATCCAAAACTTAATCTATTTGTTCTTTTAGGTTTTGACTTGGATCTCCTGCGGAACTTAACACGTTCAACCCAAATCACCTTAAGTTATTAATTCCATTAAATATTAATTTCCATAATTAGTTCCCAGTACTGACGTGGCAAGGCACATGACCTTCTTGGATATGGGAGCAACTGTAACGACCACCCTTCTTACTACTACTACTCTCTAAGGATGACCGTTACTTAACTACTAACTCTACTTAACCGGTATGATTAAAAATCACATGGAAACCCTACCGAAAAATTTCGACAGAGTCTCCCTTGTACCAGTGACCATATTCAACAATACATGCAATATATACTCAGCCACAAGCGGCTGGAACACATATCAATCAACCACACAGTATAATAAATCCAAAATAAAGAAAACAACACCAGAAATCATCACACAAGATTACAATTCTTCTACTATGTCCTAATCATATCAAAATAACAAATACTATCTCAAATACTCCTAACATAGCAAAAGACAATGGAAACTACAATAAAACTTCTTTCCTAGTCCCAAGGCTTCCATAGTCCTGGCATCACACATCCTTCGAACACCTCCTTGTCGCCTTCCTTTCTATATCTTTTCCTTTCCTGTATCTGCAGTAAGAGGAAGTCCAATATATAAACAAAATTTGCTTAATAAGCGCTATCTAACTCACAAAATCACGAATGTGCATGTATACGAAAAGAACTAGAAACCATATGCTCTAAAAAGAAATAAAGCATAAACATAACTGCTCATGTCAAACTAATAGCAAAGAAAAGCTAAGGAATCTACTCATGTAATTCTAATAGCTAATCATGCTACTCATCTAATAGGTAAACATGAAAACTACTCATCCACTAGATAAACATGGTAGAATAAAGAACTAAACTTACTGATTTTCAGAACTATATGAAACTTATTTCATTTGTTCTAACTTAATCTTTAATACGTTATGTTTATGTAAAACTCGTTTTGCTCATTCAAAAACTTATACTTATAATACTTCAAAATAATAATCAACTTCTTCTTGGGCCCGACAACTGTGCTTTTACTTTTGTAACGACCCGACCCATTTGGCGGCCTATTTGGCGACCCTCAGGTCGTCGACCGTCGACCGTCGGCCGTGCCGTTACTACTAGGTTATCTAAACCTAGGGACGACTATGGGAGCCCAACCCAAGGGCAACTGAAGGTCCAGCACAATGCCACTGATAAAAGTAAAATACTTGTTATCTTTTAATACTTCTATATAATGCCTCGACATTTTCTTTAGCACCTTGTGTGCCAAAATCCCTAAAGTCTTGACTTTAGGATCTACTTAAGGCCTTGCCTTTTTCTTTCTTTTCTTTATCTTCCTTATACTTGTTAATACTTCTAACAAAAGAATGCTTCTTTAAAACTAAAATGTTTAACAAAAATCTGCATATAAGCTTAATAAAAAATCTGTTCTAAGATTGGAGTTCTGCATGCAACACTTATCAAAATCTTCAAACAATACTTATAAAAATCTTGCGTACAATACTTATAAAAAGATTTGCACTATATTAAATTGCATGTTTTAATCAAGAACTGCAATGCTAAACAAAACTAAAACTGTAACACATAAAAATTTGCATACTTTAAGAACTAAAACTAAACTATCAGTTTATAACACATGCACCCAAACTAAGGCATAAAACTCATGACATGCCAATCCAAATTTGCATACATGAAAACATAATGCACAGCAAGGAAAAATCTAAACCTTACTAGCCACATTAATTCGAATTAATACAAGGCTACATAAACTAAACTAAATATGCAAATCTAACAAAAAGGAACCATCTAATCACATGCTTAAACTATACTATTTGCTTCCTTTCTTTGTGATTCACGGTAGCAAACAAGCAAGAATCCAGCACAACCTTAAAACTGAATTATGCAACACTAATTGCAACTCAAGATGTAGGTACAGCTATATTCAACGCATTACAAACTGAACTACAAAGCTTGGAGGTAACACGCCCGCATGCTAGAACTTACCCTTCTCTATTCTACAGCAGAACCTATCAATATTCTGTGTCAATTTAAAGTTAAGTTATAACCACTAATACTCTAAACATCGCTTATCTAATGATTTGCGTTCTTAAACTCATCTCTTGCAAGCTACTACACACCCAATCAAATGAAATGCAGCCACCCACTGCTGTACAGAAGGAAAAAAAACCCGAAATCCAAATCCTAAAGAACCCAATCAAATCTTCCTTAAGCTTGCTATAACAGAACTACAAGGAAACAACCGGATCCTCTTTAAACATGCTACAACAGGACACTAAAGAGCAATCAGGCCTTCTTCAAGCAGGCTACAACAGAAATTACAAAGAAGCAATCGAATCTAGAATGCAACAATAACCAATTCAGCATCTTTCAACCGATCCAGAAAATCCACAGCAAAACTCAAAGGACCAAGTAAGACATTATCATGAAAACAACACGGTACAACCCATCAGAAATCTCATCTAAACGAATAGGAGTCACGGCACCCCTTTAAGGCAAGAACTCTTGAAAAGCAAGGTAGGATTTAAAGGGCTTGTCTTCTACATCGTAGCTAGCTCGGGAAGAACAGAACAGCAACATTCAATCATAAACGCTCCAAAATCTTGCGAAAATCCATTAGCAGGCCCTGTCCGAATCTAGCAACCATCCAAAAACCTCACGGCAAAAGCCCTAAACCAGAAATCTCCCCGGCAAAACTCGAAAACAAGGCAAAACTAGAATCCAGAGCTACTCTACTGCAGGTGAGGAAGCTCTTACCTCTTCTTAAACCTACAACCGGAACAACTTCTAAGGCTTGCGGAAATTGCAAGCTTCGACTCCTTCGTGCTTACGTTTCCTCCTCTACGCACGGATCACGACGGTGAAGAACCACCCCGAGATAGCCACCCGCCGGCCGCCGGAATCGTTCCCTAGCCGCGGCTTGTTTCTGCCCGAGCTGCCTTTGTCGCGCGAGAGAGGAAGGGATCGGGAGGGAAAAGGATTAGGTTTAGGTCACGGGAAAATTAAGCCTTAAGTTTCTCTTTTAAATTCCCGGATTCCATTAACTTCCTTAAATAAAATTTCCTATCTTTTCTAAAAGAACCGGTGGCTGGATCACTTGGTCAGCCGAGTTTTGACCGAGCCAAAGGCCGCAGGTTCAAATCCCCAGCCGAGCCTTTTATTCTGCTATTAACTATTTATTACTTAAATAAAATTCGACCCTTATTTGATCAAGTAATAACTGCTAGCCCAATTGGTTAGCCGGGTTTTGTTCGGGTCAGGGGTTGCCGGTTCAAGCCTCAGCTTGGATATTTTTTTGTCGAAACTTCTTTCGTTTAGTAAAAATACCAAACGACCTCCAAAAATTACATAAAAATATTCTATAAATTCCTAAAAATCTCTAGAATTTTTCTAAAGCATTTCTAGATTTTAATAAGGTCTTTTAGGACTCCAAATCATGAAATTTGGGGTGTTACAGCAACCACCACCGACTAGACAAAACCTTTTATGGAAAGCTAATATTTAATTTCCTAAAATAACTTTAGGTTAACCGAAAGGAACAATCAAATCACAAGGAAAAGAAATAAACATAAGAACACTACATCGAAAATAAATTCGAAATACTAGAATCGTAAGCCTCTTGTATTTGGTATTATTTCCAAAAATAACTAGTATGATGCGGAAAGGAAAAATTACTAGTTATACCTTCTAGAAAGACCTCTTGATCTTCTACTGTATTCCTCTTCTAACCTCGGACGTTGTGTGGGCAACGATCTTCCGAGATGAGAAACCACCAATGCACCTTCTTCTCCTCCTAGCTAGGTTCGGCCAAAACAAACGAGCTTTACCAAGGATGAAGAAAAAACCACCAACCAAGCTCCAAGGGATGCAAGCTTTCTCTCATTCTTCTTCTTCTTCTCCAAGTAGTAACCGGCCACCACAAGAGCTCCAAGCAAGAGGAAGGATTCGGCCACCACAAAGAGGAAGAGAGGGAGAGAGGTTGGCCGACCACAACACCAAGGAAAAGAGGGAGAGAATAATAGAGGTTGTAACCCATGAAGGCACCCCCACCCCTTCTTTTATATTCCTTGGCTTTGGTAAATAAGGAAATTTATTTATAATAAAATTTCCTTAACTTTCCTTGACAACAATTAATTAAGAAAAATTAAATAAAATTTCTTAATCAATTAATCATGGCCGGCCACATCATGGAGAGCAACTAAGATAATTTTTAATCAACAATTAAAACTTCCTTATTTGTCTTTGGAAATTTTAAAAAATAAATTTCCCTTTACAATCCCTTCATGGTTGATAAAAGAAATTTCTATAATTTTAATTTTTCATCATGTGAATAATTTTCAAAGAGAAAAAATAAAATATCTTTCCAATCTACAAATAAGGAAAGAGATCTAATATCTTTCTTTAATCTTTTGTAGATTCTTTTAAAAGAGATATTTTAATTTTTAATTCTCTTTAATAAATTATATCTTCCACATAATAAAAATTAAAATTAAAACTCCTGTTAATTTAATGGGGGCCGGCCACCTAAGCTTGGGTTCAAGCTAGGGCCGACCACCCATGAATTAAGGCTTGGCCGACCCTAGCTTGAACCACAAGCTAGCTTGGCCGGTCCCCTTATCATGGGTATGAAGGTGGGTATAGGTGGGTATAGTACTCTATAAATAAGAGGCTACGATAGGGACCGTGAGGAGGAATTGGTTTTGGTCTTCCGATAAAATTAAGCATCCCATGTTCGCCCCGAACACACAACTTAACTTTATCAATAATAATTCATTCCACTAGAGAACTATTATTGAACTACCGCACCAATCCCAAATTACATTTTTGGGCTCCTTCTTATTATGAGTATGTTAGTCTCCCTATGTTTAAGATGTCAAATGTCCACTAATTAAGTGAGTTACTGACAACTCATTTAATTAATATCTTTATCCAAGAATAGTACCACTCAACCTCATCGTCATGTCGGATTAAATCCACCTGCAGGGTTTAACATGACAATCTTTATGAGCTCATCTTGGGGACATTATCAACCTAGATTACTAGGACACAGTTTCCTTCTATAATCAATAACACACACTATAAGTAATATCATTTCCCAACTTATCGAGCTTATTGATTTATCGAACTAAATCTCACCCATTGATAAATTAAAGAAATAAATATCAAATATATGTGCTTGTTATTATATTAGGATTAAGAGCACACACTTCCATAATAACTGAGGTATTTGTTCCTTTATAAAGTCAGTATAAAAGAAACAACCTCAAATGGTCGTACTCAATACACTCTAAGTGTACTAGTGTAATTATATAGTCAAGATAAACTAATTTCTAATTACACTACGACCTTCCAATGGTTTGTTCCTTTCCATTTTGGTCGTGAGCTACTGTTTATAATTTATAAGGTACTGATAACATCATCTTCTGTATGTAGCACCACATACTATGTTATCTACAATATAAATTAATTGAACAACTATAACTAAATGTAGACAATTTGACTAAATGTGATTTTTTATTCAAAATAAATGTTTACAAAAGCTTAGGCTTTCAGTATACACTCCAACAGACTTTCCTTCTGCCTGGCTTCACTCACCAGGACTTCCCTTCTGCTTAGCTTCACTCACTAGGACTTCTCATCTGCCTGGCTTCACTCACCAGGACTTCCTTTCTGCCTAGCTTCACTCACCATGTCTTTCACCTAGCTCCACTCACTAGGATTTTCACCTGGCTTCACTCACCAGGATTTTCCTCTGCCTGACTTCACTCACTAGGACTTTCACCTAGCTTCACTCACTAGGATTTTCTCACTGCCTAGCTTCACTCACTAGGTCTTTCACCTGGCTTTACTCAACAGGATTTTCCTTTGCCTGGCTTCACTCACCAGGACTTTCACCTAGCTTCACTCACTAGGATTTCCTCACTGCCTAGCTTCACTCACTAGGTCTTTCACCTTGCTTCACTCACCAGGATTTTCCTCTGTCTGCCTTCACTCACTAGGACTTTCACCTAGCTTCACTCACTAGGATTTTCCAGTCAAGTATCCGGTCAATCTTGACCTACTTGGCTCTCCTTCACATCTCAACTGATCAACCTTGACCAAACGGGAATTGTATCAACAATCTCCCCAAGTGAACAACTGCACCTGCATTTTCCATATCATCTAAACCCAATATATTGTCATACATCGAAACCCAAACCAAGACTCAAGCTTGGTCAACCAGGTCAACCTTGACCTAAGGGATATTGCACCAACAATCTCTCCCTTTTTGATGTTTGACAATACCTTTAAGTTAGGACACCTTTGAGTTAAGCTAATCCCATGGTCTTAACTCTCTTCATGCCAAAGTATGAATGATGGTTCCCTTCATTCTCCTCCTTTCCTAAAGGGTAACCTTCCTCTTCAGGAAATGAAGGCCTAACTTAAACCACACATTCTTCCCCTATTGGCACACATCAACCACAGCCTCTCCCCCTGAAGAGTTGCTTATCATTGTTCACAACTTCACTCGTTGTGATCAACACGATAATGAAGAGCTCATACTCTTCATTATCATCACTGCTCACCCTTGAGCATTAGCTACTTGAATAATCCAAATGAAGGTCACATACCCTTCATTTTTATCGAATGTGCATCCATGAGCAAACACCACTTAAACAATGAGGATATCCAATCCCCATTAATTTTAAATGCTCAACCTTGAGCATTTGCACGCTAGAAGGTTAACCATCTTCCAAGGTTTATGAAAAATAATTTTCATGTCCTTAAAGAGTAAATCCCCCTAAAGACATGGTCGGGAACTTCTATCATTGCACCAACAATGACTTGGAATCCCTAAACCTTTAGGAAACCCAAATTTTGAAGTTTTGAGGTTCAAAAATTCAAAATTGAAACCAAACCTCAACCTAAACTTCAACTTAGTCTTCCTCAACCAATCCATCCTTGTTTTCAACATGAAAACACCTCTTTTATGCATACACATGTATTTTAAGGGGTTAGGAATGGTTTCCTAGACTAAACTTGGTTTGGAATGCTGAAATCAGGCTTTCCCAGCCAAAATCAGCTTCCTCAATCGATTAGAGTTGGGTCCCAATCGATTGAACCAGCTTGAATCGATCCACTGATCGATTCAGGAGGGCTGGATCGATCGGTGGATCGATCCAGGAAGCTTCTGTTCGCGAGAAGCTTGCTCTCAATCGATCACCTGATCGATTAAGACCCTTCAATCGATCGGGTGATCGATTGAATGCCTGATAGTTCTGAAATTCACTTGCGGTGAATTTCAGAAACTCCCCAAAAATTCCCTAAAATTCTAAAACTCATGAAAATTTGTGTAGACACTATTTAAGGCATATATTACCATGGAAAAATAGTTTTATAAGAAAATACTTCATATTTTCCAAGATTGACACAAACTTGAAAACTTGTAAAAACTTTAGTATTTTCTTCCAAGTTTGTGCTTAACTTTTCAATGGTGATTACTATCAATAGATGACCTTCACCAAGGTTTTCCAAAAATATTTAAAAAGATTTTCAAAACCAATATCCCACCATGTTCCTTGGGCTTAATGCACATGATTTGTACATTAGCTTTCCCAATGATGGGAAAACACATAACTATGTGTTTTGATGAACTTAAAACTCAAAAGAATGCACTACATCAACATCTTGAGTTTTGTTCATCATCCTAACATCTCACTTGTATCTAATGTGCACTCAAACACATACAAGTCACCTCATGGGTCTTTGTGAGATGTAAAGTTTGGTTTTGCCCTAATCTAGGGATCATGCATATCTATCTAGGCATTTTTGAATTATAGACATCCACCAAGGATGTCACTTGTTAATTAATGCCATTAGTCCTTCATAAACAAGGAATTAAAATGAAGCATGATGATGTTATGGCATACATCAACAAGAAATAATTCTCAAAAGAAAACTTCGTATAACTATATGATGTATGGATGACATGACATGGTATTTTTGTGTTTTTCATAATAAGGCATGAGTGCAAACACAAATAAGTAAATATGATGTCATGGCATTTTATGGGCAAGCAAAGCATGGCAAGTTAGCATAGATAAAATACCTAGATTACCTACCTAAGTATCTTTACCCCTTAGCTAACTTAAAAACTTAAACCCTAGATTGCCCACTATTTCCCAAGAAGATATCAAAAACCAAATTTGACATTTCGTTTGCTTTTCCTACTTTGTGCCAATTTAAATTAAGCATATTCCTCAAATTTTGGCACAATTTACTTTTTTAAAGAGTAATCAATTGAGTTAAGACTTAAATTTGTCTTTTACTTTCTAAGAACATACCAAACTCCCAACTTGGTAGTTCTTATTATTTTCTTAAATTGTGTCATTTAAAATTTCATCCAATTTCTCAAAATATGACACATTTTACTCTTTCCAAGAGTAAACCCTTTATCCTTTTCATTTTCAAAAGTTAATAATAACCTTGAAAATGCTCCTTGAGTGTCAACTTCATCATGATCGGGTTAACTACCCTTCCACTTAGAGTTGACACTCTCTAACCCATCTATGGACCCAAAACCTATTGGTGCTCCTTGGATGCTCTAGGTACTCACTAGGGATAACTTCCCTAGATACCTTCCTAGTGACCTTGTTTGACTTCTTAGAAGCCTTGGTCACATTTTCTAGGTCAACCCTAGGGATTGCTTCCCTTGTGACCTTTTTAGTGACTTTCTTAGACTTCTTAGAAGTCTTAGTCACATTTGTCACAAAAATATTCTTAGGGATGACCTCCCTAGTATTTTTGGCTTGCCCACTAGGCCTAGGGTTGGTTCCATAACTATATGGAACCCTATGGTAAGAAATTACATCCTTCTTGGTTTTAGGTTTGTATCCCAAACCCTTATGACCATTGGATGACTTTGATACTTCTAGACCTAGGTTTTGACTCTTGGACCCTTGTGTCATATTTGTGATTTTTCTAAGAGTCCTCTCTAATTTGTCAAGTCTTGACCTTATTCTTCGACCTTAGGTTTTTCACTAACACCTTGATTTTTCTTCTTCTTAGGCAAATACCTAGAATCCTTAGGGTTCATGCCTAAATTCCTATTTACCTTTCTAAACCTAGGTTGAGAGGTTTTAGTATGATAAGCTACATGATTTTCCTTAACTTTATCATGCCTCTTATTTTCATGGTAAATAGCATTGAAATGATATAAATTAGAACTATCATGCTTTTTACCATTATTTAAGGGGATAGTTTTAAAGAATGATACCTTCCTTTTTACCTTAGAGGCCCCCCCTTGAGTTGAGCTTCCTCCTTGAGCCTTGACCGCTTTCTTCCCCTTAGGACATTGACTCCGGTAATGTCCCTTTTGATTGCACAAAAAGCACACAATGTGCTCCTTGCTTTTTTGTGCCACTTGGCCCTTCTTCTTGGCCAATTTAGGGCATTTACTTTTGTAATGCCTTTTTTCCCTACACTCAAAACAAATGATATGATTTTTGTTATTTTCTATTGAAATTGTTATACCTTTGCTTGTAGGGGTGACATCTTCTCCTTTTGATCCGGAGGTAGAAGCTTCCTCTTGATCCGAACTTGATACTCCTCCAATAGATTTGTCTTGACTTGTGGAGGTGGAGGCTTCTTCATCCTCTTCTTCTCTTGACCCGGATGTGAGGACTTCTCCTTCTTCTTGATCCGGTGTCATCGAAAATTACTCCCTCTCAATCCTAGAGGTGGAGGCTTCCTCATCCTCATCTTGTACATGAAACAAGGAGTATGCTCCCTCCTTGCCTTCTTCATTGCATTCTTTTGAAGATGAAGCTTCTTGGACTTCCTCTTCTTCGGAAGTCGAGCATTTCTCAACTTCGGAATTCTCCTCCTCTTGGTCTTGCTCCAATGAGTCACCCTCTTTGGATTCCTCTTGATTTGGTACAGTGGAAGGTTCTTCATGGAGCTTAGCCAACTTGTTCCAAAGCTCTTTGGCATCTTCATATTGTCCAATTTTGCATAGAATTATACTAGGCAATAAATTAACCAATAATTTGGTTACCTTATCATTTGCTTCGCACCTTTGGACTTGCTCCGGGCTCCATTTGCTCCTCTTGAGAACTTTGCCCTTTGAATTCGTTGGAGCTTCGAAGCCTTCCATAAGAGCAAACCATTGCTCTATCTCCACCATTAAGAAGTTTTTGATCCTTGATTTCCAAAGATCGAAGCTTGTAGATGTGTACGGTGGAGCCACCCTTGTGTCAAATCCAAATCCATCTTGTAATTGCATCTTGAAGTTGAGCTTCTTGAATTCTTTGACTTTGATAATTTTGCTCCAACTTCTTCACCCTCTAGATCTTCTTGTTATGTTTGCCCCTTCCGGCGATGATTCCGGTGAAGAGCGACCTTGCTCTGATACCACTTGTTGGGACCAAAATGTAGCTAGAGGGGGGTGAATAGCTCGTCGCGTGCTCGTGGTCAGCGTTGCTTGTTTCTTCAAAGATGTGCAGCGGAAATATACAAGAAACAACACACACAAAGCTAACAAGTAGATTTACTTGGTATCCACCTCCAAAGGAGGTGACTAGTCCAAGGACACACTCACACACACCTCCACTAAGAAAATCCTCCTTTATGGTAACTACCAAAGGCGAAGAAGCCCTACAAGTTCACACTACAAGAAGAAAAGGAAAGGGAAACAAAATACAGCACAAGCTTACAAGAAAACCCTAACTCTAGCTTTCTTCTTCAACTGTAGATCCGCCTCTTGACTTGGAAAACCTCCAAGAACCTTCAAGAACTGGCGATCAAACTTTGTGGAGAAGCTGTGGGAGCGCAGTAGTGATCTGAGATGAATCGGTGAAGTTCTGCTGAAGGAATCGAACGCCTGTAGCTAAATACGACGCCAACGGTCGGATCCCGATCGATTGGATTGCTCCCAATCGATCAGGGAGGCTTTGGATCGATCAACCGATCGATCCAGAGTGCCTTTGTGCTCTCAGGAATTGCTTGGATCGATCGGCTGATCGATCCAAGGCTTATCGTGCGAAGATCGCATTTCCCAATCGATCCACTGATCGATTGGGGACTCTAGATCGATCGTCTGATCGATCCAGCGTTGTTCTGTGCGATCGCGCACTCATCCCAATCGATCCACTGATCGATTGGAAAGAGGCTTGTCGCGAAGACTCTCCCAATCGATCGGCCGATTGATTGGGCATGAGCCAATCGATCGGCTGATCGATCCAGCTCATGATTTTCTTCCAAAATCAAGTCTAAAGCCTCCTAAACCAACATCTGGTCAACTATGACCTGTTGGTTCATCGTGCCTAGCATCCGGTCACCCTTGACCTGCTAGGACTCCCTCACCAAGTGTCCGGTCAATCCCTTTGACCTACTTGGACTTTTCTCCTTGTGCTAAGTATCCAGTTAATCCCTTTGACCTACTTGGACTTTCACCAGATGTCTGGTCAACCTTGATCCATCTGGATTTTCTTGTGCCTGGCTTCACTCACCAGGACTTCCCTTCTGCCTAGTTTCACTCATTAGGACTTCTCATCTGCCTGGCTTCACTCACCAGGACTTTCCTTCTGCCTGGCTTCATTCACCAGGACTTCCCTTCTGCCTAGCTTCACTCACTAGGACTTCTCATCTGCCTGGCTTCACTCACCAGGACTTTCCTTCTGCCTGGCTTCATTCACCAGGACTTCCCTTCTGCCTAGCTTCACTCACTAGGACTTCTCATCTACCTGGCTTCACTCACCAGGACTTCCCTTCTGCCTAGCTTCACTCACCAGGTCTTTCACCTAGCTCCACTCACTAGGATTTTCACCTGGCTTCACTCACCAGGATTTTCCTCTGCCTGACTTCACTCACCAGGACTTTCACCTAGCTTCACTCACTAGGATTTCCTCACTGCCTAGCTTCACTCACTAGGTCTTTCACCTGGCTGCACTCACCAGGATTTTCCTCTGCCTGGCTTCACTCACCAGGACTTTCACCTAGCTTCACTCATTAGGATTTCCTCACTGCCTAGCTTCACTCACTAGGTCTTTCACCTGGCTTCACTCTCCAGGATTTTCCTCTGCCTGGCTTCACTCACCAGGACTTTCACGTAGCTTCACTCACTAGGATTTTTCAATCAAGTATTCGGTCAACCTTGACCTACTTGACTCTCCTTCACATCTCAACTGATCAACCTTGACCAAACGGGAATTGTATCAACAATCTCCCCAAGTGAACAACTGCACCTACATTTTCCATATCATCTAAACCCAATATATTATCAAACATCGAAACCCAAACCAAGACTCAAGCTTGGTCAACCAGGTCAACCTTGACCTAAGGGATATTGCACCAACAAATGGTTAATCCAATATAATAAATCCAACCCATTAAGAGGAATACAAAGAGGCAAAAGACATTTGGTATTCATGGGATGAATATAAATAGCCTTTTGGGTTTGTTTTCATTAGATAAGAATGTGAAAAGAAAGGGTGACTCTTGATCTCCCTCTCCTTCCTCCTTCCTTCTTGGTCGATTCTTGGAGTTTTGGCCGAATCATTCTTCTTGCTAGCATAAGAAAATGGTTCTTCTCCGAAGGCTTCGTTCATGCGACGAACAAAGGATATGTTCATGTGGATACCGTAGAGGCGCGGACGCTTGAACGCGCTGAGATCTGGATCCAAACAAAAGGTTGCTGTCGGGATTGCGAAGGGCACACAACAAAGGTATAATCCTATCATGTAGCTTAGCATAGATTATTGTCATGAAAATTGTTTTCTTCCCTTCGCATGGATCCGCTGGATAAGAGGATCTAGTAATTTTTCCGCTGCGCTTTCGCATGTTTAGCGCGCTAGATCCCAACAGAGGGCTCATCCTCAGCATCAAGACTCAAGCCGGGTGGTACATCTGAATGGTCATCCTGAGTTGTCTGTAGCAAAAACTCGGGCGGGACGGAAAACGTAAAGCAACAATAATGTCAGGGAATCGTAATCTCCTGTCAGAGAATAATTATCATATGTCAGGGAATATTCCCATGGTCGGCTATCACCTGCGAATGGAATCTTCCTTCCACCAATAGGAGACCATCGTACATTCTCTCTTACCCAACATACCCTGACACCCGACATTCTCTCACAATTGGCAGGCTCTGAAGGTATGCAACGTCATATAAAATAGGAGGTCTTCTTCCTTAGCTAGATACACCCACATACGTACTCGTCTTCAACAGTTCTTTTTCCATCATACACAATTCTTCTGGGAAAATGGACCTGACTTGAGCGTCGGAGGGCCTGCGCCAAAGACTTTTTCCCTGGTTTTTGGTATCTAACGTTCTGGGTGCTTGTTTGAGTGTGTGTAGAGTTCGCTTACTACCAGTTCTCGTACTATAGATCAGGGAGTTTCACATGGGGGTGGGCTTTCCGGACGTGTATACATCGGGTGCATCAAAGTTGCCTCTCCGTCAACACCAACGTCATCTTCACTAGTCTCCGTCTGACTCAGATTCCGAACAGGATCAGAGAGGTTCTCTTCGTTAATGAGGTACGCTTTATTTTGCTCACACGCTCAAGTGCTTGATTACGCATCTACTGTTCTTCCTCTCCATTTTTGCTCGATGATCGTACTGACCTAAGTGTCGGAGTACCTGTGCTTGGGATCTCTTCCCTGATTCTTACTCTAACGTTATATTTGTTCTTTCTTTGGTGTGCACAAAGATAGAGAAAGTAGCACGAGTCCTTTTTTGCTCCAGCTCAAAGTCTTCTCCTAGTTAATAATAAAGCCACATGCCCAGCGCGCCATCTCCGTGTTTTTCCGACATGTCATATATAATATATAAATTAAATAAATACTGTTTTTTAAGAAAAAAGTCTAACGAGCTTATTCTACGGAGACTATCAACAATAATACTTAAATTAATTATATAATAAATTATCTTTTACATCACTTAGGCAATATAATGCAATGAAACGATAACAAAGTTTAAATTCTGATAAATATTTTGAGTTTACTTAGTATGTAATTCAGAAAGAAGGCAAGGCTGAGAGAATGAGACTTCAGTTGTGATCGGCGACAATCATTTTCTAATTGGCACAGAGGACGGGAGAAGTTAAAGTCATGATCTTCAATGATCATCGTGTAGAGTTGAGAGCTCTGTTGAAACTTTCTCAAGAGGTCATGTTTCGATATGAGACATCTGTTTTGAGGTGTGGTTTCTATTTCTAGGCCTTATTTATTGTATTTTTCATCACTAGAAAGATATGATTTATTCGAACTATATTACTACCAAAATAACTCTTAATGAAATTTGCAAGGTACTCTTTCATGATCTAGTAAATAATATTCTTTCAAAGATGCATAACAACGTGATAAAACATTGACATCCCAATTGCCATGCAAAGTTTTCCAACCAAATGATATCCTCGCTAAATTCTGAGCCACGTGATACAACATTATCATTTTCTTCTCAAACTGATAAACATTACAAGTTTCTATAAATATTGTAAATTTGTCTTATTATGTCTTAACCAAATACATCCTTGTCTAACATCTTCCTTCAAATCTTCTTTAAAAAAACAATCAATAAACAACTCTGACAAAAAAACAAAATCTATTTAGATGATACCACATTACGTTTCACTTTTCATGTCTTACCTACCTTCTAATGTTGGATTGGATACATTGTTAATGGATAGCGGATATTGCTTTCCGATTGAAGAATCAAATGAGTTTAAAAAAGTAGCAACAAAACCAGGTTGTTTAGGTTCTAATATAGCGTTGTCACTGCCCAACAGTGTAATTACCAAAGACATTGTCGGTCTATCTTATAGTCTCTCTTGAACGCATAAAAGACCTATCTTTATGTACCACATGACCTCAACTTTTGAAAAGGAGTCAATTGATTTATCAACAGTTTCCAAGCATTTACCTTTCCCACAAACTCTATATCTGCAGTTGCAATTGATAAAGATACTAATAAGCACAAATTTCAAATATTAATAGTATTATTTCCAGCTTACATGCCCCAAAAGATTTATATACTCCGATTGATAAACTTCTCTATTCTTGTTGCCACTAATGATTTCAGGTATCAACAGATCAAAACTAAATAAGTTTGGTTTTATTAAAAAAATTTCATTCATCGCATATTGAGGAGACATATATTCACTATATTATTGACAACATAATTAGATATTTGTATAATGAATTCAAACCATTTATAAAATAAAATAATCTAACAACTTATTTCTAATTCATCGTCTATGAATATCCTTGCTAAACTAAAATTTGATATTTTAGGAGTATTGTCCTTGCCAAGAAGAATATTACTAGTCTTCATATCCTCATGAATGATTTTGAGTCATGGCTTCCCTTTATCTGGTCATGATCACATTTTGTTAACACATATTTTACACTGTTAGAGTGTATACTAAAAGCCTAGATTTTTGTAAACATCTATTTTGAAATAGAAGAATCACATTGATCAAATGTCTATATTTATTTATTAATTGTAATTGTTCAATTAATTTATATTGTAGATAACATGATGAGTGGTGTCACTCACAGAAGATCATGTTATCAGTTCTTTATAAATTATAAACAGTTGCTCACAACTAAGATGGAAAGGAACAAATCGTTGGAATAGTCATAGTGTAATTAGGTATTAGTTTATCTTGACTAATAAATTATACTAGTACACTCTAAGTGTATTGAGTATGACCATTTAAGGTAAGTTCTTTTTATACTGACTTAATAAAAGAACAAGACCTTAGTTATTATGGAACTGTGTGCTCTTAATCCTAATATAATAACAAGCATATATATTTAGCATTTATTTCTTTGACTTATCAAAGGGTGAGATTTAGCTCGATAAATCAAAAGGCCCGATAAGTTGGGAAATGATATTACTTATAGTGTGTGTTGTTGATTATAGAAGGAAACTGTGTCCTAGTTATCTAGGTTGATAATGTCCCCAAGAGAAGCTCATAAGGATTGTCATGTTAAACCCTGCAGGTGGACTTAATCCGACATGACGATAAGGTTGAGTGGTACTACTCTTGGACTAAGAAATTAATTAAAGTGAGTTGTCAGTAACTCATTTAATTAGTGGACATTCGACATCTTAAACACAAGGAGAATAACACACTCATAATAAGAAGAAGGCCAAAAACGTAATTTGGGATTGATGCGGTAGTTCAATAATAATTCTTTAGTGGTATGAATTATTATTGATGAAATTAAGTTGGGTGTTCAGGGCAAACATGGGAAGTTTAATTTCATCGGGAGACCAAAATCAATTCCTCCTCTCGGTCCCTATCGTAATCTCTATATATAAAGTCTTGTATCCACCCAAGCCCATCTTCTAGCCCATGTTGTTGGCATTGCTATCCAAGGATGTTTCGTGTTGCTGTGATCAACGTGAACAGCAAGTTCATGTTTGCTTGTTGTGAGATGTCATTTGCTTAAACAAGAACAGCAACTCACGTTGGTGTTCAATTGCTTCAACATTTTGCTTGCCAATTTTGTCAACGTAAGAAGTTTTGAGAAGCTTGTCAATGCTGATGTGTCAACGTGATTAAGTTAAAAAACTTGCCAACATTGATGTGTCCACATAAGAAGCTTTGAGAAGCTAGCCGATGCTAGAGACCGATCACATGGAATTAAAAGAAGAGGAGTTTTAATTAATATTTTTCCTTATTTGTAAATTAAAAGAAAAATTTTAATTTTTGATAAAACTTTTCTTTTATGAAATCATGTTTATGATTTTAAAAGAGAGTTTTAAAATTAAATTTTTCCTATTTTAGTTTCTAAAAAGATTAAGAAAAGATTTGATATCTTTCCTTATTTGTAGATTGAGAAGAATATTTTAATTTTAGAGAAAACTTTCCTTTTTAGAAATCATCCATGTTTTAAATAGAGAGATTTTAATTTATAAAATTCCTTTTATAACCCAGAGAAATTTTTTATAAATTTTTGGAAACAAATTAGAAAGTTTTAATTCTTGTGTTATTAAAACTTTCCTTGTTTGGAGCTTATAAGCATGATATGTGAGAAAAGGAAATTGATTTTAATTTTCTTTTTCATGGCAAAGAAAATAAGGAAGGCTTTATTTAAATTTTCCTTATTTGCCAAGACCAAGGATTATAAAAGAGAGAGTAGGGGTGCCTTCATGGGTAATACTCTATTCTTTTCTCCCTCCCTCTCTTCCTTGGTGGCCAGCTATTGTTGCAAGCTCTTCTCCCTTTCTCTTACTCCTTTTGGCCGGCGACATCGACACAAGAAGGAGTCTTTGGTGGCCGGTTCTAGCTAGGAGAAGAAAGAGAGGAAGGAGGTTTTGTTTCTAGCATCCCTTGGAACTTGGTGGTGGTGGCCGAACCTCTTCATCCTTGGAGGAGTCTTGGTGGCTGAAACTTGGTGAGGAAGAAGAAGGGCTTGGGTGGTTCTCATCTCGGTAGATCATTGCCCACACAACGTCCGAGATAAGAAGAGGAATACGGTAGAAGATCAAGAGGTGGTTACATACAAAGAAAGGTATAACTAGTAATTATTTTCTGCATCATGATAGTTTTTCTTTGTATGAATTCTAAATACAAGAGGCATATGATTCTAGATTTTTGGATTAGATATTCGAACTTGTGTTTTTTTATTTTTTCGATCTTGTGATTTGATTGTTCTTTTTGGTTAAACCTAATGTTATTTTAGGAAATTAACTATTTAATTTCATTAAAAGGCTTTGTCGAGGCAGTGGTGGATGCTCTCATACCCAAGAAGGTCATGTGCCTCGCTATGTTTGACCTGGGAGCCGATTTCTGTAACGACCCAACCCTGGAGGTCTAGAGTTCGAATCCTGGGGAAGGCAAAAATCCACTGCCAGGGGTGGAAAGTCCTAGTGAGTAACGGCACGGCCAAAGGGTCGTCGGTCGATGACATGAGAGGTCGCCAAATGGGCCGACGACATAAGGGCCGCCAGTTGGGCCGCCACAAGGGCCGCCCAAGAGGCCAAAGGGTCGGGTCGTTACAATAAAAAGGCGCCTTTTTATTGTAACAACCTGGCCCTTTGGCCTCTTGGGCGACCCTTACGGCGGCCCACTGGAGGCCCTTATGTCGTCGGCCCATTTGGCGACCTCTAATGTCGTCGACCGACGACCCTTGGCCGTGTCGTTACTCACTAGGACTTTCCACCCCTGGCCAGTGGATTTTTGCCTCCCCTAGGATTCGAACTCTAGACTCTAGTACTTAAGCCTGGAGGTCTAGAGTTCGAATCCTGGAGGAGGCAAAAATCCACTGGCCAGGGGTGGAAAGTTCTAGTGAGTAATGACACGGCCAAGGGTCATCGGTCGACGACATTAGAGGTCTCCAAATGGGCCGACGACATAAGGGTCACCGCAAGGGTCGCCCAAGAGGTCAAAGGGCCGAGTCGTTATAATAAAAAGACGCCTTTTTTGTAACGACTCGGCCCTTTGGCCTCTTGGGCGGCCCTTGTGGCGACCCTTATGTCGTCGGCCCATTTGGCGACCTCTCATGTCGTCGACCGACAATCCTTTGGTCGTGCCGTTACTCACTAGGTCTTCCCATCCTTGGTAGTGAATTTTTGCCTTCCCCAGGATTCGAACTCTAGACCTCCAAGCTAAGTAGTAGAGTTTATGAATCCTGGTAGCCAAGTGAGCGGCTCTCACTTGGCTACCAGGATTCATAAACTCTACTACTTAGCTTGGAGGTCTAGAGTTCGAATCCTGGGGAAGACAAAAATTCATTGCCAGGGGTGGGAAGATCTAGTGAGTAACGGCACGGCCAAAGGATCGTCGGTCGATGATATGAGAGGTCGCCAAATGGGCTGACGACATAAGGGTCGCCAGTTAGGCCACCACAAGGGCCGCCCAAGAGGCCAAAGGGTCGGGTCGTTACAAAAAAAAGGCGCCTTTTTATTATAATGACTCGGCCCTTTGACCTCTTGGGTAGCCCTTGCGGCGGCCCACTAGCGGCCCTTATGTCGTCGGCCCATTTGGCGACCTCTAATGTCGTCGACCGATGACCCTTGGCCGTGTCGTTACTCACTAGGACTTTCCACCCCTAGCTAGTGGATTTTTGCCTCCCCCAGGATTAGAAATCTAGACCTCGAGGCTTAAGTACTAGAGTTTATGAATCCTGGTAGCCAAGTGAGCGCCGTCGTTATAATTTCTGAAATAGATATTTAATTGAATTTATAACATAGGTTGATTTGGATCAATAGTGTTAAGTTCCACTTGCAATCCAAGTCTAAACCATTAAGAATAGATAAGTTAAATTTGGAATCAATAATGTTAAGTTCCGTTTGTGATTCCGAAATTAATTTCTAAAGAATACAAATAGGATGTTAGGAAATGTTCGACACTTGTACAAAATTTTTGTATAGTGGAACTGGTACGATCTTCCTAGGACCAATCAATAGATTGAAATATAAGAAGTGGTACGATCTCATGTTTGTCAACTCAAGAAATCATTATATGGTCCTTGACAAGCTCCTCGTGTATGGTTTCATCGATTATCTAATTGGTTGCAAGCTCAAGGATTTGCTGGATCAAATACTAGCTCGTCTCTATTCCATAAATATAATGATGAATCTATCATATTTTTTCTTATTTACGTGGATGACATCCTAATAACTGACAATGATCACAAGGGTATCACAACTTTATTAAGTCTTCTTAATCAAGAATTACCTACTCCAGATTTGGGTAATGCTCATTTTTTTCTTGGTATTGACCTTATTCCATATGAGAAAGGTTATCTTCTCTCTTAGAGCAAATACATTATTGGGCTTCTCTAAAGAGCCAAAATAGATGGAGCACGCTCAGTTTCTACAACAATTGCTATAAACAACTCTACAACTTCATCCTCTCCTGCTCTGTATGATTTATAGATTTATCGAAGCATTGTTGAAGCCTTACAATATGTCACTATCACACAACCTAATATTAATTTGCAGTAAATCATGTCTGTCAATTTATGCATGCTCTAACTGAGTAAAATTGGGATAATGTAAAAAGAATATTTCGCTATCTCAAAGGTACTATTTTACATAGACTTCTTTTATATCGCCAATCGTCTTGAGATTTATATGCCTATAGTGATGTGGATTGAGCAAGCTCTCTTGAAGATAGATGCTCTACTAGTGGATATGCAATATTTTTTGGATGAAATCTTCTCTCATGGAATTCGAAAAAGCAACCTACAATATCTCATTCAAGCATTGAGGCAAAAACAACAGTTACCCGTCTTTTATATTTCCGCTGAAGATTAAATTTGCTGATATCTTTACTAAGTCATTATCCAAACAATGTTTCAACAAGTTAGTAAACAAACTCAACATCAAGGATCTCTCATTAAGTTTGTTCGGGGTAAAATAGATAAAGAGAATTACTAGGATTGACCGGATCAAATCACCAAATCAAATTAAATTAGTATTAGGATTATTCTAATAATTTTATTATAATTATTAGAATAATTCTCAGAATAATTCTTAGAATAATTATGTTATTTATTAATTGATTAATTGACAAAGTATTTTTCAAACATTATACATTGTACTGTCCTTAGGATAAATATCCATAAACAATAAGATTTATTATTGCTCTCATATTCTTTCTTGCCCTTTTCCTATTCTTCTTCTCACATAGATGACTTGGTGAGGATTAACTACAAACATTCCGTTGAACATAATTAGAGCATCCATATCTGGTGCACCACTTAAACGAAGGCCATTCTATGACCCCCCTCACCAGAGCTGCTGCATTCTAAATCATAGGAATGTTAGAAGAAGAATAGGAAAATAACAAGAAAGAATATGAGAGCAATAATAAATTTTATTGTTCATTAATATTTATCTTAAGGACAATATAATATATAATGTTTAAAAAGTACTTGGTCAATTGACCAATTAATAAATAACAAAATTATTCTAAGAATTATTCTAAAATTATTCTAATAATTATAAAAGAATTTTTTAATAATCTTAATACTAATTTGATTTGATGATTATTTGATTCGATCAATCTTGGTGATTCTCTTTTATCTCCGACAAACTTAACATGAGATCTTTAACGTTGAATTTGCTTGCTAACTTGTTGAAATATTGTCTAGATAATAGTTTAGTAAAGATATTAGCGATTTGATCTTCAGTAGAAATATAAGAGACGGATAACTATTGAGTTGTCGCACATTTACGAACAAAATGAAAATCAATTTCCATATGTTTTGTACGAGTATGAAAGATTGGATTTGCTGTGAGATATGTTGCTCTAATATTGTCACACCAAATTTTTGGTACAATGTTTGATATAAGATGAAGTTCATAGAGAAGTGATTGCAAGCCAAATAATTTTACACGTTGTATTTTCTATAGCTTTATATTTTGCTTCAGTGCTTGAACGAAATATCGTAGGTTGCTTTTTTGAATTCCATGAGATAAGATTTCATCAAGAAATATTGCATATCTACTAGTAGATCATCTATCTTCAGGAGAGTTTGCCCAATCTGTATTGCTATATGCATGTAAATCTCAAGATGATTGATAATATAAAAGAAGACCATGTAAAATATTACCTTTGAGATAACGAAATATTCTTTTTTTATTATCCTAATTTTGCTCAGTTGGAGCATGCATAAATTGACAAGCACAATTTACTATAAAGGTAATATCAGGTCATGTGATAGTGGCATATTGTAGAGCTCCAACAATGCTTCGATAAATCTATGAATCAGACAGAGCAGGAGATGATGAAGTTGTAAAGTTGTTTATAGCAATTGGTGTAGAAATTGGACGTGCTCCATCCATTTTTGCTCTTTGGAGAAGTTCAATAATGTAGTTGCTCTGAGAGAGAAGATAACCTTCCTCATGAGGAATAAGGTCAATACGAAGAAAACACTGAGCATTACCCAAATCTCGAGTAGAAAATTCTTGATTAAGAAGACCTAATAAAGTTGTGATACCCTTGTGATCATTGCCAATTATTAGGATGTCATACACATAAATAAGAAAAAAATTATCATAAATCTATCAATATATTTATGGAATAGAGACGAGTCAGTCTTTGATCTAGAAAATTCTTGAACTTACAACTAATTAGATAATTGATGAAACCATGCACAAGGAGCTTGTCGAAGACCATATAAGAATTTCTTGAGTTGACAAACATGAGATGGAAATTATGGATGAATGAACCTAGGTGATTGTTCCATAAATACTGTTTCCTTAAGATGACCATGAAGAAATACATTTGAATGGTCTAATTGTCGTACAAGCCAATTAGAATTAACAACTACCAATAATAAAAGTCTTGCAGATATAATTTTGATGATTGGGCTAAAATTATCATTGAAGTTAATACCTAGCTATTGACTAAATTCTTTAGCTACAAGTCAAGCTTTGTGTCATTTAAGAGAACCATCAGCTCGATGCTTAAGAGAGAATACCCATTTAGAGCCCACAACATTCATGAAGGGAGAGCGTGGAACTAGGCTCCATGTTCCATTATGAAGAAGTGCATTAAATTCTATAGTCATTGTACTACGTCAATTTGGATCCTTGTTTGCTTGTGTAAAATAAGTTAGTTCAATAGTTTTTGAAGAGACCACTAGAGCTCATAGAAGGGAATGTCGAGTTGTCATTGGTGGACAATGTGCATAGATGTCACTTAATGGAAGCATGCGACGAGGAGCATTATCATCTAAATCACTTATTGTTGGCGATGAGAAAGTAGACTGACATGGTGATTTAGATGATGGACTTGTGTTATCTGAGGATCCAGAACTAGAGAGCATATTATCTTCGACTAGTGATGCTTCTGAGATTGGAGCAGCAACTTAAGGTGATTTTGATGGTATAGGGAAGTTATCAGAGAGCATTGGAACAGAACCTAGGATGTCATCACTTCCGACAATGTTAGGTGGCATCAAGAAAGTGCCACCTGTATCTAGAGGAGAGATTGAAGAAGCTACTGAAAAAGGAAATAGAGACTCATCAAAAGTAACATGTCATGAAATATAAATTTGTCCTATTGGTATATGTAAGTAATGATAACCATGGTACAAATTGCTATAACCAAGGAAAACATATTGTAGTGAACGAGAGTCAAGTTTGTATTTAGAGTAGGGGCATAACCAAGGATAACATGCGCAACTAAAAATTTGAAGGAAAGTGTAATCAGGAGTCTAATTATAAAGTTTTTTTAAAGGATACTGATGATTGAGTAATGGGGTAGGAAGTTGATTTATAAGATATACTGCAATGCAAACAACTTCATCCCAAAATTTACGTGGAACTAATGCATGATGGAGAAGAGCTAAGGTAGTTTCAACGATATATCTATGTTTTCTCTTAACATAGTCATTTTGTTCTGAAGTGTGAGGACAAGAGACTCGATGAACAATTTCACAAGAGACAAGACGACGATGAAAAGCTTAATATTCACCTCCCCAATCAGAATGAAGAGAGAGTATTTTGTAATTAAAATATCATTTAACTTGTTTTTAAAAATTATAAAATATATCTAATAAATCAGATTTCTTTCTCATAAGATAGAGCTAAGTATATTTACTAAAATGATCAATAAAGGTAACATAATATTAGAAAGCTTGATTAGACAAAATAGATGCATGACCCCAAACATTCGAATGAATTATTTCAAGTGAAAAATTAGAAACATGATCGAATGAAGAGAAAGGTAGCTTATAACTTTTAGATTCCATGCAGACCCTACATGAATGAGATTAAGAGGAGGTAAAAGAAGTAGGTAAACTATATCTATTGATGATTGACTGAACAATGTGAAGAGAAGGATGACCAAGTCTGGTTTCTTTGTGTGTTCACCAATAACAACTTTGGTCGAAAAACTTTGAAGGTAGTAGAGACCATATTTTATTCTCTCATGAAATACAATAGAATTTGTGTTTTTATCTTTTATAAGATCACGATTATGATAAATTCAAAAGAGACATTGTTACCAAGACAATATTGGCATATGGAGAGTAAATTTTTAGTAATAGATGGAACATGAAAGACATTACACATGTGAAAAGGATGATTAGATAAATGAATATATGTGTTTCTAAGATTAATAATTTGTAAACTTGAATCATTGCCTACTTGAACCATATTTGAGTTATAATATGACATTACATCTATAAGGATATTATAATCTGATGTGATATGATGAGTTGTTCTAGTGTCAATATACCATTTAGTAGATGAAAATTCCAGCAGTTTACCATGAGTAGGTACAGATGAGATGACTTTAAGATAGACTTGTGAAGCAGTTAGTTATTTTGAAGTTATAGGACTACCAATAAAATTTGAGTCAAATCGTTTAGGACATTGAATAGCAAAGTGTCCAAGTCTAAGACAAATTTAACATTTTATCAGATTATATGACCAATAAAATCTTCTAGAGCATAGATTTCCAGTATATCCAATGATATGACATATTTGACATTGTTCTGAACTTTACCTTTGACCATGATGTTGTTGATTATCTGACATCCTGGAAAAGTAAAGGTGCGCAATGAAGCTACACATTTCTCCTTTGGTCTGCAACAGATTCGGAGATTCTAGTGCACGTTGGACGCAAAGGAGCAAGGGAATTCTTGAGGAACACGGATGATGGTTCTAGCGAGATAGAACCTTCTACGGAACAAACGACAGCGACGTCCAATGGGCAAGTCTACTGCGATCTTACTGGTAAGAGCTACCAGCGGCAAGTGTCAGTAGACGGTGCCTTTTCTTCTTGTCGGTGTTTGATGCCGAGCAGAATATAGATTATTCTAGGACGTAAAGTTACAGAGGGATTAAGAAGAAACAAGAGAGAAATAATGAAATAAGAAGTAGCTCAAGATAGGTTTTGAAAAAAAAAAACCTTCTTAAGAAAATAAGAGCGGAAAATAAAGAACAAAAGAGATGTAGTCGTAACGTGGCTTAAGTGAAACCAATTGATTCAATATCAAAATAACTTGTCCCCAAACATCATCTAAGCATAATTTATATAGCTTTCAAAAACCTCAAAAAAATCTAAACAGAAAAATAACCAACTAGACTTATTCCCTAAGATTTTGGATAAATTAACTATCAAGACTCGGTTCCTAAGACTAAGGACAAAATTAAATATAAAAAATAAACTAAACTTAATTAATGGATAACTACTTAAAAAAAATACAATTTTGGATTCTCTCCTGCATCAGTCACCTGGAGTTGAAGAGAACTCGTCCTCGAGTTTAGGGTGAGTGTATCCAGTTCTAGAGCATAATGACTTAGGTGTTTTACATTAAAAACATCAGAAATTTTTAAATGGCTAGGAAGTCACAACCTGTAGGCATTGTCATTAATCTTTTCTAGTATCTCGCAAGGTCCAATCTTTCGATGTTTGAGCTTGTTGTGTTCACCAACAGGGAAACAGTCACGAGTTAATACAACCCAAACCATATCACCGATGTCAAAAAGAACCTGACGTCAATGTCGATCTGCCCTGATCTTGTATTCGGTGTTGCTTTCTTGAATAGCTTGCTTAACCTGCTCATGAATAACTCGAAGATGCTCGGCCATCTCCTCAGCCTTGGGGTTAGTTTGTTCGGGATGTGAAATAGGGACTAAATCTAGTACCCCAAATGAGTTTCGTCCATAAACAACTTCGAAAGGACTCAAACCATAGTGGTCGTGTTCTTTGATTTGTTGTATGCGAATTCTGCCTGTGGTAAAACCAGATCCCATTACATTGGTTTGGTTCCTGTGAGACATCTCAGAAGATTTCCTAAGCTCTGATTCACTACCTCGGTTTGACCATCCGTCTGAGGGTGATAGGCATTGCTGAAGTTTTGCTTCGTCCTTAGATTTTCCCATAAAGTCTTCCAAAATTGACTGACAAATTTAATATCATGATCTGAAGTAATAATTCGAGAAATATCGTGTAAATGTACAATCTCTTTAAAGAAGAGGGTGGCAATCCGAACAGTATCTATGGTTTTTCTACATGCCACAAAGTGAGTCATCTTGGATAATCGGTCCACCACAACTAGAATAGAATCAGCATTGGTGAGGGTTCCCTTAGATTGCTGACAAACAAGGCAATGATCTATGAAAAGAGCTACGTCACTGGTTAGCTTGGTCCAATAGAAGTCGGAAGAGATAAGGGCAAATGTCTTGTCTGGGCCAAAGTGTCATTCGTTATGCAATTCACTGATAATGTGCTACCTTAAGGAACACTCTGGAATGCACAATCATAGTCCACGAAATAGATAACCATTGTGCAAAATAAAGTCGTTGCGAAGTTCATTAGTTACCTCCTGAAATATCTTGCCAAAGGAGGGATCATCAACATACATATCTGAGAAAGATACAAAGCCGATAACCTTAATACTCATGGCAGTAAGTAGGGAAGAGACTGCACAAGGGTGCATACTGTCACGAGTATAGCCTTGTCTCAATAGCTCCACAACTTGTTGTTGTAGTTTTTTAGCATCCTTAGGGCTAACACAGTATATCGACCAGTTAGGTAAGCTTGACCTCAGAACGAGGTCAATTTGGTGTTGAATGTCTCTACTAGAGGAAGGTCTTCAACCATTAAATTAGCAAAGTCGGATAAGAGTTGTTGCACCTCAGCTGGTTGATCCAAGTCTAGGTCTATTTTATCGCTTTTGTAAGGAAGCAAAGTATAGGCCATGTCTTCGTGCTTCATCTTGTTCAAAAATCTGGACATAGAAAGTAGTGTAGAGTTATTAGCTACCAAATTTGAAGGGATTCCATCTCGTCCAGACTCCGAATTGAGTGCAACCACGTCAGAAGATCATGAACTCATCATCTTCCTTGTAAGTAGCCTCGATCGTCCTTCTTCTAGATTCATCAAAAGGAAAGTTGGTAGCTTTATTTTCTTCTCGTAACAACTCCAAGTTTAACATAGCCATGTTGGATGGTACGAGATGATTGTATCTCTGGATGCTCCTACATCAAATGCCCCAGGTTGAAAAGAACTCGTCATCAAGTTCAAAATAATGTCTTCAACATACATAGTCTCCCTTTTCATCGCATTGTGTTCTGATACGGCACAAACTGCATCCTCAAATAAGACCAAAATATCATGGTCATCACTATAGAGTACCTCGTCAACTTCATCATCAAATATCGGTTCGCCTAGTGCTTCGATCTCGTCTTCATCATAAATTGGATCATCGAATAATTCGATCTTGTCGTCGTCTTCATTGCGTCCTGCAATTGGATGATCGAGAGATTAGGGCTGGTTGTACTTGATGTTGTCAAGGTCCACATCCTTATGGTTGTCTTCGCTGTCGTGAGAGGAAGGGGGGGCGTAGAGGCATTGGGGAGTTGGTGTTCTCTCGAAGTTGAAGGTGGTGGGGTGGTTGAACTCGTATTTCTCAAAACCAAACTTATGCTTGGATAACTCTTCTCGATTAGAAATTAAAGATTTTCAAAAGGGGAATAAAGGAACTTACGATATTTACGTTCTCGTGTCGCTAGATGTTGAGATAATTTTGTGACTTGTCTCTGTAGATACTGAATCTCGTCTTGGGTGCTACAACCACAATGTGAGGCTTCCTTAGCCGGAACCTACCTTTCACGATCATGATCACATCCACAACGACCCTCCATTAGATCTTAATGAGCTCTGATACCTGCCCCCGGGGTATGGTGCAGTGGTAGGGCATTCAGGTTGTCACCCGGGCACCGCGGTTCGAGCCCCAGCTATGGCGAATGTGCAGGAATTTTTCCTCCAAATAGGCACGCAACTAAAGGATATTGGGCTCCTGGGCTGCCCGCTGTGAGTGCTTCCCGATTTACCCTAGTGGTCGGTGGGAATCTTCTGTGGGGTCGGGCCGGTCACCGCAAGCTCGACGATACCCAGCCTGGTTAATCTTTTTTTTTTAATGAGCTCCGATACTAACTGACACCGAGCAAAATATAGATTATTCTGGGGCGTGAAATTACAGATGGATTAAGAAGAAATAAGAGAGAAGTAACAAAATAAAAAGTAGCTCAAGATAGGTTTTATATCTCTTTTGTTCTTTATTTTCTGTTCTTATTTTCTCAAGAAGGTTTTTTTTAAAAACCTTTTAAAAAAACCTTCTTGAGAAAATAAGAGAGCAGAAAATAAAGAACAAAAGAGATGTAGTTGTAACGTGGCTTAAGCGAAACCAATTGATTCAATATCAAAATAACTTGTCCCCAAATATCATCTAAGCATAGGTTTATATAACTCTCAAAACCCTCAAAAAGATCTAAATAGAAAAATAACCAACTGGACTTATTCCCTAAGATTTATGATAAATTAACTATCAAGACTTGGTTCTAAGATTTAGGATAAAATTAAATATAAAAAATAAATTAAACTTAATTAATGAATAACTACCGAAAAAAATCTTAATTTTGGATTCTCTCTGATCCCGTCCGGAAGCTGAGTCGGACGAAGGCGGGGCCTTGTTGTGCGAAAAGTTGACGGAGAGTCGTTGAAGTGCTGAATCTACAGGGTACCCTCCTGGAAAGGTTCACACGGGCGAACGAAGCGATAAATGACCAGGATGATGACACTGTTGCTCTGCTCACACTCAGACCAATCCACCAGTCGTTAGAGACCAGAAACTAGGGAAAAAGTCCCCGGGTCAGGCCCTCCGACGCTCAAGTCGATACTTTTTCCCCAGAAATCATAGAGAAAGGACGAAAAGTAAAGACTAGTGAGAAATGACGAGTAAGCATACCTGCATAAGGGACAAGGCATCCCTTTTTATACTGCAACAGAAGTTTCTGGGTCTGAAGGGTGTCAGGGAATGTCTGCTGTCAGGCCCTGTCTGGAGGTGGATGACAGGTGGCACCTTTTCATAGGCTAGCGAGGGAATCAAAAGGGGTAGTGAGCCCTGACTGTGAGAATATTCCCTGACAGGCTGATTATTCTCTGGCATTTTCTGACAAGCGGTTACGATTCCTTGGCTTGTTTGTCTTGTAGTGTTTGGACGACGAGTCTGTGGTTCGAGCTCTGTACCCTGACCTGCTTCTATCTGCTATTATCCCCAGCTGGCACTTCCTAACCTGCATGCTAGGTCCTTGTCCAAACCTACTTGTATACCTATAATCCTTGGCTCATACGTTCCGACCTGCCCGCCAGGTCTATTTACAGACCTGCTTGTATATCCGTAATGCATGGCTTGTGTGTCTCGACCTGCATGCCAGGTCTATGTCTAGACCTGCTTGTATATCCGTAATCCATGGCTTGTATGTTCTGACCTACACGCCAGGTCTATGTACAGACCTGGTTGTACTATTAGCTGCTATCCATGACTTCGATGTACCGACCTGCACGCTAGGTCTGTATCCAGACTTGTGATCCTTGGCTTGTTTGTTCCGACCTGCACGTCAGGTCTGAGTACAGACCTGTGATCGTTGGCTTGCACATCCCGACCTATACGCTGGGTCTGTGTCCAGACCCGTTTACTATTCGCTGCTATCCATGGCTTGGATGTCCCGACCTACATGCCAGGTCTGTAACTCGACCTTTAATTGACTTGTAGTCTCGGTCCTCAGCTATTTCTGGCCCGCGGGCCCGTTTATTGCCCACTATCAAGGCTGGTCTTATACTCCCCTCCTTTGACCGCCCCGTCAGCTGAGACTTTGACTTCGGCCACGTAAGCTTGACTTTTGACCTCCCTGCTCTCCACCTCAGCTTGACTGTTGACCAGCCACGGAGGCTTGACTTCTAACCTTCCTGACCTCTATGTTAGCTTGACTTCTGACCCTCTTGTGGTATTGACTTATAACCACATCATCATGCTGACCCCACAAAATATGCACCGTATCACAAGCCTCCCCCTCAAGTCTAGTCGAAGGAGGTTCTAGTCCGACTGACTAGACCCCAATCTTTGTGTTGCCTGACCTGGTTCCCGCTTCCTTTGTTGACCTGTCTTTTATCCGTTTACTGCAAAATTTCCCTCCATCTTGGGAGATGAACGATCTCCTTCTGAACTTATGAGGACTCCTCAACTTCTGGGTGCACTTCCTTCCTATAAATGTTATATTGTTTTCCGAGTACCACCTCAAGTTCTGAGGAAATCCCTTCACCTTCTCCTTCCTTATAAAAGATCTGAACGCCCAATGTTTCCAGCTATCCTCTTGTTAATACAGTACCTTGTTTCCATGGAACTTACCAACTGAACTTATGAGGACTCCTCAACTTCTGGGCGCACTTCCTTCCTATAAATGTTATGCTGTTTTCCGAGTACCCCCTCAAGTTCCGAGGAAATCCCTTCACCTTCTCCTTCCTTATAAAAGATCCGAACGCCCAATGTTTCCAGCAATCCTCTTGTTAATACAGTACCTTGTTTCCATGGAACTTACCAACTGAACTTATGAGGACTCCTCAACTTCTGGGCGCACTTCCTTCCTATAAATGTTATGCTGTTTTCTTAGTACCGCCTCAAGTTCCGAGGAAATCCCTTCACCTTCTCCTTCCTTATAAAAGATCCAAACGCCCAATGTTTCCAGCTATCCTCTTGTTAATACAGTACCTCGTATCCATGGAACTTACCAAAGAGCCTAGTGAACTTGCTTCTTTGCTTCGACAAACTTCCCATCTGTTGGAGTTATCAGCTCAAAAAGAAGAAGCCTCACTCCAACAAATTGCCACTTTGACGGAGTTGCTAGCTCAAAAGGAAGGCATCCTACAGGAAATGACCGCGAGCAGAGACCTTCAAGCTTCCCTTACTCATGAGATGGAGAGCCTCTAGCTGGCCGCTAAATCTAGAACCCGAGCCGAAATCACTCTTAAACATAAAGCTCAATCGGACTTTCAGAGTCAGGGGCAGTATATTGTTTATTTAAAGAGGAAGCATGAAGATGAAGTGGTTCTTTTGAAAGAGGAAGGATGGATCAAAGATGAAACCATTGGGCAACTGAAGCGTACCATCAACCTTATTACAAAAGATCTATTTAAGGTCCGAGCTCATCTGACTAAGCAGGCTCAAGTGTCCGACTCTGGTAGCCATGTAAATCCTTAAAGAATGCACCTCTGCTTTTAACGGAACAACAGTTGTTTTTTGTATTCCCCTCTTATTGTAGCTCCCCACTTTGCTTCTGATATCATCATGTTTTTATAGAACACCTGTGTCTGTCTAATATTTCTAACAAAAATAACAGTAATAAAAGTGTAACACCCCAAATTTCATGATTTGGAGTCCTAAAAGTTCTTATAAAAATCTAGAAATGCTATAGAAATATTCTAGAGATTTTTAGAAATTTTTAGAGTATTTTTATGGAATTTTTGGAGGTCGTTTGGTATTTTTACTAAGCGAAGTAAGTTTCGACAAAAATATATATGTTGAAGCCGGGTTTTGAACCCAAGAGCTCGGACCCGAACAAGGTTGTAACCTGACACAGCCGACCAGACGGGCTACGCTCGTTTTGTTAAACTTATATGGAGCGAATTGTATATATGCAGTAGATGGAATGTTTAAAATAAATCGGAGAAAAAGGGGTGTGGCCAAGAATCGAAGCCCAAACCTATGACTTCAAGCAAAGCCCAACGGACCAACTGGGATAGCGATCATTGCTAATTAAATAGGTAGCGACAAATATTTAAGGTATAATTGATAACAGAAATAACCCTAGGTTATAAAAAGGGATAAGTTAAGAGAGAAATTAAGTTTTTCTCAAAATTCCTCTTCTCCCTCACGAACGGCGTCGGCGCCGATTCTGCCCGAGCGAAGGAAAACGAAGCTAGGGCTTCGTCTCCGGCGGCCGATGAGCACTTCTCTCCGTCGATTCTTCACAGATTCGAGGTCTCCTCGTCGAAGAGAACTCGAAGGCGCGAAGAAGACCGAGATTTCAAGCTCGCCGCAAGCCCTAGAAGAATTAGAAGTTCCTCCTTCGGCTGTGAATCAAGGAAACGAAGGTGAGTTGCTTCTCACCTGCAGTAGGAGTTGTTCGAGCTTCGATTCATTTTCATGGCTTTCGGATTCTTGTTTTCTTTTGGTTTTCGAAGCAAGTTTGAGGGGTTTTGTTTTGATGCTTACTGCCGTGAACCCTAAAGAAAGGAAGGGAAGGATTAGTTCAGTCCAAGCATGTGGAATTGTTAGATTCGGAAGTTAACAGATTGTTTAGTTTGTGGTTGCTCATTTCGGATTTTTGTGTTCTTGAATTTGAAGCATGCTGTAAATTCCGAAGCTTTTGATTTTGTGTTGCTGCCGTGAGGTTGTTCTGGTGCCAGGTAGTGCTATATGGTTTTAGTTTGGGAATTTTTGTGTAGCATACAAGATTTGAACAAGTTTCATATAGGTTTCAAGGTTTAGCAGATTTCAGTTTAAATCCTTTCTGTTTGTTATTTTAATAAGCATGTTCGGTTTACACAAAGCACGGTAAATCTCAGATTTTGTTGCACAGAAATTATGGTTAGGGATTTAGCCTCTCTTCCATGGTTTCGGAACCTGTAGAATTTAGGTTTGGGTTCCTCTGTTTGCTGCTATATTGAACTTGAGTTTTGCCTTACAAAGTGTCATGTATTGATCCATCTGATTATTATGTGTGGACACGAGTGGGTAAAGAATCACTAGCATGAACAGATTTTAATTTGTTTTCATGTTTACAGCAGGCACGAACAGATTTACATGCCTAGCAAGCACGAACAGATTTACATGTCTAGCAAACACGAACAGATTTAGTTGCCGTGAACCACAAAGAAAAATAAAAGAAAATAACTAAATGGAATAGATGAAGCCCTTGTAATTAGCATTGCAATTACATTCCAGTTACTTGAGTATGAGTTTCGGATAGTGAGGTTAAGCGATAAAAGAGGATTGTTAGTTGGAATGTTATGGGGTTGATGAGTTTTATTAAACTGCGATTTGAGGATTCGAGTTGTATTGTTCATGTTGGAAAGTCACGATTGTTTAAGTAGTTGTGCTCTAAGAAAGGCTAAGTTGAAGTATTGTAGGGATTTAGATTTCCTGTTTGATTTTGGAACATGTTGTACAAGATGGTTCCTAGGGCTTTAGTATCCTTCTTTGCTTTCGGAGGTGCAAGTAAATGGTCACAAACTCAGAATCCTTGAAGAAAATATGTCTACTAGTTGACCTTATTAGAATGTGTAAATCCTTATCAGTTTCTGTAAAGAACTCACTTAGTTTAAGATTTGTTATGTTTCATTTTCTTTTCTCCTTAATGCTATGATGAAGTTGAGATTGTAATTGAGTTTATTTCCGCATTTGTAGTTTGATACCTCCTATTGTTGGAGTGATATGGTTGTTTGCCATTGCTAGAGTAGTTTCATATTTTTATTGTGCTATTATACTGCGTGGTTGTGAAAATATCTATTCCAGCCGCCTGTGGCTGAGTATACATGTTATGTATCCCAGTTTGGGGTCACCGGTATAGGGGAGACTCTGCCGAAATTTTTCGGTAGGGTTTTCCTAAAGATTTTTAATCATACCGGTTAAGTAGAGTTAGTAGTCAAGTAGCGTCCACCTTTAGAGAATAGTAGTAGTGTAGAAAGGTGGGTCGTTACAAAAAGTAGATTGCTTACCCAATGTTACCTCATACTATATGAACTCTTGACCAAAGCCAATGAGCCAGTTGAGGATAGGCCTGCAAGATTCCCTATGTAATCAGAACCCTTGAATACTGCTTATTGACCAGCCGGGCGCGATAACTTAGCTTGCGGCTTGGTGTGTCGGCAAATATAAGACATACTGCTCGAGAAAATCATTGCCTGACCGAGAAGGTCGTTGGTCGTGAGTGTTGGTTAGTCCTAAGAAAATCATACCGGTTCCACTGTACAAAAATTTTGTACAAGTGTCGAACCTTTCCTTAAATAATCTATTGTGTTCTTTAGAAGTTAAATTAGGAATCGCAGACGGAACTTAACATCATTGATTCCAAATTTAACTTATCTGTTCTTAATGATTTAGATTTGAATCGCAAGCAGAACTTAACACTATTGATTCAAATCTACCTAAGTTATTAATTCCACAAATATTAGTTTCCAAAATTGGCTTCCAGGACTACATGGCGAGGCACATGACCTTTTTGGATATGGAAGCAACCACCATCGCCTAGGCAAAGCCTTTTAAGGAAAGCTAATATTTATTTCCTTAAATAACTCTAGGTTAATCAAAAGGAACAATCGAATCACAAATTCGAAAAAGAAGAAAACACAAACTCGAAAAACTATTTTGAAAACTCTAGAATCATATGCCTCTTGTGTTCGGTATTTCCAAAAAAAATATACAAAGAAAACTAGCATGATGTGAAAAACAATTACTAGTTATACCTTTCTTTGTAAGCAAATAACTTCTTGATGTTCTACCGTATTCCTCTTCTAACCTCGGACGTTGTGTGGGCAACGATCTTCCGAGATGAGAACCACCAAGCACCTTCTTCTTCCTTCTAGGTTTCGGCCACCAAAATCTCTTCCAAGGATGAAGAGGTTTGGCCACCACCAAGCTCCAAGGGATGCTAGAAATATCGCCTCCTTTTCTCTCCTTCTTCTCCAAGCAAGATCCGGCCACCACAAGGACTCCAAGGAAGAGATGAGGTTCAGCCACAAGATGGAGAAGAGAGAAAGAGGAGGGGCCGGCCACGCCAAGGAGAAAAAGAGAGGAGAAAAATAATAGAGTCGTTAGCCATGAAGGCACCTCTACCCCCTCTTTTATAATCCTTGGTCTTGGAAAATAAGGAAATTTTAATAAAAACTTCCTTAATTGTTTTTCCATGAAAAGGAAAATTTAACTAATTAAAAATCAATTTTCTTTTCTCAATTCATATGGCCGGCCACCACAAGCTATAAACAAGGAGAGTTTTAATTAATTAAAACTTCCTAATTTGTCTCTAGAAATTTATAAAAATTTCTCCAATAATTTTTCCCTTCATGGTGGGTTATAAAAGGGAAATTTTATAAATTAAAATTTTTCTTTTAAACATGTGGATAATTTTCAAAAGGAAAGTTATCTCTAAAAATTAAAATCTCCTTTCAATCTACAAATAATGAAAGACATCAAATCTTTTCTTAATCTTTTGTAGAAACTTATAAAAGAGATATTTAATTTTTAAACTCTCTTTTAAATCATGAACATGGTTAAAAAAGGAAAGTTTTCTCAAAATTAAAATTTCCTTTTAATCTACAAATAAGGAAAGATTTCAAATCTTTTCTTAATCTTTTGTAGAAAGCTATAAAAGGAAATATTTAAATTTTAAACTCTCGTTTAAAACCATGATATCCACATAAGAAATAATTTTAATAAAAATCCCTTTTTAATATGATGCGGCCGACCACCTAAGCTTGTGCTCCAAGCAATTGGTCGGCCACCTTAAGGCTCAACCTTTAGGCTTGGTCGGCCCTAAGCTTGAGCTTCAAGCTTAGCTTGGCCGACCCCTATAGGTTAGGTAAGAAGGTGGGTATGTGGTGGGTATAAATCTTTATATACAAGAGGCTACGATAGGGACCGAGAGGAGGAATTGGTTTTGGTCTCCTGATGAAATTAAGCATCCCGTGTTCGCCCTGAACATACAATTTCATTTCATCAATAATAATTCATTCCACTAAAGAACTATTATTGAACTACTGCACCAATCCCAAATTACATTTTGGGCTCCTTCTTATTATGAGTATGTTAGTCTCCCTGTGTTTAAGATGTCGAATGCCCACTAATTAAATGAGTTACTGACAACTCACTTAATTAATATCTTAGTCCAAGAGTAATACCACTCAACCTTATCGTCATATAGGACTAAGTCCACCTGCAAGGTTTAACATAACAATCCTTATGAACTCCTCTTAGGGACATTATCAACTTAGATCACTAGTGTTGGTTGCTACTCGGAAAACCTAGAGGTTCCACTGTACAAAAATTTTGTACAAAGGTCTGAACCTTTTCCTAGCTACCATGTGTTCTTTTAAATTAAATTTTAGATCGCCTGCGGAACTTAACACGTTTGATCCAAAACTTAATCTATTTGTTCTTTTAGGTTTTGACTTGGATCTCCTGCGGAACTTAACACGTTCGACCCAAATCACCTTAAGTTATTAATTCTATTAAATATTAATTTCCATAATTGGTTCCCAGTACTGACGTGGCAAGGCACATGACCTTCTTGGATATGGGAACAACCACCACCGACTAGACAAAACCTTTTATAGAAATCTAATATTTAATTTCCTAAAATAACTTTAGGTTAACCGAAAAGAACAATCAAATCACAAGGAAAATAAAACAAAAGAACACAACATCGAAAAACATATTCGAAATACTAGAATCGTAAGCCTCTTGTATTTGGTATTATTTCCATAAATAACTAGTATGATGCGGAAAAGGAAAAACTACTAGTTATACCTTCTAGAAAGACCTCTTGATTTTCTACCGTATTCCTCTTCTAACCTCGGACGTTGTGTGGGCAACGATCTTCTGAGATGAGAAACCACCAACCACCTTCTTCTCCTCCTAGCTAGGTTCGGCCACAAAGAAAGAAGCTTCACCAAGGAAGAAAATCAAAACACTAACCAAGCTCCAAGAGATGCTAGCTTCCTCTCCTTCTTCTTCTTCTTCTCCAAGTAGTATCCGGCCACCACAAGAGCTCCAAGGGAAGAGAGAGGTTCGGCCACCACAAGAGGAAGAGAGGGAAAGGATGGCAGGCCACACCAAGGAACAAAAGAGGGAGAGAAATAATAGAGGGTTGTGTCTCATGAAGGCACCCTCACCCCTTCTTTTATATTCCTTGGCCTAGGCAAATTAGGAAACTTAATTACAATAAAATTTCCTTAATTTCCTTGACATGATTTAATTGAGAAAAATAAAATAAAATTTCCCCAATTAAATTCAAGTGGCCGGCCACATCATGAAAAATAAATTGGACAAGTTTCAATCAACAATTAAAACTTCCTAATTTGTTTCCAGAAATTTTAAAATTAAAATTTCTTTTCAAAAATCTCTTCATGGTTGATAAAAAGAAATTTCCATAATTTTAATTTTACAACATGTGAATAATTTTTAAAGAGAAAATAAAATATCTCACCAATCTACAAATAAGGAAAGAGATCTAATCTCTTTCTTTAATCTTTTGTAGATCTTTTACAAGAGAGATAATTTAATTTTAATTCTCTTTAATAAATTATTTCTTCCACATAATAAAAATTAAAATTAAAATTCTTTTTTAATTTAATTTGGCCGGCCCCCACTAGCTTGGGTTCAAGCTAGGGCCGGCCACCCAATTTTATACCTAGGCTGGCCCTAGCTTGGTTCCCAAGCTAGCTTGGCCGGCCCCCTATTGGTGGGTATAGAAGGTGGGTGTAGGTGGGTATAGTACTCTATAAATAAGAGGCTACGGTAGAGACCGAGAGGAGGAATTGGTTTTGGTCTCCCGATAAAATTAAGCATCCCGTGTTCGCCCCGAACACACAACTTAATTTTATCAATAATAATTCATTCCACTAGAGAACTATTATTGAACTACCGCACCAATCCCAAATTACATTTTTGGGCTCCTTCTTATTATGAGTGTGTTAGTCTCCCTGTGTTTAAGATATCGAATGTCCACTAATTAAGTGAGTTACTGACAACTCATTTAATTAATATCTTAGTCCAAGAGTAGTACCACTCAACCTTATTATCATGTCGGACTAAATCCACCTGCAGGGTTTAACATGACAATCCTTATGAGCTCCTCTTGAGGACATTATCAACCTAGTATCTCTAGGACACAGTTTCCTTCTATAATCAACAACACACACTATAAGTGATACCATTTCCCAACTTATCGGGCTTATTGATTTATCGAACTAAATCTCACCCATTGATAAATTAAAGAAATAAATATCAAATATATGTGCTTGTTATTATATTATGATTAAGAGCACACACTTCCATAATAACCGAGGTCTTTGTTTCTTTATAAAGTCAGTATAAAAGAAACGACCTTAAATGGTCCTACTCAATACACTCTGAGTGTACTAGTGTAATTATATAGTCAAGATAAATTAATACCAAATTACACTACGACCTTCCAATGGTTTGTTCCTTTCCATAATGGTCGTGAGCTACTGTTTATAATTTATAAGGTACTGATAACATGATCTTCTGTGTGTGACACCACACACCATGTCATCTACAATATAAATTAATTGAACAACTATATTTATCATAAATATAGACATTTGACCAATGTGATTCTTATTTCTAGATAAATATTTATACCAAAAGCTAGGCTTTTAGTATACACTCCAACAACTAGGACACAGTTTCCTTCTATAATCAACAACACACACTATAAGTGATATCATTTTCCAACTTATTGAGCTTATTGATTTATCGAACTAAATCTCACCCATTGATAAATTAAAGAAATAAACATCAAATATATGTGCTTGTTATTATATTAGAATTAAGAGCACACACTTTCATAATAACTGAGGTCTTTGTTCCTTTATAAAGTCAGTATTAAAGAAACGACCTCTAATGGTCCTACTCAATACATTCTAAGTGTACTAGTGTAATTATTTAGTTAAGATAAACTAATACCTAATTACACTACGACCTTCCAATGGTTTGTTCCTTTCCATCTTGATCGTGAGCTACTGTTTATAATTTATAAGGTACTGATAACATGATCTTCTGTGTGTGACACCACACACTATGTTATCTACAATATAAATTAATTGAACAACTACATTTATCATAAATGTAGATATTTGACCAATGTGATTCTTATTTCTAGATAAATGTTTATACCAAAAGCTAGACTTTTAGTATACACTCTAACAATCTCCCACTTATACTAAAAGACTAAGCTGCCATATCTGTTACCATACATCTGATTCCCATGCCTTTCAAAAAGCTCTTGCCTTAAGGACCTTAGGTTATCATCTGATGCAATCTAGGCGGCAACAACTTTTCCTCGTTATACGAAATCTCGTATTGGGTAGTACTTGCGCTCTATTGTGTTACTTGCCTTATGGACTTATGGTTTCTTCGAGTTTGCTACTGCACCAAATTATTTTGAGCAAACCAGAAATCATATCTAAGTCTATCTTGAAGTATCTGAGCCATACAACTTCTATGGCTACCTCAGAGGCTGCTATATAATCAGCTTTTATGGTGGAGTCCGAAAAAGCACCTATGCTTATCACTCTTCCATAGTTATGACTTCACCTCCTAAAGTAAACACAAAACCCTGAGGTCGACTTACTATTGTCCCTATCCGATTGGATGTCAAAATCCATGCAATCCACAGGGAACAAATTATCTGCTTTGTAAGTTAGCATATAATCTCTAGTGCCTCTAAGGTACTTCAATATATGCTTTACTGCAGACCAATGTCCTTGTCCAGAGTTACTTTGATTATCTGCTAACCATGCCTACGGCAAAACAGATATCCATTCTCATACACAACATTGCATACATTAGACTTCCTACAGCCGAAGCATAAGGAACTGCCTTCATGTCTTTATTTCCTTTGATGTCTTCTGAGACATCTCTTTAGATAAAGCTACTCCATGCCTAAAAGGTAAGAAACCTTTCTTGGAGTTCTGTATGCTAAAATGAGCAAGAATTATGTCTATATATGAAGCTTGAGATAGGCACAACATCCTTTTCTTGTGATCCCTAGATCCCAAGAATATGTGCACATTCTCTTAAGTCCTTCATATCGAATTTGTTTGGACAACCATACCCTTACTTCCGACAACACTTTGATATTGTTTCCAACTACCAAAAATGTTATCTACGTATAGTACAAGAAATACCACCACGTTTCCATCACACTTCTTATATACACAAGACTCATCCGATTTTCAAATAAATCTATAGGTCTGGATGTTCCAAGACCTTGAAGCTTTGCTTCAATCCATAGACTGATTGAGCTTGCACACAAGATGCTTCTTTGCGTTTTGAAATAAAAACCCCACTGGTTGCTTTTATGGATGCTTTCTCTAAGATTTCCATTAAGAAAAGCTGTCTTGACATCCACTTGCCAAAAAGAATCCGGATAGATTTTAGCATGATTACCGATAAAAGGTTTCCCTTTTTCAACAAGCCTTGCTTTGAAAGTATATACCTTTCCGTCTGCCCTTCCTTTTCTATTGTAAACCTATTTACACCCAATGGTTTTTACACCATCTGGTGGTTCTACAAGCTTCTAGATTTTATTACAATACATATATTCTTGGAGTGTTTCGCCATATGTCCGAGATCAGGCTCATGTTCATTTGAGATCAAGTCCAAAGATTTTCCCAAAACATGAATCTTTTAGGTTGTTTGACAACCCTCCCACTACGATGAGGCACTGTCTATAATTGTGTATCAATTGTGATACGTGTTGCAGTTTCTTGTGATATTTCATCTTATACAATTGGTACTAGATTAGACATGTCCTTTATTAAGAACAAATTTACTTATGGGCTTGTTGTTCCTTATATAGTCCTCTTCTAAAAATCAGTCAGTGATGCTAACAATGACCTTCTGATTTTTAAGACTATAAACCTACTTTCGTTTCTCTAGGATAACCCACAAATAAGTGAATTCCTTTCCAACTTATCATTGTCTCTCTTTAGCATATGTGCTGGACTACCCGAATCCAAATATGCCTCAAAATTGACTTACGCCTATTCAGCAATTCTATATAAGTAGAGAGTTCTGACTTTGGAAGGTACTATGTTCACTTCCATTTTCAGAATATATCCTTAAAATGAATTTGGTAATTTTCTGAATAACTCATCATCAATCTAATTATTTCTAAAAGAGTCCTATACCTTCTTTCTACTACACCATTCTATTGGGGTGTACCAGGTGCAGTTAGTTGAGATTGAATCCCTACTTTTGATAAGTGACTCCTAAATTGTCCCAAGAGGTACTTGCCACTATGATCTTACCATAGTGACTTCATACTTTTACTTTAATTTTTCTCCACATCAACCTTGTATTCTTTGAACTAATCAAAGCACTTAGTCTTGCGGCACATCAAATAAATGTATTTGTATCTTGAATAGTTGTCTATAAAATAGATGAAATATTCGATACTACCTCTTGTCTGGATAGTCATAGGATCACACAAATTAGAATGAACCAATTCCAACATATCTTTGGCTCCATACCCCTTAGACTTAAAAGCTTCTTGGTTATCTTTCCTTCCAAGTAAGACTCGCAGGTTGGAAAGATTTCCACTACCAATGAACCCAAGAGTTCATTGGTTATTATCCTTTGAATCCTACTCAAGTTAATATAACCTAGCCTTAGATGCCAAAAATATGATTGGTTCATTTCCGAAGGTTACTTTCTCTTAAAGTTAGAAGATGTGTTACTAATTTCCATTTGTTGCATCATGGGAGTTATTGGATTTACAAATTGTCAACCAACGTACCAGAACAGATAACTTCCCTCTTTTCCTTGATAACAACTTTGTTATTAAAAGAGGCAGAATATCAAGTTCTTTGAATAGTTTAGAAACTGAAAGCTAGTTCTTTCTAAACTTGGTACGTAAAGACAATTACTCAAAAATTCATGTTTTATTCTTATCAAAAGATAAACATCTCCCACTACAACAGCTGCCACTTTTACAGCAGTGCCCATGTGGACGGTGTTTTTATTTTCATTTAGTTGTCGGGTTTCCTGGAACCTTGCAATGAATTGCGGACATGATTAATGACATCTGTATCTACACTCCAAGTTCTGGTAGATAACACCACTAAATATGTTTCAACTAATGAATTAAATACACCTATATTGTTCTTAGTTCTAAGAATACAATCTACCTTAATGTCCAAGTCTTATTTGTTGGCGCAACGGAGACCGACAAGAGGGGGGTGAATTGCTGAAATCAAAAATAAAAGCTACCCTCCTCGGATTTCAACTCAGAAATTAAATTAGCAATAAAATAACAACAACTAAATTAATGAAACAGAAAAAGAAATAAGAACAGAAAAGACTCAGAGATTTAACCTGGTTACAACCAAGGAGGTTGTTAATCCAGGACAGTAGAAAAGCGCAATAAGAAAAAATCTCCTTCTCTGAAGGCGGAGAAGCCTTTTACACTTTGGAAGCTCACTTAGTTGCTTAGGAATTGCTTACAGATTGAATGCTTGAGTTGTTGTTGAATTCCTAGCTCCAGGGGCCTTTTTATAGCTCCTGGAAAGTCTATCCCGAGGGTCTAAGGCGCCTCCAACAAGGTTCAAGGCGCCTCCAGCTCGGTTAGCGGATAAAACTTTATCCGCACGTAAATGGTCAAAACTGACCTGTTGAGGGCGCCTTCAACAGGGTTGAAGGCGCCTTCAAGGGAGCCTTCCAGGGTGCCTTCAAGGGCGCCTCCAATCCTACTAGAGGCGCCTCCAAGCTGGTAGCCTAATTTCCAGCTTGGTTTCTTCAGCTTCCGACGCTCCGTTCTTTTGGGTGATTGCGGCCAACCGAAATAGGGCTCACCCGAACCCAATTCCCGGCCTTCTCCTCGAGCAGCCTTCCATCCCGGCTTAACATCCCTCGAACGCCGCGCACGCTCTTCACGCCCACCGGAGAACTCTTCCGCAGCTCTCTCGTCCTTCGGACGCACCGAGCCCGTCGGCTCCCTTCCCGTGCCTTCCTTCTCGCTAGCTGTGTCTTCCGCTCGACTTCCTGTGTTCCTAAGCTCCTGCACACTCAGACACAGGGATTAAACACAGCAGGACTTAACCAACTTGGTTGATCACATCAAAACTACCACGGGGTCCAACAATCTCCCCCTTTTTGATGTGCATCAACCCAAGTTCAAGTTAGGGTTAAAATAGACATAAAAAGTAATTTTAAATAAAAATTACTAAACTAACATATTTAAGCATAATTTTGTAATAAATAACATTGCAACACATTTTCAAAAAAATAGGTAAAATTTTAATTTTTTCTAACTCTCCTTACTCCCCCTAAACTTGTACCTTTCTCTCCCCCTTTGATCACAACAAAAATGGGGTCTTAAGTAAAATATTTCCAAGTAAGATTAAATCTTTAAAAAAATATCTAAGTAAAAATGAATTTTTGAAAAAAAATTTAAAGTTAAATTGAATTTAAAAAAACTAAGTAAAAAAAAAATCCTAAGTAAGTTTTTAAATGTTCCCAACAAACAGTTTAAATCAAATGAAGATTTCCACAAAAGAATTTTTTTAAAAAAATTCTAAGTTAAAAGACTTTTTGAATTAAAAAAAAATTCTAAGGATTTTCCAAAAAATTTCAAGTCAAAAAGCAGATTAAGTCTTTAGAATTTTTCCAGGAAAAAATATTTCTAAAAATGAATTTAAAAAAATGTTTGATTAAACTTTCAAAGCATTATTTAATTCTTGTTTAATGCTTTTTTAGAAAGTTAATTAAATATTTTCTTTCAATATTTTAGCTTCCAGGTCGTGGCGAGGCACTAGGCCTTCTTGGTTATTGGAGCAACAACCACTTCCTTAGACAAAGCTTCCATAAAGAATTTCAATGTTTAATTTTCTGACCGTAAGCTTTTGAAAAATTAATTAAGCACAGATTTTAGAACCCAATAGAGGTTCCTTCCTACAGGATTATTCAAAAATCTAGGGGGTACATAGTTTCTTGGTATTTTCCTAAGTTGACCTTGATGTTTCCTTATGTACCAATTTAATTTACCATAAATCCTAATTTTTGACTTTGGAAATCTCTTTAAATATGCATCATTTTTCAATTTTTCAATTTCTAATTTTAAATTTTCATTTTCTAATTTCAAATTTTCATTTTCTTTTTCTAAGTTATCTAATTCTCTAGAAAGAGCTTTAATAAATCTAAAGGATTGATTTGGGGTTAGGTTACGTACCTTACTTACCTGATCTGGTGACGCTCCCCCTTCATTAGTGCTTTCTTCTTCCGAGGTTGCTCCCCCTTCATCTATGCTCATTTCTGAGCTAGACGTTTCTTCTAGCTGATGGTCGACCATCAGTACTAATCCCGAGAATTCTTCGACTTCGGATTCGGAGGACGATGAGTCATCCCACGTGGCCTTTAGGTTGTGTTTGGGTTGAGCTGGCTTCTTGTATTTTGACTTTTCTCTTTCTTTCTCCTTTCTCTTTAGCTTTGGGCAGTCATCTTTGATGTGCCCCTCTTCGTTGCAGTTGTAGCAACGAACCGTCCTCTTCTTTCGATGATGCCTCTGTGATTTAAATTTATTAGAACTGAAAAACTTATTGAAGCGTCTTACTAGTAGTGCAGCTTCGGATTCGTCGACTGAGGCTTCGGAGTCAGAACTGTTTACTTTTGCCTTTAGAGCTATGGTCTGACTGGTCTTCTCTGCTCCATTGGGTTCTGAAACTCGAGATTCGTGAAGTTCGAAAGTGGAAAATAATTGTTCTAAAGTACTTATCTCGAGGTCCTTAGAGATGTAATATGCATCTACTAAGGAAGCCCACTCTGGAGTTCTGGGGAAGGCGTTGAGCGCGTACCGGATAGAGTTTCGGTTGGTTACCTTTTCTCTAAGGTTCGTTAGTTGCGTTATCAGCTCCTTGATTCTCGCTTGGAGTTGCGCTACCTTCTCGCCTTGGTTCATCCGGAGGTTCGTTAACTGGTTCCGGAGGATATCGCGCTTCGCCAGCTTCGCTTCGGAAGTACCTTCATGAAGCTCCAGGAGTTTCGGAGTCGTAGCTTCCGATCCGATTTACTTCCTGCGGCGGTAGAACGCTGAGTAGGTGGAACTCAGCCTTTCCGTTGGCGATGAAATCTGCTTGCTCCTTTTTCGTCCAGGTATTTTTCTCCTTATCTTTCGGAACTGCATAGTCATATTTCATTATTAAAAGAATGTTAAATTCGGTTTTAAAAAATACCTCCATTTTGCTCTTCCACGTCGCGAAGTCTCCGTCGAACTTCGGGGGATGGATGTTTGCTCTGGCAATCGTCTTGATCGTAGTGCTTCAGTTGGCGGTTAGTCCTTCTGAGGTGATCAGGCTCTGATACCACTTGTTGGCGCAGCGGAGACCGGCAAGAGGGGGGTGAATTGCTGAAATAAAAAATAAAAGCTACCCTCCTCGGATTTCAACTCAGAAATTAAATTAGCAATAAAATAACAGCAACTAAATTAATGAAACAGAAAAAGAAATAAGAATAGAAAAGACTCAGAGATTTAACCTGGTTACAACCAAGGAGGTTGTTAATCTAAGACAGTAGAAAAGCGCAGTAAGAAAAAATCTCCTTATTTGAAGGCGGAGAAGCCTTTTACACTTTGGAAGCTCACTTAATTGCTTAGGAATTGCTTACAGATTGAATGCTTGAGTTGTTGTTGAATTCCTAGCTCCAGGGGCCTTTTTATAGCTCCTGGAAAGTCTATCCCGAGGGTCCAAGGCGCCTCCAACAAGGTTCAAGGCGCCTCCAGCTCGGTCAGCGGATAAAACTTTATCCGCACGCAAACGGTCAAAACTGACATGTTGAGGGCGCCTTCAAGGGCGCCTTCCAGGGCGCCTTCAAAGGCACCTTCGATCCTGCTGGAGGCGCCTCCAAGCTGGTAGCCTAATTTCCAGCTTGGTTTCTTCAGCTTCCGACGCTCCGTTCTTTTGGGTAATTGCGGCCAACCGGAATAGGGCTCACCCGAACCCAATTCCCAGCCTTTTCCTCAAGTAGCCTTCCGTCCCAGCTTAACGTTCCTCGAACGCCGCACACGCTCTTTACGCCCACCGGAGTACTCTTCCGCAGCTCTCTCGTCCTTCGGACGCACCGAGCTCGTCGGCTCCCTTCCCGTGCCATCCTTCTCACTAGCTGCATCTTCCGCTTAACTTCCTGTGTTCCTAAGCTCCTGCACACTCAGACACAGGGATCAAACACAGCAGGACCTAACCAAATTGGTTGATCACATCAAAACTACCACGGGGTCCAACACTATTTCTAATCATTACAATTGGGACTACTAAGTCTTTTCTATAGTATAACAACTAGGGAATTGACAAACATTTTAAATCCTAAGAATCACAAAAATATTTGGTCAAGATCAACTCCTTAAAATCCCTATGAATTTTGTATGTCACGATAGTGTGGACATATACAAAATCAAAGAGGAGATTTTATCCATTAATTTTATTATCTCATCAACTTTACTTTATGAAGAATAAAATTAATAGTTGATCTGTATTTGATCAAATATTTGATCAAAACTTTTGAATTTAAAATAACATTGATTCCTCAAACAATATTATTTAAATTCACCAACACCTCAAACACCGTGAATTTTGCATGCCAAGATAGTGTGGACGTATATAAAATTAAACATTTGTAAGAGGAGGATTTTACCCATCAATTATCTTGTCAATAAATCTTTATGACAAATAAAATTACCTCAAACACCGTGAATTTTGTATGTCACGATAGTGTGGACGTATACGAAATCAAACATTTGTAAGAGGGGTTTTTAATTTTATTATCTTGTCAACCTATTTATTTGACAAATTAATAGTTGGTTTTCTTCGGTCACACAAATAATAGCAGTGACTCCGATGGGGAGGATACTATTAGACGTGCCTAAGTGTATATCATTACTTGACACTAAGTCCATTAATAAGATTGTGCCCCTTCCGATGGGGAAGATCACACGCTCTTAATTAACTTCCTATAGTCATCCAAAATGGAAGTTTGATCTAGTGATCCGCAAACAAGCTCATCCGATATGGAGGAAGGCACTCAGAGCCAACGCGCAAGCTTGTTGCATTACTTATAAACCAGTAATGGAGACCGTGGAATTTATTAAAATAAATCCCTCTCCCACTTAGTTATTTAAAGTGAGGAATTTTAAGTTATCCTAGCATACATCACATGCATACACGCACATCACAGTAAATAAAGTAATAAATATGGAAATTATTTTCCAACTATTATGGCATTTTCCTGTTACTGTCCTCCATGTGCTCTAACCCTAGCTGCTGCCATCTTTAGCCACCGTCATCGGGTCGAGTTGTCGCATCCATCTTGCTTTTTATTCCGCTGCGCCTCTAATGCTCCAAAAGTACCACGCCTCACAAGAATCCGATCCGTGACAAAAATATAATTTTACATATATCGATCCTATATTCCACGAAGGAATGTACATGTAATGTAGATCGAAAATAAAATTCTAAAATCCTAAGGCTAATACAGCTCCATCTGTATTAGTTACATACAATCATGCACACACAATAAAATGCCCTTGACATGTCCAAGGGTCCAATCACACACAATAAAAATATATCATAATAGTTGGAGCCTGCAACCACAAAGTTAGCACATCCTACTATTATCCTGCCTAAATTATGTATGACATGTGCATAAGCTAATTTGAAAACCAAGCACATAGAGGCAAACCCTAGCTTTGATACCAATTGTTGGTTAGTCCTAAGAAAATCATACCGGTTCCACTGTACAAAAATTTTGTACAAGTGTCGAACCTTTCCTTAAATAACCTATTGTGTTCTTTAGAAGTTAAATTAAGAATCGCAGACGGAACTTAACATCATTGATTCCAAATTTAACTTATCTGTTCTTAATGGTTTAGATTTGAATCGCAAGCGGAACTTAACACTATTGATTCAAATCTACCTAAGTTATTAATTCCATAAATATTAGTTTCCAAAATTGGCTTCCAGGACCGCATGCCAAGGCACATGACCTTTTTGGATATGGGAGCAACCACCACCGCCTAGGCAAAGCCTTTTAAGGAAAGCTAATATTTATTTCCTTAAATAACTCTAAGTTAACCAAAATGAACAATCGAATCACAAATTCGAAAAAGAAGAAAACACAAACTCGAAAAACTATTTCGAAAACTCTAGAATCATATGCCTCTTGTGTTTGATATTTCCAAAAAAAACTATACAAAGAAGACTAGCATGATGCGGAAAATAATTACTAGTTATACCTTTCTTTATAAGCAAATAACCTCTTGATCTTCTACCGTATTCCTCTTCTAACGTTGGACGTTGTGTGGGCAACGATTTTCCGAGATGAGAACCACCAAGCACCTTCTTCTTTCTTCTAGGTTTCGGCCACCAAAATCTCTTCCAAGGATGAAGAGGTTCGGCCACCACTAAGCTCCAAGGGATGCTAGAAATATCGCCTCCTTTTCTCTCCTTCTTCTCCAAGCAAGATCCGGCCACCACAAGGACTCCAAGGAAGTGATGAGGTTCGACCACAAGATGGAGAAGAGAGAAAGAGGAGGGGCCGACCACACCAAGGAGAAAAAGAGAGGAGAAAAATAATAGAGCCGTTAGCCATGAAGGCATCTCTACCCCCTCTTTTATAATCCTTGGTCTTGGAAAATAAGAAAATTTTAATAAAAATTTCCTTAATTCTTTTGCCATGAAAAGGAAAATTTAATTAATTAAAAATCAATTTTCTTTTCTCAATTCATATGGCCGGCCACCACAAGCTATAAACAAGGAGAGTTCTAATTAATTAAAACTTCCTAATTTGTCTCTAGAAATTTATAAAAATTTCTCCAATAATTTTTCCCTTCATGGTGGGTTATAAAAAGGAAATTTTATAAATTAAAATCTTTCTTTTAAACATGTGGATAATTTTCAAAAGGAAAGTTATCTCTAAAAATTAAAATCTCCTTTCAATCTACAAATAAGGAAAGACATCAAATCTTTTCTTAATCTTTTGTAGAAACTTATAAAAGAGATATTTAATTTTTAAACTCTCTTTTAAATCATGAACATGGTTAAAAAAGGAAAGTTTTCTCAAAATTAAATTCTCCTTTCAATCTACAAAT